>NW_023416310.1:8130000-9382500 GCF_014176215.1 Rousettus aegyptiacus
TCTGCCGTTCTACCCACTTCGGTTGAAATAACGGAAGAGAATACCAGGTAAGAAGTCCTTTTCCAGGTTCCCCTAAGGCCAAGGCCACGCACCTTCTACCAAGCACCTTCAAGATCCTCACCCCTTCCCTGGCTTCAAAAATGAGTTCCTTTTTAAACTGGTAAAACAATATTGTTTCTATTCTAGCAGACTGGCTTTAAATAGAACCTTATGACAATTTCCAGAGTGTAGTTTACTATTGGTGACCTCCTGCTTTGTAATAAGTGCTAACAGTGGATTGATTTACGTTGGTGGCTCAAAATTAGTCAGCGAGAGAAGTACTGGAGGGAGCCACCTGGCCCATATCAAGCTGCCATTGATTCGATTTGTAATGTGAATTGGGTATTGGGCAGAAGTAGAGAGAGTTCATTGGATTGCAAAGTCTGAGTAACCGAGGAGTATCCTTCGGGGTCTGTGTCAGATCCAATAGAGATAGCCACAGAGACAGAGACAGAGACGGAGACAGAGATGGAGATGTTACATAGAGACAGAGGCGCAGTCACCCTTCGAAATGTATTCTCGAAATTAAGACCTGCCAGCAGCAGGGGCTGCAGGTGTTTTGGTTAAGGATGTAGTTTTCTACAAAAACAGAATGGAACTTCTCTGGGAGTTCATGACCTTTGGGGGCAATGTAGCTGGGCTCGGTATGCATAGAGGGACCTAGTCTAGACATAGGTGAAAATTGCTTCCCCCTGTCCCAAGAATCAAAATCCCCTTCTCTAGAAATTTAATTTAGGACTAATTTTCTTCTCGAATAGATGTGGTTATATAAGAACCACGAGTGAATAGAGGTTGCCTCGTAATAAAGCCTGGAGTCCTGAGGGAGCCATGACTGTGGAAACCGGGCATTGTCACCCGGAGGACGTGAAGGGGCAGCTCTGAGAAGGGAGCTCAGGATCTGGGCGCCCCGCCCCCACCCCCGTGGGGTGGAGGAGGGTGGGCGTGTCTTTAGGCTCCTCCCAGAGAGCGCGCGCGTGGAAGGCGGCTCGGCTCGGGTTCAGCCGCACCCGCCCTCCAGCCCTCCAATCCGAGCCTTTAGGTCTGCCGCAGCCCAGGTGCCAGGTCTAGAGTTTTACTCTTATCCTCCTCCCCCTGCCTCCTGCCCACACAGAGCTCAGCAGAGAGCCTGGCACCCGCTAGGCTGTGAGTAGCTGTTGAATGAACACTCTGGCAGGAAGTAGTTGTTGGACTCACCGTTTCTAATTAAGGAGAGGTGTCTCTCCTTTCTTCCCGGCCACGTGACCCAGTGCATGTACTGCTGTGGGGCTGACTCATACCCTCATGAATCACCCGCTGAAGCAGTGACGGGACTGACAAGTTTTCAGGCCAAGCGCTGAGACTCCTTCAGCATAGCGAGTGAAGACGGCCGTCAGAACACATCCCGGCCCTGCCAGTGGTCATCGGCGGACGTGCTGCGGTCCCCTAGGACTTGAAGAAGACCTGCACTGCTGAGTCACTCGTTAATGGATAGTTAATAATTGAGCGCCTTCTTCGCGCCCGGCCGTGTACTAGGCGCCAGGGAATACGGCCGGGGACAAACATGTCGCTTAGAGTCCACTAAGGGAGAAAGGCATTCATCAAGGAATCCCATGAACGTTTCTTCGCACTTACGATGGGTGTTGCCAAGGGCAGGACTAGGTTATGTGCGTGTTTGTGGTGGGGGGTCTGACCCAGGCTCAGAGAAGTCTTTCTGAGAAAACGAAGGCTCAGTCAAGGTCGGAGGAATGAATGAGAGTTAACTGGGTCGAGGCGGAGGAGGCACGTTGCAGACAAAGGGATCCGCGCGACTGTGGGGGCACAGCGAGGTCTTGGGGGGTGGAGGAAGCCGGGGAGCGGGAAGGAAACTGGACGCGGAGGCAGGCCAGGCCTGGAAGGGCCCGCAGGCCTGGGGGCGGCTTCCTTCCTTCCTTCCCACGGGTATGGAAAGTGGACATGGAGCAAACTCGGTGTGAAATTTCCCTCTGGAGTTGCAGGGAGAACGGGCCACAGAGGCCCGAGAGCGGGCGCAGGGGGAGCAGTCAGGAGGCAAAGAGCGCGTACCGTCAGTGGGGCCGCTGCGGCCGCCCGGTTAGCTGGGGTCCTGTTCCCGGCGAGGCCTCCTGGGCGTGAAGAGCTAGAGCCAAAACCCGATGCCAGTTAATCCTCAAGGCGCCAGCTTGGCCGGCAGCCCAGGGCACGTGCGCTGAGACCCCGCCACTCCCCACCTGCTCGCCCAGGTGCCGTCTGTAAGCAGCAGGGCATGGGATGTGTCACCGAGGCCTCGAGTGGGGAGGAGGCAGGGGGGATGCCCGGGACACCCGGGGGCCCAGCTCCTCGCAGCCTCCGAGGTCTTCCACATCTGCCACCTCCAGTACGTCTCACGGCAGTTCCACATAGTAGGTATTAATCGTTTTTGCCCCATTTTGTGGATGAGGAAACTAAGGCTCCAGTGAGATAAGAGACGTAGCCGGCCTCGCAGAGCGGGGCGGGACCGGGCTCAGGGGCCGCCCCTGCCACCCGTTAGCCTCTGGCGGGCCCCTCTTTCCTTCAAGGATGCCACTCTCCCGCAGCCCTGGGGGAAAGGACCAAGCGCGAGTCCCGCACTGGGCCACGGCCAAGGCCCAGGAGGCTGGTCGGCAGGTCGCCCCCTCCCTCCACAGCCCCCATCCGCCCGCCCCGGGCGCAGCCTGCCTGGGCCTCAGAAACTCCTCCAGGTTCTTCCCGCGGCTGGGGGAGCCCGGGCTGAGCGCGGACCTGTGTGCTGGGAAGTAGCTTGCCGGTATGCGTGGCTCCCCACGGGCCTGCTGCGGCCCTGCCTGGCCTGCTGGTGACCATGGAGACAGGAAGTGGTCACAGGGCGAGCCAGGCAGGAGGAGCGCTGTGTCCGGGGGAAGAAGCGGAGGGCCGGGCAGAGAGAGGCAGAGCCTTCTGGACCCTCCGGTGGGGGAGGTGGATCGCAGCTCAGCATCCATCTTGCCTGGTACAGGACAGAGGCGGGTTCCACAGACAGAGCTGAGATTGATGGTGGCTCGCCCCAGCCCCTAGTGGTACCACCCTGTGCCAGTCACTCGCCCCAGAAAAACGGCCCTCAAGTCGGAACCTTGTTAAAGCACCAGCTGAGGCAGCCCGTGGCCCTGCTGAGGACCTGGCTCCCTGTCGGGCACTCCTGAAACGGTGCTGACTGCCCTCCCGCGGGGCCTGAAGAGGTGGGTGCGCAGCCGGGTCGTCCACAGGAGGATAGGCCTCTGATTAATTCCAGCGGAGGTGAGGGCAGGTGACCTCTGAGGCACAGTCACCTTATTTCACGGATACAATAAAGAAGCCTCTGCCCTCGGGAAAGGGAATATGTTTGTGGGTTCATCAGTCAGACCATATAGGCTTCTGACATTCCAGAACAAAGGAAACAGAATGGGCCTGAGCAAGGATATTCTGAAAGGGACTGTTCTGTGAGGGTCTGGGTGGCAGCCTCCCCCAGGACGGAGCCGCAGAGGGGCCTGAGAACATGCTTCTGCTCTCCGATCCCATCGTGGGCTCTATGTCTGGCAGACGAATGGGCAGAAATCTATTCCGAGGTCTGAGGGCTGTTCAGCAGCGGCCAGGAGCTGGGCCATGGGAGGGAGCCCGTCCTCCTTCGTGGCCTTGCTGTCACCCTTCTGAAACAGCACATCGGCTGTCACAGTGAGCAAAGGCCAGACTTCTGCAAACCTCTCTCCTCCATCCAAAAGTCAGGCCAGGGAACTTCTAAAGCAGAGGTCCCCAACCCCTGGGCTGCAGAATGGTACCTGTTTGTGGCCTGTTAGGAACCGGGCCGCACAGCCCAAGGTGAGCGGCAGGTGAGCAAGAAAAACTTCATCTGTTTGCAGCCGCTCCCCAGAGCTAGCGTCACCGCCTCAGCTCCACCTCAGATCACCAAGCGTTAGATTCTCACAGGAGCCCTGGTCCCTGCTGCCAAAAAGGTTGGGGACCGCCGCTCTAGAAGACCTGCATCCTCTCTCCCGATGAAGCAGGTACCAGGGACACTGGGAGACGGGAGATCCTGAAGGAGCATATGGCAATGTTTTGTCTGAAGTTAGCACCATTTTTGGAAGGATGAGATATACAGGCAGCAAGATCATGCAGAGGAAAGATTGCATGTGGGGATGAGCAGTGTTTTGAGGTCATTTCTTAATGCAGCCCCCAAACAGCTTCTGTGCTGCCCTGGGTAGGGCCCGGGGTACAGAGGCAATAATGATACAGCGCACATTAAGCACCAGGTGTCAGGGGTCATTCCCCACCCCTTAGAGGAAACAAGCGTTTTAATATTCACAACCAAGAAGGAAAAAATACAGGGTTTGGCCCACTGTCTGTAAGGAAGTGTCTTCTAAGGGAGCCGGTTGATTCCCGCAAAGTCTCCTATTGTCTGCCTGGGGAGAGGAAGACTTCAAGCATTTCCGGGGCTTCTCCGCCGCATGTTTGCTGGTGCAGAGTGAGGGTGTGGATCGCGGTCGGGAGAAGTCCAGACTCGTGTAAGCCCAGAAAGTTTCAGACTCCGAGACCATTCCTAGGCTATGACGAATGGTCAGCAGCCTGCTTATTAGGGCGGTGGGAGTGGACCGTACACTAAATTTTTTTTTTAAGTTTTATACTTACGCCATCTCTATTCCTCTTGCTTGTGGCTCTGTACACTTGTAATATATCATAGTGTGATTTATACTTATTTATGGAGATGATTAATACCTGCTCCCCCCGCTAGCCTTAATCCTTTATGTCTTTTTCTATTTCACTCAGCACTTAAAATAGTGCTTGACACACAGTCGGTTGATGCTCGGTATATGTTTGTTGCCTTAATGAGTCATAAAAAAACCCCCTCCGCAGCATGTTAGTGGTTTCCTGTCAGTACACATGTGCGGCCGGAAGGTGGCGATAGATGCCTGCGGCTGAGGATTTCAAGCGTTAGAGGTGATGGAAGCTAAGAATTACATAATGCAACAAATTCGTCTGCTCCATCAGAGGCAGGTTTAAGTTTATTTCCTCAGCTAATGCTGGATCAAGAGAAACAGGAAGATTTGGCAGAAATCATCAGACCTATCCGCATTCAGCTCCTGCCTCTGTCACAGACAGGAACCTTTGCAAATGCCTTGACCTTTATAGCTTGTTTCCTTGTCCACACTGCAGATTTACAGTGGCGAGTTATGTTATAAAGAATAAATGAAATGACACACAGTAGCAGACTTAGAACCGAGCCCACTGCAGTGCCGCATGATAGTCACGAAAGCTTTCCAACAAAAATGATGGGGAGATGGACATCTCTCTCCCTACCTGTCTACCTTCTTCTGCTTTGTACCTTCTTGTTCTCAGCGGGGCGTGAACAGGGCCCCCTGCCCCTCCGCCTGGCGTTGCTGCAGACTGACGCAGTGGGAAGAGAAACGAGAGTTCGCTGGGCCTTTCTGAGCCCGCAATTCCTTGTCCGTGTAACGGAGCTGAGGGCAACTGCTTGACAGGAATATTGTCGAGCTAATGACATAGCACAGACCATACTAGTCGATACAGAAGCCACGAGCCACGTGTGGTCATGTAAATTGACGTGGACGTTAAATAATATTAAAAATTTCAGGTCTTCATTCACACCTGTACCATTTCAAGAGTTACAGCCCCCACTGTCCTCAATGCTCCATGCAGTTCTGTTTTGTTTTGTTTTTCCTATTTTAATCCCGGCATCTAACACGGAGGTTGACACAGATGGCTGGCGGCTATTTTTTTTTGAGCAGTGTGGTTTATAGAATATCTCCTTCATCGCAAGAAGTTCTATTAGACAGAGATGGATGGAATATGGTACATGTTCAAGAAGTGGTAGCTGTTTTCAGTAACAGTAACTGGTCACCTGGTCGTCTTGCAGTTGGCATCACCAAAACTTCCTTCATTCGATAAGATGGTATTCAGCACCTACCACCTGCAGGCGCTGTGCTATGTGTTATAGATACGATGGCGAGCAAACAGGCTTTGCAGCCTGGAAATTTAAGTTCAGTAATAGATATTAAATAAATAATCCCCTAAACAAATAAGAATGACGGATAGTGCTAAACCTCCATGCTATCGACCTGCTTCTCTGTTACCAAGTAAAAAGTTTTCAAGAGCCAAACCATCCCCTTGGGGTGTCTTGAAGATTCTGGGAGATGCTGAATGTGTACAGTTACTGGGAAAAACATGGAGTCAAAAAAAAATAGTTCACTCATTCATTCACTAATTACTGAGCACCTACTATGTGGCAATTAGACAGGGGACAAAACAGCGTGGCAGTCTAGGCGCTGTGCCCTCACAGAGTTTCGTTTCTTATGGCGGAAGAAAGACCATGAATAAATAGTTTAAAATGTTGTATGGTGGTCAGCGTTTGCAGAAAAAATAAAGCCGTGAAAGGAGACAGGGAATTCTGAGAGTGGAGAGTTGGCATTTAAATGAGCGGTATTTTAATATTTTCCGATACTGTTCAGTCGTAGTGAACACGCTTCTCTTCCCTCATGGAACGTGGAGGAACACGTTTTGTTAGTGCCTTTTGTCGCCTCACCGACCAAAGTGAGCTGCCGAAGGACGTGACACAGTGATGCACACGCGGACGTGTGAGACCACGGACCCTCGCCGGACCCTCGCCGGACCCTCGCCGGCCGTTCCTGGCGCTTCTCCCGGGGGGGCCCTGAGTGGAGAGCTGGGTGGTTCGGGGTGTGCAGAAACGAGCGAATTGTCACACGGACCAGGGGGGACAGAAACAGGAATAGAACTTATTATGGTCCAAGGCGGAGGGTTTGGCAAGATTCATCTAGAAAGAAGTGAAGCCCAAACCCAGCAGAGGGATGAAGGTTTCACGGAGGTGGGGCCTTTGAACTGGACATAAAGAAAAGGTGAGATTTCTTCTGTGGGCAAGATGAGATGGGGTTGAGAAAGGAGAGGCACATGAACTATAAAAGCAAGGGGACGTTTGGGGACACCTAGGAACATGAGAGACGTGTGGAGGTTGGGGCGATTGCGAGCGGGGTCGGGAGTTCAGAATTCCACCTGTGCAATCGGGAGCCTCTGGAGGGCTGAGGCTGGGGGCCAGCGAAGGAGTTCGCGAAGAGAAATGACACAGATTGAGCCACACCGAAGGACACCGCACACCAAAGGCTCCGGGCGTTGGACCGGAGCCGACCAGAGTCAAGACGGAAGACTGTGGCCACACCGCTGCAAGCCCGTGCGTGGGGCTCCGGCCGAGGCAGAAGGGTGGGGCGGGGGACGCGCTTCGTGACACACTCCAAAAGGTAGTCGACGAGGACGCGGGATGTGGAGGGAAGCAGAGGAAGCCTGGACCCGCCGGGCCCGCCTGGAGGGGAATCACCGAGTGGGGAGGCGGAGACGGTCCGTGGAAACGCGGGCCCACTCTGCTCGGTGATGCTGCGAAATTCAGGATACCCTTGACTTAAAATAAGTGTGTGTGTGGATGCGCGTTGGAATAAAAGAGACTGGGACTTTATTGCAGACTAGCTATGTTAGATCATCGAATACAGTTTCTAAATTTTTTTCATAACCAAATTTATCTCCTTTCAAACCAGTCATGTCAGTGCCCCGCCCCCAAGTTCATATGTTGAAAACTGCTGCCCAAGGTGATGGTATTAGGAGGTTGGGCCTTTTGGGGGTGCTTGGGTCATGAAGGTGGAACCCACAGAATAGATTAGCGCCCTTATAAAAGAGACTCCCCCCCAGTTTCCTTGTCCCTTCCACCTGCTGAGGACAAAGTGAGAAATTGGCCATCTACACCCTAGAAAAGGGCTGTCACCAGAACCTGACCACAGTGGCACCTGATCCGGGCTTCCAGCCTCCAGAACTGAGGAATAAATTTCTGTTGTTTATAATAAGCCAACTAGTCTGCGATAGTTTGTGTTAACAGCCTGAGCTACGAACATATAAGTGAAATATATGTAAATATATATATATATATACATATACACACACACATATATACACACACACATATATATATACACACGCAATTTTTCAACTTCAAAGTTTTTTTATCTATTATGTTAAAAACTTGTAGATTATTAATGCCACCAGAAAGTATTTCCATAGCAACATTTAATACAGGTGTCGGAAGCAAAATACACTGAATTTAAAAAGTAAACACAATTTCAAGCAACAATATGCAAAAAAATACTTTCACTTCTCAGGCACTATATTTATCCAAGAGAAGTGACTCTGAGTTCAAGACCCTGATTTTTTCCTAAGGAGACGGAAGGCAGTGTGGCTTCATTATTCTGCGATGATTCAGCCAGAGTTGAATTATCTCATCAAAAGAAGGAACATTCCCCTGATTGGAAAAACACGGAGCACTCAGAACGTGATAGGATGAATTTTCTAAAGAAAGCAGCCCTTCCAGATGTTCGAGGGCTCTTGAGCACACCCTCAGTTCTTCCAAAGTGAGCGTGTTGGCTATAAACATCAGTAAATAGACCTTCTGTAAAGCACATGTAACTTCTACAGCCCAAAATTTACCATCGATTTTTTTTCTCAAGGATTTTCAGACCTATATTAATTTTTAATATACTGACCTAAGGTGCCCAGCTATTTTTAGATAAAGCTGTCAGCTATCCCTTAAAAGTATGCCGCGAGAAATAAGAGAGGCAAAGCATGACTCGGCCAGAAACCTTCACGGGTGAGAAATAATGGCCTGAGGTGCATTTGGAAAGGCTGGAGGCAAACAGCCCTAAGGAGACTTGGCATCAGCCAAGGGGCTCGCTCTGCTCTGCTCTTAGGCTGTTTCACAGGGACCAGCTCTGCCCGAGACCCCTGACCAGATGAAGATGTCAGCTATCAGCAAGCCGCACCTACCTAGCGGGAGATGAGGATCACTCATGCACAAGGCACGGTCTGGGTTCCTGACACGAAGGCGTCTAAGATTCTTGGAAACTTTGGCGTGATGACAGTATATTTTATATGTTAATGAGATGACCGGTGGCTGGGAGCCCCTAGTTAGCTTCACGATGGAGCTGGTCACAGGAAAGACCAAATCACACTTAAAGAGTTGGAACTTCTGGTCCCCACCCCCCTGACCACAGGGGAGGGCAGTGGGGCCGGAGGTTGGGTTCAGCCGCCAAGAACCGATGACTGAATCGATCCTGCCTACATCATGAAACCTCCGTAAAAACCCTTAAACTACGTACAGGGCTCGGGAGCCTCCAGGTTGGTGACTGTGCTGAGGTGCTGGGCGTCACGCCCAGAGAGGACGTGGAAGCTCCTTGCACGCTCCCCACCCCTCTCTCCTTTCTTGGGCTGTTGCTGAGTTGTACCTTTTACACCATTGTAACAAACCGGCAATAGTAGATAAAGTACCTTCCTGAATTCTATGAGTCATTCTAGCAAATGATCAAAAGAGGGGGTCGAGGGAAGCCCCTCAACTTTGTAGCAGGTCTATCAGAGGTTCAGGTGGCAACCTGGGACATGTGACCGCCATCTAAAGTAGGGGCAGCCTTATAGGACTGAGCCCTTGATCTGTGGGGCTTTTGCTAACTAACTCTGGCCAGTTAGCGTCAGAATTGAACTGATTTATATAGGACACCCGGTGGTATCTGGAGCGTTGGAGAATTGGTTGCTGTGCGTTGGGGTGAACACATGTGTTCGGTGTCAGAAGTGTTGAGTGAAAAAACAGGTCAGAGCATGTGAGAATCAAACTTACCTATTTGGAAATTCCCAAGTTCAAAATTGCTTGGTTCAAAACTCAGCACCTGGCTGCCCTTCGTGAGGGTCCCAAGCCCCCAGTGGCCATCGAGGTGCCGGGGAGACGTGCCGAGCAGGTGAAAGAGGAAGGAAGACCTTTGCCTCCATAACATCCCTCCTTGAAACCATCCGCTCAATCCTGAGCTTTAGGAAAACTGCCCAGACCAGTCCCACCTCTTACTAGATAATGCGGCCACTGTCAATTACACTTTGGGTCAGCCATCAGTTAGGAAGTTCCAGAGCATGGGGACTGCGAGGTGCATGTAAGTCAGGGCCTGGCGAGACAAAGACCTCAGTGGGTTTTGATGAATAATAAAAAATGGAGGATCGCAGAAATAACATGTTCAGGGGACGAGGGGACAAAGGAGAAGTTGTCCCTCGTGTCCGCAGAAAGATAAGTTGTTTGATTAAAAAAGAAGTGGTTGTCCAATTTTTATTGTCTGAGATTAAAAATGATCGTGGTTGTTTTAAGTCAGTAAGTTTTGGGGTGGTTTATTACGCAGCAACAGTAGCCGGAACAGATCTTGGTGTCTGGACGTGGGTGTTGCTGAACTTGAAGCCTGCACTGGCTCCTCCCCACCCCCACCCCACGATGCTCTTCCCTCCCCTGGGCCTCCTGTGTGGGAGCCTAAAATACATGCAAATGCGTATTTTATTTCTGGAGGGAAATCTCCCCTCCACTGTGCTTCTAGGTGCAAAAGGCGGAGGCGGCAGGGCCTTTCCTCTCTGCAGCAGGGCCCAGGTCAGGACGTACGGCCCCCAGGGGGCGGGAAGCGGCCACCTGGCTGGGCGCTGCCAGCCTGTCCCACGAGCAGGCGACAAACCCTGCGGAGGAACAGGGGTACCAGTGCCGTCCTCAGGAATCTGCTTTGAACTTTGTATTTGCTAGATGTGTTCATCCAGAAACATATTACCTTATCCGCTTTAAAATAGCTCATGGTTTGGGCTTTTTTTGAGGGGGCCGTTGAAGTTTATTTGCTTGTTTTCTACTCTCCACCTGGAGAATGTCCTGTAGCCTTGTTGGGACGGAGGGTCAGATGTCAGAACTCCCTGCTGCTGGTGACCGGCCTAGACGCACGGCCGGCCGTGTGGGTGGGGGCGGCGGAGGGGAGGGAAGGGGACGAGGCCACCCTCACGCTTCACGGCCTCCCTTCTCCAGGGTCCGGGCGTCCTTCTCCTCCTTTGTCCATTCCCTGTCTCTCACGGCCCCCTTGCCAACTACCAGCTTGAGAAAAAAAAAAAAAAAAAAAAAACCTCTTTATATCTCTCATAAATAAGCCTAGTCATGTTCTATTTTTAATGGGTTTTAAATGTTCTACAAAAGAAAAGTCTCCTTAAAACGATGTCGGACAGTTGAGCCTCACCCAGAGATAACACAGGGCCGGGGACAGGGAGCTGGCGGCAGGGGAACCCGGCTCTGGGCAATCTCCCTCTGGCACCACTCTGTTCGGGGAGAGAAGTCTGCTCCCTGCCCTAGTCCTTGTCCTTGTAGGATAGTGACCAGAGAAGCCACAAACGAGGGATGCTAGCTACCCGCCCGCCCGAAAGCCGTGTGTCACCAGCCTCACCCACAGGAGACAGCGAGGTGCCTGTGAGTGAGGACGCGCCGAGCGACAGCCCCCCCACCCCCCGTGCCTGCTCTTGGCCTTGAGCCCTGTGCCAAGCCCCTGTCCAGACAGGCGAGCTTGTCACGTCCCATCCGACAGTGGCCTGGAGGCCACCCAGTGCCGCCCGCGGGAGTGGAGCTGCGGCCTTTCGGCCTGTCCTGGCTGAGACCTCGGCCTCGACTTCCCCTCCTGACACTGAATGTGTGTGCGTGTGCTCTGCCTTATAGTTCTTCCCCTACGGCGACGCCTCCAAGTTCGCCCAGCACGCCTTCCGCACCTTCGACAAGAACGGCGACGGCACCATCGACTTCCGAGAGTTCATCTGCGCCCTGTCCATCACCTCCAGGGGCAGCTTCGAGCAGAAGCTGAACTGGGCCTTCAACATGTACGACCTGGACGGCGACGGCAAGATCACCCGGGTGGAGATGCTGGAGATCATCGAGGTGAGGGGCGGGCTCTCTCAGGGGCTCCCCGGGGGCGCGGCCAGGCCCTTGGCTGTGGGGCACAGAAGGCGGACCCCCAGGTCTATGTCCCCACGTCCCCGAATTCTCCCGTCTGTGGTCCCTGCACCAGTACTGTTCTGGGAAAAGCCACAGACCCAAGCTCCGAGGCCCTGTCAAGTGACAGTCAGCATTTAACGTCGCTCCTGCGTTGCTAGACCTCCCCCCACCTCCCCCCGCCGCACACACACCTCCTGGGACTCAGTTTCTCTGGTGCTTGGCTTAGCTCCGCTCTGCCCGGTGTTGCCCCTCCCACCGACCTGCCAGCCCCCTGTGGGCAAAGATGCTGTGTGGATCCTCTAGCTGGCATTTTAAAATCTTCACTGAATTGTAATTTATAGACTATAAATCCACCCACTTTAACTGTGCAATTTAATGATTTTTAGTAAACTTAATAGAGTCTGCAACCATCACCGTCACCCAATTTTAGCACATTTTCATTCCCCCGTGCCCACTCGCCCGTTCCCACCCCAACTCAGGAAGCGACTGACCTACCTTGTCTCTATGGGTTTGTCTTGCCGGACATGTCACATAAATGGAAATGAACAACATAAGTACGTGACCTTCGTCTGGCTTCTTTTTTGATCTGAGTTGTAGGATTTCTTTCATTCCTTTTGGCTAAAAGCAGTACTTAGTTGTATAGCTGTCTCATCTCTTGTTAATCTGTTTACCAGCTGATGAGCATCTGTGTTTAGACTTTTTGGCTATTAACAATGTTGCCATGATTGTCCGTCTCCGAGTCTTTATGTAGATGGGCATTTATTTTTTTAAGGCACTTTCCTAAGCAAAAACTATCCCTACCTAAGAAATGTCCCCACTGAGAACTAATTGTGTGTAATGAATGGGACAACTGCCATCTTCTTACTCTTTATGCATGAAGTCCCGAATCCACAGCTCTGCCTACACCGACTTCTTCAGACGTTTTACTGGTCCACCCTGCTGTCTTAACAGATCGTAAGTTCCTCCTCAGTTGGGACCACATTTAACCTTTTCTTAAGTCTCCAAGGGCTGGTGCTTGTTGACTCTCATCTTCACCTCAGAGAGTTTAAGACGGAACCCATTGTTTTCCTCCCCAGCCCTGCTTCCAACCTATGATTCTTGATCTCTCCATGGAGCTACTTTCTACCTATTTCCTCCAGCCAGAAACCTGGGAATCGTCCCAAATTCTCCTCTGTGCAAATGATCACAAGACACACACACATCTGAGTATTGTCACTCTCTTATTTAAAACCATTTAAGGAGTTCTTTGAAGTTAATCTTCCATTCTTTTACCTTATCATAGGGGAACTTTACGATCTGCTTCTTGTTTCCCCAAGGCCATCTACAAAATGGTGGGCACTGTGATCATGATGAAAATGAACGAGGATGGCCTCACGCCCGAGCAGCGGGTAGACAAGATTTTCAGCAAGATGGATAAGAACAAAGACGACCAGATCACACTGGATGAGTTCAAGGAGGCTGCCAAGAGCGACCCTTCCATTGTATTACTTCTGCAGTGTGACATTCAGAAGTGAGCGGAGGTCAAGGCTATGGACTGCACAAGTCTCAAGGTTCCATTCGGTCTGCAGCTACACACACACACACACATACACGCACACACATACGCACACGCACACAAATATTGCTTGGACTACCTATAAATGGACTTGCTTCTTGTGTTTGAAACACTTGTGTGCATGAGAATGTCATTTGCTAATGAATTTTAAAAAGCTTATATTATAAAACAAAAAAACCTTCCACAATGTGATATGTGTAATATCATTTCATAAAAAACCCCCCTTCTCTAAAGCCTGGCCAGAAATGTGCTGCAAAAAGTTATATGATTTCCTGTTCATGTTTTGGTAATGCTCGTGTCTCCCTGATTACATATTAGTAGCACTGAGACCTCCCCCCGTCCCCACGGTAATGTAACTTAATTATAAGGCGTATCACCATTTTCCTGTAAAATAGTACTGGACAGACACACAGAGGAGTCTTAGGCTCCTCCGTGTGGTCCACACACAAGAGCTTGTATTATCAGTGAATATAAATGTACTACATTTGCATGCCTTTTAGGTTTGCCTTAATTCTTACCTCATTTGCATCCTATCAATCTGGAAAGAGCTGTTTTGGAATTAATGCAGTGTAAAACTTAAAAATCCTGCTAAATGACTCATTAAGTATATCTATCTATATATACATATACACAAAGATATTTATTGACAGTAAAAAAAAAATATGGAAATGTACTGATTTCTGCTTGAATTTTCAAAGGCTTTCAAGAGGTGGCAATAGATGTCCCAAATAAATTTATAACATTTGACGTCTTCCCTCAACACTTATTTCATAATTTTAAATTTGAAACAGATGTTCGTAATTACCAAGGGCCAGCTAGCAACAGCTTACCAAATCGACCCTTAAACACACAACTTTGGAATTCAAAGAATTAATGACAACGAAAGGGTTTTAAAAAAGCAACTTGCCAACTCTTCATCCGGGCCCTCGAAAGAGGGACAATCCATACAGCATGTGAAGGTTACATAGAACTTTTCATCCTCAAAAAATGCTCCTTATGTGAAAATAAACATTATCGCGGTGTGACCGAGGTGCTAACAACGCTTTATGTCCTACCCAGCTGCATGGACAGGGCACGCGACGGGCAGGATGAGAAGCCAGAGGAGAGGGGACATCCGTCTGGCCAAATCGGAAGTACGCCAGGTGTTATCTTTAATGGTGGAGTAAAACTCTGACCCTTTTAACCTTGAGGAAGGCAAGCAGAAGAGTCCATCAGGACCTCTAAAGGCAGGTTTGCGTTTTCAGAACGTGCCTAGATAAGTTCTTTCTTTCTACAGTGCTGTCCCACAGAACTTTCTGTGACAATGGAAACATGTCTATCTGCACTAGCTACAGGTGGCTGTTGAGCACGTCAAGTATGGCTCGTGTGACTGAGGAACCAAATTTTTTCATTTCATTCTAATTGTTTGATTTGCCACATCTAACCAGTATAGATAGCATCACACAGTGCAGTGCTATATTATTCATTTTTTATTGAGCTCTTTTTCTCAAAATACTCTGCCTGCCTTTGGGATCATTAAATAAGACTAGAGAATAGAGCCTAATGGTCCAATTCATCCATTCAACAAGAACCCGTGAGCTAGGAAACCACCTCAAACACTGGCACAATCAAGTTTCTGCCCCAGAGACAGCAGTTCCCAGTGCTGATTTAATGTCCTGGGTCCCTTAGCCCCTGTGGTTGTAAATATAGCTCGGGTTAGACTGAGTGAGCATTATTCAGTTCAGTCATAGCTAAGCTGATAATAAACCAAGGGTCAAGGAGTCCTACGTATCATGTATTTAAGTCACTCAACACATATAAACTTAATGCTTTATTTTAAGAAATTACACATTTGAAAAGAACAATTCCCTTTTTCTTGTTTTATTCTAATTAATGATAATATTAATTAGAACATTAAAGATATTTTCAACTTATGATAGTTGAAACCAAAACAATGAATAGTCTTTGACTCAATAAGAGACGCTTAGATACCTGAGAATTCTATTTTTCACTTGGTATTAAGAACCATAACATTCGAAAGCCATCATGAAAATCCAGACAATAAAATTATTTAACTCATACAAGTTTATGCATTTGGTATATTCTACTTCACTTTTTATTTGAAAGGCATGTGGTTTGTTAAAATAGTTTGGATAGAAACTAGTTATAAATGTAAATTAAAAACCAGCCTTTTATGATTGGTAGGGGATGTTTAAAATAGCGTACCTTTCCTCTTTCTGTAAATTCTTAAGAGTAGAAAAGCACAAGTTCTCGGACTTCTCATCTGCTAACTGATCTCGATTTAAGACTAAATTAAACTCCCTTACTCCACCAAAGTAACAAAATCCAGTTTTTTGCAGTAACTATAGAAGTGTTGTTGCTTTTAAAATACTGCCTTTTCTCCCTAAAATATTTCCTTTCAGCCACGTAAGTACTTACTGCTACTAATACAGGGAATGCTGCTTGTTAGATATCCACATCTTTTTGAAAAATTTAGCGTTAATCCTAGTAGCAAATTTTTAAAAAAAGGTTCATGGGTACCATTTCTTACAAGGTACTATATTTTATCATTCTAAGAAGCACATTTTTTAACAACTCTATCATTAGGATGTATCTTAGACTTGATGCCAGCTCACCATCAAAAGGTTGGCCTTTGGCTGCCTTCTCCAAGCAGAGCCACCTCCGACCCCTATTTCCCCAGTCCTCTCCTCAGCCTCGTCCACACAGTCCTTTGGCCTGTGTCCTCTTGTGGCCGAGCCAGAGCGTGCACGCCCCTGGGTTGAAAACTGGGGTTTTAAACCAGGCAAACAGGCTGCAGGCCAGGATGCAGCACCATGCTGTGCGCCAGCTCCCACAGGGGCGAGACGTGTAGTTGCCTGAAGGACAGATAAAGGACTGTGGGAAAGGCCACGTGTTCTACCGCTCCACAGAAGTGTCTTATAAAGAGACAGCATGTTAAATCTGATGAAATATGGCAGGTAAATTAGAAGTACATCCCAAATCTATAGTCGTATCTCTAGGGTTAAAAATGACCTACCTGTGCAGGCATTGTGACCAAAGTTTTTATAGTTCTGTGTAAGTCCCTCAATAATTAATAAGCAAAAACCAGACAAAAAAATCGACTGTAAACTGGTCCCTATCCACAGACTGCCTGTGGACCCCACCCCCTGCAGTGAGAATGTAATATTCTGGAAAAGCAAAACTAAATATAACCAGATACTCAAACTTTTATTTTAATTCTTACAAAATACTATAGAAATGAACCCAAATGAAACAGATATGTACATGTACATATGTACAAAATTTTACTTTTGAAAAAGAATCTATAAAAGTAGATGGTTAAAAATAAAACAACAACAACAAAAAAACAAACTTAATAAGATTTAAAGCCAATACTATGAAACTGACTTTCTCAAAGTAATAGGAATTTTAAATTGCTGGTTGTAATTGGTTTCTAAGCTTATTTACATATTTTATTGTAGTCAGCTATATAAAGGAATCTCTTCTACTTAAGAATATCTTTAGTTTCATTTTATTTCATCAAATAGCCCTGAATTTTTTTCCTTCACAAATCGTTCAACATGAGGACATGGCATATTAAGTTACACATCAACTTCGATTTTCTTCTTCCTCTTGAGTCACAGGTCGAAAAGGCAATGTCATTTGTCCTCTTTCCGGATCAGACATTCGAAGAATTCTAATCAGTTTACTTGATGGAAGTGAGCTGGAGGAAGTAAAATAAATTATTCAAATTTCTAAGAAAGTTTTTTCATATTACAAAAAAAATCTTACTGCTAACCTCATGAAAATAGAAATCTAAATGGCTGTTATCTGCTAATAGGGGGATATATCTAATATCTGAAGTTCCAGGAGAAATATAATTTGTAATAAGGAAATAATTTGTTTTCATTTTTTTTTAGAAATTAACATCCTGCTAAATGCCATGGGTCTTCAGTTTGGAGGGAAAAGAAAGTGAAGGAGATTTACATATCAACCAATTTCTAACTCTTTTTCTTCCTCTTTAGCCAAGAGTTACCGGAATATTTCTAATCACAAACTTAAGCCCCGCATGAACCAAATGACCACTTTAGAGAGAGCAGACTTGGTGACAGTGTGCCTGACTCCTTACAGGGGGGTACCCAGTCGGTGCTGAGTGACGGCGGGGCGGAGCTCTCCAGAAAAACTGGTCCTTTTACCTGACCAGGAAAAGAGCCAAGACTAGGAAAATCCTAATTGTTTCTTTAGTTTAACAGAATTACTACAGATATTTTACATTCGTTGGTCATGAGAACCAAAGAGCAGTTTCAAAATACAATAGTAATAAACCAATAATCACATCCAAATCAACCTGCTTCTGTTATGGGAGGGAGATGACACAAATGGAATTTTAAATATCCAAAAAAATATATCTTAAATCTCTGGAACCAGTATAGGGGCTAATCCTTTTTCTTTCTTTCGGTCATTTATGCATTTGCACTTTAAAAATTAAGGTTATAAAAGGCTTCTTTTTCCTCTTTTATATGCTTGATATATACATTCGCAGAAGTTTTTAAAACTCACCTCATGCTTTGAGGAGTAAGCAAGATAAACTGTCTGAAGCGCTGGGAATCCGCCATCTTCAGTATCATGTCCATTGCGATTCTCCGGTTAACCATGTCCTGAGGGACAAAGGCGGAGGTGAGGGTCCCTGCTGTGTTACGGCTGCTGTATTGCTGGCTGTTCCAAAGCCCTGGGCTTTCACCCAGGGGTCACCCGTCACTTGCTCTCTGATGCAGAGCATCGGGGACGATAACATCCAAAACTATTAGGGGAAAATAACAGAATACGAACACCTCCCGGGGACATTCTATAGTCTAAGTATTTATAAGTATAGCCCCCTCCCACAAATATATTTAAAGTAATGAAAAAATATTCAAAAGACTTGATTGCATGTTATATAATGAATCTAATTTGTACAGTAATAGCTATTCAGAACAATATCGACAGTAACTAGCCACAAACTCAGTAAGTCTCGAATTTTCCCTGAATGATCGAGGTGTTTTGAACACTCTGTGCCTGCCTGCTTCGCCTTCGACAATTTGTACGTGAACCATTTTGGATTTACAGACAAATCTCTCACTGAATCTTTAAAATGTTAAACAGTAAGTACATCAGTGTGTAGAGAAAGAACATTTACTTATAACAGGTTTTGAAACCAAATGAATTAAATAACTAAATGGGTTAAAATGAAAAAAAAAAAAAAAATCCAGATAGCTCAACTCCCTTGAAAACCGAAAGCTGATAACACAAATAAACGCCATGTATTTTTAAAGGTCCGTTGGAAGCCGTGGCAGAACACGAGCTTGGGAGGCAGACGGGGGACCCGCATCCTGGCTGTACTGCTCAGGGGCTCCTATGATATAAATTCCTCCACCAGGCATGTGTGTAAAGTAATCGAACATAAAGTTAAAAATAACTAGAGCTTGCACAAATGAAACACTGTCCTTTCGAAACACTGCCCTGGGGAGGCCTATCATTTAATAACAAAGCTGACAATGCACCAAAAAATATTTATTCGTTTCCTTTGGATTGGTTCTCAGAACTTGGGTACATTTTTCTAAACAATTTCAAAGGGGGCAAAATGCCATCCTGAGGCCCAAAAAGGACAAATACTTTGCCCACAGTCATGTGGGTAACTGGCAGCAGAGACAGGTCTCAATCGCAGGTTTTTTAACTTCCAAGTCAAACGTTCCTACTCCCTGGCGTTATAAACGCTGCTCTTTGAAGAGTGGCTGTGAAGAGAGAGAGAGAACCAACAGCAGCGAGAGCCCAGCGAGCGAGGGCGGGGAACTGGTTTTCAGTTCTTGTTAACACAGAAGATGGACGCAGGCTGGAGTCCACCTGGGGGAGGGCACGGGCACCCGCGAGGGGAAGGAGGAGGGCGACGCCAGGACGGGTCAGCCCGGGACCGAGAGCCGCGACGAGAATTCTCTGGTGTTTCCTCAGCACTTACCACACACTGAAGTGCCTGGGCAGGATCTTTCATTATCGGTAAAACTAAAGAGTGAACTGCTTCCTTTCAAAGTACACACCCGCCTTCTCCCCTACCAAAAACATTGGAGATTTTAAAATTTAACACTACCATGTAGACATCAAACTCATCCAGGCATCTGAAGGGAGATTCGGCAATGGACCACAGAGAAAGGATGAAGCAAACCGTGGAAAAAGAGCGTTCGCCTCCAGATAAGGCTCTCATGTCATTGAAAGCAGCTTTATTTCCCTCTCCAGGCTGCACCTTGAATGAGTTAACAACAAAAAGCATAAAGAGTCACATTAAATTCTTTACAAAAAAGGTTGGCTAACATTAGAAACACTAGGTTCAGAGTTTTTAAAAAAAGAGGTAATAAATAGTAATGTAGAAGTAACATCTATTCCATTTAAAATATAAAATGGTGAGGTATGCAACAGTGGTTTTTGTTTCACTGTGAGAGAATCAAATTGAAAACATTTATTCACCATAATGTACTGGATCTAATGTAACAATATTCCACTGGTAATGTTAGGCAAAAGTCAGTGGTCAAAATTAATAATCTGAATTAGTCTTTCTGAAGTAGTTACAATCCCCATCCCCCCCCCCCCCCCCCCCCCCCCCCCCGTTTAGCTTTGCTGAGATAAAACTGACATGTACGACTGTGGAAGTTTAAGGTATACAACTTGATGATTTGATATACGAACACATTGTGAAATGATTACCAAAATAAGGTTAGTTAGCACGGCCATCACTTCACAGCTACCTTTGTGTGTGTGTGGTGAGAATTTCTGAGATCTACTCTCTGAGCAACTTTCGAGTACACGCTACAGTATATACTGTTAAATACAGTCACTGCTCTGAACTGGCATGAAGACAAACACACAGACCAAGGCAACAGAATCGCGAGCCCAGAAATAAACCCACGTATATACGGCCAACTACTATTTGACAAGGAAGCCAAGAATATATATCACGGGGAAAAGACAGTCTCTTTTAATAAATGGTGCTGGGAGAACTGGATATCCACATGCAAAAGGATAAAACTGGACTCCTATCTTACACCACTCACAAAAACTAACTCAAAGTTAATAGGAGACCTGAAGCCATAAAACTTCTAGAAGAACACAGAAGGAAGAGCGTACTCATCTTACACAGCTTATACCCTCTGACCACCTCGTCCATTTCCCCCACAGCCCTAAGTCTGGCAACTACCATGCTACCCTGTTTCCGACAGTTTGGTCTTTCAGATTCCACCTGTGAGATTCCACAGTACGTGTCTTTCTGACTTAGTTCACTTAGCGTAATGCCCTCAGGGTTCATCCACGTTGTCGCAATGACAGGAGTTCCGATGCCCCTGTGTGTGAGTGTGTGTGTGTGGGCATCGCATTTTCTTTCATCCATTCATCTGTCGACGGACACTTAGGTTGTTTCCATGTCTTGGCCACCGTAAATAATGGTGCAGTGAACATGGAGGTGCAGGTATCTCTTAACATAGTGGCTTCATTTCCTTCAGATATGTACCAAGAAGCAGAATTGGTAGTTCTATTTTTAACTCGAGGGACCGTCTATTGTTTTCCATAATGGCTACACCAGTCTATATTCCCACTAGCAGTGCACGAGGGTGTCCATTTCTCCACACGCTCGCCAACACTTGTTATTTCTTGTCTTTCTGATGGCGGGCACTCTAACAGGTGTGAGGTGACATCTCACTGTGGTTTTGATTTGCATTTCCCTGATTGCGGATATCGGGTACCTTTTTGCATACCTGCTGGACATCTTTACTTCTTCTTTGGGAAAACGTCTATTCTGGTTATTGGCCAATTTTTAAACTGGATATTTTTTGCTATTGAGTTGTATGAGTTCCTTATATATTTTGTATATTAATCCCTTCTCAGATATATGGTTTGCAAATATTTTCTCCCATTCTGCAAGCTGGTTTTGATTCTTTCACTATGCAGAAGCTTTTTAGTTCGACATAGTTCCACTCTGTTCATTTTTGCTTTGGCTGCTTGTGCTTTTAGTATCACGTCCAAAAAAAATCACTGACAAGACCAATATTAAGGAGCTTTTGCCCGTGTTTTCCTTAGGAGATTTCAAACTATGTTACAAATCCATGATAATCAATAAGTGCTATGACTCCAGCTTTGTCCTTTTTTGTCAAGGTTGCTTTGGCTATTTGGGGTTTTTTATGGTTCCATATGAATTTCAGGCTTTTTTTTTCCCCCTGTGAACAATGCCATTGGAATCTAGACAGAAATTGTACCAAATCTAGAGATGGCTTTGGGTAGCATAGACATTTTAACAATACAGTTCTTCTGATCCATGAATACAGGAAATCTTTCTATTTATTTGTGGTTTCTTCAATTTCTTTCATCAATGTGTTACAGTTTTCCATATGCAGATCTTACAACTTCTTAGTTAAATTTAGTCTAAGTATTTTATCATTTTTGATTCTATTGTAAATGGGATTTTTTTTTTTCCCAGACATTTATAAACGCCAACATAATCTTTTGTTGCTTGAATTACAGTGACATCTGGTGGTTAAACTGCTTTAAAAGTAATTATTGCTTGTCAAAAAGACCCAGGACCAATTTAAAGAGGTTCATTCCAGCCATAGAATATAGCAGTAATGACTGAAATTCACAAAAATTCTTAAAAAAAAAAAAAAAACAAAAAAACTTCTTTAACAAGGGTCCATGGTGACAATAAAAAAAAAAAAGCAATTAATGAAATGAACAGCAAACCAACTGGCTTTACATCATTAAGTTTTATAATATATGTTTTAGCAGACGAAGAACTTCACAAATTTTCCAAACTACTATTTGAAAAAGTATGTAGCTCTTAAGTAAACTTTCGTGTATTTTTTAAATCTTTTAAGGGTTATAAAAAATTCTAATGTAAGCATATACTGAAATTTTATATTTATCATCTGTAAGTCTGAATCCTCTATGAAAATCCAAAAGAAAAAGCAACTTTAACAGAAACAGTAAAAAGCCAAACCAAACCAACGAACTAACCAAATAAAAACCCCATATGAAAGTAAGAACTAAGTAACAGGATGTGATCTTTTGCTCCAAATCTGCATTTTGTTTCAATCTAATGAATGAAGAAGCTCTAGATGAATTGTGAAGATCTAAATTTTACTCCTTATTTTACTAAGTTACCATGGGACTTCAGCTCAGTTTCATTTTTTGATAAATGAAGACTAGAAACTAGATTCTTAAAAATAATATTCTTCTGAATAACAGGGATGATGTTAGAAAATCTACCTTCAGTTGTCTTATATAGTTAGTTCTGGGAATAAATTACCCAAACACTCCTAATACTGTCTTTTTTTTTTTCCTTTTTATTAGAGTATAAATTATATACAGTAAGGAACACGAAGCTTAAATGTTCAGCTCGAATAATTTTTACACACAGACACACATACATATTCACACACACAGCGGGTGACCATTACTCAGATCAGACAGAACGCTTCCAGCATCTCAGCAGATTCTCTGTGTTCTCTACAAGTCCCTATGAACCCCAAAAAGGTAACCAGTATTTTGACTTTAATCGCATAGACGAATTTTACCAGTTTTTGAAAAGAGCGGAACTGGAGCCACTGCCAGACAGGTGTCCCAGCTAGTTCCATCAAATCACACTCGCTCTAGCAAGGTAGGCGTCTGGGTCCACCCCGCACCAACACGAGGTGTCATCGGTCTTGCTCATCTAAGTCACACTAACAGCAACATGATCGTAACTTATGGTATAAAGTTGTATTTTTCCAATGACTAATGACACTGAACACATTTTCATGTGCTTATCTGCCATTTGGATCTTTAAATTTATGAAGTTCCTGTTTAAGCTTTTTGATAATTTTTAAATGTAATGTCATTCTTTTTCTTAATTATTATTCCTTAAACATTTCAGATGAGTCCTTTCTTGAAAAATGTATTACAAATTATTAGTTATTCAAAGTATTAAAATGGAAGTATTAATTTATAGCAACTTAGAGTAGTAAGCAATCATTTGACAAAATTTACTCCAATTACTTAGGGTGGGTCGTTGCTCTTGATCTCCTGAGTATAAAATTTTAATGCTATATCCCACACTCCCTCTTTCAATGCATGTAACTATGGAAGAATCCATAAACATAGACTCCACAAGGCTGAATGTGGTAGTTTGCTCCACCCCAAAAAAGGAGAGATCTAGACATCCTCAGAAATAAGTAGTACACAATTACATGGAGTAGAATATTCTTTGAGAAATCCTTTCTTGGTTTCCTGTAGTGTGAGACCAGAGAATACGGACCTTCTGTAATGTCCCAGATAATTTAAAAAAGAAACCAGTGGAGTAGAAAGAGAAGGTAGATACTTGTCACTGAAATAAAATTCCTAATTTGCATCATAAGAAAATAATGTGGTTGTCTGGGGGTAAAGGTATTTTTTAGAAATACATATACAATAGCAGCTTTAGCCAGTAAGGTTAATTTAACTTTCAACACTTTGGCAAAGTATCAATTAATTCTCCAAATAATTACCATACGAAGAGTTAAGATACTTACTGATATAGTAAGAGTTTCATTCTTGTGGTCAAAATTCATTTTTCCACAATAGGCCCGCTGAGATAACAAGTTGTCAAAGTACAATTTGCATCGTAAAGTCAAACACCTCAAAATAAAGAAAATGGGTGTATTTAAAAGAATATACAGATACAGATACAGATATGTATATTCAGCGTGGTCTTTAAACTAGCATGTAAGACCAGAAAGAATTATGCCAAAATGTTCACACTGGTTGGAACATAGTTGGACATTTAGGTGATTTTTCCCCCTTCTTTTTATTTCATTTTTGTCTCCACATTTTTACCACAAATATCTATAAAATGAAAATGTCACCTCGCATTTAATATATCCCATTACATTACATATGCATGTATCAATTCATCAACTATTTTATACAAGGCGTCACCATAATACAGAAGAGATTAATCTTGCCCTTAAGAGGATTAAATTCTAATAGAGTTAAGATAATAGCCAAAGGGTAAGTGAAACCTGTTAACCATTTTGTATCACAACACCTGACACCCCACCTGGCGCAGTGTGAACCCCACCATGCTTTCTCCACTTCTCAGAAGGGATTCCGGGGTAAGGAAGACCTTTCTCTTCTTCAATTACTTACTCATCCACCTTTCTATTTATCAGGATGGTACCATAGATTCTTCTTTTTGTCACTGGGTCACCACCTATTCCTGCCTTTATTTATTTTGGCCCTCGACTTGTCCCTCGTTTTGCCCATGGGAGCCCCTTCGGTCTGCCTCCTCCATTCTCTTATCACAACTCTACATCTTTTTTGAGCATTTCCGTACTTTCTGGCAGAGCAAGCGGATCACCTGCACCTTCCCCGCCCAGCTTTGGAACTGGTCATTTCTCCAGGGAGCCTTGATGCCTTCTGGACGGAGAATGGTTTTTAGAAAAGAAGATCTGGATGACAGGTGACTGGCTATTTTTCTTAACATTTTTGCTCTTTCATGAGTCTAAGGCTCATTTCCTCAGAGTAACCGCCATTTTATTCTGTTCTCTCCCAGTTTCCTTCTTAAACTGCATTATATTTCTATACCAGAAAATACTAATAGCTTGAGCTTTCTTTTGTGCCACAGCAACCACGGTCAGCTGGTTTCCGGAATTTTCTGTTAATTTGTTTTCTTTCAATACTGATGTGCATTCTTCAGTTGCTTCCATTCATGACACGTCTAAGAGAGACTTTGACTTTCCTCATAAAATGGCAAGGTTCTCCAGTGCGAAGAGATAAACAATTTTTAAAATTCTTATTCTACTTCTAAGATTGGGTAAGCGATATAAAATGTCAGTGACGAAGAAACATATCAAGGTAATCAACTATACGACAAATGCTTTTACAGAAAATATTGTAAATACGAATTTTCTAGATAACAGAATTTTTAATATTAAAACAAAGCCTACGGTTTCTGGAAAAGGTGTAGAAATATGCACTGGATTTACCCTTCTGCCTGCAACAACTAAAAAATTGGACAAAATATCGGAGGCAAGAGTTTTCCGGCTCTGGACATCAGACAGCACAAGCCGTTCCACTCAAACCGATCTACGAAAGACGGGAACGAAGGAACGGAGCCCGATGGATGCCCCGGGTGGCTGCCCGCGGAGAGGGGACAGGGGAGCGGAAACCTGGGTGGCGCCCCCCGCGGGCTGCGTCTGCGGAGACGGAGCCAGGAGCCCGGGGGGCGCCGGCCAGCAGCGGCAGCTCGCGGAGCTCGCCGGGGGCCAGGGCGCCGGCAGGACGGGGAGCCCTGACAAGGCACCGGGACCGCGGCGGTTCGCAGGGGGCACGGCTCGCAGGGGGGGTGCCCGGCGCTCCGCTGCCCCGCAAGGCTTAAGGTGAGCAGCCCCGAAAGGGTGACGACGAATGCTATTTCCATGCTGAAAACATGCGGGTAAAACTGAAACGCGCGTTTCAGAAACCAACCTGCGGTTTCCTTACGCAATATGGCCAAACGCGCGAAGTCTGTTTTTCTTTTTGGCTTTATCTGCGTTTCCCCGTATGTACTAGAGCAAGAAGTATTTGTTTTTATTCCTATAGTCTCTAAGTTGTAGAGTTTTGGGTAGAAAGACAAGTTACGGAGGAAATGCCGCTGGGGAAGAGAGGTTAGGCGACAAGACGAGGGCTGCGTGGGATCCAAACACGCCCGGGGCCACCGCGCCTGTCGCCTGTCCTGTTTCTGCTGCTTGTGATTTCTGTTGGGGCCAGTTTGTCCCTGTGAGTCCGTCCCTTTCTGGGCACGTTAATAATATCGTTGTCCCAACCCTTTGCCCGTTCACGCAACCGATACGCATCACGGTTCCGCTCTATGTCGGGCACGTAGCAGGTGGCGAGACGCGGCCGTAAACGACACGGACACTCCGCGTCCGCCGAGCCACACGCTCCTGCTGGCCGCGGCGAGCCCGCCGAGATGCCGCCTCCGCGGGTCCTGTCCCAAACCTGGATCCCCTGCGAACGTGCAACGTCCGAAGGTGACACAGGCCGTTTCAGAACCAACGAGCTCCCATTCAAAGGTCCTTTATAAGCAGACGACAACCATCCATCTATGAGTGACCTACTAAAGGATATCTAACGGAGTGGAAAACTTAGACGAACCCAGAACTCCCTGATTAGATTTAAGGGGCTGGGGGTACCAGCAGACGAGGCAAACACCGGAAGCTTCTTCTCTAACCCATCAGGTACAGTTCTTTTAATTTAAGTTTTGTATTTATTAAGAAAGGGATAAGTGAACACAAAAGCAAAAATGTGTAATAGGTGGTAATATTTTTCAATGTACTTACCTTCTAAATTGTTGGTATGTTTTGTATCTATGGGTCATTATTTCTTCCAATAATTTAATAAACCTTTTTAAAGTCTTTACTTTATTATCCAGATCAAGGTAAGTTTCTCTGGCTTCTTGGTACTGCCTATTTTGTGAAGAAAATATTAAATAAATAAATGCCATTCAAAGGAACACAAGGAAAAGTAAAATCTCAAGTAAATATAATGGGAGAAGATCAGGGAGCCCAGGGGGAGCCTAGGGGGCCCGGCATGAGCAGAGTCCACAAACCTCAAGCAAAATACACCGTCAGGACGAGCTGTCGGCATGGGGGGAGGGGGCAGGAACAAAGTCTGACCCTAGAGAAGGCAGAGGAGGTGCCTCCTGGTGGGGGGTGCGGGGCGGTCAGAGGTGGCGGATCTCAGAGAATGCCAGCAAATGTATACCCTCCAAAAGGGGAGGGATCAAACTGGAAGGCAAGAAATGTTTCTCTCAGTGACAGATGCCAATGCGGCAACAGAGGAACGTGGGGTAAGGATTCCTCCTGCTTCCCAACCCTGGCTGAACAAAACAAAGTCAAGAGGCGGGAAGGCATGGCTCCTCAGAAGTGCTATGACGGTGGCAATGGCTGTTGCTGTAGAAAGGGAGAGAAAGTTCCTGATGAAATATGAAAGGCAGAACCAGCCAAGGCTCCCACAGCTGCTCATCCCAACCTCCTTCAAATGCCCAGTCCAGGAAAATCCAACTAATTAAAAAATGAGTAACAAAACAGGCACACACAGAGTATCTATATAAAGGTATTCATGGGGCAGGGGGAAGAGTGGGAAAATAAAGACCAGCAAAATTCCCCCTAAAGACAAAGAAAACTTATTAGAACAATGATGTCACAAAGATGATAAAAACTGAAACATGAGATAAGTGCTGCCAGGAAGGAATAGCTCAAAGCCGAACTAAAAGAACTGAAAGAATAGACAGGTAAACAACAGATGGAGATACCCAGACGAGAGGAGGAGGTGAAGTGAGAACGTGCAGAATTCAAGGTGGGGGCAGTTAGAGAAAAAAAAGATAAGACAAAATGAGAAGGTGACGTATGGGGGCAAACACACAACACAGAAAACAAACTGGCAGACATGGAGAACAGAAATGAGAAAAGCAAACAAATTGCGAGGAAAAAACGGATAAAATGGTTAGGCAAAAATACCTAGAGAAGTAAAAGGATATCTAACTTATGTATTAATGAAGACCTCAAAAAGAAGACTAAAACAACAGAATAGAAAATATTTAAAAGTAAAATCCAAGAAAACATCTAAGAAATAAGACAAATCTACATACTGGAAAAAGCACAGTGTATACCAAGAATCTGATATTCTAGACAAGTTACAGCACTTACTAGATGAGTACTACCATAAACGAATGAATACTCAAGAGACAGATAAATTTATATTAGGCCGAACTATTCAAAGTTAAAGACAGTTTTGAATATGCAAAATTACAAAAAAATATTATTCATATAGCCATTCTTAAGGAAAAAATTAGAGGGCAAACAACTTTTCAAATGGCTGCACAGCCATTTGTGAAAAAATACATTTCTCACACTGAAAATATTCACAGAAAAATTAAAAAGTACATAAGAAGTTCACAGAAAAAAAATAAATAAATGGTTCTCCAGACAAGCAAAAGGGTTCAACCACACTTAATATAAATGAAATGCAAATTCAAACTACACTGAGGTATATGCTTTTTGGGGGGGAAAGCTATCTGTCAGCAAAAAATATAAGATGATCACAAATTGTTTATGCTGTGGAAAAACGCTTTAGTACTGATGGGACACAAAACTAGTACAAGACAAGAAAGGGGAGTCTGTCAAAATGAAGTTTTTCCTTAAAAAACCCCCCCCCAAAACCCTGAATACATATAAAATGACATATGTACAAAACTATTTATTACATACTACCATTTATAATAGCAAAAGAGTCAATTAAAATTCAACTATCCATCAACAGGTGATGGTCAAATACCACAAAATTTTAAAAACAATGAGAAAATATTTATGTGCTGATATGAAAAGGTCTCCAGAATACATCATAAAATCAAGGAAAGCAATCTGTAAAAGTGTCTACAGTGTGCTTTTTGTATCTGTGAGGATGAAAAATAACATATGCTCATATTACTACTTTGCATTTACAAACAGAAATACTGAAAGCATATTTAATAAATTAATTTGATAAAAGGAAAATAATGGAGCTGAGAATAAAGAGGAAATTGAACTTTTGAGTGTATGCCTTTTTACACTGTATTTTTAAAACAATGAGGTATTATCTATCTTAAAGAGAAATTTCTCTTACTATTTTTGTTCTCCAATGTTTTTGAAAATAGAATTGAGATGACCCGTTCTCAGCCTCTAACAGGAAAAGTTCCTATTAAGGAGGTAGCAGAACTGTAATTCAAACCGATGCCCTTGCTTCAGATCCTGTGCTCTAGCTATACTAGAGCTTCCATTTTTACCAGTAATATAAAAATATCTATTTCACGGAGATCTCACTGATATGAAATGTTTTTTCTATCCTGATGTGTATGCAAACGGCTTCTGTTTTGATCTGGGTTTCTTTGATTACTTGTGAAGCTGAACATTTTCATGTCTATATGTATCTTACAGGTATAAAAATGACATGTTAAAATGTCACTCTGTAATGAGTTATATAATACTTCATAAGAAAAAGTTCATTATTAATAATACGCATTTGAAAGACGAGTTTACATATGCCTACATGCCGCAGTGACACTTTTAGGTTGTAAACATTGTCCTGATCACATCTATCGTAACATCGTAAGGAGGAAACGCTACCGACCACGTACCTCATTATTTCCTCTCGATCTCCGTGACTCGCGTGTTCTGCCTGAATCTTTTGTCGTAATCTGTTAATTTCTTTGTCTAGCATTGATGCAGATTTTTGTACTTCTATCCTTTCTGGGCAGATTTGCCTTGCTTGTGACATTTTCTCCTAAGGGAATAAGATGTTTAATATATTTAAAACTCTTCTTTGATATAACAATTCATTGTACTATCAGTGCCCAAATATGCGAAGTAAAACTGTAAACTTATGTTTACAAAATGTATTTTAATTACATTTAGTTCCAATAGAAGTTTTATATTGTGAATACAGTCCAGAGTTATTAATCTTCAAGAGAAAAGTACATTACTGTGTATGACTTTAATACTTTGTAAGACCTCCATAACTTCCTAGTAAAACAAATTTCCAGCAGCAGTGATAAAAAGTTTGGCACCAGGGCGGAGGTCAGACACAGCTTTCTGTGTGTTCTAGGATGGACTCTGACCAAATAGTACTGAAAACACAAACACGAGGATCCTCGTATTAGTAAAATATTAAAAAACTCGAAGCACTTTTCCACAAAGTACTTACTTTATATGCACCATACTCCATATATTGTCTTGAACATGTAAGGCAACGGATTACAGAGTTTAAATAATTTCCTAAAACATATAAAAGCAAAGTTGGAATCCATCTCTTCTAGGTGGACTAAGGCCGCCTTCAACTTAATTCTCCAAAAACAGGGCTGCCGTACAGCTGTCAACGAGGGTGCTGAGTGAGCGGAAGCTGAATCCCACCCAGCCTGGCGCCCACCCAAGCTACGCAGAGGCAGGGATGGTTTTTCTGACATCCAGCTCTCTGCTTGCCAAGGCAGGCATTTAAGAAGCCGTGCTGGCTGAGAGGGAGTGCCCCTTTCCAACACGCAGAGGCAGGGGTGCGCCTGCCGAGTCCTCCCCGCGGGGGTGCTGAAGTCCCCGCACTCTGAGGGCGACTCCCTAGTCTCTTCCTCTCCCGATTCACCACCAATAGCTGCTACTCCCTACGGAACAGACATTCATCAGACAACCTGTCTATGACAAGGAAAACACACTTTAAAAGTCACGCCTAAGGCTGGAAACAAAAATATCAAAGAAAAAACGGTGGCTAACCTCTAGCTCTTTTTCTTTCATATCCAGTTCTCGTTTCTTTTTATTTAAAGTGTCCAAGTGTTCTTTTTGTTTTTCTTCATAATGCCGCTTCCCTCGTTTTTGGTTATCCACTTCTGAGTCGGCAAGGTTTAATTCATCCTGTTTGAATAAAGCCAAAATACTCTCTAAAGAAAAGACTTACAAAAAAAAATTACCAGCGTAGCTATGAAACTGACAACCCCAATTAACAACTCCGTAAGGTTGACAGAATTATGCTGTTTCAAGATTTGTTTGAGTTCACACCCAAATGTGTCTGAATAGAAGGAGTTTCCCCAAACCAAGAAGTCAATTACATTCAAATTCTTCTATCAAGTCCCCATGCACTATGATGCTTTCAAGTTTATTTGGGTCGACAAGGTAGTTTTGTGGGAAGCCACATTAGCCTGAGAGGACTTAAAGGAGGCACAGCTTGGTGAAGGGTTTTAGAAGAGGATACATGCACACAGCCACTCATCATGGCGGCTTTCTCAAATAATGATCTACAAATCGACTATATTAGAGTCAATCTGGACATTTTAAAAAATATGTAGATTTCCAGACTTCACCTCTGGAGATTTTGTTTTAGGTCTGGAATTCCTGAATCTCAATTTTTATAATGGCTCTTCATTTAAGAACCACCAAAATAAGTTGAGACTATCGGAGTTTGTTCATTTGGTTTGACATACAAAGCCCTATATGCAAATGTTTACAGCAACTTTATTATAACAGCTCCAAATTGGAAACCTGTATGTCCATTAACAGGTAAATAAACAAACTGCTATATCAAACATGATGGAACATGACAATAAAAATGAATTACTGTTTCCAGTAAAACTATGGATGATACCATAATAAAAAATAACTTACTCCATTCATATACTTTTTCTTTCAAAATATAGCGTATACACTTATATTTTAAATTCATTATACAGTGTTAGGTTCTGAAAAAGGCCAAACCAAAAAAAAAAAGCAAGAGTACATGATGTGCGATTCCATCTTATCTAATTCTAGAAGATGTGCGAACTATAGTAAGACAAAGCAGACTGACGGTGGTCTGGAGACGAGGGGGAGGGGGAGCCAGATTACGGAGGGGCACGAGGAAACTGCTGGGCGTGAAGGAGATGTTCCCTTTTGCTAACTCTGTGGTTTTACAGATGTATACATGTCAAAACTTATCAAATTATACACATATATATATTTATTGTATATCAACTATATTTCAATACAACTTTTAAAAATGCTAATTTAAGAACCACCAAATTAAAATCTATTTCATTTGTTCATTTGTCTTTTGAGCCTAGCACAGCCACAGAGACCGTGATTACCATGTTCAGCCTCCAGAGTTAGTTACACACACAAATAAAAAAAGAGATAACCGCATCAAGAAAGAGAATTTATGAAGATCTCCCCAAAAGAAAAAGAATCGGAGGTATCTAAATACGGAAAATATTCACCTCATGTAACAGAGGATTTAGGCTATTTCCTAACCTAAGAAGGCAACTGATTGCTTCTTGTTCATACTGCTGACTCTAACTACCACCCCCGATAGACATCTGATAATCTATAGCTCTTATAAAAGAGCTCTATTAAAAATAAAAATATTGTTACATAAAGTATGGACATAAACTGTTCATTTCAAAAAATTTTAAAAACGTGTGCAATGTGTGGAGTAGGAGATATTAGTTAGAAATTGGAACAGCTGATGACATAGAATGTTTGTGTTTTTTTTTTTTTTTTCCTAAAAGCAAAACCAAGTTTTCTAATCATTTCTGGCAGACACTGTCAAAATAAACAGGCCCACCCTGGCTGTGGGGAACCGATCCAGCGTTAGGGAGCCGAGGGGGTAAATCACACCAGGACACATTTGTGGTGGTCCATCTTCCCTCCTAGCTACTCCAGATGAGAAAAGACTGAGCTTACAAAATACTGTGAAAACTGTAGGTGTTAACATCCCTTTACCCGCTGTTTGATTTGACCTTGCCTATTAAAAAAATGTATGTCCCGGGTACCCTCAAATTTAAAACTAAAAGGGAAGAACACATTTCATTTAATTTCATATCACTGATGGTGAAACGGAGGCCTAGAGATATTAAAAGGCAGTAAGTGACATTCTGGTTTTGGGGTGAGGACTAGGATGGATTAGGTCTAAAATTAAACTTTGAGATGCTTGAAGGGACAGAATCATTCAAAATCTGTGTTCTCTTGGATGCCTATATAACCAATTTTAGTTACTCAGCACCTTTGGATAAGTTGCTGTATGTATGTATTATTATCGCTTGTTTCATATAAACTTACATTAATTATGAGGTTTTAAAAAAACTAGAAAACACTAAATCTTGGTATTTTCAAAAGCATAGTCACCCTCGATCCAAATAAACTCTCATCTATCTCAGAAACTGAGAGGCCCTCCTATTCCAATAACACAGAACATCTATCTTTGTAAGCTCAATGTGGGTCACACTCCCACGAATTCGATTTGCAACTAAAGCATTAGGTTTGCAGTGTAAATCAAAATAAACTGTTTGAAGTGAGAAAAATGTTCCCTATGCCAAGGTTTCAATAGCTATGTATTTAAACAGAGTACTCTATTCATCACGCCTCTCACAAAATGAACAAACATCCTGACGACAAACATTATATCTAGAAACTGCTAATATATAATGATTACAGTTTCCCAGGAATTATTTTGTTAGCCGAATCCTCTCGGTCCTACTGTTACTGATGGCCAGTGTGATCTAACACTGTGAAGGAAAACCTCTTGGCTACTAGCCATTGCATGCAGGTGAACCAAAGGACTCAACTCCTAGCTTTCAGTGATTTGCAGTTATTAAGGCAAAAAGCTAAGATCAAGAATTCTTACTGCCTTTTCCCATGTTTTCTGCTCCTGAACTTATTTATGGACTCCCAATTCCAGGAGTTGCTTTAACCTAGAAGTCCCTAAAAGAACAGAACACAGCTTACACTTGATCATTTCTTATTTTTAATTTTAAGCTGCCAGGGATACATAATTTAGGCGCGAATCTTTCTTTTTCTGTATTGTTTTGGCATATTTCATCATTCTTTGCCATCCTGTTCAATTCTTTACCCATTTAAAAAAAATTTTAATCTTTTTGTAACTTTACTGTTCTAACTCCTGGGTCCTGAATTCTACGTTGTCTATTCTTAACGATTTAGATGTTTATTTTTTGTCTATTTTCATCTAAAAACTTTTTCTTTTTTAACTTAGACTTTTTGTCTTTTTATTCTTATTTCCTGTAGCTACTGCTTTCTTATTTGTTTTTCTCAGCATTATCTTTAATCATTTTTCCTTCCTCACAACTTTAATATTTTATTCTTCTTAATCAGTTATCGGTCTATCTTCCCGGCTTTTAATTCTTACCTCGAACAGAAAACAATGCACTGCCTTGGGTTATAAGGGCAGGCAGGAACCCAGCTATAGAGAAACCCACCGCGAAGCAGGAAGCATTTCTGTGCAGCCCCTCCTCTACCTGCTTTAATACTTTCAACTCTTTATTATGTTTTTAAAAACTTTTGATAAACATGATTATAGAAAAATTTATATGCATGCAAATTCTTTTAAACTTTAAAAGCCTCTAAATACATTTAATTCACAGGGGGTAATTAATTTTCCAGCAAAAAAAGAGAGGGATGACAGAGTGATTATCATCGACATACCCAGCTCTTCTGAAAATATATTATGCATTCTTCTCCATGTCTTTTAAATAAAATTTAAAAGTCATGGAGAATAACTAAGCTACTCATAAAAATGATAATACTAAGCTATTGATAACTAAGCCAGTAAACAACTTGGGGAAATTTACACAATTGTTGGAAGAATTTTATTTCCCTAAATATGGTCTCAAAAAGCCTGTGTTAAAGAAAATGAGTTGAAATTCAGGCTGGACTATAACAAAGACAGGCCAATCAACAGGAATTGGGTAGCACTTTATTTCAAGTTGGCTTTTACACAACTAATCCTTGAGTTATTGAAGGAAAGGAGGGACAGCCGAACAGGCAGGCACAGAAACGGTAAAAACAGACGACATATCCCTGGCTCTGGTTCTAAAAGAAGGAAAAACCTCACAAAATAAAGAGGAAACAAAAGCTGTAACCTTTTGGGAGAAAGAGAAATTTGGCAATTTATTTTCCTCAAGGCATGAACAGGAGTATTTAATTCTAATTAATATAACGAAGATATTTTGGTTTACGTCCTATTTTTATACGGTCGCACCTTTAACCCTAAGTTCTGTTAGGGCGATGTCTAGAGAGTACGCCGTGGATACAAAAGGAAGACACAGGATGGATACACACAAGAGGATGAGGACATACCTTCAGCGGGTCTGCGAGGTCGGCCAGCTGGTTCACTTTCAGCTTAATTGCATCATACTTATTTTCTGCTTCTACTTTCAGACTTTTAAGATGTTCCATATTTTCTTTTTGTTGTTCCATACTTTTCTCAACCATTTTCATTTTGATTTTATTTTCTTGAGCTTCATCTTCCTGGTTACATTTACAGAGCACACAGAGTTGAATAAAAAGACTTATGTTATCAGATCGAACAGTACAAACAGGGTACAGGCAAATCAGATCAAAGACAAACACAAGGAACACTGGGAGGTCTTCATCTGCCTTGTTGCATCCCTCAGCACTTACTATGGTACCTGGAACAGCATCGACACTCAATAATATTTATTCATTTCAAGGAGACTCTACTATCTATCTAACCAAGTGCTTACTGGAACTCAGAGAAACTAAGCTGAACGTCATAAACAGCTGCCTGAAAAAATATAATAACAGAGTTAACAATAGTAAAAATAGAGATGAATTAAAATGAAAACCATTTACCTGGAAAAAGAATGCAAAGAGACCAACTATAACTGACTAAAAGATATCCCTTAATATTGATACTGATTAATTCTGAAAAATACTATGCTATGTGGTTTGGTTTAATATGTCACTGTTTAAGAGCACAATTAAGCTTTGATAAAGTTTTACTTCATGTAGTAGAAGACAAATTCAATGATTATGCAGGCAAATTATATACATGAAACGCTAAAGAACATAAAGGCCATTTACCAGTTTCTACCATAGTTGTAAATGGAGATGGCAATTATAAAAAGTAGCCTCAATTAAAAGGATTTTTTAAAAAGCTGAGAGGAGAAGCTACTAAGCTAAATGACACTTCTGTACTTTAAAACATTAAATTTAAATTGAGGAAAAGAATCTTACCAAGGTTGCAATATCTACGGACTGGTGTTCTTCTATGTTCTCGAGTTCCTCAATTTCAGAAATACTTTTCCTCATTTTCATCTGAAAGAAAAGTATTTAGATTTTGGTAATGTAAAAATAAATAAAAAATAAAGATAAACACCCTAGAAAGGAAGTATTAATCCACAAAGTTCTACTTTATTTTCATTAACTATGGAAAAGATTCTGTAGTTAATGAAATACACACATTAGTACTAAATGAAGAAAAGGAAGTTATGTGTAAAGTCTGCCAGGATCACCCTTACTGCTAATCCACTCCCTCAATGTAAGTACTCCATCTTAACATTAACATTTACGTTTTTGTTTGTTTTTAGGCAAGGCAACTCTTTGTCGACCTCACAGATTGCAAGGACCTTGTCAGCTTACAACCCCTTAGTTTTTATTTATTTTTTTATGCCTACAGCACCTGGTCTTCCTAGGTGGTCTCCCATCCAAGTACTAACCAGGTCCGACCCTGCTTAGCTTCTGAGATCTGACGGGATCAGGCTTGTTTAGGGTGGCATGGCCGTAGACCCATCTTTAAAATGATGACAATGTTGAATCTAGAGAAAATATTTTTCTGAAACATCCGGACTCAAGTCATGGAACGATTGCTCTAGCCCAGTGGTTCTCAAAGTACAATTCAAGCACCTCCCGGGGTGCCTCTGAAATACTTTCAGGGGTTCATGAGATCAAAACTATTCTCATAAAAACCTTTAAGACATTATTTGCCATTTTTACGATTATTTTCTCATGAGTGTACAGGTTTATAACTCTATGATGTGTAATACTGCAAGAGACTGCAGTAGCTGATATAATAATTTAGTTGTTTAGTAAGCCAGATAAATACAAAAACATCCATCTTCTCACTAAATAATTTTGATTTGGAAAAAGTTATTTTTCATTAAAATGTGAGCTACATTAACACATAATGAGTTTATTATTTTTTAATGAACTGACAAATATTCTTAATTTTTTTAATGAACTGATATTCTTAAATTTTGTAAATACTGATAGATAAAACCCATATAATGTGAAAGTTTTTTTAAGACTATAAAGGAAGCTTGAGGCCAGAAAGTTTGAGAACTACTCCTCTAACTAAATGAATGGGGAGATTTTAAAAATAACTTGGAAGTGATAAGCTGAGAAAAACAAAATGATGTGTATTTTTTGTACCTTTAGTTCTTTACAGTGTAGTTGGCACCGTCTAAGAAATTCTTCGTTGCGCTTAATATCCTTTTCAAGGGCAGACAAATGTTGCTGAAGATTTAATATCTGGGCCTTCTTATTTGCAACCTCATTCTCCAAGGCACTTGATAGAGAGAAGAGGACAAAAAAATACTTTGAATCTATTTCTGAATATTACAAATACTTTAGATCTTTACAAAGAAAAGCTTATTTTAACAGCCTATTTGTAAAACCCTATTAAATGAAACCAGTTCTATATTCTTACCAAGTTGTTAATAACATGAAAACAGAGATTTCAAAAAACTTCTAAACTGGAGTCGAATTTACTTATTTCATTAATAAGTATTTATGATATGATTCCTGTGTGGTAGGCATTGTACACAGTTACAGGTAGCAGTAGAAACAGAATTAAGACATGAAGGAATTAAACAAAAAGGAAAAAATTCAAGAAATACACCATAACATGGAAATGTGAACAGGTTACTCTTCATCCACAGGACCACTGAACAAAAGAGTGAGTCTGGGAGACATGACAACTGGACCGTAGTCTCTATATTTTTCAACAGCCGGACAAGCTAGGCGAGAGGATGGAAAGCAATGTACAAAGGCACAGAGGGATGAAACGCTAAAAAGGGCGGGTGGCTCGACCTCGACGGATGGGGAATGAAAGCCATGAATGTGAGGAACCAGAGGGACGGGCAGCAAGACGGTGAGAAGGGGTGGAGGGACACAAAGTGAGCGGAGGCCAGGCCATAAGGGGTCTGCATGCCAGCAGAGTCGCTGTCTTCAGAGGGGACCTTTTCCTGCCTCGCTGACCCGTGTGTGTCTGGCGGAAGAGAACTGCCTCTGCAGTGAAGAAAACCTTCTGTGATGGAGAACGTGCCATATTTCAATATGATACATATTTGCCCACATTGAAACATCTCTGAAATCATCTTCGGCCCATGGTTCAATTAGCGGTATTTGGTTTTTTTTTTTTAAACTGGTATATAAGATAACACAGCACCTTAAATTTGATGAAACATTAAACCTGTGCTACCCTGGAGAAATTTGCAAAATTAAACAAAAAGCAATACATATTAGCTGAATAAATAATAATTACATTGGCTGAATAAATGGTAAATAAATGATTAAAATAAAGAAAGAATAATTGTGGTATTTCTGGTAAAAATGAAGTCAGATACAAAAATTTAAGATGGCTCCTCAGGATTCAAAGAAAAATGTTTACTTTATCATATATAAATCTATACCTTTATTAACAAACAGCAATTTTGCTAAAAACAACAAAAAAATGTACCAAGTAAACACACTTTGGAACTTAAGAGCCTAAACCAAAAACTTGACAAAATGAGCACAGGAAATATTGTTATTAAATATTTTATCTGAATATATGGAATGAATTTAAGGAATAAATCTAATTTACATAAACAAAATTGCTAACATTTACTTCCTATTTAGGAGGTGGGATAAATTCTGTTACATGTTTTCATAGTGTTCCTCCTTAGTTTTTAATTACTTTTTACATAAAAAAGAACGTGTGCTACCTAATGATACATGTGGAGCTGTTCGTGTGTGGTGAACACACTGTCTTGACCAGCCATCTAAATAGCACACGCCTCACTCTCGAGGCCTTACTCTGCTGTATCTGTCTCCACAGCGTTTGACCTTGACCTCGTTACTATTCACTTATAGTCTCTCTTCCTTCTTAACACAAAAGTTCCAGGAGAGAGAGTTGTTTGTACTTTGTATGCTGCTGCATCTGGTGCCAAGATTAGGGACCCACACATTAGGGACTCATTCAGTATCTGTTTTAAAGAACATAAAAGAATAAAATTTGAAAAATTTACTTCAGAAAATTGTATGAAAATGTTTCAATATTTTGACAACCCCAAAACTTAGAGGTCATTTTTTTGTCATCTTGTATAAAGCAGTAACCACACTGGTAATTAATCCGAGAGCTTTCTCAGGCATCTCTTTTGGCCCTTCTATGTATTTTCATAACGGGAAACCCAGTGGGATAATAAAACCAAGTCAGTACATGTACTTAAGACTTGAAACTCTCTGTTCATTATGACATTGTAAGAAATAAATTATAATCTCTTCACTTAAATTCCAGTGCCATCTTTCATCGACAGGGGTCAGAGCTGAGTTGATGGGGCACAGAGGAGCATTCTTCAAATATTCAAAGTATGAGGAGAAATTGAGGAATCTTTCTTGAGTCATCTGGCAATTACTATTAAATAATCAACTTACATAATAAAATCAAATTAAAAATTGAATCATCTATTTTAATATTAAAAGTCATTTAACAGAAGTATTAAAATATTAGTAACTGCTTAACATTATTAAATATTTAAAATTGAACTATAATTGTATATGAATAAGTCAATAATAGTCGCTTGGCCACAGCTATTAAGTAATTTTAAAAGTCATATATCCTGTGACTCAGTGTTTCCACCATTGACACTTTCAGAAAGTCTGCGATGACACACATGCGCGTCCTCACTGTGGCACTGTCACCACGGGAGGGGAGGACAACCCCTATGTCCACCAACGTGGGCCTGGAAAAGTCGACTGCGGTGCAGTCGTACCAAGAGGCAGTTCTAAAAGTGTGGATGCGGAACGATTCCCATGATGTAATACTGAGAGAGAAGAAGAAAGCCATGGAAACCGCAAGCATACTTATACAGGGCATGGTACGGATGAACCTTGAATACTGTATATCAAGTAGAAGCCAGACACAAAGGTTGTATATGACTCCATTTGTATGAAACATCCAGAATATACTGATCCATAAAGACAAATTCGAAAGCAGGTGACAGGTTGCCGGGGGCTGGGGGTGGGGGGAAACGGGGAGTCACTGCTAATGCGTATGGGTTTCCTGCTGGTGTGATAAAAATGGTGAGGAATTAGAAGGCAATGATAGTTGTACAACCCTGTGAATATAAATCTCTAAACTGTATTTGTTAAAATAAAGTGACTTTTATGGCATGTGAATTATATCTCGATTTTAAAAAGTCATATGTATATGGTTCAAGTATAGAAGCTGTTCTGGAAATATATATCGAACTTACGCTATCCTCTCATTTTTGAAAGAGGGATAAGAGCAAGGGGTTTCACTTTTCATTGTATATTTTTCTGTACTGTCTGCATTTTTATCTACCAATAGTCTATGGAGAAATGGGATTATGAATTACTTTTGTTTTCCGCTTTATATTTTTCTGTATTTAAAAAACACTAATGAATTTTTTTTAACTTCCAAATATCAGACCACTATCATAGTGGTTCAGATCAAAACGGCAGGCAAAGAGCATTTAAATATCATCAAAACTTGGTATATTTTCAATCTATAAAGTTGATCAACGTGGGAAATGATTTTTTAAAAACCAGTATTCATCTGGCTTGTAAGAAAACAGCTTTGTCCACTACACATTAATAGCTAAAGATTAAACCAAATATCAATAGCAAACTTAAGTTTTGAAATCTTATTACTAAAATGCTAGAATCAGGGATCTTGACTTGCTGCTGAGATACACTTAACCATCTTTGCCAAAAGTACTTTTTTTTAAGACTCAGTATACAAAGGCACGAGACTTTTTTTGTTGAAAGTAAATGTATAAATTACACAGAGTAACGCTACCATGATACTGTTTAGACAGTTATACTCACATTTGTTTGAATGGCGTACAATAGAAAGGCCTGATTTAAATGTCATGGCACTAGGGGAAAAACCGATCCCTTTCCAGGTCACATTTGTCAGGCACATGTTAATGCACTTTCACCTCTCTTAGCAGAGAGATCCAGTGTCAATTTAAAATGCGTGCTGGGCGCCCCAACACCAACATCCACTACGGCTGTGCCCCTTTATGCTGCTCCCATAATCACACAAGAGAAAACGAGAGAACCATTTTGACAAAACTCTCATTTCTCCTACATACTTGCCATTTAGAACATTTTCACTGTTACTCAGTTTTCTTAGATTTTTTTTTTTTTTTTTTACTTATCTCTAAGTTCTTCTACTTAAGATCTTTTAGGACATTAATTCAGTCCCAACCCATCGATTCATCAGCTGAGTTAGTTTGGTTAGAAAATCATGGTTTTTTTCCCTACTAAAAATTCTTTTTTTGCGTGCTTTGAATCTCATTAAGTACACTTGTTTGTTTTTCATTCAACTTCTCCATCTCTCCGCCCTAGCGGTTGTTTTCCTAGGCGTGTGTTCTAAATGTGCCTACTGGACTACAGAACGGTGCCATTCGAAATACCAGCGAGGGACATAACACGGACCTTGAGCCAGAATGCAAACCAGCACACTTGTACTCTCCCTGAGAAAAATAAGCAGAACTAAACGATGGGCATGTGTACTGGGGGTATCAGCAATAGTGACGCGGCTGATTTATAGTCTGAGTTAAGCTCCTTATCTCCTTGTAGACAGGTTATAAACAACGTGCAGATCAGCTGGTCAAGGAAACATGCTGTGTGTTCTTAACCCAGAATACTGTTGTCAAAGTGATGATGGAAGAATTATCGTCAACCTAGAATTCTACACCCAACTAAACGGTCTCTTAAATCCAAACAGATTACTCATAATTCTTCACTGAAATAACTACTGATAGAGTAATATGAAAGAAACTGAACCCAAAGGAAGCAGTGGAAACAATACAGCAAAGCTACACTGGACACCGACCTTATTTCAGAATCCACATCTTTGCTTAGGAATTTGGGTCTTGTATATTCAGATGAATAATAACGTCCTACAAAAACTTGATCACCATCAGCAGTAAAAGCCTCTCTACAATTCTTGGGTGGCTTTTCGGACTGCATTACTGCACGAGCTACAGCATTACTCTAAAAAAAAAAAAAAAAAGAGGAAAAAATAATTTTTAAGTTATATCAAAGCATTTCTGATGCACATACTTGCAAAATGTTACCTGTCGTTATTTTAAGATTCAAGTATTTTTATTGAAACATTCAAGTAAAATAATTCCATAAAGTTAAATAAAAGAACTTCAAAAACAATTTTCAAGTTTTAAAAAATTAAAACTATTTAGCCTTTAAAACAATGTAGTAAATAATGCTTTATGACAAACTATGATATATTTTATTTTTAAGTTCTAATATTGCTATCCATTTAAAATTAAAAATTATTTTAAGTAACTTTTGATACGAAAATATTTACTTTAAGCCAGTTCATATAAATCTTATTTTTTCTAAGTGACTTTCACATCCTAGAAATGATGCAAGTGAAGAACAAATTCCAAGATTAATGTACTGAATTACATTGGGGAAGCCTGAAAATATTTAAACTCTGGAAGAAGTGAAAAAGAGATTAAGCTTAATGGAGGTCTGGGCAACCTCTCTGGGGAGAACTTTACAACAGAAGTCATTATTTTCTTTCAAGTATCTTTCTAAAATCCTTCACAGTCAAGCCTACAAATAATTACAACACGAACTTGCAATCTATATATGTATTTATATACACATTTGGATTACCGATATCATTACTTCTTAGTTTCCATTAATGAGAACAACAGATTCTATTGTTTGTCTTGATTACAGTTTTGTTTTGAATTTCTTTGTTCCTTCCCAGCAAATTCATGCCAATAGATAAAATACAATGTGGTGATTCAATTCAACAAGTATATAAAAATACATAAAAACAGATAAAAAGTATTGATTTTTATAGGACTCAAAGTTTTCGAGAAATTCAAAAGTGCCAAGTAAAGTACCTGTTTAAAAGTAGAATGATAATAATAACCTGTATCTGTAAAGGTAAGTAAAAATGGATTTGGCAGCCAATCAAGAAAGAATGAACAAAAAACTTTTATAGCCTTGTGCACTGAAAGAATATAAACTTGTGAAACTATATTAAGACTAGCTGAAGAATAGCTGAAAGTTATAAAGTTCCCTGGGGGCAGAAACACAAACCACCGGCTATGTATTATATTACTCTACAATTTTCCTATGAGGTCAAAGTACAATGATAAAACATCAACAATTTCATGATACGAAGGGGAAAAGGAATAACATAAAACCCAGCAAGCATCTGGTCTTACTTTGATCAGCAGCACTGTCTCGATGCCCCTCATGTCAATGAGGCTATTTGCAACGACTGCATTATCTATTTCTAACGCTGTCAGAACCGTTGGGAACTCAGGATGATAAGCAGCTCTGGGAGACAAAAATACATAACGGTTAACTTAGCGCACTTTAATTATACATAAATATGCATACATATTTTACGGTTGAGTAGATGATAGGTAATATGACAATGAAAAATATCTGATAACGTTTGAAAACATTTGATAAGGTTGACTTTTTCACATAAGCAAACATTTATGCAATATGTACTGGGCACTGTTATAAGAATATTATAAATACGAGCTCGCCTCATCTTTACAGCAACTATTATGATAAATAAAATTATTCTCTCTTCACTTATTTTTTCAGATGAGGAAGCTTCAGAGTTTAATAAACTCCCCCCTACCCAATGTCAGAGCCAGTTAAATGGCTGGGGTAGGATTAAACCAGCAGCTCAGCTCTAGAACCCAAATTTTTTTTTTAATTGAAATAGTTAGTATACAAAATTATATTAGTTTCAGGTGTACGACATTTATAGAACCCAGATTCTTAAACATTATGCCCTACTGCCTGTTGTAACAATTATGATTTCCTTAAATCTTATATGCTATCATATATAAAAATACAAATCACTTACTCAAAATATATTTTTTAAAAGCTAAAAAATTTTTCTACTGAGATTAAGAAAAACTGAAGTTAAGATTATTATGAACACAGAGGAACTGTGAGAGAAAAAAATATCCTTATCAATTGTAATGTGAGTTTCCTAAAGAGACATTCGGTCTTTCAACCAAACAATTTAAACACCTGAGCGATGAACAGCACGGAACACGGGCCCAGGGGAATAGCAGGTACAGGAGCAGCGGAGAACCAAGGGGGACATGGGCGCGGTTTAGTGCTTTCTTAGTCCCAAAATTCTAAAACAAAGCAAGTGTCTTTGTATATATGTTTTATACCTATTTATTCAATAATCTGTATCTACTGAGCACTTACGATGTGCCAGACACTGTTCAGAAGATGAGACTAGTCCTTCTCACCCTGGAGCTTACAGTCCACTGAAGGGAGACAGAGACTAAGGAAAAGTGGCATGTAGTGCTTCTTCACGGAAAATGGGTAAGGACGTCTCACGGGTGACACTGGGCACACACCAAATCCTTATTTCTAGTCTAAAAGCTCAAAATCGACAATTTTAAAACAGGACTTATCTACTTTTGACATATCCACTTTTTTCTTCTGCTTCTCCTAAGTCAATTGATGGCACATCCGTTAGGCAGTTTCTCAAGCCAGAAACCTAGCGTCCACCCTCAATTCTTCCTTCTTACATTCAAGTGACAAGTTTTATTGATTTTGTCCCAAATACCTCTTTTAATCTATTCCTCACTATCTATAATGCAAATGTTATTTTCCGCAGAATAACTTGTATCATGCCTCCATGCATTTTGCACATAAAATTCTATTTGACTAGAAGGCAATTAAAAACTCATCTGTTAGAAGACTAATCATTTTTCCTTTCTTCTGATTTCTTCCCTAACCCACCTATTAACATTTAATTACTCCCTCATCTGAACCACGTCTGCAACTTATGATCCAATTTTATCAAAGCTGACAAAGAATAAATTAGAAAATATGTATATTTTTAAAAGTAAAGGGGCTAGCTGGTGTGCAGCTAGCAAAGAGGCCAGTTTAGTGCCTTGAGAAGGTTTCTTAGGGTCATCAAAGAAAACAATCACAGCTCTTTATGGACTCTGTGAAGCCCCGTAATGAGTGCCCAGCCAAGTTCTTCCTTAGTCCCTCCCTCTTATTCCGGCTAGGTCTCCATCATTTGTCATTGGCATAATTTCTATGCCACACTACATCTGTTTTACTATAGTCTCCCACAACGGATCTCATGTAAGGACCTCAAGGGCAGGGGGTAACTCTCTTATTTATCTATTTGAAATTCAAGAAAAAGCTTGATAAAATTTTACGAATCAGCAGTGCAGATACAGTTAACATAAAAATGTTTGTATTCTTTCTGACCCTGAACATAATTAAGCAAAACAGGAAATAGTTATTACCGATGCCTTACCTGTGTCTTACATCGTACATGTCATTCCGAAACTCAGATACTATGATCTGTGGCCGTGAGGCCCCTGGTAAATAAAACTTTCTCATCAGTGCTTGAAGTACTCTTTCATCAGCATGATTATGGCAGCAATAGGCTTGCAGAAGTCCTTTTAAGCATGATTCAATAGCCAAAGCAAGGTCAGGGTCCCGAAGATGAATGCAAGCTCCTAAGAGCGACAGAAAACCATTAAAAGGTCATAAATACTTATTTTGAAATATTAATGTCATTATCTTTCTACATAGTTCATAATGATTTTAAAATATTTTCATATAAAGCAACTCGAATAATATTATAAATCTTACTTTAACTGAACAGGAAATCCCCATATATCCATTGAATACACTGGGCAGAAAACCCACCACTATGAAAAAAACTTTACCACGCTAATGTAAACCGACAGTCGTTTTTCTATGTAAGTTTATACCATTCCAGCCATTGAATGGTGTTTTGAAAATCGAGCCAAAATATTTACAGATTCTTTATTATTTTCTGTAAAACTGATTTATATTTAAGTAAACAGACATTAATATAGTACTTAAGATAGTATACAATGCTATACTTAAAGAGTAACAATATTTTACTAACAAAACAGGTTTATATTTACAGCATAATTTCCACATAATGATGTACAGAATCAGAGATAACTCTACAGATATTTAAATAACCCCAGATTTTAGAGCTGGAAGGGGACTTAGAAAAAACGTTGTCCATCCTATATAAAACCACACAGCTCTTCGATAACAAGAGTTTTAAGACTAGATTCAGTAGACCCTCTCCTGAAAATAAAAACTTTTTTCTAATGCTTATCATATCCTGACAAAACGGTGACAAATACCTAAGGGGCCAACAGGTTTATAGGTAAATTGCCCACGTCTATAAGCATCATCTATTGCTTCAAGAAGAGCAGGAACGTAAGGGCCAAATCGTTTCAGTCGGTCAGTTTTACTATCTTTCAATTCTTTCAGTTGCTTCTGATTATAGTTTAGAGCATTCCTCACATCTGACTCTTCTCTCCTAAAAAAAAAAAAGAAGAAAAAAAAAACACATATGTGACACGGTTATAGAAAAATATTCCGCCTTTTCTCCTTAACACCTGCATGCCAGTGAATGACTCAGCTACCCCGAAAACTAAAAGCATATTTCTTTATTTGAAAATAATCATGTTACTAGAGAAACATAGTCAGAAATCCTCAAAATTTAGCATAAAAAAAAAAAAGATGCAATAATGATGAGGACTAGAAATCTCCGAAGTTGTCCAACTCTACAAGTGTAAGAAAGTCTCAAAAGAGTGATTTTTCAAAGCACGTGAGATCTTGCTCTCCAGCATACGCTGTCAGTTTGGCTCAAATAAACGCTTGTAAAAATCAAAAAGAAAGGAAAGATAAAGTGATTTTAAAATATCTCTTATTATGCAGAAGAAACGAACAACAATAAAAGTTCATGCTTTCTTTATGTAAAGAACAAAACCATATGATTTTCAAGTAATTGAAAAAATCATAAGGCATGTTGAAACTTACTTAATTCTAGTATATTCTTCTTTGTCCTTATCTATGGCTTGCTGAAACTGTTCGATCTCTTGACTGACTGTATTTTCTTGATCCTCTAAGGTCTTGACTTTCTCTTTTAACCAAGAAATTTTTTTTTGCCTCTCCAACCGCTCAGGTTCCAAAGATTGATCAGCACTAACAATGGATAATCCAAAGTAGAAAATGTTAAATGAAAAATCTAACACTTAAATAACATAAGGCACTGTGATAAAATGCCTTTAGCAATACTACAGAAAATATAATACTCCATTTCACCTAGATTACTTTATTACGAAGTGCGGTAACCATAAAAATTGCAAAGTAACTATCTTACCTTCTTTTCAGTTCTTCAATTCTTTTGTAAAGCTGCTCATCATCTTTCTTTAATGCTCTATACTCATTTAGGGAACGGTTATACAAAACCTAACAAAAAATTACACGCACTTTACTAAAATGAAGAAAAAACCCCATTCAAGTCCACTTTTGCCAAATCTTCAAGATCAGCGGCTGAATACATATAGAAATATATTTAAAAAATAAAGGACATAAATGTCCATATGAAACCAATACATTTTTTAAAGTCTGAAAGCAACACAGATTTCTATTTAATTATAAAACCTTTACTTTAAAAAATAAATGAACAGTATTTATATTTGAAATGCAGTTTTTAATATTCCAGGTTGGAAATTTTCTCTCACCTCAGCTTCATTATAGGCCCTTTTCTTAGCAATAACATCTTCCTTCAATGCCATACATTCTGGTGCTCGGGCATTTGTCTCTTCACTAATCTTTTCCAGTTTATCTTGAATATCCTTGTATTTTTTTTCTGCTTCATGAAGTCTGACCTTTAAGAATATAACATTGTTGGAGTATATGTTATTTTTCTTCAATACACAGAAGAAATTTTTTAATTATAGATAGTTCACATTCAAGTAATAAACTTAATTTCACTCTGACTAAATAAATTCAAGACATTAAGCAAACATAATTATATAAAATACTAAAATATAATTAAATTTTAATGCCACATTTCCAAAATTGTGCTATCTTTACATATAGAGTAAAAATTGCCTTCCAGTAATACAATTAAAGAAAAACACAATTTAGCAGAGAAACAGGTATGTAAATGGGTCTCACGGTTTGGCTATAATAATGCTAAAATAGGATATGTTTGTAATTGTAAAAGCCCAGAGGAAAAAAACCCAATGGTTTGCCAGAAAATGTCAGGAATGCCTTCAAAGCGAAAGTAGCATCTGAGCTGAGGCTTGAAAGATGCATCGAAACGTACCAAAAGAAAAGTTAAGGAAACGTGTTAAGAGGCAGATGGAAAAGTATGCAGAAAGGGAGAGACAGCCTTTTTAGGAATTAAAAATATTTCTGGAACTTAAACAGAGAAAGTAGTGGTGGGAGATGAGACGATGGGGTAAAAGGGTTTTGAATTCCACAACGATCAGCTTAGCACTGAACCCTCCTGACAACAGGAAGACAAGATATGACCAAATTTGTGCATTACATCACTTTGCAAGCACATGGAAGGCAGGGTGGAGGGAAAAATTGAAGGAAATATTCCAGTAAGAAGTTAACAAAACATTCTGAAGCAAAAATAATTAGAGGCCAAAATGGGGCAGTGACAGTAGAAATGGAATAGAAGGAACAAATATGAGAACAATTTAGATCAGGGATGAAAAAACTTTCCAGAAAGAGCCAAAGGGTGTATACTTCAGGATTTGTGAGCCATCTTGTCTCTGTCAACCGGACATGCTAAGTTTTAAAGTGTCTGGAACATGTATGTAAAGATGTGAAGAAAAATATTTAAATCAAGCGCTCAAGGTAAACGTTTGAATAGAATATGTAGATTAAGGAATTGTCAATATGTTGCCTATTTAGGAAGCATTACATAAAATGCTTATTATTAAAGCACTAATTATTATTAAAACACTAATAAAATTATTAAAGCACTAATAATACTATTAAAACACTAATATTATCTATTTTTTTAAATAAAAATTAAAGTTGGTCAATGCATTCTACAAATGAAACAAAACTCATATATTTTCAGTTTTAAATTACGTTCACTCAAGTTTAAAGTCTGTTTTAGACAGTATTTCTTCAGAAACCTTCTATTCGATAGTCATCCTGTAGTCAATAACCAAGTGTATACTACGTGAAAGGTTTTATGTAAGACATGGTTTTATGTAAGATATGGGTCCTTACCCTCCAGAAATTTACCATTTACTACACCCAGATACTTAAGCGGAGCAAACACCTATGGAACTAAATATAACCCGGCCTCGAGATCCTCCTTTTCACATTTGAAAAAAAGGTAGGCATCTTTGCTCAACTGGATTCCATTTTTAGATAGGGGGCTACCTACAAAAGAGAAGTGACTTAAGGTCTTTCCCTATGACAAGGTAAGAATGAGGACGAGAAGAATTTGGTGAAAATTTCTCTTCTCTCGGTAATGAATATATGAGGTGAGAGAAGAGGGTGAGGTTCAATTTCCATTTGCTACCTGGAGGGCGTGAGAAACTCAGCCCAGAGATCACTACGTAAATGCACTGTCTTTAGCATTTCTGTTATTCTGACACACTCATCTGTTGCGTGGATGGATTAGTGTCATTAACTCTTGAAACAGAAAGACATACCTGCTTATTATCTTAGAGACGGAGAGAAAAAAGCAAGGTGAGGAGGATTGCATCCTACACTACAACCAAGCTTGGGGGCCAGAAACTCCTAAGCAGAGCAAAACACTAAGGGGTAAGCCAGCCACACTGAACGCCGGGGATCCTCTACAGAACGAAAAGGCTCGGGGTTCCCGCACGGCGGTGGAAGTTCCAAGTGCACATGCTGAAAAACCACTGGACTGTAAATTTCACACAGGTGAATTGTACGGTATATGAATTATATCTCAATAAAGGTTAAGAATGAAAAGGTGGGTATAAAGAGTGAACCCACTATATGATAAAAAGGTCTATGTGGAAGACCCCACGGAAAATTACTACCTTTATTTACCACTCAACCGACTTCTGCCTCTAGACCCAAGTGAAGACTCTGGTTTTCTTGAATCTTAGTTTCCACCTGGGCTCTTAGATCTCAAGTTGAAATTAACCTTCACAGACCTAACTACTTATCTCGCATGTGTGCTACCTGTATGAAATCCTCTGACAGAAAGCTCTGGGCCCTAAAACTCAAGTTTCCTAAAAGTCCCATTAGCAATGTCAGGGTATTGTGTGTAGTTCTGAGTTCTTATGCTTCGTGATGCTTAGCTTTAATGCTATTCTAATTCATTATTATTCTAGCAGTCTATTGCTCGAGTCATTTTGTTTCTACTCCTTGGTGAACCCAAGAGTTGCTTCAAGCTCCAGCATTTCCAATTGGTAACAAAGTACCCTTGTCCACATGTATGAGTTCAGTTCTACATCACTAGCCTCACCCACTGATCACATCCAAATACTGCACTTTTTAAAAGAGCGTTGCCACGATAGTCCTTGAACAAAAGTTTAGGTCGGCTTTGCTCGAGTAATAAACCCAAATACAGATATAAAGGTTGAAACTACTATTTCTGTAGGTCAGAAATAGTTCAATATCAGCAATCTCATCTGATTCGACCTCCTAAATCCATATAAAAAAACTAAGTACCTGCTGTTCTTCCATTTTCCTGTCAAGTCTAGCCGCACGATCTTCTCCAATTTTGATATTATCTCTGATAGCGTTCAACTGTTTTTCAATTTCATTGACCTAAAAAGAAATTAGACAGTAAATCACTCTGTAACCAAATACATTCTGTATAATGAAAATACATGTGAATGAATAATTAAGTGAAAATTACCACTGCCCAAGCCATTTCATGTTTCAAATGTTCCAAATTGGTCTTCATTGTACTTAAGCCAGCAATAATTTGAAAGCGTTCTTCTTTCTCCAAACACTGGCGTTTCAGTTCAATGAGTCGCTTTAAAAAAAAAAAGGGATATATTTCTTACTAACATTGAAGAGACAGACTTTTTACAAATGTATTCCTTCTGAAAATACTGCCTAAATGGGTATTTAAAAAGATGTTAGGAAATGACTTTTTTAAGGCAGAAGTAAAAATATTTTTGGTTCTTCGATATATGTTCATTAAGTGTGTAACCTGGTTAATTTCTGCACTATAAAAATGGCTAAATACTCTTTAGGTGAAGAACAAAGGAATAAGAGTTAAGACCCTTTTTTATAGACAAATCACAAAACGCAGTCTCCTATTTTCTCTCTGTTCAGTATCTGATACACAGACTGACCTGTTCTGGCCAAAGAGACCCAGTACTGATTCTGAACATAATTGTAGGCAGCTCAGAAGAAATTTATTTCCCCAAATCAAATAAGGTATAATTTTTCTTATCTAAGTTCTCTCTTAATAATAAAATCATCGAATATTAAATATGACATCAGAACAGTCTCTGAAGTGACTCCTATATTCTGTGCACTTGGGGAGACGGCCTCTCTCCCCGCTTCATTCACGCTTACAGATCCAAGTGGGGCCTTACACTGTATATCTTACAGTGTTCCCCTAAATCACTTTCCCACTCTCCAGGATTTTAATGCATCATTATTACTCTCTTCAAACCTCAAACACTCTGACACAGTAATCCCTCACTCATTCTTTGCCTCCTACTTCAGAGGATTTCACAGCTATTAGAGGAAAACTCCCCCCAACAACCTTATTTATAAATCTAAGGCCGTCATCTCTTCCTCCTGCTACAACAAAGGTGGATTCATTATACTTAAGAGTCTAGTTCTCTGTATTTAGGATCCTACCATCCCCTTCTGACTTCTCAGGGGATCTAAATTAGTTGATGTTTCGTCTCGTCTTTTCATCTTTGTTTGCACTTCACCCTTTTCACTGAGTCCTTTTCATTATCATATTTAGATCCTTACTCATTTAACTTTCTCACAAACAAAACCAGCACTATGCATCCCTGGGCACCGCCTCCTTTTAAAGTCGTCTCTTTCCATCCGCGTTTTATGAAAATCATCTTTTCCATTTCATTACATTCAGCTCCACAAATGTGGTCTCTGTTTTTACCACTAATGAAAAATCTATGCAGATTATGTCACTAAACACTGCTGAGTATTTATCAGTCCTTGTGGTGTTCGTCCACTCAATACAGTCGTGACTACATCCTTCTCGAATTCTTCTTCCCTTGGCTTCCATGGCTCCCACGAGAACTTCTCACGGGTCAGACCTAGCCTGGGCCCACCTCCTCCTCCTCCTCAGCAAGCTCATTCCTGTGGCTTCGATACCAATAATACACTAATTAATGAGTCCCAAGGTCTTACTGAGGCCAGACTTGACTTCTGTATTCCTGACTCACAAATCCCACCTCCCACTTTACATTTCCACTCAGATGCCTTATAAGCACCTCCAAATTCATGTGTTCGAAATGGAATGCATCATCTTTCTTAAAAGAAAAAAGGAAAGAAAAATTGGTTCTTCCTCCCGAGCTTCCTATCCTGAACTTACTCTGCTGCTCAGGTCACTAATGTGAAGGTCATTCTGTCACCCCAGTGTCTCTTCTATCTCAGCTTTATCCCTCTATGTACTATATATAAAACATCTACCAAAATCGTTTCAAAACTCCTCTCCCCATCACTACTGCCACTACCCTAATTTACAGCATCTCTTCTTTGGACAAAGATAATTTAAGTTGTCATCATCTCTTTGGACAATAATACCTTCTTTATTGATCTGTGTTTATTCTATCCACAGAGATACAGGGTATTTAATTAATTTGAAAAAAAGTTCTTATAAACTACATATTTTATGTAAGGAACTCTGCTACATGATAAAGGGAAGTACTTCTTAAATGTCATAATCAAAATATCTCTAATTGTTGATGACAAAGAGAAAATGGGTGTTTAACCCCAAGCTGTTTGAAGTGAATTTCATTAGAGTCCTGATTTATTATTTTTTAAATAATAACACTGATACTCCAAGAAAGTATTCTGTATGAATTCTGTGGTTCATAGTGCCTCCTTGCACACTACCACATATCAGGTTTAAAAGGATAACTGGGAATAAAAATAAATATACTCATCTTTGACTTTTCACTTGAGGAATCAGACAACTATAGGCCAAATTTTAAATGGACATTCCTCAAAAACTTGAAGTAAAAAGGTCAGTGTAACAGCTAATAAATTTGATTTAGGTTAATCACTATTTCAATTCTGGGTCAAAAGAACAAGTTAAGCAGTTGCTGAAAGTTGGTTGTATAAAACCAACTAAATAACAAAAAACAAGATACAGAATCACACAAAAATTAGTGGGACTTAATGTATCAGACGAACAGCTGAAATGTAAGCCTATGACTTTGAGGTTCCTGATTATTGGACAGAAAGGTAGATCTTCAGGAATCTGAAGAAGTATAAGAACAAAATATAGCAGATGTAAAAACAAACTTAAGTCGGTCCCACTGGCTTATGAGATTGCTAATCAAGCAAATTTGCACAGCTGCCAAGCTGTTTGTACTGAAGTGACAGCTGCTACCAAGCCATCAGAGCCTAACGAACGTGAACATTTTACTAGTGTGATGAGAGTCATCTATCGTACATAATTATAAATGTATACGTTTAATCAGCTTGGGGCTTGAGCTTATTTTCCCACCGACATAAATATTACAGTTTTTAACTACTTAAGAGTGGGAATTGGTGATATCTTATTGTAGAACCAATCAGTTACGCATCAAGAGATAAGAATATAAGATACTGCCCTGTCCTCTAGTTTAGCGTCTGAGGAAGTAAGATGGTACATGCTCATTACTGCGAAACAGAAAGTAAAGGCTAATAACTACCCTGAATATTAAAAATCACACTTCCTAATACTTCATACAGTGCTACAAAAATATTATTAGTTCTGTATAGATATCTATATATACGTATATAATGTTACATACTATTTATAAGACCTATAAAAATTTAACTATCTACGTCAAGTGTTTACAAACCTCTTCTCCTTGACTTATCTGCTCTTTTGTTCTTTCTTTTGTTTCCATAATGTATGAATAATCTTCTTTCATTTGTTCGAGTTGGGTTGCTTTCATGAAGAACTATATCAACAAGAAAAACAGGAGTTTGCAAACTTCCAAGCAACTGTTAAAAAAAAAAAAATTGGTCTCCAAAATTTTAGACCAATTATGTAAAAATGACATGAAACCCATACTTAAGCAAGGACACATAAATACAAAAGAATGTGTCTTATTTCAGGCCTAAAATTTAACCTACTATATTCGCATCTATATGTGCATTTGCAGAAGCTCTTAAAATCCCATGAAAGAAAACACTTTTGGTGTAACAGTAAACCCATTCTGAAAGCTCATTTTCACCGAGTCTTCCATTCTTTAAGCAAATGTAAAAACAGAGAAAACACCTGCATCCTTGATCTTAGTGCATCGTAAACTTTTAGAAAAGAAATACCTAAACCCAATTCAAAGTTACACTGTAAGTTTTAGTAGTTACCACAATTTTGTTAGCTTTCTGAGTTTTAAATAATTTAAAGTTTAAAAGTTATTATGCATGTGTGGCCAATTATTCCCTTGTATCTCCTTAAAGATTAATTTTAGAAAATAATAATCCATTCTCCCTCGGAATTAAAAGCCAAAATTAAAAGGATTTACCAAGAAATTAACTTTTTTGGTAAAGTTAATTTACCATCTTACTTAATTTCCTAAATAGCCCAACAATATTACTTTAAAGAAGTGGCTTAATAAAATACCTCAATATTTATTATGAGAATAAGAATTATGTCCAGTGTATGTGCTTAATCTATAAATGTTCTTTTATTAAGTTTATATTTACTTCATGCTCCTTACTTTGTATTTGTCTCCCTCGTTTTTAGACTGCAAAAACTGCTTGCTCATCTCTTGTGTTAAAACAGAAACTGGATTATCCACCTGAAATAAACAAAGGTTTTTTTTGAATACTTCGCTTTAAAAACTTAAGGATAAATCAACTGAAATGTACACTACAAGTGACCTACGGTACCACGAGAAAGGCTAAGCACTAGCCAAAGATTAGACAGCATTAGGGTAAATACACAAAGAAAAAAAAGTTATAATGCAGAGAAAATGTTTCAATATTTCATGATACTAAAATAAATACTATCATCAAAATGAAATATTCCACCATTCCATGAAGGCACGAGCCCAAGAATTCTCTGAAGAAATGCTTTAGAAAGTTTTCTTTTCTTTCACCTGTTTTACAGAGTATCACTCCTATGCTACGGGTTAACCGTCACTCAGTGCTGCAGGAAAAGCCCTCGCAAGGGAGTCGGCTGACAGTTCTTGTTTGGGCTCTGTCCCCACCCTCTCCTGCAGCTCTGGGCAAGTTACTCAGATTCTCCAAATACTAAGAAGTCCAACTTGGTTTCCTTTTTATCCGAATTATGATGACAAGTACTGTTCATTTTTCTTTTAGCAGTTTCTCAGGTTTCCCATTTGTGGTTATTTCTTCATGAGGACATCGTGAAACGAATGGAAATACTGGAGACATTTCTATCTTTTGGAGGAGGGAATCATTTTAAATAAGCCACTGCTTGAATGAAACTGTCTTTGGCTAATGAGTTAGTTAAAGTTCATTTAAGGAAACACTAAAGTATAGTAACAATTCGAAGTATAATTGAAAAAAATTTTTTTAATATTTTTTTCGAAAAGATTCAGGTTTTTATCTCTTTTATCATTGGTGTTAATAACCAAGTAACCAATATGTTAGAAAATAATCTTGTTCCTAATTTACAGAATATGCAGGAGCAGTATAAATTTTAAAAGCTTAAAACTCCGTCATTTCACCATCTGTAAAATACTGATTGTACTTTGTTACTATACCAACGGTTAAAATCTTCCTTTTAAGTAAAACTTTGGGTCACCTCTTCTAACAAAAACAATTATGCAGTTATCAAAGAAACTTCTACATTATCGCATTTTTCTTATGATCTAGGTAGACAAGACTCTGGCTGCCATATAATTTTCTACAACGCCTGCCCTTTATCTTAATTTCACATTGCATCTGTCTTCTTAAAAGTAAGACGTAATGCACTAGGTTTAATGAACGGACTTCTTACCACCAGCTCGAGGTTAAGAGCTTTCCCCAAAGTCTGAATTCTTTTCTCCACACCCTTTTCATTCCTTCTGGAATGGGGCCTCGTTCCTACACTACAATAAGCATCATTTAAGAATTTTGCAGCTTCACCTACTGAGACCCTCGAGCAAGCAGAGACAGGTCAACCTCCGGGAAAAGAAAGGAAGGGGAGGCGCTGGGGACAACTACACCCAGGCACACAGTGACATTAAATACTCTCCTCCCTCCTGGTTATTCTAGGCAAGCACTGTCCAACCGAGGTACACTGCAAACCACACATGTAATTTTAAAATGTCTGGTATCTACATTAAAAATACAAGAAACAGGTAAAATTAATTTGAATATTTTAATCTAATACAGCTAATGTATTATCATTTTAACATGTAATCAATATAAAAATTGAGTTATTCCTTTGCATTAAGCCTCAAAATCCGGTGTGTATTTCACACCACGTGGACTACCAACATTCCAAGGACTCAATACCCACATGTGGCTTGCGGCTACTATAGCGGTAAGTGCAGTTCTAGACCTTCTTCTGTATTTTGATCAATGAACCTGAACCTTCAGTGAACTGAATCATACAAGATGAGGACTAATGGAGTTATAACAATCTTCGAATATTTCGAAAGAGAATAAACACGTTTTACATTCCGCAAGGAAGTGAGAGCTTAGAGAAACAAGCTTCGTTCAACTTTTCACATAATTAGAACTTTCTAATAAATACAGCAATTCACAGATAAACCAGAAGTCTCAGGCACAGGTGACCTCTCCACTGGGTAAGTATGAGTGTGGTAACTATTCTGGATGCCCTTCAAGATTCTCCCAACACCTCTGATTCTATAAACTCCAAATTTGGTTTTCCTGATTCTGCTTAACAAATTGTTCATGTTCTAGACCCAATTTTATTTGCTATATCTGCTTTTCTCCAGATTTCAATTATTTTTCGAAACCTGTATTGTCTGAAATGCAAGCTACCTGTCACATGCAGTTTCTTACACTTAAATTAAGTAAAATAAAAATATGATTTCTCAGTCACAGACTTCAGGCGCTCAAGAGCCACACATGGCTAGTGGCTACGCCACTGAACAGCAAAATATTGACTATTTCTACCATCACAGAAACTTTTTCTAGACAGCTATGTGCTAAAGTAAAGTAGGAAAGAGACTCAGACTTGTAATCGTCCTTTTTCCTTGGTGACGAGTCTTAGCGATCTTCATTCTGGAATAAGACAGGGTGGTACCATGGATAGCGCATCGGAATGCAACGGGAATGCCTGGATCCCCATCCAGGTGCCCATCCCCCCCCCCCCGGCCCCCGGTAGTTGTACCCAGGCAACTTTAAGTGAAAATTTATTTTTTCTGGCCCTCAATTTCTCATCTACAAAACAAAGGGTCTGGATTAGAAGACCACCAAAGACAATTCCAGTGCTAATGCTGCAGGACTATATGTGCCCTGTTTCCAATTATTGAGTCAAAACAACTTAGCAAAAAGGACTCAACCCTATGGATATGATCAATATCTCCAAAATACATAAAAATGTTTTATCTTCCTAGAATAAATTTCTTTTCTACAAGAATTTAGCGATGGAGGTTAGAAAACTATGATGCTACTCTGAAGAGCAGAAAGCAAAGGAACCATGAGACTTTATGAACCTAAACTTTAGCACACACGGGTGTAGACGGATGGCCTATCAACGAAAGGTGTTATAGTATCATTTCCTTTGAATAACTAAATTTTAAGAAACTTCACTAACAATAGTAATACATATTCTTCCTATGGTCAATTTACTCACATGAAGTCAATTTAATTTTTTCTATGCCACAAAGGAAATCACACACACAAAAGTAACCAGGCGCATTAATTAATCGGAAACACAAATTTAGTAATTACCTGTATGTTAAAATGATCGAGAATTGCAATCAGCTCTTCTTTCCTAGTAGAAACCACTGTGCCTAGTTACGAGAAACATAAAATGACCAGACTGTTTATAGGGCAACAACACAGAAAAATAAGAGCAATTATTTATAAAGATCAAGATTACTTTTCATCTTTAGAGAGGTGCCACCGGACACGCATGCACCTGATGAACGGGGTGCTGCACTAACCGTGACCCTCGTTCACACCGGCGGAAGTACGGATGGAGTGACAGTGCTCCTCCTCTTCCCGTAGCTAAACGTTTTCCTCTTCCCTCTCATCTACCTGTTCAGTTAACATTCACCTCCTCTGCCCTTCCGTCCTTCCTCACCTTTTGCTGACCATCTCTTCTCACGTGGGACAGAAACTATGGGGGAAAGGAGGTCTGCGGATGAGAACAAAATGGCGTAGCCTGTTTCGAATGAACTCGAATTCATCTAATCAGGGATTTGCTATACAATCTCCAGTGGTACAAAAACTGTGTGTAATACGTGTATGTACATTCATACATGCAACCAACCAAGCACCCTACAAGAAAGACGTCTCAGGAGATGAGCAGTGCCCTTTCAATGGATACCAGGGCAATCACTTGCCTCTTTTTAACTGGATGTTTACTAACATTTTATATGAAATAAAAAATGCACGACAAACCTGTTGCACTTTTTAGTTTATAAGACCGACTTCCATCCATGCTGATGTGTTGCTGCACAATGATGGAGTCGCCGTACACGTTTGCTCTGTAGGCGTCATCACCTCTGTTCCTTAATGTTATTGAGATATCTGCTGAGCTAAAGCAATAAGGTTAAGCTAAGTCACGCGAAGGTACAGTGCGACGATACTAGCTTACGATAATTTCGAAACTTCCAAGTAGTTAGGCTAATTCATTTGATAAGTAGCGTTATACCAGGGGTTGATGGCTGATAGGCTTCTACAGAATGATGTGAAAGATCTCACAAAAAATTAAAGGTTAGAATAAGAGCTTTATAAAATATAATTGACTATTCTATCCATAATAGAAATACATTTGTATAAAAAAATTGTTTGTTTTAAATCAAGTAGATAAGTTATGTGTTTTCTTATAAGCAACGTCTAATCAATATTATAATGCCTGACTACTCTAAATTACATAATAAAGCATCATGCTGACAGAAGGCCTTTAAGAAGGATAAAGTAAAAATTATGGTGAAGTGATAATATTTTCTAAGAGGATGAGAATCAAGGGAAGCAACTTTAATTTTTCAATTACTTGGCAATAAAGTGAGAATACTGATACCAATAAATATAAAGCTCAAAATTTCATAAAGTCTTATTAGTATTATAAGGGAATTATTTTTAAAGTTTCAAATAAGTTCAAAACATTTATAGCCATGAATATTTTAACATTATAGGGGGGAAAATCAGTTCTTTTACTCTAACTTCTGTTAAAATAAGACTTGGTAAAAAAAAAAATTTTTTTTAAAAAGAACATTAATAAATACATACTTATAATGTCTTCAAACATAAAAGACAAATATTTTCTCTGGTTAATAACAGTACTTGACAAAATGATAAAGTCCTTTAATCCAAAACTGCTTTAATTAGTAATTAAGTGAAACCTTTAATAGAACTTGTTTTCATGAATTTGTAATCATATTCCAAAATTGCTCCCATATGTAGGAAACATAGAAAAAAACTGACTTGACTGTAAACTGATATTACAGGAGACACACGGAAGAGTTTGCTTAGCTCTTTTTTTTTATTAGAAAAATTAAGGCTTAAAAAAAAAACAGCCTAATAGTAACTGCTTATAAGGAGACAGGGACAAGTGAGCTGGGCACCAACTGCTACCTCCCCAGAAGACTGATGTGGCTGATGCGGCACTTGACTCAAGGGCCAGGTAGCCTGCTGTCTGTAAATATGAGAGATGCTTAAGTGAAGCGAGACTTAAGGACGATGCAGAGTAGCAGTGCTACAGAAGAATCTGGCTTCTTTCTCAACTCTGGAAGAACCTATCTGCACAAAGGTAACTGGCAGCAGTGCACACTGATGACATCGAGGAACGAGGCAAAAAGCAATGTAAAAATATGATGCCGCTGCCCATTCTCTGAGGAACCAGCACATCCACAAAAAGTCCTGTAACCTTGACTTGCTGAATCAGGAATGCAGAGCAAAAACGTGAGTTTTCACCCCTCCATAGCCCACTCCCAGGGCCGGAGCTGATGTCAAAGCAGGACTGAGGCAAAGATCCCAGCACCACCGGTGCGAACATCGGAACAGTGAATTGACCATGTTCAGGAAGAACCAGAAGAGCCAGGGGCAAGAGATCTTGGGTCACGGTGTGAGGTATCCATGGAAGAAGATATACTATTAGGAGAATGGATTCGCTGTCCCCCAATCACTGAAAAAGGCTGGGGGACAGTCAGAGGGCTGAGGCCCAGGTAAAGGGTCTCAAGGCATAGTTCTCTGGTTTCTCCTGTGTTCGGCAAGCATCTCTAAGGCAGCCCAACAACCAGATGTCACAAATGGAGAGTGCGACGTTGACAATGGGGAGGAGAGTCCTTAGGATTCCCTCGCGAGGTGAGGTGGGATAACCACATACATTTTTAGACGCAGGATAAACTATGAATAGAACTGAAAAGCTCAGTGAGCTGATTCTGTGAAAACATAATGACTAATTCAAAGACTATAAGGGGAATTTTATAGATACCAATGACAAGAGGAATAGTTATAGGTCTGGAAAAGCTGTTTACAGATACTTTTTCAGACACGTCAGTAAAAATGAGACTGAGCTCACTATAGCTTTTAACTGCTATTAACTCATTTAAAACATATTAATGTTCCTACCTACAGGCATCTGTATCCTCAAAACTTCGTGATTTATGTAAGCTAGCCTCTTTCTTTTTCTTCTTTCCTTCCTCCTTCTCTCCCTAACTTCTTTGTGTGGTATTCCAAGGTCAAGTCTCAAAAGGAAGTTTCTGCTTTGGTCCAGGTTCTTCCCAAATGGAAAAAATAAAACATTTAATGATACAGAAAAAAACGATTTCTTCCTAAAGCTTCTGTTTGAAAGATGAATGTGTTATCTGGCTAGGGAGACTCAGTGATTGTTTAGACAACAAATGTATAGTTAAATATAATGAACTGAAACTGAGTTGGGACTATTAACTGTTAAAGTAACTAATTTTTTATTTCAGACATAATTTTGTTTGGGGACTATGAGAGAGAAGACCTTGGTGGGCCAGGGCCCAAATAAGATAAGTAGGAACAAAATATACTAGAGAACTGTTACCAAATAGTTCTTTTCCAAGGCCACACAGCATGCTAAATAATTTTCTGTGTATCTTTTCCCTGCTTATCCTGAGTTAACTTGGAACCCTAACTTAGGGTTAAGATTCCTAAGGTTTATGGACCCTGAGAAAGAAGAGACCTACTAAGAAGGGTGGATGGTGACTAACTGGGCTCAAATTTAAAAAATACAGAGCCTAGCAGCCATTTCTACATAGGAGCTTCTCATGCAAATCCCATTTCAGGTAGAAGCCTGCACAAAGCTGCTTGCTCCCTGCATTGAACTATTTGCTTCACTGTGTTCCGGCCATCCCAGCCACCCTTTATAAAGGAGTTCCTGGAATGCTATTTCGACCAATAGGAGTGAGGCTTTCCCATGCAATCGGAACTGTGCAACTATACCCCACCCCTATAGCATGTTCGACAACCAATCAGAGTGGCTCCATTCTGACCAATAGGACAGTGCTTTGCAGACCAATCAAACTGTGAAGATTTGGAGTCTTCATTTGTATGAAGACGAATCCATCAGGGACCAGGGGAGGAGGCCTCTGCTTATATAAATCTGCTCCCCTCTGGCTTGGGGAGCACTTTCCCTTTCCACTGAAGACTGTTTTTCCCCACCTAGAGCTGAAACATCTCTGAAGATGTCTCTCTCACTCTAGCAAAGTAGAATGGACCGGATCAGAGCAAGTGGAGCAGAGCTGTCTAGCCAGAGGGAGGGTCTGGCCCCAGGGCCACCTTGCAGCCACGCTGCTTCATAACTGAGCTGTGCTACTATTGCAACGGCGCTGTTCTCACAGCTGTGCTAGATCACAACTGAGCTCTTTGCAATGACTAAAACTTCCTTCAGGACTGCACCCCGAACTGGGGATTTCTGTTGGTGTTGAACTGATACTAGTAACCACCAGATGACAGGTTTCTGAGAAATCCTAACTCACACCCCGTCCTCGTTCTGTTTTTTAGTAATAAAAAGGGAGAAGTTAAATGGATACAACACTGAGTAGAGGAAAAAAACATAAAAAAAAAATCACTGTTAATTATCACAGTTCTCCGTGTTTGGGGCACCAGCGTGAGAGAGCACCGAGCACTGGAAGCGGCCTCGGTCTAGGAGCCCAGATAGTCTGGGGCATCTAGCTTTCAGGAGAAACAAGGGTCCCTGTAGAGCTATCCGAGGCCATATTAAAAAGGACATCATCCTGAAGAAAGCTCCTAACGGGCAAAAGGCCGTGAGTGTATGATGATGTAAACCGGGCAATTATTATACATTTAAGCAAAGGAAAGTTATAACAAAAAGAAATAAAAATGTAAAGCCAAAGAGGGTATTTATATGACCATTCACCAAGAGCCAAGCTGGACCACACACAGACTTGTGAGTGTGGTCCTCAAATCAAACCACCTGGGTAAAGGATATAAAAAAAGAATTTTTTGGAAGTCTTAAAGAGCCAGAGGCAGAAAGTCTGTGCAGAGACACTTTTGCCGGTCACAGATTCTGCTTTCGCCTATGTCATAACAGCATGGACTTGATATAGCTGGGTCTGGATCAAGAGTCGGGAAAGTCCAATGTTTATAACTATTCCTTTAAACACAAGCAGACAGATTTATCAACACTCGTTCTTCCAGAAAGGTAAAAGAAACAAGATGAAGGTGGGCGTGCATAAGGCAATGATTTACACAAGCTTTCTGTCTGCAGAGGATAACAGGCGACAGTGAGCCATGCTGGCAACAGGGAGCGAGAGAAAGGACTGAAAAGGTGCCCCCGTTCCGAGAAGCCAGTTCATTTCCTATAATTTCTATGTGAACTGGGAATCTAAAGTAGCTGTTCTGACCAAAGAAGTGAAAAATACTCATGGAAAGCAAACACTTACGTCTGTCCATCTTTCACAAAACCTTTTAAAGACGATCCTCTATTAGTGGCGATTGCCTTTCCACCAAGACCAACTATGAGAGCTGTGAGTACTGCACTCTTCCCGCCTAAGGAGAAAGGTGTTGAAGAAATCACAATCATTAAAGACAGGGGAGAAAAGGCTCACTCCTAAATTTGCTGTAAAAAGATTTCTGAATGAAAATGTGAATTAGTATAACCCTGAAAGTGTTATACTTCAATTATAATTTTGTTCCAATGCCAAAGCAATAAGGTTTTTAAAAAAAAGTTGTATATATTATAAAATACTGAGCAACTGTTATTACAAAAAATTAGTACATTTCAGGAATTAAGTTCGGGCCACTAATAAGAAAATGGAATAAATGGTCGATAACTTTCCAACCTAAAACCACCACTGTATCCTGGCCCATTAGTTTATTAAATAAACTAACTATACATATAGACTTAATGCATCTCGCTTTTATTGCATTCTAATTTAATTACAATTTACTTTTTCCACAAGTTCTTAGAAACCAAAACCTATTTTAACAGCCCTCGAATCCAAGTTCCACAGGAACAAGAATGCTGTCTACGCTATTCAGTGCTGGATCTCCGATATGTGCCGCCACAGGCAACTGCACGTCTGCTGAATGAAGAACCTTAAATATGAAAAATTACCAGTCATATAATGTTTTATGTAAGAGTTGCACAAAAATTACTCCTAATGTGAATAGTACTCATTCGTTACCTCCTCGCAGTATACTTCTTTTTATCCTAATGGACATAAAATCTCACAAGCTAAAATTCCAAAATTTACAAAATTATCCGGAATATGATAACCATTTTATGAATTCCATGATCGATCAATTTAATCAACTCTTATCGGCCCAGCATCTTCCACAAGATACTCCAAATTAACCAAAACACACCACTAGTTAACCCAACTTAGTTCCTGGGATGCCTTTCACATCCCTATTCTAACTCTCTCTTTTCTTTCCACTTCCCACTAATTGCATTATGTCTTCTTAAGTTTTATTAATAAAAATCAGTTTCAAAAGTTAAAAAATAAGAAAAGACCTAACTACAGAACCCTCTGGTCTTTCTTCACTTCTTGCCCCATGTGGCCTCCCTGGACCACTGGATCCCTTTGTCCATTCTCTTCTGAAAAAGAACACTGAATATAGAACAGGGAAACCAAGGCACTAAACAGACTGGAGCTACACACACCTAGTTTCAAGTCCCAGCACCGTTACCAGCTGTAGACTCGGACCAGCCTCCGTCCCTGTGTACTGGCTCAGTCAAGCTGGCAACACCTCGAGCCTGGCTGGTCTATCACGAGAGCGACCTAACCTGTCTTTCTAACACCTGTGTCTTCCCCCTTCGCATCTATTCTCCAGTGTGGTCAGCTGGTTTCACAAATCTTGACCATGTCATCACTTTACTCAAAAACTTTAAGTGGTTCTCCACTGACTTCTGAATAAAACCCCCAAATCTTTCTCATGGCAGTCAACATCCTCAACAGTATCACCGACAATAGGACTCTCGGTTTCTGTCCCTCCCTACCAGGGATGACATGATAAAGCGATATAAGGTTATTCGCCACTTCCACAAACATCTACTGCTGTCCCTCCAAATCTTGGCCGATGAATGATCTTTGCCTGGAGCATCTCACTGAGACCTAAAGAATCTATAATTTTCAGTCAAGTACCAGCACAAATACTACTTCCTCTTAATGCTTTCAATGGCCACAAAAGTGAGAATTTGTTTTGTGTTTGGATTCCCATGGCATTTTATTTATGCCGTGCTACAACGTTCAATAATGTGAGACACAGGGCTGCCTCAATCTGAATGATGAGAGCTTAATCATTCTTCTGTGATATGAATCTCATGATAAATGGGTTTAAGGGAAAAGCAGAAAATGTTTATCCCTATTGTACACATAATGAACCTACAGTTAACTCACCATTTTCTTAAAAGTGCAGATAAGCAGCAAATACTGAAAATATTCATGATCACGAATTATAGATGTAAAGCTTAGATTTATCAGCACTAATAAGCAGCGAATTAAAAGTGTTAATGCAGTCTAACCTCAAGGAACTTCTCAAAGTTAAAAAAGGCAAAAGCACTTACTTCCATTGTTGCCAACAACAAAATTGACGTTAGAACCAAATTTGAAGGGTCCAAGCATCGAATGACACATGAAGTTTCTGAGCTGAATACTCTCAATTATTCCAACTTCTGCTGCAGTCTATTAATAAAGAACAATGAGAAAACAATCAACCTGTCTAATTCACTCACTATAATCGTGTAAGCGATTGCTAGCAGAAGACCAGCAATGTTATCAATGAAAAAAAGCTACAGAAAATGAGTAACATTAACTTCAATCAATACGATGAAATTAACTGGGAACCTAATATGAGTACCTATGCACTGTAAAGTCCCTAAAGGATGGAATAAGTGTACCACAGGTTTCTTAACATGAATACTAACATTCTGAGTCAGATCATTTTTTGTTGGAGGCGGGGCTATCTTGTGCCTTGTGCGAGTAGCACGGACCTCCCCCTCAGCTGTGACAACCAAAACACAGCCAGACATTGCTAAATGTCTCGGGAGGGTGCAAAGTCCCCTGGTTGAGAACCACTGGTGTACGGAAACTGCCTGTGATATACAGAACCATATTTAGACCCCCTCTGAAAGGTGATTATCCAGCTATAATTTGAATGCTGACCTTGATATAGACAATTCATAGAGTACCCATTCTTAAAAGGCAAAGTCTGATTTTCTTGTGACTTTCTGTGTCAGTCACTTATTATAACTATGTGACTTTGATAATGTATAAAGAATATGTGGTTTCTAAATCTACAAAACAGAAGGAATTCCCACTCGTAAATCTTGGTTACATTAGACGTTTATAAATGTTTTCATCAAGAGTGGCACACAGTGGTCACACCTCATACTTAGAAATAACAAAATAAATCAACATATTTTACCAAACATTCCAATTTTTTCGAAGAACACTTAATGTCTCTAGCATTTAAAGTTTCTTAAAAAAAAAAAAAAACCCTGGACTCTCCTCTTCCAGGAATCATTCTTATTAAAAAGCAGAAGACACTTAAATCATTGTATGAGCAGAATACCAGAAATCATGGTGAAAGACGTTTTAAAATATAAAAAATTTTTGTTTTGATCGAATTGTAGATTCAGATGCAGCTGTAAGAAATAACACAGATGCCCTATGACTCCTTTACTCAGTTTCTGTCCATGGTAATGTCTTGAAAACTATGGAATCATTATCACTTCCAAGGGACTGACTTCGACACAGTCAAAGTAAGTATCCCTCACGTTGCCCCTTTATATAAAGCCACATCCACAGCCCACCCAATCCATCCCCTTCTTAACTCTGGCCCACTAGTATCTTCTCTACTTCTGTATCATCGTCATTTCAAGAATGTTATATAAATGGAATCATACAGAACCTTGAGGTTTTTTTTCCCCCCACTTGACATAATTGTCTATTGCTGCCTATATCAGCAGTTCACAGCTTTTTAGTGATTAGTATTTCATAGTATGAATACATCATAGTATGTTTAACCATTCACTCACCAAATAAATGACATCTGGGTTGTTTCAGTATTCTGCTATTACACATAAAGCTGTGTGAAACATTCATCTACAGATTTTTGTGTGAAGATATATCTTCATTTCTGGGACAAATGCTGGGTAGGTAGTTACATGTTAAATTTTTTAAAGAAAATGCCAAACTATTTCCCAGAGTGGCTCTATCATTTTACATCCCACTAGCAATATATAAATGACCAGTTTCTCCACATCCTTGCCAGCATCTAATGTTGTCATTGTTTTTCATTGTGTGTGTGTGTTTTTTTTTAATTTTAGCCATTCTGATGGTATATACTGATATCTTATTGTGGTCTTAATTTGCATGACAAATGATCATGAACATCATGCCATGTGCTTGCTATTTATGTATCCTGCTCTTCGGTGAAATGTTTTTGTATGTCTTCTGCCCATTCTTAAGTTGGATCATTTGCTTTTAACTGCTGAATTTTGAGAGTTCTTTATATATTTGAGGTACTAGTATTTGTTATATATGTGGTTTGCAAATATTTCCTCCTAGTCTGTATATAGTTTGATTTTTCATCCTCTTACAGAGTCTTTTGCAGATAAAATATTTTTAATTTTGCTGAGGTTCAGTTTAACATTTTTCCATTTTACGGTTTGTGCATTTGGTGTCAAGTCTGAGAGTTCTTTGCCCAGCCTTAGATCCCAAAGATCTACACTGTGTTGGTTTCTAAAAATTTTAGTCTTACATTTTATAGTTAAATCTGTTACCCAATTCTGAGCTAATTTCTGTACTTAGGTTGAGGTTCACTTTTTTGCCTATAGATGTCTGTTGCAGTACACTTGTTAAAAGGGCCTTTGTACCTTTGTCAAAATTAAGTTCATTATGATTTGTGTGTATCTCTGGCTGCTCTGTTCTATTCCATTGATCTATGTGTTTACCACTACACCAACACCACATTGTCTTGATTATTGTAGTAAATCGTAAGTCTTGAAATTGGGTAGACTGATTCCTCCCACTTTTATTCTTCTATTTCAAAATTGTTTTATCTATACTAGTTCCTTTGCCTTTTCAGAAAACTTCAGTAAAAAATTTATATATATCTACAAAACATCTTGCTGGAATTTTGATAAAATTGCATTTAACCTATATGTCATTTTGGGGGAAGAACCAACATCTTTTCTATGTTGAGTCTTCTAGTCCATGAACATCGTACACCTTTCCATTTATTTTGGTCTTCTTTGACCCATTTCATCAGCATTGTACAGTTTTCAGCATGTAAGTCCTCTACATATTTTGTTAGATTTAGACCTAAGTATTTCTCTTTTTGGAGCAATTGTGAATGGTACTGTATTTTGAATTTCAATGCCCCTACATTCAATGTCAATGACAAGTGACTTAAAAAAAAAAAAGTTTATCTTGTATTTCCCAACCTTACTATATGCATCTATTAATTTTATTCGTTTGTTTGTTTTGTAATTCTGTGATTTTCTATGCAGACAATGAGGTCATCTGCAAATAGAAACAGTTTTATTTTTTTCTTTTCCAACTTGTGTAACTTTGTTTCTTTTTCTTGCTTTATTACACTGACTAAATTACCCAGTGCTATGTTAAAATAGTGATGAGAACAGATATCCTTGCCTTTTTTCTGATCATAGGAAAAGACAGTTCAGTATTTCACCATTAAGTATGATATTAGCTGTAAGTTTTTTGTCAATGCTTCTTATCACACTGAGGAAGTTCCCCTCCGTTCCTACTTTCTGAGAATTTTAATCATGAATATTAAATTTTTGTCAACTGTCTTTTCTGTATTGATATGATCGTGTGATTTTTCTTCTTTAGCCTATTAAAATGGTGAATTACACTGCCTTATTTTCTGATCCTGAACCAGCCTTGCATGCTTAGAATAAACCACTTGATCATCGCATATAATTCTTATAAATTACTGAATTCTATTTGCTAATATTACCTTAAAATTTCTGTGTCTGTAGCCATGAGGTACATTGTTCTGTAGTTTGCTTTTTTAGTACCCTCTTTGTCTAGTTTTGGTATCAGATACATTAATTGGAAAGTGTTCCCTCACCTTACATTTTCTGGAAATGACTGTGTACAATTCATATTAATCCTTTTTTCATATTTGGTATAATTTTCCAGTCAAACCAATGGGGTCTGAAGATTTCTTTATAAGGAGTTTCTAAAAAATGAGTTAAATTTCATTAACAGTTGTAGAGTGATTAATATCATCTATTTCATAGTGGGTAAATTGTTGATAGTTTGTGCTTTTTAAAGAATTGGCCCACTCCATCTAAGTTGTCAAATTTATGTGTATAGAGCTGTGAACAGTTTTCCCTTACTATCCTTTTGATGTCTGCAGGGTGTGTGGTCGTGGCTACTGTTTCATTGCTGATACTGGAAATCTGAGTCTTCTCTCTTTTTTCTCCTCTTTCAGTCTCATCAGAGGTTTAATTCTGTTGATGTTTCCAAAGAACCACCTCTTGGTATCATTGTTTTCTCTACTAATTTTTTCTACTTAACAAAAACTTCAAAATTACTCAGATTATTTCACATCTGCTTTTTAAAACTCATACTGCCTTTCCTGATATTTAATTATCAAGAGTATGACATATAAACCAGACATGAGAAATATGCTAATCAAAAAAGACTAATTTTATAATTTTATACTTACCAAAGTAGAGGTACCATTAATGAAAGAAACTGTACATTCATCCTCATCATCATCTTTATCAAAATCCTCCAACTCTTCTTGTCTTGGTCTTTTGGCATTTTCAGGAGAGAAGAAATTATCTTCCTTTCTTTTGGCCATCGGGTCTGAACAAATATTAAAACATTATAGTAACCACGAAGTAAATGAAGTACAGCATCCACAGGACTGTTCCATAGACATTAAACTTAACAAAATAAACTCGACAAAGCTTAAGTTTTAAGTACTATGTTCCTTCATTTTTACTTTTAAAGAAAGTAAAAATATCATCTGTGTGGAGGAAGGGGTCCATGAGCTACAGAATGCAGGTGTCCACTAGAGGCTGGAAAGGCAAGGAAACCAATTCTCCCTTAGCGCCTCCAGAAAGGAACAGAACCCTGCTGCCAACTTGATTTTGGCCTAGTGGGACATGCCAGACTTCTAACCTACAGAAGTTAATAAATGTCTGTGTCTCTCTGTGTCTCTTTCTTTCTCTCATAAATCATCTGCATATGCTACACTAGTTGCTTTTACATCGTTATTCATGGCCAAGATTTTATAGATTTGCACCTACCTAAATGTTTTGACTCCTAAACCCACCTACGGTAAAAGATTTTGCATAACTGTGGTTTCTAGTTTACTAGATCTACTAACGGAGATGGTAAAAAGCCTTCTAAAATTATTCCAGAGCAATCATCTAACTTTTACAAGTTATAAAGTAATACTGAATCCAATAAAACTAATTTTAAATTATTTTCCCAGAGAAGCATATTTGAAGCAGTGCTGCCTAACGCCAGTAGTTTTCCTAACTGTTCCCTAAAGAAACTCCATTACCAACAGACCATACCTAGAAAATTGACATATTTAAAATAACACAAGATTTTTTTGTGAATACTATACCACAAGTCAAAGCTGATCGTCCGACTGAAATAAAATGTTATGAAAACTGATTGCTGCTTTCATTTTTCCTTTAAAATACATTTAAGACCTCAAAAGATAGGTACTTTGAAAAATTCATGATGCAGGCAATCAAAAATTTCTAGCATACAGAAAAAGAATATGAGAACAGTTCTAGTCTCGATCCGTTTTAAGTCCCTCAAGTGCTGTACCGGGGCAACCCTGCTTGCACCAGGTGCCTGGGCGGCAACAGATTAAATGAGATTTTCTCTCTCGTGAATTTCAGCTGAAAGATTCCAGTCATAGCCTCCCTAGAAGATATGACATGCCCACAGGGCAAGAGAGCCAGTCTTAAGTGTCAGTGTGTGCTGGGAGGGAGGGAGGCTAATGCAGTGTGACAGCAAGAAACCACAGAATGAGACTCTAGAGGATGAACGTGAGCGAGCAGAGGGTGGGGACAGACATTCAGACAGTGTGATTCTTTTCTCCCCCACTGCTTTCTCGACTTATAGTGACAGACCTAATTTCAGAAACATCAAATATCGATACATAATTTGGAGCAACTGTTCTGGGGAACCACCTTTGTCAAGTTTGCTATTGTGACAATTCATTAAGTAAAATACGCAGTTTCCTTATCTTTTTAATGCTCTGAAATCAGTTCTGTGGCATGACATTTAAATGTTCTTTTTTTTTTGAAAGTCACGAAGAACTAGACTTAAAGCTATGAGACCGTGAAGGCTGTTCTAAAGTTAACTTTATGAAATTTTAATTTCTATCTTGTACACTGGTTTTTACAAGTTCACTATATCTTCCTAAATCAATTTTTCTAAATTTTATTTTCCAAAATTCTGACAACTTAAAGCCCCAAATTTATTACACAAAATTAGTTTACAGTTTATAAAATCTTCAACCGTAGTCATGACTCCTTTCATGGAAATTCTATGCAATTAAGTTTTAAAAACATGTTCTCCAAAAACTAGTCCTTCGCTTTATCAAATCCAGTTTTTCTTTAATGGGAATATTTTAATGTTTATTATATAACCAAATAAAAGGGATATGCAGTGGGCCTACAGTTCTGCCACAGTGCGAGTTAGGAAAAATAAAAAAACGAAAAGCGATCAGGGCCTTCCACTTCCAGGAATGTGGATTAGGTGTATCCTTCCCTATTCCTCCTGCTTGGTAAAACTAAAAACCTTGGAAATTATATGCAAAACAAACACAGGAAGTCTCTGAAAGAGGCGGCAGACTGGCCAAGGACCTCGACACCCACAGAATGACACCTTGCTGAGTTTCCTGAGTTTTTGCTCTGCTTCAAGTATCTCAGAGCTCAGGAAGACACCAACAGGTGCAGAACTAAGGGGTGGGGGTGGGGCTCAACAAGGCTCGTTGCCTCCAGCTGAAAGACTGGGAACAGGGCAGCCAAACAAGACATAAAGCTTTCAGGCAATAATGGTTTTACCCCAGCCAAATACCACCAAGAAAACTCGGGCCCTCTCTTCCTCCCTACAGTGCCAGCAAAGACCAAGTGAGTATTCACCCTGGTGAGCCTGTAAGGAGGCATTTCAACATCCCACCTCGGCTCCTTGTCAGAGAAGGCGATGTAGGTAGGCCACGTGAGCAGCCATGATAATAGCTTCAGTGGAGACCACCTAGAGAGCCTAGGCATCCACCCCCACTGAGCAGTGATAAGGCGCTACCTGCTCCCACCCCCCTTGGATGGTGTTAGAGCCTTTTACCACCGCCCAAAGTGGTAAGGAGGCCACACCACTGCAGTGTCTATTCTGACCATGTGGGGAGCTGAAACTCCCACTCTGGCTTAGCAGTCACTGCGGCTAAGGAAAGACTTGCTCCAGTAAAGTTCTAGATCAAGTGTGTCCATGGCCCAACACCACAGGGCAGCAGTTCTCAAAGACTGTGGTCTCTTAAAAGATACTATGAAACTCAAAGAGCTTCTGTTTATATCTATCGATATTTGCCATATTATCAATTACAACTGATAAACATTCGAAACAAAAAACACACAAGTACACATCCCATCAATCATCAGAGCAATGACATCATCACCCATCTCGTAACCGGAAAACTACATTGTACACTCACAAGCGAATGAAAGTGAAAAAGGCAAATAACATCCTTCAGTTATTATGAAAGTTTTGACATTGTAGATCCTGTGAAAGGGTTTCAGAGATGCTTGGGCCACACTTTGCAAACTGCTGCTCTAGGGGATACTATAAGCAAGTCCATGACACAGTGCCATAGATTATAAGGCACAGCTAGCAAGCAAGAAATTAGAGCAGCAGAGAAGCTCCCCACACCATAGAGTCACTTGTAGACTTGATATTCAAAGTACAGTACAAGGACCAGCAAGTGGCATCTACATATACTGAAAATGTGTTAAGTATCTAGATTCTCAGGCCACACCCTAAACCAAGTGAATCAGAATCTTCATTTTAACAAGATCTCTGATGATTCATAAGTATATTAAAGTTTGAGAACTGGTGTAAATCACATTCAAAAACCAGAACTTTGTCCTACCCTTAATTTATCATAATAAAGTAAATATCAAAAATCATATGTATCTATTATAAATTTAACAGGTATATTACTTAACATCCAAAGGACATTTAACCTAAACAAATGCCTTTCGAGACAATATCAGCATTACAGTCACAATTCCATAATAGTCAACATCTTTTCCACAAATAATTGAATGTTTCCTTTGAATCTCTTATACAACTCAAAATGTGAAAATCAAATATACTTCTCAAATTATTTAATAACAAGAATTGATGTATATTAGTTTCAGCTTGCTGCTAATTTAAATTCCCTAGAATAGCATCAAGCTATTTTCCAATTTTCTTCCCTCCCACCTCTCCTTGATTCCCTTCTCAGTTACGGTGCAGTAATTTATTTATTACAGAAGCACAAAAGAACATTACTTTTTGGTTCTCACAATATTAAAAATCTTTTAGATACTTTTTTAAAAATGCCTAATACATGATCTTGTAGTCGGCTGGCACTTAGACATCAGCTGATTGATTTTAGTATTTTACCACTGATAGAAAACGGCAGTTTTTCAAGTAAATTGGGGGGGGGGGAGGCAAATGAACAAAGGTAAGTGTGATAAGGTTCTTACAATGAGTGTGGGATTCTCTGCTACACAGAAGACAGCACGCTATATGACGACGATGTTTTTTATTTGCTGTGCTTAGCCTGGGATTTGCAGTTTGCTATTAGGTTGCCATGGTAACATACATCTAACAGACATTGAAGGATCCTATCTTTTAAAATAGGAATCACTTTGTAATTTAACAATAATGGATTTTTTTTAAAAAAAAAAAGAAACATGAATATCTTGAAAGTTAGATAAGGTTAAAGCAGTAATATTTTTCTAATAGGCTAAAGAGATATAAACAGACGTCCGCCCTGCCCCCCAAATACTTTTAAATATTCTGGAATCCACAAAGCTCTTCATAGTATTTAATATTTCTTCGCAATAAATATATCAGAATTAAGTAACAAACCATGTTGTGTTTAATTTTCAGAAAAAATCTTCACAATACTAAATGCCATTATAAGTAGATAAAGCAAGTTCGGCAAGGAGGGAGGATAAATAACACATTTATTTTGTTTGCAAACACTGAGTTTGAATTGCTACTGGGATATTGAGATGGAGAGGCCAGTAGACAGTATAGTTTACAGTAGAGGTGGATGAGAGAATACAACGAAGAAAGCTACAGAATTTTGAATTTGGTCACCAGGAAAAGAACACTGAGTGAGAAAAGATGTATCTCATTAACTAGTGAGTCAAAAATGTTAACATTAATATAAGTAATTACATTTGACCCTCAGTCATCTGGACACGAGTATATGTGTATACAGAACTGTGACATTTAAATATGCCTTAAATATAATATATATATACTATTATGATAAAATTTTGTTACTTATTAATTCCTGAAAATACCTAGTACAGCTTTCATTTTCTTTAAGTGTAAAGCTGATAGTCAAAACTTAGGCAGGCTTTATATGAAATTCTACATCTAGACACTCAATAAAATAAACATTTGGGGAGTAAAGCCTGTTTTTCACTTTCATGACTTTAGTATGTCATGTGTACTTAATTTCTGCCAGGCTCAATAAATGTTTTATCTTAACTACAGATAAACCTAGAGATATAACTGTAACAATCTATTATTCTACACACCCCCCCCCCAAGGTATTTAAGAATCCTGTGAGTTGGGTACTATGTTATTTTCTCCAACTACAGAAAAGGAACTGAAAACTTAAAGAGCGATAGGACTTGCCCATGGTCACACAACACCGGTTCTATGTTACCAAAAACATGTTTTCAAGCAAGTCTACTGCGCTCCAAACTTTTTGTACCTATACACATTCAAGAAAATTTTGAATACACATTCAAACAAAATTGTTACTCTATATTTCACACAGTAATAGAGGAAAGAAAATAAACCTTAGTAGTCCTAATATGGTCCCTCCTCACCCACTTATCCATGGAAGTTTCTGCAGGCCATTGTATGTGCCATTGACTATTTTAAAAGACTACACAGCCGCCGTCTAAAAGTCAGAAATTTACTTTTTTTTTCTTTTTAATTTACATTCCAGAATAGCTTGTCTTTAAGACACCCTCTTTTAATCGCCTACTCATGAATAGCCTCCGAGTATCTTGTCTTCAGGGTTTAAATACCAAGGGGTGGATGTTTCTAGGAATTATTGCAGAATTATCTCAAAGCACTATTGGTTTTTTACAGCCTTTTCTCGACCTCGGGTCCTGTGTTTCCCAATTCCCATTTGGGATTCTTTTTCCAGTTCATTTCCACAAGAAAACAGGGAAAAGAAAAGCCATCATGAAAGCGCCAGACATCACTATTTAATTGCTCTAGACAATACAGTTTCTGTTTTCACGGCACTGGGATGTGACAACAAATCCAGTCTAGATGGTGTCTGCACACATCTCTTAAAGATACTTAAGTTGGTACTAGTGAGGTATCAGATTCGTGCAAGAGTCCAATTCCCGATCGCAACCTCACCCCCTTACCTCTATCCCCCCGCAGGCTACTTCTCGAAGCCAAAGGGCCATTCGGGGCCGGGCGCCGTGTCCTGCAGCCCGAGGCGCGGTCTGCGAGCCTCGCCACCGGAGCCCCCGAAGGAGGGGCCCAGCGCAGAGCAGCAAGTTTCCCGCGGCAGAGGGGACCTGTGCCGCCTGCAGGGAGGGCGCGAAGATCCCCGCCCGCCAGCCGGCGCGCCCGGGCCCACGGGGACCACGCTGGACCCCGCGGCAGCTCGGGTGACCCGGCCGCCACCAGACGAGCTGGGGGTCCGCCAGCTACGGGGGCAGCGACAGGGGGGTGGATCCAGAGCAAGAAAGAGCAAAGGCGCGCGCCCTCGCCCTACCTCGAACAAGTCGAAGTCTCCCCAAGGAACCCGATCGGCGGCACTGGCGCGGTGCAACAGGACGCTAAGGCCACCCTACGGCGTCTTGGCTTCGGCTGGCTACCGTTGGTGTGCCGGGAACCGCACGCCCGCGGGGCTGGAAGGCAGGAGCCCGGCCGCCCCGGCGCCCACCGCCGGACGCTCCGCGCCTGCGCCCCACCCCCTCCCGCCCGCCGGGACTCCGCCCGCGCGTGCGCGGTTCGCAGTTTTCGCGCCACTGGAGTCGGAAGGAGGGGCCGGAAGTGCCCGTGGGCGGCCCGGGGAAGCGGGTCGCGGCGCTGGACTCCGCCGCCGCGGGACACAGGGCGGGGCGGGGCTGGGGGTGTCGATTTGCCTAAGTGAAAGGGAAGATTTCTCGGGGGCCCCGGCAACAGCTCCGCGCATGCGTGCAGCGGGCAGGCCGGGAGCCGCGGGGAGCAGCGCGCGGCGGGGCGGGGAACGGGGGACGGTCACTTCCCGGAAGAGGCGGGGCCGCGTGCGCGAGGCGCTGAGTTCGAAGTTAGTCCAGGAACTCCCGAGGTCTGGGTGCCAGCCCCCCAACGCTAGTCTTCGTTTGGGGAAGGAAAGAGGAGGTTTTTCCTTATTCGTTGTTTTGTTTTGAGAAGAGAAAATTCAGAAACTTGAAGGCAGTCGTTAGGATCGAGGCCAAGCTGGCTGGTGACGGCGGGGTGTCCGGGTAAGTCCCGCGGAGCGGTGGAGACACGGCCGGCCCCGCCCTGGCCCCGGCGCTGGCCCCTTTGACACGTTGCTTAGGGACGAGCTCTGCGTTCGCGTCCGCGTCGCGCCTGCCGCCTCCCGGCTCTGCTTCCCGAGCCCGGTGACAGCCGCGGCCCTGCGCTGTAGCCGCGGGGGAGAACTCGGTGTCCGCCGGCCGCTCGGCGCCCTGCCAGCTCCGCCAAGGCCTCTAGGTTCTGAATGTCCTGCTCCCGGGCACACGGTGGGGCACACTCCCACGCCTGTCCCAGGACCTTCGGCAGAGCCCTCCCTGTCCCTGATCCTCGTAGGCATGCTTGGGTGTTCCTCTTTTCCAGTGTTCACGTGATGTTTAAAAACACTTCCATTAGAGCAATTATCCCTTAAGGCGTTATGGTTGTTTATTTACGATCATCCTTTGCCCCACGCGACCCGGTCTTTTAAACCCTCTCGAGGATCGGAGCTAATGAAGTTTAAGTTCCTTGACTTAGCTTTCCGAGCTCTTCTCACTCCAACTTTAAGCTATGGCTTCTGTCTGCACAGCTCTTCACGTGACTGCTGATCTAACCAAGTAATCTTCCTTTCTACGTGGGAAAAAGCGGCCTTTTCGGCCTCTCCAGTCTACCTGCCAAATGAATTGGTGTCAAATGTCTCGTCTCCACTAATGGAATTCCTTCCATCAAAGTCACCCTTTTGTTTCTTAAGATAATCAAATATAATATTTCTTTTTTGGCCCTTTCATATGTTAAGTATAATAGTTAACTACACTAAAACACTACAACATCTAGTCTAAGTGGTCCTTAGTAAACTAGGGGACATGTTGGGAGGTGTCTGCTTAGCTGTCAATTCCTTTAAGAAGCCTTCCTTGATGCATTAGAGTAGATAAAGTACCTCTTTTTCTGTAAACCATAGTTCACCCTCTTTACCTGTGTGCCTGTTCTTGTCATTTGCCACATTCTTATAATTTTCTTTTTACCTCTAGCCTCACTCTTCCGAGGTCCTTAAACACAGAGCTCTATCTTTCATTATTGTATCTCCAGCACCTAAAATTTCTGGTAAGTAATAGACATTTAATAAATATTTATTGATAACAAAGTTAAACCTGGGTCATATTATGCTTCAAAGTTTAAGCTATATTCACATGAAAATAAAACTGATGAAATAATTTTTAAAAAGCCTTAATTTGTGTAATTATGCAGTAAATCCCATCCAGTACAATTCTGTACTGAAGTATACTATACCGTTTACCAATCTTTATATGAAAAGATTGTCTTCTAGATGGGAATAAGGTAATATAAAGTATTTCCTGCTTCATTGTTAAATTTTCTTTCGAATGCTTTTGCTTAAAAATGAAATAAAATTGGAAACGTGTTGCTTTAATAAATGTGTCTTTTTGCATAAATTAAATCACTGACCTCTCTATGTTCTTTAAATTTAATTCATTAGTGGAATTGGCAAGGTTTTGGGCTTTTCTCACCTCATTCAGTTTTATAATTTACCAATAAAAGCTTATTAGCTTTTAAGGAAGTTTAAGAATATAAATTGATTTATGGACACCATATGGTTACATCAAAGGATTCTTTTTGTTGTTGTTTTAACCTGAAGTGGATTTTTAAACCCTTTCTTTAAACTAGAAATTCATGTTCTTTCTACCAAGCAATAAATCTAAATGGAATGATGAGGTTTTTATTTTTTTTAGTACCAAGTTACCAAAATAGGTCATGAGATTCAAAGGATATCAGAAACTCATGTTCATCTGGTTTAATACCTCTCATTTTGGAGATCTGTTAAATGTCTTCCGTCATTATACAGCCAGTCAGTGATATATCCCAGACTAGAATCCTAGGTTTCCCATCCCAAGTCTAGCGTTCTGTTACTAAACTAAATAAGTTTAAACCACTAGTCAGTTATTAAAGTTATTCATTATTGGTTATTCTGACTTTGTTGAGTCCCATAAGCTTATGTCACACTAATTCTTAAAAATTGTGAATATTTTAGAAGGTTTTTCTGTGTAATACACATTGATTACATGATCAGATTGATGTCAGTAAAATTATTACATTATAAAAGATGAGTAGAGACTAACCAAATTTCACAATGCAAAAATTTCACCCTATTTAAAAGTAAAAACAAGACAAAATATACATAAATTGTATTTAGTGCTGAGCTACTTTCAAGTAATCTCATCTTGCATGACCTCATGCAGGAACCATCTGCTGTCTTTGAGTGCAGTTGTACTTGAATATCTTAAAAGCTGTTGCATTCTGTCCCTTTTTGGAACTTTACATGCTTTGACAGTCTTATCATTTTTACTTACTGTCACTTCAGAAGAAGGGATGATGCAAAGAAAGTAACAACAAATGAAAAACAATAGATCAGGGAAATAAGGTATTTTGTATTAAGTGTATTCTTAAAATATGGTGGTATTTTCATAAGTATACATTTCATATAATTTTATCCTTTCAGAACTATTGAAGTATTCTTTTACAATTATCCTTTTATGAGTGATTTTCATAAGGAATATGAGTGGTTTTCAAAAGGTACTTTAACAACTTAGATTGTAGATCTACTGAAGATAGTCCTGAAATAGTATTTTAAAAGAATGTATGACATTTAGAACACTTATGTAATTTTACTTTTTTTTTTTTTTTGCATTTTACAACTGTTTTAAAACAACACCATATATGAAGAAGTAAATTGTGATAAACAAGGTATGTCACCTTTAAGTAAATTCACTATCCATTACTAAAGGGATGAAGATTTTAACATTTTAGGTTTTTAAACAAGATCACTCTGGCTTCTCTAGGGGGAATGATTGTATGGTGTGGAGAGCAGCAAAAAATAGAAGCAGGGGACCAGCTGGGAGACTATTAACAAGTATATACAGGCAGCGTTAGGGGAATATCATTAGAAATGGGGATTTAGTATAGATTTTAAAGATAGAGGATTTGCTCATCAGGTTGTTATTGGAGAGCAAAGTAAAGAGAAGAATCATTAGAAATGCCTAAGTTTTTGGCCTAAGCACATGGATATTTGGGAAAGACCAAGGGTAAGACAGTTTTGAGAGAATTAGATGCATATTACACATCCATGTAAAAATAAAGTAGGGCTTAGTTGTTCTAGTCAAGAGCTCAGAGGAGGTATCAGAAGATGTGGGCTCAGTAATATTAGGGAGAATGAAGAACACCGCCTTCACTGTAGGCTTCAAAGGGGACTCAACAGTAACGTCCTTTCCATGTAGTCTGCCTCTGACTCTAAAAATATTCTTCCTATAAATCCTACTGCTCACTTCCCAGTTCCCGTGTCCTCCCCCTAATCTGTTAAATATTATTGCTTGGCATAGTCCTGAGCCATTTTTTTAGTTAAAGGAAGTGAAGGATGTAAAAAGTCTTGCAGTAATTGAAGAAGATCTAATAGAAATTCATTAATGGTAAGTCACCAAGAGAAAAATTTATTGGGGCACATGGTAGAGAATAGCTCCTATAAAAATGTGCCCGTGATTCTCATCATTCAGAGAAAAAAGTGGAAAAAGCCCTTATTTCACAGTAGCAATTCTTCCGTGCTTGTGAAGAAACAGCATTACTACTTTATAGGAATGTGCTTGAGCACAAAAGAGACTAAATCTTTTCTTTCAAATCCATTTCAATAGATATTTGGGAACGAGGTTCAGATGCCACAGTGATTTAAAAGGCTTTGAGATAAACTTAAAAATATGGTGAACAGAAGGATTGGCAATTGAAAGAGACTTTTTTTTTTTTTTTTTCTAAAAATGTTACATAACTAAGGAAAAGTGGAGCAAAGAACACTAGCTCAGAGATAATAACTCGAATTTTACTTTCTGGAAATGGACAGATAATTCTGTTACACTCTTCTTTTTGCCTGTGCATTTAGCCATCGTTACAGCTTTGTAGCCTTTTGCCCATATTATAGCAAAAGAATAACCAAACAGGTGTCTTAGGTGGGCATTTTTAATACATTAAGAAAATCAGTTCTGCTCTAGTAAATAATATATTACATTAAAGTCTTTACAAAATGATCCTAATGTGTTTGTAGTACATAGAGAACTACAGTTCATAAAATTAAGAGTCTCCCTCATTAGTGTTTCTCTAATTTGTTTTTCCCATAATTCTCAGAAGGAGTCCAGTCTGTGTCACAGCCCTACACGTAAATGTGTATTTCTGTGTGATGTGATAAAAAATGCTGTACTACCTGACAATCTTCATTCATTTCTATTCATTTACATATGTGTAGTCGGCTTATGTAATCAAGCACTGGAGACATGATAGATTGAATTTTAGAGCTGAAAGGGCCAGAGAAAAGACCATGTGACAAATTCCTAGGCATTCAAAGGAAACCAGGAAATGTGAATCTCATTCCTTAAAAAGTCACACTGAAGTCATACTTGATATTAAGGTACTCATAAATTTGCAGAACATTGGTTTTTAATTTGACCCATAAACTATATCCCTATTTGGTCGTTTAACATTTAGGCTAGAAGTAAACCATCTAAAGATTTCAAATTTATTTTCCCAACCCTTTACAGATAGGACCACATTCTTGATTAGAAGAATAACACATGTATATAGTTATATATACAGATAGGACCACATTCTTGATTAGAAGAATAACACATGTATATAGTTATATAAAACAATATACGACACAAAGGAATATACTTTGAAGAGTCATTTTTCTTATTCGTCATCTTTAGTCATCCTTAACATGTAACGTATCTTGTACCTGTTTTCAATTCTAAAACTTAGAGACTTTTTTATTAAAACATATGGATCTATGCCATTTTTATTGGCTGCATCATCTATTCCATTGTTTGAACATACCATAATATACTTAAAGATATGTCCTTTACTGATGGACATGTGGTTCTTCCCACTGTCTTGGTGTTATAAACAGTGTGCAATGAATATCCTGGTATGTAAATCTTCACACAACTAAGAACATATTTTAAAATAAATTCCAAGGAGAACTATTGCTAAATCAGGGGATACTGGCATTTAAAATTTTGACTGCTAGAGTCAGGGTCACATTTAAATGAAATAAGATCAGTTATGATAATGTTTTTCCAGAGAGAGGAATTGCACAATTTACTTAAATAACAGTCCATTCCAGTGTCCAGCTAGAGTCACAAAGCAGAACAAAACTGTTAACAAAAACTTCTTCCTCAAACTTCCTGTCTTTTTGTTTTACGTGTTCCGATGGTTTAAAGTCTTTCTCTTCACAGTAATAATGCCTTAGAAAACGTGTGTCCTCACTCTTTTTCCAGAATAACTACAACTTTTTCTATTAACAAAGATATAAAACCTTAACTCTGAATCTATGCTAGAATGCCCAATCCATGAGGTTTCTTCATGTGAAATAGATACTATTTTGTTTAAATCTGCATATTTTCCTCTGTGAAGCGACATAGCATATATTCGTGTAGTTCTTCATAAAAATGAGTGCACAAAATAATTCTTCGGTGTCGCTGGTCCCATTATAAAATTAAGATTCAGAGAAGTTCAGAAAAAAATGACAGCAGCACTGCCAGCATTTATTTTCTCGCAGCCACGTACAATTTGTGAAAATCTGTTTTTCGTATGAACTCTGTTAAAGGAACAGACAATACAGTGCTTTTTATTTAAAATGGTTTCACATTATGGTCTTTGCATATAGCCTTTAGACTATGCTTGTGTTTTGGAATGAATTGAGATCATTATTCAGAGGATGATCATCTGAATTATATTTGTATCAGACTGAATCTTCATAGCAAATGCATAATATTTTTTCAAATAATAACAAACGATGTAGATGTTTGATAAGGAATAACTGGCCTGTAGAAAATATCAGAGAGGTTACAATAGCAGAGTTTAATCAAATTTTGTTTTTAAAATATGCACATAGGAAAGTTTAACATTAGTTTTCTTTGGATAGTGGGACTATAGGTTAAAATTTTTTTTTTCTTTAAAATAAACATGTGTGACCTTGCAATTAAAAAGCCAGTCAATGCTCTTTAAAAAGATAATTCCATATTCCTTCAACTCCGCATTTTCTATCTTCATCAAAGTTTTCCTTAATTAACCTCTTATTTTTCCTTTGGTTTGTTTGCTTGTTCTCCTGTTTCTTTGCCTTTTTTTTTTTTTTCTTTTTTCCTGATTATGATAGTAGCCAGTCTTACTTCCACTTTAGGAAAATCATGGAGTGAATTCTCAGGAAAGTAAATGTATATGAGTAACAGCATTCCTGTTTTTCAGTCCACTTGCATTTATTACTGCTTCTTATTAGCTGGAACAAAGCCAATTATCACCATGGGAGGGGTAATTTTTAAAATTTATTTTCTAAGTTTTATGCAATATTAAGGTAACCATGTAAAAAATTTGGCTACTGCTAACGAGGACGTAGGAGAGAAAAGGAAAGAATGAGGAGGGATGAGCAGACCATTGATATTTGATTTATATTAAATTTTAAAATAACTTTATTTTTCAGTACTATAGAGAAGTCTATCTTCGGTGATATGAGTGGATTTTAAGGACAAATTTAGCGTATTGCAATCTGCAGATAACTTTTAATCTGTTAATTGCATCAGTACTTTTGTAGCCAGTAGTTATTTACCACCATTTTTGATGTTTTAGATATTCTTGATTCATTCCGAAAAACTGACTAATGAAAGAAATAAAGAGAATCCTCTTATTTATGGAATTATCCTAAACTAGCCCTCAATATATTTTTTGAATTTCTTTTCTGAGCTTCTGTGTCTTTTAACAGTTTCTGAAAGTGTGGTACAAGTAACAACAGATAACAACCAGAATGGGAGTGAATGACTTGTGGCAAATTTTGGAGCCTGTTAAGCATCCCATCGACTTGCATAGTCTTGCTGGGAAAACCATTGCAGTTGACCTGAGTCTCTGGGTATGTGAAGCACAGTCGGTCAAAAAAATGATTGGAACGGTCATGAAGCCCCATCTCAGGTATAGTAAACGTTCTTAGAATATAAATATGTGATTGCATAAGCAGTCGATGCCTTGGTTTTGTTTCCACTTCATTTCTTGTTGTATATTTTGAGATTGTAAAATATATTAACATGTCTAGATCTCCCATCTTTCTGTTGATGATTCACAAATTTGTACCTCTTACCTTTTGAGCTCCAGACTCACATACTTAGCTGCCTATTTAACATGTCCACTTGGATGCTTCAGTGACCACAGCCAGAAATTTTGGAGCCATTCTCTCTCCTGTTATTTCCAGCCCCAAGTCTAATCCATCGGGAAGTCTTGCCAGTTCTACTTCCCAAGTATGCTTTGTGTTCGTAGACTTCTCTCGATGTCCAGAGGCACCACCTCCATGTATGCCAACATTATCTCATCCGTACTGCTGAAATAACATCTTCACTAGCTTCTCTCCCTCAGCAGCTAGCCACCTCCTCCTCTAAACCATTTTCCACATAGCATTTAGTGGTTGCTCTATCCAGTTAAAATAAAATCATAATAAATAAAATGTTTTAGATACTAGTCTGATGTTCTTGCCATTATATCATACTGCTATGTTGACTTTTGCTATCAATACATAATGATTAATATATTACAAATTTTTAAATTTCAGAAATTTATTTTTTCGTATCACACATTTAACTCTGATGGATGTTAAACTGGTATTTGTTATGGAAGGGGAACCCCCAAAGCTGAAAGCTGATGTCATAAACAAGAGGAATCAGATTCGATATGGGCCTTCTGAGAAAACATGGTCTCAGAAAACAGGAAGATCATACTTTAAATCAGTCTTGAGAGAGGTGAGCATTCAGATCTGCTTTAATAATTCTGGTTTAATAATTCTAGAACATTTTATTCTGATAAAGCTTGTTGTATAATCATCTTCAGTACTCACTGACATTATTGTATACAGAAGCCCAGTGTGGATAGAGAAAAGAGCTTATATTTAGGACCAAAGTTCAAGTTCTGGCTCTGGCATCTTGAAACTCTAAGGTGTCAAGCAAGATTTTTAAGTTATGTTTACTGCATTTCCTACTCTGTGAAATGAGGATAGTAATACTTTGCAAAGATGTGGTAAAATGAGAGAAAAATGTCTAAATATCTAATAGCTAAAGCAACTAGTACATGGACATATTATCTTCTATGACATCCTTAGCACTTAAAAGAATTCCCAGAATAGAGATCTCATTAATTCATACTTTTCTCATTCAAGATTGATGATGCTTCATATATTGAATACATAATTGGCTTTCCTTAGGACTTTGTAATTTTTAAAAGCACTTATTGTTATATTTTAATACATTTTTATTATAAAATATTATATTTCTATACGAGTTAAGAAGAGAAATTATAAGTAAAACATATTATTAAAACAATAGGAAGCTATTATTATTTTGTCTCTTTTCAAATGTATGTATATTGTAAAACTTGCCGTAATAGCGCCTACATGATTTTTATCTTGGACTTTTCACTTCACGTCTCCTGTCCACGTTTCCCTCTTGCCACATTCTGCATTCTATTCAAATTCAGAACTTCTGGTGGTTGTGCAACATGTATGAAGCTACGAAATTATTCCCTGTGATTGTATATATTGTTTACCTTTCAGCTCTTCTCTATCATATGCGAAATTATGAACATGTTTATGTACATAGCTTTCTCTTTAAGTTCTTTATATGTGAAGGATATAAGCTTTTTATTATACTTGCTTTTAATTCATATTCCTGTCTTTAATTTTGGTTAAAATTGTCATTTCTTTTAACAGGCATTGCATAAATTAATAATCATTTTCTCCTGAAATTTTATTTTTTATTCTTCCGTGATGTTTTTTAAGAATAGTTTCTAATTAGTGACTGTTCCACCCTAATAGCTCTCAGTAGCTGAGGAAAATATCTGTACTGGATTCTAATTATTTATTGTTTAATCAGTTCCTAGAAATAATCACAGTCCACATACTTAGGACATTAAATACCCAGTATAAAGCAAAAAGATGACCATCTCTTTTTGAGAAAATTGCTCCATTCCTGTTTTTTTATTGCAGCAGTTGGAGTGTTCTTTGACATTTTGTTCAGTATTACCTGCCTGGTTTTCATCTTCCTATTCCTGTATCCTCAGTGACTAGGCCCTACTTTCAAATAACCCACTGCCAACTTTTAGGTAAAAGCATGAAAAGCACAAATTAGTTTTCCTCCAGCACCACCTCTACCCTGCGTGACCAAGATTTAGGGTAAGGAAATTTACAGCCAGCCTTATCACAAATTGTTGGTTTTTGGAAAGAAGTGGAATAACAGATGACACAGGAATCTAAATGACTTTCAAACTCTTTTGTTTATTATGAAAGGTTACTTCTTATCTAGAGGAAGGTCAAAGGAGCTATGGCGTTTCAACAGAATTACACCTGTAACAATACTCTCTTAAAGTCACCCGGCCGGAGTCCTGAAAAGTACCATTTGTCAATACAGTACTTTGTCTTTTTGAACCTTGTCCACCTTGGGCAACACCTGAGAGAGGTTTTTATTTTGTAATATAGCATGCAAGCCATTAATCATTTAAAGCATAAGAAATATTTATTCTATCAGTCTCTAAAAACTACAAGTAGCCTCTTTTCCTCACCATACCCGTTATTCCCCAGTGAGAGAATGTGAGAATGAGATCTGACAAGAAAGAATGCACTAGGCTATAATACTAAACTATAAGCTACTCAGCTGCGTTAAATTCATAACCCAAAGCAAACTCGCAGAGGATTGTTTTTTGCATCAGCAAATCGATGGAAACATTCTGCACAGACATGACTTCCTAGATGGCCATCGGTGAGTGACCCCTGTATGGTGTCCCACAATCTGACAGTTGCATTATGCGGAAGAGATGATATGAGGAAAACAAGTGAACTTTGAGGCTTCAGCTTAAAATTGTGTAGTAGCATCGTCTTTGGAAGACCTTATGTTAGATTAACCATCATGTGAAAAGAATATTTGTAAAGTTTTACAGATGTAAATTTTAATGTGATTATTAAGCATTTAAAAATATTTCCAGAATCTTGAGACACCATTCAGCAAAACAATGAAAATTGAATATGGATTACTTTTTTTCAGTTAAATTTATGAGGTGACATAGGTTAATACATTATATATTTTCAAGTGTACAATTCAATAATACATTATCTGTATATTGCATTTTGTGTTCACCACCCAAATTCAAATCTCCTATTTGATTATTTTGTAATCGACATTAAGAATGTTTAACTTTTCATTACAGAAAATTTTAAAACAATACAAAAGTAACCCATCATCGACCTTAAATAATTATTAACTCTTAGCCAATCTTGTTTCATCAGTTGCTCCACTGTTATCTTGAAACAAATCCCAGATATAATAGTGTTTCAATATTTCAGTACCTTTGTCTAAAAGATGAGGACTCTTAACAAAAAATAAGCACAATAAAATTTTTATTATCACACCTAAAAGTTCAGCAATCATTCCTTAATGCCATAGTCGGTGTTCACATTTCTAATTGTTTCTTAAATATCATAATTTGTCAAACACCTAAAAAGCTGCTGTTAACATTTGTAACAGAAGAAGTAAGTTAAACACTGAAAAAATTAGCAGTAGAAATGTCAGATTTCTTGCATCTACTTTCTCTGTTCAGTGTCTGGAACTGCTGGACTGCTTAGGGATCCCCTGGGTGCAGGCTGCCGGGGAAGCCGAAGCCATGTGCGCCTACCTCAACGCCAGCGGCCATGTGGACGGCTGCCTCACCGACGACGGAGACGCTTTCCTTTATGGGGCCCAGACCGTTTATAGGAATTTCACTATGAATGCCAAGGTATTCTTTCTTTCTCTTTGTCAGCACTTGTTTTTCAAACTACTTTTTTTTTTTGAAAGAGATTATTAAATATTGAAATGAAATAATGCGTTTAAATGCTTGCCGTGATACCTGGCACATAGCAATGGCTAAATGAAATGCTAACCGTTATTAAAAATATCATTGCCATTTTCTTTGGAATGTGGATTTCTTTCCTAAGGGCATGACTTCTTTCACATAGTTTAATTCTAAATCAGCTTCAACAATATATTATAAAATTGCACATGTAATGTATCACTGTGACCCAAAATTCTACTTTTAGTTATCCTCAAAAACACCTCCAGAGAGGCAAGGAAAGATAATGCAAGGGTGTGGATTGTAGCATTGTTAGTAATTACAAAAGTCTGGCAAACAGCCCAAAAGCTCATTGATGTGGATTAGTCAAATAGAGCCATGGTTCTCAGCTAGGGAGGTGGCTCAAGGAGCATTTTGGTTGTAACGATTCAAGGTTGGGCAAGAGAGAGACTACACGTTTGGCAGATTGGAGCCAGGAAAGCTAAACCTCTTGCCACACAATTCTGTTATCTCTCCATAAATGTTAGCAGTGTGTCCATTGAGAAACAAGACCTCAGAAACACGACTGTATAATGTAAGTGGTCATTTAAAAAATGTACATTAGTCTATGGCCATGCTACCTTAAACAAGCTTGATCCTGGCTGATCTTGGAAGCTAAGCAGGGCTGGGCCTGGTTAGCACTTGGATGGGAGACCACAAAGGGAAGACCAGGTGCTGTAGGCATAAAAAATAAAATAAAATAAATAAGGGATTGTAAGCTGACAAGGTCCTTGCAAATCTGTGAGGCCAACTAAGGGTCGTCTTGCCTAAAATAATAAATTAAATAAATAAAAAGTGTATATTATTAACATTAAAGATATCCGGATATATTAGTGGGTAAGAAATGTTGCAAAATAGTACTTTTATACATATAATCTTACTTAAAAATATAATTAATAATGGTTGTATATGTGTGTTAAGGAAAATGTTTTCTGTAAGAAGATGCAGCACATTGTTACTAATAGTTAAGTTTAGATGATTCAATTTTAGGGAATGTTTACTTTCAGTAATATACATTTAACAGTATTTAATTTCGTAAGGTGAAAATCTACTTTTAGATTCTGGTGATCAGGTAATTTTTCTATTTAAACTTTTAGGAATAATTAAACATTTAGAAACAACCGTGACAAATTTTGTTGTCTAGTGTTTTTAATGTATAAATATTTACTTTTTGAAGATTAAACTAAATCCGTACTTTCCTCTAGGACCCACATGTTGACTGTTATACAATGTCATCTATCATGAGTGAACTAGGTTTGGATAGAGATGCTCTGGTTGGACTAGCCATACTACTTGGCTGTGATTATCTTCCAAAGGTATGCTGAAATTTTTGTATTTATTACTATTCCTAGTGTGTCTTTTTTGATACCTTATGTACTGCATAAATATGACTATGTATAGTAATATGATTTACAATCTAATTTAGAATATAATTTTAGGCATAATAAACTATTCAATAACATATAATCGGCATTTCGAGTGGTGTTAAAAAGCTAGCTCATTGGGACACTGGACGTTATAAATGTGAATAGAATAATAACTGGTACCACAGCTTGAATCTCAGTAAACCATAACTCTAGATTAAGAGATTCATATTCAAATTCAACTACTTTTTTAAAGAAATAACAAAATTACTCTTTTTTTGTCTCATGCCAATGTTAGCTTATGTCACATTTTGTCTGTTTTTTGGTTTTAATATGCCTTTTAACTTTGCAACTGTGCACACACCCAGCATTATTTTTACTGTTGCTAGGCTACTTGATTATTGGGGTAAGCCATTCATCTTTCCATGCCTCTTAGTATGGCGTTCCGTTTTGTTATGAAAACCTTCTATTGATATCTTAAGATAAACGATATAGTACCATAACAAATAGTTATAGTAGCTAAGTGGTGAATTAAGAATTATGAGGATAACCCCATTCTTACACGCTAACCGTAAAATGTATTGTAGTTCTTCCTATGTAGTCCTATCATTGTGCTCTACTAAGCATCTCTGTGTCCTTACGAAATCTTCATTATACTATACTATCTAGTCTATCCTCAAGAGATATCTGGAGAAGGAAGACATATAATTCTATTCTTCAGAATACTAAAAGGGAAGAAGACAGCAGGATAGTAAAATTATTAATCCTAATTTCAAATTTATGTCATCGATGACCAGAAGAAGCAACATTTTTTCTAACTAGTAAGTAAAGGAAGCAGGAAGAAAAAACTTTTAAATAACACAAAGTAATTTATTATAATTATATATTTATTATAATTTATATAGTTATGAAATAGAAGATTCCTGTTTTTCATATGTAATTTTATCATAAAAACTAAAAACAGCTCAGTGTTGAATGTAAGAAAAAATTTGCAAACTCGAGCTCACAGAAACTGAATTTAGCTACAGCAGTGTGACATTGCATATTAATTAGCATTAGCTATTTTGATGTTTTGTATCCTTTGTGATCAAAACTGCTATCTATTTTATTGTTTATGTAAAGATTCTTAAGACTATGTACTAACATGATTTGCCTTAAAAAAATTTAAGATGTAGCTAAATGCTAATACAAGAAGGATGATATATCACAACTGGTATGCCAAAGACGTATGCGTATGGAACCCTCTATTGTGCCTGGTGCTACCATTTTAGTAGCAGGATCCTGGTGGGTTGGGAAGAGGCTTCAGGTTAGAGACCCCTTTGCCAGCAAGGGTTGGGTAATGGCTATTTACTAACTAGTTTGGAAGTGTTTTAACACTGATATGTGTCTCCTAGTGCATATTGGCTAAATAGCAGCTCTGCTTTTAAGGACATATTCATTAACTGTTATAGGAACCAGAAGACTCAATTTAAACTGGAAGTTGTCATGTGGATACATGTTTATTGTGTTGGAAACTTAATGATTGTTTTAATTCCCTTAAGTTATTAATTTCAAGGGTTAACTTGAAAGTCTCTTCTGTTCTCTTTTGATTCTGGGTCTTTAACTATTAAATATTAATATCATTAAATGTTTAAATCATTGAATGCTTTTTCCTGGTTATAAAGTTAGGTCACATTAAAATACTATCAAAATAATTAAAAGAAAGTGAATACCCTTTAAATTATGTTCCTCCTTTTCCTAAAATAAACACTATCGGTGGTTTGGTATATAATCCTTTGACTTTTTTGTTTGCATAGATTAACAATATAAACAGTGTTTAACTAACAAATCTAGATCACGCTGTATGCCATTCAGCAATTTTCATCTCACACATAGCAATGTATCTTGCACTTCTCATTACATAGAGCTACCTTATCCTTTCAGCGGCACAATCTTCTATCAAATAGACTTAACAATATTTATTCATTTCCTGGTGATTAATATGTGAATTTCTTTTCCCACTTTCTGAAAGGGAGTCCCTGGAGTTGGAAAAGAGCAGGCTTTGAAGCTTATACACATTTTGAAAGGGCAAAGTTTACTTCAGAGGTAACTAAAAACTATAGTTTCTCGTGACATTAGACTTTTGTTCTGGTTAAACTTAATAGTGAATGTTACAAAAAGTATTATACTCTTTTAAAAAGGGTTTTATATTTTTAAACTGATTTAAGTTTTCATTTGATATCAGTTATTTTTATTTATTCTGAACTTTTCCAAAGAAAGAATGAGAGTATATATATCCCAAGCCATACTATGTTTTTTTCCAATATTATTAGCTCACAGCAAACACAAATAGTAAGATGTCAAATGCTTTTATTTATAGCCATGGGCATTTGCCATACAAGCTATTTTAGACAATTTTACCACCATGTAAAGATAGCATAATATTAAATAATTTTATATTTAAAATTATTTTTGGTACAAAATACTTCGATGTTGTATTTACTTTTTAAAAGTGAAACGCCTGACCTATGTATTTAATAATAGTAACACTCGATCAAAATTTTTACTTGATTGTCCTTTCTTCTATAATCATACCTGTAGTAATACATTAATTCTAATTCATTTAGACTGTGCAATTTAAGGATTTAAGACCATTAAGATACAGAATATATTGAAATATACAAACCCTATGCTATTTAGTTTCGAAAGCATGGGAATTATATTTACTTGGTGAAAGCATTGGTTTATAAAAAGTAATATAATTGATGATAAAGTATAGAACGAGTAAAAGACAGAAACTAAGATACTGAGAGACTTAAAACAGCCTTGGCCTCCAATAGGTTTGAGATGGTGATTGCATGAAAGAAAAGATCCGTTGTAGAAATCAAGAAGGAATGACCATGACAAAAGTTTTTAAGTTACTGTGCTCTTTGCTATAATGCTTCCCTTTCAGCTATAAAGCTGTTGTTGATAGGTGTAAGACGTCAATAAATCCATTATTGAGATCAGCAATTACTATGCCAAAGCAGAAAAAAGTGGTATGCTTTGGCATGCAGGTAAGTCTTAAGGAATCATTTGGAAATTGTGAAAAATAATATAAAAAAGGAAAAATAAGCAAATACGGTACTTGGCTAACTATGATTCATTCATATTGAAAAAGTTTTTGCAAATTTATACTTTTGGCAACATTTTACTAAATGTTGTTCCGAACATTTGAAAATACTGTCATTACATTTCTTGTTATGATTGTGTCATTTTAATTTTGATTAATTTAGACTAACATTTTTTTTCCCTGGTTATTTTTAATTTTTGAAGCTCTATTTATTATTTATTCAGCAGCAATTAATGCTAATAGTGGAAAGTGAACTAGAAATTCTGAAAGCTAAATGGGAACCCTTAGTGCCAGTTACTACCCAGTGAGCTGAAGAGGTTAATTTAGCTTTTTACTTAATCTTTAACTTCTGTATGTAGAGGACCATCAGAACACTTAAGCTTTATGATAAATAATTATCCTCTTGGTGGTTTTATGTTGAGCAGGAACTTTAGCCCAAAATTAACTTTTCTTTAGTGGACATTTAGTGGATATTTAGTAGTATACATTTTCTTAAAGTCTTTCATAATAAACAGGTAATGTTTTTGCTGTTTATGTAATATGTTAAGAAAATGATCATTTCAAATAATCTGGATTTTTTAAAACTGTTTTTACCCAGAAGCTTGATGTTATGTTTAGTTTTACACTTTGCGCTTCATCCTTATTTTGATATACAGAAGAGTTCATGTACATGATTCTGTTTGTTTTATACTCTGGCACACACAGAGGAGATCAAAGACGGATACAAATCATTCTCCCCACGTACAAGTCTAAGTGAAGGTTGTTTTAAAAAAAGATGGATGAATGTATGAATACAAACACACACACACACACACACACACACACACACACACACACACACGTCTTTTTCTCCCTCTTCCTTTACCCTTCCCCGCCTCTCTCAGTCCTTGGCCCTCTTCCTCTCCTTATCTCTGACTCTCTCCTCCCCTGTTGAAATTTTTCTGTCCCTGAGGCCACATTTAAAAATTGCAGTCCACGGCCTGAAGATTTCCCCAGTCTGGGCCAGCAACTTTATCTACCACCAAAGAGAAAATAAGTATACGGGTCGGAGGGAGCAGAATAGCTTGATATTTGAGAACGTGGCATTTTGGTGGCATTTTGGTGACCTTGTTTTTTTTTTTTTTTCTTTTAAAAACCATTTTCTTGTAAAGGTTTACTCAGTGGAATGAAACTTCTTGCTACTCTAATCAACAACCACTCCCTGTTAAGAAACTGGCTCATTGCTCCGTGTGTTCCCATCCAGGTAAGCAGACGCTGGGAGTGTTACCTTAGAGCATTAGCATCATGTACCCGCATGTCCCTCCCTGTTCCTGTGGTACATTTTACACACCTGTCTTCCCCACTAGATGGGAGTCCTCAGTGTTGGGAGTTGTGTCACATATACATAGTAGACATTCAATGCATGTTACACGAATGAAATAATGGGATACAAATGATTAATATAGGTTAAGTACAGTTTTATACTGTGATACCAAATCATTTATTGGTATAGATCTTAAAAGTATGTTTTCAGTATAGAAATCCATTCGAAGAAAAAATATACTGATAAGTCTTAGGGGAAAGCGGAATTAAAACCATTTGTTTTTATGTTAGTGATGTAGTTATATACTTAATGATTTTTAATTGTCCTATTGTGCATTTTTATTGTGTGTGAAGATAATGTATTAAAACTAATTTCAATATATGTTCATTTTATTGAAAATAGCTTGGTCCTTCTTCATTGGTATTGGTTAAAAAAAGACGTCACTGATACATAATAAATCAGAAGGCCTCTCACTCTCAGGAGAGATTAGGAAATCATTTAAAATCATCTTTTAAAAGAAATTCTGTTTGTGTTAATATGTTTTATTAACATCTTTAAATTATCGATGATATCATGGAAGAAATAAATGTTCTTATACATAAGATTCCATTATCTATACTCTTTTGATATCTTATAAATGACAATTTTAGGTCACATCAATTATGCCTGTTCTTCTGTATTTTCAAAACAATGTCAAAGGTAGGCCTGCTTTCCTTTTAAAGGGGACTAGGGCCCCACACCTGTGCCACAGTCATAATTCATAGTTTAAAAATAGCTCCAGGTAACTGAGAGCTAGATACTAGCAGAGGTAATTAACTACTATATTTTTTAAATATTCTTATTAAAGGAACCATTTCCTGAACTATTCTAGTAAGTAAATAATCTTTGTAATACTGCTAATAAGAATTATATCCTACTTTTTTTGTACATAGCTATCAAATAAACCACAAAAATTTCCATTGTTGATTATTACGAATGTATAATTTCAAGTTACAAATTAACACTTTCCGATAGAAGGGCGATTTACAGAAATAAAAAAAAAAGTAGTGTCATGTGATAGTAACAGCTCTAGATCTACTTTATCCTAAGAATTACTGTTGTGGTCATTACATGATTCAACCTAAATGTATTGAAACCCTATTATATACTAGGCACTGTGCTAGGCAGTATTCATTTTCGAAAATTTGGACAAAGGAAAAAAAAAATTGTAAAAAGCAGTGAAAATCATACTTGGTATCTCCACAAAGGCTCAGTTAAGGATCATGAACGTAATGGATGCAAATTATGTCAGACCGAGGGACGCTGTGAAGCCCACGGCCGTGGACACTGCTGTCCCTGCGAGTGGCACCATGCGGAGCGTCACAGGCAGCTCGTTGCCGTGGAGAACAACATTAAGAAGTGAGCTGTTTTTTTTTTTTAATTCATTCTTTTGGGCCATGGCCTGTTTATACACCTATGGCTGAATTAGTTCCATGTAACCTTCCTCCGTATCTAAATGAATAACATTTCACAAAATTCGTTTCTTGGTTCTGTTCAAAAATTAGGCCGTCTCAGAAGATAATAATTAAACAGTGATTTGAGGAGAAGCTTTATGGCTTGGATAATGTGCAAGGACATTTTCCATTAAATGAGAGGGGATCGGATAAGTTGATTTCAGAATCGGATTATATTAGTAACATGTATATAATTTATTTTCAGAAAAGCTTGCAGTTGTGAGGGGTTCCCATTCCCAGAGGTAATAACTAATACTTCAAATGTGTTTTTTTCAGAAGTTTTTTAAAAAACTTTGAAACCTCAATACCTATTTTCTTTTTTCTTGCTAGGTTATTCAAGAATTCCTTTTAAACAAGAATAAGTTGGTGAAGGCAATCAGGTGCCGAAGACCTGATTTATTATTATTTCAGGTATCTGAATATAAATATCTTTCTCTACTGTCTGAAGTTAGATACTAGGAAGATAAGAAGGGATAATCACTGAGAGGAAATTTAAAACAGATCGCTATTTACTGCATATATATATTTCAGCACTTATTTTTATCTTCATTCCTTTTCCACACAGTCAGCTTACTTTGCAGACCATAAAACAAATCTCAGTTGTGCCGTTTGTTAAAGAGACCGTAAATTCCATGTTCGGGTATGTCATATTCAGGGATATGTCGGAGAGAGGGGCCAACAGCCAGAGAATGTCCGGATCAAGTACATTGTTATGGAAGGCAGTATAGCTGACGGAGGCTATACTGGGATTTGTAATCGGTTACCTAAATTTAAATTTGGACAGTTTGTCACTGTGTGACACTGGATATCTGTTATCCTCAAAATATAAATAATACTAGTTATTTCATGAAATCGCAATGAGGATTAAATGAGATTATTTATATTAACCCCTAATATAATGGCTGTAAATTCTAACTACTTTTTGCTTATCCCTACCAACAACGGTAATAATAATGGCAACCAACATTCATCGAATGTTTAAAATTTGCTGTTACATTTAACACGTTACATGTAATTCTGTTTCATCTTCATAATCTGTGAGCTGAGTATATTTTACAGGTAGAAAACTTGAAGCTAAGAGAGGTCAAGTAATTTATCAACATCTTGGAAATGCTATGCTGCATTCAAACCGGCAACCCTCTCACTTAATTATTATGCATTATTGCCTCCTTAGGGAGTTTATTGTTCTTTCTGGGAATATTCTCATTGATAATACCTTAACTAGTGTTAAGGCCAAGGAAAAAATAATAGTACCTGAGAGTGTTGTTCATCTCCAAGAGATAACAAAACCTTGTTTTACTTTTATTTTATTAACAGAGATTTACTCTTGAAAAAATGGAGTGGCCCAATCACTATGCATGTGAGAAATTGTTGGTGCTTTTGACCCACTATGACATGACAGAAAGAAAGCTTGGTAGAAGAAACTCTAATCAATTACAGCCAATTCGGTATGAATTGTATGGAGAAATCTCTGTTTCCATTTGAATATCTTATGATCTAAAATATTCTTCTTAATACTTTTAATAGTAGCATAGATAGCTCTTTGTTTTATAAAGATAGAGTAAGGTCTACTGGAATAATAAAGGCTTATTCAGGGTTTACTGTCAAGATAACATAGTAATAAGCTCATGCTTTAACGCATTTTTCTATTTCAAACATCTAGTAATAACACATTATTAAAAGAAATAAATATAAAAAGATATAGCCAGGCTTAGCCAGATTACTATTTCAATGGACCAGAAAAGGAAGAAAAATGTGAAATGAATGGAGAGAATTGGTGAATCTCGGTGAAGGGTATGTAAGTAATCTTTGTATTATTCTTACAACTTTTCTAAAGTTTTGAAAACTTTCAGAATAAAAAGTTTAGGGGAAAGTGTCAAAGAAAAAAGATAAACTACAAAGAAAAGACAATCAGGTAGCACACATCTCTCATGATGGTAACGGATGCTAGCAGATGACGGAGTAATATTTCAAAGCTTTGAATAGAAATAATTGGCAACCAAGACATCATTAAAATATTATTCACTGGTTTGTAAGGGATTTTCAGAGTTTACCAATGACAGAACCTTATTAAAAGCAGTATTGAAGGATATATTTCAGCAAGAAGAAAACTGAACCCAGAGGAAAGATGTAAATAACAAGTGGACAGCATTAAAATTGATAAAGCATATTTAGTTAATTTAATAACCTGAGTAGAAAAAATATGAACATGATGATTAATATATGATGATAAACTAAAACTCCCAAAGTATGCATGTAAACATACAAGGGTAACCACTAAAACATTAGAAATTCAATCTCTGTTTTCCAAACCAGTACATAAAATAGGAAAGTAAAACTATCAAACCAAAAGAATATATGAAAGAGGAAAGGGAAAGTAGCAAAGAAAAACCTTGGTAACAGAAAACACAAAATAAGATGTATGAATAGTCCCACTATGTCAGTAATCACAATAAATGTAAGTGGATTAAACTCTTCTATTAAAAGACATTATATTGGATGAGTAAACAATTCAACAATATTCTGTTTATAAAGCATGCGTAAAACATAAAATAAAATTACATAAAGTTTGAAAATAAAGAGATTTAAAAGAGCAGGCAAATATTTACTAAAGTGATTTAGCAAAATTAACAGAAACGATAGATTTTAAAATTATTGTAGAAAAGAGGAACACAGGAACAATCTACTCATAGGATTTGATAATTATAAGTTCTATGTACCTAACGATAAAATTATCTTTTGAATAAATTAGTCAAAGGAATAACCGGGGTAATTCCTTATATTTTTAGAATATTATAAAAATAGAATAAAAATCAATGGAAATTGAATTCTGCAATCTACAAATTGAAAATTTCCAAATAAGTCATGCAATTGAACCCCATTAGATGAATTTGTTTTTCAGAATTGTTAAAAACCGGATCAGAAATGGAGTTCGTTGCTTTGAAATAGAATGGGAAAAGCCTGGTACGTAGTCACTTTAAGCAAAATTTATAACATGTGACCATTTGTTCAGCAAATATACATATATATGTAAACCATATTTATGTATTATATATGTATACATAAAACATATATATGTATAATATGTAAAAATAAAGGAAAAAAACCTATCACAATCACCAAAGATCAATCTCACAGTTTACCTATGCTATTTAAATAGGTTTTGACTCATAGTAAATATGAAAAACTTTAAGCAATTTTATTTTAATGTCTTAAATTGGCATTTCTTTTATAATTAATGTTTCAGAAGATAATACAGAAATAGTTTTGACTTATATTTCTCAAGAAAATGCTCTACAAATGGTCTGGTCATTGGGTTTCATTGTGTAGTTGGGTCTAAAGAAATAAAGGTTGCTCAACTCTTTGAATTAGCTCCAAAACTAAAGGCAGAGAAAGCACAGGTCCTTTAAAACAGAATATAATCCCAAATTTATTTATATTTGCCATTGAAATTAGACTTTGTAATTATGTGTGAATGAGTGAGAGAGTGGATTTCTCAATGAAGGTTTAAGTTGTAGCTTAACTTTGAAGAATGAAATTAATAAAGAATTAGAGAAACAGCTTGAAGCATTAATAGCAAAATAGAAAGCTGAAGAATTTTGAAAACTGTTTAGAAACAGTTTCACCAACTGTACTCTGTTTCCAGGAAGGAAAGCAGCATTAACCCAGTTTGACAGTCCATCTCCTCTGTCTAGAACTGAGTTTAGGTGCCCGCTTTTACTTATCCTTGTGGGAGCTATCCCTTAAAGGAAAAATGGACCCTAAGCTAGTTTAAATAAGAAGTACTTTAAATTCACCTGTTTCCACTAATTCTGTTTTAAACTCATCAATTAATAGTTTCATTACAGTCTGGCTTCTCAGGCGGTTTTGCCTTCATAAAAGATAAATGGAAAAATCTAGTCTTCTACTTACATATCTTACTGGGAATTTACGTATAATCATTCTTATTTTCATTTACCAGCTGTTTGTGAGTCCACTAAGCCTAGATTGCCATCTAGAACATGAATCATTCCCTTATCCAGCAAATCCATGCTGTGTACGCAGCCCACCTATTAAGTCAGTTAGTAGCCGTCTTGGTTATCAGATTGACTGGCACAGTATCACAGTACTTGTGTTCAAGTCACCGGTGCTTTACTTAATAATGGCCTCGTGGCCCAAGAGTAATGATACTGGCAATTTGAATGTGCCAAAGAGAAGCCGTAAAGCACTTCCTTTAAGTAAAAAGGTGAATACAGTGCAAAAAGGTATATTGAGAGACAGAGAGGGAGAGACCACAGTCTCATAGCTTTATAGTATATTCTTAGAATTGTTCTATTTTATCGGTAGTATTGTTGTTACTCCCTTACTGTGACTAATTTATAAATCAAACTATCTATAAGTATATATGTATAGGAAAAAAACATAGTATATATTGGGTTGGATACTATCTGGTTTCAGGCATCCACTGGGGGTCATGGGTCATATCCCCCACATAGATAAGGGGAAACTACTGTAATATTTTTGATGACCCTTTCAATTCTCTTAAAGCCACCACTAAAGAAAGTTAATATTGAAGTTTCAGGCAACTCTCTCTTCCCATTCTTTATCTGGAACACTTATTGTACTAAAAAACCAACTAACCTATCTAAACAAAGATTTTAATCCTCTAAGCTGCTCCTTCTAACTCTGAAACAAGAGAATTTAAAGATTAGATTTAAAAGTAATCTTCTAGCTCTTGTTAGGCAGAAAAAAATCAATTCTGTACTAGAATCAATAAATTATTAGAATAGAGATGTTGTAAAGCAAGATTTGCAAGGAATTATCCATTTGTAGGTGACTTGGTTTACCTGGTAAACTTAGTCACCTGGAAAAACTGAATTTTTAAAATCTAATTAAGGCTGTTGGGACTGTATTTTTAATCTTTTAGAACATTATGATATAGAAGATAAACATGGAGAATCAGTTCTACAGACAATAGAAGAAGAATCATTATTTGAAGCAGCTTATCCTGAGATTGTTGCTGCTTATCAAAAACAAAAGTTAGAAACGAAAGGGAAGAAACAAAAAAGTAAGTATGATGTTTGATAGCTATTTATGCCACACACAAACGTTATAGAAGATCTGTCTATTCTATTTGAATCTATCTTGTCTAAATTTTGCTCCAAGTTTCTAGAAAGTCAAGAGTAAGGATTGTATGCTTGCTTCTTGGACTTGACATAATTTTTTAAAGCCGAAAGCAAGGAGTGAACTTATTCTACTCTGTCTGATAACTTAACCAACTGTTAATAATAGTAATTATACTAATCAGTTATTGAGCAACTAGTACATGTAATGTGTTTTGGATTATAAATACACTTTCTTTATTTCCCAGAATGCTGTGAGGAAAACAATTCAATTATAACATTGTTTCTAAAAAAAATATCGTGTGATATTTTGTTAATAATTATTTGGTTATAATTATTTATAACACAGTTTCCAGGAATGTACTGAGACAACACAAAAATTGCTCATGTGTGCTTTCAGTCTGAACTTTTTAGCATATGTATTTACTCAAGTTAAGTAAAATAAAACTGACTTTAATTATACTGGTTTTTCTTTCCTTTTCAGGCAGGAAAACTAAGCCAAAAGCAAACAGTTTGCCAGAAACAGATGATATGAGTTTTCAGTCACACATGACTTTAAAACCCACATGTGAAAGCTCATCTAAGCAGAATTCTAAGTTAAATTTGGAAATTTTTCCTAATTCTGAATTACCCCAGGAATCTATTTCTGCATCACTGAATAGCTTGCTTTTATCTGAAGATGCTGCATGTTTGAATACACAAGAACAGTTCATGTCTTCGAGACCTTTCACTATGCAGCAAATTAAAGCTGTCAGTAAGCCTCCAATTTCAGAATCTAGTCACCCCAGAACCTCCTCCCACAACGTGTCAGCGATCACCAACCTACACTTGAGCAGCATTGACTGGGAAGGTACTTCTTTTAGTAATTCTCCAGTTATTTCAAGAAACGCTTTCTCTCGCGGTTTAAAATCAGAACCTGAAAGAGCCCTCTGTGATAGCTCTAAAAATATTCCATGGCCATTGCGTGAATCAGAATGGGGAACGGCTAACATTAATAAAGTGCTAGATTGGGATCTTCGAAAGACTAACCCTGAGGAGCATCTACCTTCTGGCGTCACTGATTTACATCTTCGGGATTTGCCTTTGAAGGAACGAATTCTTATAAAATCATCTTGCCCTCAGGTTAATGTACAACCCTACGTTGACCTGAAAACATTGTCCTCACCTGCAGTAAAAGGATCTCGTATTGCTAACAGGAGTGCCGTTCATCCATCACATCTTTCAAAGGATCTCCTAGGAATTGATTTGCAAAATGAATCTCGAAACAGTAAAATTCTAATAGGAAACCAGCTGTTGCAAGAAAAGTATAAAGCGAATACTTCTGTACCTGATTCTGTCAGTAACGTGGTCGTTCAGACCTCTGAAGTTAGAGTCAGACCACCAGGTACTTTAGATCATAGGAGAAAAGTTGACGTGCAAACCACTCAAAAGACCATAACGAAGAAAAGCGTTTGCCATGACAGACATTCCTCTGATGAAGAAAGTGTCCCAGTGTGTGGGAAAGCTAAGTATGCAGCTCAGAAGATGAAGCAGAGTTCTCAGAAGCATAAACCAGCCCAAGTCAAGAAAAGTGACGCCAACAAAATGAGCAACCCTAAGGTATCTATTAAAGAAACTGAACAGTATGTCCAGGCTTACAGAACAACTGGAAAAGAAGAAACCTATTTCCCAATTGCAGCAAAAGGTTCTCTGAGTTTTCTACACAGTCACAAGGAAGGAAATGACTCTGGTACTCGTTTGGACAGTCCTCTTCCTTTATGTCAGAGATTAAAACAGGTTCCAAGACACTTGAAATGAAATTTAAAATATTTAAGTGCAACTTGTCACTCTAACACCGTCAGCATTAGCAGAGGCAGAGGGTAGTTAATGTTTGACAGAAAATGTAATGTGGTTCTCTATGTCAGGAGATATTTTTGCCATTTTAATCAAAATTATAATTTTTAAAAGTTACCTAAAACTTTTGTTTTAAAAGATGATCCATGTGGTGAAAACTTCAGATAATGTGTATTTTTAAAATGTACCTTTAGTATTTTACGTATCTTTATTGATTATTTTTTAATTATAGCTTTAAAATGTTAATGCAATAATGGACAGTAAATGCTTTATCCATTTTCTCATTTTTACTCATTTCTTGTACAAGCCTGCAAGCTTTCATTTACGTTTCAGCTTGTTCCCAAGAAGATAGCTGTTAATAATTGCTTACATTCTCGCAATACCTTCTACTGTGCCTTTCATGAGAATTATATTCTCTTAGAGGAGGATACTCTTAGTGTGCCCCCTTTCAGTGTGGGTAACTTTATTCTTTTTTTAAGGGGAAAAATGGAAAAGATGTAAGATGATCCATATATGTAGTAAAAATCATGCTGACTAAACTAAGGAAAGTCACTCTTTACATATCCCAGAAGTTAACACGTATGCCAAATGGAAGAATATTTGAAAAATAGAATGTATAACCAGAGAAGAATTAAAAGGTCACTCCAGGTCACTTAGCTAATTAATAATGATAAAAGGACTAGGTTTCTTGCCTCCTAATTTATTGGGGGGTTTTTTCCATTTTGTTTTCTTTTATAGCACTTTTTTCTTTTCCTCATTTTTCTTTAAAAATGAATCTATATAATATTGAGTTCAGTATCTCCAGATAATAAATTGTGCATTAATTTATTTATCACTCTGAAAGTCTAGAGGCAATCAGATTGGGAAGGAAAAAGCGAAACTGTCACTATTTGCAGATAACGAGATTTTGTATATTTGAAATTCTAAGGAATTCATTTAAAACTACTAGAACTGGTAAATTGAGTTCACTAAGATTGCAACATGTAAAATTAATGTACAAACATCTGTTGAATTTGTATACACCTCAGTGAATAATAAATGTAAATTAAATTAAGAAAATTCTGTTTACAACAACACTGAAAGGAATAAAATACTTTGGAATAAATTTAACAAAGAAGTGCAAAATTTATATGCTGACAACTACAAAATATTGTTGAAAAAATTTTTTAAAAGCCTAAGTAAATGAAAAGATATCCATGTTCATGGACTGGAAGACTTGATATTAAGATGGCAATACTCACCAAACTAATTTACAGATTCAACGCAGTCCCCATCATTCCAGCTGATTACTTTGCAGAAACTGACAAGCTGATTTTAAAATTCATATGGAAATTTAAGGGATACAGAGCAGGCAAAATAATCTTACAAAGAAAAAAAGAGGACGCAGTCTTCCTAATTCTGATTTCAAAACTTACTACAAAACTACAGTAATGAAGAACGTGTTATGACATAAAAGCAGACATATCTGGATCAGTGGGATAGAACCGAGGGTCCAGAAATAAACTCACGTTTATGTTCAATTGATTTTTCAACCAGTGTGCCAAGACAACTTAATGAGGAAACAAGTCTTTCAGCAAATGCTATTGGTAAAACTGGATATCCAGATGCAAAAGAATGAAGTTTGATCCGTACCATATACAAAAATAATTCAAATGGATCAAAGCTCTAAATGTGAGAACTAAAACTGTAAAAGTCTTAGGTGAAAACATAGGCATAAATCTTTGTGACTTTGGATTAGGCATGGATTTCTCAGACAAAAAATAGATGAAAACGGACTTTCTAAAAACTAAAAACTTTGTGTTTCAGAGGGCACCATCAAAATGGAGACAACTCACAAAATAGAAAAATTTGTAAACCATAAATGTGATAAAGGACTTGTTTCTAGAGGAACTTATATAAAGAACTCTTACAGCTCAGCAATAAGTCAGATAACAAAAGGAGGTAAAATATTTAAATAGACATTTCTGAAAAGAAGGTATACAAATGGCCAAGTTCTCAACACTAGTCATGAGAAAAATACAAATCAAAACCACAATGAGATCCTACTTCACATCCAAAAGGTTGACTGGAATCAAAAGGACAGATAATAACAAGTGTTGGTGAGGATGTAGGGAAATTGGAACCCTCAGAACCTTCTGGAAGGAATATAAAATGGGGCCACTTTGGGAAAGTCTGGTGGTTTCTCAAATAGTTATCCATAGTGACCATATGATGCAGCACATCCTCTCCCAGATACTCACTCAAGAGAGATGAAGACATGCATCCATGCAAAAACTTGTACACAGATGTCTATAGCAGCATTATTTATTCATAATAGCTCAAACATACAAGCACTCAAATGCTCATCGACTGATAAATGGATAAACAAAATGTCTATCCATGCAATGGAATATTGGCAATAAAAAGAAATGAAATACTGATAAATATTCCAACATGACAAACCTTGAAAACATGCTAAGAGAAAGAGACCAGTCGCAAAAGACCACATGTATGAATCAATTTACATGAAATGTTCCAAATAGGCAAATCAATAATCCATATATACAGAAGGTGGACTCATGGTTGCCCAGGGCCAGGGGAGGGAGAAGGGAGGGTGAGGAGGGAGAAGAGAAACGGGGTTTGGGCTGATGATGAAATGTCCTAAAGTTGATTGTGTTGATGGTGCCAAAACAATGTACTAAAGCCATTGTGCAATTGAAATACACAAGTTATATATGAATTATATTTATAATAAAACTGGTTTAAAAACACAGAAATTGTGGAGGCTTGTACCTATTCAAGCTCTTTTTAATATCTAAAATGTATGTAGTCTAATCTCGCTTCCACAGATGTACTGCCATCATTTCCTTATAGATTAAAGAACAAGTCCAGAGAAGGGAAGAAATTTTCTCAAGTTTGGAGATGAAATTTTGATTTATACATCTAGTATTTATTACATTATGCCATGTCATGAAATTAGACTCAAATTTGGAATACTTTTGAATTTTTGTGCTTTTTCTCAAGTTGTAATTTTACAGATTTTTTTTTTTTTTTTAAATTCCACCGAAGATACATGAAACGCTTTGAATCAGGTTTCACTTTTAGGATAGCGTCATGTGTGCAGAGCGCTTGCCGTGTTAAGACTCCCTGGACCAGGAGAATCACAGATAAAGTCAACCAGTTCTCTGCCTTCGGGGAACCCAGCTATTCTAATTGAACTGGTATATTTTTTAAAAATCAATGACTATTTGCGTAAGTAGTCTTTTTTAAGGTAACACGTTCACGTGGCTAATAAAAAGGTGAAATAATACAGAAAAATAGAGTAAAAAAGATAATTTTCTTTGTATTCTTAATGACCAGACCCCAGTTCCTGCATCTAGAGGCAAGCACAGTTTCTAATTCCTTGTAGATCCTTCCAGAGGTCCTCTTTACCAGCATATTATGTATCTTCGAAATTATTCTATATCATTAAAAGTATGATCTGTCTCACTCTTCCATGGCTTCGGTGTCTCTGCGTGTTATTTTTGCACAGATGTGTAATAGATGTGAATGCCATGTTTCATTTTAACTTGATAAATGAACGTTATTAGATTCTCTAAGATCAAGTAAACTAAAGTCAGCTATGTTTAATTTTTAATATGTTTAATATGTGTAAATTTTTAAGATACTGCCACACTTTTTTCTAAAGGGGCAGAAACATTTTGTGTTTCCATCAGCAATATAGGGGAGTTTTAATTATGTTGAAACATCGTCACCAAAATTCCATATTGTCAATCTTCATTCTGTATAAATAAAGCCATATCTCCTTGTGGCTTTATTTCTGATAACTGGTGACATTGAGTGTCCTAGGTGTGTATTGACCATTAATATCTTTTGTGAAATTCCCAATTTTTTTTGCCAAATTTTTAATTGAATTGTCTTGTTGCAAAAGTGTGTTCTTTATTTTTTCTAGATATCAGCTATTTGTCAAATATGTTTTGCAAGTATTTTGTTCCTGAGTCTGGCTTATCTTTTCATTTTAACTGTGTCTTTCAAAGAGCAAAATATATTTAAATTTTGATGTCTATTAATTTTTGTTTTCGGTGGCTTCTTTAAGGGATTTTTGTTTAATCCAGTGTCCTGAGTATTTTTTGCTATGTTTCCTTCTACAATTTTAATTTTTTTTTTTTACCTTAAATGTTTGGGTCTATGATTCAGGTTAGTTTTTGCGTATGATATGAGTAAGGACTGAGGAACATTTTTTTCCTATTTAGATATCCAGGAGTGTCACCACAATTTGTCGAAAAGGCATCTTTTTCCTCATTGAATGACCTTGGCTCCTTTGTTGCAAATCAGTTGGCCATGTAAGTGTGAATCTGTTGCTGAATTCTATTCTTTCTGTTGATCTATATATGTCTAGCATTACTCTAATACCACACTGTCTTGATTATTAAGTCTCGATATCAGGTAGTTTATCTTTGTTCACTGTCTCTATTTTTCTGTCAAGGTCACCAAGGTGCCTTCATGATACTAAAACACATAGACAATTTACAGTCTTTTCTGCAGAATTTAGGACTATTGAACTTGCCTCTTCCTTGAAAGTTTCTGTTCTTTTCCGTGTCAAGATTGCTTCTTGGTTTATCTCTTACCTCCTTGACTGTAATTTTAAACTCCTCATAGACTTAAATATTCAATCTCTTTAAACACTTGTGTTCCTTCAGTTCTCTTCTCTTATTCTCTTCTCTCTTACTAGATGTCTTCTACTCCGATACTCCAAGTACTTATGTACTTATAAAGATGTAGATCTTTAGCCAAAGTTTTTCTCCTGTTCTATGCACCTGCTTCCTTAACCAATTCCTGACATCGCTGGAGATAAAAGTATAGTAATAGAGATGGTAGAGGCTCAGCTACCTGGTATGTCTAACCCTGGATGTACTTCCAAGCCGTGGTCTAACTGGTTCCTGGTTTAAGTGAAGTCATTTTCAAGTGCACATTCACTCATCATAGAGTCATTTAATCAGGGTTAACTAAATAAGTGTTATGTACATCAAATGCCAAGGCTACCAGGACATACAAAGTAATAGAAAACCCAATTCTTTCAAGGAATTGACAAAAGCAAAGTAGGGAAATGTGGCATGTTTACATACAAGAATAAATTATACTGACTAGCAGAACTTTGACAGAATTGTAGCACTTTACAAACAGCGCGTGTCAGTAGATGAGGGAGTAGCTTGAAGTAACAACAATAAAAAGTGAGTCACCATGCTTAGGGAACAGTGAATAATCCATTTCAATTGTGGAAGCTGATTTGCAACTCTCGTCTCCAGGGAACAAATTGCTGTGCAGGCTAATGAACGGCCAGGGGCTGAAAGGTAATAAGGAATCAAGCAGAAGGCAGGCTAGGGTGTCTTTAGGCAAAAGGAAAAAGAAATAGGATGAAGTGCAGCAGAGAAGCTGACCAAGATGCTAACGGATTCTGACCACATAGAAGGTCCATCGATTCACATGCAGTAAGTACCAAAGCTGCATGCAAGCTGGTCATAGAGAAGGAGGAAGACACATTTAAAATTGCTGGGCAAGGGAGAACGGTAACATTTCTTGGGTACCTACTCTATGCAATTAAGTTCTTTACAAGCTTTTTATCCTTCAACAACTCTGTAAGGACTGCATTACAATATTTTGAATATTCAGAAGGGAAAATAACCCTTACTAAAACATTCCTCCAGGAACCTGCCTCATGATATGTTCGCTCTGGGCACCTCGGCCTTGCCCGTGATAGTTTAGGACCATCCCGTCCAAGCAAATACTTACAATGTCTAGAGGTCTTCTTGAGACTTTATGATGTGAGAACGAAATTGATTGGGAGTGATTGATCCGGATTCGTCTTGCCGTACAGCTAATCTAGGCATAAGTGTATGGACTCTGATGTCAGCTCTCAGATCCTCCTGAAGAACTTCTATTGTCCAAATCATATCAATCTTTTTTAAAGCAACACACGTTTTCGTTCCTCGCCAATCTGATCTATGATGTCACTTGTATATAAACTTATCATAAGTCGCTGCGTACATATTTGCTCGCCATCTCCCGACTTTCTTACCGAGGAGGCCTTGCTTCCCTTGCAGATGCTCTGCGGAGACCCGCCTCTACCCACCAGCATCCTGCAGCTGGTTATTTCTGCTGGCCTCATGCTGCAGCCCTGCTCTGGCCTAACCACTCAGGGCTTTTATGATCAGTCGTAAGTGTTTTGCGGTTTTCTCCCAGATTTCAAAACAAGAAGGGGCCTACTTCTCTCGAATCATGCCAGTCATGCCCATCTTCAAATTCTTTTCTACCGATTTTCTCTATGACCTTGGGGACATTTTCTGAGACTCATTTATTTAGATATTTATGTAATATCTATTATGTGGCAAGCATTGTACTGGGTCCTGGAGACACAATGCTGAATGGTACTCTATCAGGTTGTTTAATGTCGGTAAAGTGGCTGCCACCCTTGACACATTATAGACACTCAGTAAATGATACCTATGTCAGCTACCATCATTTGGAAGAATAAACTTTCAGATTTGGATTTAAGCTAAATGCAGCCAAACATGCCTCCTCGGGTAAAAATGCGGACACCGTAACATTCTACCAGTGCCAGGGTGGGAGAGGTGTTTTCAAGAAAACGAAGCTCTTTGTCTCAGTCAGCATGATCAGAAAAGTGATCTAAAAGATATGGCATTTATGCCAAGTTTATAATACTGGAAAAAGGGTAATGTGCTTGTTCTAATATAAATGGTGACTAGTATATCACTCACCCAGCCACCTAGGGTATTTATTGAACATCTACTTTGTGCAAGACTTCTATGCTCTTCTGTGTACAACAGCCAGTCAGAGGTCCACGGAATTTAAAATAATTTTGCAAAACCACTTAGCTGGGAAAGGCTTAAGCCTGGGCTGGAGCTCAGGTCGCCTAACTCCTTAGTGCGGGAAATCCCCTCTGTTCCTGCCTGTGCTTCGTCCTGGTCTTTACTCAAACGTCAGCTCAGAGAGCCTTTCCTGACCTTGCGTAAAATAACTCATCACTCACTACTATTCCGTACCCTTCAATATTTATATTTATTTTTCTTTACATTTAGCAGTACCTGATACTATATTTCTTGTTTGTTGTTTTGTTTTGTTTTTTAATTGTTTCTTTCCCAAACTAGAATGCAGATGCAATGAGGGTAGGGACGTTTTTCCTATTTGTGCACAGAATATTGGAACGGTGGTTAGTCCAATAACTTCTAGATATGTGACTAACAACCCCCCCCGCGCCACACACACACACACACACACACACACACACACACACACACACACACACACTGCAGAGCCTATGCCATTTGCACATTCCTTGCAAATGTCCTCTCAGAACTCAGAGGCTGGGGCAGCCTGGCTCCAACCCATCTCTTCAACTTCAACTTCAGAGATTCATAGTCATGAGCCAACAGAGGTTTGTGCCTTTGCTCATGAGTTTCTCTCTACCTGGAATGCCTGCTTCTCTCCTATTAGCTAGACTGACTCCTCTTCATCTGTCAGGAACCAACTCAAATGTCCTAACTTCTCTCTAAGTCCAAGCAGAATTGGTTGCTCTTTTTGTACTCCCCTCTATGGTAGTATTTATCACATCACATTTACGCATTCAGAATATTAGCTGAGTGCCTACTATGTAGCAGGCACAATATTCTTTTGTAAAAATGTATCCATCTTTCTCCAAGACTGAGAACTCTGAGCACAGGGATCAAAGCTTATTTATTTTTCTATCCCCCAGAACTTTGCAGAGTTTTATTCTCTGCTTCCCCGACTCTTGTTTACTCATCAAGACAACATATACATGGTCTTCTATGAGCAGGGTTTCTGTAGCTTCTCATGGAGCCCAACTATTTCCTATAGACTTCTAAAATATTACCTGTAAATAGTTTTGTGTTGACCGATCTTTATTCTTGTCTCTGGAACCAGGCTGTGAGCATCATATTTCTGAATCTGTAGCATCTAGCAAAGAGGATGGCACAGAAAACATTTAGTGAATGTCTGCTGACTGCCTGGTGGTGAATTCAGAGTCCTAGTTCTTCTATTCCCCATGAAGAAAGATTGGATAGTTCCCTCCTTCGACTTGATCACTTGACTCCTTCAGTCATTTGAAGATGCCTTGGTGAGGTGCCTTGCTTTTCTGAAGGTGAACAGGCTAAATCAACTGCTGACTATTCCTGTTATGCTAGTAGCACTTAGGGTAAAACAGCTTAAATAATGTTACTGAAGGCAGCCTCCTTTCAGCTGCAGATTAACGTGGCAACGTTTATCACCTTCTTAGCCAGGGAAAGCTTTTATCAGGCTCAGCTAACAGCTTGCATTAGCCTCCTAAAGGACTTGCCACATTGCCTTTAAACTGACACGCTGCAGAGTCAGCTCCAGTAATCATCCGAAAAAGTGGAACCTTTTCTGATGATTGCCAGAATGGGTTATTTATTTATACCCAAGCCAGAGAAATTCAATAAATTGCCCATTTGGCAGTGGGGGATATGGTCATGAGCATAGGCTGACCCTTCTGTGGTGAGAAGGACTGAATGTTTGGCTAATATTTGGAAGAATTATTTTTTAAACACCAAAATGGAACTTCTTTCACAGGGATGTCGAGCTTCCTCAGCATCGTTCCGTGCCAAGAACTGGAAAGGGAAATGCTGACCTCTCGAAATGGCTAACTGCCTGTGTACTTGGAATTCTCTGATCAAAAACCTGATGAAAGACTCTATCGTTTGCATCATTACCACTTAAATCTCCTCACCCACCACTCAGCTGCCTTTCCGCTGTGAGCGATTCTGGAAGCGCCGTCCCTGGAACCTGAAAGTGGGAATGAGCGATTTACTCAACATCCATGTGAAGGTAGGTTACAGATCGTTTGCCTTTTTGTTCTGTTTGAAAACAATATAAGTTGCAGTAACCGCTCCCAAGTAATTATTATTGCTAAACTCATTTACATTTTTATGAAACTGAGAAGGCCAGCTCTGCAAACACCAGATGCCAGAAAGGCTTATTTTATAGGGTCGTCCAGACACGGGCGTCTCCAGTCCTGGCTCTGTGAAGGCCCCACAACTTCCCAGCTGGGATAGTTCTGTGAGAGGTGTCAAAGGCTTTGGTATGACCAGGTCTACATCCTGTGACACAGACCAAAGGACACTTTCTTAGACTCAGGATGCCATGGTCTGATAATCGTCCCGGCCCTGATAGAGACTGGCTCCCGTGGGCGGACCTTCCCAGCTTCCTTCCGCTGGCTTCTCCTCATACATAGGTGGGAATGATCCTTCCTCCTGTATTCACCCTCATTTACATGTTGAGGGGAAACGGCCTTTTGAGAGACATGCTTTCATGTGTACGTTTAGCCTTACTGATTTTGATTCTCCACACTCATTGATGAACCACAAGTGATGACTTTAAAATGTGTTCCAAAACAACTCATACAATTTTTTGAGAAAGTAATTGTCTCTAGTTTAATTTGAAGAGAGACAAAGCATATTGGGTACTGAAGAGTTTGAGTAGATTTAAACCATTTCGAAAGTCCGACATGCAAAATATTAGTATTAACTGATCTGCATTTCGATGCCTGGATGACACTCCCTTTACCAAGCACTGAGTAGTATTATTTGTTTATTTCAAGTACAAATGAGTCTGATGTCATGACTAAATTAGAAAGATCTTAAAGGGAGAGGCTAGATGTTATTTTTTTGTACTCTGTACGATGCTTAGCCCAAGACTGGATCCATCTTAAGAATTCAATATAAAATTGCAGCATGTCGGTGGTCAAAATGTGGGCTTTGGCTTCGGGTAGTTTTGTATTTATAGCTTAACATCATTCATCTATCCTTCCATCCATCCATCCATCTCATAAGGATGTATTAAATGTGTGTTCAGGGAGTAAAATAAAGAACAAAACAAAGTTTCTTCTTTTGTGTTTTTACTCTAGTGATAGGAGACAAACAAACAAAAAAATCTAATAATTTGTGAAGAAAATAACTTGTTAGATCCTTTTGTCTGGAAAATAACCTGCTCACCCATTACATACAACTATAATTGCATGAGAAAACAAAGCCAGCAAGGGAAGAAGGAAGGAGGAGAGGGGGTGAGTTTCCTGGTTTCTGACTTATGGTTGGGGCTGGGGGCGGGACGTGAGGGACCTGGCACGGAGTCAGTGTCAGGTATACGGGCATCACGGAGGCTCAGGTTTGGGGCTGCACGGAGCCCCGGCCACTGGCAGAGACCCTCTAAGAGTTTCTCAGAGGGCCACAGCTGTCCCTCAGATGGGACCCCCCTCAAACACACACACACATCCAACCATGGTTCCCAACGAAGCATAGAGCAAGGAGATCCCTGAGAACTAGGTCACCAGCTAATGAAGATGACTCACTGTGCTCAGCATTAACATCCATCCATTCATTCATCCACTGATCCATTTGTAAGTCCCCTACGCCAAGTATCACGCAAATCGCTGGGGCCATATAAGGGCTAGACGGTTTCCTTGAGAAACCCATGGTCTATCCACAAGAAAACCAGGGGCCATTAAGACGTTATGACGCCATATGCCCATTACTCTTAATTCTGTGCTCATGCTTCCGGGACTGGGTGGAATGAAAATGTTTATTGTATATCCAGGCTTGGCCACCAATCACACCAAACCAAACCAAACCAAACCAAAACACTCCATGAAGGGAAAGACTATGCTAATCTCCTTTTCTCTCCAGCTCTTTCCCAGAAAGGTGATAACAGAAGATTTGGTCCCAACAGGGTCAGGCAAGGGATTTGCATTTTACAGTTTGACATATTTATAAGCCTTTTGATCTCCTTTCTCCCCTTTACCCACCACCCCGCTGCCCTCCCCCAGCCTCGCTCTCTCCTCCTCCCCCACCCATCAGTACCTCAGACCAGGTACGGAGTTGAGAAATGAGGTGCATCCTGGTCCCCTGCGCTCACGGTCATGTAACTCCTATTTATTGAATATCAACTTTATATCAAGTAATTTTTAAAATTCCTAACTCTTACAATCACCCTGAAAGTTTCCTTTATTATTCACCTTTCTGCTTGTCATTAAGGGAGGAGGAAAATGAGGCTCCGAGAGGTTACATCGTCTGCCCAGAAACACTGAGAAGTAGTGGAGGCAGAATTAAAACCCAGGTCCGTGTAGCCCCCAAACCTATGGCCCTCTCATTCAGCCGTGCTGACTGCTGTTGACAAGCCTGGTTATTGTAGGCTCCTTAGCTAGATCCTTCCTGAAAAAGACTATCCTGCATTCCAGTTTTCTTGCTGGTGTTATTCTGGAAATAGCCCAATAAACGTCACACTTTGATTTACTCAGGACAGACGTGCAGCTGCCTTTCCCTTTGCAGCTCTTCCTGGCCGCTGAGATCTGCCTGTCCTTCTCCGGGTTTTCCACACAGGCTGCGGCACCCACAGCTGCACCCCTTGTGATTGGCATCCCTGTGGGGGTTACTGAACAGAGCTCCCCTCAGGCCCCAAGAAAGCCTGTTGGAAATAAGCTCAGGGCCTCGGACCCTTATATTTTTGCAGCTAGAGGGGATCCTAAAAAACCATCTAGGAAACAGAGGCTCAGAGAAAGACCCATGCAAAGTAGCCGGCCCCAGACTGATTAGAATACTACATATTTGCCGTTAAAAGTGAAAACCGAAGGACACGGATCACATTAACATCTCCATGTGCAGGCGTTTTGTCTTATTTAATCATTACTACAATTGGTTATTGTCCTCGTGTTACCAATGAACTGGCTCAGAGAAATAACTGACTTATGGTTCTGTGATGAGTGACTAGCAGGACCAGGATCTGAACTCAGGTGACTGGACATGGCTCGGTCCCTTTCCCACAGCAAGCCCTGGGCTGTGGGGAACAGCGCAAACAGACCTTGGCCAAGGTGACTGCCCTCTCAGATTTGCCCCTCTGCCTAAGAGCAAAGAACCAACAGAACGAAGAGATGAACGCAATCATTTTGTGGACTTACCGAGGCCAGGTCTGTAACCTACAATCATCCGGCATCCACCAACAACCTGAGTGGTATTTGGACCAATGGGCCTCCCCTTGAAAGGACTACTTGCCTACCTGCAGCCTCTCTCCAAACTTCCTGACTGTCTGTTACAAGCCAGAAGATGCTGCAAGTTCCCTCCCCCCTTGTAAAATCCATCCCGCACCCTCAAAGAGGGGGCCTTAGAAGTGCCAAATTGGGAGCCGTAAGAAAGTCTTTGGCGGCGGAGTCTTCCTGTTAAGGTTGAGAGATCAGGTTCAAAGCTCGAGCGGCAGCCTCCCCACCTCTACTCCACCTCCACTCCCCACTGCATCTCCAGCCGGAGAGGGGAGGCTCCTTCCCTTCCCCCGCCATCCTTCCCATCTCTGTAAAAAAATAAAATAAAAGAAAGCCTCTGGGTCCCGTTGATTTGGGGGGTGGGTTGAGAGTTTGAGGCATCCTTTCTGCCCTTCCCAGATGGACTCCGACCTCACAGCAGAGGGTCCTGGGAAGAAAAGCGTGGAAGAGACCTCTCCGCTCCTCAACACATGGGGCAGGTTCCGGTGTGGATTGCCTGCTCCTAAGAAAGCTCTTTTCTGAATGATTCCCTGTCACTCATGCAGCTGTGGGTGCCCGTGTTCACAACAGCAGGGTCAGGGGACAATGCTGGTCCAACCGCTTCAATCTGGCCCAGGAAACCCTGGCCCGACCCCAATCGCTCTTAAGGCACAACTCACAACCCACTTCGGCCCAAACATTTTTCTTGACCATCTGTCCATACTAACCTCAGTCTCCTCAAAAATGGGATTTACCCACACATAACTACCAGGAGGATAGACTATTACCGGTGGCATTTAGTTGTGTCTTGAGGGACACCTTTGACCTCAATCCCTAAGGAAACTCTCTGCATCTTAATATGACCCATCATGGAGCAAATAGTTGACGGGCTAATGACAATGTTACTGAAGTTCCCACTCGGCATCATCGTGCTAGCTTGCTAGTGAGGACGTTTTCTCTTTTTAGAAAGCGCTCATCACTGACAGCAATCCATCCAGTAGCTCTGAGCTCTTTTTGAATTATGAAAACCTTTAACTCGTGAAATCTACAGATGTCCTTACCAGTAAAATACAAAACATACATGATATCGCCGTTTGCTGTGTTCGACACCAGAAGCCACACCTGACCTCTCTCACACGGCAGACCTCCGTTCTGGAGAGAGCACCCTGGTCCGGGGACCTCGTCCGGTTCCCTGTGGGCCCCCAGAATGCAGTGGGGTTTCTGGTCCGTAACAGATACGGTGCCTGGAAAATGTGTGTTGCCCGTTGAATGATTTGACCAATCCGAAAGCGAGTCCGCGAGAGCAAAGCTGGTTGGTGAGACCCGGTAAAGGAGGCAGCTGCTCTTCTGTCCCATAAGAATGACATCGAGTCACGTGATGCGCAGCTCAAAGGCGGCACTCAGGTAGGAATGAGAGAGGATGGGACAAAGGAGGCTGACAAGGGAAACACCTGGGGCAGGGGGTGGGCGTGCACTGGATCAGGTGCCAGGTGAGTAGCCCAGGATTGAAATTCTCCGGACCGGTCGTTTGCAAACTCAGCCTTCTTACGATTTATCTGAAGGGTCTGTTAAAAAAAAAAAAAACAATTGTCAGGCCCCACCCTGATAGATTCTGAGTTAGGATCACACTCAGGGAAATACTGCTGTACCTCAGAGGGATACCGGGGGCTGGAGAAAGAAAAGAAAGAAGGAAAATAACGGTGTTTGGGGAGCACAGATCCATTAATTATAGCCGGTCATAATAACAAGTCTCTCTCCCTCCCCTACCTTCCTCCTCTTCCTACCTCTCATTCTACCTTCCTTTTTAAAAAATCTTTTGTGGCTATCAAGGGCTTTTGAAAGTATAAAGAGCGTTAGATCACCGTCTAGAGTGATCAAATATTAGCCTGCAGCAGTTTTTTATTTTTGTCTGGAATCACTGGTGGAGCAGGAGCCGCTGCACAAGTACCTTAGGTGACGACTGAGGTAAGTACAAGCCCGCAGAGCCTTCCCGTTCTGCTCCCGCAGAGGGAAAACCTGCAGAGCCGCCCAGGACCTGGGCTGTTCCTTTGAGCTCCTTATTTCAAGTGCTTCTCCCCAAAGGATGGATAACAAGGACAGAAGAGGCCAAGGCTGCCTCTAGCCGGGGGTTTTGGAAAACCCAATGAAGCCGCCTTCCAGAGTCACACAGATGACCGTTTATTTGCACCTGGCATTTCCAAACACAACAGAAATTTACGTCTCTCTTCTCTCTCCTCCTCCCGCACATCTTCAGTGTCTTTATAACACTTTATAGCAGGACCCCTCTACTCATATGTCAAACATGATGCCAGTCACATATATATAACCTTTAACTTTCTAGTGGCCACATTTTGAAAAAATAATGGAAACAAATAGGTAAAATTTAATAACATTTAAATATTCGATTTGTAAACATTGCGAGATAATGTTCGATTTAACTCGACATATCCAAAATGTTATCTCAACAAGTGATCAATATAAAAATCATCGGTGAGATTATTTACGATTTTTAACCATACTGCGTGTGTGAAATTCGGTATCTAGTTCACACTGATAGCACATCTCAGCTTTGACTGGCTACACTTCAAGCGCTGATGGCTACAGATGGCCGGTCGAGGAACGGACATATTGGGGAGCAGAGCTCTGCTTCTTCCAGAGCCAGCCTGTGACTTTTGCCTCTGGCTCTTGGGATGGAAAGATTTACTCTCTGGGGCCCAGGATAGGTGCTTAGAAAGTATCTGAAGTCAATTCAAATGCAAATTTCTCCCAGAGAGTATCCTTTGGTGGTTTGGTTGATTGGTTGGTTGTAGGTTTGAAGCCTCAGTATCTCTGGAGATAAGCCATATAGTATCATCTTGAACAAAGGGGAAAGCAATCCAGAGCAGGTTTCCCTGGAGAGGAGTTAGTTCCCTGGAGTGGGGGTTAGGAGAAGCCGGGGGCACAGAACATTCCCCAACGAGAGCAGAAAAAGGTACGAGGAGCACAGGGAGCGGATTCCAGAGTAACTTCTCCATCCTGCACATCAGGCGATGGAGGCTCCAGAGCCTGTCTGTGTCCAGCCTCCTTTGGGCAGGTTCCCTTGTGCTACCTGAAGGACACCTGCCATAGTGCAATATGATCAGTTAAGTCTCTAAGAGTTATGACAAGAATGTGTTCTCTGCAGACATTTCTTCAGAAAACAGGTTAAGCCAGTTCCTACCGTGACCATAGGCTTCCCAAGAGAGTGCACTGGCTTACCTCATAATTCACTCACAGCAGATTCAATTAAGAAAAAGGGCCATCGCTTTGTTAAAAAAAAAAAAAAAGAATTCCTCCAAATCAGTACCCATGGATCATGGCTTTCCAGGAAAAAAGATAACTCTTGAGGAAATTATAATTCAATCCTCTTTCCTTAGGTTCTCTGAAATCAAATAATGTACAGACGTATAGGGACTGAAGTTTGGAACTCGCCAAGCTGCTTGTCACTGGCCGTGTAACAGGTTCAATTAAGTACCGAAGGAAGTGGACCTTGGGTTGGAGCATATCCTTCCCAGGTGAGGCTCAGGAGACGGCGGCAAGAGCCACCCTTTCAGGAGGAACAGCCCATTCTTCAAGTGCCAGTCCACCCGTTTATTTGAGAACTCTCATGTGAGCGCTCTTACCTCGTATGCGTCCAGAAAAAGCACTGTAAGGAGTGGTTAAGGCCTGGACCACTGGCATGTGGCCTCCAGCAAAGTTACTTCACCTCCCCTAGCCCCAGGTTCTTTACCATGAAACATGAGTAGAAACAGTCTCTACCTCCTCCGGATGTGTGCTGATTAAAAGGTGAGATAAAGCACTAACTGAAATGCCTGGAGGTGCTCCCTTCACGATTTGAAAATCAAACCCAACTAAAACACGATCATTTAAAGTAGAAGAGTGAGTTTAAAAGAGTAGAGAAATAGACGTTTTCCAGCAAGTGGGTGCTGAATATGTATTTTTCACAGTACGCGATGGGCAGTGAGAAGAAAAGGAGCCTGCATTTTAGTCCCAGCTCATAGTCTAGCCACAGCGTAGGAGGGAAACCTGTGTCAGCCTGGCAGCGGCCACCATAAGCACAATCGAGGCCACCGAGGGGTTGACCGGGAGTCCGAATAGACCAGAAAGAACAGTTAGGAATTGGAGGCACCCGCCCTGGGCAGCAAACTGGCACTAGCCAAGGCATAGCATTGGGGTGGATGAGCAGCCCGTCTGCCAAGGGGAGTGAGGAAGGAAAGATGGCACCAGAGGGAAGGCCCAGGTGGAGACGAGACAGGAAGCCCGAGTGACAAGAGGGATAAGTGAAAAGAATCTCAAAAGAGAAAATAGAACAGCGCTCATCGGTGGGCCTCGCCCCTACAGCATCGGAAAAAAGATGCTAAGATGCGAAGGGATGGCAACAGCTTCTATCGTGGGGGAAGGATGGGGCGGGGGCGAGGGGAGAAGACGGGAGGGGAAGGGAGGGGAACGAGGGGAGCAGGAATTTACCTCCGATCCCATTGTCCAGGGGAGGCTGGTTTAAGACACTTACCTTCGGCCTGGCTTTCCCATTTGTGCTTCCCAAGCCTGGTCTTCCCATAAAGAATAATTCGATTACATCTTCAGCATGTTTTGAGCTACGAGGAGGGAGAACATCGTGCCCCAAACTCCAGGCACAGTTATTTTCACAAGATTCCATTTCCTCTGTTCTCTCTGATAACAGCTCCCGGTAACAGCTGTCGGGCTTCCTACGGCAGCAACAGCTGCCATGAGGAGCCCACCATCTGAGCCTGGGGATGACACAGGCTCAGCCCCGAGACGCAGCTGTTCTTTAAAGCCTCATGTCTTGGCCCTCCCCTCCCCCCCCACCCCGGTCTGGAGAACAAAGAGAGACACGTATTAACAACCCGCGCTTCCAGGTTTCACACGGGGGACCCCGTGTTCCTTTTACCAGCGGTCCGGTCTCTTAATTCTGCCACTCGGTGGTAGTTTTACCATAGAGAGGCACGAAGAGCCTCTCTGAACTTAGTTTCCTCAACTCTCTGAGAGAGACGACACCATCGCTCACATCACGGGGTTGCTGCGAAGCTCCGAAGATGTGATAGATACACAGACACTTTACAAACTACAAGGCGCTATTCCTGCATTAGTTTTTATTACGGGCCCTCCAAACGAAGTGGTCACCGAGGGGTGGAGGAGACACAGAGGGACTCTGGAGAAGACACTTGGCCAGGCTTTAAAGGAACCGGTAGAATCAGAGAGGTTAAGGGAGAGGGACGGACACTGGGAAGAAGGACAACAGTCCGGGCAAAGGCTAAAGAGAGAAAATGCGGTCTAAGGACAGTGTAGGGCCATCCTGTAACCGGGCAGAGCCAGGGGGACGTAAAGTTGGGCCAGGGTGGGCCAGGTCGTGGTTCGCCTTAAGTGGCAGGCGAACACATTACCAGGGAGGTTTTAACCGCATGAAAAAGTCTGGGAGTTATGGAGTTCAGCGAGCGCTGGTCCCTGTGTGCTGTGGTTTATCTCTAAGACAAAGGGGCCTGCGCTGGGCGTGCTCCTGGCTTCCACGTGCCAGGCTCAGTAGCTCTTGGACCCTTGCGGGTCTTCTATCTGTCCAAGTCAGTATTTCCCCACTCCCCTGCCTGTTAAAAAGGGAGATTACCCAGCTCCAGCCTAGATTTACTAAATCAGAATTTCCAGGACAGGGGCCTTGGAATCTTCCTTTTGGAAATAATCGTGCCTCTCTCCCCAAGGGCTCTTGTCCTCATGACGTCGTGGGAGAGCTGCTCCTGTGAACGGGGTGGTTCCCCCATCAAGGCTGATCCCCCGGCTTCAGATCTGCTGGAGAGGGAGGATGGCCGCTCAGGCTGCAAAGGTCCGGGGACCGCCACTCGACGCTCTGTGCCTCACCCAGCGGGGATGGCGAAGTCTGGAACTTTTTCTTCGGAGGAACGTGTCCTCTCTTTCATCTCTCTTGTTGCCCTCCCCGGAAATTCCTTCCCATTTCTTTCTGCCGCATGAAATGCAGAGCGTCAGCAACCCTCATCGGATCCCACTCGTCGGTGTCCCGTGACCTGTACAACACTGTCTCGCCCAGTCGCCTCCCTTCCTCTTCTCCCTTTTCCCTCCCTCCCTCTCTTCCTCTTTCTTTTTTTCTTTCCTTTTCTTTCCTTTTCTTTTTTCTGTCCTTCCTCCCTTCCTTCCTCCCTTCCTTCCTCCCTTCCTTCCTTCCCTCCTTCCTTCCCTTCTTCCTTCCTTCCTTCCTTCCTTCCTTCCTTCCTTCCTTCCTTCCTTCCTTCCTCCTTTGTCTTTTCTTTATTTTTCAACAAGTATATTGACCAGATGCTTTGATTCAACCTGAGGGCAACCGTGATTTCAGAGTCATTTCCCCTCATTCATGGATCCACTCAGGCCAGCTTTGCCGAGTCAGTGCTGTTAAAATTCTACTTTTTAAATGACTACTTTTTGAAAATTTAGAAAATGCTAACAACTATAGAGAATAAGAGCATCTACCAATGACTGAATGCTTATCATGTCTGAGGGCAGTTTCGATGAAACGTGTTTGCATGTGTCAGTCTCCACGATCATCCTGTGAGGCAGGTGCTGTTATAGTCCCCATACCACAAGTAGGGAAACCGAGGCACAGACAAGTTAAGCTACTTGCTTATAATCACATAGCTACGAAAGTAGAGGAGGGATCCAGTTTCGCCCCTAGGAACGCTGGCTGTGGTCTGTACTTTAAATCGTGACGCAGACCGCCGCCTCCGAAAGAAAGTCAGGTGAATGAATAAAAATGACCCTATATTCCTATTACCAGAAATAACCATTCTTAAACGCTTACACATTTTTCCTAAGGAAAACATTTAATCGTACTGAAGTACTAATTTTACACGTCCCGCTACACATTCTAATCTCGGATGACGTTTTGTTATGTGTTCTTCATAGATACGAGTTCTATCAACCATATGTGTCTGTCACATGGAGAGGACCTCACTGATGTCATCAATTCTTCCTTGTTGGATATCAGGTTGTTTCTAATTTTTATTATTGTCATACTATGACAAGTACTCTTGTTCATGAATTTCGACTACAACCGTGTAGTTCTATAGACTAAAGTTCATGCGTCCAAGCTCATCTTTAATCTAAAATGCGTTCTCGAGACTTGAGAATGTTTTTTAAATTTAAATTGACCCACAATCGGTGTGTGGGGATGGACCATTTCCTCACCCTCTTGCCAAGGTTGCCAATTTGGGAGGTGAAAAACCGGCCTCTCCGTGTTTGCATTTACATGTCTTTGATTACTAGCGAGATGGACATTTTCTTCTGTGTTTATTACCACTTCTTTATTACTTCTTCTTTTGTGAGTTGTTTATTCACGTTCTTATCCATTTCTCCGATGGTGAGCTCGTGTTTTCCTTATCTGTGTGGGTTCTTCATAGCTGAAACCTTTTGACTCTCATATTTGTGAGAAATATTTTCCCACGTTTGTTCTTTGCCTCGTATCTGCTTTTTAGGTGTTAATTGACTTCCAAATATGGTGATCTGAATTTAAAATGATCCAATGTCGAGGCCAGTGTTTCTGAAAGCAAGCAGGCTTAGAATGCGTATATCCTACTAAAAGCATTTTTAGTATTCATATCACTACCGGGAGTCTCAGCACCTTAATTACTGGCAATGGAGAAGACCGAAGAAGTAACTTTGCACTTTTCTGCTTTTCGGGCTGGTAAAAACAGAGGGAAATGCCTCCTTTTGAGAACAGCCTCAGTGCAAATTGCTTTCAACTTTTTTGACATGGGTATTAAAATGCCACCCCAGATACCAGCGGTAATAAAGAATCCAACTTAAAAGGGGCAGTAGGTGTAAATGTAACACATGAGTTTCTTTTCTTTCTTTCTTTTTTTTTTTTTTTGAATCTTGCTAACCAGTTGCTGAGAATCAGTGACAAGCAATCAAAGCTGCTGCCCCTCCCTAGTCTGTGGGGGGAGAAACTGGGCTATTTGGGACTAGATGTCGACATGAGATTTTTGAACCAAGAGGAAGTGCTCATATTCTCTTGCAATAAGAATAATCTACACATCCTGCCCTGTTGCTCTCAAGCGAGAAATAGCTTTCACTTCTCCTATTTATTACTCTCATCTCTGCTCTGATGTCCCCTCTACCCCAAACACACACAGAGTTGAGCCCTCTCTGCTACTCCCCCGGCCCCCGTCTTCCACATAACCACCCATTTTGTCCAGACAGAGCCACTGGATTTTCCCCCCCAAACGAATGCATTTAGTCACATTTTCAAAAGTGAAGGATCAGACATTCTGATCGGACACCACAGAGACCCCCCAGGGACATGGCTACCTGGAAATGGACTAGTTTTAGGGAAAGTTGTGGCTTCCCTTTACATTCGCTTGGCAAGGAAAATCCACCTGGCACTTGGCTGAGGAGCGGGTTGAGGCGTCAGGATGCGGCACTCAGGCTGCCTGAGGAGAAAAGAGGCCATACAGATGTGTGGGACAGAGGTCTGCCCTTCCTCACGGAGTCGTTTAGTGAAGGGGCTGGAGGGGAGCATTATTTTGGGTCTGGAAATCCCCCTCAGAAATGGCTTGAGAAGTTCACAAGAGTTTTCTCTTTCTGTTCTGGAGGATTTCTACAGGTCAGCATAATTGTCTTCTGCCTCCCATCTCTCCTATGAAACAAGCCACATTGTTTCCTATTTTTTCCCTCCTGCATTTTTGTCCTGGTGAAATTCTTAGCCTGTGAAAATCTCCTGTTCGTGCATTGCGTGATGCTTTACAATTTATTTTAAGGAGGATGAAAACCAAAATAGCACTCTCTGTCTTTGCAATGGACCTGAAACTCACATCAGGAGAGCCCAAAACTTTCGTTATTTCCCTAGTTTGTGTTGAGAGTAACGACAGGGCTAAGAAAGTAATACACCCACTGGCTTTGCTAAAACTCTTACAAGCGTAAGAAATTGGTGCAAGGTAGGAAATTGCTACTTTGATGAGAAATAACTCACTACTAGCTCAAAGACATAGGAAGACATCACGTTGCGCTTAGGTGGTTTCTTTTAATACACACACACATCATATTCCCTTTGTACCACGAGAATTATCTATTTTGACAATTCAGGAATTATTAAAAATTATCCTGGCCGAGTGTTAGCTGGGCGCCAAGATTGCGATGGCGTGAACAGATCCAGGTTTTTGACTTAGTCCTAACTGCGTTCAAACACTGGCTCTATTCCTTGCCCACGAGGAAGGCCAGTGGCTGGTCAGGCCAGGGGCTGGTTCGGCCAGAGAGGCGCATGGCTGTGGCTGGGAATAGGGACCGTGGAGTATACAAAGATCAGGGGAGTGTGTAGACCCCAATGGCCAAAGACAGCTATTGAAACCAGGGTACACTGGGCATCTGTGATCAGCGCAGAGTTGGACAGGAGATGATGAGGACAGGAGACGGCTGCTGTGGGTGGCTCTGGGTGTGTCAGCCACGGAGGTGCTGGTCAAAGCTGTGGCCTTGAAAGGAGAAGTTGTGTCCATTCACCTCGGGCCAGGTACTCAGCATCTGAGTTTTGCTTCCTCTTCTGTAAGACGAGGATGACGCCTACCTTACCCAATGGCACGTAAGGCCCTCAGTTGTAGCGCCTGGCACAGAGCAAGTGATCTAAGTACTCAATCGAAGGGAAGCATTCTGCATGCTGTTACTGATATTAATACGTAAAGTGTTTTATTTATCAGAGAATAAGATATTCTTTCTAAAATTTTCAGTAATGAGGAAATAAACCTAAATATCAACTATATTTGTTGTTTAATAAGGATAATTGTGTGGCCTAAGGGCAGGGAAAGTACTAGAAAGTGGTAAAGGGAGACAGATGCCTTTTCTTCTAGAACTACGAATCCCAAGTTGTAAAACAAGTGGAAACCTTACAACATACAACTAGGGCCTTTTCTTAACTCCCCCCACCCAACCCCCACACGGTCTCCTCCCTCGTGATATAAAGCACTCGCTGGAGCCCGGTGCTGCATGGTCAGGGAGCCTGGGTCCTGAGCGTGGCTCCGCCACTTTTTAATTGTGACTTTGGAAAACTCTTTCAACTGCTTTAAGCCTCAGTTTTTTCTCATGTGAAATGGGAAACAAAAATAATACTTTCTTTAAAGGATGTTTGTAAGATTTCAATGGAATAAGTTATACAAAGCATTTAGCACTAAATAAGTTTATTATTATTACTGTTACCATCACTGAGATAACTATAGGTACAGCCGAGAAAGGGGGTGCCTCTGCAGGTCACACACACGGCGCTCCCTTAGAAGAGTCAGACCTGTCCGCTCACCAGGGTAGAATTGAGTTACGTGGTGCTGCTTAGCTATCTCACCATCTAATTTAGGAACGAAAATGGAGAGTCCAAACCTATTGGACCCTTTTAGCCCCTACAGTGTCTAATACACTGAGCCATTTCGAGTGCTCTGTAGGCACTGGCTACAGAAGAATGGTACCAATCAATCAGTCTTCCCACATTGACTGAGCTGCAGTTATGGCTTGAATTCAGGCTTCAAGAGCAGTGCAGGGACCATGATGCTGATGCCTCCAACTGATCTCAGTTGATTTAGCCGGTGGTTAAAAGCCTGGGCCGAGGCAACCTGCCTGGGGCTGAAGCCTGGGGCCGAATCCTGAGGCTGCCAGTCATCAGGTGGGGCGTCTTGAGCAAGTTCCATAACCCCTCTGTGACTCAGTTTCTTATTAACAGAACAGGATCTGCGATGATAATAGCTCTTACTTTGTAGGGTTGTCGCGAGGATGAATGTAAGTTAGCCCGTGTGGATCTATGTTAAGAATAAGATCTGGTGCTGCATTGGCTTCTTGGCAACATGCTGCCGTCCCCAAGCATCCGGAGCGATGGCTCCCGGGCTCTGCGGTTCCACACCTCCATCACACAGACCACACACAGAATGCTTTGTGGAGACCATCAGTGTAAACACAAGTCTGGTTCTGCTTTGTTTCTGACAGGAGACGGAGCGAGTACATCGACAAACATGAAAACTAAGCAGCTTCCTTGTTCTCAGAACAGGTGTTGGGGGGCCAGCAATGCTGGCTGTCTCTCTGATGTCAGCGGCAGAGGAGTCAGTGCCCAGTAAGTTGTTCCAATACCGATGACACTAAGAACCAAGCCTACACTTGTGAAGTATCTACAATGGACCACGAATATTGTCTCATTTAGAAAAGGAAATTCCTGATAACAGAAGTTTTAGAAATTAGCAATTTTAGAAAGCAGTTATAGAAAAAGTTGTCGAGTCTGAAGTAATATTATGTGGAAACTTAAACTATGAGGACTGAACACATCGGCGACATGGGCCACCACTGCCATCCGGGGTCTACTGGGTGGCCCCGTCTCTTGGAATCACATTCAGGTCACCTGCCTCGACCATGACAACTGAAATAGAAAAATAGATTTTTGCTTCAAAAAAGGTGATCTCTAGGGTCTTTCAAAGGATCTTGACTTGGCCACTTCCTACTGGCTTTACCAATCCCTACATTCTTAACAGAGTCTTTTAATCTCTTAGAGCCTTAGTTCTTTCATCTATAAAATGTGTGTGATTTTTTTTTTAATAAAGGTTGATTATAATATATGTAAAGTTCCTCGAATAGTATCAACAGATTCTAGGCTTCTCAACAAGAGCTGAAGGAAAAGAAAGAGGAATGGGGAAAGGAGAACTCACTCCATTTAGTATGTTTCATTAAAGTTATCATTCTTCCAGATGCGGCTAAGGGTCTCTAAGTAAATCGCAAAATTAAGATCGTTCTTCTACACATTGTCTGCTTGAGCTTTTTCTTCCTTGATCCTAGCTAATTAAAAAATACCATATATGTTTTAATTAGACCATTTTTCCCCCAAGAATTGCAAAGGAGCCTTAAATAATCACATTAGAGGACATGCTGATTTTACTCTGAAATCTAACTCTTAGTGTCTCTGATGTTAATACTAATTTGTCGAATCAGTTCCATGGAGAATGAGTAACTTTCATGGAACAAATGGGGATCCGAGGTGACCTCTCCCCAAACACAGGGTCTATCTCTCAGAGCCTGTAGGAAGTGGAGCAAACTAGCAGGACCATCCAACTTAACACGTTCCGTGGCAGTTGGAGCTGTGGTGGGGAAAAGGGCCAGGCTCTCTGGCTAATTTCACACTTCCTCTATACATTTCAAAAACTAGGTGTGACTCCGCAGCTGGATTAAAAAAAAAAAAAAACCTTCAGAAGTATTGATGCCAGGTATTCTACAAATCCCCTGCCTTAAAGGGACCTTCTCTCTTCTATTCGCTGTGGAGGAACCCCGGCCGGCTCAGCTAAGACAAAGGCTTCGAGCTTCTCGAATGATATTTCCTGCTCATTAGGCTTTCTGGATTTACTGGAGCTGCTGGCCTATGCCATTCCACGTGTGGGATGTTAGGGGCGTGTCTGCACTCCACAAAACCTAAAGAGATTTGCTAAAGAGGAAGGAAAGACGGAAACTGGCACCCATTATGCGCCTGCTGTGTACCCTCCTCCCAACAGCCCTATGAAGTAAGAGCTGTTTATTGCCTGCGTTTGACTTATGAGGGCGTCTGAGCTCAGAGGGGTCGCCTCCTCCCCAGACCACTGTTTCTCCAGCAGTTGCTCCAGCAGTGCGCCCCGTCTGCTCCGGAATGTCCGGGAGGCCTTAGAGGATGCGGCGGAGGCCCTCTGGGGCACTCCGCTGCTCTCCGCCAGGCCCCGGCCGCCACCTTGCTGCGGAGTGCCCGGGTTTGTTTTCTTTGGCTCGCTAGTTAACGACTTCCACAGGACGATGCTAAGTCTAGTTATGCAGCCTTAATTGGTTTAGTTACAACAAGATAATTCCTTTTTTCTTCTCTCCAGGCCTTTCTGGTTTAAAGACATTTTAGCTGGAAGATGCTAATTATCGATGAGGAGAAAGTGGCACCTGAGGAGTTCATCTTCCATCTTGTCCCTCGCTTGCTCCTTTGAACTCCGCTCTCCCGGCCTGCTTTCCCACTTCATTACTTCTCCCCCGCCGTCATAAAAGAGAGTTCTGCGCTGGCCGGAGGCAGGACTTTCTTTCTCACTTGCCAGGGAGTCGTCCTCTCTGCAGCTGTCTTGCAGGCATGGACAACCTGCGTGAGACCTTCCTCAGCCTCGAAGATGGCTTGGGCTCGGCCGACAGCCCTGGCCTGCTGTCCTCCTGGGACTGGAAACCCAGGGCGGGGCCCTTCGAGCTGAACCAGGCCTCCCCGGCTCAGAGCGTCTCTCCGGCCCCGTCGCTGGAGTCTTATACTTCTTCTCCCTGTCCAGCTGTGGCTGGGCTGCCCTGCGGGCATGAAGCTGCCAGCAATGGGGGCGGCGATGGCTGTAGCAGCCGTGGGACCGGTGGACTGGTGGAGGTGGACTATAATATGTTAGCTTTCCAGCCTGCATATCTGCAGGGCGCTGGGGGTCCCAAAACCCAGAAGGGCACCAAAGTCAGGATGTCTGTGCAGCGGAGACGGAAGGCCAGCGAGAGGGAGAAGCTCCGGATGAGGACCTTGGCAGATGCCCTGCACACCCTCCGGAATTACCTGCCACCTGTCTACAGCCAGAGGGGCCAGCCACTCACCAAGATCCAGACGCTGAAGTACACCATCAAGTACATCGGGGAACTCACGGAACTCCTCAACGGTGGGAGGGAGCCCCGGCCCCAGAGCGCCTGAGCCCCGGGGACTCGGCCCGCCAGTCCAGCGCCCTGGGTCGGTCGCGAAGAGGAGCCCAAAGACCTGGAGCAGCTCACGGAACAGCGGCACACAGTCCTGTTTGTGTAGTAAGCGCGGTGACCTTGTTGTCGGGACAGGTCTAAGGCAATGCCCCTGGGACTTGCTGGAAGTGCCAGGACACTTGGCTGCCAGACGAGCAGGTACTATTGTTTCCAGGTTCCCAACATTTCTCAGGAGTCGACTCGCCCTTTGCAAAGGGCTTTGCCCTTCTCTGTCCGTTCAAGTTATTCTAAAGGGTCGATGATTTCAAATGCAATTTTTCAATAATGTGAAATTGTTAGTTAATCTTCTCCCTCTTTTTGGCATCGGGAACTTTCTTTCTTATTTAGAAAGATCTGTCAGGTAAAGGGCTACAGAGCCCCGTTTTCTTTCGTCTCTGTGTGTGTATGACTGAAATCATGTTTTTATCTGTTCAGGGACCCTGAATCACTTAATTGGAGAAGGAATCAGTGTCACAGTAAACGGAAAGTCACAGGCAGACAGGTTATGTTAAGACACAGTGACAAGCCCAGAGGCCAGCGCCTCTTCTCTTCAGGGAAAGAAAAGAAGACTGCCTAGGCTGGGTGCAGGGAAGAAGGGGGCAGGACGGAGGGAGAGGAGGCGGGCTCAGCACCCGGGGGTGGCCTGGAGCAGGGCTGGGCCAGCAGAAGTGCCCTGTGCCAGGCCTGGTATGGATATGGCCTCACCGGGTCCCTTTACGTACTCATTTCTCAAGTGAAGAGATTGGTTCAGAAAGAGTAGGGGACGATTTTACTTCTGAACCCAAATGTAAAAGGTCAGGATTAGAACTCAAGGCGATGTCTAATTCCTCCAAAGGTATTTGTTTCTTCCACAACATCTTCCTCTCCCATTCGCCCCCAAATCACCACACGTGCACCCACACACAAACACACACCCTTCTTCACTGCACCTCGTCTTAGGGCAGTGACTGTATCACCCTCAGCTGGGCTAATTGGGTGGCACATGGCATCAAAAAAGGGGCTTTAGATTAAGGAGCTTTTCACAAACCAGCAGGCTTTAAGACGGAAATGGCCCTTTGCATAAAGCATACAGATAAATACAGGCATGCACACATTTTGCGAGAACACCTTTAATTACACAAATTGATTTCATTTTTGTTTTTTACTCGGCAATATATAGTAAAAGCCCTTCCAAGTGAACACTGACAAATCTGTGATGTAAGTTCCATTATTACTTTGATCTTGTAGACGCGGAAATTGAAGCACAGAGTCTCACGTGTGGAAAGCGTGGTATAAAGCAGAAGTTCAAACAACGCTCCATAGCACAGGGGTTGCCTAATTTGTCACATTTTGAATAACATTTCGGTTGTTTTCAGTTTTTTTTTTTTTTAATGACAAAAACTGCTTTAACAAGCATCATAGACGACTAGCTTTATCTACTGATGTTTTAAATAGCTTGAAACATACCCAGAAATGGGATCCTTGTATCAGAGCGCATGCACCGTTAGGTGACTTTTATAAAAGTTGTGGTTATTTGTACTTTCGCTAACGCTCTGTGACAGAACCAGCAGTCCCATGTTGCCACGGGATATTCCTAATCTCCTGAATTTTTTAACTGATAAAATATTATGTTGTTGTGTTCATTTTAATTTGCTATGTACTATTTGAGATGGCACATTTAAAGAAATGTTTTTGTGACTATTGTTCATTTTGGTTCCTCTTCTATAACTTACCAGTTTATGTTCTTCGCCTTTTTTCTATTGGGTTATTTTTCTTCTCGTTAATAATTTGAGAGCGTTCTTAGTACATTATTTGTGTTGAAAATATTTTCTTTCAATCTATAATTTTGTTATAATCTTTGTTCATGGTGTCGTATTTATGGTATTGATTATGGCATCTTTTGCTCTTCGAAGCTTTTAATTTTTATGTGATCAAATCTCTCCTATTTTCATGGCTTAAGTATTTCTTCCCTTTGCTTAATTTTTTCCAGTTTTAAGGCTATCCAAATGTTCTGATTTTTGCAAATGTTTTTACAATTATTTACATATGGATCTTTAATGTACCTGTGACTTATTTTTGTCTATGATGCACAGAAGGAATCAAACTTGATTTCTGACTAGTGTTTTTATAACTGAAGAATATCTTGTCATCAGAAGGCGATGTGTGGTGGTGGGCACAGTTGCTAAAATGTCACTCTGTGTATACACAAATCTTCATCAACTTCTCATGTATTGGTTGTTGGTGTTTTAGAGAAGGAACTAGAAAATATTGGACAATACCAAGATTTTCTTCAAGGGACTCAACCCTGTGGATGTACAGTTGTTCATGTGAGAGTGTGTGCATGCACAGATGTATATGTATTTGTTTGTGGTGTGTGTGTGTGTGTGTGTGTGTGTGTGTGTGTGTGTCTGGTGTTTCAAGTGTTAGGGAAGGAGGAAATAATAATATAGGGAAGGGGATGTTCAGCCTTTGATCGGTTTTTAGATTGATTGTTATTTTCCTTGCCATTTTTAAAAGAGTGGAACCCCAATGCTCTTGGCTTTGAGATTTTCAAGCTCCAACATTCAGAATGGCCCATAAATAGATTGGGTAATTTTGGTTGGCCTGGGGACTCAATACTGTGAATGGGTTAGGAGGTCCGGTCCTCACTTTCAGAAAATCCTGGAAAGCCACAGACACCTAATAGCTGGGCTCGCCCTCAGGAATTTTAAGGTGTCCACTGGACAGGAGGCAGCTGGAAAACCAGGAGAAGGCGACAGCTTCGAGGAGGCCTCTCAGGGCCTTGCCTCATGAGCGGGGTGAGCTTAGCATGGCTACAGTCCTCCCTTGACTGCCATGGGCCCCCTCAGCCCTGTCCCGGAGAGGCGGCTCTCCATCCGCAGTGGAGCCCTGCAGCCCCAAGGATCTCGCTCCCCGTGCTGGCAAGAAGAGCAGGAGCCAGTCCCCGATTCGTCTAGGGAGCATTTAAAAGCAGTGCCGGGCGAAGCTCAAGGATACGAATCCGTTACTCCTGGCGCTTGGACAAGGAGCCGCACAGCTCATGTGTGTCCAGTGTGCGGTGGCTGGAATTTTCGTAATTTTTATTTCCTGTCATCCCCCTAACACCTGAAGGTGGTCGGCATGATCAGTTCCGTTTTGAGAATGAGGAAACTGAGGCTTAGCACATTTAAGCAGTGCAAGGCCACGTGATTAGCGAGGCGCTCTAAACATGATTGACTGACTAGTTGGCTAGTAAGTTCAGCTCTGATGCCCAAAGCTCAGGCCTCTTCCATTTAATCGTGCTGCCGTCTCTTCCAGCTGGCTCTGAGGACACTGCGTGCCCTGGGCTGGTGCTGGGGGAGCTTTCTGGGCACATGCTCACTCCCCCGGGGCTTTTCTACCTTTTCTCTGCTTCCCCATCCCTGGGACCCTCATTTCTGTTACCATCTGAAGCATTTCAGAAGGGGCTGTTCATCTTGTCCTCTAAATTAATTCCCTTTGAACTTCTGCCTCCGCCCCAAACATTTCCAGAAATTCCTTTCACTTCCTTTCTGGCACCTGGAGTCCTTCTTAACTCAGAGAGGAAAGCTGACTTCTGCTCATTCGTGTTCAATAAAGTGTCCCACAATTCACACCGGGCTGAGGTTTCTTTGTTCTTCTTGTACTTTCTGCCACATTAGCTAATTGGGAGAGAGGCCAGAGCAGGGGTGGGAGATGCTCTACACACTAAGTCGGCAGAATTCCCCTTACGTTGGTTAAGATATTTTTTAAAACCGAGAGTAAAGAAGACGCATATGTAAGTCAGTTTTGGGGTTGTTGCCTTCGGGGTCCTGCTACAGTGGCTCTGTATGTCCTGTGCCTGTACTGGGGCATCATTAGATTCCAGACTGTTCCTACACTCACTCCTGGAGGCAGGAAGGAGTCTGGGCTTGGGCCCTGACCCCTGTGGGCTCAGCCCCTGCTGGCTTGCCTGTGACCAGAACTTGGCACGCTCTGCCTGTCCTCTTATCTTGCAAATAAAATATTGAACTGAAACTGTGTCTATTAGAAGGCCCTTGATCATGGTGTTTTGGTTCTGAAAAGGCCCTTGAACTCTGAGGAGGAAGAAAGCCAAAACAAACAAACAAACAAACAAACAAACAAACAAAAACTTCTGAGGAGGCTGGGGTAAAAACCATTATTCATTATTTGTTTGTCTCTTGGGTTTGAAAACTACTGCCTCTCCCTCCCTTAGCAGAGTCTACCCTGAAGTCCTCCAGGTGAGTCCTGTTGGCCTGTTTCTCTTTGAGTTAAGAGGGGAGACGGGGCAGGGCTGAAGGTCAGGGGCCTGTAGGAGGGAGGAGAGTTTAGGATGTGGCACTTGGGGCTATTCACAGCCCAGTCGGCAGCAGTTGTGGATTCACCCTCTGAGTTGTCAAGCTCAGGGCCAAGGACTCTATACACTTCTCCTTTAATCTTGACAGCTAACAATAGGAGATGGCTATTATTAGCCCATTTTGTAAATAAAGAAATAGGCTCAGAGAGGCCAAGTTACCTTGCCCAAGGTCACATAATTGGTGCCGGGCCCAGGATCGGGCCCAGGTCTGCTTGACTCATTCCTTTGACTACATTGAGCTCTAAGTGCCAGAAAGTAGCAGTGACCAAAACAAACAACGGAAAAGTCTCTGCATTCAGGCCTTTCCCACCAGTGCGGTTTCCTCTCAGGAAGCTCTGCATTTGCATTACTGTTGTCCAAACACCTGATTAGCATTTATGTAGATCGGGGCATATTTTAAACTGTGATACTGTCCTCTACTCTCCTCCTACAGGGATAATGCATGCTCGTCCTCTCAATTTCTCTCCTCTCTCTCTCTCTCTCTCTCTCTCTCTCTCTCTCTCTCTCTCTCTCATAAAATTGAATTTGAAAAAGTGTAGGAGTTTTGTAACAACTTCAGGGCATTAGATACCCTCCAAAGGTTCTAAACTGCGTTTGAAACACCTGTTCTCAGGGACTACAGCTTACACATCTTTTCCTTTAGTTTCTTTTAGCACAAAGTGACAAAACTAAATAAGTACAACAATATTTACGGTGTGCTCACTGTGAGTGAGGCACTTTTCTAAGTATTGTAACCTCTATGAAGTAAGAAATAACTAACACTCCTCTGAAGTAAGGACTAAAGTCATCTCCATTTTTATAGATGGGGAAACTGAGGCACAGAGAGATGAAAACTTGATTCAAACCCCAGCCTGGTGTGATGCACAGCACAGCAGACGTGTCTTTATATTGCTTCGGTGGTTACGAAGTATTTTATGTGCATTATGCTGTTTAATTCTTACCTATACTTCACAGCCTATGAGGTTGAACAAGAATTATGTCTACTGACAGGTGAGATTAAGCGTCATAATGACAAAATATTATAACTACTAATAAATGATGGAATCCAATGTTCAAACTCCCACTCTCGTTCTTTCTTGCTGAACTGTGCTGTCTCCTGAGAAATTCCAGCCATGCCCTAAACCCTGACCCCAAAAGTATCCTCATAACGATTGGGGTGTATGGTACATTTCTGCAAGGTGGCTTTTGCATGGAACCTGTCCGCACTTTTGAATCTAATTACTGTGCACACCCAAACGGTCAACAGTCATATGTAACGTGGGGTGGCAAAAACCTAAACTTTTGAACAGAATTTTACTCCCTTTCATAATTCGAGAATTAGTATCCCCAAGAGACCCCTGTCACTAGTTTTACTGTATGTCTAATTACTTCCTAGCAGAGAAGGCTAATGACATTTAAGTAATTTAAGTTCCAGGATCCTAACAAGCGCCATAACGCCTGCTACATTCTGGGGCAGCTGACACTCCTGCAGTGTGGGCCGAGGACCTGTCACCGGAACACAGAAGAGAGAGGTACAATGTTGGCAGGAGCTGCCAGGCCAGCAAAGAGGAGCAGAGGAGGGGCCGGGAGTCCGGATTTAGCCTGGCCCTTCCACTGGGCGGGATGAAGGGGACACAGAGGTGAGAAGCCCGCAGCCTAGCGAGGGAGAGGGGCGGGCAAGGAGGCGAAAGAAACGCGTGCTCTCTGTGGGACTCAGGGAAGGTGTCACGCAGGAGGTGGCTCTCGAGTTGTCCTCCGGGTTCCTGAGGTTGCACACGCAACAGGGAACACAGCGCGCGCAAAAGCAAGGAAGTCTGAACGAGGCCCGGGGTTTGCGGATCAGAAGTGGGCCGGCCTGGCTGAGTCACAGACTGAGTCGGAGGAGCAGGGGAAGGAGACGTGCTGAGCCAGCGGGAGCCGGAGGCCGAAGACGTGAACGTCCTTCAAGCTGTGGGGACTGTCAACCTGAGAGAAGCCCCTCTTGCTCACCGGCTAATCCAGGAGGTTATTTATCTGGGTCCCCGTCAAAGCACCTGGCACAGAACACAACACGTGCGTAAAGGGACACCAAAGTGTGGTTCACGAGGCTGCATCACTGAGTACTCAAGTTTGTCTTGTTTTACTTCTTATGTGGTATTTCTTTACATAACCATGAAGGCGAAATCCCGCCAAAATTCACCGCAGATCTTTTTTTCAAGCTCTGCAAACATTCCTTCCCGGTTCTGTCCAGTTCTCTGGCTGTTGGCCTTGCCACTCCCTCCAGCGGGCTCTGTTCTGGCCACGCCCCTGTTTCTGGCCACGCCCACTGTTCTGGCCACGCCCCCAGCTCTAGAGCTCACCCTCAGGATAGGAAGGGGAAGAAACTCACCTGACAAAGCCAGAATCCCCCACTCCAGGTACGTTGAGTCAGCGGCCACCCTGGGAGCCCAGCGCTCCACGCTGCACTGGCTCGCACTTCAGGGCCCTTTTATTCTTCAGATCGCTCGCTCCCGCAGATTATCAAGTTTGTGTGTAGCTAGCTACACATAAGGAGGCCTCCGGGCCAGGAAGGGGTGGAGAGTGACCGAGATGCCACAAATTTAGACACAGGTAAAGTTGCATTCCTTTTCCACCTATGTGGTCTTCTTTAATCCTTGTAATAACCTCGTGAGGACAAAATGCTGTCTCTGTCCTCAAGAAGTTGCAGTGGAGTTGGGGGAGATAGGCCTATACTTAAAGAAGCATAATACAGGCATAAAACAAAGGAATAAAAACATTTTTTTTTAAAGGGATCTGAAATCGAAGGGAGAAAGGGAGGGAGGGGGACTTCTGTTTGGTGGGACACCTGGCTTCGTGGGTGAGCTGGTGCTCAGCTCTGAACCTAGAAGGATACGTGGGGTACTGCCAGTGCTGAGGGGGTCAAGAGAAAAAGAAGAACGAAAGCAAAGGTCCGAAGGCAGGAATCCGCGAGGGCCCGTCAGGGGGGCGTGTGGCTGAGACGGAGGGCAGAAACGTGAGTGTGGGCTCGAAAGCTAAGCTAAGGGTGCGCACTTAGCAAATGCCTTTATTTCTTATTTTTCTGTTTTACTCGTTGTGTAAAGATACGCGAAGATGACCAATTTATTTACTGAACAAGAATTTATAAGCTGACGGCATGCTTCTTAGCCTGGGCTTGGTTCCCGGGAGAGAGACAGGGCGTCTGTCCTTTGGAAGTTTATAATCCAGTGGCTGGGGAGTAAGACTTGATGCCTAGAGAGGACGTGGCTCAGGCCAGAGTCTGCTCGGAACTTTGGGGACGGAGGGGCATTCTGCAGGCACTGGAGGCGCAGAAGGGAGGAGTCGAGGGGTTACAAAATGCGAGAGTCGAGCGAGGAGGGGTGGGAAGGGAGTGGGGAGCAGAGTATTCCTAGCGGAACAGAAGAGCAGGGTGAATGAGGGGCCAGGAGATACAGTGAGAAGGGAAAGTGGGCTCAGCTCTGGGAAGCTCTGGAAAAGACAGTACGAAAGACATATGCAAATTCTGACCGGTCCCAGAGCATTCGGCTGTTCTCGAAAGCCCACTTCAGGGCATAACTGGCTCTACAGACTGCTTGTCTCACGCCTGCCACATCCTAACACTTCCGGCGAGGCTGTGACTTAGCCATCACTATCCCCATTTTACAGATGAGAAAATGAGCCTCAGAGAGGTGAAGCAGGTTTCCTGGGGCTCATATCTAGTAAAGGGCTGTCTGGTTACAGAGCTTGATGAAGAACCTGAAAGTAGAGACTTCGGGGCAATAATCACGTGGGAGGGATTATTGCTTAGGAGGCTTCTGAGGACAGGCACTACCTCTGCTTAACAGGTAAACAGGACACATTCTAGGAACGGGTGAGGGGCAGATTTATTTCTCCAGTTATAGCTGAATAAAGGAAACGCAAATGCCTTTCCATTCTGATCTGCTCTTGTTTGGGGGATGACCTTAAATAGGTATATAAAGCCAAATAAAATGCCGCCTTCACTCCACTGGGGTCTCTGGCTCTTGCAAAAGAGGTCCTATCAGTCTGTCCTACTCTGGTGTTCCCGGGCCATCCCTCGCCACAGCAGGTGAGGGTCCAAGGTGCTCCCACACTGGCTTTTAACCCTGCTAACAAGGCTGGAGGTGCCAAACTGGGCCCCTGGGGGACGAGGAACCAGGAGGCTCCACCATAAAGGGCTCCAGTTAAAAGGAGCAAAAGGTGGCGGAGAAACTGGGGCCTCGCTTTTTGTTTGTGTGTTTGGTGTGCGCATATTTTAAATACCAGGAGGGAATAAGTTTTCCACTCCTGAGCCTGAGGCACGTTTATCAGTGCTGAGAACCCGGTAGCGGCAGAAAGAGCAGCTCATTGCTGCAGAAGCAGAAACCCAAGGCAGATGCTGTTCCCCCCACCTTTGGATTCCCCACGCCAATCCTACTTGTGAACAGAGGCTTTTTCTTTTCTCAAAAGCTGTAATTTTCCCTAGTCACCAGCTGCCACTTCCAGACCCAGAGTCCCTTGGGTGTCCGAATTCGGTGGTGAGGGAACAGCCAGCCATGTCCCAGCAGCTCAGTGGCCACCAGGCCCACGTTTGCACTGCCAGGGAGGCCCTGTTGCTGGAAAGCAAGTAATCCGTCCAGAAAACTATTTCTGAGCAATCAGGCCAAGTCCTGCAGACCTGGGCCTGGACTGCAGACGGGAAAGGAAGGGTGGAGCCGGTGGGGTGCTCAGTAGATGCCCAAGAGTGCTCCCGGGAAAGGCGGGCGGTCTATTCTCCTGGGCACAAGGCCGCGTGGTACCAACTGCTCTTCCACTTGCTGTCATTGTACACCAGCCTCCGCTTCCGGTCGCGGGGCTACCGGCCAGCCCTCAGCTTGCTCTCCTGCATACCAGGTGCTTAGTAAGTCTTGGGTGGAAGAACAAGGCTGGCTCAGTTTCTGTACCTTGAGCAAGATCTGAATCCCTCTTAATCATATTTTAAAATAATACCGAGGAGGTGGTTTAAGGAATGAGGAAGGCAGGAAGGCAGGAAGACAGGAAGGCAGGAAGGCAGGCAGGCAGGCAGGAAGGAAGGAAGGAAAGAAGGAAGGAAGGAAGGAAGGAAGGAAGGAAGGAAGGAAGGAAGGAAGGCAGGCAGGCAGGAAGGAAGGAAGGATCACTTAAAGGCTCTTTTCAATGACCAGAGTTTCATCACTCAAAAGCTGTACAAGTACAATACATGTATAAATTAGAAGCTGTAAGTCTAGACATCATCAGAGACCCGTGATGCAAAAAGAATGTGTTTTTGGGAAAGTGTCATTGACTTCTGGGTAAAAAATGTGCTTAGCTTATATCTGAAGGAGCCAAGATGGTGGCTTTGGAAGAGACATGTCTCTCAGGTGATATAAGCCAGCACTTCTTCTTAATATTATTCCAAGAGATTAAAGAATTCACCTTTGAGGTCTAATGATTCTCAAATTTTGGGAGCCGATAGTAACAATTTCATATAAAGGTTATACAGTTTAATATGCAAATCCTGATAGGGGTACTCCCCAAATATAGGGAGTTACAGATAGACTTCATGTCCTAGGTATAGAACTATTATGAAAGAGTCAAAGTAAAAAAAAAGTTATAATTTAAATTAAAACGACCATTAAATGTCTATCTCATGGCTCGTAATGACAATGGCTTTTTAGGCTGGTTCATGTGTTAAAGAAAGTGCTACAGCTCTTTTGAATTAAGATGCTGACTCATTCTGGTTTTCCTCTTTTCCAATCAACCACATCTAGACAAATATGACTTTTCAAATTAAATTGCATTCACTTGGTCTTAAACCTGTCTCTTGGAATATTTCAGCAAGTCCAAGCGAGCATGAAACAAACAGTCATGTGTGAAAAGCCTATTCGCATCTCCCAGTGCTGGACTTTCCTCCCTCGTGAAGGTGAATATTTTTACGTCAAATCTTTTCAAGTGGGAAGGAAACTTTATGGAGGTTACATCCATGGGGTGGGAGACAGTTTCATGGGAATCCTTGGCATTTGCACAGCTTATTATTATTTTTTTTAGTGGTAGAAATAAGAACTCATAGAAGATCCGTAGTCAGTGCTACAAGGCATCAGTTAGTATCTGTAACTTACGTCTAGATTTCGGTCCAAAGGAAACAGCCTTAAATGCTTCTCACTGTCTGAAGTTCTCAACAAAACAAAGAAACGTCATTAACCAGATGCTGGATGCTTTGCACGCCACAGGAAGAGAACAATACCACTATCTTGATTCTCCTGGGGAAGTAAACTTGAAGGGTCAATTTATGCTGAATTTAAAAATTGACTTATCATAAATATTGGTGACAAGATAAATTAAAAAAAAAGTCTTTTGAAATAGTAAAAGAAAAGTGAAAGCTTGTGAGAGTAGGGGGAACAGTTTAATTCCTGGTAGATAAAATATTCACTTCTGAGCCTCCTAACATCCAAGGCAGACAAAGAAACAGGGTCATGGAATCACTGACTGAAGACAAAACATACAAAAGAAAATGTTCATGGCACTGAGCGCTTAGAAGTACTGGTTTTACAAGGGCCAGTCCATTTCATTGCTCGATCTTCAAAAATAGTTTCCTAGAAGATGAAATGTGTGTCCAGATTCTCAACATGAGCCAAAGACATGATGTCATTTGCTCTCAGGGAGAACTGTCACCCTAGGCGATGAATTCAGTTCACCAAATTCTAATTTCTAGGAAGAAACATCTTTATTAATTAATTCCCTGGGCGTTTAAAATAGCACAGATTCTTTGTGATTCGCCTCACTTTTCAGGTCTCTGCCCAATGTCACCTCCTCAAAGAGTAACAATCGCCGCATCCAACCTAGGACTCATTAGTATTGCAACCCTTTAACCATCTTCATGTTCTTCAGAACATTAGATTGTATCTGTGCTCGTTTTCTTTAAATGAATACAGGCTCCGAGGGCAGACACTTTGTTCACAGCTACATCCCTGGTGTATACACAGTACTTGGTATATACTCTGTGCTCGAAGAGTTTGAATGAATCTTACCCTGGAACTGAGTCTCTGTAAGGACTGGGAAAACGCATTGGGACTTGTTATACCGTGAGCATCCTACTGCGTAGAGGACTCATGTCACTCACTTGTAACACATCATAACGAACACCTGTTATCAATGTGAAGTCACTTAGCTATTAATGATGCCATTTCGCCATAGTCTGCTCTTGGGATCTGTGCCTACAGCCGACCAATAATCCTCTAGGAATGACTCTAGTCATGAATCTTCTGAATACAGAAGCTCAATTTCGAAGAAAACTTCTCTTAAGTGTTTCGGGACTGAATAGTCTGCATCCCGGTAAATTCTGAAGACAGTGAATCCATAAGAATCAGTCTGGAAATTGATGCTTTGGGTAACAGGTTTAATAGAATGTTTTTGGTTTACAAATAATTGTTTCGACGGTTCAGCAACTGTAATATAATGAAAATTAAGTTGGAAATAGAAAACTTAGGTCTGAGGACTCCTTCTAAAATCCCAAACACCCGCAGAGAACATCATCTCAAAGTCAGGATGTGATTTTTGAACTAGGTCAGGGAAGACAATTGTGAATACAGCATCGTTCTCCCTGGAAATGGACAAGAAACAGGGATTATGATAAAAGAAAAAAAAAAATCTTACCTTCCTGCTGGTTCCGCGAGGGTTCACATCGAACACAAACGTTGCACTTGTTTTGGTAACAAAAACTGTAGCTCGGCAGCATTTGTTTCGTGAAGTGAATTCTGACAGATCCAGGCCTACCGTTTCTTCCAGTTTCGCTGCAGTCACTGCCACAGCCACCGGAAAATGTCTGGCAGACATTTTCAATAGGTAAGGAGACGCCTTTCCAGAAATATTGTGAACCAGAGAAATGTGAAAATCCCTACCCCGGAATGACAGCTAGAAAAGGCAATAGAATATAATAAACAGACTTAGGAGCATGGCTGGGCTTGCAGAGACCATAAAGGAAATCCGTGAGATCAAAAAAGAAGAGGTAACAAAAACAGGGCCATAAAATAATCTGACTCTGAGCTGCCATAGAACGGGCATGGGGGTGATAGAGGCTGGTGTGAGGTCTAATGACTGAGGACTCCTATCTTGACATCTGTATGGTGACAAGAGAATCTCAGGCTTGCATTTAAAATGAGACCCCCCTCAAGGATCATATTCTCACTTAAAAAATAAGCTAGAGAAACGTTTCCACAGAGCAGGAAGAAAAGATAACAAGGAAGTTTCTCCATCTGTGATTGAATTCTTGGGGGGGCGGGGAAGGAAGAGTTGCAAAAAGTATTAATAACCCTGAATATAACTACTTGAATGTATCATGTTAAGTCAAGAACGTTCTTGCAATTAGTAATTATTCCTGCTTGTGAATTTGTGGTAGTTTCAAGTTAAACTAAAAGATATTTACCCTTTCAAGTTGAACATCCGAAGCAAAATTAGCTGGCAAGAAAAATTAGGCAAAGAGTCAGACAGATATAAATAACATGGCATGTTTAACAATCAGCTTTCATTCATACATTTATTTGGTTGTGAATTTCTTGTTTAAGAGTTTTCTTTTCGTTTGCAGAGCAATGATATATCTCATGTGCCAAGCGAGAAGTTTTAAGTTATAAGAATATAAAAATTGTACCTATAAATTCTTTAGGGGAGAAGGGACAAGTCATAGAAAAATCTTTCGTATCAGCAATGGTTTATCCTTTAAATGCAGCTTCAGAGAAGCACAGATTCTGGAGGAATTTACGTCCTAAGAGAGATTATATTTGGAGTTCCAAAGTGTTTTCAATCAGAGTAATGCAGAAGGAGAGTTAAAATATCACTTTATATTTTATGGCTATTTTATCTGTTCCCATTCCCACCCCTTCTACAGTCTCAAGTCTTCAGCTGGCCTCAAGGGAAGGTTTAGACCATGTGGGTAAATAAGAGTTAGTAGGCCGTGGGGTCGGTTCTGACATCAAACAAAAATATACATACAAGAGAACACAAATGTGTATATAAACAAATTTCCTATTAAGTTTAGGTGGCAGAGCTGATATGAGCTTAAGTCATGTCTCAATAGTATGTACCTAGCTTTGAAGCTTTCTTTCTAATGGTTCTATACACTGCTGACCACAAATTATTTAGAATATAGACGTGGCAAATCTGATTGAGAAGAAAGGTGCTTCCATTGATAATTAAATCATTGTAGGAAGTTAAGAAGTTAGCATGGAACCACAACTTCTCAGTCACTCCCTCACAGGTCACGTGCACTGAGAAGCAAGGGACTCGAAGAGCTATATGTGTTCTGTCGACCTGGAGCCAGTAGCCATGCTTTTGTGCAGGTTTAGGCGTCAGGTGCAAGGAAGAGAGAAACGGGACTCAGTCTTGGTCAGCGTTGCCTCTAGTGATGGTGAGGGAGAGGCGGTCAGCATCGCAGTGCCCATCGGCCTTGGGTAACACTAGAGAAGGAGCCGCAGTGGTTACCTGCAGAAGCCCTGCCTCCTCCGCGGACTCCACTGTCAACACAGCCATGCTGTTCGTTTCCTGAAGAACTTACTCATCTACAGCTCTAGCAAGAGAGACTATATATAACTCCTGGAGTAGTGAACACGTAACATGTGCAAATCTACTCTGAAGGTCAAGGCAGTGTTCAGGGCATGTATCCTGAGATCCTCACTTGTATCCTGAAGATAAGAATTCTTAGGAATTTTGATGTTCTAAGATAAGGCAAGATAGAGCTTTAATGCATACCTCCACCCGGAGCATCAAAGCAGACTTCTAATGATATATATAGGTGTTGCTTCTATTAGCAAGTACTGTCTTGTTAATGCAGAAGGTAGTTAGATGCCTCAGGCACTGGCGCAGGGAAGGCTTTGTCCTTCACAGTGACGTTTACTAACCCCACATCTGGAAGAAATGACCTTATTGTAACCTTGAAGAGTCAAGGCTGGCGCTGGAGTCTGAGGGAAGAGGTCATGACTGCTGAGTGTTCTATATAGTTATCTCTGGCCAATTAAAATGAGATCAGACCAAGGCAGCCTGGTAGCCAGGAAGCCTTACTGGTGACGATTATGGGTTCTTGGAAGTGCTAAGGAGTCCTTACAGCTTTGATCGTGTGTGCTTTGTGACTCTCTGGTTGTCATCCTTCCACCGTTGTTCCAGAAGCAAGTTAATAACATAGGTTATCCCTTCTTGCCCATTTCTCACATGAGTCTAAAGGGAAGTTGAGGCAAAATAGACTGACATGATAAGGTATGTTCTTTTTTTAATCAGAAGTTCAATTTTCTACCACACAAGACAGTAATTTTTAAATTAACAATGAACTTGCCAAGGACATAGAACATGAGCACTAGTCTTGACCGACACTAAGGTTGCCACTTTGTACAGATTCCAAGTTCCCTTTCCATCCCTAACTTGTATAATAATTCAAGGAAGTATCTAAAGTTTTCTTCTTTGGAGCTAGAAACACCTAATTCGTTTCAGAAAGCTGTGGACAGCAATATTTTCCTAACTAGAACCTGATAAATCCTATAAATCACGATCCATGCTGTAATGAAGTCTCACGCTTCCAATAACTATACTTTCTCAGATAAGTGGTCCAAGAAAGGTCGTTTTCTGCTGATACTTGTGCGTCGGCCAGCCATGTTAGAATGAGGCACCAGCATATTCGATTTCATCGATATTTCACCTCTTCTTATCATGGTGTTTAAATGGGCTGATGTTTAATCTTTAAGCCGAGATTAAATCAGCAACCTTGTGATAACTGCCTTTTTTCACTAACAGGAACCTTGATGACAATTGTGTTGCTATCACCCTTCAGTTCCTAGTTCCTGGAAACGATGGTATCAGTGAATAGTGTGTGACATTCTTGGGGACGGTCCAAGGAATGATGTGCTTGGAGTAATCCATGTCATCTCAGAGAAGACACATCGCACCCTATTTTTCCTGTGAGTTGGGCTGGAAGCTCTCCGAGGGCTGTGATTTTTTTTAATTGAAGGAACCATTCTCCAATGAGGGTCGCGGTCATAGAATTACAGGCCTGGGTGGATCTGGCCATCAGCAGGACAGGGCTTGCTGACTGCTGGGGACACAGAGGGCTTTTTTTTTTTTTTTTTTTTTTTTTTTTTTCCACTCAGTTTCAGACTTCCAGGTTGGTCGTATCTACTGGGACAGAGGCTAAACTATGAGTGTGGGGAGAACTCTCAGGGTCTGGAACATCTTTAAACCAAGCAAGGCGCATTTACTAGGAATGGGAGAAATGGACCCACGGATGACCCCTGGGGGGCACTGTGGGTGCCAAATGGGGGAAACTGTGGGAGGGCGGGAGCCATTCTGGTTGAATGTGTAAAACTGATACAACAAACAAAAACAAGAAACCAAAAACAAATCTTTGGAAGCTGTCCCAGCTGATGGCCCTGGATGACAAAGAGGGAAGGAAGCTCTAGTTTGGCAGGTTAGTAAGCGCCTCAGAGGTAACAGGGCTTCGGAGTCATTAAAGAGTGTACTCGATTCCTGGTCTTGACACTTGTCAGCTGTGTGACCTTGGGAAAATTACCTAACTCTTCTGAACTGAAGGTCTTTATCTGTGAAGCAAGGATTTCTTGAGTCACAAGGTTCCTAGGTAAAAAGCACCTGATAACTTAAGGATACACACTCGGGAGGAAGCGCATAAGAAACTCCCTTCTCTTCCAACTCCTAGCTGGAAGAATAAAGATTCCGTGTGTGTGTGTGTGTGTGTGTGTGTGTGTGTGTGTGTGTGTGTGTGTGTGTGTGTGTGTCAGAGAGAGAAAGGGAGAGAGAGAGAGCGCTAATGAGCATAAATTGTGATTCTTAGTATTTCAGCAATACTTCACCGTTTCGTGCAATGATTTTTTTATATTAAAAAATACCCGAGTAGCAAAATTAAATCGTGTAGGGCAATTGAGTGAAAAAAGAAAGCTACGACCCGCACGTTTTCTGTGTTCACGGAACTCCTACTAGAAGTAAATGTAACAATAGTCACGTGCTGATTTCTGCGTGTAGGATTACGAGTTATTTAAACTCCGCGGTTGCAGTCTCGGGCCGACGCAATGGCAGGAGCTGGCCACGGGGTGGAGCCTGCGCCCCTCTAATGGATTTGGGGGACGCGGCCCAGGCGCTGGGGAACAACTGAGTGCTGAGTGCTGCGAGGCTTGGAGAGTCCTACTCCCCGAACAGGCCTCCTCGGAAATAAAGCCTGCTCTAAGCCCTCCTCTACGGCATTAGCTGGGCCCATTTAGCAAGGACGAAGTGCCGAAATGAGGCTGCGACTGAGGAAGACATCCTCGGGTCTGCAGGTCAGGAGACGCGGCCTCCGCGCGCTTAACTGGGTTGAGCGAGGCTTTGGCGTCGGCCGCTATGGGTCACTGGGACTCAAAGAGAAAGGGGATGTCCCACAGCAAACTCAGAAGCCTGAGGCTCGGGGACATTCAGGTAGGGGGTTATGCAAAGGTGGGCCTGGACACCTGCCTGGGCGGCAATCTTGCACACCTGAGCGCACGGGGGAGACTGCAGGGCCCGCGTGGCGGGGCAGTCTCTGCGCCCACGCTTTGGCTTGGTGAGAACTACAGGTTTCTCATGGGCCTGCTGGGTACCACGGAGGGCCCGAGGCATCCGGGTTCATCCCCTCCGAAAGCCCCTGTCTGGGAGGGGCCCTCATTAGGAGATGGGAGATGGGAGGGGGAAGAGGCTACAATCTGGACCCGAACATCCCGTCCTAGTGGAATGCGCAGAGGAAGCCCGTCAGGTCTTCTGAGGCGCGCACGCCCCTTCTCCCTGCCCGCAAAGAAACCCGCATCCGACACCTGCCGCTCGAGAGCACTGATGGCTAATTGGTGGGAACCAGCCATGACTGAAGGCCACAGCAGTAACTAATTCAGTAAAAACAAAGACAAAACTCACGCATCTACACCACAAAATACTTGTCTTTCCCCCTCTTTCTCTCCTCCTGCCCCAATATATTGGAGGTCTTGATCCTAGAGAAGGAAAGGGGGAGCTGCTGGGAAAGGATAACTCACCCCTCGCCACCCCACGGTATCTCTGAGTCCAGGGCGCTTCAGCCGCAGGCCCAACCCGGAATCGGGGAAGCGAGAGCTGTGAATTGGCCATCGGACTATTGGCCGCGTGACATTTTATTTCAAACTTTCCTGGACTTTTGACAAACAAAGCTACCTGACAGGTTGTGGCCTCTGCCCAGGGTGTCCCTGAGGGCAAAGAATGAGCCATTTGAAAGGAGGTGGTTGAGATCAGTGATTGGAAACGAATCCTTTTCAGGTTGTTTTGAAGTTAAGGCTGATGGACAGGCCTCTGGGCCTCAGTTTTCTCTTTAGCAAATCAGCAGTGCTGGTCGGTACCCTTGCCACCTGCAGGCCAGCGCTGCGGGGAGGGGGTGTGGAGGTCCCTGAGGTAAAATGCAGTGACTTGTGAGGCCCAATCGCCTTCTCATGATGTCCCTGCTTCTCCTGGCTCCTCCCAGGGCCTAAGCACTTTTAGCCAAAACACCTGAGCAGCATCTCTCTGCGTCTTGTGAGATTTGAAACTTTTTCAGTTAGTTCCAGTAGAGACGAGATTGCAGGCCACAAATAGAGGCTTGAACGAGCCGAGAGCAGGAGTGGAAAAACTTCTGTAAAAGCTGGGCGCGAAATCTTTTAGGCAGTGGTGGGCCGCACAGTCTTTGTGGTAAATGTTCATTCAACTTCACCTTGTCGGAGGGCAGACACAGGTGAAGGCGTGGGGTTGGGTCCCGGTTAGAGCTTTATTTACCAACAGCAGCATTTGAATTTCATATAATTTTCATGTGCTATGAAATATCATTCTTCTTTTTATTTTTCCAGCCAAGACTTTCAGCAGCCCAGAGGCCCGGCGAGGAGTAGGAAGCAGGTACACGAATGTACACGCTTTTAAGAGCATCCTGCGGCAGCATTCTGTGGCTCGGCTCCCTCCCGGGTGTGCTGGGAAGAGAGACTGGTTTTCTCAGGAGCCTCTATTTGCTGGGCATCAACACAAAATAGTGCTATTTCTTACAATCACGGGCCCCCAACGAACGGGACACCTTCCCCTTCCCACATCCTGGGTAGATTTCACAATCACTGCTTATTTTCTTTTATTAAAACTAGCCGCATTCAGTTTATGATGCCAACCTCATATGTGATTCAGAGTTGTTCTTCTTGTCTGTTTTAGGCCATTGCCATGCTCACGGGGCTCGGACGGGGCAGTGTGAATTACCGGACACTGGATAAATGAATTACAAATGCACCTAAGTTTGGAATTCTCTACTCTTTTAGTGGGTCAGTGGTTTTCATGGTTAGATTTTAGATGTGACTATGACTAGATAAGTTCATGGTTTTGGAAGAAAAGGAAGGAATAGCCTTACTTATTTTTAAGGGTAGCGATGATTTTTTCCTTCGTTTCGGTCTTCTCCAGAGTGCCAGCTAGTGGAAAGGATACTTGAAAATATGAACTGCTTGGTAGCGCTTCATATTTTATTTTATGCAGAAGGAGTCGGAGGGCTATTCAGAAGGGTCTCTGAGTGCCAGGCTGCCCCAGGGAGATGGGGCTGGCCCTTCTGGACACGTGTGAACTCTCTAGCATCTCTGAGAAGTAGGCGACAGGCCGTTTTCCAGCTGGGAGCGAGCCCTGATCTGAACGCATTCGTCCAACAGCAAGCGACCTGGGTTCGCCAACCGAGAGAGAGCGGAATACATTGTGGAGGGGCATTCCGAGGATCCTTGGCACGGTTTGAAAGCGTACACGTGAAGTACAGGCATCTCATCAGCAAACAGGCTGCCCGGGGACCTGCAGGACCGAGGTGGGCAGACGGGAGCATTAGCCTCCGCCCTTGCTAAGGAGCCAGTTGAACCGATGCCTGGGAAAGGCAGTCCGAACGCGAATGGAACACTTAAGACTAGGATTCTAATTGAGGTTCGCTGACCTTACGAGCCTTCCTATTATGTCCTGACACCTGCTTCAGAGGGTTGTGGGTTGACGTGTCCATTAGCTTGAGTGTGAAGCTTTCTTACGCTCTTGGAAGGAACCAAAATGGGAAGACAAGGGGATCCGGACGAGGCTGGTGACCTCTGTCTGTGCTCTCATCCTGGCCCTACAGATGTTAAGATTAGAGCTGAATCTAAGGGTTAGATTTTTTGCGAAGCACAACCGATCTTTGGCGTTTGTATTGGTCTCGTCAATTAACCTAACTTTCCATTTTGTGTAAATTTTCCATTGACTGTGAGCCTTTCAAGGGCAGGGAACATGTGTGCTTAATATGTAGTGAGATAATATTTTAAAATATTAATCAGGGTGCCTCCGCCTTCTTCCATTTTTTGTACACAATTCCCCCCACCCCCATCCCATTTAGTCTGAGGTGAGAACTTGGATTGTTAATATAGGAATGCAAAGAGAAAAAAAAAAACAGTTTCACTTTGACTTGCAAAATAGGCACTTGAAGCCCATAACGATGACTTTGAGAGAAAGGAATTCATTATGGAAGCTTGAGAGCCAAGCTCCTGGCAGAAACAATAGATGGGAAAGGGAGCCGATGAAGACAGAGCCGGTTTTTCTGCAGAGCTGATAGGACAAACCGTGGATCCTGGGGAGACTGGTCACTTAGATTGGAGAGAACCCGCAAAGGCCCCGAGAGGGGGGATGGTGGAACTCGCCAAGGAGTTTGGAAGGGTCCTGGAGCAGAGGATACCAGCATCCATTTTTCCAACCGATAAAGCGTGGCATTTGCACCCAAGGGTGGTGGCAGCCGAGTGCACTGTCTGGGACGTGAGTCTGAGTGTGCCTTGCAGGGTGCACCTTGCAGAGAGCTGAGAGGGGACGAGAGGTCCTAAACCCCGCAGAGTGCTGCCGTAAGTGGCCCGAAGGCATGAGGGTCAGGTCCGCAAGGGACTGAGTGAATTCGACAAGCAGCTGAGGAGGGCCCAGCGAAAATGTGGGGCCCAGTGATGAGTGACAGTGCAGGACGAACGTCAAACGGGGAGCAGCCCCTCTTGGCCGAGGCCCATCGTGGAGACTCTTCTCCACTCATCCCCCACTGCTGGGGTGATACACAGCTCTCCCAGATCAAAGCTACCTCACAGGACGAGGGGAGGAAGGGGTCAGGGAGGAGCTGGATTTTACAGAACTGAACTCTAGCAATCACCAGATGAACCTGGAATTACAAGGATTGGTATTATTTATTTTTTTCTGCGATGCAGAAGTGGGTTCTGAAGAGCTAAGTCGGGGATGGAGAAAGAAATGGAGTGACGAGTGGCAGTCCCTGTCACATTCTATGGTGCTCGTTTCCCAGCGCTCTTCTGGCTATGTCATCGTCACTCCTTGCCTGGCAGATAAGGCAGGCAGGTGTCATCTCGTGGAACTGCTACCCTTTTCAGGAAGGGACAATGCGATCGGTCTTTTTGACCCCGTCTCTTCAGCTCCGTTCTTTAGCTTGGTATCTGGCATATTAGTAAGTTTAAAATCTCGAGTTTACAGGTCAAAAAACGGAGCCAAAGGGGGATGAGGTGGCTTACACTGCCGTTGGATTACGCATGGTAATGTTTCCTATTATACTAAGAAAAAGAGAAGTCATCTACACGCTTTTCCCCTTCGGCAAGGAAAACAGGAAGTCGGTCAGCACGAGGTAGCGTCGGCAGTTAAGGAGGCTCTTGGCTCATCCTCATCCAGGTTCTAGCAGTGGCTCTCCCTGGGTTGGGACCCACGTCACGCCTGTGACTAAGTTCTCTTTTGTGTTTCTCTTTGTTGGCGTGAACTTCTGCCTGACCGGGCAGGATACTAAGTGCTTCACTTGAATTCTGTCACTCTTTGAGATAAGTGCTGTTCTGATCACCTCCTATTTACCCACTTGTGAAGGAGGGATCCCCTCCTAAATAGTATAAGATGGCTAAACACAGCACCCAGCACAGAACAGATGAGACCGGCAGTGGTTTATTGGTCACGTGTGCTCCCAGCCTTGGGGAGGAGGGCACCACGCGTCATGCAGGGGCACATGGGGCTACGCGCCGAAGCGGAGTGGACCAGACGGCTGTGGGAGGCAGGCTCTGTAGTGATGGGAGGGTGAGGTGATGCTTGCTTCCTGCAGGAGATGTGATTGTCTTTGACTAGTTTCGTGGGATGGCAGGTGGGTGAAACTCATTAAGTTAAGAACCAGGTGGGGTGCAGCTGGTCCAGTTGACGGTGAACTAGCCAGGTAGGGAGGCTTTCTTACTAGGGGGTGAGAGAGTGCATGTCTGGCCAGAGCAGGGAAACTCTAGGAGTCCTGCGAGGCCCAGAGATGTAAAGACAGAACATGGAATCTCGTAATAATTGGGGGACACAATCCAGTGTAATTATCCCCACGTTACATGGGAGGTACTGAGACTCAGGGAGCACCACTGTGACACAGCTACGTTGATGCCGAGTTGGACACAGAAGCCTTTTCCTTTCCTCTGTATAATATAATTATCTTATTCGAACCCCGCTCCCGCCCTGTGGAGGACGATCTAGCTCATGAGGAGACTGAGGGGCAGAGAGAGAGGTGAAATGCTCCGAGTCACACAGCCAGAGAGAGTCAGAGCTAAGTTAAAACGCAGCTGCTGTGCCCAAGGCTGTCGGCCAGCTGGTACAGCTGCCTGGGGCGTTAGCCCCGATGGCAGGAGGGTGGTCACAGCCTGCCAGCCCCCGCCTACCTGCAGGATTAGGTAGGACACAGACTTGGTGATACAGGCGGGGGCATCAGCAGGGTTTCCATAGCTCTGAGAACTCCTTAAAGGTAGAGACTGGACTGAACTCTAGATAGGTTCGTTTGTTTGTTCGTTTATGGTTTCTCTGTGGAGAAATAAGGTCCAGGACAATCAAATTAAATATACGCATATCCAGGGGTGACATTCAAAATATTTAACAACTGCTGGAAAGACTGTCAGTTCTAGCTGGGCCAAGCATCAAGCTTTTGGTTGCTGGACATTGGAAAGTCCTGGGGGTTCCTGGAGAAGGGGCTGGAGTTACTGGAAGGATACTCAGGGAGTTTGGGGGCAGGGCTGTTTACCAACCAGTATAGAAGTGTTCCAATATTTATTTCTCTATCGGCCCTGTCCATACCCTGTGACGAGCAATCCTGCTTGTGGGTATTTATACTCCCTTCAGTTGTGCCCAGGTCCATAAGGTGGTACTTTATGAAGATGTCCATCTCAGTGTTGTTTGTGGTGGCAAGGAATTTGGGACCAAGGAATTCCGGGCAACCATCCTTGGGGAGTGGATGATGTGGACAGGAAGAAAGAAGAACAGACCAGGTGAGAACAGAGCCCCAGTGTGTGGCCCAAAAGACAAGAAGATTTAGCTAACGGACAGATGACCATCTGCATAAGTTATAAACGCACGCATCCAAACGACCACACACATCTTACGAGGACATGCGGAAACCGAAGGTTATCCAGTAAACACATTAGAATGGCTGCGGGTGGAGGGCTGGACAGCAATGCAGTATGGAATGGGGGAAAAAAGGCATAAATAAACAATGAAGATAGGAGACAGGCCTTGTGGGTGCTGATGATGACAATTTTCTATAACTGAAGAGTGTGAGAGCCTTCTGCAACCCAGGCGGAAAGAAAGAAAAAAAGGAAAGAAAGACGAGAAAGCCAGCAAAGCTGACCAGCGCTCACAGGTAGTTGCAGCTGCATTCAAGGAGAGTGGCGGGGCGCATGCATGTGCGGGAGCGGCCAGCCAGGTACTGCCGCCAGAGGACAGAGGATGGGGCGTTCACTTTCCACCTTGCTCCTCCCAAAAGCCCTTTCGGCTCCTTCTCACCACCATGTCTTACAATGGTAAAATTTCCTCCTTATTCTTGTGGTCAAAAGTTATGATATTTTTCAAAATAGATTTTCACAGAAGCTTCCTTCTGGCCTAGAGGCCGAACGGGCCGCGTCCACCGGCATCACACTGGAAAGAGCTCGGCTGTGTTTTCCCGGGTGGCACGGCAGCTTGACCCGTAGACTTGATCGTGGGCAGCAGGGCTCCTGGTGGGGCAGCCATCGGAGCTGGTTTTCTCTGGACCGAAGAGGTTCCTGGGACACTGGACTTCCAGTTTTGAAACTGGGATCATCCTGGGAAAACCTAGAAGAGTTGGTTACACTATGACTATTTCTCAGGAAGCAGAAGGAAAAAAAATCATGGGGGTTGTGTCTAGTAGTCTCTGTCATGGGGTATTTTTCAGTCTTCTAGCTGGAAATGAAGGCTGAAACCTAAGTTCCATCACACAAATGAAGGATTACTAAAATAGGTACAGAACTCCCCGAGAGGACAAAGCATGAGGTAGACACATTTGGTCTTTGGTGCCTGTGAGTTTGCTTTTCTGCATCCTCCTGCAGTCAGAAGGTCTTAGTTCATCCACCTATTCACGCACCTGTCCATCCACCAATCCATCCATCCATTCATCCATCCACCCTTTTATTCTTAAAACGGTCACTGAGCATCTATCATGGACCAGTCTCTGAAGATACTGAGATGAGTAAGTCCACATACTGATTCCTCTCAAGGAGCTCACAGTTTACTTCAGAAGACTCAATCCAAGCCAGAGACAATAGCACAGGGATGAAACTGTAACTGGAAGTTTGCATAAAATATACTGGGACCCGGGAGAAGGAGCAACTAAATGTGATTCGGGTCGGGGGAAGCTTCAGAGAATGGGAAGATAATGACACTGAAGGTGAAGACGATGGGAAGGAAGTGGGCACTGTGGAAACAGGGTACAGGCGGGGCCACGGCTCGGGGAGTGCCGCGGAGAGATGGATAGGATGTGTCAGGCTGGAATGTGAGTGGAGTGTGTGTGTGTGTGTGTGTGTGTGTGTGTGTGTGTGTGTGTGAGCGAGCGAGCGGCAAGGCTGGGGGGATGTGTGGGAATGAGTAGGGTAGAGAGAAACGTGTGAAGAGCTTGAAAAGTGGCTGAAGCAGGAAGTTTGGCCAGCTATGAGCACTCCAGAAGTCCATTCCTTGGAGTGTTTTTATGACCTGACCTCTCGGACGGAGGCTTTACTCTGCTGAAGTGTGTTATGAGCATTGACAGTGGAATGTAGTACATACTTGTCCAAAGCCTTTTAACCATGGCACAGGTGTTCTGTGGAACTCACCTTGGGGAATGCTCAGGGTCCTTGGATGACAGACATCTCCAAGTACCTGAGGAGACCATTCCTTTATGCCAGGAGATAGGCCATATTCTGTCACAGGGGTTTCTTTCTTTAATAATTTATAAACTGTGTCCTTCTTGCTATAGAATTATAAAGCCTTTAGAGCTGGGAAAAACTATGGACCTATCCAGAGAGGAGAAATCACTGAGCTGATCAGAGGCAAGGGCAGATTAGGATTCAGATCTTTGGACTTGAAACCGTAAATATTTAAGGTACTTTCAATAGAAAAATAATATAACAGAGCATTTAAAGTAGGCATATCAATAATTTTATGAAAGAAGAATGATCATTGTATCAATAATATGGAATAAAACCAGTCTAGCTAATTAACTAGATCTAGTCTTGAGCTGCATCCAAGCAGAGAGATGGATGTGACGGTTTATGTTTTCTTCTCACTTGTTAGAAGATAGTATAGAAATAAAGGATGTCCATTCCCATCAGGAGCAGGTGGTGCTGAGCAGCCCTGTGGCAGACAGAGCCTTCAGTAATGCACCTCAAAGACAAGCAGAGCCTATAACAGGTCCTGGAAATTCCATCTGTAAGGAGCTCGTCATCTGGTTGGAGATAAACAATGAAAATCCAGTATGGTGGGCGCCATGCAAGGGGGAAGCAAAGGATGCCGAGGGAGCACGGAGAGGAGACACATGACCCAGGACAGGAGACGGGGCTTTCAGGGGCCCGTGATTACCACCCAGCGGTGTTCTAGGGACCGCGCCTATGTTGAGCCGAGGGGAGGGCTAGGCGACTGGGGAGGGCATACCGAGCAGAGGGAGGACCACTGTAAATGCAGGTGACGTGAGAAGCCTGGGGCGGGTGGCCTTGGGCAATGGCACGTGTTCCGTGTGCTCGCATTGGCCCAGCGACACTCAGGCTGCTGGCTGAAGCGTAGGGAGTAAGAGGCTCCATTTTCACCTGTCGACCAGTCTCCATTTAGAAATCGAATTCACACTTCCCTTACCCCCGGGGGTGACGCCCAGCTGGTTTTCTGTCATTTAGATTGTGGTGAGAATGACAGGTCAAGGACGGGGTTGGCTGGCAGAAGGGAAGAGAGTACATGCAAGTGTGGATAAGTGGGTAAGAGAGGGAGCGAGACCCGAGAAAGGGGAAAGTATCCAGACCTAGAGAGTATGGGACACGGAGCACACACATCCCACATCTGCTTGCCATGCCTCCCCTGACTCCCGCGGGCCTTCGAAACCATGGAGGGGTGAGTACCATTGTCGGCTGATCATCAGCCCCGTACATGTTAATGCGTGGCTCTTCTAGATGCTTCCCTATGGGCATGGTTAATGAAGAGGGGATGGGCGTTAAGACATTCTGATGGGGTACGAGGTGGGCCTGTGGGAGGGGTGGAGCAGTAAGGCAGAGCATGCCCTGTGGTGCTGGAGACAGAGGTCAGAGGGTCGTAGACACAGGGGGTGAGAGCGTGTGTGTGTGTGTGTGTGTGTGTGTGTGTGTGTGTGGTGTGTAGGAGTGCATTCACCGCTTTGCCCGCATCGACCTTGGCAACCTTTTGGGAGTAACTTTCGGGAAAAAGGCATGCTTTTTATAGTCTACACAACGCTACCTCAATTATTACTTCATTTATTTCTCACGTGAGAGATAACTTTTCTCATAGACAAAGAAATCAAGGCTGAAAGGCTAAGCGACTTTCACAGGGCTCCCCACAAGGTCCAGCAAGATGGGAGCCCCAGTCTTTCTGACTCTCAAATCTGTGCCTTCTACACCTGCCTCTCCCCCAGAAAATGCCCACAGGAGGCCTGCCTTTTCTGTCGCCAACTTTCACAGATGCCAAGCAGGGACCTTTCTGACTCCCACTGGGTGTGCCTTCCCTCCAGTTCACATGTGCCATCCAGGCCCCGTGGGAAGGACCTCAGTCCCCAAGTGTCATGCACTGCAGATGCATTCTGCAGCACTTAAGAGATTCTGAAGATATTTCATTCTCAAGTAAACAATGCTGGGCCTCTGGATAACCTTAGGGATTTAAAAACGATTCAATAGCTAACTTCTGGGAGAGATCTGAGTATTCTTCTCAAGTACTGATAAAATGTAAACAAATTTTATAATAATCTGATACTTTACCCTAAGGATGATGAGTTGGGTTTGGAAATTATCTTCTCCAGCTGCTTGCAAACAGCAGTGTAGACAAGTGCTTTGCATCCTCTTCCAAAGGACAGGGGGCTGGCTTGGGGGAGTCAACAAGCTTGGGATGAGGGACGGAGGCTGCCCAAACCCCTCATCCCTGGCCACCTGAGTCCCGCTCTTGCCTTCCAGGAGCCAGATGAAAACACTGGAGTCTGAAGGATGACTTCCTGTGCTTTCACTTCCCTGCCATTCCCGCTGGCTACCAGCCTGTCCTCTCCGCCAGACCTCACTGTAAGATGCAGGTTGCACCTCCTTTTAGGAACCTGCCAGAGTCTGTAAACATGGCTCCCTTTGCTGACTTTCACTGCCGGTTTTGATCAAACAAAAACAATGAGAAAACCCAGACACCATCGGGTCCTTCGATGAGGTCGGAGAGAGAGTCTTTCACCTTTCCACACAGCGCTTGGCCCCCACCCCTCGCGTGTGCCGGGCTCAGGGCCTGGAACTTCACTACGTGTGGTCTTGCGAGGTGCTGGTCTGAGGCGAGAGGTCAGCGGGTGCTGGGCTCAGGGCAGCTGGCAGATTGCCTGATGTGGGGCGGGGACCCAGGGAACACTGGGCGCCTACAGCTTGGAGCAGCTGGCTCCGAGGAATTATTGCAAGTCTGCACAACTTAAAAATCTGCAGTTCGGGGGCGGGAGGGGGAGCGCGGGGGTGGGTCCCCGAGCGTCCCGTGTCTCCTCCTCGGGCGGGTTACTGAGCCTTCTTGCTCACTGCAGAGGGGCGGGCGATGCCTTCTGGACCACACTGCGCCCTTCTTGAGGTCCTGGTTTGTTCCTCAACCTCGGCCTCAGGCGTCTCCCTCTGACCGTCCCCTTTTCCATTTTTCGGAAAGGGGACCCAACTCTGTCCCCCTTCCACTGGGTGCATATATCCACCACCTCTTCTGACTTGGTAAGTCGAGGAATTGAGCGTGGGATAGAGCGTGGAATAGAGCCTCGTTCTGCCTTGTGCCCGAGTTGTCAGGCGGCCAGGCTGGTGGTAAACAGGCAGGACGTGGGGTTGTTTCTTCCTTCGCACTTTGTTTTGAAACAAGTTGGGGCCTCGCGAGTTCCTAAGAAAATCCCGGGCAAATTTGCAGTGTCGCCTGGGCCGCGCGACTTTTGAGACGCGGTTGCCCGAGCCGCGGGGGCTGCAGAGTAGGTCTGTCTCCCAAGGGGTCGCGGTGCTCGCGGCCAAGGAGGGCGCGCAGGCGGGAGGCGCGGGGCGCGCTCCAGCTCCCCCCCGGACGGGGCGCGCGGCTCCAGGGGTGACTCTGCACTTGGGGCCGGGCCGGGGCGCGCGCCCCGCAGGGTGGCCTCGCTCTGTCCAGCCATCCGTCCTCCTGTCGCGCCGCCAAACCCCGGCAGCCAACGGCCGCCCGTGGCGGAGCGCCGCGCCCTCTGCCCCGGGGAGCCCTGGCTGCGGGCCGAAGCTAGGTGGCGGGAGGAGCTGGGACCCGCGGGGCGGCAGCCGAGCGCCCCGCCCCGCCGCGCCCCGCCCGCGGCTCCCGAGTGCCTCCCGCTCCTGCCCGGCGGGACGGAAAGACGGACGGACGCGGGCGGGCCACCCGGCTCTCCTGGCCGCTGCGGCGGCGGGCGCGGGGCCGCGCGGCGAGGCCTGATCCCTGCAGCGCGGTCGGGCGGCGCGGCGCAGAGCCGAGCGAGTCGGAGGCACCGGGACTCCTGCAGGTACCTGCTCCTGTCCCCGCGCACCCGTGCGCTCCGGAGACTTGTCTGTGCGACCCTGCAACTTTCCCCACTTTCTGCCGCCCCCAGCCTTCCCCTCCTACCCGCGGCGGCCCAGGTCGCGAGTGCGCGACCCTTGAGATCTACGTCCGCAGGGCACTTTGCACCCCGCTGGGCGCTCCCCATCCTCCAGTCCCCAGAGCCAGCCGTCGCTGGAGCCCTAGGGATCCGCCTGTTGCGCGAGCTGCCGGCAGCCGAGCCGGGCCTGGGTCCCTCGGAAAGCCTCGGCAGGGCATCCGGGACGAGTTCGTGGGCGCGGGGCGCGCCGGGGTGGGCGGAGGACAGACCGGCGGCGGCGGGAGAGTCGATGAGCTGGGGAAAGGCGGCACTTCGCGCGGGGGCATCCCTGGGCGTTTCCTTCGCCGGGAAGCTGTTCCTGCTCTTCCTCGAGAGGAGGCGCCTTCCCGGCGGCCTTGCTCCGCCTTCTTCCCTGTCGTTCCTCCCCTCCCCTTTGCCCCGGCGCCCCCCGACAGTTGCAGGCAGGCGAGAGCACGCCACGGACCCCGGTCCTGCTGCAGCGGTGTGCGCAGGGGCGCGCTCGGGGCGGGAGCGGCCTGGGGGTCTCGGGGCCGGCGTCCGGTCTCCCGCAGACTCCTCGCGTTTGGACCAGTGGCTGTGGTGGGATGGCAACTTCCCTTTCCCGTGACCCTCTGGGCGGCTGCCAGATCCCTTGAGGTGCACGGGCTGGTGAATGAGCCGCGTCTTCCAGCAGGGGCCGCGGCGAGCCGGCCGGCGCCTTTCGCATTGCAGGGCTCGTTCTGTGCGCCCGCTCATCCCCCGCTGTCTTTCTTCGTCTCTCTTGGGAAAGGAGCCCCCTTTGCGCCCTTCGTGTCTGCCTGATCTGGCTGGGGAGCCGGAGCCGGTATTCTAACTCGGGCAGCTCGCGGCGGGGGTGGAGGGCAGCAAAGAACTACCACCACTCGCCAGGACGATGACCCAGCGGCCCTGGGTTGATGTCGCCCTTGAACTTGGGGCGAGGGGACCCGGCGCGGGGCTGCTCCCGTCCTCACAGAGAGCAGACATGAGTTTCTCCCTACTCTTGGTTTTTGTATTTCACCTTATTCTCTGAAGAGTGGGGCAGGTGAGGTAAACCAGAGCAGAGACCTTTCCCGTCCCTTTTCATGTATTTGCTTAAGCGATTTGCATAACCATTCGCTTACGACTGTATGTTATGCCAAGTTGCCCCCTCACCCCACCCCCGCCTCCACACTACTTGCAAATACCTGCCCAGGTAAACAGAAAGCAGGCATTTCCCTGAGCACCTGCCCCCTCTCTAAAGGCAGACGCCCTGGTGCTGATTCTGTGGTTGAACTTGGTGTGCTGTGTGGGTCTCACTGCTACCTGGGTTCTAAAATCCTTGAGGACACTGATTCATTCAGTGTGTGTTTGCAAGCAGCCCACCTTGGGCCAGGCCCTGTGTTCTACTCTAGGGACACATGGTTTTAAGTTGTGATTTCTGCTCCCTGTCTAGTCCTACTGTTCCTTTTTTTTTTTTAATTTTCGCCAGACTGCTTCCTTCTCCTGTTCTAACATTAAATAAAAATTGACTAGGAATTGTCCACATTGGAGTAGGAGAGAGAAGGTGTTACCAAAGTGCTTAAGAACTCTGAACCTAAAGCACGTTGTGAATATTCTAAGGAGACTCATGGGATCTGTTGTAATTCGGTTTTATGTCTGAGCCATGATTATCTGGAAAATCAGCCCGATTAAACCCATTCATGAATGCAGCAAAGATAAACTTTTGCTGGTCATGTGTATGGGGGCAAACTGGGCAGTTGAAAGCAATCCTTGTTCTGTTCAGAAATATTAAAATATTAAAAATCCAATGCTCTGATGTTTGGGTTTGCCAGCAAAGCACCAGCTACGTGTTTTCTCTTCTTCCTTGTTAGTGTGTGTGTGCGTGTGTGCGCATGTGTGTATGTGTGTGTGTGTGTGTGTGTGTGTGTGTGTGTTTAAGAAAGAAGGAGGAAAAGAATGAGGACTCCAGGTACTGCCCCTGTCTTCGGTGAGTTCTGCTCATCTCTGTAATCCTTCACAGACTCTGCCTCCCTCTGTTCTACCCAAGATCTCAGTCTGCCCTGCAGCTGGCATTTGGGGTTGGACAGTGTGTCAGCTTTGAGAGAGAGCAGCCACCACAGGGTTTTCCTCCTTTTTTTTTTTTTTTTTTTTGGTAGATAACATTTATTGGCTACATCCTACATGGCAGCTACTGTGTGCTCAGTACTTTTCCGGGCATTAGCTCATGTAATCCTCAGAGTGACCCCATGAGGAAGTGAGACTATGGTTCTTTATCGCAGTACTTCTATGGGAGGCAGCCTTAGATGGAGCCCCAATAGGTGCATTCTGAGATGCATGGGAGACAAAAAGGACTGGGCAGGGCCTGAGTCTCACCAACAGGTGAGGACAGCTCTTCTAGGAGGGGAGCGAGTTTGTTGCTCCTGCTTATCAGGTGTCAGGAAGGTAAATCCTCCAGGGCAACACTCTGTGAAATACCCACAAAGTGAAATCATAGAGAATAGATTGCAACTAAGGACCTGGGTTCTAGCCCTGATTCCTACCTCTCTATGGCTCCCTGATTTGACATAAGTCACTTTTCTTCTCTGAGTCTCAGTCTGTTTAGCTACAAGGATCAATATGTCTCATATTTATTAGGACCCTGTACTAGGCACTGGGCTAAAAGCTCTTTACGTATTAATTCATTTCGTCCTGATGACAACCTTAGGAGGTGGGCTCTGTTATTACTCTATTTTAGACGAGAAAAAAGAGACCAGCTGAGCCACCCGTGCAAAGTCACACAGCTAGGACAATGTGAAGCCAGGATTCTCACCTCTGGCCGTCTGGATGCCGTCCTCCTTGTTTACTGCTACAGCCCCAACACTATGCCCTGTGCTTAGTAGGACTAAGACTGGTGACATCGTTCAATGGTGACAGGTAGAGGCTTCTTGCTGTTACTAATAGACTTTTTGGCCCCTTTTCTAATCTTTAAAAGGAACCTTGGAAACTGGTCTAGAAAAAGTATATATATTTTTTGCTTTTGCCTAAATAGTCTTCTTTCTAATGGAATTCTGTCCAGCTGGTTGGGAAAAAGACAGACTATAAAGATCATAGGCTAGGTAAACATTATGGATAGTTCCAGAAAAAAAATTTTTTTTTTTTATCAATGAGAAACCCAGAAAAATCACAGAACACTTTGCAATGTGAGTCAAATCCATTAAAAAAAAAAAAAAGAATTAATCCAACCAGTAACCAACCCACAAGAATTTTTATGTGGGGGTCATGTGCCCAGTACTGCAGGCATTGAGGGCAGGCAGAGTCTAAGATGTGTTCTCTGAGCTCGAACTTACAGTGGAGCTGGAGACTCCAGATTAAGAAGCACCAAACAGGACAACACATGATGCTAAATATTTGAGTCCTGATAAAAATCACAGTGAGTCTGCCAAATTTGTAAAGACCGTTGTAGTTTGCAGAACCTTTCACAAGGTTCCCATCTGAGTTCTCAGTAGTAACTGTGATAAGTGTTAGGCAGGGTAGAGGTGAGGAAGCCTATCTTGCAGATGAAGAAAAAAATCAAGCAAAGCGAATCTCGGACTTGGCCACAGGCAGGATTCTTCTGATTCCAAGTCCATCATCTTTCTGCCTCACAAAGAGGATCCTAAGATGCAGAGGGATCTTGGAGGTGGCTGAGTTTTAGTAGTATCCTGAAGCTGGCTTTTGGTTACTGGTCTTGGCTAGTTAGGCTGCTTACAGGGGGCGGTGGAAGATGAGAAAGTATTTTTTTGCTGTTTTATTTTTTGCATTCAGGGACGACCTGGTATGTGAAACGTGGAGAGATCTTAATTATGATTAAACACAATCGACAATATTTACAATATACAATAAAATGTAGAAGCTGATTTAGAAGAATTTCCATTCCTGTATTCCTTTATCCTTTCTCTAGATCACCTTATGCAACTTTGTAACACCTACACACCTACCCCTTATACAAATAAACTCTTCTTGCTAAACTATGGATAGTTAAGACCAGGTTGTAGTATTTAGGAGTCTTGCTCACTTTGGAATCCTGAAAGCCTTGCACCATGGTTTGCTTGGAGTAGGACTCTATCAAATCGTCTTTAATTGTACATGTGTTGAATGATAAAGGCCCAAGATCTGCTTTTAGCCCCTAATGTTACAGAGAAGCAGTTAATGTTGACAGGAGCAGGCTGCAGTGGGCTTGCTGAATTCTCCAGGGGATGAAGCATCCTGCAGCTCATCCTGAGCACCTAGCGGATTCTTTCCAATGTTGACTTATTGATTAACTTATGTAGTCATATATGGATATATGTGTATATATATATCATATATAGATATATGTGTATGTCTGTACATACACATATACATGTGTGTATATGTGTGTGTGTGTGTGTGTGTATAGACTCTTGACATATACAAATATATACAAGCATTTATTTAACAAGTATTTGAGTACATACCTGCTGTTATGTACTATGCTAGGGCCTGGGCATGCTGTCGTAAAAGAAACAGATATGGGGATGGCATGGGAGATGGGTAAGGGGACAGACAGTAAGCAAGTCAGTGCAAACATTTAAGTTGTGGCAAGCGTTCTAAAGAACTTCATGGAGAAGGACAAACAAGGGTGGTGAGGGCACTAGTTTAGATGGGGGAGCCGAGAAGACCTTGCTGAGGAAGAGGCTTTCCATTCAGAGGGCCAGGTGGGAGTTTATCAAGTGAAAACTGGGAGAAAGAGAATTCCAGTCTATGGCCGTGGCACCCTGAACGTGCCCGATCCCATCTGATCTCGGAAGCTAAGGAGGGTCGGGCCTGATTAGTACTGGGATGGGAGACCACCTGGGAAGACCAGGTGCTGTAGGCATAAAAAATGAAAAAAATAAGGGATCGTAAGCTAGCAAGGTCCTTGCAATCTGTGAGGTCAACTAAGGGTTGCCTTGCCTAAAAAAAAAAAAAAAAAAGAAAGAAAGAAAGAAAGAAAATTTCATGCCGAGGCAAGAGTGTGAGGATTCTAAGGCAGGAATGAGCACTGAGCATTGGGAGGAATTCTGGGAGAATGGGGATGGCTGGTTGGAAAGGAGGCCAGTGGCCAGATCATGCTGCACCCTTTAGGTCAAGGTCAGGATCTTCAGAGTTTATCCTGAGGGCTGTGGGAAGGAAGTAATGGAGTTTTAGGAGCCATTTGTGTTTCTGGAGATTGTTAGTGAAGGCTGTGAGGAATGGATTAGAGAGAGTCAAGAATTGCAGTTGGGAGCCTCTTTAAGAGGTGCGCTGGAGGGGTGAGGGTGTAAAGCTAGACGGGACTGAGTGAAGAGTGAGTGGGAAGTGAGAAAGTGGAGACTGTACATGTATAGGTTGATTGCAAAACAGAACAGAGAAACCGAGCGGGTGCCATTGAGAGTTTGTAGATACATGTCTATGTGAAAGGTGACCTTGGCCGAGGTTAGGGAGCTGAGTCCAGCTCCTCAATAAATCAACATATACACATTTCTGTGTGTGGAGTAAAATGGTACTAGCTCTACTAGGGAATTAGAAATTTAAATCCTAGGGCTGGCTTCGTTTCCAATTGCTGGGTAAATTTGAGCTGATCACTTGTCTTTTTCTGTTTAATACCCCCACAGCCTAGTGATTTTATGATTAAAAAAAAAAAAAAGATATCTTTCTATGAATATTCTTCTTTAGTAGCATCATTTATTTGTGTTAATTTGGATCCTTTTTATAAATTGAATTAGGAGAAATTTAAGTGGAACATTTGTGGTGAGATTCTAAGCATTCGCTCTTCGATGATCACCAATAAGTTGCTTTCAAATTGACATAAATGGAGAGAAACTAGTGGTGAGCCTGGCAATGAGGAGACACCAGTCCCCTCCAAGACACATGGGTAGGGAGCAGGGCGCTGTGAAGAGCCCAGGGCGTGGCTATAAGCCAACTCTCGTGCGTCAGTGGAATCCTTACCTGATCTCCCTCGTCACATGACACACTTTCTCTGTACCCATGGATAGCTTTGTAAAATATTCAAGAGAAGTACATCTGGTCTGTCCTCTGGGAACCCATGTTGAGCAGAATATGCTGGCCTAAAGATCAATAGTGAACATCACCAATAGCCCGATGGAGCCTCGAAGAAGAGATCGGGTACCCGATGATTAATTTATAGTTGCAGGGAATGAGAGTGTAAATGGGTCCATAGAATTGAGTTACTGCAAAGATCATTTAAGGCAGGTGCTGTCTCTTGAAGACTTCTTCCAGGAATGCTGACTTATATCTTGACAAGTTCATGTGTTGAGATGAAAGGATCCCAGAAGACTAAAATTCTGGGTTTGACCATGCTCACATTTTTTTTTAATTTTCATTCTTCTATGGACTGGTTTGGCTTTCCTATGCCCTGGTTGCTCTGCCAAGGTGAACCTATAAGCATTTTCTATGATTTACTTACGGTAAAGAATTGAATTGGCCAAAGAGATGAGAGAACTTTGTGGTTAAGGACTGTGGTTTGTAGGTGTGGATTGAGAGGAGACACTTGGGCTCTGCTAAGGTTACTTTAGCATTTTTGTCTTTGGGGTCAATAAATCTATACCTTCCAGGTGGTGTTTTTCTTGTGGGTTTTTAAGATCCCAGTTTTCTAAGTGTGGCACTCTCATGAGGCTACAGACATAAGACAGTGAGTGGCCTGCCTGCCTTTTCTTGGTAATTAGACATTGTCTGGCCAAGATTTAGGCCCAAGGCTGTTTCAGAGTTGAGTCTACTTGATGAAGCTTATCTCTTCTAGGCTCAAAGTGTAAATGGAAGTGTCATTATGTAGCAGTGTCCTGTGGGTCGGTCAGTTAATTGATGATTGACCTATCTATCTATCTATCTGTCTGTCTGTCTGTCTATCTTGTCTACCTAATCTATCTTAGCTGAAGTGTAAAATGTTATCGCTATCCCCATACATTCTCATCATCTCCTTAAGTCACAAATCCTGCAGTGTCGGCTCTCTCAATATGCAAAAATAGGAATCATGAAAGTCATATGATGCTTTAGAACTTTCCTTTTAAGCAGTTCCCCCCGACTTCTTGATCTGATCAGAAAGCGCATGTCAGCACGGGGCATCTTTGGGGTGATGAGCACTGAGCTTTCGTCTCCCAGCTCCTCCAGAGTTAAAACATGGAGGCTGCAGCACAGCTTTGCTTTCTTATCTCGTCTCTTTTATATGGGACTTTGAAGTAAAGAGTACAGGGGGCCCTCAGTTCTAACGGGTTTTCTTTTAGTCGCTTTTTACCAGTCACTCCTTGCACCCGCATCCACAGTTAAGAGCCCACGAGCAAGCTCTGTCATGCAATCCTTCATTTGTAAGTTAGTGTCAGCAACTTGGAGATAATTCGCATGTGAGCATGATCGGCCATTGGGGTTCAGCTTCCGACTGCCCCCTAAACGTAGTGAGGTCGTAAGGAGTGGGAGGTCGGGCGGTTTGGAGTAGTGGAACTCCAGAGTTGGGTGGTGTGGAAGGGAGGAGATGGAGTCGTCTCTCGTTGGACCTGGGCTCTGCCTCACTCACTCACCCGTCCGCACTGGCACCCACTCCGGAGGAGACAGAGTCCTCGTTGGTGTGGGCTGCTTAGCTGATTGCTCAGAAGGGGACAACCACAGAAAACTACCCTATTGCGTACAGAGTTTCAGTTTTACAAGATGAAGCGTTCTGGAGACAGATGGTGGCGGTGATGGTCGCACAATGCTGTAAATGCATTTAATACCGCTGATGGTTAGGATGGTTAAATTTTATGTTGTATATTTTGCCACAATAAAAAATTGGGGGGAAAAAAATTGAGATTCTAATGCTATAAAATAGCATTCTCATATGTGGTAGTCTCAATGTTTACATGCTTAAAAATGATTGAGAACACCCCAAAAGCTTTTGTTTAATGTGGGCTACAATTATCTATTTTAATTTTTACTAGAAATTAAAATAGATAAAATTTAAAGTATTTAATTACTAATTCATTTAAAGTAATCTCATTACATGTTAATATAAATGACATGTTTTAATGAAAAATAACTATCTTTTTTAAAATGAAAATGTTATGAGTGGTGTTGTTTTTTATTTTTACCAATTTATTTATTATAAGACAGTGATATTCTTGGATTTGCCTCTCCATTTTGCCTGTTAAGTTCTCATGCATAATATACCCTCTGGAAAGCTCCATTGGACATTATGAGAGAATCAGAATGAAACAGGAATATAACACCTTGCTTTATTATAAAAAATAGTTTTGACCTCACGGACCCTTAAAAGGAACCCCTGGGGTTCCCTGGCCACACTTTGAGAACTATTGCTATAGAACAAAACCAGTTGATTTTTTACGTATATGTTTTAGCCTCTTTTCATCTAATATGATCTGAGTTTGAACTTTAGCAATTCAAAGTATTGCTTCCATGTTTTACAGTAAAATAACTAGATGACTCCTTCAAAAAAAAGAAAAAAAAGTACCACATAATTTTTTTCCGAGTTTATGTAACAAGCAAACAAAAAGAATCTCCCCCAAACTCTGTTCGCACTATTCTATTGAGAGCATCTTCAGAAGTTCCCAAATCGGTAGGATGTGGAACTCTTTTGGATTTCCTTTGCTAAACTCACTTGAGTAGGAAACTCACAGACATAAAATCTTTGAATGCGAAAACCAAAGCCATGTTGTACTCCATGGTATGCAGGGTTTGTTTTTTTCCAGCATGCGTTCCCATTTCCTGCTGAGCCAGGACCTTCTCAGGAGGAAAGCCTGAAGCCGTCTCCTGGGCTGGGCCAGAGCTGCCAGTTGTCACTGCCGAGCTGAGCTCCCTGGAGGCCGTGGATCTCCCTGGAGTCAGAGGGTCTCCTTCGCTCCCCTCCAGCTCTGTCCCACCTCGTTCTTCCTTTTATGGAGAACTTGGAAACTTAGAGAAAGGTGAGTACACTTAGAAAATGGATTGGAGGATGGAGGGGTGTCAGAATTAATTTTAATATGTCAAATTGAAAACGTTTGGCTTGCATTGCCTGGGGATCTCATTATTTTATAATTTTTTTCATGTTGACATAGTATGGAATTAGTCATAGAAGAAGGCAGTTCTGGGCAGAGCATTAAAAAAATCCCCTAACATGGCTGCCACAAGCAGGATGGGATGTTTGTGAAGCGCAAAAACATTACATTCTATTTTTCAAATAATGCGTTAGATGCTGTATCAACCATGATATTTATTTGATTACATCTTTTAAAAAGTTCAGTGAAATTTTTTTTCTTTCTTTCTTTTCAGTCTGTGAAGTAAATAGTCACTGTGGTAACATTCTAGGAGAAGGCACTTGGCTCTCTGAGAGTTTTGTTGAAAATATGCTGAGGATTTATGATTTGGAGAAAGCACGCTTTTACTTCCAGCAGCAAGACATGCTTTTCTCCAGTCCTCTAGAAATGTCCTAATGTGCCAGGTGCGCAGACTGAGCACAGACAAACAATAGCTGGGTCCGGCAATCTCCCCCCAGCACCCTACACCCCCAGGAAAGGCCGTGTGATGAGAAGACACTCCCGAGCAGCCTTCTCCACTCTATTTTGAGCAGGAAAGTCCTTGTCTTTTAGACTTAAGCAGAACATTCATTTAGGTCTATTTCTACCAGACGTTTCCCACTTGCTTGCTGTGTTACCAGACTCTGGCGTTGCCGAGTTTTGGTGATATTGCTAAGAAATGAGTCTCTGTCAGCACAAAGGGGAAGTGCCTGTTGGCATTAGATGTGTGTGCAAGGGCATGTGTGTGCAACACATCGAAGGAAAGTGTCCTGGAACAGGTGACTTTCGAGCTGATTTCTTGAAGATAAAACTGGAACTAACCGGAAGAGAAAGGAACAGAGGGAACAGCTTCAGCGAGGTTTGGAAATGAGAGTGAACTAGAAGGCTGGGGATGGTCCGCGATTTGCCGGGACTGAGGCAGGGGGGTCTGGAGGAGGTTGGTGGGTATCTCGGCCAGAGAGACAGGCGGGGATGTTGCTGCTTGAAAGCCGAGGGGTTCGGACTGTATATCCTGAAGATGCTGGGTACTGACGTGTTCTGATCTGTACTTTAGGGAAATCCTTCTGGCTGCCTGTGGAGAGGGAAGGGTGTTAGTGAGAGGTGGGGGCAAGGCGATGCCACCGCCTCGGGTACTGGCCTCTGTCATCCAGGTAGTTAATCTGGCCCATTCCTTGATTGCTGAAGTGGCCTGGCTCCTGCCTGATTCCACGTATGGCTCTTCAGGCTTCTCTTCGAGCCCCAGAGCTTCGGACAGCCTTCTGACCAAAACTGGGTTTGTTGTTGGTCACACCAGCTGCTCTTGCTTGTAGTCCGAGAACCCTGAGAGATGTGAGGGCGTGAAGACTGATCTCACAGCCTTTCCTGCTGGTTTTGAAAGGGGAACGCGGAGCAGACACACAGATGGTGTTTGCAAAAGGGGAGTGAGGGATTCCTGGGAGGGGCAGAGGAGACCAGGTCCTGCAGAGGGACTTCGCTGGCTTCCCAGTCCTGCTGCAGGTGGTCCAGCTTCAGGTGTGTCTACCTGGGGAAGGGGGTCAAAATAGCATCAAATAGATGGGGCAAAGTCTGCTTACTTAGAATTCCAGTTCTTCTGCAAATGATACTTAGGCCTCTGGCCATGCTTAATGATAAAAAAAAGAATAAGTATTTATGTAGCACTTATATTAAGTGCTGGGTACTGTTCTAAACGTGATATACATATTAACTCATTTTATTCTCATAACGATACTTTGATGTAAGTATTATCATCTTATATTAAATTATATTATTTGTATCTATCATCTATCTATCTATCTATCTATCTATCTATCTATCTATCATCTATCTATCCTCTGTCTATTTATCTATCATCTATCATCTATCTATCTATCAGAAGAAATATCAAGGAGAAGTTTCAGTAAGTTTTCCAAGACGTACAGCTAGAAAGCAGCAGAACTAAGATTCAAATCGGGGAAGGCTAGGTACAGAGTCTGTGCTCTTACCTATGAATTTGAATCTCAGCTCCACCACTTGCTATATGGCAAAAGGTATTTAACCTCTCCGGGATCATTTTCTTCATTTGCAGAGTGAGAATAAGAATAGCATCTCCCTTAAGATAGACAAGTAAGACATTTAAAGTGGTGCTTGGTTCAAAGTAAGCACTATAGAGTGTTTGCTAGAAAAATGGTATTGTAATAGACACTGTAAAGAAGGCTGAGTGTACATCCTTTGCAGAGGTAAGCCCAGAAAGCATTGCGACTCATCTACTGATCACTTGTGCTCCATGCAGTGACCTTTGTAGAAATTACGTAGCTCTTCATAGAAAGAGCACAAGATAATAAAAAGTCATTTGAATTTTCCCCTTACACTCATTTAGGGAGATGACAGGACAAAAGTAAAGTGTGTTCTATGGACATGAGCCTGGTCTGTAAGGACACAGAACAAACCGCTGTGAACGGGAGCAGAGTGTGCGACCCCCTTCCCCAGCACAGGAATGTCTGGGGCAGCTGACCTTGGGCTGCGGGCTGCCGCTTACCCTCTATCCTTAGCCATTCTGAATCTCCATTTTCTCATTCATAAATGGTGGGTCATAAGAATGTCTCCTTCTCTGGGTTCGTCTGGGGATTAAAGAGCGCATTAGTTCATTCATTACTTCATGCTGGGCATTAAGGATGCAAAGATTGCAGGCCCCAGTGTCGAGGAAATTGTGCTACTGCAATGGAGAATAGGAAAGAGAATATGAGTTTTGAGGGCGTTCTGAGCAGGCAGACAAGTGAGAAGTTAGGATAATTTTAGAGAATTTTAAGGAATTCTTTATAGCTCTAGAGTTTGAGTTGGGTTGTGGCCAATGAGGATAATGGATTAGAAATTATAAGGGCCACTAACATTTAATTGTGCATTTACTATGCATGAATCACAGAGGGCTTTGTTTTCATTGTATCATCTTGAATCCTCATAACTGCTCTATGCGATGTGTGATATTTTATATTCATATTTTACGAACGAGGAAACCGAGGCTCAGAGAAGTTAAATGACTTGCCCAAGGTCACACAGCTCGTGCATGGTAAAGCTGGGATTCAGACTCAAGCGGTCTGAATCCAGAGTTTATCCCAAAGGCAAAAGGAGCTGTCAGAGGACTTCAAGCCTGTGCCTTTCAGAGGGTAACATTAGCTGGCGTGAAGCATGAAGCATGATGGGAAAGGGAATGGGCCTAAGGCAGAGAGTACTACTGTAGTTAATCACGGGAAACACGGAGCTTCTGAATAAATAGATGCAGGAGCAATAGAGAAAGGGAAGAGATTTGAAGTACGTTTGGGAATGAGGCTGAAGGGAAAGTGTGGGTGTGTTTATTTTAATATCCCAAGGGGTCATGTCAATGAACATGTCCAGCGGGCAGTTATATGAACCTGAACTGTAGGAGATCTAGGTGGAGTTATACCTCTGGGTGCCGTAGTAGTTAGATGACATTGTCAAAGAGAAGAGCAGAGGGTCGAGGAGGAGCCCACGGGATGGGGAGAGGACACAGATTTGAGGTCTGCAGATTGCATCCAGGCGACAGATTTGTGTGATTTGCCTTACAGTATTAAAACATTAGAAACCATAGTTGCCAACATGTGAAAAACTAGGAAAGTTACCGTGAAAATAAGAAGTGTGGGTGTTCTGGACACAGCGGGAGAGCCAAGCACTCGATGCCCACAGGTAAGGGACAGCGGTCAGGGTCAGTCCTCTCCAGCTTGTCCCCACAGCCAGGTGTCCTCCTTCATTATTTTGGGCACCTGCCTGGCTCCTGCAAGTATTTTATTTTGTGATCCCAGATTTAAGGTTTGAGAGGAGGAAGCAGAGTTTCACAGGAAACCAAGGGTGAGCAGTCAGATGAGTGATGTCAGTGAACTGCAGGGGCCGGGAGGTCGGCAGGGATAACGCCTGCGACAGGTGAGCTGGGTTTGGGGATGCTCATTTGGAGGCGCCCTTTGCAGAAAACACTTACTTAGAGAGTTAGGGTAAGGACTGTGGGAGGAGAAAGAAGGATGCGTGTAAAAAATGATTCGAAGAAGCCGCGTTGCAAAGAGGCATTTGGGGTTGGGAGATTTGATTTCACGTTATTTTTTTAACGTGCGTCACTTGCGCATATCTATATAAAGATGTGTATTACATACAATAGCATTTTCTTTACTTGCCCTCGGGTTACGTTTATACCTACGAGGAGTCCAGTCTTCTCTTTGGTTGTACTTATTAAAACAGAGCACTGCCAGGGCGTGGAATGGAGTGAGGTACTCCGTGTGTCTGGGAAGACGGTCCCGCCAGCTTCAGATCTTACCCGTGTTAAACGCGTTTTTGCTGTTTTAGTACGTGAGCAACAGGGGCTTCGAAGAAATAATTCTCCATTTTAGCAGCAGCAGGTTAGGTCGAGTGGTGCCCACGCGGTGATGTGTTACCCGCCTTCGCTCATGTGTGCGTCTCTTGTCCATTTCCTTCTGCCATGGACCAGGCGGAGTCTGCAGGGTGGCCTTACCAACCAGCATCATTTCTGTTGCAGCCTGAGTTAGTGTGCTTTTATCGGTTTTTATGCCATATGCCAATTTTTCCATTTCCTTTTTTTTTTGTATTTATTTTATGATATCGCTTGATCGAATAGCTTGTTGTTTATGAATATGGGTTTGAAATGATTTACCTTGTCTTTGATGAAAACTCTTTTTATTACGGAAAAGCTGTATCTCCCTTCTGCAGTGGCTGACAAATAAGCTCCTTTTTTTCTGCAATGACCACAGTTTCAAAAGTATATGCTACAATTTTTTGTTTCTACCAGTAATGCTGCGGGCGAGAGATTTTAAAGTTTGACATGGAATGGAAGTATCCAGTAGCTATTCCTAACCCTCATCCTAACAATTGCCCACTGACTAATTAACTCATTAATTCAATTTATCAAATGATTTTGAAGAACCTACTACTATGTGTCAAATGAGGCATCAGGCACCGAGGATATGGTGTTGCTTAAGACAGACAATGATTCCTACCTTCACGGAGCTCATATCCGAGTCAGGAAACAAACTATAAGTAAGAGAAAGATATAAAGTATATGTTTTTAAGTGTATTTTAGGAATTTGATAAATGCTAAAGATAAAAAAAAAAAAAGCAACAAAGGAGGATATTCTTTGGGAGCTTTAGCTAGGGTAACCTGGGGAGGCCTCATTGGGAAGATATCGTTTGAGTGACCTGAGGGCAGTGAGGAAGCAAGGCAGCAGTCACCTGCAGATAGAGCATTCCAGGCGGAGATCAGCCAGCACAGACACCCAGAGGCAGAAATGTGCCTCATTTAAGGAGCGGTGCCCGGTGTGCAGCCGGATGGGAATGAAAGAGAGCGAGAGGAGTGAGGGATGGAACCAGAGAGGTACAGTGGGGAAGGGGGCTTTGACTCTGAGTGAGGTGGAAGCTACTGAAGGCCTGACCGTGGGAGTGACGCGATGTGACCTACATTTGAACAGACCTCTAGCTAAGCGATTCTTAGCCCTTTTCGTGCCGTGGACCCCTTTTGCAGTCTGGGGAAGCCGACGGACCGCTTTCCAGAGTAGTGTGTTTGAATGCAAACAATAACAACCGCAAGCTAGGAAGCCGATCGTCTCAATCGAACTATTATGATTTAGCAATACTCGTGCTTCTTTATTCACTCGTGGAAGAAGATCTAGCGGTAGGTCTGTAACTACCGTGATTTTGGGGTAATAATGAGCACACGTGATATTTTGGGAGATCTGCAACAACTCTGATATGATGTGAGATTACCTGGGATTTGTATTTTGGCAAAATCACAGGCACTGCTAATACTGCCCTGGACGGCTGCCTGCATTTTTAATGAGAGAAATTGCTAAATTTCAGTTAGTGAAAATCAAGATCCACCTCCCACCCCCACCCTGCGGTTAAGTTCAAGGGCTTCCTGAGTTCTCTCTACAGACCCTCGTCTGTTAGGTGGAGAATAGATTAAGTGGGCGGGCTCTGAAAGATAATGGGGGCCATCCCATGAAATGCTGCTGGTGTTCCTGCTGACCCTGTCCGCATCTCGGCAGGCACTGCTGGGGTCCACTGCCCCGAGTCGGACCCGCCGTTCCTGGTGGGGTGCCGTACCCAGTGCTCGCCTCTAGTTTGTAAGATGTTCTAGCACCAGCAGTAACTCCAGGAGGTCTGTCTATATGTCTGTCTATCTATCTATCTATCTATCTATCTATCTATCTATCTATCTATCTTTCTGGTTCCTCGTGGCTAAAGAGTTAGGGAGACCTGGGTTACGGTCCCTTTGTTTCAGCCATTCCCACGCCTTCTGTTCTCCCTTCCCAAGGATGTTTCTCACCTGTCATTCCCAGCTCACAAAGGTGTGGACAGTACAGGCAGACTTCTTTATATTCTAAGAAGATCTGTATAAATATAGATCACGGGGGTATATCCCAGCCATTCCGCGAGCTTTCTAGTCTCCGCGTCTCTGTAAGAGTTCTTCCCATTGCTTGGAGAAGAACCTTCTTACCTGTCTCCTTTACTTGTTGGGATCTGACCCGGCCCTCAGGGCTCAGCTCACATGCCTCCTGTTCATTTAGTTGTCCCCATCTCCCTATCCCAGAGGGACCCTTGATCTCCTCTGAACTTCTGCAGCATGGTCTCAGTACCTCTCCTCAAGCCACCTAACATCTTCTTCCTTGTAGTGAGAAGGCTCCTTATTTATTTACCTTTTTACTCTCCTGCAAGTTTTTCTACACTCCTTTAAACTCCGAGGGCAAGAGCCATGTTGTCTTTTGTTCTTCGTAGTTCTCAGGACAGTGCCTGCCATAAAGCAGACGTGAATGAACAGCAGAAGCTTATGATTCCTACAAATGACACAGGAGCACCTTGGACGAAGATTCTGTCTCACCCAAATCTGTATGTAAGTTCACTTAACGTCTGTGCCTCCCACCCCCACCCCCAATGATGGAGGTTGATAAGGACCTTTTCTTTTCACGAGTAGAAATAATTATTTTCATTAAGTGTTTTACAAGTGGTACTTTTAAAGAAATTTACACAATATTGAGAGGTAGAGTAGAAAGCAAAAATTATCCCAAATTCCATCTCCCACACAGAATGCACTTAACATTTGGGTGTATATTCTTATGGATGTTTTTTTTTTTTTTTACCTTATAAAATTGGACATATTTTATAAAGATCAGATCATGCCATATATTGTATTAATTACTTTTTTTTTTTTACCTACCCTATTGTGACTGTCTTATGAATCTACAGGCAGCAGAACTTAGAGGCTAAGAGAATGGCTTTAGAGCATTATCGTTTGAATTCAAACCACGAAGGTACCTTTAATAGCTGTTGACCCTGGAGAGTTAGTTAATGTCTCTATTTACCAGTTTCTCCATCTGTAAAATGAAAACGCTGGTTGTCCAAGTGCTGTGAGGATGAAGTGGGCCCAGACATGCAAACGTGTAAGCAGGGCCTGATCTCACACAGGAGCTCTTACTGTTATCATTCCAGCGTTTTTAATGGCCAGAGAGTCGATCGCTACACGGCTACCTCTTCATCTATTTAATCATTCCCATATTGATGGACATTTAGGTTGCCTTTGGCTTTTTGCTCTTATGAATAATGAACGGGGCAGTAAACATCCTTGCGCACACATCCTTGCACGCGTATCTGATTTATTTCCTCAGCGTCTAACCGTGGAAACCAGAAGGTTTCTTTTAGTCAGTTTACACCCCTGTTATCATCGCGTATGTTTTTTTCCCCTACACCTTCTCAAACTGCTTGCTTTCAGTTCCTTTCTTATCGCAGTGTCGGTGCAGACTTTGATGCATCGGCCTTTGAACACGTGGGGACATTGGAGACTGAGCACAGGGTGGAAAGCCTCCAGGTGGGCTGACTGCTCGACCGTTCCCTGGCTGAGGCCAGAGCCCCAGCGTTTGTCTAGCCCCGCTGCTGGGGGACGCTTGCAGGGCGGAGCGAGCCAGGCCATTCCTTCCTGGAGTCGGTGGAGAGGTGGCAGTCACATCGGGGAGGCCCCGAGCCTTGTCGACTCACAGGATGACCGTGCTGGGGTTGGCGTCTGTGTGGTTTTGCTGCTTCTTACGAGGCGCACACCCTTCCACAGGGCTTTCCTGGCTTCCCTCCCCGCAGATTGTCTTCAGACCCGACTCGGTGACTCAGCATCAGCCTGGCTCCCCAGGGGGAGGTACCTCAGGACAGAGAACCAGAGGAGAGGAGAGGGGCGTTTAGCTACCCCCGCCTCCAGCCTTAGGGGATTCTGGTATTCGCTCATTCTGGAAGGCCAAGAGAAATAAAATTTATATTAACCTTTCAAATATCATTTAGGGGCTTTGCTTTGGAAAGTCCTCACTGCTTTCCTCTCTGAAGACTAGAGCTTTTAGAAATTTATTTTTAATCCCTGAATATATTAGACCCTGAGGAGTTTTCCTTTTCTTCTAAGAACAGATAAAAGAAAATTTTTTAAGAAAAAAATCATTGGCAATGCAAGGATTTCTCACATTTTAATATACTTACTGAAATTTGGTAATTTGGAAAAAGTGGTTGGGGAATATTTTTCATAATCTATCTGAATCATCTAGAAGTTGTTGTTGTATTTTTCTGATTACTTTGGATTATAGGATTTTATAGGATTTAAATAAAAATACACATTTTCTGGTACAGTAAATACAATTATGATAGTCTGATTGCAACGTTTTAATTTTATTAAAGCAAAACCTTGGACCACAATTCTCATTAGTTAGAGCAAGATGGAGGTAGGGTCGAATGTCACCTTTTATTATTATTATTTTATTATTATTTCAGAATTTTTTTTTAAGTTTATTGGGGTAACATTGTTTAATACAATTATATAATTTTTAGGTATACATTATAGTTTGACATCTATATATTCTATTGTGTGATTACCACCCAGAGTCATTTCAGATTTTATTATAAATTGGTCTGTGTTTGACACATAGTGGCAAGACCACAAAACAGAGGCGTATTTGCATTTTTCCTGGGACTCCACTCGGTCTCCACAAGGCTGGGGTTTTGGTCCAGAGTAGGCGTGGTTAGCCGGAGCACCACCACCTGCAGAACGCCGAGGCAGGCCTCTTCTTTGAAACTACATCAGTGCATGTGCGCCGCATGCCATTCTGGCACTGAAGATGTTAGCAAATATAAGACAGACTCTCAGAGAAAAATCACTAACCTTTACTCTGGACTTAAATTGCATGAAGTGTGCTTCGAGTTTCAGCAAAAAGGTTAACCTTGCTTTTATCTTGCCTCATTTGCCGAGGTTTGCTGGTCTGACACCGGGAACGCCATGATCGCATTCTGAAAGCACAAGCGTTTGGGGGACTATCCCCAGCTCCTGTCAGCAGATGAAGTATCGGCACAGTCTATCGCCCTGAGCGTTCTGAACTTACGGCTTCTAAAAGGCGTCTGCAGTCTTTTCACGCTGCTTTAGAGCAGTGGTTCACAGCTAGGGATGATTTCGCCCTCCTGGGGACATTTGGCAATATCTGGAGGCAGTTTTGGTTATCGGAACCTTTGGGGGAGGGGAGGAGGCATGCTACTGGCACCTAGTGGGTAGAGGCCAGGGATGCTGCTAAACATCCCATAGTGCATAAGTAAGATAGCTCCTCCCCGCCACACGAATAGAATTCCCTGGCCTTAAAATGTCCAAGTTTGCAAGTTCAAGATGTCTCCAGGGAAGCCGGCTGGCTAACAGGAGGTGTCATTAACCTGGTAAGCTCATCACAGGCCAGGGTCTTCGCAAACTCACTTTCCAGTGTGCCAGAGCCGATCAGACTCTAGGAAGGTGACTTGCACAGAAATCTGCAGCAAACTAAGTGATAAACCTTCTAGCCTTGTTAAGTTCCACCAATCAATAGAGCTAGTCGACAGAGTAGACACCTGTGTGGGCTGCATAGCTCATATGCTCCTCGTTGGCAAGGTGCCAGGGAACAGAAAGCTCCAGGAGGTGCTTTGGGGACCTCGGATTAGAACGAGGGGCCGGAGTTGAGGTACCTAATGCTGCCTGAAACTCTGAGGTCTGGACTCTCAACACTCCACTCACAATGCATCTCATCAGGGTTGGAGCTGCTGCATCCTCAGGATGAGACTCTCTTTGTAGAAAGTGCTGGGACGTGTCTTGGGAACCAACGCTGATGTTTTACACTTTCCTCCTTCGCTTCCTGTGCTGACCGGCCGCCTCTCATTATCCTTATTGATTCTTTTAATTAATTTACTCTTCAGTCTGGTTGGCTTGGGGGAGAGGAAGTGGTTCAATAAAAATGTGTTAAACACCATCGTGTAACAGGGATAATTAATATGAAGATTGATATTAGGACACTCTTCCTAACTGGCTGCTTTCTCAGTCTGGTGGGTGGCATTGAGGTGACAACATGTCAGAAGAATGTGAGCAGAGCAGTGACTGCTCCACTAAAGATTCTCTGCAAGCACAGAAGACGCATACCTGTGCTGTAATGTCACTTGCACGGTCTGCTTTGATCTCTCAGGCACCGATTATATAGTTTCAACTTTTGGAGAGCTACCTTATTCCTGTGATTCTGAGTCCTGGGAGAAGGATACGGGGTCATTATCACTCCTGCGTACTCTGCCTTTCCATCTGATAGTCCTCATTCTATTCCAAGGTTGGATGTCAGGTCTCTGGATGACGAGAGTCCAACATGTCACCTTCTCTTCACCTTTTCCCTCTCAGTAATGGAGGCAGTCATTTTGTAGGTTTGCGATGCTGTCATCAGCCCACCAGGAAATATAGCCAAGCAAGGACGGTGCAAAGAGTTTCCCTTTTTATTACGAAGAGAAGAAATCTTCAGGGACTAGCAACACTTGGGTGAACTTGATGTGTTTTGCCAGGATCCTGCTGAATCACTTGGCAAAGTCAGAAATCTGCTTAAATGCTAAGTCACAAATGATACTGTCTTCTCCTGAACAGTCACACACTCATAGGAGTGGTAGGGACGCAGAGAAATAGAAACATTCACTGGGGTTTCGAAGCAGCAAGGGGAGGCCGTACTGGATGTGCACATTTTCCTTCCCCAAAGCCCACCGGTTCGGGCCATGTTCTGCCCACCTCCCCCAATCCTTCCTTAACTGTCCCCAACAACTAAAAGTGGATCTTGATTTTCTACGCCAATTGAAATCAGGCAGACCTACCTGGACTGGCATCCTGGCCCTGGCACTTATTAGGTGTGGGACTTGAGGCAGGTGTCTTCTCTGAGCCTTGATGTCCCAGCTACAAAACGAGAATAACAGCGTTTACTACCTACAGCAGTTGAGGACAGAGAAGGGAAGGTTCCTGGCATGTTGTAGGGACTCAGAAAAAGCTAGTTATTATTCTGTGCAGAGGTCACTCTTAGAATGCGAATGCCCTAAAGAGGATGTGAAGTGACATAAATTCACACCTAGAGAGATTGACGGACATTACATTTTCCCTCCCAAGTCCAGTATTTTGGACAGGAAACATGGTGATGGAAAATGAGGCGAGGCATAAGAGTTCTGCGTTCTGGTGGAGGGAGAGAGAAAGGGACCGCCTGGGGTGTTATTCATCCATCGATTGTTGCCGGAGGGCCCAGTAGCTACCCGTTTCTGTAAAGCAGATACACCTGGCTAACCTTGCAGCCTGTCCCTGGGCCAGCCCGGTCCTCTGTGGTCTGCCGGTGCCCAGCAGTGCTTGGGTGTCTTCTAGACGTGCTGAACAGCCTAAATACTTACTAACTTTTTGTTTTGGTAATTAATATAGTCATATCAAAGCTATTTGCAGTTCATTCATCCTCTCCCAGCCAGATTAGTCTTACCTTCCCTTAGAATGTGCTCCATTTGGGAAAACGTCTGACAGGGCAAGGAAGACTACACGTGCGTGCTGCGTCCTTTGAACAAGGTGCAGCAGCGCATCCTCATTTTGCTGGAGCACAGACACCTCAGGCTGACCCAATGGCGTTCCACCGGGAGGCCTCCCAGGAAGAAGGAGGGGGAGGAGGATTTTAGCTCCTGAAGCGATTTTATTTATCCCCGTCGAGATTTCTCGAACTCTTCTGCCAAGAATTTTATCTCAGAAGTTCGGTTTGGGTGGAGAGGCATTTTTTTTTTTTTTTTGTCCTGGATCATTTCTCCTTATCAGCTCTATTGGAGGCAGGAAATCACTGAGGGGTGGCTCTGCCCCTTGCTTGTTGGGACCGGCTGTCCGTCTCCATTCCTTGATGCTGGGAGGACACCAGTTCCTTGTTCAATATTTGGTTTTGGGTCTGTGGCCCCCGGGCGGCCATGGAGAGGGGCGGCAGGCACTGGTCTGGTTCTTCACCCCCCTTCCTCTCGCATCATGCTCTGCAGACCTTAATCTAGAACGAACCTTGCCCAGTGGCTGAGAGAGCCAGAGGCACTTCTTTCAGAAGCTCAGAATCAATCTTTTCTTTTCCCTCCCGTAACCCCACTCCTTTGGACCTAACATTGATTGGAAAACGTGAAAATCAATGGATAGATGCTTAGAGACTAGTATAAAGCTTTGGGAATGCGTCAACATGAGGTAAGGCTTACCTTGTTGGGAATTGAATTTTTTTGCTTCCTTAATTTTATTCAGAGAGAGAATTGAAATTTGTCCTTCTCTTTGTTTTCGATACAAACTAAACTCTCCCTCTGTATACAACTCCTCCACCAACACCCCCGCACACACCTTCATTAACCAGAGAACCCAGATCCAGCCCGTAGAGTCATTTCTCATCTGTGAAATATAGCAATGAACAAATAAAGCAAAATCGAATTCGGCCAGCCTTTGAAACCTATCGATTTTAAATTAGAGCAGCCGTGTTAATTCTATTAGGGCGGTCGCATGCAGAACTTGGTCTCTGGGATGGATTAAAATGTATTCATTGGAGATTTATGAGTATATCCTTGATGAATTAGCTCCTGAAAGAAACTGTGGGAGGCGAATGACTGCAGTGCTCATTCGAGTGCCTCGCTTTATCTCTGGATGTTTTGTTGGCTTCAGTGGAGATGCCTCAAGCGTCCACTACTGTCAATAGCTGAGAGTCCTTGGGCCTGAGAGAGGTTGTAAATCCTGAGGCTTCGTGACCATGTCTCTCCACCCGTGTGTCCAGTGGGAGCAATGGTTCCATGGGGGGAAAAGACCACCCCCTCCCTGAGCTGGATGGGGCCTAAGACACGGGGAGAATCAGTAAAGTGCCCTTGTGCTGACTTGGAGGTAGGACATCTTGGGCGTGTTTTATACTTGGAGTTACAACTTGACCGATGCTTTCTCCTGCAGGCGAGAGTGATTCCCAGCGATTGCTTCGAACAGCAGAGGACTTCTCTTCCTTTTGGCCACTAAACGCCCATGCGGACCACACATTCCAGCGGGGGCAGAAAGGCAGAGCTTCTCGGATGATGATGGACGTTCTGCGGAGCAGGATGACGGCAGAGTGTGTTACATCGACACCACGAGGGTAAGAGTTCCTCTCTGACATTTTCTTTGGCACCAGCATTTGTCAAAGGAAGGGGAGAATGAATCCTAAGGTCAGTCACCAGGGAGACCGTTCTGGTGGTAAAACTTACCGGGCAGTTGGGGCAGACGGCCGAGGGGGAGAGAGAGTGTCAGCCTGGAGGAGCAGGGCGAAGTCATCCTGGGGGACACGGTGGACCACCTTTGGAAGTTTCCACCGTTCGCATTGCCCAGCCCCTCTTTTGACACTTGTAGGTCAGACTTGAGGAAGTAACGCTGCTGTTTTTTGTGACAAGATTTCATTCTGTCCATTCGAGTCAGCCTGGCTTAAAATCCGTACTGTGGAGCTGGGGCGGGTAAGAGTCTGGCTCAGGTCACAGACTGAGGGCTCAGCAGAAGTACCTGACCCAGAGACACGTTTTTGTTTGAGCCACATAGTGTTGAAATCAATTCCACAAGGACGCCGAGATTTCCTGGTTCACCGGGAACACCGAAAGGTACGTCTACGTCTACACGGGCGCTCTGTTCCCGCGGGGAAGTGTGGTGTTGAGTAGCCTCTGCCTCTTAGACGCGCGTGGATGGCTCACCTGTCCCCAACCAGGCCCCTCCATTTGTTTAAATGACTTGTTTGCCACTGGACGCATCTCACTTCGGCACGCCTGTTCTAGATCATTCTGCGAACTCTTTCACAAAAACAGTGATATCTTTTGTTAAAAAGCTATCTTTTTAACAAAAAAAAAAACCCTACCGCCCCAACTGCCCAGTAGGTTTTATCACCAGAATAATCTCCCCGGTGTCTGACCTCCATTTTCGTCACTACGCTGTAGGCTTCATTCTCCTCTTCCTTTGTTAATTCTCCCAGATGAAAGGGAGCATCTTTCGCTAGACTGTGGGCAGCAGTTAGCATCAGGGGCTGTGGCTGTGGAGATGACAATACATAATCCATGGAAATGCTTAGAGTCCAGTGACAGCAATGGCCAGACTTGTCGGGGTCAGAAGAACTGTAAACACGTGATATCTTGCGGTGCGTGCTACAAGGAAAGCACACCCGAAGGTCTGTGGGAGAAGGTCAGCGGGGCGGGGGAGCGGCAGGAGGGAGAGCTATTAATTTGGCCTAGGTGTATTCAACTTCTCCCAAACTCCCTCCCCTGGCACCGGAGTATCACCACAACGGACACTTGTCTGTGGGTTCCCCATTTGCATATGGGTTCCACATTTGTCTTTTCCTTGTTGGGTTATAGGAGTTCATTATCCTTGATACCGGACCCCTATCAGATATTGCAAATATTTCCTCCCATTTTGTGGATTGTCTTTTTACCTTTTTACCTTCTTGATACTTGTCTTTCGACTTGGTCATGTCCTTTAAAGTATAACATTTTTAATTTTGATGAAGCCAGTTTATCTATTTTTTCTTTGATTGCGATTTTGGTGTCATGTACAGGAAGGTATTACCTAATCCAAGTTTAGGAAAACTTATGCGTGCATTTTCTTATCAGAGTTTTAAATTTTGACACCTATGTTCAGGTTTTTGATCCACTTTAAGTTAATTTTTGTATATGGTGTGAGGTAGACACCCAATTTCATTGTTTTGTATGTGGTTCTTCCATTGTATTGTGTATGTAGCTATCCAAATGCTATCCATGTATCGAAAGATTATTCTTCCCCCATTGAATTGTCTTGACACCCTGTCAAGAGTCAGTTGACCGTAGATAGATATGGACTTATTTCTGCACTCCCAGGTCTGTAGCCTTGACCTACCAGACTGTCCTATGCCAGTATCGCTCTTCTTGAACTCGTTTTGTAGTAAGTTTTGAAATCATGAGGTATGTGTATTCCAACTTTGTTCTTCTTTTTCAAGATTGTTTGGCTATTCTTGGGTCCCTTACATTTTCATATAAATTTTAGATTATTTGTCTGTTTATGACAAAAAAAAAAAAGCAGCTAATATTTTGATCGGGATTGTGCCGAATCTATAGATTAATTTGGGGGCACTTTATCATTTTAACAATAGTAAGTCTTCAAATCCATGAACATGGAATGTCTTTCCATTTATTAATGTATTATGTAATCTCTTTCAATAGTATTTTGTAGTTTTCACGTGTACAAATTTGCACCACTTCTGTTAAATTTATTCCTAAGTAAGATCATTTCGATGCTATTATAAATGGAATTATTCTCTTTATTTCATACTGTGTTTACTCATTGCTATTTTATAGAACACAATTAGTTTTTGTATACCAATTTTGTATTCTGCAACATTGCTGAACTTATCTATTAGTTCTAATAATTTTTATATGTGCATTATATGGGATTTTCCTGTATATATAATCATGTCCTCTGCAAATAGAGATAGTCTTTTTGAGCTCTATTGCTAGGTACATGTCTCTTTATAATTCTTATGTTTTCTCGATGGAGTGACTCTTCTATTATAAAATTCGCTTTGTCTCTAGTAACAATTTTTGTCTTAAGTTTTATTTTGTGTGATATCAGAATAGTCACTCCTACTCTATTTTGACTACTAGTTTCATCCTTTTACTTTCAACCTGTTTGTGTGTTTTTAATCTAAACAAATATTCTCTAGTGTACCATTTTAATGGTTTCTGTTATAATTGTTTTTGAATTATTGGCCACATTTTTATAAAGAAAAATCTTCCTCATTAACTACTACATAGTTCTCCTAAGATGTAATTCATGCAGGATAAATGTTTGATGTTTTGGCTATATTTCTCACATTTAGAAATAATGTGTTGGTACTCTACTACTCTTCAAAGGTGATTTCTTTTCTTCTTTTTAAAAAATACTGCTATGAACTTAGAGTTTTTAACATACTGAAAATGTTTCAGTGCATTAAAGATTTCTTTTTCTTTTCGATGTACAAATTTTCCATATTTCACCAGTGGGAATCTCCTTAAGTTGGCCCTGATTCCCTTTAACTCTACCTTTGATCTCGCTGTTAGCTTCCTTGTTTTCTGATATAATATTCTTGTACATTCCTTGTATCAGATCTGGGATTGGTTATTTCTCCAAGGAATCCTTGTTCTTTCAGTGAGAAATTGTATTTTGATGCCTCAATTTGCATAAGTTCAGGATGTTCATTCTTCCTGAGTGTATGTCTTCAGTTGGGTTCCCTGAGAAATAGACTGAGACAGAGATTTATGTGGAGGAAATTTGTTGGGAGATGCTCTCAGGATCAACACCTGAAGGAAGTGAAGGAAGTTGGGTTGGTCAAAGAGAAGAATTGAACTCTGATGAGGTTGTAACAGGAACCTCGGTGATCCTATGGGGAGCTTTGGAGCAGGATTATCTATCTTGAAAAAAGGGTGCTGAATCTTGATAGTCCCCTCATAGATAAATCATTGGATGTGAACCTGACTGGGGAGTGAGTGTGACCTTGAGTGAGGCAGCTCTCTTTGGCTGAGGGTGATTCCCAGAGAGGGACTTAACAGAGAGCATTTAGCTATTAACACTTCCAGTATGTGTGAGAATGAATGTCTCAGTCCTAAAGGGGATCTATGTGATGCTCCACAGCATCCACTCTAGTTGGCCGTTTTGTTCTGGGCCTTTTCAGTGGAAATAAGATTTTCTTTTAACAAAAAGTAAATCACGAGTTCATATTGATGTTCTCACTTTAAATTTAGGATCATGGGGTTTTCACTTAATTTCTTTTGTTTTTGTATTCATACTTTTTTTTATCTTACACTCCAAACCTTGGGGATTCTTAATAACATTAACATAATCCTTTATTATATTTGCTTTACTCTGTGTGTGTATAAAAGTTTCAGAATAATTATATCAATAATAATAAAAATTTAAGATTTCTCACATTTATTTATTCTAAGGTGTAAACCACTAGAGATGTACAGTCAAATTATTATGTTTAAAACAACTTGAAATGATTAATCTTCCTGAGGTCAATGACCAAGTTAATACACAGTAAGATTCAATTTGGGGGATTGTCTTTTTATTTTTATTTACTTTTATTTTTATTAATTTTAAAACATTCGCATGGTTGCCAAGTCCAGCTTCCAACACTGTCTCCAACTTCCTGTTCGCTTTTTCCCCATAGATGGAAGCATTTTATTCGTTTTTGTTTTTTCCTTCTGTTTCCTTTTTTTTAACATAAGCACTTGTGTGTGTGTACACACACACACACACACACACACAGATATCCCCCCCAACTTAACTAATACACCCTAGAAATCACTTCATTGCATATATATATATATAGAGAGAGATAGACCATAGTTTATTCAGCCTATCTTCTATTAACAGATATTTGAGTTGTTTCTAATTATGCAAATGTATCTAATTTTTGCCTCTTTTGTGAGAGATTTCTAGAAGGGGACTACTGGATAAAAGGGTAAATGCCTGTGCTAGATTTGCCAAATTCCTCCCATAATCATTGCCTTTCGTTTCGCATGCCCACTTGCGATGTGTGATGCCCGCTTCCCCATAGACTTGTTAATAGGGTATCGTCCAATTGTCGGATTTTTTTCCAATTAGGTAGATTAAATATGCTGCTTCAGCATAGTTTTAATGTGCATTTATCTTATGATGTTCAAGGAAGAGCATTTTTTTCCCCCGTCTTAAGGCTAATTTGCATTTTTTTCTGTGAACTGCCTGTTCATAGCTCGTCCATTTTTCTTTATTGCTGTTGCCCTTTTTCTTCTCTATTTTAAGGTCTTTATACGTTAGGCATATTAACTTCTTGTATGTGATATAAGTGGCAAATTTTTTTTTCTGTATTTTTTTTAACTCTGTTCAAGAAATAATTTCCCATAAAAAATTATTTTACTTTTATCTAATAAATCGTATGTCTTTTGTTGTCTTTTTCTATATATGTTTTGAGTCAGAGTTAAGACAGTTTGCCCACTTACAGAGGAGTTGACTCATTTTTATTTAGTACATATATAGTTCACTTTATACACACACATATGTATGTACCTTTATATATATATACCTTCGTATATAAATGTATATTTGCCATTTAATAATATACAAATATACAACCAACATATATAAATATATAAAATACATAGGTAATAGATGTAAACAGGTACAGATTACCTTTGAGCTAGTCAGTGTTTTCTGAATAGGAGTGAATGAATGCCAGTTACATAAATGCTGGCTTGAATATAGGAATCTCGAGAGTATTGATGTTAATTTCTGGTTTTCTTTGTGTCACTGTGAGTGTGTGAGCCAGCATGCTGTGGAGAGCATGGGGGTTGGCATAAGGAGCCCTGAGTTGGGCCTCTGCTTTAACCCTTAAGAGCTGCGTGATGCCCACTCATCTCTCCCGATCCTGCATCCTCGCCTGCAAAATTTCAGAGTAGTTGTGAGGGACAAATGGTATAAGGAATGTTTACACTGGCGAGAGGCTGTCTGTGTGTGAGGGACCCTTACTACAGTCTGTAGAGGTGGAAATTTCTCCCTCCCTGCCTGTCACCTGCCATGGGACAGACACAGCCTAGGCAACCAACAGTATACTCTGGCTACTGTGAGTTGGAGAAGCTCAGCTTGTCCTCTGAGCTGTAGCAACAGATATGATCCAGAGAAGCATTCCTTCTTCTCTCTTCTGGAAGTCCCACAAAAAGAACCCTTGGTTTTATGATGTGTGTTGCTTTTACTATTAGACCTCATGGAATTAAGGGACCACATAATGGGTTCTTTCACTGGCATGGGGTGAGCAAAAAGCCAGGAGAACAGTGCAGGAAGACTGATATTATGAGTGATAATAGTGTTGTGTGTGCGTGTTTTTTTTTTTTTTTTTTTTTTTTTTTTAGAGAAGTGACTGCAGTATGATTAGTAAATGGATTACCTGCCCAAGGATTATGAGACCGACCTACACAGATAGTATCATGGAGGCAGACACTGGCTTTCTATCTCTGTGGCCTTTCAGGATAGCCAAGGAGATGAAAAATAAGCCGCCAGAAGATAACATCCATTAAAGTCTTAATGTCAGCTTGGCTAAAACTAGCTCCTTGGAGCAGTTTACTCCCGTCCTTGCCATGAGCATAAGCCTGCTTTCAGAGAGCTAAAGTTTCATAAACATTTGGACCAACCCATGGCTCTTATTTAGGTACTTCAGAGAAGATATCCAACTAAAAACAGAAAACAAGAGGTGGAAAGAAATCAAGCGTTTTGGAGATGTGAGCGTATCTATTAAATGGTGTGTCAGGCCATGCTGCGAAACACACTCAGTGTTGGTGTCTCGGGAACAGATGCCCACGTATTCTTTATGACTGTAAGCTGCCTCCCGGCGTGGATGGCAGAAAGCTGTGTCTTCTCGTGTGTCCTTTTTAGAGAAAGAGCCTTTTGTCTCGCCTCCAGCCCTGGCTCTCTATAAACATAAGGGACGAGAAATTCCCTTCCAACATTGCTGCCTCCTCCGAAGGTATCACCATCTGACCACTCATGCAGAATAGGAAATACACCCTCCTTTAGTCTTTCCACTTCCTTGTCCCTTGTTTTCAGTCAACCGCTAATATTGCCAATTCTACTTCATAGACTTTCCTTAAATGTATCACCTCTTTATATGCGTCACTGCTATATGCGTTTGGGTCCTCTCACTTCCTGTCACCTGTCCTATCGTTGCCCTGTCTCCTTGGCCCCAGCCGGTCCCCCTAGCAGACTTCCACCCTGCTGCCAGTGGGGACTTTCTAAGTCGTAGTCACAAATACAACCACGTTCACTCACTGATTAAGGTTGTTTAGTGGTCCTGCCTACGGGATAGACATTTCAGACTGTTATACAGCAGGTCCTTGAATCCCAGCATACCATTCAATGCCGTTTTGTTATAATGGTGATGAGATGCCACAGGAACTTAACTCTTGTTTATTTCAATGTAACCTATGGTAAAGTCATTTCACTTAACATTACAGAACCCATCGATGGCGTTAAGTGATCGCTTTTGCGATGTCGCTTTTGCACACACTTTGGTGCCCCTTGGTGAGAATTCCTTTTTCTCCTGTTGGTCAGCTTGTATCAAAATCTCCTTCCCTTCTTTTATCAGCACCGTCTGTTCAGTGGAAGCATCATTGTACTGAACGATGGTCAAAATCTACTATTTTCTTTCTGAGGAATGGGTCTGGTACATCCTGGTTAGTGTCCAGACTAAATGTACTGGGCCGGTATAAATTTGAGTACCCTGGATTGGGAGTGTGTGGGAGAGGGTCTGGTAGGGGAGGTAGTGGAGAGGAGTATGTTTGCGTTAGGAAATTGATAGTGCAATTAACTTAAAAAGGTTTCCCTAGTCCATTTCTTCTTTTGTGGATGTACCTGAAACTCCATCCCATGGAGTGTAACGATATCTTTAAGATATAGGGTACTTAAGGACAGGGAGATAATTGTTTCCTTTTGATCGTCCACATCCAAACCTAGGGAACAGGGCTTTCTCTTAAAGGAGCGAAACATACCTCTCTTGTAAGAGCTGAGCTGAGCCCCCCATTCTGTGCTTCGTGGGGGCGAAGCACAGAACACAGGGGAGTGCTGTGACTGAGGGTGTGTGTCACCGAGCCTCGGGACAGACAGCGATAAGCTTCGCACTGGGCGGCAGCTGGCCTATCACGTCTGAACTGAGCGCTCCCAAACGCAGGAGCCTCACGGCCGAGACTGGAGATGCTCGCGTTGCGTAAGTCATCCTAAACACATTGCTTCGGGGGCGCTGAGAAGTAAATTTTGGATGCCTAATACATAGAGAAATACAAATTAGTGTTCATAAAAATTATATGGCAGTCTTTTTTCTAAAAAAAAAAATGGATTTATCAACCCAAGTCTTTTGAAAAAACATCTGTTTTATGTAGATTTTTTTTTTTTTGTCAAAATGTGTAGTGCTGTATCCCTTTTTATTCCATTTCCTGCTTTCGCTTTTACTGTAGCCCATCGTCCTGGAAAGGGCACGTGAAAAACACGCTTGGCAAGGCGCACGGGTGGGTCGGCGCTAATGGCGTCTCGTGTTCCTTCCAGGTGCAGCGTGAACTTCCTCGGCTCCCTTCCCAGCCAGCTCTCTGCCTCCCGTATCCACCATGGTGTTTGGTGAGTTTTTCCATCGCCCTGGACAAGACGAGGAACTTGTCAACTTGAACGTGGGGGGCTTTAAGCAGTCCGTCGACCAGAGCACCCTCCTGCGGTTTCCTCACACCAGACTGGGAAAGCTGCTCACCTGCCACTCGGAGGAGGCGATTCTGGAGCTGTGCGATGACTACAGTGTGGCGGATAAGGAGTACTACTTCGATCGGAACCCCTCCCTGTTCAGATACGTTTTGAATTTTTATTACACGGGGAAGCTGCATGTCATGGAGGAGCTGTGCGTGTTCTCGTTCTGCCAGGAGATCGAGTACTGGGGCATCAACGAGCTCTTCATCGGCTCCTGCTGCAGTAATCGCTACCAGGAACGCAAGGAGGAGAACCACGAGAAGGACTGGGAGCAGAGGAGCAACGACGTGAGCACCGACTCCTCCTTCGAAGAGTCGTCTCTGTTTGAGAAGGAGCTGGAGAAGTTTGACAAGCTGAGGTTTGGTCAGCTCCGGAAGAAGATCTGGATTCGAATGGAAAACCCAGCCTACTGCCTGTCCGCCAAGCTCATCGCCATCTCTTCTTTGAGCGTGGTGCTGGCCTCTATTGTGGCCATGTGTGTCCACAGCATGTTGGAGTTCCAGAATGAGGATGGAGAGGTGGATGACCCTGTGCTGGAAGGCGTGGAGATCGCCTGCATCGCTTGGTTCACCGGCGAGCTTGCCATCCGGCTGGTGGCTGCTCCCTGTCAAAAGAAATTCTGGAAAAACCCTCTCAACATAATCGACTTCGTCTCCATCGTTCCCTTCTATGCCACGTTGGCCGTAGACACCAAGGAGGAGGAGAGTGAGGACATTGAGAACATGGGCAAGGTGGTCCAGATCCTCAGGCTTATGAGGATTTTCCGAATTCTCAAGCTTGCCCGGCACTCAGTAGGACTTCGATCTCTGGGCGCCACGCTGAGGCACAGCTACCATGAAGTCGGACTGCTGCTTCTCTTCCTGTCCGTGGGCATTTCCATCTTTTCTGTGCTCATATACTCTGTGGAGAAAGATGACCGCGCATCCAGCCTCACCAGCATCCCCATCTGCTGGTGGTGGGCCACCATCAGCATGACGACTGTGGGCTACGGGGACACCCACCCAGTCACCTTAGCCGGGAAGCTTATCGCCAGCACGTGCATCATCTGTGGCATCTTGGTGGTGGCCCTTCCCATCACCATTATCTTCAACAAGTTTTCCAAGTACTACCAGAAACAGAAGGACATTGACGTGGATCAGTGCAGTGAGGACCCACCGGAGAAGTGTCATGAGCTACCTTACTTTAACATTAGGGATATTTATGCACAGCGGATGCATGCCTTCATTACTAGCCTATCTTCTGTGGGCATCGTGGTGGGCGACCCTGATTCCACAGACGCCTCAAGCATCGAGGACACCGAGGACGTTTATAACATGGCATCCTTGGAAAGGCGCACAGTGAAATGAGCAGGGGCTGTTTGTGCCTGGATCTTGTGTCCCTTCCTGATGTTAGGTTAACACAGCTTTATAAACCTCAAAAGGTTTGTTAAAATCATTTAATTCTCAGGGTGTACCTTTCAGCCATAGTTGGACATTCCTTGCTCTGAAATGATAGAATTGTCTTTATTTTTTCAGTGAGGTGAATTAAATGCCTTGTTCCGAAATTTATTTTTTACAAGAGAGTTGTTATACGATTCTGGAGAAAAAGGTAAATAGTATTGGGTGGGATTTGTTGCTACCGCTTACATCATTCTGTGTTTATCATTTACTCACATTGAGCTAACTGTAAATTACTGACAAGTAGAATCAAAGGCCCAGCCAACTGAGGACGACATGCATGTAAAATGCACAAAATGAGACAATGCATGTAAATCCATGTTCACGTTCTCGACATGGAAATTCGGAGCCTAATAAATGGCCTAATTCAGTATGGAGAAAGTCTCGGTTCAATGTTTTTATGTCAAGTAAGTATATTTTAGTAAATTGGCTTGGAAGGAAATGCCCTTTTGGGCACCTTGAGAGTTCTTTCGGTATGCTTTTGAATTTCGGACATACATCAACAATGGGCTATTTCTTTTGTTCGGTGGCCTAGATGGTGGTTGGCAGGTAGAAGGATCATGCATCATTAAACACGCTGTCCAGTGTGAACTGATTAAACATATAAATATTTAGGACATATTCCAATTGGCATGCATGAACGAAACATGGGCCCCTACAGATGTTTCCTGTATATAAATTCTTTTATAATTTCTGCTGCTAAGATAAAACCTCCTCTCCAGAAAATTACGCAGAGCAGAGGCAACCACCACACTCACAGGCAGAGAGATACATTCAGAGAGTAGAAGAAAGGAGACATGTTGTAAAAACACGACCAGATGTGATTTATTCTGGCCTGAGAAGTGAAACTTAAATCACTGAAACAAGCTATGCCAGCAGCCATAAAATGAACCTGCACTTAAAAATAGCCTCTGAGACAGTAACGCCTGCACCTTATGCAGAAACCCCTCATAACAAAAGAAGACAGCGTACTCATTTCCAGAGCAATGACAGTTCTAATGCAATTCTATTCCATGCAGAGGAAATTTGGCTAAAGTCTTCATTGTGGAGAAGGATGGCGACTCCAACTCATGCCGTCAGACTGGCTTCTTTCCCTGAGATCTTTTGAATAGAAGAGCCACATGGATTCCTTACCCAACTTTTTATGTTTGCAGATGCATTTCATTGAAAGAAGGACGTCGTCTGTAGGTTATCTGACGGAGTAACTCTCATTCATCACTCCTCTTAATGCCCCTGTGACTTACGAGATGGATGTAACTGGACAGGGTTTATACTCACTTTTAAATATGGAGAGTTATTACATCCCCTGCCCATTAAAAAAAAAAATCTTCCTTTCCCCTCCAAATGCCTTTGATGGTGGCAGAAATATAGCTTTGAAGCATAGCGATAGAATTTGGCATCTGGTTTTATTGACGATTTCCCAATTAGTAGTGACGTAACTGAAGACTGGTTATATATAACAGTAAAAGTAATGGTAGTGGTAAAGGAGTAATAATGGCAGCACCAACACTAGTAATAAACTACCGTGTAAGTGTTTTACTATATAATCTCATTTATTCCTTATAATATCCCTAGGGGCAAGGGCTTATTGCTGCCTCCATTGTAGGATCAGGAAACAGGTCGGCAGGCGAAGCGGCTGCTTAAGTCCGCACCGCGAGTGGTGGAGCTGGGCTGCGAACCTGGGGTCAGACGCCGGGGCCCACGTGTTGACTCCTGTGTCACGCGGCCTTCTCTGCTGTGCCCGGGAGAGGCCTTGAGGAAGCATCAGGACAGAGTTCGTCTGAAGAGATTATAAGCAACAAACTGTCAGACTTGGATTTTTCCAGTATGACAGTCGAAAGGGGAGAATGCTGGCTTCTGAACCTTCCCTCTCCCGACCCACAATGCAAACATTCTTTTTGTTTGTTTCCAGAGAAGAGTTTTCTAGAATGCCCTTGAAACTGGAGCAGGCGCTGAGGACCTTCCCTGACCCTGAGTGGCAGACACAGTAGAAAGCTGTGGTTCTGCAAGAATTCAGAATGTCCCTCAGCTGGTGGGTTCTGAAGGAGAGCCCTGAACCTAGATACTTCTGTGGGGCCGCATAAAAGTTGTGTTTCTGCCCCGGGGTGGCTCGTCATCAGAGCACTCGGCAGCGTGTGGAGTGAGTGGCGGCCTCGCCGTGGGCTCGGTCAGGTGAGCGCACCTGTTCACCTCGGGCCCTGCCGTGTTCTTCAGTCAGAGCCTCGTCATTAGACCCCTCGGCACAAGGAGCCACAGTGCCTCAATTGTGTTCGGCCTCCCTTCGCTTCCCCACGGTCCATGACCGTTGCCTGTTTCATTCCCACTTGACGAGATGGTGGGCTCTTCCTGTGGGCATTAGTTTTCTACAGCTGTTGTGACAAGTTATCTCAAACGCGGTGGCTTAAAACAACAGAAATTTATTCTCTCACAGGTCCGGAGTTCAGAAGTGCAAACTGAGTCTCGGGGCCTAAAAATAAGAGGTCGCAGCAGGGCTAGTTTCTTCTAGAGGCTTTGGAGGGAGAGTCCATTCGGTGACTCTTCTGGCTCCCGACTGTTGCCTGCGTTCCTTGGCCGTGGACGAGTCACGCCAATCTGCCTTCTCTCTCCTGTCTCACACTTCTCTCTGCCGCGCCCTTCTAAGGACACTTGTGATCATGTTTGGAATAATCCAGCATGTCACGATCCCTAACTTAATCACACTTGAAAAGTCCCTTTTGTCATATAAGGTAACACTCGCAGGTCACAAGGGTTAAGACCCGGATATCTTTGGGGGCTGCTACTCCGTCTACTACGCCAAAATTACACAGCTACTGAAGAGCCTTAATTTTGGTGGCGCTAATACAAACTAATCTTATTGGTTGGGAAAAAGGAACAGTGGATAAGAACATGCGTTTTGGTGTCAGATAAACTTGAGTTCTAATCCTAGCTTTGTCTGTGGTCATAGACGAGCCATGTAACCTCTTATCTGGGTATGGGTTGATCCTGATCTTCTCACAGGGATGATGTTAGGATTAAGTTGTCTAATCTACATCCAGTGTCTGGTGCAGTGCCTGGGGTATAGTATGCACTCCAGAGATGGTGTTCCATGTATTATTATAATGCAAGACTTTGGCTTATCTCAGGTGGTACCCATGCAGAACCAAGTCTTTTGCTGCCTGACTGTAGTCTTTTGATCAAATTAAACACAATTCATTTGTCAAGACATTCATATAGGTGTCAGCAGAAAGGTAATTTCTGAAATATCATTGTGCGAAAAGATACTAATGCTAATTTAAAAGCCAGACATCTAAAATCTAAAATAGAAGAATCACATTTAATGTTGTGACAACTTTTAAGTGGATTAGAAGTGCTTTGGGGAAACAGAAAATGTCACTGAGAGGCAAGAGATTTGAAGATGGGAAAGAGCACTGGACCCGGAGTCAGAATATCTTTTTTTTTTCCATTCCAGTTTGTTTGTTTCTCTCTGAATGCACTTTGGGAAGCCACTTCACCTCTCTAAGCCTCAGTGTCTTGATCTTTGGAAAGAGAACAAGATCATGATTGTGAAGATGTAAAAAATGCTTCACATATGTTCTGCAAACATGTGATTGTAAGAAGCTATCATGAGGCCCTCCCTCCTTGACAAGACAGAGAAGAAATAACTGCACGTGTGTCTATGATAGACTTTATGGCATCATGAAGAAAATCAATGAACATAACATTTGGTTCCTGCGGCATTGTGTAGCTTTATTTGAACTCAGCATTCTATCGAAATTAATCCTGTCAGCCTCCAACGTGAGTATACATTTTATCGAAAAGTTTCATGGTGCTGTAAGGCCAGATGTATGAAGTACGCTCGGAGCTCTTTTTCCAGTAGCAATTATCTGATGAAATTGTGCCTTGTCTGCAGCAGGCGAACCGGATTCATTCTCTTTGGAGTAGGGAGCATGTGCTGTGATATTTATAAACTATCAAAGTTGTTTGTCAGCATGCACAACACATGCATTCATCCCTGAGCGCCAGCAAGAAATAGCTTCATTGTTTTGGAAGAGCTAATGATGGATTCATAAATTCTGTCAGCAAATCCGTGGTTGCAAGGGATTCTCTCCCTCGATAGAGAGGACTCCGCCCGAGTAGTTCTAATTGTGGACAGAATGGAGTGTAAGGCCCAGGGTCAGACACTTGGCCCATTCTTCCCTGGACCAACTCCAGCAGATCCCAGGAGCAAGGGAAGAGTCTAAGTGTATGGTCCAGGGTGTCACAGAGAAGATGAATCGTGGAAGGTCAGCACGTTTCCAGTTCTCCAGCTCTCCCTCTGCTCAGCAAGATAAAGCGTACAGCCACTTCTCACCCCCACCTGCGTATGTCTTTACAGGTCCTCAAAGGGGTTAGTTTGCTTCTTTGAGGATGGGGGCAAAAATAGTTGCTATTCGCTATGCCCTTTGCTTCTGGGCAGCCAGCCCATGGAAATGCGCTGTGAGCCCTTCCAGCTTCTGATGCATCTGGGTGTGATCTGGCTCTGACTCTGGGCTTTGACTTTTGTTTTCCATTTGCCCTTGGGTCTTGGCGAATGGTTTCTCTGTTTCTCCCTCCAGTTTACCCTCATACCTTTCTCACTTCAGACCTTTTACAATGGGACCCTACCCTAGCCAGCCTCTCAGGATAGCCCCAACCAGCCGGAGTTCTGCACAACCGACTGAAAGGCCTATAGCAGGGACCTGGACATTTCAGGCTGCTGGAGTCATGGCCTCGGCTGACTGATGCAGGCCTGATCAGACATCACTCCAGGTTTCACAGCCAGAGTTATCAACTAACACTGGGAGCCCAGGGGCAAACCAAAGATATCACATGGTGTATCATAGGAATTAGATGGGCCAGCTTCCCTGCATATATTCTTGACACCTTCAAGATAACTGACCCCTTTCTTAGCCAGCCAGCGACAGTGGCTGTTGGTGGTTGTCAACAAGGGATTTTATAGAGTCGTGTCATTATTTGTGGGTGCGTCATAGGTGATAGGAGAGGACCCTAGAGCTTTATTCTGGGTGATGATCCTCAAGGACTCAGATTTTATCTCATGTCCAGTTTTGTTTTGCAATAAAAATTTAGTAAAAACTGTACTTTAATATACAGATTTTATACCATATATATGTAAATGAAAAGGACACAGCTCCTTCTTGCAAGAAGCTCACGGTGAAGTGGACATCTGGGGCTGTGGTGCCCGAGGCAAAGCAGGAATCAAGCACAGGCCTTGGGTTACAGAGCTCGGTTCAGAGTCTGGCCTCACCACTGACTTCTCTGTGATCATGGTCAGGTGACTTAACCTCTCTGAAACCTCTGTTTTCTCAGCTGTTCAAAGTGGGCTAATATGGCCCATTTCACAAGGTTGAGATAATGTACATTATGGACACATATAAATGCTCAAAAAAATTACTTCCCTCTTTTTGTTAACTAATATTGCATGCTTGGCTAAGCTTTCATTACACGAGATGAACGAAAGCGTTGATAGCTATTCAGTGAATCTGAACAGTGTAGACAGTAAACCAGATCATTCGGACTTGCTCACCACCTCATCCTTCGCCTAATAAACTCATGGTGGTGTGATATTAACCCCTGACTGGCTACTGGTACAGACCTCGCCTCTTCCCCTGTTGATAGTATGCATCACGAGGCAGGCAGAAGATCCCTCCGATCCTTGGGATCTTCCTAGAGCTGCTACAAACTTGCTGACAGTTGTGAATCCCATACTGGTCAAACAATGAGGAATTCTGAAAACAATGTGGGCCCCACATAACTGCCTCGTGAGCATTGTATTCGAGTGCTGGCAATTATCGCCATGGTCCATAAAAGTTATGGCAAGGGTTTCCATTGCTTCTTGAGCACCAGATTTCTATAATGGGGCTGCACAGGTTTGCCTGACACAAGTATCCTTCATTCCTGATAAATGTGTTAGTCCATCTCAGGAAACCGTCTTCAATCAGCAGATCTAATAAAATTGTTTTTCAAGTGGTTTTGATGCCTCTGAAATGTGCAGCTGTATTTGGAATGACAGTTGTACAGTAAGAGTATTACGTGTGTGCTTGGGATGGGTTTTAGTGCTTTATATAAATTCACTCATTTAATCCTTACAACAACCCCATGTGGTAAAATACTGCTATTTATCCTCATTTTATCATTGAGGAAAGTAAAGAAGAGAGGGGTTATAAAACTCACCCAAAGTCACGCAACTAGTAATTAGGGAGCAAGGACTGGAACCCAGACACATGTTTTGACCTCTGAACTTATGCTCTCAACTACTACAATATACTGTTTTTTAAAAAAATATAGTTTAAAAAATTTTGAATTGCAGTTGGCATACAATATTATATTAATTTCTGGTGTACAACACAGACAGATTACTTATGAGTGATCACCCTGATAAATCTGGTACCCATCTGCTACATACATAGTTATTACAGTATCATCAAAATAGTAGAGTATAGCATAGGGTATATAGTCATTATTATTGTAATGATTGTGTATAGTGCTAGATGAGTGTTAGAATAATTGGGGGGATCACTTCATGGATTGCATAAATGTCTAAACTTTTTAAAAGTAAAATATGTATATAATTTTAAAAACTGACTATATTCATTATTCTATACTTTACGTCCCCATAACTATTTTGCAACTACCAATTTGTACTTCTTGATCTTGTCCCCTTATTCATTCACCCGTAACCGCCTTCCTATCTGGCAATCATCAAACATCCTCTGTATCTATGAGATTGTTTCTGTTCCACTTGTTTGTTTATTTTGTTCTTTAGATTTCACATGTAAGTGAAATCATATGGCATTTGTCTTTCTCTGTCTGACCTACTCCACTCAGCACAATACCCTCTAGGTCCATCCATGTTGCTGCAGATGGCAAGGTTTCATTCTTTTTTATGGCTGAGTAATATACCATCGTATATATGTACCACCTCTTCTTTCTCCATTCGTCCATTGATGGACACCCACATATCCCCCATATCTTGACTATTGTAAATAATGCTTCAATGAACATATGGATTCACATGTCTCTTCAAAGTAGTGTTTTGGGTTTCTTTGGATAAATACCCAGAAGTTGGATAAATACATTCTTCTTTGTTCCTTGTTTAAAAGTCTATTTTATCTGGTATAAGTATTGCCACCCCAGCTTTTTTGTTTTTATTTTCATGAAATATCTTTTTTACATTTCAGCCTGTGTGTGTCTTGATCTAAAGTGAGTCTCTGGTAGGCAGCATATGTAAGGGTCTTGTTTTCTTATCATTCAGCCACACTTTCTTTTAACTGGAGCATTTAATCCATTTACATTTAAAGTAATTGTTGGTAGATATGTAGTTATTGCCATTTTATTACTCATATTTTGATCTTTTTTTCTTCTTAAAGGAATCCCTCCAACATTTCCTATAATACTGGCTTGGTGGTGATGAATTCCTTCAGCCCTTTCTTGTCTGGGAAGCTCTTTATCTGTCCTTCAATTCTAAATGGTAGCTTTGCTGGGTAGAAGAATCTTGGTTATAAGTCCTTGCTTTTCTTCATTTTGAATATTTCACGCCAGTCCCTTCTGGCTTGCAAAGTTTCTGTTGAGAAATCAGCTGACAGTCTTAAGGGATCTCCCTTATAAGTAGCTAATTGCTTTTCTCTCGCTGCTTTTAAGAATCTCTCTTTGTCTTTAACTTTTGGCATTTTAATTATGATGTGTCTTGGTGTTGGCCTCTTTAGGTTCATTTTGTTTGGGACTCTCTGTACTTCCTACACTTGTTTATTTATTTCCTTCACCAGGGTAGAGAAATTTTCAGTCATTATTTCTTGAAATAGGTTTTCAATTCTTTTCTCTCCTCTCCTTCTGGTACCCTTATGATGTGCATGTCGTTGGTATGCTTGATGTTGTCCCAGAGGCCCCTTCAACTAGCTTTATTTTTTTGGATTCTTTTTTCTTGTTGCTGTTCTGATTGGGTGTTTTCTGTTTCCTTATCTTCTGAGTTGCTGGTTCAATCGTCTACTCCATCTAATCTACTATTGATTCTTCCTAAGGTATTCTTCATTTCAGTCACTATATTCTTTATTTCTGCCTGGTTCTTTTTTATATTTTCTATCTCCACTTTTATGTTTTCTATCTTTGTTGAAGTTCTCACTGAGTTCATCTATTCTTCCCCTAAGTTCGTAGAGCATTTTTATAACCAGTGTTTCGAACTCTGCAGCTGATAGATAGCTTGTCTCCATTTTGCTGAGTTCTTTTTCTGGAGCTTTGTTCTGTTCTTTCATTTGAGACATGTTTCTTTGTCTCCCCACTTTGGCTGCCTCCCTGTGTTTCTTTCTATGTACTAAATAGGGCTCCTAAGCCTCTCAGTCTTAGCTTGGCCTTATGTAGTAAGTGTCTTGTGGAGCCCAGCGATGCAGTCCCCCGGGTCACCTGAGCTGGGTACTCCAGGTATGTCCCTTGTTTGAGTTGTGTATACCCTCCTGTTGTAGCTGAGTCTTGGTTTCTATTTGCCAGGCAATGAGAGTGATTGATCCTCGGGCTGAGGGTAGTAAGGACTGGCCAGTGATTACAGTGGAGGAACTGTTGAGTGGGGGCTGACCTCCAGAACAGAATTCACTTTAGCAGGGCTCTGGCGCCTACCCTATCTGCCGTTTGGGTGTGTTGTCCATGGAATGGCCCCAGGTAGTAGTGCTCAGGCTCAGATCAGAGCCAGCCACAGGTTATGAAGGCTGGGTCCTCTTGGGAGGGGCCTCATCACAGGCCAAGTTCAGCCACAGCCTGTGCCCTGCCTAGGACCACCTGCCATGAGCCACCAAGCAATGTGCAGGTGGCTATCACCTCTGCTGGGCTTGCATGTGCCTTGAGAGGCCAAGCTGCAAACTGAGGCTGGCTGCCACTAGTGCCATGATTGAGGCTGCTCAGCAAGAGATACAGGGCAGGCTGAAGCCAGATGCTGCTTGTTTAGGTTTTATGAACCTTTAAGAGTCAAGATAGGTTATTTGTTTGGAAAACCATTGGAAGCGGCTGGGGTGGGCCTGGATGTTGGGGGAAGGCGGGGTCTCGGGGAAGCACCTGGGCAGGGCAGTCAGTGTTAGCTACCTTGGTGGAGACTCGGATATGGTAGCTACCTGTGTCTGTATGCCAGAGCAGGGAGAGCTCAACAAAGAAACAATGGATTTTGCCAGCACTTCTGTCTGGGAGGAAGCTGCCCCTCCAGCCCTTGCCCTGAAGCCAGACAATTCAGCCCCCTCCCCGCCCTGCCCCCACCACATCTCTGGCACTTTTCCAGCAGTCCCAGTGCTGGAGCTCAGAGCAAATGAGTTCGTCAGTGGTAAGTCTGTGTGAGGTCCCTTTAAGGGAAATTCCAGCCACTCTCTGTTTCAGCTACAGTCTCTATTGGTTTTTATAGCCAGATGTTGTGGGGACTTCTATTCCTGGCACTGGAACCCTGGGCTGGGGAGCATGATGTGTGGCTGGGACCCCTTGATAATCCAAGGGGATCTCTATAAATGAGATATCTCACTCGATTTTTAACCATCACACACAGGTGTGGGACCAGCCCATTCCACTTCTCTGCCCCTCCTATCAGTCTCAAGGTGGCCTCTTCTGTGTGTCCCCAGTTGTAGGACTTCTGTTCAGATGGATTTCAGGTGATTCTGAATGATGCTTGTTATGTAGTTTAGTTGTAATTTTGATGTGGTTGTGAGAGGAAGTGAGCACAGTATTTACCTACACTGCCTTCTTGACTGGAATTCTAGATTGATAATTTTATAAGTTTATTAAGCTGAGAGAAGGGACTATTCTGTATATTTTCTACAACTTTTCTGTAAGTGTAAAATTGTGCCAAAATCAAAAGTAAAAACAACAACGAAGCAGATTTTTCATCACCTTATGTGGGCTGTGAGGTCAGTCAGGCTGGACCAGTGGCGAAGGGCCATAGCTGACCAAGTGCCTCCTCCTCAGATCCAGGGCTCCCTAGAGAAGTAGCTAGGGCCGACCCTAGAAGTGGAAGGTCAGGGGTCTCATGCATGAGAAAAAAGAGTGGAGGGGTACAGAGGGTTATCAGCTACATCTTAGACTCTGAGGTTAAGTATACTACTGTAGTATAAAAACTGAAGACAGCACACCTGCTCAGAGTACTACTGTGTAATGTTTAGATTAAGTCTGCGAAGGGTGTCCTTGGAAAACTGTTCCATCATTTAAAGTTTCATCTCACACGTGTGAGGAATTTACTCTCCTTTCCCTGTCACTTGTTATTTGTAGTTTCTATTTCAATACCTTGAACTATTAAGACCATATACAACACTCTCTTTATGCGGCATTTTCAGTCTTACAGATAGAAAGCTATGAAATGCATTTGATTCTTTCTCCCAAATGATTTACTCAAAAATGTAGTGTTTATTTTGAAAAGATTATAAAGTTGACAAATGAATCAGAGTGTCCTTAAATGTCTGCTAACATTTTTTATCATTTCTAATTTATGCTTTATAGTGAAAAAGAGATTAGCTGCTTTTTTTTCCCTGCTGTTCTGAATTATTTTGCCAAAGCTTGGCTTTGAGCTTCAGTGACACCTCGCCAAAACATTAAACCCTGCTCCTGTGAAGATGGGATGAATTAATGGGTATATGGGAAATGGTTTAACCATGAATCTTGCCTAATTTGTTGTGTTCATGATACTTCCAGTTTTCTGGGGTCAACTCAGAGGCAAGGAGTGCCTTGCTCAGCCAAGGTGTCCTTCCTTTTGGTGTGGGAGTGCATCTCCACAGGGCCCCCTACTTTGAGCACCTGCATGAGCCAGATACCATGTTGAAGCTGATATGTCATTTAATCACCCCAGTAACCCTGCAAAGGCTCAGAGAGGTTAAGTGCTTTCCTGAAGGTCACAACGCTAATAAATAGTGGAGCTTGGATTTCAGTCTACCTGACCCGAAGTCCAGAGTTCTTTTTACTAAGCATACTATCCAGCCAGAGGGGAAAGATTGGACAGCTGTGCCACTTAGTTGAAGCCTGTCTCCTCCCATGGTATGGGAAAAATAATGGAGTGCCCTTCTGTCTGTACAGGCACCTTATCTCTGTTCTGAAAATCAGTGTCTTCCCCTTGTTCCCATTCAAACTCTATAATGTTTTCCTATACACAGATGTCATTTTGAAAGAAGGCTCATTGGCCAGTTCTTAGAATATTGGTTTATGAGGGGACCTGGAGCAAACCTGGCCTCACCTTCTCCTGAGACTTTAGGGCACATAACTCAGGGACATCAGGTTGAGAAGTACCTAGGCCTTCTCTTTATTTCCTGAGGGAAGATTCCAGTTGTGTTTTGAAAAGGGCGCAGGCTTGGAGCCACGCTAGCGGGTGCACTCTGTCTCAGCACTGTGTTTTCCTGGATAAATGAACTCACCTCTCCATACCTCAGTCTTTTTTTCTATAAAGCCAGGATGGCATTATTTTTTACAGAATTATCGTCCAAATTTAATAACATAACAGAAAAAACAACTGCACATAGTAGGCATTTAATAAATAAGTATTATTGTCTTGACAAGCACTATTAATTCTCGACGCAGCATTTCCCCCGTATATTCCCTCCACAGTGCTCAGGCTATTACCAAGAAGAATGAAGTTGCAAAGCATGCTGCCTCTCAGAATTACTTTTATTTCTAGAGGACAGAAACTCTGCCAAGGAGGAAATGGAAGTTATCCCAGGCTTTTGTGCAGGTTTTATTTGTATGCAAAGCGAGCAAGTCTTTGTTCTGAAGATGAATTTCATTCTAATGATGCCAATGAATCTTTTAAAATTTCATAATTGCCATTCTTAGCATGCTCCAAACGGAAAGACAACAAAAGAATTAGGTGGCCAGTTCAGATTGAATCTGGAGATGGATGTGCATTTGAAAATGCTTCAGCTGCTCTCTGAGTCATCCCAGTCCACTGAGACCTGCAGCTGAGCTAGATCTTGGGAGTCAGCAACACCAGCCCCGCCCTGCTCCCCACCAGTGGTATCAGGGAGGGTAGGGTGGTACAAATCATGGCCAAGTGAGCGCTGAGCTGACTCCCCTGTCTTCCTCCCTCACCCTGCTCTTTGTTACACTTGCATGCAAATGTGTGGAGCACTTTACAATTTGCAAAGCATTTTTAACAATTATTGTCTTCTGTAATTCTCTCAAAAATCCTTGAGAATAGATACAGCCAATATTATTATCCCATTTCATAGATGAGGAGACTGAGGTTTAGAAAGATTGTGGCTGGTAAATGACAGAGCCTAAACTTGACTTCATACCACCTGACTCTAAAACTAATAACCTTCTAAAGAGAGAACATCATCTAAGTTCTATTAGTTGGGACGTAGGAGGACAAGATGATCCAGAGGCTACAGTGGGGTAAGCTGAGTGGGCAGAGGGAGGCTTGAGTCTTTTGGAGAAGTCTTTAGTCCTTTTTTTAAAAAAAAACTTATATTTTTTTCTAGGTGAGGCAACCCTTGGTTGACCTCACAGACTGTAAGGACCTTGCCAGTTTACAGTACCTTCTTTTTCTTTCTTTCTTTCTTTTTTTTTTGTTTTTTTTACATCTACAGGACCTGGTCTCCCTACATGGTCTCCCATTCAAGTACTAGCCAGGCCTGACCCTGCTTAGCTTCCAAGATCAGATGGGATCGGGCTTATTCAGGGTGACATGGCCATAGACAAGAAGTCTTTAGTTCTTACATAATCCAAAGATAAGTTTCCAATACCCAAAGCAGCCTGGAGTAGTGTTTTTCAAACTAAGCAGCATGTAGACTCCTCTTAAAGGAAAAAACATTTTCAAGAACCTCCAGCTAACTTAAATTGTTTTTGTATTGAAGTTATTTAAAAACATAAAAACATCAAAGTTCTTATAAATTCTATGTGCTTATAGTATTATATAACAATAAATGAGATTTAAAGTTTATGTTTAATTTCTGATGACCTAAAAAATTAGCATAGTAATATTCTGGGCCATCTGCCTTGAAATTTCAGTGCCCTCATGTGAGGTAGAGTTTATAAGTATGTACAAACAAAGATCCAGTAATGTTTTGACACAGTTATTAAAACAGAGAAAAAGAGAGAGAGAATTTAATTAATGCACGGTATGAGAATCCTATAGACTTCAGGGCATATATGTTTCAGAGTTACCCAGAGAAAGTATGATTGATGGTGGAGGCAAATGATCATTCTACAAATGTCTGCTTTTGTTGCCTAGAATGATAGAATAATCTGTCCCACCTTCTTCTGGCTCACTCTTATCTTATCCATTAAAACCCAGCTCAGGTCAACAATTACAGGTAACTTTTCCTAACCACTCTCCCCACTCTCTCACCAGACTATGTTAGGTATCCCTCCTCTGTGCCCCCATTTCACTCCATGAGACTTCTGGCATGGCCCCCATCTTACTGTCCAAAGATTAACTATTCCTTGAGTGAATCACTTGAATCACTTCTCTCTGGTGCATTTGTCTATTCCTGAGTTGGTTCACACCCAGATGCTTCTTTGTGGTCACTGCTATCTACAGCTATTTCTGCTTTACCTCTTGGACCACTCAGATTCCTTTTGTCTCAAAAACTTTGCCATCACTGGCATGCTGTCCCCAATAGGTAAGACACTCTTCTTCTTATTGCTTGTCCTTTTATTTCTTACACCATCATCAAAAAAAGCTGTGATGCAATGAATTTTACTAAGCATTTCGGATAATGAGAACATAATGAGAAATAATTAAAGCTGAATGTTAAATATCACTGTTTCCATCACCCAAAGGAAAAAGAAAAGGTTAATTCCTTCTCAGAGATCCTCTCACGATGCTTTGCCTCACTTTTCCTGTCTCATTTTTTTTTTTTTTTTTTGCTGAGAAAGCCTTTCTTTAACCCTTCACAGTATAAATCTCTCCTTTTAAGGAAACAGCATTCCCTGCTCGCAGAAGTTGGCTCTGCCCAAGCATCTGTCCTGTAAATCTCCTCCATCTTAGTGCAGGCTACCGCAACGAAATACCAAAGACTGGGTGGCTCACACATATAATATTTATTTCTCATCTTTCCGGAGGCTACGAAGTCCAAGGTCAAGGCACTGGCAGATCCACCGTCTGGTGAGAGCCTTCCTCCTGGTTTGCTGACAGTCACCTTCTTGTGTTCTCACATGGCAAAGAGAGTGAGCTCTGGTTTCATTCTCTTCTTATAAGGATGCTCATCCTATCGTGGGGTCTCCACCGTTATGACATCATCTAAACCGACTTGGCTCTCAAAGCTCCACTTCCTAATATTATCCCGTTGGGGGTTAGGGTTTCATCCTGTGAATTTTGGGGGAGGCACAAACATAAAGTTCATTACGTCCTCTTACACAGGCCATCTATGGGGAAAAAATGATCCATGATGGTCCATTTACCAAATTTGCTTGTGTGAGGGAGAAAAGGTCTTGGCAAACCAGGTCTGCTTCAAGGTCTCTACTAGTGTGAAGTGAAAATAAGGGCTTGTATTTCTTGTGGCCTCCCAGCCACCTAAGAATGGTCCATGGACACGAATTTGTATTCGAATACGTATTTCTCCTTCAAGGACACATGAAATGCTCACAGGCAGTTCAGACTTCTTCTAGATTTAGAATGAGAACTGTTTTCCTTAAGGTGATATAATTTGCATCCTTTCTCTGCCCACAACGCAGGCAGTTCTCAATCTTCTTTTCCTGTCCATTTGCTTTACAACGGTAGTGGGGTGCATTACAGTGCTTCCTGAACGCCAGAGCCATCTGCCTCTTATCCTGCCTCTCTCTACAAATTAAACAAAGTAATAGAAACTTCAGAGTTTGACCTTGGGATAGCAAAGCGAGGCCTTTTTTGTATTAGTCTCCTCCTGTCCACAGTAAACTCAGGAGCTCTCTGTGAATGTGAATATTTATTTTGCTTTTTATACCAGCTGCTTACTCTCTAAATAATGTGAGATCCCTGGAAACAGGTACCATTTTTTTTACTCAACTTTATATTTTCACATACTTGACATATAAAGATTGGTTTACTGACTGAACATACTAAAAAAAATGAGCATCTCTGAAACTAAGGGAAATTTAGAGAAATAGTGGATACCGTACACTTATAGTTAAGCAAGGATAAGAACAATATAGTTCCCCTGTATCAGTTTGGATTTTTGGCTCCTAACAGGCGAAGGCACCTAATAAAGTAGTACTTTTTATAAATAAAGTCATTGCAATTTCTATAGTCTTCATGATACCTAGCATAATACTTTTCATGTAGAAATATCACTGTCTTTTGAATTAATGAATTTTAGGTCAATATTGTGTCTTATTTTTTGTGTGTTGTTTTCAAAGTCAGTTATCTAGAAAATACAATTGTTACATCATAACTTTCTCTGATGCTGATAGAATAATCAATCACTACTGGAAATACTCCTTCTTAGAAGACAATTTTGTGATTCTCTTTCTCAGTTGAAAACAAAAATTTGGCAATCACTTTTAATTGTGACTTCCAGGTAGAATTTTCATGTATTTTATGTAGTGTCTTCCGATAAAAGAAGTAAAATATGGTGGGCAAATTCTTAACAATGCAGTGGAAAGTTTGGAAGGTTAACTCAAGGATATGTCCTAGAAAAGAGAACAACATGCTGGAAAATAAGAGAGAAAAGATAGTATTTAAGGAACTAGTCTGGAGTCTCCAAAAACTAAAGTTTGGACATTCTTTTTAGAATGTACAGAAGAGAAAATAAGGGAGAGAAAATTTTCCAGAAAAATTTATGAAATTCAATTAGAAATGAAGGATAAAGTGTGTTTCATACTAAAATGGTCATATAATGCCCAGCCTAATGAGTTTAAAAAGACCTATTTTAAGGCAAATTGTTGTCTCCGAATACTGTAGATTAAAAGAAGCATCTTAAACATTTCAGAAAAAAAATCAATTCACATGCAAAGGAATAAGAATTCAAATGGTTACTTCTTTAATAGTAATAGGAAATCAGAAGATAATATGGTAATCACTTCAACATTTTGAAAAAAAAATACTTCTAATGTATAACCCTATATCTAGCCAAAATATTAATAAATATGTAGGCAAAGTCAAAATAAACATGAAAGGCTTTAAACTTATTTCTCATGCACCTTTTACTAGGAAGCTGCTGAAAGTCATGCTTCCTAAAAATGAGGGAGTAAGCCATGGAGACAGAAAGACACATGATCCGGAAAGCAGGAATTCTGCTGCAAGAGAGGTGAAGAGTGTTTCTAGAAAACTGATGTAAGAAAATTCCAGGAGACGTGCCAGGCAGCAGGTGGGAGAGCAGCCACCTCAGAAAGGAGCAGGAGATGAGCATCCAGTAGGGATGTCTCCAAAGTGTGTGTGTGTGTAGAAACCGATAGCTTACCTGATACATTTGACATTGAGAAGACTTTCACTTCACAGCTGGTGTACTTGAGGAAGATTGCATGATAGAAACAGAAAAAGCTAAGACACATTAAAAAACTGAAGCAATTACTTTTTTCCTAGGAAAAAGTAAGGTTCTGTGAGAAAGGAAATATGCTCATGGTGCGCTCTATTCTCAGCTGCAGATAACATTCCCGTGGTCAAATTGAATATGAATTTAACTGAAAATGTGATAAAAATATGAGCATAGGGAAAGTGTGTGTGTGTGTGTGTATGTGTGTGTGTGTATGTGTGTGTGTGTGTGTACATGGTGTGTGTAGTGCTAGTTTAAGATAGAGTACATTTTTATTCTCCATAGTGACGTCAATAGACAATGTCTAAAATTGACAAATAACCGGGAAGTAGCCATATAAGTATGCTATTCAGTAAAGTATGGTTTCAGATACACAAGGCAGCTAAGAATGGAAAGTGGCCGCCTCTAATCGGTGGAACTCAGGGTACGATGGGGGCCAGGGAAGGTTCCAGTCTCTTACCCTGCTTTCCTTCTCTCTGTGGCACTTTTAACAGTCCTAAATAAACCAGATGAAATACCAAACTTTATCTTGAGGTCCTAGGATGAAAGGAAGGAGGTTACATCCATAATGTATAAAGATTAATCATTTTTCTCTCTAATTATTCGATTTGTAGTCGGCTCCAACAGTATCAGTTCTTTTAGAGTGCCAAGCCCGATTCCTGTGGCAGAAACTGGAGCTGAGATTTAAAAGGAAGAAGATGAAAGTAACCTAACAGACTAGTTCTGTGCATAAACCAGTGCTTGGCTCAACCTGACACCCTGTGGGAAATTTGCAGAGGTGTGACAGGCCGTACTCATCACGGAGTTGTTCATTTCGGCATGGTCACTCTACAAGGAGTTGATATAATTTTTTTAAAAGATGATCCTGGATTGACATCCCTTATGAAATCAATGAGGAGCGGACAGTGGTTTGGAAGTTTTTACGTTGTTCTGGGAATTGAGGCCGAGGAGAAGTCTGGAGGGAGTATGGCATTGACAACTGGATATACTTGTAGGTGACTTTCTAACTTAATGTCACTTCTTTGCCACTGTTAATTATTGAGTGACATTTAGGGGAATGAGGATGCCTTAGAATCAAAGTATTTAACCCTTTTACCCCAGCTCCCTGGCCCTTACCTTTTCCTTTCTCTGCCTCCTATCTTTTTCTGCTGATGAGCTACTAAAAGTCCTGTTCTCCTGAGCCTGCATTCTGTGGGTCTCAGATATCACCAGCCCCATGGCCAGATGGGCGTGGCCATTAGCTGCAGGCACACCGTCACCCATGGGGATGTAATTGCATGAATATACAGTTACTTTGGTTCAAAATAGGCTCCAAAGACACCTGGCCCATTAAAGCAAAGAGAATTTATTCCTGAGTGATTATTGCTCAGAAGGCTCAGGCATGTGTTGTGTGGCCAGTTAATTGAAAATTACTTCCTGTTTTTAGCTGGTCGCTGCTCACCACAGACAAATAATGATGCGTTTACCAACTTCTTGTGAGTGCTGTGTTCCCAGCTCAGTTCCGAATATTGAAAGCAGTCTGTTCTCTATTCAACGTGCCCCGAAGTGATTTTCTGATTGTAGCATGTTTTGTTCCCTATTAAAACTACCTGCAGTTTTCTAAGTGTTGAATAAAAAAAACATACAGGAGCAGGTCTAGGCTGCACCTGGCCCTGGTTGGGTTATTTATCTGTAAATACGCTGAGAGGTAGCCAGCAGGAGCATTGCTCAGTTTTCTATCTCTCCCAGGAGTTCTCTTGTAAAGGTTGAGCAAGGCTGCAAAGCCTCCTCTTCTTATTTTTGATAGAAAAACATATTTGCAGGAGGCCTTGGTACCACTGAGACAGAGACCGAAAAGATGCTTAGAAGGCTAACAGTGGATGAAAGCCCTAGCCCGGTCTCCCGATCAGATGTCCTCCTCCCTTTGTGGAAGGAGCATCCAGGGAAATCCCTCTGCTGTTGCTGATATTTATGAGGTTGGTATTTACCGAGTGTTTCCGTAGTATGTGAATCAAGACTCCGCAGATGACAATGTCTCAGAAACAATGGTGTAAAGTGCTCTGAGTCCACAGAACTTACTGTTTGCCTTCAGAAGCCCTGGATTGCTGTTTTGGCCCTCATTTTTCTAGTCCAGTGACCTAACACTGTGTCTCTGGGCCTCAATTTCTTTTATTTGCAAATAGAGGTGATCCTAGTTACTTTTTGTGAGTATAAATACAATAATACATGACAAAAATTTATATAAATATAAATATGTTTTATATTTAGTCAATAATTAAGTGATGAATAAAATATTTTTTCTCTCTGTTATGAAAACAGTTTGGTATTTTTATGTTTATAGCGTGTGGTGCGATCAAATCTAAGACCCACGGAGCCAATTGAGATGAATTGTGAGCCTTTATTAGCCGGCTGATGACTTACTCTCTATCATGCAGGGTTAGAGGAGATCAGCCCCGGGCCTCCAGAGGGGATAGCTTAAAAAGCCCCAAACCCCTTCCAGCAAGCAAGCAGGTTTACAGAAGCAGAGTCTGGCCATTAACACATCTTTACACAGGATAACTACACCCTTAACATTAGCATAAGTCCATTAGCATATCTTTGCACAGACTATCTCCTAGACCCTGTTTAACATTAAACAATGGAAGCAGAAGTTGGCCATTTGAAAATTTTCCACTCTTAACAACAGTCCAGCACACAAAAAAAAATGGAATTATTTGATATTTGAGCATTCAGACCAGCAGAAATAAAGCGACTTTATTTTGTGTATGTAATATGATCACAAAGTGTTTCTAGCTGGGGAAATTTGATTGAAGTAAGTACAAGTCTTAGGTAGTTTCGTTTACCTCGATATCTTCTCTTCCAAATTCTTGCAGCACTTATTTTTCTGTTATTCGGTTAGCACTTATTTAAGTAAGGATGTGTAAATGAATGAAAACTATTGAGTTGAGAGAGTTCAAACTTTTCCCCTGCCAGAGAGAATCTATAGTTGCAACCAAATGGACTATCTACCTCCCAGCCTGTTTCCAAAAAGTTATTCCTCGCACTAAAAATCTATGGGAGACAAGGGAGAGGGAGGACAGGAAGAGGAGAGTAAAAAGAGGATAGAAGGAAGATTTTTCTAGGGGCTATTTGCAAATCGGAAGCTCTTCAGAGAAAGAGAGGCTATGAAAACACTGTTGGGAAGAGAAAGAAGCTTGGGAGTTAAGACACATGTAAGCAGTGGAATTACTTAAGATTATTTTTTGCAGGTTGACCTCCACATGGCATTTCTTACTGACCAGTCCCCGTGATTCACAGCTTTAATAGGGTTACAGATGAAAGCATCATATGGTACTTTATGTGAATTTTTTTGTCTGTCTAACCAAATAGTGTCATCTTTTCTGTCACTTCCCAGTAAACTATTGCCTAGTTTGTTCTCCACTACCAACCATCAGAGTCATTTCTGTGAAATACAAAATGTGCTTATGTCAATCCCTTGTTCAAAACCCTAATGATATGGACCACCAGCCCCCTGTCGTTCAAGTTCGACAGACAAGCACATGCACACATCCACGAGCCCCGTGCCCTTCTGACTGCTCGGGATGGCATTCCCTCCCTTCCCCCAGTAAGTGGTCTACTGTAACCCAGTAAACAACACCGATTCTCACTCAAGGATAAAGAGGAAGATTTTTCAGCAGAAGATGAAAACAGAGACACTCTCCCGGATTTCCTGATCACCTCTGCCCAAAGCCCATATGTATTACCAGCCAAAGAGGCAAAGCCAATAGCCACGTCCTCCATGAAATTCGGCCATCAACCGAGGCACCAGAACACATCAAGAAGCAGGAGTATGGCGGGAGCGTCTGCCCTGCCAGGGGGCAGCGTTTTACCGCTGCCATTGTTTAAAATTTCCTGCACAAGATAATACCTTGGTTTTATTATTATTTTTAAATTCTCTACGACAAAGCACCCTCTTACTGCCTGCGGGGTCGGGGGGAGGGGACTGCTCCCTTGAGGCAAGCTGCTTCCTCTCCCCACCCACTCCGTCCCCTGCAGGGACAGCTCCACTCCCTGCTTTTTACTTAGATTGTGATTGAAGAGCAATTGTATCACATGCTGGGCCTGCCTGATCCAGAAATGCCTGGTGCCCATTTAAGCAGCAGCCTCCCAGGACTTTAGAAATCACTATTTGAAGACAGTGGAGTTAACACGGTCGGGTGTGTAGGTCCGTGCCAAAGAGAGACCAGCGGAGTGATGCCATTTCTGGGACCCCGGATGCAAGGTGAGGGGCCAAGGAAAGTGAGACGCCCACAACAGGAAAAGGAGAGTGGCGTTGTCCACGCCACTGCAGTCGGGACGTCTCCTTGGCTGTCAGAGCTACATTCTGAAGTTTGGATTGCTTTTCTAAGTACCTGTAGCCCTTTAAATACTATTCCTTTCAGGGGGCTCTGTCAAATCGTTTAGGTCCTCAATTTGTTATACTGTAAAAGTGCTTTACAAAGTGTTTTTTTATTTGTTTCAATGTAGTACTTTAAATCCTAATGAATTTGGATTTTTTTATTTTTTTAAATTTTTTATTTTTTAATGGTCACACTGGTTAACGAAATCCAGTAAGTCTCAGCTGTACACTTTAACAGTAAGGCACATATGTTTACACTGTGTGTTCGCCTCCCATAGTTAGGTTTCTTTCTGTCACTGCATATTTGACCCCCGTTACTCTGTCTACCTCTCCCCTCCCCCCATCCCCTACCCACTGGTAACCACTAGTCTGTAGTCCATGCCCATGAGTCTCTGTTTGTTTGTCCTGTTCATTTGTTGCTTTTAGGTTTATATCCCGCACATAAATGATATCATGTGATTGTCAACTTTTTCCATCTGGCTTATTTCACTTAGCATGATTATCTCGAGGTCCATCCTTGTTGTTGCAAATAGCAATATTTCATCTCTTCTTATGGCTGAGTAATATTCCATTGTATATATGTGCCACACTCTCAGCTTGCTTAAAAGGGGCAGGTATTTGAGACTGTGACTTGTTTCCAGTAATCTCTTGAAGAATAAGAGCTGATTTACATGGTGCAGAGAGGCAGGAACGGGTTAAATACTAAGATTAGTGTTACCGGCAGCTGGGCAGAAATGAGAAAGGGATGGCCTGGCTGGCAGCAGAGGCCGGGGCTTTCGATGGAGATCCTTCCTGGGCCCGCTGATGTGCTAGGCTCCCATCGCCTGAAGACAGGCTCATGCTCCTGCCTCCCCTCCCACTCCATCCTCCCACATTGTCCATCACACTTATCCTGTCTCCGTGCTCTACGCACCCCGCAGCATCCAGTCCCTAAACGTAAACACGCTCTTCCACGCCTCCGTGCCTTTGTATGTACTCTTTCCCTCCCCGGGATGCCCAGTTTTTTTCTTTCTCTATCTTCTTATATTTATCTTCAAGAACTAGCAAAATATTTTCTCTCCCATGGACATTCCTCTAATTGTATTCCTAGCCACATCCGAGGCAGAAGTAATTGTTTTCTCATCTGTGACGTTGTTCTAGAGTCGGAAAGCCAAGTTCGATTCCTGTTTCCGCCAGTTAATGCTGTGCGATCTTGGACATATTACTTAACTTCTCTGTGCTCCAAGTTCCTCAGTCGTGTCATGGGAATAATAACAATAACAATACCATCACTTACGAAACTATGAGAATAAAGTTTTTGGAAAGTTTTCTAGAATTGCATATTTTCAACATATATACCACCTTAGTGCTTTTATTCACACAGATTTTATTCACGTGATTATTATTATTTATGTCAGTCTGCCTCAACCTCATCTGTCTTCTCAGGGATTAGCATAGTCCTTGACCTGAATAGTTTAGAATTTTAATTATTAGTGTCTGTATCTTTTTTCCTTACCAGATTATAAGCTTCTGAAAATGTGCTTTCTGCTTTATAGCTCTCTTCAGAGGTGCCAGCACAGTACTCTGCCCATAATCAGCACTCAAAAATTGACTGAGGAAACCAGCAAATGCATGAAGCGTGTTAATGAATTAATGAAATGATTGTTTAAATACCAGCTTCCAGAGAGCAGGGCAGACCACGGGTGTAATGGGGGACTTAACGCCCAGCTTGCCCTGTGGGGCCAGTGGAGGTCTGAAAGTATACACTTTGGTCCAATTCTTTGTTGCATAAGCTTCAGCTGAAACCAAAGGCAGTCAAGATGCAGTGTTAAAGACGAGAGTCTGCCTTCCGAGCCTGAAACCAGGGTATGGAAGTGTTAAGGGACAGATGTAAATCCCTTTGACGAGATTCTAAACCCCATCATTTTAAGAGTCCACAAAATTGGGGGCTCATAATTAAAGTTTCTCTGCTTCTACACACTAGCTAATGGATGTTTGATTGGTGTTTCATTCTGTTACATTTGTCAGGTTACAAATTGCTGAAAGTCATAGTTTTCTTCATTTTGAAACTAGACTGAATGGAACACTTTGATCCAACTTTCAACTGAGAAAGGACGTGAATATTTCCATGGGTGTGTTTAAAATGAATTGTTTCATACCCAAGAGTGTGATGTGTTTTGATCCATCTCGCATCGTCTTCTATTAATAACTTTTTCAACTCTGAATTGATTATTTAATAGCACATACGATTAAATACTATTCCTTTAAAGGGACTCATATTGAGCTGTTTCAATCCTGAATTTATGTTTTGCCTAAAGAGTGCCATTTAAGGTTAAGATCAAGAGATTTGGAAGGAATGGTTGAAGTTAAAGAATGACAAAGTTACTTGAGTTCAAGCGTAACCCTTCAAGATTTTCCCAGGGAACTGAAACACACAGGAAAAAATGTGGGATCATTATAAATGGAATGTAAGACTCTTTACTCTTCTTCTTTAACTGCTAGAAATGAAAAATGTAAGTAGAAATATAAGCGAGGGAGGGATTTTGATAATTCTTTATCAAGCAGTGGAATTGTTGCCTGTAACGGCAAAGGGAGTGGAGCTGATGCCTCTTGAAGAAGCTTCGGAGAGTCTCGGCTTCCCAGAGACGCTCCCTCAGGACAGGGTACCCAGCATTCCCTGCTTTTGTACCTGTCTCTGCCTCCAGGAGCTTCCATCCTCCCAAGCTGAAGGCAGCACTCCCATATTCCTTCACTCAGTCAATATCCATCTTTCGTTCTATTTCTGGTGTATGCAGGAATAAAGATTTGCCTAAGAGTGAGAAGGCAGTTATTTGTCCACTAAGTCATTTTTGGAGAACCCACAGTGTTGTGCCTGGCACCGTGATCAATGATGCAAGTTCGGGGTGGTGTGACTTCGTCGCTTCTGGTGCTCATTAGGGTAGTTTCCTTTTTTTCCCCTGGACCCATAAGTTACTGTGGTTTTTAGTTCTCTGGCAGTCAGGTGAGACCATGTGACTAGATTCTGACTGACAGGTTTGAGCTTAAGTAACATAGGTACTTGCAGGATTGGCTCCTAAAATACCTTGTGTGATCTCACTCTCTTCCCTCTTTCATCATCTCCAGCTGAGGGTCTAGAAAAGGACTCCGAAGCCCAACATGTTAGCTCCATCACTAGATCAAAAAGTCTGGGTCCCTGAATGACCATGTGGAGGAGAACCCCCTGGGACAGCTGCTTAAACACAGCTGCATGAGCCTTTGCGTGATCCAGAAATGACCTTCGGTGCTGTTAAGCTACTGAGATCTCGAGGCTTATGTATTACTGCAGCAGCCGTGTTATGTTTTCTGACTAACAGGGATGAGTAAGATGTACACTTGTTCTCCAGGGAGTTAGCATTTTGGTTGGGAGAAGCATATAATACATGGCTATAAAACAACGTGATCAGGATACCAAATTAGATGTATAAGACACAATGAAGGTAGAGTCAGAAGTAAGGTCGGCATGATTAGGGTGATTGAGTTTCCAGGTTGGGGAGAGTGGTCACGTGTGGGGAGAAGGAGAGGGTGAGAGGCAGGCGAGTGTCGCTGGAGCAGAGAAGATACGGTTGAGCATGGTGACACACGGGGCTGGAGAGGGGAGCGGATGTCAGGCCTTAGATGGTCTTCCATGCCACACTGGGGACCTGTACTTTTTGAGATCAGCGCTATTCAAAGTGCTGACCCGTGATGATGTAAGAAGCTTGTGGCAGAGTGTAAATCAACACTGCTTCTTTCACGGAGACTATCTTGCTATTAAAAAACACAACAAAAGGTCAGCTGAACTAAACAGCAAGCTAGCGACGTACTTAATTCACAGTTTGGCACTAGCTTCTTATTTTATCCTGCCCAGAAAAACCTGTTCACTTGTCTGAGAGCCACACTCTGAGTGGCTCTGTTTTAGAGAAAATTTTCTGCTTGCTGTGGACGATGGGAGTGAAGGGTAAATAGCCAGGGCAAGAAGACCACATAACGGGGATGGGGAGAAAATTTCGGAGGAAGACGATGGAGACCTAAACTAGAACGGTGGTGATATCGATGCACAAGAGGGAACCGATTTCAGAAATATTCAGTACAGGGGCAGGGTGCGGTTTTGGAGGGAGAGAAAGAATTAAAAAAAAAAAAATGAGTTCTAAGTGTCTTCTTGATCATGTCTGGGTGACATCCAGATAGATGTGTTGAGTAGCCAGTTGAAGCTAATCGCCTAGAACGTGAGGGAGGAGCTCCGGGATGGAGGTTCAAATCCGAGAGTCATAGTAGGTATAGAAAATGAGAATGTCATTCCACAGAGTGAGAAAGACAGTGGCCCCAGGTGAAACCCTAGGGGACGCCAAAACCAGGGAGACAAAGAAGATCTCGGATGACAGACCTGACGCGCTCCAGCGGAGTGAGGGGCACTGGGAACCCAGAGGGCAGAGAGGCTGTAGAGGTTCTGAGGCAACAAAGCTTCAGGGAGGGACGGTCAAATAACAAATGACAGTGACAGTGGGAGGGACGGTCAAATAACAATGACAGTGGCCACACTGGAACTGGTAATTAGGGTGTCTGGTGACATCTGGGGCAGACAAGTGATGGGGCAGATGAGACAGAGGAGCAGTTTTATGAGAAATTCTCAAACCATCAAGAGATCTGGGCAGGCCTCTTTCCCCTTAGGGTCCTGTTTCCACCTCTGAAAGATGAGCTGTCGGATGAGGTGCATTCTGAGCTGCTTCCAGCTCTAACATTCTGTAATCATAGACACCATTTTGGACACCAGATGTGTGGTAGGCACATAATTTTCCTAAAAATTGCGCAAGATATTGGCATGCCACTTTTCCTGGGGCTGAGAGAGCTTAAATGCCAAGCAGAGGTTCATGTAGTCGATGAATTTCTGAACTGAGAATTAAAAGCCGGGTTCCTCTGACAACAAAACCTGTGTTCTTTTCATTCTCCTGTGCTGTACTATGATTTTAAGGAGAGATAAGGGGTCAGGCAGAATGTGAATTGAATTTTGGTAGTGGATCATTTATAGGAGTCATCCTTGTTATTTTTTATAGGTGTTTCCTTTAATAAAAGGCAGAATGTTCCTTTCGAGGAACATAAAATCCAACGTGAGTGCTTCGAACTAATTGGATATTAGGTACATAAAAAAGACCAGGTTGACCAGCAAGTGACAGGGAGATTGGAAACTTTTATACAGGCAGAAAAAAAAAATCAATACTAGCGTAATAGTTTACAGAGACAATGCATTTTTCAGTTACAAATCTCTGAAGACGAGTTTAGTAGTCGAGAGTTATAGAAACTCTTGGGGACGTAATTCTCATTCAGGGCAGAAAAGCAGTTATCTGAAGCCAATTATCTGATACAATAAGACCTCATGCTTTCTCAAGGTGGCTTCCTTTGAGTATGTTTTAGGAATGATGGTTTTCAAAGTTAGCCAGCTTATTGGAGAATGTTCTGCATTTACCTAGAGAGAAAAAGGGAGCAAATTTTAAATATATGACACATTTGAAGAATTAGTGTTGTTATTGGGCTGTGAGGAATTGGGTGGATAGGTAAGGCCAAGGTTTTCAGAAGCTCTGTGATTTAGGTATTCAGACTTTTCTGCGTGCCCTTTCTTGAGCAGACGCCCTCTCTGTCCAGTAATTTGCAATTGTGTCTTATGCCCCCAAATAGTTGTTTCAGAGCTAGCCAAAGTTGTAAAGTGTTTTAGATGTTACCGAGGCCAAATATTCCATTTTCTAGCTGAAGAAATGAAACATAGGGAGGGAGGGGTCTCACCCAAGGTCACAATTAGGGTAAAGCTGTGGCTACAGCCCAAGAGTCCCAGCCTCCAGGGTGGTGCTGTTTCTGTCACGCTGGGTCTGGAATGTAAGCTCTGCACATTTAGGTCTTCCTCATCCAAGCCCCTGTTAGATCCCCTGAGCCTATAGCAGTGCCTGGCACACGGAGCGTGTTGGCTTTGCAACTTCAGTAATAGACAACGTGATTATGTTTCAGGATCCTTAGCAACATGGAAAAGCCTGGTATGATGCCAGTTTTCCCATCTGTTCTAATTCCACCAGGCTACCTGTCCTCTGGGCTGTTCAGCCCCATCCCTAGCTCACAACTATCCGAGGATCTGGCCCAGTCCCAGGGTGGCAGTAAGGTGGGGAGCCCGAGGGCTCTGCACTCAGCCAAGCTGCTTGAGTCCTGCTCTGACCTGGCTCACACTCTTGCTAGCTTCTTACTCTATCTTGAATCAACGATTGAGACTATTTCGTGACAACCCCAAGCTTAAGTCTCTGTCATGAATTTTTGCTTGTTATCTCTGTTAGTTAGGTTTCAGTGCAGAAACAAACAAGCCCCTCAATCTGAGTGCCTTAATACATAAAAGTTCATTTCTCACTCATGAATCTGGGATCTCTCTGGGACAATTCCCTTTCAAGTAGTGACTTAGATATCTCAGTTTCTTACATCTTTCAGTTATACCAGGCAAAAACCAAAAACCAAAAAACAGAAAAAAACATACCTTCCAGATGAACTGGCAAGGAAGAATGAGCTGGAGGGTTGTGTATTGTCTCTTAAATGCTTTAACTTGAAAGAGACACACATCGCCTCTGTTCAATGACTGTTAGCCAGGACTAGTTACATGGCCTTCTCTAACTGTAAGAGATTTGGGAATTTAGGAAAGCACATAGATTTTGGTAAACAATAAAGAACTCTGTCAGAATGGAATCAGGCAAATGAGAGCTCGCCGAGATTTTCATCTTACTTTTTTTTCTTCCTAAAAAAAAAAAAAAAACACCCCAAAGTTGTAATAAGCTGACTGCACAGTGGAATGTTCTTCTCTGTGGCTTAGCAAGACATAAACAGCAGTATCATTGGGTCTAGGAAATATATACGGAGGTGCTTTAGGCTCCTGAGAACTTTGCCAGACCTGACGACTGTTCAGGGATGAGGTCACATGAGCTGTCTCACTGAGTAATAAAAGGTGGGGTGCATGTGGCTGAGCTGACCCCAGTTGGCTGATTCTTCAGTTCAGACAGAGCTAAAGAAAAACAGTCGCCCAGTGGCCTTTCAACTCTGCTCCTTTCCTGTTATTTCTTCAGCCATTTATAGTCTAGTGTCTGGATAGAGCTGGGCCAAAGTTTGGCAGGATTCGAGGCAGATAAATCATTTGCAATACAGCAAGAGCCTCACAGCTTTACTAGGAAAGGGAAAATTGAAAGCTTGGATTGGGGTATAACGATGACGCCTCTTACTGACAAAGAGTGCTTTATTTTAACCCTTTGCTGTGGCCAAAGCATCATGCTAGAGTCACACATTCTACGCCTTCAGTGGGTAAACGCTCTGCTCGGCAGTTGGTGGGGAGAATCTAAGGGTTCTCTGCAGGCTAAACAAATAACCAGTTGGATATAACGTGGGCATGGCGATAGGATTTGTAGGGCTCGATGTTGTGCCCTTCTGTTTCCTACTGGTTCCTGCTGTTGTGTAGGATTGTCACCTGAAAGAGTGCTTTGTTATTCACTTTAAAATAAAGTCAGAGACTTTTAGTTACATTTGATAGGAAACGGGGAAAAATCGACTACAAGTCATTCCCTCGTTCTCCTCCAATGCTTCTCAACTCCATGTCCAATCGGTTATCACATCTTCATGACTATGCCTTTCAAATATCTCCCCAATCTGCTCTGTACTCACTACCTGATTGTCTTTGTCTTAGGTTAAAGCTCCATTACATCCCATCTGGAGTATTTTAATAGCATCCTAACCGGTCTTGTGACCTTCATCTTCCAATCATTTTATTGAAATTTTCACTCCTACTATCCTTCCGCTCCATCCAACCCTGGCTGCTGGAATAACATTCCTTAAGTTTAGCTTTGCCCATAGGCTTGCTAAAAACCTTCAGTGCCTTTCTCAAGCCAAAGATAAGGCAGAACTTATTCACTTGGCATCGGGATGCTTCAGAATCCACTCTCCCACGCCCTAGGCTACCTCACTTACTGGGTTTCTTACTCCGAGTGACGAACTCTGGGAATGACGTCCCTGAGACCTTCAGCACTTCTCTGTTGGTTGTTCTCATCTATATGTCATATTTGGTTGCCGTGTGTATGTGTGCGTATGCGTGTGTGTGACTCTGTCTATATCTCTACTAGACTGTAAGCTCCCTATGGCCAGCTCCTCTTTTGTTCACCCTATAGCATCTTTAGGACCAGGTACCATTCCTTCCCATTGTAGACGCTCAATTCATGTTTGTTGGTGGTAGATAACGAAGAAGTAGAGCAGAGCAGAACAGAGCAGAGGATGCCCCAGGTGGGTGTTGCATCAGGGAAAGACACAGACCACCTGTCCAGAAGCTTACAACCTGGACCTGGCTGGGGGTAAGAATAAATAAGTACTATTTCAGTTCAACTTAACAGATCACCTCAAGGGTACATATTAAAATATACTATTAAATACCGATCTCAGAGGAAAGAATGCAAATTCATGCCCGACTAATGCTTGCTGGTGAAATATTAAGCTTGGTTCAGTTTCCCCTGATTTAATGAGCTGTAAAAGAGAATACCACACTCCTCCAACAGCTGCTCCAGGCTTGCGGTTACTATGATGAGAAGGCAGGACTTTATCAGCAGTTAAAAGGGAGGCAAACCTGTGCCCAGTAGCAGGAAGATCAATGAAGGTTGGGAGAAGAATAAGAAGGAAGAGCATCACGTTCAGTCTATTGAAAAAATTTTCATTGACGGGCACTCTTGAGTGAGGCTATTTGTGTTCAAAGTGCTTTTCTTGCTATTACGCACACCTGCATTATTCTGTACACCATGCAGAAGCCATGGGGTGCACAGATGAATTGGCCACGAGGAGCTACGTACAGGACACTTGGACAGCCATTTTAAAAGGTCCCTCATATTTCTGTCCGACTTTACAGTATTCCTTTACAATTTGCTCTATCATTATAAAGTTATCTCATAAAACGTTCATAAAAAAATCAAAAAGAACGTATTTTATGTTGTATATTTTGTAATATAGATAACATATTTTGTAAAATATATAACATTTTAATATTTTGCACACAGATGATTGTTAAAATTGTGCTAAATGTGTCATTCCTTCATGCATGAGTACTTTTCAGTAGTGGAGAACATGCCATACATTGTCCTCTTTCACCAAGTTGGTTACACAAGTATTTTCTCATGTTAATATATAAGTCACTTTACTTTTATTCCATTTTAAAGTATAATTTACATAGAGTAAAAGTCACGTTTTTAGTGCATTGCTCCTGTGGGTTTGATGAATGCGTAACCGTTCCCACAGTGAAATATGGAACAGTACCATCATCTCCCCAAATTTCCCTGTGCCCCTTTGTAGTGAGTCACCCCAACCCCAGATACTGGCAATCGCTGATCTATTTTCTGTTCCTATAGTTGTCTTTTTGCATGAATTTTATATGAATAGACTCGTACAGAATGTAGGCTTTTGGGTTTGGCTTCTTATTCTCAGCATAATGCATTTAAGATTCATATTTGTCATTCTGTGTATAACTAGTTTGTTCATTTTTATCACTTAGTACTAAAATCATCCACTGTATGGTGGACCACACTTTATCATGTTCCCAGTTGAGATATATTTGGCTTTTATAAAAACTCAATCAGCTTTTGGCGATTACAAGAAAAGCCACTGTAAACATTCACATACAGGTTTTTGTATGAACTTACATTTTCATTTCACTTGAGTAAATATCTAGGATTGCTGCATCGTAAGGTAAATGGATATTTAGCTCTATAAAAACCCCATCCGCGCAGAACCCAGATCTTGAGTTCTAATACCATTTTATAAATGAAAAGAATCAGGGCTCTTTGGCTGAATGGCTGATTCTAGAACTGAAAAAGGAAATATTTATGAGCTTGGAACATCTTGCAGTAACCCAAACAAACAAAAACAAAAATAAAAATGCCACTTGGATGGAGTATGTCCAAGGGGCACAGGGGCCAACTGAAAGGCTTCTCAAGAGCCAAAGCTGGAACAATTTGAACAAAAAAGTAAATAAAGTAGTTTTGGATTATAACCCAAAGTATAAGAGAAATATCCATATTGATGTGAAAAAAATGATTAAATAATTATAAATTTACATTATGAAAGGATGAGGAAGTGGTTAAAAGAGTAACTAAAGTTGAGAAACCTGACAAATCCTACCTCAGATCAAGGTCAACACCAGCAGTCAAAAATCATGTTGATTGTCTATACTCTCAATACAATGTGACGAAAATGACACTTTACATCTATAATTGTCCCCCCAAAAAACCCATAACCCTAGTCTAATTATGAGAAAAATATCAGACGAATTCTAATAGACATCCTACAAAGTGCCTGTCAAAGTCATATGAGCAAGGCAAGTCTGAGAAACTGCCATAGCCAGGAGGAGCCTTGGGAGGCTTGATGACCACGTGTAATGTCCTATCCTAGATGGGATCCTGCAACAGAAGCAGACGTTAGGTGAAAAATAATGAAATATGAATAAACTGTGGACTTTAATTGATATATCAATAATATATCAGTATTGACTGATTCATTGTAACAAATGTACCGTACTGATATGAGATGTTAATAGTAGGAGACGCCGTCTGTAGGGGTGGATGGGAACTCTGTATTATCTGCTCAATTACTCTGTAAACCTACGATTATTCCCCCCAAAATTAATCTGTTCATTTGGAAAAAACCTATCGAGTTTCTTTCTAAGATTCCTATGTCACGTTGCGTCCCCGCCATCAGGGTATGAACATTTCAGTTGCCCCACATCCTCCTTGGCACTGGGCATGGTCAGTTTATTTGATCGTATTAATAGACATATCTTCTCTGTAAAGACTCTTCAATTGTATATTGACTTTGTATCCTGTGACCTGACTAGTTCTTGCAGTTTCTTTTGGGATTTGTTGGTGTTTTCTATGTAGATAATCATGTTGTCTACTGATTAGAAGCAGTTTTATTTCTTTTCCAATTTTTTTTTCTTTTCTTGCTTTATTAGAACATTATGGTGGTGAGTAGGATTAATGAGAGCATATATCCTTGTTTTGTGTCTAATCTAAAATGGGAAAGGATTCAGCTTTTCAGTGTTAAGTGTGATGCTGTTTGTAAGGTTTTTGTGGATGCCTTTTATCAGAGGAGGGAAGTTCCATTCTTTTCCTAGTTTTCTGAGAATTTTGTTTTCTGAATAAATGTTGAATGCAGTCAAAGGCTTTTTCTGCATCAATTGAGATGATTACAAACTTTTTCCTGTTTGGTCTATTTCCATGGTAAATGACATTGATCTTTGAAAGTTAAGCCAGCCTAAATCCCCAGTGTCAGTCTTACTTGATTATTGTACATTGTCCTTTTTCTGTATTGTTAGGTTCAGTTTGCTAGAAGTTTGTTGAGGATCTTTGGGTCTCTGTTCATGAGGGATACTGGTCTGTAATCTTATTTTCTTATATTGTCTTTGTCTGATTTTGGCATCGTGTTAATACTTGCCTCATAAAATATGTTGGAAAGTATCTCCTTTTATAATTCTAGAATAGTTTGTGTAGAATTGGTATTATTCCTTCCTTAAATATTTAGTATAATTCACAATGAAGCCACCTGAGCCAGGAGGTTTTTTCCTTTTTTCCTTTTTTTTTTTTAAATAATGAATTCAGTTTTTTTAAGAAGTATAGAACTAATTAGATTCTCTCACTCTCTTTTCTCTTTTTGAGTGAGCTTTGGCAATTTCATCTTTTAAGGAATTTGTTTACATTATTGAAATTGCCGAGATTATGGACATAGAGTTATTTGTAGTATTCTCCAAACCACAGGCTATTTGTTTCATTAGTTTTTATCTATTTATCTGTTCTCAATGTCACTAAATTCTGCTTTTATTTTCTTCTCCTTGCTTTTGGATTTGTTTTGCTTTCTTTCTAGTACCTTAAGTAAAATCTTAGGTCATTGGTTAGAGACCTCTTTTCTAACACATGCCTTTAATGTCATGCTTTTCAAAATACTGTTTTTAGTTCATTGCACAGATTTTAATATGTTGTGTCTCTTTACTCTTACTATTCATCTGAGTGCCTCTAGCCAAACATTAGAATCACCTGTGGAGCTTTGAAAACTGCCAGTGCCCACCCTGCCGAAGGCCCTGTGAGTCTGAAAATATGGGGGTGGTGCCTGGGCCTTGCTTTGTTTTAAATTTCCCAGGAGAGTTCACCCAAGATTGAGAATCCCCTGCTCTACCCTTAATTGAAGGTGATTCCCAGACTCGTGTGTAAATGCTCACGTGGATGCTTTTGAAAAATGCATCTTCTCACATCCACCCCTAGAGATTTTGACTCAGCAAGTATATATCATGGTCAGTGGAAACTGAATTTTTTTAAAAAGTTGCCCGTGTGTTGCTGATGAATGTGGGCCTCAGTCTACACTTTGAGAAAGTCTGCATTAGAGAATCTGTAAAATAAGAAATGAGCCCCTGCTGTGAGAGCAGCTGTATGCATGGTATGCATTTCCAGAGTCAAAAACCAGGCTGAATACTGTTGGCATTGTTGGGAGAGTGTCCTCCCCACCCCCACTCTCTCTCAGAACAAATGCATGATGGCGAGGAGGTATTCCTTTCTGAGAAGACCTGGGATGGCTTTATTATTGCAACTGCTGTCCTTAACGTCACTTTCAAGGCCAAGTAGAATTACCTTCATAGATTTCAGGTTTTAGCTCTTGCAGGTTGCTCTGTCTAAATGTCTCCCTTTCCCCTTTTTACCTGGTTGACTCCTTACTCTCCTCTGCCACTGCAGCCAGAAAGCCTTCTCTGACCTTCTCGCACGCTAGAAGCCTTTGGGCTCCTCGGGTCTAGGATAGGTTTTTCTCCCCAGGGGCCTCATGCCCTCTCTGCATGTTAATCTCTGGGTTAATCTTCTATTTACTAAACTGTGACACCACTAAACCCCTTGAGGACAAGTTTCCTCTTCTTAATCTTCAGGCTTTAGCCTAGGGTTTGGTGCATAATAGACACTCAGGAAATGTATGCTGAGCTGATCTAAACTGATCACTGTTGGAAGAGCAGCCACCCCACCATTCTGATTTCCTATGGTTTTCAGTTTGGGATGAGGTCAGGGTAGTGACTTCCCACTTGTTCTATATGACAGTGCCACCATCTGGAAGCTGATCAATGCGTGTGTGGGTGAAGGTGGAGGAAGCACACAGACGGTCTCTTCAAGTCTCTTGCTCAGGGCCTGGCAAATAATAACTGCTCAGAAATACTGTTTGACTGAATGAGATAAAGAAACGAAGGAGGAAAAAGCTGAAGACTATTCAGAATGAGGATGCAGAGACCCCACAAAGACCTCTGAAAATCCTTTCTTTAAGGAGAAAACCTCACTTATCTTATTGTTTATTAGATTCTAATCACTCTGAAATCTCCAAATACACTTCTGGGCTTTCTAAGTAGAAGAGACTTATAATCCGAGAAGGACTTACTTTTGTTTTCCCAGAAATAAGATAGAATATTTCTGTGAACCTTCCAGGTAATGGGTTAACATGAGTGTTGGTAGGTCAAATAATGTCGTTGCATAAACAAGTGTTTAAATTGCTGCCACAAAAATGTTTAATCTCTCCGAAGGAAACTTAGTTCGTAGGTCCTTTGGAAACATCCATTTACAAGCAATCAAGTTGATAATAAAAGTATCACGTATTACTCAATGTACAATCCTGATCCCAGGGCACGCGTTTATCTCACAGCATGCCATGTTTTGCCACAGGCACTTTTAAATAATAAAATTGCTTTTCTTTAAAAAGTAATAGAAATCCTTGCACGTTCCCCATGGTTATTTGAAATAGAGTTTTGTTTTGTTTTGTTTTGTTTTTTTCCCTGTAGAAGTAAGTGCATGAATTTTTTGTTTTTTATTTATTTTTATTTTTTAAAATTTTATTTTTTTAGCTTCAAGTATACAGTTCATTGGTTAGACATTTATACAGTTTATAAAATGATCCCCCTAATGGCTCTTTCTCTACACCTAGCTCTTCCATTACTGCTAACTGCATTCCCTACGCCGTGTTCTCCATCCTCATGACTCTCTATCAATTACTAATTTGTACTTCTTTAACCCTTCACCTCATTGTTTGTTTTTTTAATTCAAAGAATAGAGTGATGTCCTTGTCAGTGTAAAGTCAGTGGAAGAGCAGGTGCAGGTATCCCTCGCTTTTCAGAAGCTCGCTTTACACTGACGTAGTAGGTCTTCGCTTTTACGAAAGACCTACTACGTCAGTGCAGGAGATCCTTGAATCGCAGCGTTTCGTTACAATTTTGATGAGATGCCATAGAAACTTAACTCGTGTTTACATCAATGAGCCTATGGTAAAATTGCTTTCTTAATACATTGTTTCGTTTAAAGTTGTAGTACCTATCCGTGACAGTTAAGTGAGGATTTGCTGTACCTGTTTTGCTAATTGAAAAAAAAAAAAAAATCCAAATGGAATTTCCTTTTTATAAAAAAAAGCCAAAAGCAAAAGTAGCGTTCAGCATTTGTTTTGCGGGGAGCCGTTATGAAGACAGGGTGCATGCACCCTGAGTAGGAACGGTGGCACTGCTAGGCAGCGTCCCCTGAACCGCACCTGGCACCTCAGCTTCCAGTCATCATGGCTTTGAACTGTGTCTGCGAGCACCTGTGCTCCATTCATTTCGTGCATCCGTTAGCAAGATGTATCCTAAGGTATCGGAAAAGCCTAAGAGAGCTCACATGAGTGTTACACTTAGCAAAGAACTGGACATGAGTAAGTGTATTTGGTATTATTTGGTAGGTTATTTTTGGGGTCCGGGGATGCTGAAAAATTTTTCTGTATAGACTAATGGTCATTGCTCTTCCGCTTTACCCCATGTTGGCTTACAGAAGCTTTCATAGGAATGCTGTACTTTCAGACAGTGGGGGAAACCTGTAATACAAGCGTCTCTCTGTGAGCTGCAAGGAGGAGGGAGCAGGGAAGCCATGACAGCTAGGGAAAGAGGAAGAGTTGAGAATGGTCGAGATAGTTGGGTGGAGAGTACTGAGTGGGATTCCTTGGTGAGAACTTCATTCATTTAATCAGAAAATATTTTTTACGTACTTACTATGTGTCTGCCAGTCGCTGCTTTAGCATTGAAATGATGATGCAAAGACCAAAACCGGTTATGCTAAAATAGAAAGAACTCTGACAAAGGAAGTCAGATTTTAGTTCTGTGAAGGCCTTGGGTGATTTCTTGTCTTCTCGGGACTCTAGTTTCTATGTAAGTAAAACAATGGGGATGAGACTGGACCAGATGATCTTCGAGGCCCCATTTATCTCTGTCATCAAAGTACTACCAGGCAACTGAAAATGAAAATTTGCATAGGCAATTTCAATGCGTAGAGGTTCAGTATTGAACTAGGCTGAGGAAATGGCTGACGTGGCTGGCATAATGGATAGATCGTGTGCATCATCTTTTTGAAGAGGGTGTGGAAAATGGGGTGGAAGGTGGGAGGAAGGAGTCTGGGAAAATCACAGGTGAGGACTGGGTCTACTTCTCCATGACTCTGTACATAGGGGTAGGCCGCAGTCAAAATGAACGCACAGACTGAAGCCAGCTTAACATTGACCGCATGGCAGAACAGAAATGTTATGTAATAGTTTTACTTTTTATTTTTTCATGTGTCACTCAGTTCTCAGCTTTCTGAGGTCTCCCTCTGTCATTTGCTATCTGTGTGATGTTGAGCAGTTTCTAACAGTCTCAGACTGAGGTCGATGTGTCGGGAGCCATTAAGAGACACTGAAGAAGTCACGTAGCTGATAGCCAGGAAGCAGCTGCTGAGACTGCTTAACAATGGTTCAAGGAAGCAAGATGTTAACTTAAACATTATTGACCCTGGTGGGGAGACTTGCATCATAAAGAAACCCTTTAAAGATAGTGGAATGTTTTACAGGCCAGAAAAGGATGTTGGTACCCTGAGGGAAGGATATATAGGAGCTTATGTAAATGTCGGCATTCCTATGGTAATGTACTTTGTGCTTTGCCATTGTACTCTGTACTTTACTCTATTGTACCCTGTGCTTTGCTATTGTATCCAAGAACTTATATAAAGGCTGTGCTAAATAAACTCGGGGCTGCAGCAGTGACTGTATGCCTTCCCTAAGCACTTTGCTATCTTATTCTTTTTTCTTAGGCTTCACCCCCCTTTTTCAGGTACTGATCGACTTTAGCCGCTGGCTCCGGCATCGATGCATTTATTTTTTGAGATAAGACATACAAGGCACTTACGGTAAAGCTTGATACTGAATAAATTCGAGAATGACAGTTTCTTTTCTTGCCAGTGCAAAAGCATCATGATCTGGGATCTTCTATGGCAGGGCCAAACTGTGAACGTATAGTCCATTTGGGTTATTCTCTCACAGAGATAACGATGACTTCTGCGTTCTCAGCCTTGGACTGAAGTATGTGTCCTCTTTCACCAGGATTTCCAATTACAGGCTTGTAAGTGTTTTCTCCCTACACCCAATTACTCCTTTTGTCAGCGCATCATCCGCTTGCTGTCGGAATTTTCTTTCTAAAGCACCATTCTGGTCGTATCATTCCCCCGCTCAGAATTCTGCAATGGCTCTCAGAGTAGAATCCCAACCCCTGAGCTTGCAGTCTAAGCATCACCGTGATGCAGACCCAGGATGTCTTTCCAGCCTCATTTCATATTGTATCACTCCATGCACGTTACCCTCTCCCCCAGCGCTTCAGAATCCCCTGGAGGGCTGGCGAAAACACATGTTTCTGGGCCTCACGCCCCGTATTTCCGATTCGGTGAGTTTGAGATGGGACCTTGAGATACTGTGTTTCTAACAAATTCCCAGGCGACTCTGATACTGTTTGTTAAGGACCACAATTTAACAACCATTATTCTAACGACGCAAAGTCCTGGTTCTACTGAGATAGATCTGATACATATTTTACATCTTGGTGTTTTCTTGGGCTCTTTACTCAAGCTCCTGCCATTTGTAGAGCTTCACGCATTTTCAAGCTGGTTTTGCTTTCTAAAGAAGCTGGTCTCATCAGTCAAAATTAGGGAGGGAGGGGAGGCAGCCTCTCATGTATTTCTACAATATGCTGCTCAAACATCTATTTTAGTATTTTTTTTTTCTATCCTACATTGTACTAGAGTTAATTGTGTGTTTGCCCTCTCTTTCATTCAAGTATCATTCCTCGGAGGGAAGGGACCATATTTCATTAATCTTGGAATTCTCAAAAGGCTTAAATTTCATCGCTGTGCCTAGGAGGCATCTCGAGTAATTACACATCTGTTTTTTTCCTCCTGTCTCTGCTTATTGTTGCCCCCCAAGGAGACAGCAGTCTCCAGTGTGGCAGCCACCCCTCTTTCTGAGCTGGAAGAACTCGCACCATTTAAATGTCTGAAAGAAAGGATTTTATCAGCAGTGTTAGAAGGCAACCAGCCTAAAATGTTGGTCTGGTAGGTTTCAGAGCTACTCGAATCATAGAGATGTTAAACCCCCTTGTATTAAGTCAAGTTGTCATGGGGAACACCAGAGTCAACTCCGATCTAATGAAGTATTTGAATTATTTTTAAAAGGAAAAGTGCCAGGAGCAATTTTTTTTCTCTCTCTCTCTGTAGATCACCGTTTTTTACATTGAATGTGCAGGAAAGAAGCAGGGGAATTAGTAATGAAGCCAGAGTAAGTGCACAGTCTGGAGAAAGTTTTGTTCAAAGTAAATTTCAGGGAATGTAAAATAATCAATCTCCTTAAAATACCCTGTCGGTTTCCAGAGTGCAGAGAGCACCCAGTTCTCCCACATGGCTCCCTGCTCACTGTTGGTGAGGAGGGTGCTGCTTAGGCTCCTCCTGTTCCAGGTCCTCGCCCCCTTTCTCTTCAGCACCAGGTAGGTCCCTGTCCTGGCCCTCTCGGTTTCCTGTGCCTCACATTATCCTTGTGGGGCTGCATCTGACCTTGTGATGTCCTCTCTCTCCTCTACCCTGAGGACTGCGTAGATCTTTCTCCCGAGCCTCAGACCCCTGGAGCCACAGTTCCTCTTAACTCCCCTTGGCTGTTCCACAGGGTCCCAGATTCAATATGTTCCTAAATTAACTCATCATTTGCCCTGTTCTTTGGCTATTTGTAGGGCATGAATTACAAAGAGTATGGAATTGGTATAACCACTTTGGAAAACTGTTCAATATCTACGAAGACAGAACAAAAGCATAGCATGTGACCCCAGAACTCCACTTCTAGGTAGATTGCTAACAGAAATGCTTACATATATTAACCAAAAGATATGTACAGGAATTTTGAGAGCAGCACGATTTGCAATATCCTCAAACTAGTCAGTGGTTCACTGACTGTAGAACAGATATGTAAATATAATTTATTCAAATGATGAAATACAATGCAGCAAGAATAACAAACAAATTGTATAACAAACAAGCTATGTGGAATACTACGAAATGAATCGTACCAACATAATGCTGGACAGACAAAGCCAGAGACAGAATACATCCTGAACGCTTCCATTTACATGAAGCTCCGATGCAGGCAAAATGAATTTATGCTGTGGGGAGTCAGGACAGTGAATACCTTGGGGAGTGTGAGATGGGAAGGGGGTGCGAGGGGGTTTAGGGGAGCGGGTAACATTCTTCTCTTTGATCTGGGTGCTGGTTTGCGTGGCGGTATTCAGTGTGTGAAAATTCCTTGAGCTGTACACTTAGGAGCCAAATGTCTCTCTTGTGCACTTTTTTCTGTGTATATTATGCATCAATAAAAGTTATACAAAAAAAAAAAAAAGAAAGGAAGGAAGGAACGAACGAACGAATGAAGGAACAAGGGCTCCTGCTTTCCATCTCTTTGCCTTTTTTCAGCTGAGAGTTCAGGCCTGGGTTCTTGTGTCTGTCATTTCTTATTCTGGGACTTTGTGGCTTATTTTCCCTTGGTGGCCAAAAGTGAAAAAACAATCCCAATCGAATGAGAAGACATACTATAAGATGCCAGACTCTGTGCAAGTTCTAATCAAAGCGACGCTTCTAAACATTGCATTGGGTGTTCTGGCTTCCATGACTGCCTTTCGGCCTCCAAAGCAGGTCCCCAGGGTGCTGGCCTCAGTCTAGAACTCGGCTTAAGAAGAGTTTGCAGGTTGAGGCTCTGTAGCCTGTGTAGCTTGTGGACGTAGATTCCCCATCAATGGACTGCAGAGGGTGTGTGTGTGTGTGTGTGTGTGTGTGTGTGTGTGTGTGTGTGAGAGAATCAACTTCATAGTTTCTATGTGAATGGAATTTTCGAAGCTGTTGTTGGCCAGAAACCTGGATTGTTTCACAAGTGGGGTAGAGTTCATTATCTGCTGAGTTGCAACACTGTTTTAGTTAACTGATGAACCCTGAAATTTCAGTGGCCTAATGGATAAAACCTAAAACCTCACTAGTTTAAATCAATAGGAGTGTGTTTCTAGCTTATTCAAGCCCAACAGTACCAGGGAGGTGGGGCAGGGGAGAGAGGGCTCTGTTCCACGTGGTCACCTACACTTGTGGAGGTGGTGGCATCTTCGACATGTGGCTCCAAAGATCACCTCAAACACTGGCCTCCAACAGGCAGATGGGGAAAAATGAGAGGGGAGGTTGTTACAGTCTTCTGGGTTGGGTCTGACAGTGGGAGCCATCACTTACGCCCACTTTCCATTAGTCAGACCTCGCAATATGATCACACCTAACATCGAGGAAGGCTATGAAGTATGATCCAGCTGTGAGCTTGGAGGAAAGGAAAACTCATTTGGTGAATACCTAGCCAGACTCTGCTGTGCTTGGATTCAGCTGCAAGCAGAGAAAAATTAAAAGAAGGCGCAAGGGTATAATAGCAAATGTGATCTTCTGTTGGGCAAGCATACCCGGGTGAGTAAACAGAAGAAGAAGACCAGCTTTCCAATTCAATGTCCTTCCACCCCAACCTTTTCCTTTTTTAATATTCTCTCCCATTTGCACAGCCACCTGTGCCTGACAATGGGAGCAGCTTTTCCATCTCTATATTTATCCAAGCTTTTATCAAATCCTGTCAAGTTCACGTCCTAAATTTTATTTACTCCATTGTATCATTCTATTTCTATTAATACCGTCCCATTTCTGTATCTTTTTAGCTCTCAAGTGGGTTATTGCAATAGATTTCTAACAGCTCTTCGCACTTACAATCTCTCTACTTTGCTCCAGGCTCCATACATTGTCAAAATAATCTTAGAGTGCCATTATTTCAGCATTTCAATAACCCTTCACTGCCTGCCAAATTAAACATAAACTTCTTCGTTTAATATACACAACATTTCCCAGTCTAGTTCCCAAGTGACCCATCCACCCTTATCTTTAGCAATTTAAACCCTAGAAATGCTTGTGTTTCAAAACAACCTAACTCCTTGTTATTCTCTATACACTCTTCAAGTCCATTTCACAGGCTTCCCAGCATTCCCTTTCTGGGCTCTAGCTGGTGAACTAATCGATAAAACCGCCTGATTCCAGTGACACCTCTTCTGTTAGAATTCCAAGACTCCACCAGGAAGAGTTAATTCCAAAGATTGATCTCTATTATAGTCCTCATCATATTGCACTATATTTTCTTGTTATCCGCCTGCCTTGCTACATTGTCCTGGGAGTCGGTGTAATGTAGTGGAGAAAGCAAGAAATTAGGAGGCAAATTAGACCTGGACTTGAATCCCACCTCACTACATTACTACTTGAGTTGCCTTAAATTGCCTAAGTTCTTTGAACTGCGGGTTCGTCTTCTCTAAGATGGGGGTAGTAGTATTTACATGTGAGGTTTTTATGAGGGTCGTAAATGTGTACAACATCTAACACAGGACCCGGCTCCATGTGCCTAATGTATTTCTTCTCCTCTTCCTCTTGCTCTCCTTCCTTTCTCTCCTCCTCCACCCCTTCTTAGGCTTTGTCTCATATAAAAGACACCTTCAGCATTCAGTAAAGGTTTGGTTAATGAATGTACTGGAAAGTTCAGCAGCGTAGGACTATTAATTTTGTTCTATAGTCCATGTTTGAATTAAATTTTGCATATCATATGAGATTAAAGGTTTTTTTTTTCCCTCTGTATATGCAAAACCAATGTTTCCAGCATCATTTGTTGAAAAGTCCATCCTTTCTCTACTCAGTTGCCTTTGTCAAAATCAACTGTCTATATATGTGTGAGTTAATTTCTGGACTCTGTTCTGTTCTACTGATCAATTTGTCTGTGTTTAAGGCAATACTGCATTGTCTCGATCATTGTAAAACCTCTTTGGAGGTCTGCCTCGTGAACTCCAGCTACATAGGCCTCTTCCAGATCTGTCTTTCTTCTCAAGGAAATAGTCCAGCACCTCCAGAGATCAGCCTCCTATAGAGCGGTCTGGAAATTTTCTCAGCTCTTAAGCTGAACAATTGTAGTGTTGAATTTGTTTATTTCCTCTATCTCAAGGATCACTCTCCTGCATCGTCTGACATCCATTGTCTGAAAACTGATATTTCATAGAATTTGTTCAGGTTTTTTTTCAGTTGCTTCAAATGGGAAGAAACTTCCTATCTCTTTACTCTATTTTGTCCCGAAGCACAAATTTGTATTTATTTTATTTAGGTATCTATCTTTTCTATAACTTTACTGGCTGCTTTAGATATTACAACATAGATTTTTAAGTTATCACAGCTAACCTTCAAATAAAATAAAATTATGCTTTTTAATGAATGTTATATGTTTTCATTCACGCTTCTGCTCTTTGTGCTCCAATTATCTTACATATTTTCTCTGTATATGCCATGTTACAGTATCTTGTCATTATTTTTATTTTAAACGGTTAATAGCCTATAACACATTTCAAAATACTAACAAAAATGACTTATGTTTGTCAGATATTTACCCTTTTTGTGCTTTTTATTTTTTCCTATAAGTATGGAGTTTCATTTGGTTTAGTTTCCTATCAATCTGAGGAAAAAATTTATCTTTGAGATTAATTCTTTTTAATTTTGTGTGAGTAAATATATATATATTATTTTGTCCTCATTTTTGAAGAATATTTTCATTGGATATAGAATTAACGACGGCTTTTTTCTTTTCAACACTTCAAATTGTTGTTCCATTGTTTTTTGGTCTTCAGTGTTTGTGATGAGAAAGCAACTGTTATTCATATTATTCTTTTCTACTTTGTGTTCATTTGAGAATTTCTCTTTAAACTGATTTCACATGTTTTCATACTTATGCTTAGGTATAATTTTCTTTGTATTTATGCTACTTGGGATTGGCTTTCTGAATCTGTGGGTTGATGTCCTTCATCAGTTTTGAAACTTTCTTGGCCATATTCGTTTTAAAATATTTCTTCTGCACTATTCTCTTTATTTTGCTTCTGGGACTCCAATGATATACCTATTAGAACTTTCCATTTTGTCTCATAGAGTTCAAATGGTCTGTTCTTTTTTTTAATTATTGACTTTGAATCTCATTACTTTATATTGATTGATCTTCAAGTTCACTGTTCCATTTCTTTACTGTGTCTATTTTAATTTTTAAAGCCTTTTATTGAATTCTTCTTTTCTGATAACATAGCTCTCATTTCTAGCATTTCCATTATTTTAAAAAATAGTTTCTGTTCTCCACTGTAATCACACAGCTCTTGAAACTCATTGTATACCTTTTCTACTAGGCCCTTTAGCATTTTTTGTCCCAGATATTTTCAAGGTCCAGTCTGATGTTTCAGTATCTGAGCTATCTGGTTCTGCTTTCATTGACCGTTTCAATTATCCATGTCCCATTTCATTGATTCTTGATACATCTTATAATTTTGGTCATATGACAGACATTTGGATCAAAAATAGACTGCAGCAAACAATATTTACTTCTAGAAAAGAATGCACCCTTCCTCTATCAGGCATTTAGAATGAAGGCCTGAGTCACTTTGATCTGTCACTGACCTGAACCTAGACTTTGTAGCAGCTTAAATTTAATTCAGTTCACTCACTATAGGCTTAAGTTGGTTTGAGAGTGGCTTGTGACTTTCTCTTCAGCAAAGTTATGGTTTGGACCTGCCTTAGTTCTGGAGATTTTTTAATAGATTAAAACTGAGTCAGTGGCTCTCCTAAATGTGTGAAAACTCTATTTTATAGTCTGGATGTAAGATTTATGGGTTGCTAGGGGGCTCTCTTTGTTCTTGAGACTACTTCCTGTGTTTTTGTGACTTAGGAGAATTGTATTTCCTGCTAGCCTGCCCATACCTTCTGATGACAGCTTCAGTCCACTTTGTGAAACCTTGGAATGCCATGGTTCTCTTAGAAGTCTTGCATTTCCTCAAGATTTTGTTGCCTGAGAAATTGTAATGCCTCCAGTGAATTTCTTTTAACTCTCTTATACTCTTGCCTCTGGAGGGCGGCTGCTTTGTTCTTAGAGGAGGCACTATGCACCTCATGGGTGAGCTCTCTGTGCTCCCAATCTGCATGGAGGCTTTGGCACACTACCTCAGAGCACTCAGTGAAGATTTGTTGGGAATATTTGGCAGGTGAATTCAAACTCACTCTGTGCCTGGCATTTCTCAGGATATTAATCTGTCATACTGACCCATTTACAGCCTGAAAACTTTGTTAAAATTAAGCCAGCTTCTCCAATTATGTTTTCCCCCCACCACTCTGCAGGGAGGCAGATGACTGAGTATCTCTTCTCTCTTATAGAGAGCTTGCCTTTTCCTGGAATTTAGTTCAGTTAGGTTTCTTTGCATCTTCAATTCATGTTTTTTTTTTTTTTTTTTTTTTTTTTTTAAAGGGATTGTAGGTTCTCTGGCATGTTTTGTTTCTTAGGGTGAGAATAACACTCTATGTGTCATTGTAAATCCTAAACAGTGGCTGAAGATTTATCTGTGATATTTCTAAAAGTTACCTAATTTATTCAGCATGCCTGGGATTTTCAGCAGTTACTGCATTGCAGGTTAATTCTGAAAGGAATGTTCTCTCATAGTAACGTTCATGTGATTAAGCGGAATAAAATTTCACTTTTGTAAGACCATTCCCCAATTCTATTTTGATATTGCTATCTATCCTAACCTTAACCAGCCTGGGAGGGACAGGTAGAATCATGTTGTACTGCTTGATCTAGAAATACCACTAATGACGCAACTCATATTTATGTGGTACTTATACAGGGATTTGATTTTATTTACTAGAACATCTGCAAATTCTGTATGCGCAGAGACCAAACATTTAATAAAATACTTGTTGAATGACTATTCGATCTTTAAACTATTCCCAAAGATAAACAGAAAGTGAGAACAACAACTCACATTTATTAAATGTCTGCTTTGTGTTAGGAACTGTTCCATATGCATAGAAAATTATTTCGCTTAATCCTTAAAATAACACTGTGGTGCATTATTATTAATGTCTCGAAGTATAGAACACCAAGGTCTCGGACCTGACAGTGGGAGCTCTGCTCCACTGGAAACCCAAGTCCATCACGGTTCTTTCCTTTATCCACCACCTACCACTCTGTCTCTCAGAAAATGGCTCTTCTTGTATGAGAAAACTGAAGAACCAATACAACGTCTCTAGACATTCTTCACCCTTGCCAATTAAGACATCTCTTCTCAGTTATAACCAAGCTCAGATGTGTGCATCAGGGAATAAAAAAGACACGTACAAATTTATAATTTCTTTCTATGTTTGACAACCACGATGAAAACGGACATTTTTTCAGTAACGAATTCTGCCTATGTAAGAATTAATGTACTTGAGTAAGTAAATAGGCTACTAATATTCTAATACTACGTATTACTTACAAATTCTGGTTGTTTCGAAAAATTCCAAGATCAACTCACTTTCCCATATGTACCTCTGTCATCTCTAATAGAAGGTTCTGGTTTTATTAAGTCGACCGAGCAGTATCCTTTGCGCTAGAAGTGAATTTAAACCACCAGTTCCTGAATTTGCTACATTTAATCACTTGCATAGATGTATTATTCCATATTTGCATTAAAATAATGTTAAAAGGTGATAATTAGGATATTTGCAGAAAACTGAATTTATCGAAAGAGGTAGATACTTAATAGTATTTGAATTGACACAATCCCTAATTTTCCAGAAATAAATACATTTTTCAATTAGCAAAATATTTGCAAAATTTTTTTAATGTTTTAAAAAATGTTATATATTTTATAAAAACCCCACACATCAATAATAGAGTTTTAAAAGCAAATCTCCTGATTGCTGATTTTTCTTTTGAATATTTAAATTTGGTTAAATAGATCTCTATTAGAGCACTACCATTTTGAGTACTTGTTTACCCACATTTCGGAGATACTAGAGAATAATTAGGTCAGAAAATGCTGAAAAATTCTGGACCTCCATGAGAGGGAAGGGAGACAGGAGCCAGCACTTGAATGCAGAGCAATTTTTCTTCAAAGACACATCTGTCTTAGAATTTGTACAAATGAGATCAATTACCAAAATACCAAGAGGTTCTTATTATCTGACAGAAGACATTGGGGAGAATCAGTACATATAACAAAGTAGGAGGGATCCCCTATAGAACTTATTACCGGGAAAAATTTTGTTTTCACCACGTTTCTAATCTCCTTTCTCCATCCCCATAATGAAAACTATGAATTCACCCTGCTTGTCTTTGCATTGACTCCCAGGAAGCTCAGTATCAAATTACAGAGTTTACCAGCATGCCAATTACTGTCTGTCTGTCTGTCTGTCTGTCTGTCTCTCTCTCTCTCTCACACACACACACACACACACATTATATGTACATACATATGTATATATTAAAATTGTGTGTATATATGTTTATGTGTATAGAGAAAGAACACACTTCATTAATTAATAGCAGACTATAATTAGCATATTTGCTTCGATCCTAATTTCCTCATTCTAGTTTTAATGTTATTGGGTATCTTTGTTGGAGGAGGATAAATGGGATGTAAATCAATATAGAATGCTATATGAGGCATATATCATAATAATGTTTGAAAAGATTAGAAAGATATTAGAAAGCTGGATCTATAGGACTGGAGGATGGAGGAGATGGTAGAAAAGGAGAGGCTAATGATTCAGAAGAGAGCATCGTTGGGGGAAGCAGGCTCAGCAGAAAAAAATGTATGGCTCTACTAATAGTTATGTGAATTCTGGGAAGCCAATGAATTTGTCTGAGTTTCGTATTTATACCTCTGTGAAATGGGGCTTGTGGTCAGAATCAAATGAGGTGATGTAGGGTAAGTGCTTCACCATCTGTGCAATGCCACTCGCGTGCAGTTTGCTGGCGAGTCCCCCAAGGGACACAGCAGGAAGTCAGCAGCAACTCCGGTTGCCCCATTTCCCCCCTGCTGGTTGTGATTTCGGCCAGGCACCAGGGCTGCATGTCAGGGTCCCAGTGGTTAGAAGATGGCCTTGATAAGAAGCAGCAGGTCCCTGTTCTCCACACTGCGAGCCTCCAGAGACGGGCTCGCTGAGGCTGGGTTGTTTTTTTCCTCTCGTCTCCTTTGAGGGGATACTGCCATCTTGCTTCTGTGCCATCTTGTCCTACTACCAAGTGCAAGTCTTGTTCCGGCCAAAGAATTCATACCTTGAAATCCCTACTTGAGCTCCCCATGCTCAGGATCGTTCTCCTTATAGAGTCAACACATTGCCAGTTGTCTGTTTTTTTCATTTCTAAAGTTCCACCTATCAAATCTCACTGATCTATCTTCAAGGAGGTCCGTTGTTGGGGAGCTTGGGTGAAGAGGGCAGCCTGAAATAACAGAAATAGTAATTACTGTCTTTTTTTTTTTTTTCAAAGAAATACAGTTTTATTTCTTTCAAAAATGCCAACCACCTAAAACAAGACGAATAGTATTATCCTTAAGGAACTTGCTTCCGGTGAATAGCCAAATAAGATCCACAATTAGCACACGGGTTGTGGTTAGGAACAATCTAGTGGCTTAAATGTCTACTTCCCCTCCCTCATCTTATTTACATTATTAATTTAATCAGCTGAAAGTTACTTCAAAGAATACAAGGTGAACCTTAAACCTCTAACTTAAATTATATTCATTGATCACGAAATAAACTTTGACATGCTTCCTACATTATGATAGTATCACATGCTTGCAGATTTTAAAGTACTTTATTGCGTAATGATCTAATTTTGTCTTCCTAACAACCCTGTGAGGTGAACTGAAAAGTCTTCTTATCTCTGTTTCACAGAGGAAGAAATGGAGACTCTAAAGTATTAAGTTACTTATCTAAGGCCACACAGCTAGAGATCAGTCAGATTACCGTAATTTTCTGATTCTTCAAAGAGTCACTCTATTTCTGTTGATATTGGAAAGGAACCAAAGCAAAACAAATACTGGTGGGTAATTTCGTTCGTTCATTCGTCTGTTCGTTTGTTCATTCATTCATTCATTCATTCATTCATCATTTTTATTTCCACAGACTGCTACTATACTCAGAACGTATTTTCACATTGCTGCTGTGTCATACCTGCTTTTTCTCAAGTAGAGTAAGTGACGAAGGAAACAATCTCACCTTATTGGCCATTCCTTCTTCAGGCACCTGGGGAGGGTGCTGGATGGCTGTTAGGAAGTGCCACCTTCAAAGGATTCAGATGGCGATTCTTCCCACTGCCTCCCCACACCCCCGAAATCCACGCCAGTTGTCTCATTCTTCTAATGACTTTTGTTCTTTTATATTAACCCCCAGGCCATGTCTGTCTGTCTGTCTGTCTGTCTCTCTCTCTCACACACACTCTCTTTGCGTTTGTGTGTGTCTCTTTAGGTTTCTTTCTTTCCTCTTCTTTTCCTCTTCCTCCTCCTTCTTCTCCTTTTCCATTTCCCCTTCCCCCTCTCTTTCAGTGAAAACTTATTCAAAGACTGAGTGTCCTGAATAAGGTTAGGTATTTACACAATTTGATGATCTAGGATTGGGTCATTTGAAGATGATGACATGCCAAGTGTTCCTCAGGCTGAAATTCATTTTCTATGTGAAACAGCTCTATTGTTAAAATATTTTGGAGATGAGTTTTCCAGACAATTGGCTTAATACTCTACTTTCTGCATTATTGAGAATTTATTTACTTATTGCATTATTCTTCTGTATTAAGGATCTTTCTAAGGAGTATCAGATAACCGAACAATACATTAGCTTTCTCTTCAGCTGAAACTGAATAAGATTTCTGAGAAATACCTTAATTAAAGTTATTAAGAGGCAGCTTTGGATGCAGTAAATGAATTCTGGAACCATCTCCCTGCTAGGGCTGCACGTCAGGCTCAGCATGTTCCACAGCTTTTTAACTGACCTATAAGCTTCTAATTCTTCAGCCCCACTACCCCCAACCCCAAGAATAATGTCTCTAAAAAAATCAGATTTTATGAATTTTCTATTTAATATATTAATTGGTTCCTTGTCAACAAAGTACTATTCGAACATTTTTTTTTTCTTGCTGTACAAGGTCTGTATGACTTAGCCTGGTCGATCTCTTTCGATCTGTGTTCAACTCCCTCCCTTACTTACCTCCCATTGTCCCTGGAACGCACCATGCCCCTGTGCCTCCCCAATGCAGGCCGGCCTGCCTGCCTGCCTTCTCTCTCTCTCTCTCTCTCTCTCTCTCTCTCTCTCTCTCTCTCCCCAGATGCCATTTCTTTTTCTGGAGTGCTTTGTCTTCTCTACACGCCCTTCCTTCGCCTCATGTGGTGGTGAAGATGAAAAGTGGACATATTTGAGGGATATTTTCCAGGTTCCAAATCCATCTCCTCCACAAAGCCTTGGTATATTTTACCATTCCAAGTAAATCTCTCCATCTATTTGATATGTTCCTGAATTATGGCCTGGAAAATTCTGTCTTGTATTGCAATTACTTCTTTAAAAAATGTGTTTATCTCTCCCCTGGCTTGAGTTTATATCATAGTCACCATACTTTCGGGGTGCTGCACTCGGTGCTTGGCACACGCTTGCTGTTCAAGAGTAGGTGGCCACTAAATTGTTGAATTGAACTGTCTTTCTGTGCTTTGAGTTGGAATGTTCTGTAGATAATAAGATCCCCTCGGTTCTCAGAAGCCAGTCCTTTGTATCACAGGCTAATAGTGTAGCAAGAAAGGAAAGTTTAAAGTTCACTTTCTCATAAGTTAGAAGTTCTGATTGAGACTATTTTGCAAACACATCACAGAAATGCCAAGAATCAAAGCATTTCTTTTGCATCTAAAGAAGATTGTGACTCAGCTATTACACTACCGTCTGTTCTGGTGGCTGTAGTCTCTCAAAGCACGCATTCCTGCCTCAGATGGAGTCCCGAGGGTGGCTTTGGGAGTTTTTATCCTTTTCCTGGTAAATGAATCATTTGGAGCTGTTTTCCCATGGATGGGAAGCATTCACCATCTCCCCCATCTAGATCGAGCTTACTTTTTCTACCAGTATAGATCACATTTATGGATTTCATTGATAAAGTTTTATTTCATATGTATCCAAAGCCGATGACTAACATTGCTAGGTGATATAGCCAGGATTTGGAGTCAGGAGACTTGTTCTGGGCATATGACTTTGGGCAAGTCATTCGCCCTCCACAAGCTTCAGTTTCACTAGTGGAATCATGATAGTGATGCACCTACTTTATGGGGTTATTGGATGGACTGAACAAGGTAGTGTTTGTAAATGGGCTTCTCAGCCTTTCAGGTCGGCTGTGGAGGAGTTCTTGACCTTTAGATGAAGCATCGGGAGGCTGAGATAACAATTGAAAAGGTCTTTCTCACCAGAGCCATTTGAAGAGTTAGATGTATATACCATATTTTCTCTTTGATTGGATCAGGATCAATTTTTATGTGTCTGGTGCGTATGTACATGTATGTGCTATTTTATATGGTACTCAATTTTTTGTATGTGTGCCATGAATCTCTTAAATACTGGTGAAGGAGATGAATCTTATCAGAGAGTAATATTTTTAAGTGCATAAAATAAACCATTAGGCTGACCAAGGAAAATTATATTGAAATATAGGCTTATCTACAGATCCCTTGAGGATGCATGGACTGCAGCTTAAAAATTCTGAGAATGCCTTAAAATTTTTAAATCCAAAATGACACTTAAGCGTCACAGACCTTCCACTCTCACTTTTTCAGATGGGGGAAATGTGATCCCAAAGACAGTTAACAAAACCAGCCCAGAAACACACAGGGATTTTTTTCAGTGGATATGTACAAAAATGTAATACTTCTGGTTACTCTGCTTCCAGCCCTTGGAATTATTTGTGCTTTGGTTCTTGTTTCTAGCACCTAACCCTATAGACTTGTTAGGTTGAATGCTACTTGAAGTGATTTACTAGTTGATCATGTCAACGCAAAAGGGAGGTCACAAATAGAGTCTTCCCAAAGACTCAGTATACCCCACCAAAGTGTATTTGCTCCATCAAGGTTATCCTAGAATTAATTATTTATAGGTAGAGCACTGACAAATGAATTCTAATTGCAAATAAGTGCAATTGCTGTCGATTGCATAATTTATGATTCCATTTGTTAAACTGAGACAATGGGAGTTGATGAAAGGCATTAAGCAGCCCCAAATTAACGGTAATTTGGGTTCAAAAGCTTATATCTGTGTGAACGTAATTTGAAGTGGTCACCTTTTCTGAGACACTCTCCCCACACTGGTGATAAAGATACCAAGTAAATTGTGTTTTTTTCTGGACCCTGTGTCTGGCTGGAGATGCATCTCTCTGAGCTTCCTTGAGACCCGTGGTCCAGCCCGTGATGAGCAGGTCTCTTGCCCAGGTGAAGTTCAGCAACTGCCATCCTTCTCTATTGCTCAGGGCCCGTCCTCTGTGTCTTGGCTGCATGAGAACCTGGCTGGGCAGCTTTGTTTGCATTGCACTCTGACTCTTCGCCGAGAAGAGTTTGGAAAACATGGCTGGCAAAATAGGCTCTGGAGAGGTTCACTGGAAATGATTTCCTTGAAAATGAGGACAATGTTTTTCTTTCCACGGGACCAATAGTCCCACAGATCAGCATCTCACAGAGGTTAAGTGCAGTCTCTGAGACTGCTCACTGCCCTCCCTGCAGGGTAACATGAGATGAAGACTCTAGTAAAGATGAAATCTTTTACATAAGACATTTCGAGATAAGTCTGTTAAATAAAAAAGAATGGACCTTGGAGAGGTGATTTGTGAGGTGTGCATTGAGGTATTTGAGATTCAAATAGGCATTGTGAGAGTTCGTTTCAAGGGTCTGACTTCCCTTTCTTTGAGGAATCAGAGCTGTTACTAGGACATATTTGGCCTTTGAATCGTGCAGCTTTGTTCTCTAAAGATGAAATTTTATCCAAGCCCAAGGGAAGGGTCTGGAAACAATGAGATGTAGATGTAGCTGCACTTGCGTTATATTCTGTGATTAATTAATGAGCAAGATGATGGGTTCGTTGAGTTTCGACTACATGCTGTGTACTGAAGTGGGACAAGGCATCCGGCCAGGCTGGAGACTGCGTGACCAGTCATTGCGGGAGGGGTGAGGAGCAGCTATGCAGAGAGACTGTTACCTGCCAGGGCACAGGCGACACACTTAGCAGTTCTCTGACACCTAGGTCAGGCTAGGCCAGGAAGCGTGAGCCCAGCAGGAAGTTGGGGAGACACCAGAGGGACCAGTACAGCTAGAACTGCCTGTGGCAAAAGAACACAGAGTAGAGAGCTGACAGCCAAAGGGAAGGCTGTTTGCAGAGGGAGAGCCCAAGGTCTGCCTCGATTGCTCTCTGTGCGTCTTCAGGGAGAGATCTCATACTTCCTATTGCCTGCTTGTTGTATGAGAAGGGATTCAGGATTTGGGGACTCTTGAGAGAATAAATGCCTAAGAGTGGATTCATGACGGGGTGTGGAGGGGCCTTGGGCACTGCCCCTGGCTAGCCAGGCTGTGCTTATGTGGGCAAGACTCCCACATCTATGGGTCTTTATAAAGTCCTGTCTTGTTCTATAAGTTGTCATTTAGTTCTAATCACTGGGGATACCAACGTGAGCCAGGCAGTGTCCTAGTGCTTAGGAAACTCACAATCTCATGATAGTTTCCATCTGCCGAGTTCCCAGTGTGCCAGGAACATTCAAGTGTTATCTCACTTAGTGTTCACAATGACCCTCAGGATAGGAGTGCCCGTTGCTTATAAGTGAAGGGCTGGAAAGGCCGCACTCACAGCTGATAAAGGTGAGGTCTGGTGTCCTGCTCTGTCTACTGACTTTGAAACAGAGTTCTTTGAAAGGTGAAGGTGTGAGAAGGATGGAAGGTGGCGGGGCCTTTACAGCAGGGCGGGGAGGCCTAGTGTGGACGTGGCGATGAGGAGAAGTTCAGTGGGCTCCAGGCGAAGCAGGGCCTCGGCTCCACCACTTGCTGGTGGGATGACTCGTACGAGTTCTCCATCCTCTCTGAGCTTCAATTTCCTCATCTGGGACTGTGACAAGTGCACATTTGGTAGAACTGTTGTGAAAACCAGGTAAAATAAAGTGCCGCTATGAGCCTGAGTGCATCTGGAATGTGGCCAGCATCTGGTAGTCCCCTTGTCCCATTGACTGAGTGTCGCCTAGCCATCCTTTAAGATAACAACATGCATAGAGCTTGTTTCTTTATTTTAACCAATTTAAAAAATGGTTCACACAGTTTCTTACGAGAAAAAAAAAAAAAGCAGCTGATCTCATTTGGAGGCAAAAAGGGCTAAATTCAGTCATATTGTGTAAGGTCATCCCTGGGGTTAATTAACTGATTGTCCCCATAGTGGCCTGAGGAGTCAGCTGTGCGTGCAGCTGTGCTTAACACAGAAATGCTTGGTTAGTCTATTCTAATACTCTCAGTCTAATGATCTGCAGTTTATATGGGTTTTATATCATTTGATCTTCTCAGAAGCCCAACGAGACAGACGAGATTATGACTCTTTTAAAAAGGAGGAAACTAAGGCTCGGGATTAAGTAGTTTTCCTCAGGGTGTACCCCAGCACTCCCCTCCCCCTTTCCCCAACTGCCGGCCTCTTAAAGACCAGCAGATCTCCCTTTGACCCTAAGCCAACATACCGCTCTGGGAATCGAGCACTCAATGCTGCTTACCTGCCCTCCTAAGAATGTTCGCCCCCTATCCCCTTGGTTTACATGACACCAGACCATCGTCATGCATGGCATGAGGAACATGATGGGCAAGGTGATGTCCAGGGTTTCATAAAGTTCCCACCTTCTCGGGCTGAAGTATCTCAACAGGGAACACTACCATTGCTGATGGTTTCTCCTCTTCTTCCTTGACCAACAAATCTAAGACCTTGACCAACTCTCCTCCAAACCCCCACATCCAGGCTACTGCTACGGGTGCTGGCCTTTCAGAAAACTTTCATGAATAAGAGTTTGATGTCTTGAGTTCTCAATACCAAAAATAACTCTGGCTATACTGGGATGCAGACATTTTTCTGGATTTGCTCCTTTGTGTACAATAGATTGCTGAGCACAACAACACTTTTTATACATTTTGCTTTCAAAAAGTTATTCTCGAACATCTGGTGAGATAAACTGAAGATGCTTTTAATTAGACAAGACGATAGGCCTCACTTCACATAAAAGGCTGTGGCCAGCAGGACCGACGTGGTGGACGATGTACTCAGTGAACTACTGGAAGAATAAGAAGGAACTGGGGTGCCTGGAAATGCAGCAGCCAGGCCTCAAGTAGGATTCTTCCGAGTTTTTGATTCTGGACCCTGAAATGTAGACCTTAGATTAAATGTGAGGTTGATGGACCTCTAAGTTCCCATAGGCTAGACCCAGTGCTTGGCTGTAGGAGATGCAGACAGGAATCCACTAGATCCTGTCCCTCATGGTTCATAACCTAGTGGAAGAGATTGATTGTGAGCGCCAAGGACCCTGGGCAAGAACACACATCGGGCATGACCCACTGTTTGAATACTCACCTCACATTCTCCATGGAGATTCAATAATACATTATGAGTCCTATATACTAACTGATATGTTCACTCATTCATTTCACAAACATTTATTCAACACCTGTGATGCCACACCTACAAGATGGAATACTGTGAAAGCAGAAACTTTTCTATAATGTTTGTATTCCTAGCAGTTGGCGGGCACTCAATAAATGCTCGTTAAATGAATGAATGAATGACTAAATGAATGAACAAATGCTAGGCACTGGGCCTAGCTAAGTCCTGGGAATACAGGACTCACAATGGTAGGCGTGTTAGGTGAAGAAATGAGTTCAAGTCTATGCTATGGAAACTTTAAAAAGGTAGTGACCAATCCTACCGGAGGTTGAGAGAGGACCAGGAAGGTGTGCCTGCAGAAAGAGACACCAAAGTTTACTCACTCTTGAGACTGAACCTCTCACCTGCTCTGACACATGCACTTGGAAAACATCTTAGGGGCCGTTCCATATGAACATGGTATTGCCTCTGTCCTTAATGGATTTTCACAGTCACCTATGACACAGGCATCTTCTATGACACAGGCATCTTCCCATTCATAAACAAGAAAGCCGAAACTTAGTCCTCTTATGTCACCCACCTAGTTAGTGGTAGGTCCTTCACAAAAGAGGTATTTTAAGAAAAAAAAAATCACGTTGTGATTAACTATGAGAGGTATTTGCAAGCCATAGCTTTGCATCCTAGAATAAAACTATAATCCAGATATAAAAGAGAGGTCTGGCAGGGACACCCAAAAAAATCACTCTGCCTCTGTTTCAGTTAGGAAGCCACAAGCACTAGATGGCACAGGTCTCTCCTGACACTGCTGGTGACTTTTCAGGTGCCCTGGATCCCCTGACAATCTCGAGTGGCTCGCATGAGTATGCCTGCAGTGAGACTGAGGCACAGCAGGTGTGTTTCCTGAGGGCTGCGACCCCTGCTCCAGGAAGGGCTGGTTCCCCTCTGTGTCAGCTGCCTCCTAATTGTGAAAGGGTCACAGGGGCCAATGGGGTGGGAAAGACCAAGAGCCCGGGAGGCAGACAGGCCCTTTTCCAAGTCCCAGCTCCATCATCTTCCGGCTGTATGAACCTGCGCAGGTTTCTCACCCTCTTTGACCCTTAATTTCCTCAGGTGGAAAATGTGGCTGTTAGAAAGACTTTGAGACAACAAATGGAAACCAAGTAATGCAGTGATTTTGACTACCATTAGATTCATGATCTCAGAGATGGATGGGCCAGCTATCCACATGCAGAAATTCAGACCCATAGAGTTTATGTTCCTTTCCTTACAGGGAAGATTCAAAGACTGGGACTTAGAAAAACAAAATCTTTTCCGTTTCTTTTTTTTTTTCTTTTCTTTTTTATTTTACAGTCATAAACTGGGTTAATTCCAGTTTTTCCAGCCCGACCATGGAATAGAAAAAACCATCATCACTGAAAAGCAATTTTTGTCTTCCAAGGAGAGTTCTAGGACATCCACAGTGCTGACCCCCAGCTGCACAGCTCTGTGTCTTTGGAAATTGCTGCCACACACCTCTCTTTGCCTTAACGGGCCCAAGAATCTTCAGAAACATTAACTGGGGAATATTTGGGGCCCCGTATTCTGGAGATGGCTTGCTCTCACTTATGTAGAGACCAGTCCATGTCTCACGTGGCTCCTATTATCTTCTCTCCTCCCAGTTGGACCCTCCCAGTCTCATCCTCTCTCTCTGGATCTCACTGACCTCCCCGATCTCTTTTTTCCACCATCTTCTCCATTTCTTGCGTGCACCCCATTGCTTGGCCCAGGGAGATATCTCCACTTTGGAGGTGGAGCACGGTGGTGGAGACAGAGAGCCTTCATCCTTATCTCAACATTTCTGCCAGATTTTGCCTTGCTCAAGGTCCTCTTAGGTTTTTAGAAAGCAACATCTAGAGTCCTTGATATATTTTGATGTTCCTGTCATCCCTTTGCAGGTATACTGAGCACCGAGTGGTGGGGCTGCTTCATTAGCATCTGCAGCATCACGGAAGCAATGTGATCAGTATTAATGAAAACCGCCATTTAGAGAATGCTCACCGTGTGACTACACTATAGCTGCTCTTTCTATCCATGATCTACTTTAGCTATCACAGGAACCAGGTGAGCTGAGCATTTCTAAGCTCATCCTATAAGAGCGGAAGCTGCCGTACATCACACAGCTAGTAGATGCTAGAGGTGAGACCCAAACTGTGAATATAGAAGTCTGGCTCTTTCTGCTATGCCAAATAGCTTTTGATTGAATATGAGAGAGAGAGAGATTCATTAAATAGAGGTGAGATTAGCCTAATGCAAGGGACCCTAGGCTTCTCTTTTTTTATTGGTTGAATCTAAATCGTCTAAGCATGTGCAGGAATCCTGAGAGTGGACTAATTCACTGAATGTGTAGAAATTAATCTAGCAACATTTTTGTAACATGAGCAGGGTAGGGCGACATAGGTATGGATGCTCTAGTCCTGGTGAACTTAAAAGCTCGGGTCTTTGAACTTGGAAAGCTAGTAGAATTAAGTATCTGGAGCATTCTTCATGAGGGAATTAAAGAGACAACATCAAAGTTACTTTCAGACGTAGGCATTCCACAATTCTAAATCCTACAGATACCCACTATTACATTAAATTTTAATTAAAAGGATTCCGAGGGTTCTGAGTACGTAAGAAAAATGTAGAGGAGAACTTGAGGTGGGGCCGAAGTGGACGGGATGAGAGCAGTGTGAAAGCTAAAGCTGGATCTGTAGGAAAGAAATTTCAGATATTTTGTTCAGAAAGGAGAGGCATGAGTTTATGTATAATGGAAGGAGATCCAGAGGTGAAAAAAATGGGTAAAACTACAATGAAAAGAATTAGTAGAATGAAGAACAAGTTTTCTGGGGTGTAGGGTTGAAAACAACTTATGGGATCTTGATTTTTTTTTTTTTTTAGTATGTAAAAGAAGTGTCCTCCTCCCACTTTTTAATATCGAGGTATCACTGACATGTGACATTATCTTATTTTCAGGTGTACAACATGATTTGATTTTTGTATATGTTGTGAAATGATCACCCCAGTGAGTTGATTTAACAGCCACTACCACATATGATTATAAATTCTTCTTTCTTTTCCTTCTTTTCTGGGGCAGCTGCCACATCTGTCAACATGTAGGTGAGAAATGGTAGCCCTGGCATCCTCGGGAGCCGGAGGCCGGGAGGGCTCCCAGTGCTGGTTAGCAGTGGTGCAGTGGTGGGTGAGGTGAGCTAGGATGACGGTCCCCTGCTGCAGAAGTTTGGGCACCCACCACCAGGGCCCCCCAGCGTGGGTCTCCTTTTAGGAACGCCCTGGGCACTCTTCTTTGAGACTCTCCCTCTCACCGCAGGGCAGGGCTTCATCTACCAAGCAGATTTCTATGGAACACTTAAATTTCCCAACAAACGATTTTAAGGTGTAATGAAAACGAGTGATAGAGATGAATGGTGCTGCAGAGAAAGTTAAAAAAATATTTGCTTCCCTGTCAAGGGAAGCAAAATGAAACCCTCGAAGCTGAGAACCAAGGAGCCTCGCGAAAAAGAAATTCCAGCTTTTATTAGAAGCAGAGTCAGCTTCAAATCTGTCTCTTGGATGTCTTTTATTTTAAGCTAAATTCTGTTTGTTTTTCCTGTTTCCTCCCAATGTCAAGCCCGTTTGTAAGTCCCAGCACATCTCCTGCTGCCATAAGATATAACTATCTTAGCACAGGGGACCCCTGCTCACAAGTTGGTTGACTTGGTGCAGTGACAGGCAATGAAGAGACGGTGTAGAAGGCAGAATAATGACTCCCCAAGATGCGATGCCATCATCCCTGGAACCTATGAGTATAGTACTTTACATGGCCGAAGGAACTTTGTAAATGTGATTAAAGTTAAAGATCCAGAGAGGTGGAGTGCATCCTGGATTATCCACTTGGGCCCACATTAATCACGGAGTCCTCGAAAGTGGAGAACCTTTTCAGATTTCAAAGACCCAGAGAGATGGCAGCAGGAGAAGGACAGTACCTGCCATTGCTGGCTTTGACAATGGAGCCAAAGAATGTACACAGGCTTTAGAAGCTGGAAAATGCAAGGAAACTTCTAGAAAGGAATGCAACCTTTTGAAACCTTGATCTTAGCTCAATGAAACCCATATCAGACTTCTGAACTACAGAATTATAAGGTGAATTTATATCATGTAAGCTACCAAGAGGTGGACATTTGTTACAGCAACATTGAAAATTAATATAGTACAAGGGCAGAAAACTATGTCCGATTCATCTTTCTATTCTTGATTCTCTGCAGCAAGGTGAAGAATACATGTAGGAGCTCAGTAAATGTTTTCAGAAAGAAGGAAAGAGAGGAAAGGAGGAGGGATGGAGGGAGGGAGGGAGGGAGGGAAGGAAGGAAGGAAGGAAGGAAGGAAGGAAGGAAGGAATTAAAGTTTGGCCAAAAGTACTGTTGACAGGCACAATGGCATTCATTTGTTCAGAAAACTGTTTTTGAGTATGCAAGCATCCACCACTGTACCAAATCCTAATGGGGAGACATGGAGGGGTACAAGTCCCTCAAGGAACTTCCAATCTAGCACATGCATGAATCAAAGAACACTCAGGCAGTAACCTGTGAATACCATAGACCTTGGAGAAGAAAGTGGTCCCCAGGATTGCTGTGAACTGAGAGGTCCTTTTGGAGGATTGAGCCTAGAACTAGACCTTAAAAATAACCAGGGTGACAGTAGCTTGAGGGCATTTCAAGCAGGCAGAGATGATAACCTCGGAGATAGGGGAAGACAGTGATGAAACCTGGGTGACTTGGGTGGAGGTGGAATGTAGAATGGGGACAATGTAGGCCAGTAAGGAATAAATTCAGTCATTCACCCGACCACCATGCGCTATCAGTCCTGGCCATAGATTAGAAATTAGGAAAGGAAATAACATCCCAATCCTCAAAGAACTAACAGCCCAGTAGGAGCAGAACTGGGACAAGTTCTGCGATGGCCAGAAGTTGCCCAAAATCTATAGCATACAGTAAATGTTAAGTAAATACTTGTTCAATAAATTAAACGTGTTCAAATGCATGGTCAAGAATATTACCCTCAGATAAAAGTACAAATTGATTTTCCAACTGTTGTATTAGTTATCGATCTCTATGTAACAAATTACCCCCAAACTTAGCAAATAAAAACAAGAAACTGTTACTATCTCACAGTTTCAGTGGGGGCTGAAATCTAGGTATGGCTTAGCTTGGTGACTCTGAGCTAGGATCTATCACAAGGCTGCAATCAAGTATCCAGCTAAGGCTGTGGTCATCTCTAGGCTTGATTGGGAGAGAATCTGCTTTGACGGTCATTCATGGGACTTTTAACACAATTCAATTTCCCATGAGCTGTTGGGTTAAGGGCCTGAGCTTCTTGCTGGCTGGTTGCTGGAGTGTGCCCTCAGCTCCTTTCCATGTGGGCTTGCCCAGAGGGCAGAGGACAGCGTTGGAAGCTGGATTCCTTCAGAAAGAGCCCAGGAGGGCAAGAGAAGGAGAGAGGGAGAGAGAAAGTGTGCTTCAGCAAAAAAAAAAAAAAAAAAAACACAGTCTTTTTGTATCCTAATCTTGGAAGTGACATTCTGAATTCTGTTCCTTAGATGTGAGTCTCTAGGTCGAGTGGATGTGGATACAAGGAGAAGGTTGAGGTTACCTACTATAGTTCGGCAGCCTTATTGTCCCCCTTTTCCCTCAGACAGCAGAAGAGAGGAATTCTCCGAAGGCCACAGGCAAAGGCAGTAGTCAGAGCCCATCCTCGTTCCTCTGGGAACCTCCATCTCTACCACAACTATGTGCTCTGCATCACAGTCCCTGTGGGCCATTTACAAAGGGACTAACTAGTGATACCTTTGCCATGGCTGACAAAATCTAGACTCAGCACAATCTCTTAATACTGTAGTCTAGGAACTTCCCAGGAAGCTGTGCTCAAGGTCAGGGCTCCGAGAGGGAAGGGGCTGCACTTCACCTTGGGCTGTTAATATCATACAGGAACGATCACTGGCAAAGGAAGAGGAGAGCTTGCATGTGAATTCACATAATAGGTGTGACTTTAGGCAGGTTACTTAACCTCCCCTGAGTCTGTTTCCTCATCTATAAAATGAGCATCTACCTGTGGTGTGGCCATTCAATACACGCTTCCCATGGGTGGAGAATTCCCTTAAATCCTGATTCCATGAGAAACTCCTCATCTCGGCTTCCCTGGCAGCTCCAGTGCAGGCATGTGACATAGGCTCTGCCAGTCAAATGGCTGGTTGGAGATGCAGAATTCAAAGAGTGCACGTGAGAAAGAGGGCAGCAGGAGAAGCAAATTTTCTGGAGATCGTGGTGGCAGTGTGTTGGCTCTTGGAAGCCACGTTGCTCTTGCCCCAGCCCAGCATTAGCAGTGCAGGTCACCACATGTTGTGGTGTAAGTTAGAAGCCTTTGCCGAAGGAGGCTGCAGTTGGGTCACTGATGGAAGATTTCTGCAGCGTGCTCCAGACAAAAATCACAGTCTTTTCATATCCTCATCTTGGAAGTGACATTCTGAATTCTGTTCCTTAGGCGTGAGTCACTAGGTTGTGGCTCTCAGATGTCCAGCTCTAACTTGATCTTTTGGCATGCCTGGAGAGTCAGTGAGCTACCTAATATCATTAATTAAATTTTATTTCCGTTTAAACCACCTAGAATGTATCACTTTAGTAACTGAGAGCATTGACTGATCCACTACCTCTTTGAGTATCATGGGGACAAAATGAGATAATGTGTGTAAAGCACCTCTCACGGCGCTTTTTACATAGCAGATGGCAGCTCTTAAAGTTTATTTTATTACTATGTCTTTCTGTCGATGTCACTTAAGTATCTTGAGTAAAAGTCACATCTCAACCACATGCTTAAATTGTACACCAAAGATCTCAACCCTGGGTGGTTTTGTCCCCAAGGAGTGTTGAACAGTGTCTAGAGACATTTTTGGCTAACGCGACAAGGGGTGGAGTGCTACTGGCATTTGGTGGGCAGAGGCCAGGGATGCTGCTAAAATTCCGACACAGGATAGCTCCTCCAGCAAAGAATGATGGAGCCCACTATCTAGCTAACAGCGCCAAGGCTGAGAAGCCCTGCTGTAGACAGAAGCAGAGCGAAATCTGGCCACTACTTTCCACCCAGATGGTGAGTACCTACTCAGTTTTGTCAGGACGGATTCTAGCATAGAGAATCTCCGGATGCAGAAGCACCAGAGTTCAAGTTTAATCACACACTACAAGTTTTCATGTGTATTCTCAATGTCCTGGATTGAGGAATTAGGGGGAAAAAAGCAAATTAGGGAATGTCTCCATTTCTGCTTGGTTGGGAAGTTCTTTTTCTTTGTTTGATTTTGCTGATGCTTTTTAAATTCCTGGGGTTTTCTGTGCCAGGGAATCTTGGTATTTCCCTTGTAGACTATAAATCTATATTATGCCCACATACAGCAACAGAGAGTCTCTTTGCAGTTATGCACTTTTATTAGTGCACAGAAAATTGAAACATAAAACATCAAGTAGGCTATTTTTTTAAACCACAGATATGAGTTGAATACATTGCCTTATAGTTCTTCGACTTCAAAATGACTTTGGCTTATTTCAAGTGGAAAATGAATCCAAAGGAAGAAGACACCTGTAACGTAGCACAGGTGACGGGCTTGTGACTCTCACTACGTTTCTTGCCCTCCCTGGGCCTCAGCTTTCCCTTCTGAAAGGGTAGACCAGATGACCTCTAAGATCCTGATTTCTGGTATTATTAGAAAATGCCAAGCTCCCAGGGCCCTCCCCAAAGGGAAGTCATTTCACGAATATGTTGGGGCATTGCATGATTCCGCCTCAGATTCAAGGCCATGACCTTTTGTCTGAGCGTGAACTAAGGTCATCTCTCTCAGGCAGGGTGCTCCTATTAAGGTCACATGGGAAAAACTGGTTGTTTATTTAGTCCAAGTGCTTAGCTGTGACGGGGAAGAGTTTCTGAGAAATAATGCAATGCAGCATCCAGGGTTTATCTTTCTTTCCAGTTGACTTCTCATACGTTCAGCAAGGTTGCTGCCTTTTCAGCTAAGATTCTTATATCTCAGTCTGGTCTTTAATTCCTCTCCTAAGTCACAATCTTCTTGAGAGGAGAAATGGTATCTGAGCCATCTCTGTGTACATGACCTTGTATATGTATCTATACATAAAATTTTTTTTTCAGAGCGATATTTATATTTTATTACACAATTTCTTTTAATAAATACTTTTATTGAAGCATAAAATGTATAAAATGTATAAAAAATCTGTACATGTGGATGAATAGTCTTAGTCTTCTATCCCTAAACAACCACTAATATATATTCGTCCCAGTAGATTTCAGTATTAGATAGACTCATACAACATGTGCCCTTTCTCATGACTAATTTCTTTTACTTAGCATAATGTTTTAAGATTCACCCAAGTTGTAGCATGTATTCTTTCCTTATTCCTTTTTATTGCTAAGTAATAATTCATTGTATTAGGTGAACCATATTTTGTTTATCCATTCATCAGTTGGTAATGTTTGGGTTGTTTCTACTTTTTGTTTTCTATGAATAATGCTGTTGTGGACATTCATGTAGAAGTTTCGTGTAGTCTTATGTTTTTAGTTCTCTTGGATGGATACCTAGGAGTGGAATTGCTGGATTTTATGATAATGCTGTGTCTAGGTTTTTGAGAATTTATCAAACTATTTTTCAAAGCAGCTATAGCATTTTATATTCCCAAGCAACAAATGTGGGCTCCAATTTCTCCCCATCTTCACCACACTTGTTATTGTCTGTCTTTTTGATTCTAGCCATCTGCTATGGGCTGAATTATGTCTTCCTGCCTCCAAATTAACATAGTGAAGTCCTAACCCCTAGTACCTCAGAATGTGACTGTATTTGGGGAAAGGGTCTTTACAGAGGTAATTAAATAAAAATGAGGTCATAGGGTGGGTCCTAATCCAATATGACTGGTGACCTTATAAGAAGAGAAAATCTGTACACAGAGGCGTACAGAGGGAAGGCCAGGAGAGAGAAGACAGCAATCTACAGGCCAAACTATAATTTTGTGCCCTGTTTCATTTTCATGTTGGTTATTTGTGTCTTCATTTTGCTCAGTCTTGCCAAGGGTTTACCTATTTTATTAGCCTTTAAAAAGAAACATCTATCGTCTTTATTTTTTTCTTTTCTTTTAGTTTTAAATTTGATTAATTATCTGTATTATTTTTTCTCTTCCATCTTTGGATTTGGTTTGCTGTTCTTTGACTTTTAGAGAGGGTTACTTTACATTATTGATTTTCGATTTTGTGTCTTTTTCAATATATGCGAGTAAAGCTATAGATTTTAGCATCCTACAAGTTTTTATATTTTGTAGTTTTCAGTCAGTATCATCTATTTCAAAATAATTTTATAATTCTTCCTATGATTTATTAATTGACCCATGAATTATTTAGACATGTATCACTTAATTTCCAAGATTTTAGACATTTCTCTCTGGACTTTATTATTGATTTCTACCCCAATTTTCTAGCTGCGATGAGAAAATATACAGTGAATAATTTTAATCTTCGAAATTGTTGATACTTGCCTTATGGCTTAGTATATGAACAAGTTTAGTAAATAGTCCATTGACATATACAACAAATATTTATATTGCAGCCACTGGGAACAGAGTTCTTTCAATTAGGTCACTTATGTTAATTGTGTCATAGAATCTTCTATACTTTGGCTGATTTTTTTTTGTCACCTAACGTGCTTTTGAATTTAACACTCAGTTCTTATTTTCTGTAATATATTTGAAAAACAACTCTGTGGTTTTAACCACTATTATTTTGTTTAAAATGCTATATTTTTTTCTATATTTTAAACTACTATTATATTGTCGGTTGTTTTTTTTTTTTTTTTTCTGTTTTGCATGGCTGTACCTAATCTTAATTGCTGCAGTTGTGACAAGAAGAGTACTGAGAAATGTGATATGTCTATCGATAAGCACAGTTATAAACAACTTCTGCTGATCCCCTGGAGCTACCAGCTTCAGGAGCCTTGGTTTTCATGAGCAGTGGGTGATAGTAAGATGAGTTCTTCCTGAGTCCTGCCTTCCTCTTCCTGCCCCATGAAACTACCATAGAAGCTGAAATATGTAATCTTATCACTGTTTCTTTGAAGACTTCCATCTTCCCAGCATTTTCTTCTTTGTCAGATTTTGGGAGCGTAATAATTAATTTCTAAAAGGAAGGGTTAAGTTTAATTTGAAGGTAGAGGGGAAAACAAGATTGGGTGGTACTATTGATTATTTCTCCCAAGTCACAAATTCGAATGCATCGTCTACTAAAGGATTGTTTTCCTGATTTGTGGAGTGGTTTACTTGAAAAGCTTTGTGAGGATATAAACTTAAACCCACTGAACAATCATTTTAACAAATCATCACTATGGACAGAAAATAGTTACATGGAAATAGATATAAAATGCAAGGATGTAATGTTTGAAAACTGGAGATAAGTCTGTCTTCCAAAATTGAGACCATCTGGCTGTTGTAAGTTATGTAAATTGCCCTCTACAAAACATGCTGTCAGAATAAAGGTATACCCACAGCATTTTACTATATATCAGCACGTGATCTGGAAAATAATGACCTCAGTAAGTTTATGGGGGAAACGATAATAAACCGAAGGGGCTTTGGAGCAATATTTATGTCTAGTAGTAACAGAAAGCATTATTGCTTTTAAATTTCTTGGGAGAAAAGCTACTTCTGCTGAACTGAGTCCTTTATTCCCCTTCAGCGGTATCATACTGTAGTGGAAAGAGGATTGCGTTAGTGGTTAAGAGCTTAGGGTCCCCATTCACATTCGGCTGCTCTCCTGCTCTGTGATCTTGAGCATATCACTTCCCCTCGAGGTATTAGTTCCTCCTCTATAAAATCTAGGAGCTGCTGTAAACAGAAATTCAGGCTAGGTTGCTCAGAATCTTTACCTTAAAGAGAGAGCCAAGCTGAGGAAGGTGCCTCTAGGATAAAATGTTTGAGTATCTTCGAGACCATTTTCCCAGTGGTACGTTTCCTTCCAGAGTTATCGGTTTACCAGAGTTATCAGAAAGTACATGACATTTTTAACACGGTTTGCCATATTTCGATCAAACTGTTGGCCTCCCCAAAGTGAGCTGTGTTTATTCCAGTGTCAAAGTGAAGGATCTTGGGCTGCTGGTCAAGTGGTCACTCTCACTCCCGTGCCCTGGCCTAGCACAGCTTTCCACCTTGCCAGCTATGCCTCACGCCGTTTTAGGATTGAGCAGCCCCTCACTCCTCTACCCTGTCCCCACGCTGCTCCCGCTTGGCTCTGCTGGTGCTTGAAGGGTTGCAAGAGGACTCTTGAGTGACGAGCACGTCTCGGCGAGGACGTAGTGGCTGTGTCTCCGTCTTTCCATCAGCACACTTCTCTCAGCATCACTAGATCTCTGACCTGCTCTGTCTCACACCTGCTTTCTGTTTCCCAGAACTCCAGTTCTTGGTCCCCCTACTTCGTCCAGTCTATTGACTCCCTCTCATCTTATTTTCCTTACCTACCCAGACTGTCCTGTGTTGCTGGACATGAGCAGTCCGATCATACAAATCCTCAATTAGTAGGTGTCTTATTTTGCGGCACCATTTGAAGACTCCCTTCACTAACTGTGGATTTGCTCTGTTGTCATCAAAAAAAAAAGTGAGACAATCTGTGTGATAGCCCTCATCTTTTTATGCCCCATTCATAAACTTTATCCACAGTGCCCTCTATCTTGACCTTCCTTCCTTAGCCTGAAGGGATTTACTCTACAGGTTTAGCATTTCTGAAAACGAAATTAGAAAGGAAGAAAAGAAAATGAAAAAATAAAAATAAAAACGAAAAAAAAAAAAGAAATTAAGAAGGGAAGAAAGAAAAAATACATTCCTGATTCCAAATTCCTCTGCAGCTACCACCTTGTTCTTCTCATCTAGTTTCACCCAAAACTAAATTATACTCACTGATACCACTTCCACATCATTCATTCAATTCAATCATTCATTCAAATAGCACTCGTGGAGTACTGACAAGTGCCAGGCATTGTGCTACGTGCTGGGAATTCAGAGTTGAATAAGGCACGCTGCTTTTCCTTAAGTCACTTATAGTTTCAGTAGAGGAATCAACAAACACACAGTTATTTGATACCGTGTGCTTAATCCAGCTGTAGAAATAAATACTGAAATGGGAATAAGTCAAGAGGCTATCAGAGTAGAATGCAGGCGTTGAGCCTTAACTGTCAGAACAGCTCGAGTGAGAAGCAGTTAAGAGCTGTCCCAGCACCAATGTGACACAGGAAGTGTTAATGCACAATACTGATGAATCATTAGGCTGGCAGTGACAGATCTGAGAAGACTTCGTAGACCAAACTAGCATATTCACATTTTGTATCACTTCCTGAAAAAGAGTGGTGAGTACACGTTTAAAAATATCTTTCGAAGACAAGGAAGAGTAAGTACTGTACACATCGGAGGGTTTCTGCCTTCCTTCTTGATAGAGCTTTTCCTTGAGCCTGGTTGGGCTTCCACTCTGGATCTATAGATGGGGAGCTATGGAGGGCTGTGGGTGTGCCCAGGAGTGAGGCGTCCTATTAGTGGGCCGGGATTGGCCACTGACAGCCAGAGCAACCTCATCCCATTCAGACCCTGGTTGGAGACAGATACAGCACTGACGGTTGGCTTACCAATGTCAAGATGACATGTTCCAGGAAGCTGGCCGGGCCAGGGGTGGCTGCAAAACTAATAGGGAACAGGCTGGACCTGTTCCCTATTAGTTTTGAGCAAAAATGCTACCCCCACAATCCTGCTTTTCCTTCCTCCTTCGTCCCCTCTCCTTCCTGTGGAGAAGCCGATCAGAAGAGGTGGGTGAGCTGAGCACTGTCGTGCTAAGCAGCGAGACTGGGAGCATCTCGTCCTGTCAGGTCACATACTCTCTGGGTCCTAAATGAGGACAACCTGGCAGTCCCTGTGGACACAAGTTTTGCCAAGAGAATGGGTCTTGGATGAATTTAAAAAGAGATTTTTTTTTTTTCTGGGCTTAAGGTAGGCAGCTCCCGGTTTTGATTTCAGCCCTTTGCCCCTCGGCGGGTGCCCTTGTACGAGGCACAGTCAGAGACACCGCAGCAGCCTGGAGTCCTCTGGCTTTGTTCGCAGTTGAGAAATCGGCGTTGGAAAAGCCTTTTCTCCATCCTGTGTGTATCACCCCCTGTCATTGCCTGATTCCTTCTTTCTGCCGGGCTTGGGCAATTGTAGCTATGTCCTGATGTGCACAGACCCACAAAGGTGGGCTAAGAATTTGGCAAAGTCAGTGCATTTTTTTTTTTTTATTTTTGTTTCGCTTTTGGTTAGGGCAGGAGTGATGACTGATATATTTTTCTTCTGCTTAGAGGGTTTTATACAATCTCATTTATCATTATCTCCCAAGATGCAGGTCGATGGGGAGAAGTAAAGCCTTTGAGAGCTTCTATAGGGGAAATTTCTACAGACTGTTGCTGGGATGGGGTCCCCTCGGGAGATAATTAAAACTTACATTGCTTATGCTTAAGGTTATAGTCCAAGTCTGTTTTGGTTTAAGATATACAATAAATTATAGATATTTTAATGGTGGGTCCTAAGACCTGACCAGGAGGCTATCCTCCTTTGCAGTATGACTAGAAGCAAACTCTCTCCTGAGGGAAGAAAGAGCAGTTGAGCCAGCACTGATTGGTCCAGCCCTTCTGACTGAGACTTAAGGAAAAATAATCCAGCAAGAGACAGATGAAGTAGGAGTAAGGATTGGGAAAGAGAACATGGTGAGAGGCTAAGTCAGGGTCCTACTTGTTCATGTGACAATGGTGGGTACAGGTGGACCCCTCAAGGCTTCACTGTGGAAACAGCAGCCTAAAATATGGAGGAAGGCACAGCAACCATTAAGTGACAGTTCAAGGAGTCATTAATATCACCTTCATCTTGAACACGTGAGGGGATAAATGCTCAGACCTCAAGTGTCCACCAACCCGGGGTCTAGGATGGGGGAACAAAAGTATGGGCAACTGATAGAACTTCTATATTTTCCATTTTTGCACATGGTATTCAATTATTTCTTTGACCTTTAAAAGGTCAAAAGCCACTTTTTCAAAGTACTTATTCTTGAGAATACTCCATTCAGCTAAGCTATGAGAAGAGGGTGGAGGATTCAGACAAGCTGGCCTTTAGATCCTCAAGCTACTAATAAAGCCAGTTTGCCATACAAACGTGGTACACACCAAAAGCTTTTTTTTTTTTTTTTTTGCTGTTCAATGACTAGAAATGTGTGAACTCCCCATACAAAAGAAAGCACAATACGGTGGCTGTGACTAACAGTGATTGTGGTGATGCTGTGGCTTGGAGAAGATATAAAAAAATAGAACCTGTTAAGCTTTAGATTTATGAAATACTCAGATCCCTTGTTTAAGCCTTTAGCAACTTGACAGATACCCCGCTGTACGGGCTATGTCATAGATCTCTGTCTAACGAGCATTCATGGGAATCACTAATCTGAGCCTGGGGAGGTCTGCAAAAGCTGGTTCTCATCACTGAGAAATGTTCAGAGATTTGGGGGTCAAATTTCTTGCTGAGATAAAATGCCATATTGTCATTTTCTTTTCTGCAGCGACCGTATCTGGCTGTTCGTAAGAAGAATATCATTTATGACATTAGTCAGGATGCCTGAGTTTAGGCAGCGCATGATGGGACTACACATAGTAGGTGGTCAATATCTTCTTCCTTGATGATGTAGTTCTCTTTTGAGTGGAAGGAAGGAAATTGTTCTGAAATTCATGGCATGCATGGGAATTCCTGGTGTAATCCACTACCCAGAAGTTTCATGACAGGTTGCAACAGTTTAGTTTTGTTTACTAAGAACTTACCAAAAGTATGGCAATGAGGTAGACATAATCATACATTATATGTCTATGAAATATTGCATTATAACTTATATACATTATTTTATCTAATCTAATTCTTACAACGATCCTATGAAATAATCGTTATGAACTCCTCATAGGAGGAAATCGGGGGGATGAAGGAGCTAACACAAGCAATAGAATCAGAAGCATTTTTTTTTATTGGTTCCAAGTATACAGTACATTGGTTAGACATTTATATAGTTTATAAAACGATCCCCCCAATTGCTCCTTCTCTCCTCTGGCTCTCCACCTAGTCAATATATTAATGCTGACTACATTCCTTATGCCGTGCTCCCCATCCCTGTGACCATCTATCAACTACTATTTTGTACTTCTTTAACTCTTTACCCCATTTTCCCAGATCCCCTCCTCTCTGTCTGTCACCAAATTGTCCTCTATATTTGTGAGTCTGTTTTTGATTAGTTTTTTTTTTTTTTTGTTCCTTAGATTCTGCATATAAGCGAAATCATATAGTATTTACTTTTCTCTGTCTGACTTATTTCACTCAGCATAATAACCTCTAGGTCCATTCATGTCATTGCAAAAGGAAGGATTTCATTTTTTAAAAAATGGCTGATAAATATTCCATTGTCTATATGAACCATAACTTCTTTATCCAATCATCTACTGATGGGCATTAGGTTGCTTCCATATCTTGGCTATTATAAATTGTGCTGCCATGAATATGGAAGTGCATAGGTTTTTACGAATTATTGTTTTGTTTTTTTTTGGATAAATGTTTAGACGTGCAATTGCTGGGTCAAAAGGTAGATCCATTTTTAATTTTTTGAGAAAGATTTTTTTTTTTAACTTTCTATCTTGTGTTCGTTCTGCATCAATGATATTAGGCGACCCTGGCTTTAGTTCAAGAGGAGCCATTCTTAGCTGGGTGGCCCTAAGTAACTCACTTTGCCTCACTGATCTTGGTTTTCTAATCTCTGCAATCAGGTAGTCAACCTTAGACCCACAAAAGGAGACAAAAAAAGCCTAAAGTAGAAAAGGCATTAATATCCCGTATTCCTTGCCAGAAAGGCACGTGGTACATGACCAGTTGTCTTCCACATGACTTTGTCTTTTTTTAAAGTTACCCACAATTCTCTTGAGCTTTCAACAATTCCTGACCATGACCCTTTGGAGAGATAGAATAATCCTGTACTCTTAGTTTGGATTTTTTTCTGTCTATATTAGTGTCTGTCTTCCTCTTTTCCTATGGCCTATTTCTGCATCTTGGATCTACCTCGGAATTCATTTTCCTGCTACATGGCCTCTTTCTTCTCAGATCCCTAGCCTTTATCTAATCCAGAGAGTCTACGTGGATATTTGATCTTAGACTCCAACAGTATGACCTGTTCTCTCACTGCCATTATCTCATTTTTTCTGGTTGCAATAGCTACCTGGTTTATGTAGCCAATTTTATTGGCAGCACAACCAGGTATTTACAACCTTGGAGCTTTCTGCTTAGTCGATGACTACAGTTGATGATTCTCTCTAAAATTGGTCTTCACATTGGAGAAAAACCCAGGAATCTCTAGCATGAACGTTATCAGTTAGAAACCATTATGTTCTATATGAATACCTCAGTCTATCTATTGTCTCCAGCTGTCCCAGCATGCGGTTTGAACACGTGGAACAATCTCTTCCTAAATTCAGGGACAAGAGAGTCTACAAAGAAGTGCCACAGATGGTAAGGGAAGTCTAGTAAAGTAACTGTGGGGAAATTGATTTGTAAACATTCCAGTGATAATGGCTTCCCTTCTGAATGACTATTTTGGAAACTGTTTCTGTGAAATAAGACTGTGTTCCATAAATATCATCTTGATTCACAAAGCAGTCTCTAGACTACCAGCCAAATTGCTTACAAGCAAACGAGACCAGTAAGTGGCCTCAATAAATGGGCCACGTGTAAAAATCCAAAGGAAGGCCTATTGGTAACTTTGCAATAAACTTGTGATTTTCCTTGGTGAAAAGAAGGTGTCTCTCCTGTTGATATACTCTCAGGAAATGCTAGCACTATACACACACCTCATTGTGAACTGGAGTAAAGGGACAGCTCCTCTATCTTAAGGCTCTCTCTCCTCGCAGTATTGCTCAAGAGCCTGCCAACTGTCCAGAGGGGTGAGCCCTGAGAAATAGATGTGATCCTGGCCATTTATCCTGTCTGGACAGGGGCATTCTGGGACTATAGGGAGCTACAGTCTAATACTGGCCTTGTTAGAGTGTGTAAGTCCTTAATCCTTTTGGAATCTCAGTTTCCTCATCTGTAAAATGGAAGATGAAGGAAATTGGCACAGGAAATATTTGTGGCTTCTTCCTGCTCTAAATTTTTACGATTTTCTGTTTGCCTTTGTCCTTTCCCTGAAAGTATACCTCTCTGTATTCAAAGATCAGTTCTGTATCCCTCACCTTTCTCTGCCAAGTGGGCTGGATAGAGTCTTTCCCCACCTGAGCACCCAATAAATAAACAAACAGATGGTTGGCCAGATCTACCTGGCACTGAGTAGTTTCAGATACAAAAGCGTAACTTCTCTGGGTTCTAAAAAGAGAGCTATTAAAACCAACCATACAGCCTAAGAAGGATTCACTCAGGATACTACAGATCACATCATAACTAGATTTGTCCAACATTTAAATGAAATTATTTTTCTAATTACGGATGTCTGATGTTTCACCTCTAAGTGAACTGTATATGGTTGAGTTGAGTTACAATTTGTTCTTTCTCATCTCTAAGGGATCATTATATGCCCTTCAGCTAATAGAGACTGACCACACTTGTTTCACCCTCCTTCTATCTGCTTAAGCATCTCACTCACTGTCATCAGTGATCTCTCAGAATGAGTCAGCCATCACCTCTTGCACGGTCTCTGTCCCTGCAAAACATGTGACAGGGACTTGCAGACTTCCCTTGGCAGGTAAAGTTGCTACCATGGTTTCTAGGGCTTTGCTTCCTGGCCCATACAAACTCCTCACATCTTTCTTCTCCTCCTTCCACCTACTTTGCTCTTTCTCCTTTCTGTACCCTGGATTCCCAGTTCATCCCGCAGGGCTTCTGCAGAGCCTCCTCCCAACAGCCCCCCAAACCTCGTCTCTGTCTATCTGTCTCTCTTTCTCTCTCTCACTGCTCACAGCCACACACAAATTGCAAGGCTGCAAATACTTTTTTTTTTTTTTCTGGAGAATGCATCATCATCATTGTTTTTCTGCATGATGAGAAGGTTTCTCTCCCTATGGAAAAAAGAACACTGGTCCCAGAAAGGCAAGCACCACCAGGGCGCAGTATGGTACTTTCTCTTTGTACAACCTTGATGACAAGATCAAAGCCGTCAAAGTCATTCTTACAAGTAAGAGTTATGACAAGAAGCAGAGGGCCCGCTGGAAGGAGTAATTTAGGGTGGTTAATAACAAGAAGTGGGCAGTGTCAAGGATGCTAATAAGGGATGTTGACACTGAGGGACCGGAGGTGGTGGGAAGCCAGTCCCACTTTCGGTATGAGGGGCAGAAGGAGAGAGGCTGCTCCAGTGCCATGAGAATTGAAACTGCTGATGGAGTCACCTAATGTGGCAATAGGGTGGGCAGCCACACCCAGACTTTGGCCTGGCACAGAGGGAATAAGGAAATAAATACTTGAACCTCCCTCTGCTCCTGCCTGCGGATGGCCTGCTGGTGCCCCACCCCCCACGGCTGAACCCAACAGAAAGCTGGAAGGCAAGGGGGTCAGAAATGCATCCTAGAAGTTGAGGGCATAGAGCGAAAAAAGAGGATGGAAAATGAGCTTGGACTGCAAACAGGGACTGTCTGGTATAGTCACTTTTGTTTTTTAAAACTTTGCTCTCCATTTGGTCTATGTAGACATTTGATGCTTTGCTTTATCCAAGACTTCTGAAAGTCAGTGACTAAGAAGTCTTAAGAGGGTCTTATTTCCTTTTCTTTTAGAAAAGCTTGTATGGCTTCCTGCAGAAACGGTTTATTCAATAGCGCTATACTTTAAAGAGGGTTTTGTTGGAAAAATCAAGAAAAGAGAAGTATGTAGAGCTATTACCAGAGTTTAAAACAAATTTTTACGTGCTCGCTGAGAACAGTCTCTTAACAATGATTTATTATGCCTACTAGAGTGGTTGATTGGAATTAGATTTTAGAAAATGCCTCGAGCTCCTTGGAAGAATGTTTCTCCTTGAATGCATAGTCCTGTGTATGCAATGAAATAATGACACGCAGCATCTCTAATTTCAGAATATATGGCTTGTTGTTACAATTTTTATATATATATATATATATATATATATATATATATATATATATATATATATCAGACATTTCATTCTAGAATTCTCTCTGGCAAAAAAAAAAAAAAGAAAAAGAAAAAAGAAAAAAGGTAAAATCATTCAACTGGACAAATATCAGGAATATTTCTGCCACCACATGGAAACAGCCCCGGCTCTGGTATATTTCCCCCTAATGTTTTCTCTCTCCTTTCCCCCTTTCTCTCCATATCTACCTCATTCCTTCTCTCTTGCTCTCTTTTCTAGATAGGAAAACAAGCTTTTGATAACAAAGGACATTAGTGTATGAATTCAAGCATCCTAGATATGTGTATCTTAACATTTTTTGGACTATTCTATAAATTTAATTTCATCTGAAGTAAATTCATTTTCAAATTGGTGGTTTTAAAGACTATCATTCATATCATTAGATTTCTTAGTCTATTTACAAGGTTATTTTGGCTTTGGGTATTATGTTTTTGTTTTCCTTCAATTTCCATGCTTTTTCTTTTTCTCAATGACCGTCTTTCTTTATCTGGCAATTTCATGTTTGTTCCTATCTGGTACCAAGACCTCTCACTCCCAGTGCAAAACCAGATCTTAAAATGGCATTTTGGGAATTTTAGCTCGTATAAACACTGTAGATACCACCCCCAAGATAGTGGCTATCCAAGGCAAGCAAATCATCTACAGCTAAGAGTTGGGAGGATGAAGGTAACAGTTTCGTGATAAGGAAAGAGGTCGTGGTACCAGCAGTGTGTCAAAGCGCCCATTTGCCATGTCTTTGTCAGCATTTTAAAACAGCTTTTAATTTCACAATAAATACAAAGAGGCATTACATTGAGAGGTATTGTAGTTTAAGCATAAACTAGATGTGATGAGTCGAAGGAATTCTTAAAGTGCTTAGATGGTTTAATATGACCTGGAGAACACTGTCCATTCTTTTTTCCCTCCCAAAGAAAGTATAATTGTCAGATACTAAAATATATTGCATTTCTTTTAGAAAATTTGGAGACGTCTTAAACTCTATGGGCTTACTAAAGTCTCCCCATATAAGTTTAGTGCTTTGCCTTCTGAACTGTGGGAGTTTGTTGTGGGAGGTCTCTGCCAGCTGTAACTTATCCAGTTTTGTTACTGTGATATATATCCTGGAGTCCCTTGGAACTTTGAGTCAGTGAAGTTGTTTCAGGTTCTGATACTAAGAATATATGGCAATATATACAGCTCTTGGGCCCCTTAGAGGAAGTAATAGATAGTTTTATTCCCCAGTTATAAAACATCTCAGCCGCTTGGTCACTGAATGTTATTGTGTTTTCAAAACCCGTTATGTCTCAACAGTAGAATCTATCTCAGTTGTTACCTCTGAATATGACCGGGCTGGTGGTATTGAAGAGCTATAAACCACATCCTCTTTATCTGCCTCAGAACTAAGAACTCGTCAAACTAAGATATATATACATATAAAATTTACAGTGGGATATTTGGGCGAGAGATGGGGCAGTAGGGGATAAGAGTGGAGATTATCAAGACTTTAAAGATGTAGTAGCAGAGGGTATGCCATTCACAATTCTATATTTCACTGACCGAGTGGCATAAAATCATTTTTTCAGCGAATTCTTTGTTTTTGATCAATAGATTTCATTTCTACTTCCTGCCCACTATTATTGCCTTCACCACCTCACACATATCTATTCAATTCACAGCTTCCCGATTGAGATACACACAGAAAAGTGACGTTCATATTGCTTTGTTACAGTTGTGGCTAATGGAATGCCTTAAATAAGTTCCATTTTTTTGCATCTTCTTTTATGCTGTATCGCAAGGTCCGTTTGCATCTGCGTTCTTGTTTGACAAGTTGGAGTTCCTTCTCTCAGTATCTTATAAAATGGTATCTGTTAGACTCCAGAAACAGTGTGTTTTCCTTTTGAAAGTGTCACAGATGCACTCGCGGGAATGTCAAGAAAGGCCCAAGAGTTTCTGAAAGGAGCGCGGACCTAAACAAACACTGTCAAATGAAACTGCACAGGGCTGTTTGCACCAGGATCTTAACGTCACTAGTTTTCTTCTGCTGGTCTGGAATCCCAGGCTGTTCCATGGATTCTCTTTTTTCTTGAATTTTCCCTGTGGGATGATAGAACGTCTGGTGTAATGTCCTAAGATCCTGCCCTGAATCTTAACAAACTTTCCTGACTTCCCATCCAGCCCCCCTGTCCAGTGCCTTTGTCTTTGCCTTACTGGACCTGGACTTCGTAATACAGGACGGCTCAATCCTGTCATCCAGCCCACATTGGGCAATTCTCCCTTGTTCCCGGTTTTCTGTTTACTTTTGTGCGTTTCAGAGGAGGTATGTGGAAGCTTTGTGCTAGATCTCTTTTATATTTCCCTGAAAGCACGTCTTTCAGAAATAATCTCTGTTCTGATTTCATAAGCGAGCCGATACTTCCATACATACTGTTTTAGGTCCACGTCATCCATTGATTCACGAGTCTATATTTCGTTGATCTACGGGCATAAAATCATTTTCAACTAACTTTGTGTGCTATACTGATCTTTATAATCACCGATTTTCCCCTCACACAGTCTGCATCTCCTGTCCTCTTTACCTGAAATGCAAGTTCCCAAGAGCAGGGGTCAGTTTCCTCAATAGTTACTCTGTGTCACCCAAACTGCCTGGCATATAACGATCGTTTCTAAATCTCACTCTCATGCTTCTGTATCCACTCTATTGCTTATCCAAGGATGAGCCCTAGGAGAGATTCATTACATACATCTCTCAGAAGAAGAGAGAGGATCAGAGAAAGTGATTTTTCTCAGAGTCAAAAAAAAAAAAAAATAGAAAACATCAGAGTGCCAGGAGTCAAACTTAGGTCTCCTGATTCCCCATTCGGTGCTGCTTCCGCTCACCAGTGCACCTTCTCTTAGAAAGTATTGACCCGAACTTCCTCTAAATAAATGTCTCTGTTTACAAACAGTCCTGGATGGATGGGCCTGATTTTGACCTAGGGAGGTGGGAGAGGACCAAAACCAAGCGAAAACTTTTCTGCATAAGACACCGAAGAGAATTCAGGGCTGGGTGTGATGCCCCAAAAGTGTGACTATATTTCACTAGAAGTAGGGAGGGATTAGACATAAACATGACCAGTGAAAAAATTCCCCAAGGGAGGCTTGGCCGAAGGACTTTTCAAGAACAGGAAGGTTTAAATTTTTCTGTCTTAAGTTTATCATCTGTATTGTGTGTGATGTCCTTCTAGTCTTAGTCTGGCTGTTAGCCTTGGGGATCCACTAGTGTCTTGGGGAGATCATTGAAATTCCCCAGGGTGAGGGCTAGAGGTTCAAGCCAATTTTATTTAGATCTTCAAAGTCAGGGTGACTTTAATAGATATTTTGGTGCCCAGGAAGTAGCCCTCCTTACATTTTCAGAATGAAGAAAAGCAGATGGATGATAAATGGAGCATTATGTTTTATGAAAACAAAGAAATGAACAAAAAACTCAAAAAATATTCTGTGTTTTGGGGGAGAGAAGGTGTTAGACAGCTGAAAACTTTTCTGATGATAACAGTCGAATTATCTGCCGAACAACAATTTGATGGCAATTAAAATACATGGGTTTTACCTTCAGGGCAGGCATATGGAAGCGTTATATGTCACTTAGCAAATTCTAGGCTTCGGTGTCATGTGAAGAAATGTTCCTGGGTACAAAAGATGGGAGACGATGCTCCTATTGTAATCTCCTAAACGAAACCCTATTATCTTCTAATTTGGTTGTTCATCTGAATAAAGGAAATGGAGAGGGAACAGGAAGTGAGTAGGTGAGAGCCAAGTGACTTCCCAGCTGACAGCCGGCAGAGTGCATGCAGGGCTGACTCCGCATATGACTCCTTGCATTTTTCAGCCAACTGGCATCATGGAATTTAGATCCTGCAGCTGTTGAGTGAGCGGGTGGGCAAAGGGCTGAAGAACCACTCACTGTAGTGGGAGTGATTCTTGGTGCCTCTCTGCCCCTGTACTCGCAGAAGCTGAAGTTGTGGGTCTGGGTGATTTGCACAGCAAAGCATCCACTATGTCTCAGGGACATTGCCTTAGTGACTGAACCACTGGTCTGAGTCAAAGATGGAAACTCGGCTCTTCCCTCAGGGATTGATGTAACCAGACCAGAGAGTTCTCATTCCCATGGAAGTGAATGATGCTGTTGGTTCCCCCACTGCCGTCACTGCTGTCCTTACTCCCACTACGACCAGTCACCACTGCTTATCAGAGGCCAGGCACTGTCTCAGGGCTTTCACACACCACCTCCTGTGGTCCCCACCCAGGCCCTCTGGTATAAGCGCTGCCAACTCTCCAGTTTGCATATGAGGAAACTGAGGTTCAGAAACTTAACGTACTCGTTTCCTAGCTGCATGGATTGGTCAGGAAAATAAAGGGAACTTAGCATAAAATTTGAAAGGAAGTAGCAAATAACCGCTTCGAGCAAGGGCTTTCTCATCCGACAAATCCAAATTGGAAGCCTGGCTCCCTTACCTACTGGCTGGGTAAAGTTGGGCAATTCACTCAACTTCTCTGAGCCTCATTTTCTCCATCTGAACAATGAAAACAATAATTATACCTATTGTAGTCCTTTCACATTGTAGGTGATCAAGAAATGCTATCCAACTTTCTTTTTGCTTTTATTAAATAATGGTTATTTTTTTCTCTATTCACACATCAAAAAGGCTTATCACTGGCTAGAGAGTAAAATGGTCTTTAAGGGAATGATTCCCTTTAGAGATCTCCTTTGAGGAGGAACTTACTTTGGAAGGATATTCTTTTATCAGGTTTAAGGGAAGTGGTGGTAAATGACTGAGTGGTCAGGCCTCAGTCCCACGAAGTTTCATCATTCTCATGTCTGCTTTTATGACCGGTGTTGTTACTCCATAGCACAGCCAAGACTGGCTGGAGTTTATTATAAAAGGAACATCAATAACTACTATATTAATAATTTATGGCTGTGTAACTCAATTCCCCAGACTTAAGACCTACAACCAAATTATTTATTGTTGTTCAGGATTTTGTGTTTTTTCCCGCTTGTCTCTCCTGGCCTCACTCTCATCATTTCAGATAACAAATGGAATTGCTGGATAATTCAAGATGACCTGGCTCATTCGTGTGGGAGTTGGTACTGGCTGTCAGCTTGGGCACCTTAGTCATCCACCAGTAGGCTCCCCCAGCTTATTGGCAGCATGGCCACCCTCAAAGCAGAGTTTCCAGAGGATGAGTCCCACTGTTTAAGAACTCATCAAGCCTCTGCTTGAGTCACATTTGTTCATAAACCATTGGACAAATCAAGTCCCATGGCCAAGCTCAGTGTCCTCAGTGTTCCTAGACTCTACCCTCTAATAGAAAAAGTGGAGTTATTTTTAATTAATTGCAATTATAATCATAAAACATAAAAATAAAGGGAAGATATCTATATGATATAATAAGAATAAAAAGAATCTAGCTTGCAAATCATGGATTTCTGGCCTTCTTTGCTCCAAGAGCTTTCGGGCCTTGCCCCATCCCACACCCTGTCTGACTGAGTCAAGCATCCGCGCTAGCCCTGGGCAGGTGAACCTGAAGGCATCTTGCCTGCCTCCTTCCTTTGTGTGTCTCCCTTCTGGCACCATCTTACATTTTACATCTTCCTTTGGGAACTGGCTACTGGACTATCTTCCCTAGCTACTTTTCAGGGGACCATTTTGCTTCTGTAATACCCTGTTCCTCACTGTCAATTCCTCTCCAGCCCAATATCTTGCTTACAGGTTTGAGAGGCATAATGTCATTGACTGATCTATTAATGTTATAATTTTTAATTGAAATAGCAACGCCGTTATTACTTTTTTGTTGACTCGTTAGCAATTTGTTGATCCTGTTCATATTTTGGAGACTACCTTTTAGCTTTATTTTAATTCATAGAGATATATAAGTATTCCTTATATAATATTATAGAAATGGCTTACTACTATATCTGCTTTTGCCTATTATGCCTTTTTAATTAAAATTATAAACTGGGTATCTTTCTAAATCTCTTTCTCTACAAGTTGTTATATAAATATTAATATATTTAACATAGTATATATTAAATATTTCATATTTTAAAGATCGGGCTAATTTTCCATTAGTGTAGTGGTGTTAAAATATATTTAACCAATCCCCTGATGATGAATATTTAGGTTGTTGCCATTTTTAATTAGAATAAACTATGTGCAACGAATACTTTTTCCATATGACTTAATGTAGTCATTACGATTACTTCCTTAGGACACAGCCCTAGAAATGGGATCACTGGGCCAAAGGAGATACACAATCTATAAAATTGATTTTATCAGCTTGCCCTTCAAATAATTTTACAGATTTATATTCCCCCAAATTATGTATAAGAACAAGAACACCCCTTTCCTCCCAGCTTTCATATGATTTTCTTTAAAACCCAAAGTTATTTTTTGTTCTGTTTTTCTAAAACAAGAAGCGAAGAGCTCAAAGTTAAGTATTTCCAACTCAGGGAAAGAACAAAACTCCAAACAACCTAATTTCCTGACCCCCTGAGATCAGCCCTGCTGAGACTATCCCAGCTCCAGACTCTCTGGGGACAGAGAGGAGAGAGGTCAGAGAGGCCGCAGAGGGCCAAGTCCAGCCCCCTCAGCTCTGTGAAAAAGCAGCTCGCTCACCGTGGCTCGGAACTCACAGAGGGCCTCCAGGGCCCAGGCCAGGCCACAGACGGAAGGAAGGACCTCCAAGACTAGATCCCAATGACACCTATCTTCTGCTGAAGGACCCCAGCTCCTGGAAGTTTTCCAAAGCTAACTCAAACCCTTCCTTGTCCTGGGAAGAACTTAAGGTCTCAACACAGCCCGGCCTCCTACTGGGAAGCTATCGTTTTCACTCAGACCTGATAACTGCTTCAGCCTTTGGAACTGATACAGTCTGGCAAGGAAAAAAAATTTTTTGTTTGTTTGTTTTTTTGAGAAACTGAACAGAAATATTCTGTTCACCATGGACACAGCTCTTCCTTCCACTCAACACCCCAAAGTTTTTCCCAATAACTTTTTTTAGTTACACTTTGAGCTGCCCCAGAAAATGGTTAAAGGTATTTCCACATTTGGTGGCTGCTTCCAAATAGTACTATAAAAGGGCCTTTTATCTCTTTGTTATGCTCTAAGTGTCCCAATGAATGTCTGAAGTAACTACAGGGATTATCTGGTGAAGGGCTTTGCCCGGAATCTTAATTCCGTGGGAATGTATACACTGGGGCTGTGGGTTGATACTTTAGAGCTTCCACCATTTTAATTCTCCAGTCCTTATGAGATATACTACTTCCAGATTTTCTCTTCTAGACCAGGGAAACTGCTGTAGAAGTAACTGGCTGTCTCAAGTCTTATTCTTCAGTAACCTCTCGGTAAGGCGAGGGCCTTCCAAAATTCTGAATATTGAATTAAATCTTTGTTATAATAATATGTTATTTCTTCACACTCGAATGCAAAACTTTTATGACTTTTCATTTACATTATTCATCTATGTCAAAGCGGGAGGTGCCCTTTAGAAATAGATCTTCTAATTTCAATTCTTCATTTAGAAGAATTGCAGCTCAGAGAAAGAACACTAATTGCCTGCGTTCACATATATCTTGTTAGTGCCAGGCTTTGAACCGAAGTGTGAGCCTTCTGACTTGCGGTAAGAGGTATTTCCTCAGTCTCCTTTTTTAAAGGTCTTTGGTGGGTCCATTTTGAGCCTATTTCTAAGTAATCTTTAGGTACCAGGCACAGTGCTCACCGCTTTACAGTTTGTCACATCAAATCCCTATTAACAATTCTATTAGTACCATTAGCCTGATTTTACACGGAAGGACAATAGGTTTTGGAGAGATTTAAAAGTTGGCTGATATTATATTTGTTGTTGTTGTTGTTTTTTAATGGCTTCCATAACAGGTAATCGCAAACTTAGTTTATCATCTTAAACGAACATTTATTATTTTATAGTTTAGTAGCTCTCTGAAGTGGGCCTCATCGAGCCGAAATGAAGATGTTGACAGCACCATGTTCCTTTCTGTCTGCTTTGTGCGAGGATCTGTTTTTCTTACCTTCTCCAGCTTCTAGAGGCCACCACAGTCCTGGGCTTATGGGCTTCTTCCTCCATCTTCAGAGCCCAAATCCTCACACTGTATCTCTCTGACTTTTCGTCTGTCATCTTATTTCTCTCACTACAGCGAAGAAAGTTCTCTGCTTTTAAATGTGATTAGGATAATCTCATCCTCAAGGTGTGTAATACAGTTGCAAGTTTCCTTTTGCCAGGTAAGGTAACAATAGTCTCAGGTTAGAGCATGGAAGTAATTTTTTTGGGAGGGGTGTCGTTATTCTGCCTACCACAGTCTATCTTCCGGTCCTCAAAGATACATCTGTCTCACATGCAAAATGCAGTCTTCTTATCTAAGGTCCCCAAAGTCTCAACCCATTCCATTGGAGAAGCTAGTCGATGACAGGGCTAGGTCTCCAGTTCCAAAGACCTCTTGTCTGCTGGGCAAATGCACAGGCTGCCATTTTGTTCTAACATGGGGAAGGGGTGTGTGTGGTTCTCTTACTGATTTGCATGAGCTCTTCAAATTATATGACGTTAACTTGTAAGTTCCGTGAAGGCAGGAAGACTGTTGATGTGGTTAATCGTTCTGTCCCAATGCCTATCACACAGTAAGCCACTCAAATGTTTGTGAAGCAAATGAATGTCGAAGAAAACAAGCATCTAAGGAAAACAATAGCATAAGCCATGTATGGGAACATATAAAGTCATTACAAAAAGATACATTTCCTATTCCAGAAGACCTTGTACTCATCCTGATGTTTTTCAGAGCCCCTTGAACAAACATCATCAGAACCCAGGTCGCCTTTCTGGTAACGTTCCAGGTAAAGTTACCAGACTGCCAGTGCTCCACCTGGGTTTTAATTACAGCAAGTCCTCGAATCACGCCATTTCATTCAATGTCATTTCGTTATAATGTTGATGAGATGTCCTAGGAACTCAACTCTTGTTTATATCAATTAGCCCATTGGTAAAATTAGTTTTGTTATATAGCATTTCACTTAAAGTCCAGAAACCTATTGATGACTTTAAGTGACGATGTTATGCTATACTAGTAAATGTCTTTTCAGACATTGTGATTCCTGTCAAGATTGGTTCCCAACCCAAAGATTCTGTTTTAGGTTTAAATATGACCATTCAATTTCTAGATTGAAATATATGTGATCTGCAGTACGCTCAGGTACATTCTGGGTATAAGCATCTCTATCTTTTTGTAGATAAAATGCTGTTCTATAGTTTTCCCTAACATTCCCCTCCATGATGATTGCCCCAATGATATATGTATCATTTTTTTCAACAAAGGTATTTAAAACAATAATTTGGCTTAGTTTAGTAGTAGCCGGGGCAGGGATTAAGAATAGGGATTAACTGTAAATCAACACAAGGGATTTTATTGTAGTGATGGAAATGCTCTAAAACTGGATTTTGATGATGGATACACAGCTAAGTAATTTCTCTCAGGATGATTGAATTATATCCTCAAAATAGGCAAATTTTATGGTATGTAAGTTATGCCTCAATAAAATTGTTAAAAAATAATTTGAGTCATCCACTCAAAATCACCGTCCTTTTTTTTTTTTTTTTTTTTTTTACAAAGGCAGTTTTTAAGTACATCCTTATAATAATAAGACTTAAGCTTCTTTCCCAGTATCTTGACCTGTTAGTAAGCAGAACTGAGCATGGTCATACTCTGCTGCTCCAGAAGTAAACACATCATGCTTGTTTGTCTTTTTCTTCCAAGATAATTTATGAACAAGTAGACATTTATTCTTAATCTTTACAAAATCCTGATATTTGGTTTAATTAATCTTCAATTTATCAGAGCGATTATTTTGCTATGATTCAGAACCATGCATTTTTGTGTCCTACGATTCACTTAGAAGTGATCATTGAACCCCTGCCTCATCGGTGCGCTCCTAAAGAGAGAACTCAGTTTCCCATGGCGAAGAAAGCTTAATATACTGGTGTATATACGGTAGGCAGGAAAACGAAGGGAGAAAAATGAAATGCTTATCAGCTTTTTACATTACTGGTCTTAAACATCAATCACAGAAACGCGTTTCTGGATACACATATATATAATATCAAATATAGATGCATGTGCACTATTGCAAATATAAAGATTCTTTAAAGAGTTATTTGATTTAAAATAATGAAACTTCATGTGGAAATTGTATAACTAACCCACGTGTTTGATGGAAGATTTTGTGTTCCGTAAACAAAGACTTGGACTGGCATCTCATTGTTAGAACCCATCGTTCAGTTTTGGTCTCAGGCTTGGTTTCTACATGAAACAACTTCATTCCCTGTTCCTTGTTCCCTGGTCCAGGGTTCCCTCCCCATGACGCTCATTGGCATACCTGGTGGTGGTCCTCACATTGCGAACCTACTGAGGCAGAATATCCAAGGTGGAGTTCCAGGAATCTGCATTTTAAACAGGAGCTACAGGTAATTATCATGCATGCTAACATCTGAAATAGTTGTTTTAAAGATCTTGCCGATATTTGGAAGATTCAGCATAGGCTCTTCAGATTAATTAACATTCCATGAGAAAGTGTTTCAAAGCAATGTTTTTCCAGCTTTAATGTGCATCCAGGATCACCTGGGGATCTTGTTAAGATGCCGACTCTGACTTTGTAGGCCTGGAGAGGAGCCTGTGTTTCTACATTCTAACAAGCCCCTTGATGCTGCCAGCTCATGGACTGCAGTTTGACTAACGGGACTTTAAAGCAGATCCACAGCATGCTAGAGGCTCAGAACACCACCTCAGAGGACAGAGCTACACCATAGTCAGCCTGCACGAATGTGCTTCCACTTGGAGGCGCAGAGCAAGTGCGTTTCTGGGGACCTGGGCTAGATGTAGGGGTCTAATGAGGGGTCCTCTCTTGGGCTGTGGAGAATGGAGTTGAGGAATGGCCAAAAGTCACCATGGAGAGGGCAGAGAGGGAGAAGCTGGGAACAGAGCAATTTAGGAAGTTCACCTGATCACAAAGATAAGGGACAGAGAAATGAAACATGTAAGCAGTGGAAATTGAGACTAAAGATGGAGAACAAAGTCAACATGTCTGGGAAAAAGACAGAGGGAAGAATCTGGAGGTGCCCTGGAGGCTGAGGAGTAGCTCCAGGGGACATGTATAGCATGCCTGCAGCTTCCTCCTGGGTGAAGAGGAAGCCACAGTGAAGTTAATATCCTCAGTTTAATCCTTGATGCATAATGTTTATACTTTTATAGGGCTATAAATTAATGTTGTTTTTTTAAATGATCTATTTAAATGACATGAAATAGTAGTTCTCAAACTGAAATATGCCTAAGGATCACCCAGGCAACTTGTTAGAACAGGATTCCGGGACCCCAGAGCCTGAGATTCTGAATCCACTGGGTCTGCAGTGGGATCCAGGCATCTGGATTTTCATTAAACGTGCCAGGTGTTTATGATACAGGTAGTCCGTGGATCACTTTGAGGAAAAGGGGCCTGCAATGACAGAATCATCGCCACAATCATTTGGCCTTTCACTGGTTGGAATTCAGACCATTATTTGTCCTGCAGTAAGACTGAAATGCAGTGTTCGGTATATAGGATAATACAGAGTATAAATGAAATGAAACACATAGTATTGATTGTGCCATTAGTCAGCAGTGCTATTTATCTTGGTCAGTTCTTCCTCTTGTGCCTTAGTTTATCTGTAAAAATTTCCCTATGTAATAATTGCTAGGTATGTGTGTGTGAGTGCCTGTGTGTGGCTGTATTTTATAATTGTAGTTAGCAAGTTCTTTTCTATTTCCATTGTCTCATTTATTCCTCAGAACCATTGAGTAGGGTAGATTTTGTTATTTGACCTCATTTTACAAATGAAGAATCAGACTCAGAGAGACTAAGTAATCTGTAAAAGATCATAAAAGAGACGGGCTGTGACTCCAGATTCTACGCTCTGACCACCGTATCAAGGTGTCCTATCAGTATTGCTTATGCAGGTCAACAAGTCACATTCTTCTCTTTCCATCATAGCAGGTGTTAATGTGAATTTTGTGTTCTTGGGGCTGGTGTTTCTATGCAAAAGTAATTATTTAGAAGTAACTCTCTGGTTTCAGGTATTAATACTTAATTTTTTACAGTTATAAATTCCGAACCTAGTTTTTCATAAACCTTTTAAGTCTATTAATAAATAACATGATACTATTGATACAGTATCATGTTATTTTAGCAAATTATAATTGTGGTGAATTCGATTTCTCCTAAATATTCTTATGCTGTAAATATAAATTCGCAAATGTTTCGGTTTCAGATTAGAAGGTCTAATTTAATTTTTCACTTGTGTATTTTATTTACTTTTTATTTATTTATTTTTTGACACTTGCCTAATTCATGAAGCGATTCCCCCAACACCCGTCTGGCACTACAAACAGCCATTACAGCAATGTTGTCCATAGTCCCTCTGCTGTACTCTATGTCCCTGTACTAAGCTGTACTTTATCCCGTCACATTTTTCACCAGCCCCCCTGCCCTCTGGCAATCACTCATTTGTTCTCTGTATCTGTGTTTTTGTTTAGTTTGGTAGTTTCTTTTGTTCCTTACATTCTATGATAAGTGAAATCATATGGTATTTACCTTTGTCTGACTTATTTCACTCAGCATCATACCCTAAAAGTCCATCTATGTTGTTGCAAGTGGTAATATTTTATTTTTTCATGGATAATTAATATTCCGTTGTATATATGTACCATAACTTCTTAATCTGATCATCTGTTGATGGGCAATTAGGTTGCTTTCATATCTTGACTATTGTGAAGAGCACTGCCTTGAACGTAGAGTTGAATAGATCTTTATGAAGTAGTGTTTCAGTTATCTTTGGGTAAATACCAAGAAGTGCAATTGCTGGGTAAAAAGGTAGTTCTATTTTTAATTTTTTGAGGAACCTCCAGACTGTTTTCCATAGTGACTGTACCAATCTACAATTCTACCAATAGTGTACAAGGGTTCTCTTTTCTCCACATTGTCGCCAACACTTGTTTTTGGACTTATTGATGATAGCCAATCTGACAGGTGTGAGGTGATATCTCATCGTGGTTTCAATTTGCATTTTTCTGATATTTAGTGACCAGGCTCGGAGTGGCTCAGCAAAAAAACCAGTGCAACTCAAGGCCTGAGGCTGTCTGCCAGTTGCCTGAAAACCTCTGCTGCTGTAAGAGCCTTTGGTTGTTAAGGGATTGGGTTGGGCAGGGACTCAGGGACTCAGGGAGTCACTGGGGTAAAACATGCGGATTTTACCGGCCAATGTAGAATTAGGTTTTGTTCCTGTTCTAAATCTGCAACTTCCTATGGAAGTCTCATCTCAGCAAGGCCAGTCGCTTTCTGCCTCAGGCCTGCAGGTTCCTGAGAACTGTTCATTAAATACTATAGCTCAAGGCATGGCTTGTGGGTCATCACCCCCAGGATGCACAGACTGACATGCCAGTTGCACAAGGTGAGGGCTGTTGTTTGCTGTTGAAATCATGGCCCAGGGAAAGCACAGGGTAGGGCCGGCTGCCTGGCAATATGCCTGCTATGGGCAATTTGTGAGTTGGGCGGTACGAAGTCTTTGGGAGACATGGGGTGAAGTGAGCCGATTCTATCATGTCAATTCAGACTGCTGCCTGTACTGAGCCTGCAGATCACAATGAGGTCAGCTGCTGTCCACCTTGGGTCCACAGACGTTAGTGATCTGCCCAAGAGACACTGCAGTTCAGGCTGGCACCAATGGCCCTCCACCAAAAGTCTCCTCTGTAATGCACTGGCTGCATGCAGGCTGAGGGGTGTTTCCCGCCCACAAATGTGCAGCCCAGGGAAGGTGCAGGGTGGAGTTGGCTGCAAGGCAACGGGCCCACCATGGCAATTTGTGGGTTAGGTGGGGCGGGGTTTCTGGGAGACACGGGATGGAGTGGGCTGATCTCATTGGCCAATGCAGCTTCCAAAATGGCCATGCAGGGGAGGGTTAAACACAGGCAAGATGTTGCCTCCTGCAGATTGGCAGAGGGGCGTCAACAAAGAAGCAATGGTGGCTGCCCCTCCAGCCCTCACTTCGGCACCACACAACTCAGTCCCTCCCCACTTGTCTCTCGTGCCTCTTGAGTTGCTGACCCTCCCTCCACTGGAGCCCAGGGTGAGTGTCTATGAGCAAGTGAATCTATGAGTGGGCCTTTTAAGGAGAACATCTTGGTTTTCAGGTTCCTTCTGTCTCACCCAGATGCCTGGAATCTCCCACTAATTTTTATAGTCAGATTGTGTGGGAACTCCTCTTCCAGGGACTGGAACCCTGGTCTTGGGAACCCTTGTGTGGGGGCTGTTCCTTCATTCTTTGGGGAGTCTCTGCAGCTGCACTCTCCTTCTTGGTGCTCAACTGTCATGTGTGGGTGCGAGAACAGCCTGCTTCAGGTCTCCATCCCTCCTGCTGGTCTCGATGTGGCTTTTTCTTCAGACGTATGTATTATGATTAGCTGGACTTCAGGTGGTTTTTCACGTTGTTCCTTATATAATTTGGTTGTAATCTTAATGTGGTCATGGAAGGAGGAGAATCCTGCTTTCACTTAGCCCACCATCTTGACCAAAACTCTCTCTCACTTGTGCATTTTAAATTGAAATCTCAAAATTCTTTGGCAAGAAAATAGGTCAAATTAAAAAAAAGTCACAGAATTTCTCTTAAATATAAAAATGTAGAAAATGTCACTTTCTTATACATTTTGGTAGTTAATTCTAAGTTGCCTTGGTTAAAAGATGCTTACCCACTAATTAAACAATTACATCACCCTAAGCTAATTTGGGAGATACTTTTCCCATCAGTGAAACAGTGAAAGATTTTGGCCCCAAAACTGACTGGATTTTTTGTTAGTGACAATATCCAGTCCTGGGCTCTTTATATCTGTAACAAGGTCTCCTTAATTTAAAAGTCAGTCACATGACCCTCATTCCTTATAGAGTATACTTGACTCAATTCTACTGGCTACTCAGGTAAATATCTTCATCCCTCAGATTTACATTTAAACATCTTCTAGTCTAATACTAAAGATCTTTAAGTATGACCCAATTTAATCATTTTTATTTCTTTATTCTTAGTTTTCAGGGTCAAATTTTTTTTTCTGTATATTAAAATTATTGTTTGGTTGATGTTTAGTTACCTTTCTTGGCTTTATCTGACTGGTAATGCCCAATTTCAAGGTCATTGTCCAGGGTGTTAAATGCTAATCAATAAAGTGATAGGAATCAGATAAGTGAAGATGTAACTGTTGCCTTTTTTTACTGAGCAAGCCAGATTGGAGCTGTAACTGTACTTCCTCCATTTCTGACCCTTTTCCCAGTCAAGACCTTGGGACTCCCCATCAGAGAGAGACCCTGAAAAGCAGAAACTTGCTCAACTAGCTACAGTGGAATTAGAATTTCAGAACCTGTAGAGCAGAAAAAAGCAAGACCATTAATGGGCATTGTCATTAAATACAAACTCCTCCAGAAAGGTTAAAAATTTTACCTTAGATAAGAATTCCATTCATAGAAATAAAGGGATAGGGCATTAGAGGTCCCTCTAAAATTTCTGGGCAGTAAATAGGAAAAAATAGTTATTCAACTGCTTTGAAAATTAGACAGTTCTATTCAACTGTAAGTTACATTGACTGTTGCTAAAGGGCTCTGAATTTTGACATTGTGTCAGGAAAATTATTCAGCTGAATTGACAAGAGATATTTACTGTTCCCTATCCTTTGAATGACAATTTTAGATGTTGGCATAAACAAAATAGGGCAGGAGAGAGAAATACCCTGAACGGGTAGGGAAGCCTATTTAATGTAACAGCAACAAATATGAAGTATTTGGATTATCAGCGACCTTTATGCTCCAATGGTGTGGCTAATTGAGAGGTGCCATGGGCACTGTTATTCCGCTTTGCTTGCTTAATCTCTAGGATTGCCGGCAATCATTGGGAAGTCTGGCTCACACTCCTTGTTTGACTTACAATTAGTTGCATGGGGTGGATGAGGCTTTGGGGAGTTGAGCGACAGTGTTTATTTTTTAAGATTCCAGATCTCGAGTCCTTTGCAAAATGTCTGCATTTTAACTCTGTGACAGATCGACAGCCAGCCCCTGACTTGGCCTTCTCCCCTCGAAGGGAAAGATGATGAGCTCTGCTCCAACTCTACCATGTCACTCAGCTGACTGTGCCCCTAGCATGGGGACCAGGAGATTGAATAGCATAGAACTACTTTTACCACTCATTGATCCTTGCTTCAAGTTTCCAGCCTCTTTCTCCTGGACAATCACAACGGCCTCCTAACTGGTCTCCCTGCTTCCGCTCATGCTTCTTATAGTCTTTTTCTTACCTAGAACCCAGAACAATTATTTTAGAATATAAATCAGAATATGACTTCTCTCCTCAAATTTAAAAATCCTTACTTACTGTGGCTTATAAACCCTCCGTGCTCTGGTCCCTGGCTACCTCTCCACCGTCATCTCCCACTATCCTCTGCTTGCTTTGTCCAGACAGGCTCCCCTTACTTACCCTCGAGAAGCATGCTTTGTCCTAGCTGTTCTCACTTGCCCCAGGTAGTTTTGTGGTGGAATCCATTAAGCAACTTGGTCTCTATTCAAATGTCCCTTATCAGGGATACCTATTGTTATGGGATGAATCGGTGTCTCTCAAATTTCTATGTTAAAGCCCTAACCCCTAGTATCTCCAATTGTGACTGTTTTTGGAGATAACAACCTTTAAAGAGATAATTAAGTTAAAAGTGAAGCTGTTAGAGTGAATCTTAATTTGATCAGACTTATGACTTTATAAGAAGGGGTAATTTGGACAAAGAGACGCGGGGGATGTGTGTGCACAGAGAAAAAACATGTGGACGCTCTGAGGAGGTGGCCATCTACAAACCATGGAGGGAGAACTTAGAACAGACCAACCCCGAAGTGCCTTCGTCTTGGGCTTCTAGCCTCTCACGCTGTGACAAAATAAATTTCTGTTGTGCAAACCAGCCAGTCTGCAGTATTTTGTTGTGGCAGCCTGAACAAACTGCCTCTATTCCCTGAACCTACGTATATTTTCCTTCATAGCACTTATTTGGTGACATTATACTATATATTTATTTCTCTTTTCATGTATTTTCTGTCCCCCCGCTTATATGTAAGCTCTGCGAAGACAGGAACTTGACCGTGGTCATTGTTTTACTGCCCAGCACAGTGCCTGGCCCACAGCAGGTGTGTAGTCAATGTTCATTAATACATAAATGAATGGAATAGATTGTTGAGGTTTCCTTTCTGCCTGGTCTCGATCCCACGGACCTTCCTGACTTCCGGACGCCCCCTGCTCCCAGGTCTTTCACTGAGAGCGTTGACACTGGACCCGTCCTTCTGACGCCTGATCACTCTTTGCTGCTTGACTGCTCCACGAGGCCGCCTTGCCTTGTGTTTGTTCTTCTCCTCCAGCAAAGGAAGTTTTGCCTGACAAGGAATTTTGCATTTGGTCCTAAGTACTTTGCATCTCTACGTTTATGGCTGAAGTCTACATTTTCAGCCATTTACTTGGCGCTTGAATGGCACAGTCTGCCCAATTCTTATCCTGCTGAGTGAGGCTGAGGCAAGGTTCTCAGACAGATGCAGCTAATGTTTGTCCAGACAAGGAGACACGGGCACAAAAGAAAGCATTAATCAATAATTTTGCCTAGCTCTGCTGAAAACTTGCGATTTTGATGCTCTAAAGACTGTGTTCATTCTAATAGCTGGATGGTGATGCCACACACAGAATTGGGTCCATCTGCAGGGCTTGCCAGATTGAGACGATATGCATGACTAGGTTATTCTCTGTAATTGAAGTATGGGCAGGGGCCAATGTTTTGTGCAAACTCTCCAGACTGGTATTTAAGGCCCTACCCAAACTGCCTCTCTGCCTTGTCTCCCACTGTCCTATGTGAAGCTTCTGTCAATTTCCAACAGAGTGGGCTTACTGGGATAATTACTTACTGGGCACACCTTTGCTTTTCTTATCTCTGATTCCTTTCTTCTTGGTTTCAGGATAAGTAGGCGGGTGAGGACAGATATTATCTTTGCTTAGATAATAGACTACATTCCCCCATCCTTCATTTTTATCTATAAGCTGCTACCCATCCTCCAAAGCCATTCTCAGTTAATAACAAAAACTAACTAACATTTAATAAGTTGTTACTATGTGCCAGGAGCTATCCTTTGTTTTTAACATGGGATGACTTATTTATTTCTTATAATGATGCTGTGATACAGGCACAGATATTATCTCCAGTTTATAGATGAGGAAACAGAAACAGAAATGCCATCTCCACTTCAAGAAAGATACAAGAAACCTATTATGTCTCTCCTATATGATATAATTGTGTTCTTCCTTAAACTTCAACAGCACACGTTTCTTCTGTTATGTGGTCTTGTAGTGTAGTTACAGATATACTTGTCCAACTCATGCTGTTGATCTACGAGCAAGTCAGGAGCAGAGACCACGTCTTAATGTTTTTATCCATCATCCTACTGCTTGCTGGACGCAAGTGCTTAATAACTGTTTCCTGTTTTGGCTTGAATAGAATACCTGGCCTGGGAAGCCCGAGCTTTGCTGCTGAGAGAGCCCCCAGGACTCAGACCTTCGTGCCTAGGAGAGTTGCCAATCTAATTTCAACCAAGCTCTTTGGCAGTGATTTCTGGGGGCTGGCATGGCTTGGCCCAGTACCAGGGCTCTTTCTCAAGAATAGACCTAGCCAGCACAGCAGCTCAGGTGTTGTAGTCTCTCTCTGATGATGCAGGAAGCTTGGAATGACTTTAGGAATGCAATGGAGATAGAACCCATTTGGGAAATTCGGGCTCGTCTCATTTGCTGGGATCTAGGCTAGAAGTATTAAATACATGTCGCTATTATTTTATTTTGTCTTCCTAAGTAAGCAGTGAATAACCTAAGTTTTACTCATTTTTTAAGTTTAGCCCTCCTCTCTTGGAAGGCTTTTCTTTCTTCAACTCTCCCTCTGATCTTTTCTAATACCAATATGTGTGCCATTCACAAGTCATGAAGTGCAGATGGCCCTGCGTGGCATTTAACTTTCTGTGGGTGTGTACACTTCATCTCTTGAACATGACCAAACACTCCCAGAGACCGGAGATGGAGCCTTATGCTTCCTTTAAGTTCTATGACTGGGTGCAGAAGTTGGACATACAGGTAGCTTTGTGATGCTTCCACTAATTAGGTGCCACATGCTCTCAGGCACAATACAGGTCAGATAGGTCCCATGAGATCAGACGACTGAGCAAATAATGAAATAAGCCAGGGTGCACCATGAGGGTATCTATGATACGTGGAGAGAATTTCAGGGACGTACTTGGAGAGTCTAATATACCTTAATGGCCACTACAGAAATCGTAAATTATAGACGGAGGCTTTGGAAATGTTGAGTAACCTGCTCACATTGCCCAACTAATAAATTACAAAGTCAAGTTTTGAACTCAGGTTTTTAAAAACCACCTCTGCTTTTCACACTTATTATACTTACTCTTAATTTGTTAAAGGATTGTGGAACCAAAAACCAGCCCCAAGCTTACTGTCAGTGGAGCATTCCCAGAGTTCCATCTTTTCTCTTTAACGGTGCTTTCCTTAGAATACATCTAAACCAGGTTCTCATTTTCTTTAGTCCTTGGCTTTTTCAATGTGCAAAGCCACTTAAAATTAATTGAATTGATTCTTATCTTGGAATGGGTCCTGGATAATGCATTTATATCTGCCAAAGGAACTTCTCCAAAGGCATGTTAATGATACATAAGTTTTTCGTTGTCCCTTTTTTTTTTCGGTCTTAAACTCTGGGTCTTGCACTCCCAAGAACAATAATTGAGGCATTATTATCAAGACATAGATGGAAACCCAATGTCCCATCCTCCCAGAGAGATGGAATCCCCATTAGGCTCTAGTGACAATCGTGCAGATTTTGTCATTTGTCTGAGATCTTCTCTGAGACACTGGTGGGACCTTGGTCCTGAATTCACATTTAGACGTTATGACTGTTGAGACACTATCTTCCACAGTGATTGATGGGAGCCTAGGTTACTGCAATTATGCAAAATGAAAAGGAAACGATAAATCCTGAACAGCTCGCGAACACAATTTTATTTTATTTTGTGCCAAAGTGCCTTTATATCATTATGTGAAACAATAAAACCCATTGCATGCCATAATTTGAATCTCTTCTTTATTATAAATACCCTCAGGGGTATTACAGAGCTGTTTTTGGTGTTCCATGTTACACCTACTTTAATTCTTCCATCTGTAAAATGAGCCTGGGGTCTTTATGATCCAGGAATAAAAGATGCGATGAGGTGGAAATATCAAAGCCCAGTGGCTTGAGGACTTTTCTCAAACTCAGAAAGCTAGCAAGGCCAGCTTTGAAAGTCTTCCTTTGAGGTGTGCTGGGAACACAAAGAGTACAATTTGTGGCTGGAGATGGGGACATAATAGCACAGAGAAGTCGAACTTGGATGATTATCACTTAACAAAAAGATGGAACAATAAAGAAACCGTGGACTCTCCAGCTGGCTAACGGCGACTTCTTCATCATGGAGTTAAACCCATTAAGTGAAAAAAGCTCTGGAATCCCGGCGTGATGGTTTCCTCATTTCTGTGAAATCACTACAGGAACTCATTGAACCCAAAGGCGAGGCAGGACTTTTGCAGACAGAAGCAGAAGTGGCTCAGTGAATTCCTGCCTGAATTCAGGGAAAGCCCTTCTGGAAGGCCCAGCAGATGAGTCTGGGCAGGAGAAGGCAGGTTCATCCTAACTGCCAGCACCTCACCTGAGTCAGTTGCTTGTTGGCCTGAAATGACTTCCTGCCTCTTTGGGGCCTGGCCGTGGGGCTGGTGCCCAGTGTATCCTGGGTATGGGAGATGAGGTGTTATTAATTTTGGTTCTACCATCAACAATCACAAGACTTCCCCAATTTGGGCATGAATTTTTCCATAATAAGGATATCGGACTAGGAAATCTCCAAGGCCTCTTCTATTATGAAAATTCTGACTAAACTCTGTGACAGCATGAACTGTTCATCAGCATTTCATAATAGAATGTCTCATGGTAAACACCATTAGTGTTTCCATCCGGGACATAAAATACATTAGATAAAACCTGCGAGTTTCTATTCTTCAGTCCCCTCCCCCTCCTTTCTTAGCTCCCTGCCCCCTTCCTGGTTTCCTCTGTTTTACAAACTCCTCATTCATTTTTATATACCCTTTGTTAACCAGTCTGAACTATAAAAAGCAACTTTCTCAAACCTTTATTTCCTTCTCACTTTAAACACTTTTCCTTTTACTTCAAAGAGGAAATCAAAACCATTGTAAGGAGAAATTGTACAACTTCTTTCCATCGAATTTGAAAACTCATCTGCATTCGTCTTATCTTTTCTCCTTTATTTCGGTTACGATAGAAATGTCCTTCCTTCTCTCTAGGACCAAGGCCTCCACTGCCATCCCGATGTCCACATCTGAAAACTTTCCCTTAGACTGTTCTCTTCTCTCCTGGATAGTTGCCCTCTCCTTCTATAATCGAATCTTTCCCATCAACATGTCGCCCTATCTAAGTTTTCCCATCTTAACGCAAACCAATACTCCTTAAAAACACCCTTTCCCATGGGCCAATTTTGCCAGCTTGTTAGCATGCAATCTCCCTCAGTATCCATGGACACATTCTCTAAAGAATTACCTACACTTCCGACCCTATTTCCTTCTCAAACACCCCTCATCTTATGCCGGTCTGCCTTCCACCTCCGCCATTCACCCGAACCCTTTGTTAAATTACTATGGACATCCACGCCACTCAGCAGATAGCTGCCCCTTACTTCTCTTCCTTCCCACTAGCTACATCCTCATTCAAAGCACTGCAATCACATCTGGGACTCTGCACAGTGACTTTACCCAGTAACCTCACAGCTATTCTTACCTATGCTCCCCAATCCATCCTCTATCTGTAGCCAGAATTCTGGGGATGTCAGAAAGGTGGGGTTGGCAGATTGGGTGGCTGGGCTGAATGAAGAGGAGTAGAGCCATCTTGGGAGAGGTTCCTGTAGCCTCCCCCCATTCTCCAAGAAGTCACATGCTTCTCTCTTCCTGAGTGCTTGTTTGGCAAAGGGGTTTTTAATTAGTACAAAGAGCCAGGCTAGGACCTCATTACCCCCTAGGCAGTGATCCTGTTTTGGAATGAAGAGAGAGCCAGCATGCGTGCCCAGAAAATGCTAAAGGCATCTGAATGTCCAGGTTGAAAGGTACCTAGCAATTTACATAGTCCAAGCAAAAGAAAAGTGGATTGTGTGATTCCCGTTAGAATGCCAACAATGGTTCCTTATGGTTGCTGCTGGAGGTTTCTTGTGAGTGGCCCAGCCCATGCCTTGGAGGCTGGGTCCTGGTTTTCCAGAGTGTGTGTGAGCCACGTTGCAGCCGGGGAGCGCTCACGTATAACATGCGCGTGGGAATCACACGCAGAGCTTGCTAAAACAGTTCCTGAGTTCACCACCAGAAAATCCGATTTGGAGAATGCAGACTGAGTTGAGGAATCGGCATTTTTGATTTTTAAAATTATTATTTTTGAAAATTATATAGCAAAACACACATAACATGAAATTTGCCATCTTAACCATTTTTATATGTACAGTTTGGTGGCGTCAAGTACATTCACAGTGTTGTGCAACCACCACATCCATCCGTCTCCAGAACTCTTCATCTTGCACCCACTGAACACTGACTCCCCACTTTCCCCTCCCCCACTCTCTGGCATGCACCATTCTACTTCCTGTCTCTATGATTTTGACTATTCTGGGTACCTCATTTAAGTGAAATCATAAGTATTTGTCTTTTGTGACTGGTTTATTTCACTTAACATAATGTCCTCAAGGCTTATCCATGCTGTAGAATGTGTCAGAATTTCCATTTCAAGGTTGAATGATATTCCATTCATAAGTACATATTATCCATAAATATATATCACAATTTCTTTATCCATTCATCCATTGATGGACACTTGGGTTACTTCTGCTTTTTGGCTTCTGTGAATAATGCTGTTATGAACATGGGTGTATAAACATCTCTTTGAGACCCTGCTTTCAACTCTTTTTTTGAATCTGCATTATTTACGCTGGTGCAAATTGTCCTCGGTCCATAGTTTGAGAATATGGATGTGGTGGGAAGTGCCAGCTAAGTTTGGGTGCAAATTCTGGCTCACACCTACTGCTCTGTGCCCGTAGGCAGCGACCTATCCAGGCATTCCTCCACAGAACCCGTTCGAAGCAGAACATTTATTTAATGCCATGTCTCCAAATGAAAATGCCAGAACCTAAATTTTATTCTGGGGGCTAAACTTTTGAAGGTAATATTTTTAGAGTTGTGAAAAGTACATTGTACATAGAATCAAGTTTATCTTTCATACTATACAAGGAAAAATATAATATTTTATCAGCCAAAGGCGCTCTTAGTCTGTGCCAGGCATAGTTTGGCATTTTTATATGTGTTTCATGGATGCTCTGTAGGTAGGATATTTATTATTAATTCTCCTATTTTCCAATGTGGAAATCGAAGCTTCGAGAATGTATATGCTTTGTTTAATGGCGCCCAACTGGCCTTGCCTAGACCCCTGACTCAGAACCGTATTCACTATACCAGAATGTAAATGGAATCAAAAGCAATGCACCTTTGAACCTTGCTGCTCAGGAATTCACAGCTGGAGAAGTTACATGGACTTGCTCTTTGGCAGGAGTCCTACTGTTGAAGTTGGGGTGGGGGCGGGGGCAGCAGTGGGAGCAGAAGTGAGAGCTTCTGAGATGGCCACACACATAGGTGGGAAGACCCTGGGGCTGCCCAAGGAGAAGCTATACACAGGGTCAGGGAAACAAGCAGCAGCTGGACCCTTCCAAAGGTGGAGGGAGTGATGACTCCCTGGGCGGGCAGGGGCCTCCCTGGTCTGGCCACCAAGGCTCTGCCCGTGTAGCTGGGCAGAGGTGCTGGTGGGAGGGGTCGGGGCAGGTTACAAGGAGCAGCACTCACTGCGTTTGCCTTTATTCTGCCCTGCTCTTTATTTTTCTGACTTCTTCCCTTCTGTCCTTCCTTGAGAGACAGGATGGAGTTGTTCTGCTCACCTGCTCTTGCCTGGAGAATCACACCCCCTCCGGGTCCCAGTTTCCCATTGGAGAAAAGCTCGGAGCAGCAGCTACAGCTGCGAAGCCCCTCACTCTTCAGTGGGGGCAAACCCCCTTCTACCTCAGCTGAGATGACACAGCACGAAGTCCTCAAATCTCTTCTGATCTTAGGCCCTTAGGCTGCGAACTTCAGGAAGGTTTTGGCTCTTCTCCTCTACACAGTAGCAACACTGGTTATTGGACAAATGAAGACGAAACAGACTGTCCACAAGAGAGGTCCCCTCACTCCCCGGTAGTAACGGGTGACAAGAGGCAGGGCAACTTCCAGAGATATGGCCCCTATGGGCGTGTAGAAAATTTTCTGTCTGCCCAGGACCCCTTCCCACAATGTGTGTGCTTCTCGGGGAAGGCAGACACAGGGAGGGTGTCTCCTCTGATCGGTCATTTTGGGACAGTGTGTAAGGAAAGGTCTGGGCCATATTATTAGAAATTAAATTATGCTTTTAAAAAATGAAAACTTTCAATCCATATCTTGGGATTTGTCCTACTCTCCAGCTTGGAAGTTTCCCTGTTGCAGGAGCTCATCTCTCTAAATGAAGTGCCACTCAAAACTTCGAAGTTAAGGCCCTGTCTTCCCGAGGTTCCTCCACCCCAAAGAGCCGTTCTAAGTCCTGTGGCCCCCTTCAGGTGGCCTCTGGAATACTCAGGTGCCAATGTAGACACAGGGCTTCCTCCTGGCTCCTGCCATTACTCTTGAGGTGCACCAGAATTCTCAAAAGAGCACCCTGAAACAAAGGGACAAGTTCAGGGAAGAAACCCACATGACAAAGGCCATAAAACAATGTGAATGACATGGTATGGGGTCTTTAACCTCACCATGGGCGCCCGGCAGACGCAGCCCCTCAACCTGCTTATCCCACCATCTGCCTGGGATGGTTTCCGGGCTTTTGCTCAGAATGGCTGGCCACATTTAGACCTCAGAAGGCCAGCAGACAGTCCTCTCTGATGCCTCAATGCCTTCATGGTCAAGGCCAAGAGGATGTTCTAGCCCTTCTGCCCCTCCTTTTCGGCTATTGTCAGATACGCTAACAGTCTCAGTGAATAATTCCACTTTTCCTGGGGGACCCCGGCCCCGCCTAGTGTGTTGCCTGGTCCCTAATATGGAATGAAAATGTCTCAACCCTGCAGTGACCAGAGAATCTCTACTCTAGCATCATTGCACGTGCATTGCGACCACAGGCTCCTTCCAGCACCAGAACATTGTGTCGGTTCAGAGTAACACCGGATCAGGTTGACTTAACCTGGAAGTGTTTTTGTTGCCATTGAAGCACTAGCTGGCTAATACAGTAAATAAATTACAGCAAGTGACCTATTTAGATCTGTTTAAATCAGCCTTTGAGCGAGTTGTGGTCACTATGTTCCTTTTATTTTTAGGAGAATGAGAGATGAGTGACTTCTTGCAGATCAGGGTCACATTTTCTTGTCTTCTTCGGCAAGTAGGGCAGACATAAGAACAATTAGTCGATTCCCCATGCAGGAGACTCCAGGCCCCTGAGAATCGGATGTTCAGCCCACAGACAGCTCCTCAGGGCCCATGCCCAGCCTGAGCCTGTGTGGGGCCCCTGATAAGCTCTTGATTAAGTCCGTTCTCATTAGAGTGCTGGTTCTTCATGCTAAACAGGAGTGTGGAGGCTGGGAAATGACCTAAGTGCAGAATCAATGGTCTGGATTTCTCTTCAGGTAACTTTAGAAAAGATGCTCACCCCTGTAAGCCCCCGTTCTACCATCTACTTTTTTTTTAATGAGAAAAATAAACTAGATTACTAAATCACACTGCTTTGTAGGTGTAAATACTTCCTACAAAATACTTAAAACTAGTTCACACTAAAGTGTTAGTGACTCCTTGTTTCTCTTGTTTTTAAAGAAATCTGAAGTACCCTGACCTCTCCAAGTTTCTGGACTGGGTGGCAGACTTAACACTTTATAGACCTAATCTCGTTTAAGGCTCGAAGTCACCCTCTAAGGCAGCAGTTCTCAGTCTGTGGGCATGAGTCAGCCGGAGAACTTGAGAATGCAGATGGCCAGGCCCCACTTCCAGAGTGTCTGAGTCAGTAGGTTGGGAGTAGAGCCTGAGAATTTGCTTTTCTAACAAAGTCCCAGGTGATGCTGATGCTGCTGGTTCGGGACCATGCTTGGAGAATCATTGCTGGGAAATATGTGCTTTATGAGTTCAGAGATGAGGTCGCTGGGACACAGAGAGAACTTAAGAGCCTTGCTGGAAGTTATTAAATGGCAACAGGGATTTGTAGCCAGGTATGCTAGGGCCTCAGAGACTTGCTCTTGATCAGTGAGTGACATGGTCTCCATTGGCCCATGTAGAAATATAATTAATTCGTATACTGATTTGGTATCTTGCATATTTGCTAAGCTCTCCAAATAATTCTAATTTGAGTCTGTAGATTATCTTGTATTTCAACATAAAAAAAAATCATATTACCTACAAATAATGTTTTATTTCTTTTCTCCCAGTTTCATTTATCTTTGTTTCTTATTTATTTTTGTGAAGGCACTGACTAGGATTTCTAGTACAATGTCGAATAGAAGAATTCAGAGTTTTTTTCTTGTCCCACTCCTTTGACATCCATCAGAGTTCTGGAGGGAAGTTCTTTCCCTTAAAGCCCCTGCTAACAGATTCTCTCCCTCTTACAGTCTGAGGAATTGTGATAACTGTGGGTTTGCCACGTAACTGGGGGACCACACCAGCCAGCACATGCTTTTCCTTCTGAACTCATAGTAGGTCTGTTTCCTTTAACGTAAACGTAGGTTTGAAATTTGAATGATTGGTAAATGTCTTTTATTAAAGATAATAATTATATTGGAAATAGTGATTCTGCTGTACATGTGCATGCCACTTAAACAGGAAAACCCCTCCTGCAAAGGCCCCAAGGTCCCCAACCTAGAAACACTGCACATCCCCTCTTTGAAGGACTCCTGAGACTAAGGCTGCTCTACAGTTCAAACAGGGATCAAAGAGCAACACTACTGCTAGTTTATTTTAAAAAATTTATTAGGAAAAGACTGAATTAATCAAAAATTGAATTAATAAGTGGTAATTTGTTAATTACCTAGTTCCCTGGTGGCCCCATGTTCTCCATAGACTTCATAGACACTGGAGGTTAAAACTACAGGTGTGGGGTGCAGGGTTGCCCTTTGCAGCGTGACACCTTGGGCTCCATGGCTGAGCCTGGCACCCCCTTGTGCTTGCCTCTGCAATACGGCAAATGTTATCTGCTTCCAAATTGCACAGGCGTGCCGCCCAACTTTTTCTTGGATACCATCAACTTGCCTCTCGAAGTGCTGATCATTGGCCCACGATGAGATAAGTACAGAAAGTGAGAGCGAGCATTCAGAACCTTTTCTAGCAAGTAGACATCGTTTTGGCATTTTTACTATATGTGTCAAAATTATCCACAATGGACTGGACATTTTTGAAAAACGGTCTGTTAGCACAGAGTGTGCCCCTGACTTTCAGCCCACTGTTTTGGAGCAAGATGCGAGGAGGAAGGATCATCCCGATCTTTTGTACTTTTGCCTCTGCTTGTAGCACTGATGGAAGCAGTTCTTCTTGACCTTGAAGGCTCAGCTTCAGTAGCACTTTCGGACACGTTCTGTGACTATCCAGCCCAAGTTCGACTTGATTGTTTCTTTCCTTGTGTTGCTGTACGTCTTATACATGTATTTGCTATTATTTCATTCTGCTTCGTTTTATAGATAGTTGTCTGCACGTCTCTCTTCACTCCGCACTAGATTGGGCACGCCCAAGGTTAAGGTTCACATTTTGTGTCTGTCTGTCAGGGAGCCTGTGTCATTGGCTTCTCCAACTTGAACACTCAAAAACTATATATATATATTTGTATCTGTTTGTGCATGACACGTAGAAGGTACTTAGTAAATCTTGGGAAAATAAATACCTAGGTTTTCTATATTCGTTTACTCATCCAACAATTAATTTGGGTGCTGCCTCTATGTGTCGAACTGGTATAGGAGCTGGTGAACGAATGATAAGGACCCACTAAGTTTCTGTCTTCATGCAGCTGACATTCTAGTAGGTAGGAATGAATGAATGATGAAGTCCGTGTTTATGGAGTATCTGAAGAAATACTGCAATGTATCTCTCTAGCTTTATCATCTCAAGACAGCGTTCCCTTGGCTTGGCAAGAAAAATCAACCGAGGACAGTCGGTCTGGCTTCAAAAGAATCAGACAGACTGAAAATGCTTCAGGAACAGACACCAACCCCGGGATCATTCACTTCAAGGCACTCATTTCCTGGGCCCAGTCACGATGTGAGAAACACTGCCTAGAAATCTTGTCACGTTGACAATGCCGCTTGGGGACATCCTTATCGTTGTGTCTCAGCATCACAGTGGAAACTTACAGAGTGTGTTGTGGGAAAAGGATCACATAAAAACTGAAATGCGGGAAGGAATAGAAACAATTGCTTACTCCTGAAAACTGGGGTAATCCTGTCACTGTCAAGTTCAGAGTTCAAGAGACCGAAAATAGAGCGATTATTTCAAAACGTTTCAAAGTGATGGACTAAATTGTCCGAGTAATAGCTTCTGGAATCTAGGGCAGTTGCTTTCAGACGTCACCTTTTTTAAGGAGCAACACCCTTTACTGGAACAAAATCTTATGTGAAAGCTAATGTTGCAAATCAGATTAATTTATTCATTCAAAAGACATTACCTGAGCCCTACAAATGCCAGACACGTATAGGCACCTTTTAAATAGGATCTAATGAAAGAAACAAGTCTGGTTTTCAGAGAGATTATATCCAAGTGTGAGGAAGAGACCATGATAAGAACCACCGCAACAAGAGTGGCATGCCGCGGAGGAAACGAAGGTGGGAAATGGAGAGTACCAAGTTTGATGCCGTATGCAGGGTGGTTAGGAACAGCCTATTTGATGAGTTAACATAATGAAGACACCTGCCAGCAAGTGAAGGAGGAAGCCTTTGGGATATCAGAGAAAAGAGCATTACAAGTAAGGAAGTAAGTGCAAAGGTCCTGAATGCAGAGTTCCAGAGACAGCAGAGGCTAATGAGGCCTGCAGACAGAGGGCGTCAGGGGCAAGGGAGTCTGGAGAAGAAGTAAGAAGTATAAAGTGTGGGCAGAATATGATTAGAAGCTTGGTGTATTCCACCTCTCCCTCCCCCGCTTCCAAATCTTGAGATGTAAAGCTATTGAAGAAATTGGAGGAGCGATATAATTTGGGTTACGTTTCACATTATGCCTCAGGAAGCAGCACAACTATGTATCTAATAACTGGAAGGAAGGCAGGGTTTATGGCTATGAATGCAGGTAGCTTGGAAGATGTGATGATGGAAGCTTAAGAAATACCTCTTCTGATCGCTTCTCTTTCCTCAATGATTAAGAAGCGGTGTCCTCAGCCAAGAGCAAGAATGAGAGAGGAGTTGTTAGAGGTGTTGGAAGTGAGGGGGAAGGTCCAAAACAGCAGAGCGAGAGAGTGAGCGGACTAGGAAGAAGCAGAGGATTGCCAGGCAACACAAAGTGCTGGCCATGAATTCATCATTTGTAATCCTGAACATCAAAGGAGACCAGTCAGGGGGATTGTGGATAACTCTCCAGCCACAGCCCAGGTTTGGTTGATACCCCCTTTACCTGTTAGCCATAGTGTAGCTCCAGGATGGGGGAGATGGAGGGCTCCCCCCAGTTCCAGCAGGAATCATTGAAATGAATGAAGACAGGATAAGGGAGAGACTCTAATGATGAACCATAGTATCCAATTCTGGATGCGAAGGGAAAGGAAAACTGAGCAAGAAAAATAAGAATATTTTAGGTCCTGGTGAAGTCACAGAATTGTAGAGATAGATATTCGGGGGGAATTAGAGGACGTGAGGTAGAAAGAAGTGCGGAAGGGCCGGAGAGGGACTGTCTGAAATTAAGATCGGGGACGGGGCCAGTGCCATTATTGTTAGTTAGCAAGGACTAGCATGTGGTCTTAAGCGGGCCAAAGGGAGTAGAGAGCAAGATCACTGGAGGTGACAATGTCAGGCCACTGGAAGGCCCAACTGTGGACACCAAAATCAGAAAGAACCGTGGCAGTAGTACTGGAGAGAGGGAAGAGAGGAAGAGCTCTGTGGGAGTCTGCGGATGAGTGGGACAAGGTGACGGGTGCACTAATCTTACAGCAGGAGCTTCTGTAAGGTGAGGGCGGTTTAGGGAGCAGACAGGGCAATGGCTCGCATGAGACACCAGATCAAGCCACACATCTTTTCCTGAGGCGGCCTCTGAGGCACCACCACGAACCGCCCAGGATTTCCACAGAGGGCTAGATTATTTAGATCGAAGGAACAGCAACACTTAGAAACAAGGATTGTAAATAAGCGTTTTAGACAAATGCATGCCCTACAAGCTCCTTGGGCCCATTGATGTGAGTTTCCCTCTCCGCTGGGATAACCTCGTCTTACCTTTGTCTGTCTCCTTTGGGCTCCAAGCACCGACCTCTGCAGGCATCTGCATGCAGCTTTAAATGGCAACACCCACTCCTGGTAATGGGCCCAGACATCTCGTCTCCACTCTCTACCAGCTGGTGTTCGGTCGTCTTTGGAGCCCTCTCTCTGCCTCTGTGGTAACCCCTGTTCTCAGTCTTTGGCCCCTTGATATGAAAACTTGTTCACCCTCCTTCCCTGGCTTACTGGATAGACCCCATCTCTTGTTCCCTCTCAAGTCTGCGTGCTCACCCGATCTCTGTGACACTCATAGTTTTGGCTTCATCCATCAGCCGTAAAATAAAGATGGTGGGACCTTTTTCCCCCTAAAGTAATATCATGATATTCCAGGGGAGGAAAGACTAGATAACTGACACCTGATAGGAACATTAAAATGAGGTATGTTTGTTATGAAACATCACTTATGATTCCATTTGTTTTATGACAATGTAAAAATCTCATATCCTTTATGAAGATAGACAACAAAAAACAAAAAAATGAATCTCAACGTGCAGAGGGAACGACCGCTATCATATCCAGGTGATTTTTCCCCCTCCTACTCACCTGGATACATAGTCTCTCTCACAGAACAACCAGATCAATTCTGCCTCACCTCCCCACCCACGCCTCGATCACACCCCAGGGGAGAGGAATTTGCGGGCAGTACTTCCCTCTCTCGCCTCCTTTCAAAGTCTGCCTTCCAAGGCCCTGCTCAGACTCCTGGTCCTTCAGAAAGCCTTGCAGAAAATTCTTTCCTTTTGCTAAGCATCCAGTTGCACGGCACCATATGATGGAACGGGCTTCTCTGATTTATTATTGCTTGTCTCCGGAGATTTTTTATTTCTTGGGACACAGTGCAAGCTCCCGGAGGGCACGGGTTGGCATCAGGAAGCACCCAATGCACCCTCGGTGCTTGATTCATTGGCCTTGTCTGTTTTTTTCCCACTCAGTGGCAGATACTCAGATCCTGCATGGGAAACCTCAGGGCTCAGTGCGGTTTATGGTCCGCTGAGGCTGGTGAAGCCTGCCTGGTTTCAGCTCTTTGCTCTCCTGCTTAGAAACCACCGTCCCGTGGTCTAGTATCCAGTATCCTCGTGAAGTGTTTTCTCACCTGTAAAATGGGGGTGATAACAGGACTCACCAAATGGGGTGATAGTGAGGATTAAATTAGGCAAGAGTGTAGCATGCTTACAATAACGTCTGGGATAAAATTAAGACCCAACATGCATCTGCTACTGCGACTACTTTCTCCGTTTTTCTGTGATCTGTAATCTAGTTCCCTCGGCGGGTCAAATGGCTCGAAAGGTTTCCCATCTGTAGCGGTCAAGTTCTTTGTCGCTGCAGCTCAGACCCACCCCTGCCGTCAATCCCAGCTGCTCGTGGCTCCGTCGTGCCCCTGGCGTCACCGTCGGGATGTGCGTCTCGTCTCGGATGTCCCGGGCGATGGCTTAGAGGACGCTACACAGCTCTTTACAGTTTAAAAAGTGGTTTCACGGCTTTATTTCGTTGGTCCTCGCTCAGCACCAGGGCTGCCACGTAAAGGTCGTGAAGGTCGTGAGCGGCTCAGCTCAGGCGGCCCGGCCCGGCCCGCGCTCGCGGTGCGGTCGGCGCGGCTGGCGCCCCCTGGAGCTCGGCGCGGAACCGTCCCCGCCGCCTCGCGGCGGTGCACCTGCTCACCGCCGCGCGGTGACCTTAGCGCTGCTAGCCTCGTTTTAAAAATAAGGAAATTGGGGCTTAGGAAGATGATATTTTAAAATCTGAAATACGAAGAAAGCGGTTTTACAATAAATCCATGACCGCTTCTTCTAGCCTGTGTATTTTGTCAATTGCCAGGAAATTACCCTGGAGAGCAGCAAGCAATCAATTTCAAACCGTTTGCCTTTATTGCATCTTCTTCTCCACCCCCACCTTGAGAAATGGGAAATCCAATAACTAATAAAGAGCGCGGCAGAGTCCTTTTCTTTTGTCGAAAGGCTTTAATCACTGGGGTGAAGGGTGAACTCCACAAACATTTGTGCAGGGAGTAAGTCGCCGAGTGTGGTGCTTCCTTAGGCGGTGCTCCTAGGGCTTTCCTGTAGGGCTTTTGGGTCGCCGCCAGGTCAGACTTGAGTGGGTGTGTCTGTTGGAGGAACGCCCCAGAGGGCTCAGCGACTCTCTGCACCGGGCTCCGCCCCCACGCTGGCCAGGCTCCTGAGGAATGAAGGCACACACTGATGGCGACTGTTGGCAGGCAGCCTGTCTGTGGTCCCCGCTTCTGTCTCTATCTCTGTTTGCCAGGACACATTGGGATGTTGACTGAAACTTGAACAACCCACCAGGTGTCCATTTTCAGAGTTAAAGACTGTCAGTTTCCACAGAGGCTGTTTTCAGCACCCACGGCTTTAGATGATTCTCCCCTCTTGCAGTTTGCCTTCGAGGGGGTGTCCACCAGGATCTTGCCAGTAGAGACTTTTCTCATCTTCCCCTGGCATCTGGCTTGCAGCAGGATCCCCTCCCGTCCAGCCACCGATTGTCTGCTCTAAAACACAGCTTGGAGCATTCTGTGTCCTGTCAGTCACCTTCGTCAAACACTAATGGCTTGCAAAAAATAATAATAATAAAGTTTCTTGTTTCTTAGTAGAGTCTCCATAGCCCACAGTGTGATCCCTCCTCCCCAGCCTTGCCTCTCACCGCTCTTGCACAGAGTCCTGCTGTGCTGGGCGGGTGGTCACTCGGCCTCCCCACCTCTGTCCTGCTCCAGCTGGTTGCTGTGCTGGCGGTGGGTGCCTTGGTTTCTCCCTCTGTTTCATTTCCTGCAATGGCTCCTCCTCTCGCGTTTGGTTTGATCAGCACCAGCTGCTCCTTCCTTTCAATGGGGGTTTGATTCCAACTTAGAAAACATTGTTTTTCTAAATTTTTCGTTTCTGTTGCGTCTCGGAGACAGTCGACTTCAGAGCGTTTTCTAATCAGACTTCTGCTGGGTGCTATTAAGGGTCAGAGTCTGTGTTTGGATCTTTCTTCTCTTCTAGATTATAAGTTTCTCAAGGGCAAGAGGGCCGTTATTTATTTCCCCATGGGGGTCAGGACAGGTCTGTTACCTGGTTGGCCAAATTCAATTGAATTTCTAAGCCACCTAAATGCAGCTCTTCCCCCAATAACAGGTGAGATTAACTGTGTCCATTTCCAAGCTGGCTGGTGCCAGGAGACACCGAGGCAATCGCTCTCAGTGCTGCTCAGGACGTGAAGCTGAAGGCAGCTGGATCCTGGCAGTGAGACTGGCAGGTGGCCAGATCCAGCAGTGGCAGGCGGGAGGTCTCAGCAGCTCTTGCTGTGTGTCTCTGTCTGGCGTTGTTCCCAGGAGAACGCCTGGGTGGAGGAGATACTGGAAAGCCCATGGATTCAGAATGTGGCACCAATACAGGACAAACTGGGAGGGGTCCTGTATCCTACCAGCTCCTGGATGGGTTAGTGCTGCAGGTTGGGCGGGGTTCATGTGACCCCAGAGGACGCAGACAGAGACCATGTAGCTTCTGCCTGTAGTAGAAGATTCCAGTGATCACCCCTCACTTAGATGAACATTTTGTCCAGCAATGTGGCTCTTTGACCTGTGCTTTGGGGACTGTCCCTTGAAAAAGTCTGGATAAGGACCAACTTGGCCTTAGGTCGCCCGGCTTTCCTGGTCCTGGCTCTCGCTCCTCCCTCTAGTTGTCAGGGTCCTCCTCGTTCTCCGCCTTTATGCTGGGGAAATTCTCTCAGGACCCCCCACTACAAATGGGGATTAAAACAAAAGCCCTCCTATGGGAGTTTGCATTGTGACTGGGAGAACAGTCTTAAACGAAGGCATGTGAACGGTTGAATTCCAGGCCTCAGCCATCAGAAGGAGGAAAACGGGAGAGGGCAGCCAGGTATTCCCGGTGCCCTTGAAATCACACCATGGACTGGCCTCGCCTTCCATCTCTACGTATGTGGATAACTGGCACGGTTCTTGGCATGTTGGAAACGTTCGATAAATATTTGTTGCACTCGACTCTTCAGCTGTGTAAAAATAAACCCGATTGGTAAGCTTTTATGAAACATCTGTTATTGTGATATTAGCAGGGATAGAAAAGCAACAGGAGAAAATGCTCTCCAGCTCAACTACTAAACCAACTGACAAGTCAACACAGGCAGAGAGGAGACAACAATGTTAATGATAATAATAATAATAATAATAATAATAATAAGAAGAAGAAGAAGAAGAAGAAGAAGAAGAAAGAACTAAAGAAGAGGAGGAGGAGGAGGAGAAGAAACTTCCATTTTCTGAACTACTAGTATGTGCCAGGAACTTGACATGCTTTTTTTTTTTTTTTTTTGTATTTTTTCTCACAACAACCCCATGAGGTTATTATTATGCCCATTAACAAATGAAGGAAATGAAACTCTGAGTTTCAATAAGTTGTCCCAAAACACACAGGTAGTAAATGATGGAGCCGAAATCTCAAGTACAGTCTGTTAGACAAAGCTAGTGTTCTTTCTGACACCATGATGCTGTGGTAAGCATGGCAAGGCTTAGATATGAGAGGCTAAGAGGGGCACAGATCCTATCGAAGGTATTTGGAGGAAAGGCGCTTGCTACAGAGTTGGGTTGGCCCAAGGGGAAGTTGTGGAGGGGTTGGCTTTGTACTAGGAACAAGGTTTTTTCCTGAACATTTCTTTGCAGTTCTGTTTATCCTTAAAATATATCCTTCTAATAATTATTAGTCAGGAAACTGTGTTCCAAAGTCACTTGGAATGATATATGAAGAACTTCTGGAAGAGCTTTGAGACTGGAACAAACACGGAGGTTGACATGTCGCCACATTTCAGTTAATATTGACTAGATGGAAGGACGAGAATACGTCAAAAGCAGATGAGACATCTAGACCACCTACACTGTGTCTACGAGTTTGGGTTGCTGTTAGCATTGGTTTTAAACATTCGTAAATCTTGTAAAATCAAAATCTTTCAAGATCTTGTTCCCAGTAATCAGTCTGATTATGACAGGTCACAGCCCAGCGAATCATGCTCATCTTAGTTTCGAGCTTCATGCCAGCTGGAGCCAATTCTGGATGTTGCTTCACTCCTGAGATCCTCAGCAGACACCATGTCCCCAGAGTTGGTTGACTATGGGAGTTTATTTATCATTCATTTAACAAATATATAAGGAGTCCCTACTATGTGCTGGCACCATTGTAAGTTTTGTAGGTCAAGGGAAGATGTGGACTTGGTTCGGAAGGATCTCATATCCCAATGGGCTGAGCCAGACAGTGAAAAAGGAGTGACATGAATACTTGTTGTGTAGACAGGGTAAGCACCATGAAAACTGTCAAAAGGTGAGGCAGTGCTAGGGAGTACATTAAATGAGGGTGTCAGTGAAGGCCTCTGAGGAGCCGACATTTGAGCTGAGAAATGAATGATGGGAAGGAGAGTCCCTGAAACAAATCGAAGTGGAGAATAAACTCCTGGCAGGAAACATGGCAGGTGCCAGGTTCTGGGGTGGCAAAGAGCCTGGTGGGTTTGAGGAACTGAAAAGTTGGAGCTGGAGCACAGGCCAGAGAGGTGGGCAGGGGCCGTGTTAGGTTGAGCCTTGTCAGCCAGGAGAAGGAGTTACTGTGCACTATTCAGGTTGCCAAGGGAAATCATCAGAAGGTCTGAGCGAAGGAATGATGTGATCCATATTTATGTTTAAAGATTGCTCTTGCCTCCCAAATGTCTACTTCAATTTGATTCTGATTTCGATAGCATTTATTGAGCATGTATTTTGTCCCTATCACCATACTAGGCACGTGTGTGTGTGTTTCATATATATATATAGATATACACACACATAACACACATATATCATTTGTCTATCATCTATCTATCTATCTATCTATCTATCTATCTATCTATCTATCATCTATCATCTATCTATCTAATCTGCTATCTATCTATCTATCTATCTATCTATCTATCTATCTATCATCATCATCTATCATCTCTACTCTCCAATCCACTATTCGCGGTGAATGTTATTACTACCATCTTGAGAAGGAGAAACTGTGCACAGAGAGTGACTCACTCCAAGTCATGGGGTTTTGCAGACGAGTTTGGAGCCAGGGTTTGAAGCAGGATTGGCTCAATGTGCTGTACTCTTTCCACTCTGCCATGCTACCTCACCCATAAAATTATAGGCTTTAAGAAGTTTTGATTAAGAAAAGTATCTCAAGAGTGGAAAAGCCAAGTCCTTTTTGCAAGAGCTTTCATTTCTGCACACGGCTTTCTGGCCCGAGCTGCCCTGGCTTCAGCTGTGCTGCTGCTGCAGTCCTGGCTGCAGGTTTTCTGCCTCTGTGGGCACTGCGGATGGACGCATTCTCTGGGGAAGCTGCTGCTGGTCCCTGAGATCCCTGGCAGGCGTACCTGGAAGCTGCACTATGGGCCTCTCATTCAGGGCTCCTCTGTTGCACAAGATGCTGCGGGAGGCACTTGGTACCCAAGCTCGAGACACCTGGATGTCATGGCGAACTTCCGTGGGGCCAGGGAATAGATGTTTCTCACTCACTTCCTCCCCCTAGAGACACTGTTCAGAGCTGCAGTAGCGTCAGGAAATCGTAGAGGCTGTGTCTGCTTTGTGAGGCACTTTCTTGCATTTTCTCCTCCTGCTTTATGCTCCATGCCCTTTCCCTGTCTTCTGCTCCCTGAGATTATACTCCCCTGGACGCTCTTGGTACAGAAGCTATTTTCTAAGACCACCCTTCTCTACACGTCTCCCCTTCCTTTCACTATTTTTCTCTTGTGCTCTTCTCATGTCCAGGCTGGTTCTTTTTTTAGGTGGATTAAGAAGCTGTGTGTGGCTTGCCAGGCCCAACAAAACCCTCCCACCTAATGTTTCTCTGAATCCTAAACTCTAGTCTTAGAACCGGCACTTAAGTTTTATAGAATTATTTACCAGGAAAGTTGGCATGTACAAGGAGACAAAAAGAATGTTATGTAATAACATCTGTTAACCAAACAGCAGAACTTTTGGAAGCACTAAATACAGGCTCCATTTTTAGCCTCATGGAAAAGAGGAAGAAGTCGATATTGATTGTCATGTTTAGTCACTTCCTGGTACATTTATTCACCAGGTGTTGCTCATCTGCTTCCCACGTGCTGGCCGCTGTCTCAGGTAGTCGTGGGGATCCCAGCGGCACGCCAGAGCCCTTGCCTTCAAAGGGCTTTCGGTCTAACAAGCGTCAGGCTCTGTACTGAGCAGCCTCATCGAAGCTTCACAACTAGGCTTTGTAATCTGCTTAGTGCATTCATGCCCATCATTTCACTGGATCTAGGCAACCGACTTTGGGTGGAGGATCGTGCCCATTCCATTGGTGAGAAAACTGAGCTTTAGAGAGATTAAATGCTGCCCAGAGACCTTACACCAGTGAAGTGTGAATTCGGGTCTCCTGGCCCTAATTTCACAGCCCTTCCTCACCCGCACAGTGGCCCCTGGACTGTGACAGTTGCTACGGGGGCCTTCCCCACTGCCGATTCTGCTCTCCAGTCACGTGTTACTCCGGGCAGCCCTGAAGCTCCACGGAGGATGCGTGGTGAGTTTAGGATGTGCAGCTTCCAGCGAAAGTGGACAGCAGCAGAAAGCACTCCCTGGGGTCTTCACCTGTACCTGGGTCAGGTAGGGAAAAAAAGGAAAATGTGCTATGATGTTAGAAACACACCGGCCGAAAATCTATAAAAAATGCTTTAGCAAAATGGAAGTTGCGTGTTTGGTACCCAGTGCCAAAACTAAAAAAAAAAAAATTTTTTTTTTTAAACCGGATACAGAACTCTGTGGTATTAGACCGTTGTATTGAAAAATAAAAATAAAAAATAAAACATGGAATTACATGGAATTTTTTAACCCGATACAGAACTCTGTGGTATTAGAATGTTGTATTGAAAAAATAAAAATAAAAAATAAAACACGGAATTACTTCAGCTAAGTTTAGTCAGAGAGAAATATCTATTTATCAAAAGCAAGTTAATTCACCATCCGAGGGAACTGTTGTTTCTTTCCGTTTATAAAATCAGGGCTCCCTTATTAAGCCAGAGTACTCTTCCAGGACAATAATGAAGAATAATGCAGCTTTTTATTGCCTCTGGGGTATGTCTGTGCACAGATGGCCTTGAAGATTACACAGTGTGTTGGAGTGAATTCAGTCTGTTTTCTTCCTTATATTTTTTTCCTAACCTGACTCCCATGAATGAAGCAATACTACATTCTCCAGCTCCCAGGGAGCTCCTCTGGAGAAATGGGACAAACGTTATTGCACACGCCCTTTACCCTTCTGCAGACAGCCTACAAATACATGCTTGTGTCAACCCCCAACCAGTGTGTACTGTGACAATCTCTAGGAAAAACTCTAGATTGCATGAATTTTAACTTTGCTGCTGCCGAACCATTCTGAGATATGGGCCTTGGCTCAACTGATAAATACGCGAAGGTCCGTGAAGCCCGAACGTCAGAAATTTTGCTTCTTCTGTGGCCTCAGGCAGAGCAGAGCCTGCATAGTCCACTGTTCCCCAGCTCCACCTCCTTAGAAAGTGTGGCTCAAAGTGGTTCTGAAGATTGCTACTGGAAAGTATCCGATTTTTTCAGCTGATTTTTATTGACCTCTGGGATCTCTTACCCTGGAAGCATCCAGAATATTCTGGACATCCAGAGTATTAAATAGCTAAATTCTTTCCATCATATTCTGGAACAGATTTGTGAAAATTTTTATGTATGTCACTTCTGGGTTCAGAAGTCTTCAATAGCTTCTTAAATTCAAAAGATCAAAATTTAGGTTCTCTAAACTGGCAGCCACGTTTCCTTCCAACTGGAGTCATCCACCTTCCAGATTGATATTTATTGAGGGCTTGCTTACTAACTAAACATTTGTGGGCCATCGGCATCCCCGGCCTCACAGACCTGACATCTATAGGGGACAAACAACCAAACAGCTAAGCATTTGATTGCAGCAGTACTGAGTGTCATGCTGGAGAGGTGCAGGGTGCTGTGGGAGCTTCGGAATGAGGATCCAGACTTGGTCCGAGGAGACTGAAGAAGTAGTTGGAGCTGGAGCTGGAGACCAAGGGAGTCTGGGGCTCAGTGAAACGAGAGAGAGAGAGAGAGAGGCAATCTTGAGTCATGCTGGGCCTTGAAGGAAATTCTATGTGAAGGATTTAGGTCTTTATCAAAGGAGAAACTTGAACCCGCCGTGATATTTTAAGCATGAGGATAATATGATTAATTTTGTGTTTGAATATGTCACGCTGGTTGCCATTTCGAAGCGGTTTGGAGATGGAACCTCAGAGGCCAAGAAATCAGTTGAGGATCAGTGGCGGTTACCCAGATGGGAGTGGAGGGGGGTTTTGGAGGAAGATGATGATCCTGGGGAAAGTGAGAAGCACACAAAGTTGCATAGTGGTAAAATGAACAGGACCTCTATCTCTCCAGTCTGATCCTCTGCTGTAACGTCCCCCTCATTTATTTACTTAAATCGTATAAATTGGCTTTCATGGTCCTTTACTAAGGAAAAGAACAGAAGAAGGATGACTTCCTTTCTGTTACAGGAACGACCTCAATTTCAGGCATAAGGTTTGATCTTATTGTTTAAAGCCACTGGCTCTTAATTTCACTTCATTGAGGGAGGTGAATGTCCTGTTTTCCTGCTGTCTCTAAGTCCCACTGGAAACTGACCTCTCCACTGAAGAGGACGCTGGCCTGATGGTATAGGCTGAATTGGGGCCCCCCTTAAATTCATGTGTTGAAGCCCTAATCCCCAATGCGATTGTATGTGGAGACAGAAGTGATACAGAGGTAATAAATTTTGAGTGAGGTCATAAGAGCAGGGCCTTAGTATAATAGAACTGCTGTTCTTACGCAAAGAGGAAGAGACACCAGAAATCAATCTCTCTCTATCTCTCTCTCTCTCTCTCTCTCTCTCTCTTTCTCTCTCTTCCCCTCTCTTCCTTCCTTCCTCCCTCCCTCCCCAGGTGTGAGGACACAGTGAGAAGGCAGCCTACAAGAGTCAGAAAAAGGAGCTTCATCAAAACTCAAAATTTCCAGCACCTCGATCTTCAATTTCTAGCTTCCAGAACTGTGATAAATTTCTGTTGTATAAGCCACCCAGTCTTCGGTATCCTCTTATGGTAGCCAAACTGATTCATATACCTGGGTAGAGGACAATGGATCTCTGGTCAACCATATTTGATTCTTTCACTGCTTGGTAGCAGCCCAAATGACCCTTATGGAAGCCAACCTTAACTATTTTAAGAAAAAGTCTGTATAAAAAAAAATACCACAATTTGGACCCTACTCATTTGGAATCTGGGCCAGTTTGCACAGGCTAGGCTACAGTGGGTGGATTTTGAAAACGGAGACATGCTAAACATATTAGTACTGTTGGCAGGATTATATGGGCCAAGGAGACCTGGCAAATACCCCTCACTCAGCCTTTACTGTGAATGGTCCTGAATGCATATTTAATAAGATAAGGCCTCAATTTTCTCAGCTGTATAAGATAGTGACTGATAGTATTGACCTCACATGGATCTGTGATGATTAAATGAGCTGATGCACGCAACCAAATTTGCAGTTTCTTATATGTCATCAGACCCGAAAGATGATATACTTGCTATGAGTTGGAATATTCACACTTGTCAGAGCAACCAAAAGAGCAAATGCAAATTATTTTCTATTTCTTAAAGTTGGCATATAAAGACCCAAGAAGCTAAAGACCAAATATATAAGTCCTTGTTAGTGTAACTAACTTACTCCTATAGAGAACTGAGGCATCACGACAAGCCATTATGAATTCAGGCTTCAGAGTTACTAGTCTTTCTCCAATCCGCGGGTGTCTGTAAATGCCCACCAACGTGGCTCCTAGTAATCCAAAGGAAGATTCCTTTTGTACCTAAGATCATTGCTATTCTTTTCCCTGTTCTAGGACAGCACCCTAAGAGGTAGGAAGAAATTATACATGTGCTACATATTTCAGGACTTCTGACTTTGGAGTCGTTAGTAAGCCATTAATAAGATTAATTCAGTGATAAATGTATAAAAGAATAACATAATTATCATAAAGATTATGGGATAAACAATTAAAATATGTTTAAAAAATGCTTGACACATAGTAAAAACTGGAGAATGCCAGTTTCTTTCTTTTACTTTCATCCAATAAACATTTTTTAGGCACCAAAAATGTACAGACGATGTGCCAGGTGCTAGATTTCCATGATGACAATGAGAAGCCATGACGATTAATTGACCTGATTTTCCCCCAGAACAGCTAAAATGGTGATGAAGAAAGAGGAAGTAAATTATGTTCATTCAATAGTGTTTCTTTACTTTGGTCTTTTAAATCAGATAAAATGAATTACTATTATTTTTGAGAAAGTTCAAACACAGCTTTTGAGTTTCTCCATGTTCAGTTTTATATTTCCCTCTTGACAAAACATAATTTATTACTTCTATGAAAATAAAACTAAGGGTTTGCTTCGATATTGCCTAGATCTAAAAAAATACCATTAAGACAAACATTAACTTTCTCCTCCAAAATATGTGATTGGGTCTGTGCCACTTGGGATCACCACTCTTACAGAATTTATGAGTGATTCAGAAGGAAATATTTTCACTAATTTTATATTTATTTCTATTGACTTTTAAAAAGAACAGCACCGCCAGGACAACTCAAAATCCAGTTTTACAGCCCAGAAGGATATTGTATTTGAATGGACAGAATGAGTGTAAATTACTTTATCAGACATTTATTGAGTAACTGCTACATACCAGGCCCTGTGCGAGGGCGTGTGGAAGATGGGCAAAAAAAGATAAGCAGAAAATCGTCCTCACTTACCAGAAACCTATAGTCCAATAAGATACAAAGGCAAAACCACAAGTATTTGCTATGTGAGACTGCGAAGTACCAACAAAATCTTATGGAGCAAAAAGCATAGAGGTTAAAAATGTATTTCCTATGGATCTTCACAAAGCAGAATAAAAAAGGATATTATTCAGGAATATTTTTCTAGAAAAAAATAACAATCACAGAGACAACTTCCTTGAGAGGACAAGTGGAGTGAATGATGGATTGATCTTGTCAACTTCCTTCCTAATATCATATCTACCAGTCAGCAGTTTGGGCTTCAAGTGACAGAAAATCTAATTCAAATTAGCTTAAGCCAAAGAGAGGGTTTATGGATAACGTAGGTGAAATCTCTAGCAGTGGATCCAGCTCAAGCTGTGCCCTCAGAAGGGGTTTTTCCCCATTGCCTTTCTCTGACTCTGGCCACGCTGCCCATTCACAAGGGGGCTCCTCCTCAATGATCAGAAGTTGGCTGCAGGACTTCCAGGACTTGCATCTCCTACCTCCAGCTTCAAGTCCGTGAGAGTGTCTTCTCTAGAACCTCCAGGAATGGTTTTGTGTTGTTGCATGGCTTTGATTAGGTGCTTTAACAACCTCTAAACCAATCTCTATGGCCAGGGGCATGAAGTATGCCAATTGGCTCTCACCAGTAAGGATCTAGTGGGAGTGGGTTCAAGTCTAACAGCACTACATGGCTGGGAGTAGGCAAAATTTAAGTGAACTTTACCGAAGGAAGGGTAAAGGAGTTTGGATGTCAGAAAGTATGCTATATCTAACAAGATGGACCCATTAATAAAGAATATATTAGAAGTGGAGATTAAAACAAGAAAGTGCTAATTTTTCCAAGTTGTTTTTAAGTTAATGTGTGGCCGGTATGGTCTGCTGTTGTTCCTCATCTTTGGTTTTCAAAACTAATGCATTTTCTCCATATGTCAATTTATTAAACATTTGCTAAGGCCTTATGTGGCCTAGAAATATGTTGGGTGTTTAGTGTATAATGACATTGTCTCTGCTCCCCACAGCTTGCTGTCCCCTGAAATAAACAGGGAAGACAGAGTCACGAATTTCCAGGGTCTCTGCTTTTCTCTTTTTAAAGTCTTTCCAGGCATAACATATTATTTAAAAAGGTTGGGAAAGAGACTCAGTAAATCAATAAAGAAACTGATATTGGACTGTGTTAGCTATCTCTGACGCATACTCTTCCAGCATAATCAAGACGATAGCTAAGCTATCTTTAATCCAGCTGCCATAGTGATCCTCTTAAAATATGAATGTAATCAGGGATTTGCTTATGTGGTCAATTCTAAATTCATAAGCATGGTTCTTAATTATGGCCTTATTCTCCACCACTTCCTATTCAAACACTTGATATTTCAGACCCAGTGAACTCAGGCCTGCCTGATACAAGCTTACTATATCATTGAACATGCTGTTTCCTCTGTCTTATTTTTTTACATACCTCAAGTTGCAGATTAAATGTCACCTCACCTGTGAACCTTTCTGTAATTTTTCGCGCAGATTTAGTAGTTCTTCTTGAATCTTCCATAGCATCGTATAAAGCTTATGTCTCTGTGGAGAGCTCATGCATTGCTTTGTAGTGGATTTGTCTTTGTCCGTCTCTCATGTCTTGGGGCTATGAGCATCTTGGTAAGAATCAGTGTCTTACTTTTACATCTCCAAAACTAGCTCAGTATATGTCACATAGGCATTAGTTGAGGGTTAAGGGGATGTGAACTGAGGATAGCCTGAGGATTGTTGCAACAAAAGAGTTATTTCCAACTATTATTTTTCAGCAGAAATCTATTTTCCTAATCATTCACCTGGAAAATGCATTTAAATGAATTTTTACCTGCATAGGGCTATTTTCAAAGTGGCTCAACCATTTAAAAAATAAGCTTGCTGGATCATTGATCTGAATCATTTTAACAAGCACCAGGGTACAGAGGAACATGGTTAGAAAAACCTAAGGAGATCTGGCCACCTGCCTCTACAACTAATGTGCTCTGTGACCTTTCAGGCAATCTCTAGGCCTCTCAGTTTTCTCATCTGTAAAGTGGAGTTTGAGAGGGAATAGCTTCTCTGAGTCAGATCACATCAGCTCAGTATCATAGATAGAATTCAAGAAACTTTAGGGTTGTTAGGAATTCTAAGATCACGTCTTCAACCTTTTCCCCAGATGTAGGAATCTACTGATCAGCTTCGGCGGGAACTGTGGCATCTGGCGTCTGTCCTGCCCTCCACGGGCAAGGCATTCATTTTTCTCTAATGCTCCACACTTCATTACGGGAGAACACTCATGTTAAAAAGTTTTCTACATTGAGCTGAAATCTGCTTCCTCTCTGTGACTTTACTCATTGATCTTGATCAGCCCTCTGGAGTCATGAGACTAAGTCAATTCCATTTGTGTTCGTGACAGCCCTTCAGTCATTGTGAGACAGCTGTCACAGCTCCCCGGAGCCTCATCTTCAGATTAAACAGTCTAAGCTCCTTCAAGCATCCCTCACGCGTCTGGGATGCTGGTCCCCTCCCTACTCTTGCCACCGTCCTTAGACGGTGTCAAGGCCCCGCTAGAAGAGAACACAATGCAAAGAAGTATCTGGCCCAGACAAGTCCATGGCTTCCTTGAGCTGAGCATTGCATTTCTCCCCTCGCTGCCTAATCACTCAACAGTTTCAGGTTTCTTCAGCTTCAGAATCCTGTTGGCTCAGGTTGTGCTTTTGGGCAGTCGATATTTGAAAACTGTCATAATTTAAAATAAAAATACCTTTAAAAATGCTCTTTTGGTCTAAGTCACTCCTTCTTGCACTTACGCAACTTATTTTTAACCCTAAATGGAAGTGTCTGGATTTATCTATATTGTTCTCAATCTTTGAATACCACAACCCTCCCATGGATCGCTTTACAGAGTGGCGACCACAAGTAATGACCACAGGCTGAAGGATTGTGCCACGATGGCCCCCGGTAGATCTATTTAACCTTTCACTTCCTGGCCTCATCTCCTTGGCTTGCTGACAAACGGATTGGAAACCTGCTCGGGCTGGGCTCTCTTCCCTGCCCGCTTCCTTTCCCTTCCCAGTAGTGGACCCTCTCCAGTCTTCACGATTCTTTTTTGGGGAAGATCTGTGTCTACAAGAAATAACTCTCCTAACCAGCCTCAACCTGCAAAGCCACTGTAGTCCTAGGAAGCCCCTTAGTTTCCTCTACATAGAAGGGGCATTGTGGATTCCGGAACAAGGCAGGTGCTCAACACATGCTAGTTAAAGGATGGGTTTAATTGAAGTGTGAAACAAATAGTAGATGTAAGGATCTTAAACCTTTTAAGTACCAAAAACATCTGAGAATGAGACTATTTCTAGTTCAAGAGAACTTGAGGGATGAGGCTTTATAAGAAAGATGGGTAACAAATGACAATTTCAAGTGTGAAACTGCTAAAATAAGTTGTGTAAGAAAGAGTCACATTGAGAATTTTCGAAATTCTCTTTGATGTGGTCAGGCTTCCTGACTTGATATATTAAGTCCAGTGAGGGTGGATGTATGGTTCAAGGTGGCATCGTTTTTGATTAGAAGTCCTGGGTAGAGTGTGGCTTCTCTCTCCACATTCCAGACCTTTCGGAGTTACTTAAAGTTGAGGAGATGCTCTTGGCTCTGGCACTAGACCACTCTGTGTGTTTTAAATTCTACCCAAGTGGCTCCGCATAGTTGTTATGACTGAATGCCTGTGTCTTTCCAAAATCATGCAGTGGAATTTTAACCCCCAGCGTGATAGTATAGGAAGTGGGGCTTTTGGGAAATAATGATGCTATCGAGGCGGAGGCCCCATGAATGGTATCGGCGCCCTCATTAGAGACCTACAGGACACGCCCTCTGCTTTCCTCCACGTGAGGATACAGGGAAAAGATAGCCGCATGCAAACCAGCACGAGGGCCCTCACCAGATTCCGACCACGCTCACACCCTGGACTCAGAATTCCAGCCACCAGAGCTGTGAGAGATACATTTTTGTTGTTCATAAGCCACCCAATGTATGCTTTCTATTTGTCATAGCAGCCGGAACAAACGAAGACTGTCGTGTTGAATATAAAGATAGCACTGGGCCCTGGGGATGAGAGTCGCCCACCCTACTGCATTTGGTGTCGTAGCTCTTGGAAAATACTGAGGATTCTTGTCCCCAAGGCTGCCATACTCTCACTTGTATTATTTTAACTATCAGAGAGATATACCAGCCAAACCTAGAATTGGAAAGAAATGATGTTTCTAGCTTCTCTCCTTTCCTCCCCCCGCCCCCCTCCCCAAGAATTTGCTAAGTACTCACAAGAGTCCAGAAACTGTACTTGGCCCTAGGACAATCAGGATAAATTAAATTAAATCTCGAAATAATTTTAATGCATAGCAGATATAGTTGCAGAAGTACATACTGGCTAAGAAGTTGAGAGCATCCATCTGGTCAAAGATGGTAGGAGAGGCACAATCCAAGGCAGGAATCACGTGAGGAGAGAGTTTCAAATTGTGGCTCTGAGCAGGATTAAAGGATACAGCAGCCCTGTAACCGCTCCAATTGCTGTCTCCTACACTACTTCTAGAATATGCTGTTACTAAGTATGCTCTCTCTCAAACATGTCTCACTCCTGGGCTTCGGAACAAATACATGGTACTTGAACATAATGTGTCTCAAAGAATTATTTCTTGTCAGAAACAAAAAGTAATAATTCTGTGCTTTAAAGAATGAGTTGAAGATGGCATTGTGACGGAAAGACTTAAAAACTCCACCCAAATGGGTAAAAGTTTCATAAAAAAAAAAAAAGTATGTTTAGATAGCAAAATCATTTAGGAGCAAGTCGTCAAATATTAAATGATGCTGAGAGAAGAACACATTTGCCGCATCCTTTGAAATTTGAAATATAGTTCCCTATGCTTTATGGAGCTTAAACTATTTGAATAAAAATATCTTCAGGCTAAAAATTATATAGCTGTGGTCTGCTTTTATTTCCTTAGAACTATGATTCTGTTGGAAGAAGAGATTCAGAAGTCATAGTTTTGTGTGTGTGTGTGTGTGTGTGTGTGTGTGTGTGTTTCGTCTTTATTTCCTGCTGAGTCGAATGCTGAGAGAAAAACCAAGAGAAAAGAACACGGAGCAGTTTTGCTTGAGGGAAAAAAGTAAAATTTGAAATGTGCGTCGAGACATCTCCTGGAGTTTAGCAGTTGCGTTCTTTCCAGTTTTTTTTTTTTTTTCTCTCTCTCTAAACTGAGCAAGTAACTTCCTCCAGGGCATGATTTAAATTACACAGCTTTGAAAAACCAACATTGACTTAGCTTAAATCTGCTTGTGTGCTAAAAACGTCCCTCTGCTAGGACTTTTATGATGACCCTACTGAAATATTTTTGCAATACTAGGAGAGTACATTCTACATAGATCGGACATGAATCTAAATTTCATTGTTTTTAGAAATTTTTATGGCCCAGAGACGCAAAGTCATTTGTCAAATAGTCTCATATACCTTTTTACAAAAACTAATCAGAAAACTAGTTACTTGGAAATGGTTTTTTAAAAAGTATAATCTTTAATATAATGTTAGCAATAACTTTTTTTTTTATTACTGAAGAAATAACATTATGTCTGATATTATAACTAGCATTCTTTGTTCTCCCAGGTTAGAAAGAGACTCCCTTTAAGGAAAGTGTCCTATTTTGACTTTATTTCTTCCCTAGGCACCCAACATGGAACATAGAAGGTCTACAGTGAAAACGCATTTACTTAATGAATCGATGTATGAATATATCTGCATTTGAAGCATCTTTGCTTTTCAGTTTCTTTAAAAATCAGCATAATACCTGCCCTGTGTGGTGAGGCCTGCTTTTTGGAAGCAAAAGAACATATCAGGTCATGAATAGATCTGTGTGAGGGCCTCCCGTCATGTGGAATCCAGTGTTTGGATTCTAAAAACATCACCGTGTTTAATTCATCATTCTGCCTTTTTGTAAGGCCTTCTTGCACACATATAAGAGTTGGATGGGAATACTGTAATTAATAATATTCTTTGACAAGGGATTCTGTTTTGGGTGTACCCTGCATCCTTTCCAATTTACCATAAATCTATGAGCTCTCATTTTAATTCTAAAGGAGAAATCTCCTGGATCTCTGGAAAGAATGTCAGAAGCCTTGGGCACAGTATAACTCATTTTGCTTTAAAGTATGTCAGAAGCCTTGGGCACAGTATAACTCATTTTGCTAGAAAGCATAGTCTTATAAGCAGTGAGCAGAACACACTATATTCTTAACTTGAGTGTCAAATGAGGACTCTTGCAATCAAGAAAATAAAGTTAAAGCATATTCTTGGCAGAACTGCAAATGCGTCATTTCTCAAATTACTACTGCAATAAGCTATTGTTAACATCTTGGTTGAAATTTTTCATCGTGAATCTTTACAATGATTCATTCACTCATGCATTCATCCATTCATTCATTCACACTTTTATTCATGCAAAGACATTCACTAACCATGAAGCAGAGGGAGTGTCGGGGTGACGTGTGAGACACAGACCCTGTCTGGGGCGAGCACAGAGTCTGTTGCGAGGACAATGACGGGAACGTGGTAAGTGCCATGTTAGAAGGAAACCCAGGTGAGAAGGAGAGTGACTAAACTCAGCCTGTGAGAGTCAGGGGCGACTTTCTGAAGAAGTGAGGCCCGATCCTGATTCTTATTAAAATAGGAATTTTGATGGAAACTCTAGTGGTTGTCCTCAGAAGCGCAGCTACTTTCCTGGCTCTTAAGAGCGTTTGTGCCTAATTTCATTACACAGATTTCTTCATGGAAAAAGGTTAAGCTTGTGTGTTTTGTTGAGGATGGTACCTTGGACGCCCACATGTAACCATTCTGTTCTCAGGGAATGTTGTAGATGACAGATTCTCAAAATGGCTACATATCAGATTCTCTAGGGGGCTTCGAAGCTCCAGGCTCCACACCCAGAGAGCCCGACCGATTGTTCTAGGGCAGGGGTGGCACTCGTTGGAAACTGCCACACGTAATTGTCATGCTCCGTGGAAATTTCAAACTCCCACTGCAGATGGGATTTGGAATGGCCCTGGGGAAAGGGCCCTTGGGACTCATCCATCTCCAAGGTGAGGAAACAGAGTTGGGCTGCAGCTTGTTTTTCTCAGGAGGTATTTTTTTACAGGTTGAGTGATGCCCTCCCCAGATTCATATGGTGACGTCCTGATGCTCAGAACGTCAGTCAGAATGAGCTCCTTAGGAAATAGGATCATCGTAGGTGTAATTAGTTAAGATGAGGTCTCCCTGGGGTAGGGTGGGCCCTGCTCCCATATGACCGATGTCCTTATGAAAAGGGGAAAGTCAAACAGTTATGTGCGTGGGGAAAATGCCACGTGAAGATTGGCGTTTGCTGCTACAAGCTGAGGAGCTACCGGGGAACGCGTCCTTCCCTGGCATCTTCGGAGGGAGCCCGATCCTGCCGACACCTCGGTCTCAGACTCCAAGCCCCCAGGATTGTGAGAGAGTAGATTTCACTTTTTTTTTTTTTTTTTTTTAACAGCCACACTCGCAAACTAATACAGCATTTTAAAATGAGTTTAGCCTTACCCTGAGGACTTGGCTATTCTCTCTCCAAGTGTGGCAGGTGGATTTCTGCTTTCCATTGCCTAGTCCACAGCCGGTGAAGGCGGGTTACTGGTTCCTGCTTACTTAAGGGGGGAGGGTGCAAGCTCACATGTCCTGGGCATCAGGGGTGACGCAGCCATCACAGAGGACTTGTCACGACATAGTCCAACTCGCCGCTGTTGTAGACAGGGACAGAGGAGAGTGCTTTGATCCTACCAAGTAATTAGAAGTACACTTTACTGTCGTTTGTAAAGCATCTCTCAGAAACAATCCTACTTATTCATTAAAACAAGTCTGTGTATGTAGAATTAATCGCATGTTTGCATCTGTATGTGTGCAGACACATGTATGCGTGCCTGTTGATGGGCACGAGGAGACCAGGATAGACATGTCTCTTTGATTTTTGCCTCTAAGATGAAAGGACTACACGTACAAGGGAAAGTTCTGAGATGCCAGGACTGCAGACCGTCCCTAACCTGGTGAGGTCCTTTCTTTGCATTTCTTGGCCATCTTATTCTCTCTGTTCTCAACAGTCTGGCCCTCAACCTCCTTTCTTTTCATTTTCCTATTGCCTTAAATACTTCTAGAGCCTCTGGGCTTGGGAGGAAGACGCTGAATAAATTATTTTTCTTCTAGAACCCCTGCAGGTGGGTGGGATGTATATAGCAAAGGCTTTCTAGGGTTACCGAAGTAGCTCTGCTTCCTCCCGCCCCCTTTCTCTGTCCATGTTTACACGTTTGCATCATAATAGAATTATAACTGTGGAGCTCTGACTATGGAAGGAACCTAGAAATCATCTTGATAGAAGTCAGAGCTGGACACTCAGGCCCCGGAAGCGAGTGTGGTTTTTTAACAGCCACACACGGGACGAGTGGCATTGGTGGCTGCAGCCGTGGTCTGTGATTCTGAATCTGGTCCGTTTCATCCACAGCAGCTAAAGCGTTGCATTTACCAAGCTGTAGAGGTTTGAGCAAGTCTTTCCATAACGCTATGTCCTCGTTTGTAAAGTGAAGACCGCATTGTTTGAGAGGCAGAACCGAGGACTGTAAAAATACATGTGAAGCTTCAGCTCCGTTTCTGACACCCAGAAAACACTCAGCATCCCGCTGAGCTTCTTTGACAGGGTCGTGAGGAGAGATGAGCGTGATATTCTGGAAGCTGGGAAGCCTACAGCAGATAGAGATTTCATGCAACATAACAATACAAATCATTTGTTTCTCTCAATAGTCTTTCTGTCGAAGTGCGTGCTTATCAGCCTTTGAAGTTATGAATAACCCGAGTTGCATCAGCAGAAAGGGGAAAAAAAGAACAACAAAGCGAAAGCTCGACGAATCCCTAGCCAGCCAATCTAACCCCTCGAGCTGGTTGATTTTTCATTTAGCGTTTGTTTTTCATCTCACGAAAATCAAAATGGGGTATTTTTTTTTCTCTCTCTCTCTCTCTGTCAAATATTTCTGGAACTAGAAGATTTAAAGGAGGAGGAAAGAAAAGGAAAAGGTGGTGGGGGCCGTTAACCTGGAAGTCGGCCTATGTTCTGGGAAAGAAAGATGCCATGGCAGGAACGGCTGGGCTACAGCAGAGGCCAGGCTGGCAAGGGGAACCCTGAGCAGCGGATTCGGTCCTGCCCCGCGTGAAGGACACAGGCGAGGCATCTGCATGAGAGAATGTCAGAGTTTGCAGGGAACCAGAGGTCATCTTGAGCATCCTATACAGATGGGAATCAGGGGTTAGAAAGATGAGTGAGAGGATGTGCGTTGCTCCACAAGCCCTGTGGTAGGCCTTTAGCACACAGCATCTCATTCAGGTTTGCTCGGCAAACCTTCATCCCTGTTTTACAGGGCTGAAAACTGGGCGTGGGATCACAGATGAGAAGCGGCTGCACTGGCCTGTGGGCCCTGATAGTCTTAACACACCTGTCTTCATACCTAAGCCCTGACCAGATGTGAAGGAATGTTCTTCTTAGGCCATGAGGGTTAATTTTCTTCACTATGGCTTGACGGAAGTAAAAGTAACAATCTCAACCACTTGCTACTTAATGGAAAGGAGATCTATCATTTTAATAGAAAAGGCACTTGCTAACAAATGTTGATTGGGTGATCGATGGCCCCTAAAATATGCAAGTCCTAATCCCTGTGACTCTGAATGTTACTTTTATGGCAAAGGGCACTTTGTAGATGTGACTACATTAAAGATACTGACATGGGGAGTTTGTCCTGGATTATCTGGGCCAGGCTTGGTGTAATCACCGTGTCTGTATGAGAGAGAACTTTGACTACAAAAGAAAAAGACAATGCGCAGATCAAAGCAAGTCGCTACACTGCTGATTCTGAAGATGAAGGAGCCACAGGCTAACTGACGTAAGGGATGCAGCTCTCGAGGCTGGAAAAGGCAGAGATGAGTTCCCCCCGCCCCCCCAGAGCCTCAGGAGGCAGCTTGACCCCGCGGTCACTGATTTGGGCCTGTGAAACTGACCGTAGACTTCTGACCCTCCAAAGTGGTAAGAGAAGGAACATTTGGTGGTTTGTGGTAATTCGTTACAGAAACTGTAGGAAACTAACACACCGGAGGACTGCTGTTCGCGTCAGCAAAGGCGGAGGCGTGGGGCGCGGTGGCCTCGCGTGGCCGTGGTCTCGTGAAGCACGCCCGTTTCTCGTCAGAAGCACAGAGTCATTCATGTTTCACGTGTGGCATCTGGGCTGGTTGTAGAAAATCTACACGACATAAAACTGCCACTCGAGAGTCACTGGCTGTGTTTTCTATCAGTTAATCTGAGCCCAGGGGCGACTGCCCTTCCGATTGCCAGCAAGCTGGGTAAGGGCAATGAGAACCCCATTGTCTGGATTTGGGTGGCAAGGGAGGTCTGGGAGAGCCTGCTACTTGCAGAGTTAGCTGACGTCACAAAGTGGCATGGGAGGAAAGCAGTTAAGATGTAAAGCTTCACTCCGTGAAAGAGGAGTGTGGGGGACAGCTTCTCCCTGTCCCTTGTCTTTTGCGGTGGACACTGCCCACTAGCTCCTCGACTAGTTACAAAGATGAGCTTGGTAGGGTAAAGGGCAAGAAGGAGGTGCCACCCCCGGCATTCCAGTATGCTCATGTGTGCCAGGCACTTGAAACATGCCTTGCAGATTCATGTGATGGCGGAGGTAGGACTTGAACTTTGAGCTTCCCGATTCCAAATTCTTTGCCTCCTCTGTCATTTCACATGGCTTCATACAGAAAGGGACATACGCAGACTTCGAGCTGGAACCCAGATTTCCCCACTTCGGAGGCCAAGGTTCCCTCTACCTCCCCATCCAGCTTTCTTTTGTAAACAGAAACATTGTTAGCATTATGTCCCGCTTATCTGCAGCAATGCATCGTTTTTGTTTGTTTAATCTATCAGAGATGTCCACTTATGTTTCCATCAGGCAAAGAATTAAGTGTATTAAAGAGAAAAAAAATGGAAAACTTTGCAAAGGGAAGGTGTAGACTTTTTTTTTTTTAAGAAGCCTGGGGGAGAAGATGATCACATAATTCACTGAGTGTTCCTTCGAGCAATGGGCTTGCTATCTATGGTCTCAAGAACCCTTATAATGCTTTGATGCTAGGTTTCATTATCTTCAGTTTCTGTCAAGGAAAGCTGAGGTGTAGAGTGGGTCGGTAAGAGTCTCAGGTCCCTCAGTGATGTCAGTAGCTCTCAGATTTGAATGTCAGAGTCTCCTGGAGGGCTTGCTCAAACACACGTTGATAGACTCCTCCCTTTTTCCAAGTTTCTGATTCTTTATGTCTGGGGCAAGGAGTGGCCCAAGGATTTGCATTTCCGGCCAGTCCTGGGTAATGCCGATGTGGCTCTTCGGGGGACCACAGTTGCAGAACTTCTGAGCTTGAGAGCTTTAAGAAAGATATGCACCCAGAACAGTTTGAATCCAAATTATGCTGTCTCAGGATTCCCTTCCTGGAACTGACTTCGCATTCTCCAGTGAGCAAGTGGCCTTGTTACGCCCTGATGGAGCCAAGCGTGAGCATCACTGTCTGCTGGCAAAAGCTACCCTGACTGCCCCAGGCTGAAATTTCCAACCAACTCACTGGGTCGGGCTGTGGCTAAGAGGGAGGAAATGTCAGTAGTTGAGAGAAGGGGCCACACGACTGATCAGACTCAGGCTGAGAAGTATTGAAAGTGCCAAGAGTTGGAATTTTTCTTTCATTCTGTAACTCCTCGTTTATTTATTAGAATGAAAGTTTTTTTGTTTATTTTAAAATCTATTCTTATGAATTTATGCTCTTATTAGACTTAGCACAATAATTTGAAATTACAAAATAATATGAAATTATGGGTGATCACATTATTTCATATGGATCACCGTTTATAAACAGTTCAAAGTTGTGCTTTCTTGGAGATAATGCCCACTGTGGTTACTTTTAGCATCTCTGTATCCTGAAGGATTAGGTATCGTTTAGGTTCACGTCTGATTTCACTTATTTTTCTTTTATTCACTTCTGGTTCTATTATTGACATAACACATGCTTGTCAAAGTTTGAAAAATGGAAATGCTGTGAATGAAAAAATTACCCATAATTCCAACGCACATGACAACTACTACTCACATTTTTCATGATTTCCTTAACTCGTTTCCTTTGTGACCTTGTATTTTACATATATATTCGTGGATATAACTCACATCTCAAAAACAGTATAATTTCAACATGTGTTATTATAAACATTATTAATCAGATATCTTATACTCTATTTTTTATATCAAATTTTGGAAGTCGGGTGTTTATTTCTACCCACAGCCCATCTGAGTTTGTACTAGCTCAATTTTATTTATCTATTTTTTTATTTATTAAATTTAATCAATCAATTAATTAATTTTTTATGATGACATTGGCTAAGTAAATCCAATAAGTTTCAGCTGTGCACTTTAACAATAAGCATACCACCCCCTACCCTCTGGTAACCACTAGTCTATAGTCCATGTCCATGAGTCTCTGTCCTGTTCATTTGTTGCTTTTAGGTTTATATCCCACATATAAGTGATATCATGTGATTTCAACTTTTTCTGTCGGTTTATTTTGCTTAGCATGATTATCTTGAGGTCAATTCATGTCGTCGCAAATGGCAGTATTTCATCTCTTCTTACGGCTGAGTAATATTCCATTGTGTATATGTATCACAGCTTCTTTAGCCAATCCTCTATCGTAGGACACTTCGGTTACCTCCATGTCCTGGCCACTGTGAATAATGCTGCTATGAACGTCGGTGTGCAAATTTCTTTTCGGATACGGGTTTTCAAGTCTTTGGGGTAAATACCCAGTAGAAGGATTGCTGAATCATGTGGTAGATCAATTCTTAGTTTTTTGTAGCAGCCCAAATTTAAATGTTCAGTAGTCACATGTGTCTAGTGACTGCGGTATTGGAGAGCACAGCCCTCGGGGTTGTGCTGAGACCGGGAAAGTAAAATGGGAGAAAAGGCAGTTAGGAGGGCTGAGGGTTTGTACTCAGAGGCCAGTGCTGTGTAAGAGGCAGAGGTGAGATGCCTGGCTGCCGACGGTACCACGGATGCGGGTGTCTAAGGCGACCCAAAGGTGAAGGCAGCCTCTCAGCTCTGAGCAGGTCACGACACAGAGGCCATGGTGTGGGATGCTTCATCTCCTGGCACGGCGAGGCTCTCCTCCGAAGACGGCAGTAGTAGGTGGGAAGGGAGGCCTGGTGCTCGGCGCTTGGTGGGGGCTCAGCCTGATGCCCAGTGAGGAAGCCCCGATGGGTAAGGAGGGACATGCAGGAGCCAGTGGCTGGAGTCTGTGGGGGAGAAGGGCTGATGCCAGGGCTCAGCTGACCACATCCCGCCCCCAGGCCAAATCCAGCTCGCTGTCCGATTTTGTAAATAAGGTTTATTCAAACACAACCACTCCCATTTCTTGATGTAATTTCCGATGGCTTCAATGGCAGAGTCGGGACAGTTGGGACCGAGACTTCATGCTTCATAAAGCTTAAAATATTTACTATTTGGCCTTCCACAGAAAATTCACTGAGCCCTGATTTATGCCTTTGTCCGAACAAGCCTCAGGGGAGGAGGGCTTTCTCTGTGGTGGGGAGAATTAAATTCAAGAAGGCTCAGGCTGCGGCCTGGCCCTTGGGATTTGCCTCAACGTGGTGACTGTGTCGGCTCAGTCCCCGGGAGACAGCTGCATTGTCACGGCTGCAACTCCCGAGGCCAGCACTGACTCGCGGGACTGCAGCGTCCCGTGCACACTGCGCTCCGCAGCCCTCCGCGGGGCCCGGCATCCACTGGGGCCACTAACGTGCTTCGTACGTGGAATCATGACACAGCTGTCTTATAAATCGGCCTGGCGGCTCCTAAACCCCGGACATTCTGAATTTGTGTAGTGTTTCTTATTCCTATCTAGAAACGAGGAAAGGTTTGTTTGCTTTCTCTTACTTTGCCTTACGCGCAATCAGAATCTGTTATGGAAAAAAAATTCTTGTTCTTCCTAATAATAACACCTGATGCATTGCAAGAACGATCTCGTTCGTCAGAAGACACGTGAGCTTACTACTTCTCCTTCGTGCAGTTCTCTTCTCGGTCGGAAATGGTGCAGCTCGGTGGAAAGGGCAGTGGACCAAGAAGCATTAGACCCAGGACTTATTTTTAGCTTCGCTCCTATTTTAGTGCCATTAGTCTTCAGTTATCTCATCTATAATAATAACGGCAATAAAATACTCCCTCTTGTTGAGTGATGACAGCAACTACCTTTTCCTGAGAGACGGTAGAGTTTAGTGACTATGAGCATCGACTCTGGAGTCGGACTGTCTGGATGTTAACCCTGGCACCCCACTCATTAGTTTGTGACCTTGTAACCCTGGCACCCCATTCATTAGCTTGTGACCTTATAATCCTGGCACCTCATTCATTAGCTTGTGACCTTGGGAGAGTCAATGAAATTCTCTGGAACATAGTTTCCTTATTTAAACAAGGAGGACACACTCTTTCATTAATTGAGTTAGTGTTTATGATACACTTGGAACAGTAACTGGCTTGTAAAGAAGTGCTGTTTTACAGTCTGTTAAAAAATAAATTAAGTACTAGGTTCTTTATATCTACCATAATTAATATAGTAGCAATTATACTATGCTATGTAGTTATTAATAACTTATGAGGCTTAGCTCTTTGAGTGTACTATCATTTGATGACAATATTTAATGCCACTAAGGAATTAAGGAAATGATGACTATCCTCAATTTTGTACCTGAAGAAACAGAGTCAGAGTTCTTGACTAGGATTTCCAGCATCCCAAAGCTGGCAAATGAAGGATCCAGAATTACTCCAACTTTCCTAAGGTCAAGCCTTTGCTGGACCTAAAGCCCTGGACTTAATCAATTATTGTCAAATGGAAATGAATGCAGCTCGTTGCAGAGTTCATCCTCAGACTTCGCGAGGGTCCATCTCTTGGCTGTGTACTTGACTTGCATGAAGCCTTGGACTGCTGGTTCAATTCCCTCATTATTTTGGCGTCTCACACACTGCTTCAGAAGGAGCATTTTGTGTGGGGCCGCTGTTTATATAAACAATTTGATTAGATGTATTAAAACCGATGGGCTTATGTTACATACAATGACATGGATGAAAATTTAGAATGGTGGGTAGAGAAGAGGTGCTCAGGCATCTGTGACTGTCCAGTCAGCACACGTGACTGTTTCCCATGGTTTCCAGGCCCCGTCGCTCTCTGTTCTGGTCCAGAACGGTCTCTTCGCCTTGTTCGTTGTGCAGCACGCCAGCCCACGCTAACGCCACACCTTCTGCCCTAGAGGAAAAGCCAGCAGTGGCGTCGCCGTGCTGTGGCTGCGGCCGCTTCTCTCCGCAGGTCCCTTCAGGCTGGCTCCGTCGTGTCTCAGGACCGCGCTCTGTCCACCCCGTGTGCTGTTCCAGAACACCGGCTCCCCACCCCTCTCTCAAAGGTCGTGCCTGGGCTTTGTGGATGGTGGCTGCCAATGCAAGTCTCGCCCAGAGTACGCAGAAAAAAATGTGACATGATGATTTGTTTTCTGGTCGGGCTAAACGTGCCATCTGGAATTTTCTAATGTACACGTAGGATGACGCCTCTTCTCACGATGTCTTCTCCTGAACATTCTAGCCTGCGCTCACTGCATTCCTAAAATGTGATCTCTTTCAATGTTGGCTATACCCTTGCTTACCACAGACTGCCACCAGCAAGGAGGACAGGAGAAGGGACTGTGGGGAGGGCAAGAAGAGCAGCCCTTTTTGTTCAGAAGGACTGTCCCTCATTCTGCTTAGCCAGGGAGAAGAGTCAGGACCAGTCCAGAGAGCAGGCTGTTAGCACATTGATCAGAGGCAAGAAAGGACGCGGATCGAAGGGCCGGTTGGCATTGTGGAGCAGCCGTCTTCAAGGCCCCCGAGGAACTGGGCACGCACATCCACAGAGGACTGCCTGACACGTGTCGTGGACCCTGGCGAGGGGGCGGGATCTGCCCCAACTGCCAGTCAGGGGGGCAGGGAGCACGGTGGTTGGGAAAGGGGGTACGTGTTGTTTGCTGCCGTTCCCTTCTCATGGGCGTCGTAGATTACAGGAGGCGTCGTAGCAGAGACACAGGTCTCAGAGGCCCAAGAGTCCATTGGTGGGTGACATTTGAATCTCTAACTCCTGATCTATCTTTGGGTCAGAGTTATTATTTCTTCGGAACCAGAACACTGCCATTCATACAGTTTTGGCTCTTTTCTGCTGGTTATTTCAAGCAAACGATAAATTTCTCTTGAATTACTAACAGACAGGAAGGGCATGGTAGGTCAGCTCCTGGCCGGAACGGAGTCTACAGTGTAAGTACAAGCTGGCCTGATGCACTGGGCAGTTGGTGGCATCACAAGAATGAATGGGAGGTGGAAGTTAGGAATTCCAAACAATAGATACTTTTTAGGAGAAAAAAGTGCAATTCTGGTTTCGTGGGCCTTTGGAGACATTTTCCCTTGAAATGAAAACCGAAGACTGGTTACAAAGGCAGGGTGGACCTGCCCTTAGACCTACTTAATGGCAGATGTCAAATGATGTGGGGTGTGTGCGTGTGTGCGTGTGTGTACACATATAATTACACGCATTTGAAACATACCCTGTGACCTATGCAACAAAACTGACACATCACTTATGCTCCCAAAGTCTAACTTTGGTCCTTTACAAAAACGCAGGAAAAATACCTTCTGGAGACTAGATTGCTTCTAGTGTGCAGGAGGAGGGATGGAGGGGTGGGAAGGAGTCCGCGCTGGCGGGGGACTGAGCGTAGGGAGTCAACCACCAAAGACTCACACATCCAGGGATGTGCTGTAGGTGCAGGGGATTCAGATTAAGATTTTGAGGCTTTGAAAGTCCAGTAAGACTGAGAAGTCCACAGCTAAGACCCAGAAAATATTTCAAGAACAAGGCACTGAGCACTAAGTGAGTCTCAGGGAAAAAAGACACATAAGAAAGAATTCAGAGAAAGGACAAAGCTTTCGAGAAGGAAGAGGCAGCTTCCTGGAAGAAGGAAAGTGGAAGGTGAGCCTGGGGACACATTTTGTGCAAAGTTTTGAGCATTTACTTAGAGGCAAGAATAACCAGGGAGCAGAAAAGTGTGCTTTTCCTACATGACTTTTCTTCTGCACAATCACAGGCCACACGATGCCACCCATCGGTTGAAACTGGTATTGTACACGTTCTCTAAGAGGAGCTGAAAGTAAAAAGGATTTAGACAGCAGTGGCGGGTGTGAGGATCTATACTGCCCAAACCAGATTTGCACCCATCTGTATTAGCATTTACATTCGGAACAAAGGGAAACCTGTCTGCTTGCCACCATGGCATAGGCAGATTTAAAGCACCTAACATTTTACCAAACACAGATACAGATGCGTGTAGAGCAGCTGCAATGCATTTTTCTCCCATGGATCAAGGGCAGAATGCTAATTGTTAGCGATGTTCCTGGAGAATATGGTAATTCGTAATCTTAGCAAATTTTCAGACTGAATTAATTTTCTTTTATCTCCCCTGTCTTTCAATAACAACCTGCCCTGATTATATAAAAAGGTTGAACTGAAAAGCTATTGATTGTAGATTGATTGCTTTTAGAATATTCCTTGCACGATTTGAGGATGGCTTTCATTTTAGGTATTGACGGGCTACTCGGAAACCATGAAAGAATTCTTGGTGGTGGTAGGAAATTCAGAATATGACAGCTTTAAGGGGATTTTGTGTGCTTTTATGCATGTGTCTAAAACAGAAACTAAAATCGTGATCTAGTATTATTATTGTTGTTGTCGTTGTTGTTATGTTAGAAGTTTCTGTATCTTTAATGCAGATCCTAAACAATACCCCTGTAATACAGATGAACATACTGGAAATCCAGCTTTAAACAGACATTTCTAATTCTCATTCAACAAAGACTATCAAAGTACCAGTAATCTCTCCATACCTAAATTCTTAATTTCCCTCCTCCCTTCTTCACTCTGAACCTATTCAATCAACTCAGGGGCCAACAGCTACACAGAAACCGATGCATAGATGTTTAATGTTTGGAAACATTTAAACATTTACATTTTTCAACCTCCTCATGAACAAAGTGATTGAAATTCTGACCTCGCAGTGGCAAGTTGGCATAATACGTACTGAAATCAACATGTGAGGTTATCTCATAAATCATTCTACTTGAGAATAAGCTGGAAAAAGAAATTATAGATGTATTTCAAACTCAAAAATGGTGCTTATATTCAAAAAGAGCAAACCTACCACAGGAGTCAAAAATGCTGGAAGGAACTGACCAGGATGTGGAAAGGGGCTGGACTTGTAGCTCAGCTCTCGTTGGGGTCTGTGTTCCAGTTCTCTCTGTCTCTTTATTAGCAACTGTGAGAACATTGATATACTAGACGTCATCTTTTCCCCTTATTTTGGCACTTTTTTGAAGAACGGAACTTCAAGGTTGTTTTTCGGTTTTGTTTGGTTTGAACATTGAACCTGAGTGCATGCAAAGCAGTTTTCTCTTGGCCGTGCCTGAATGGCTTAATGTCATTGCCCGGTGTTTCTGTATTTTCCTATACTTCAATCTTTCTTCAATTACGGAAGTGTGTTTTAGAGAAAAACATTACCTTTTGACAGGTGGGCTGCTGTAGAGCTCCAGTTCTGGGGTCCGCCAGACCTGGGATCACAGCCCCATTGTTCCCTAGAGGCGATGCCAATTCTCTAGACCTCAGTTTCAGGAATAAGAAATAAAATAGTTTTCTCCCTGCAGAGTTTCTGTGACATCATAGATTATATTTGTAAAATGCTTAGCAGAAAGAGGTAATGGTAGTTTAAAGAGAACAACATCCTATAACCCGTACTTGAGAAAATATCGACTCGGTTCATTTGAATTTGTGTTCAGTAGATGTTGCTGACAGTCGCCTCAGAACTTTGTCCATACCTCGGAACATCTGCAGTTCCTTCTTCTGGCTAGTTATCTAGGTCTTCTCCTCATCACCTGCTCAGACTGTGAGCCTCCTACAGGCAAAGCCTGTGACTCCCGTCTTGATGTCCTTTACAACGCAGTTTCCTGGTTTCCCGACATGTGCTGTCTGTCAAACACGAGTCCCAAAATATGCTCCTCAGAGAAAATGTGTTCCATGATCTAATAAGTTTGGGAAACTTTACATGCATGCCATGCCCACCTCTAAGAGCTTTTCGCTGGCATTAACTCATTAAATGTGCTAAAAAGCCCTGTAATAAAGAGGCCCCAACTCTGTTTAACTCAGTATTTTCAAACTTATTATATCATGGAGAACCACCTTTGCTTTCAAATAACATCTACTATCATTTGGAGAAATACTTTTCTCACGGTGGCTAGTGTAGCATTTGCAGAACAGGCAGACAGTAAATATGGATACCATTATGTTTCATGTATTGATATTATGTTTCATATATAACATTTTACGTAAAATCTTCTTATTCCTAACAGCTATCTAATTCTGTCCATATTAAAAAGGTCTGATTTTTCTCATTGGTTCAGGAATACCTAGGCTTCTGGAAAGTAGATTGAGTTCCATATACCAAATGTGCCAACTTATATTAAAACTTAAATTAAAACAATAACAGCAATTGTAAAGACAAGTAAAGACAATTGTAAAGACGATGGCAATTTCTGTTCTTTTAAAATGAATTGTGTGGGATGAAGCTAACTTTAAAAAGTGAGATTCCATTTGGTGATACGTAAAACTATTAAAGTTAAACAAAACATCTAACTCTCAGTTCATCAATGTTAGATAGTATCTGTTCTGATGGCTCTTTCTGTTAGGAAAATAATAACAGATACAGGTATTCCCATAAATGAGAAATCCAGGCAGCAGATAAGCAGTTTGTTAAATCAGTATCTGAATCCAGCAAGCATTCGTAAATAAATACATTTATGTGATATCTAAACGATGGCTTCCTATCAGTTACTATCCATTTTTATTAACACGTTTACTTAGACTAACACTACAATGTTATTCTCTGATAAATTTAGCATTCCATGAAACTTTTATAACTTTATAGTAACTATTTTCTCACCTTTACTTCATGCACTTATGACTCTGTTCAGTCAATAAATAGTTAATTAGTGTTAACTTGGGTCAGCCTAGGGCCAAGTGCTGGGTATTGGTGTTTTCAAAGCACTAATTGATAGCACTTCTCCCTTCTCCAAGAAATTCTTAATCAACTAAAATTAGGAGTCAGGGCTTAAAATATCAGCTCTGTTCTTGGTAAACCCAGATTAGAGAGCAGAGCTATCTGCAGCCTTAGTCTAGGGGGTGCCTCAGCCCCTTTCCAACTGAACTTCATCTCTCAGCACAGACAGAGCACTTAGAAACTGTAGCTTTTCCCCCTCCACCTCCAATAGCGGCTACTGTTACCAACTTACTGATTTCAGGCTAAAATAATAATAGTTACCAATTATTGGCAGCTGCAGCAGGGCCTGGCCTGGTGTGCCATATCTACTTCACATAGCCCCATGAGGTATTTTTACAGAGAAAGAGATGAAGGCTGAGAGAAAAGTAACTTGCTCAAGTTACTTGCAATTCACCAGAAGAAGAGTTGGAATTTGAGTGCAGTTTTCCATGGCTCCAATCCTTAAGCTCACGGTAGCTCTCAGAGAGTGATCTAAGTTGCAAACTCTGAGGTTTCTCCGTTGTGGTCCCTTTTGCATAGACTAGACTCATCCCTGCGATACCATTATTTCCCTGTCTTGCTCTTCAGTAACCGTCCTGCGCTCACTTGTTCCTTCCAGTCAACTAAATGCACCCCCAAAGTTGCTGTTTTTACAAAGACCTGCATTGCTTAGCATAGTCCCTCTCAGCACACATCGGACTGATTAGAGACCAACGTCCTTCGTTGCACGATGGTGGAATAAGAAAAAAAATTGATTGGTAGAGGATAAAAACAACATCTACATAACCACTAAACAAATAGGACACATAACCGATTACAGATCAAGGGCAAGTCAGATGGATGAATGACCTTCACTGGGGCTTCAGGATACAGAAGTAGAGGAGGAGGGGCGGCAAAAAGCATTCCTCTCTTGGAAGAGACGTAACCTCTGATAATTATTAAGTTATTCCCTGAGTACTCTGATTTCCTTGTGGATATGCCTGTGTTATCTCTGTAGCTACTACTGCTGTCTTTCCATACATATCTTTTTCTCGCTCTTGTTTTTAAGCCCTAAGACACCGGCATGCTCTCTGCAAGCCTCTGTGCTTACGCCCAACTCTTGGTTAGCACTCCCTCTAGTGGCAGCTCAATGAATCTCCCACAAGTATTAATGAGCCATCTGGTCAAAAATCACGGAAAGGTTTTCACCGACTTATTTTTGATATAGTCTTTGTTTCTATAATTTTATGACCAGAAAATAGCTATAAAGTTGATCTAACCTGAGTTACTTACTAGTTACTTCGATTTTTATAATTATTAAAAATTATGCCCCACTGGATATGTTAATGCATAAGTTTAACATATCTCCTTTGGTTAAGTTCTTAGTAACTGGAATTTGGAAGACAGAGTGTCCCATCTGTTATGGTCAGGATTGTGTCCTTAATCCCCAATACTATGGAATATAACTATTTGGAGCTAGGATCTTTCGAGAGGTGATTAGTTAAAATAAGGTGATTAAAGAAAACTCTAATCCAATTGACTGGTGCCCTTATAAGAAGAGGAAGCCAAAACAGGGATCAGGGATGCGCAATCACAGAGCTCCCCCATGTGACCAGGCAGTAGGCCGGGGACAGAGGCCTCAGGAGAAACCAAGCCTGCCAACGTCTTGACCTTGGACTTCCAGCCTTCAGAACTGGGAGAAAACAAGTCCCTTTTGTTTAAACCACAGTCTGTGGTAGTTTGCTATAGCAGACTCAGAAAACTAACACACGATCTCTTTTGCCAGACTGTCAACTCATGAATTCTAATCTGTCTCTTCATATTAAGTCAGTCTTTTTAAAAGGGGTTTTAAAGAGTTATAACACAAAATCATTAACATTGGATCTTAGTTGTGGTGTATAATTACTTTTTTACTGTTTCAGATTTGATTTACTACTAATACTTTGTCGAAAAATTTTACATCTCTATTCATAAGAGATATTGATTTATGGCTTTTTTTTTTTTTTTTTGTAATGTCTTTGTCTGGTTTTAGTAGTAGGGAAATACTGGTTTCAGAGAATTAATTAGGAAGGATTCCCTCTGCTTCTGTCCTCTGTAAGAGATTGTAGAGAATTGGCATAATTGATTCCTTAAGTGTTTAGAATTCACCGGTGAACCCATCTGGGCCTGGGCAATTTCTGATTTGGAAGATTATTAATCATTGGTTCAATTTCTTTACTCTTCTCAGTTTTATTCCGATCATGTGTTTCTTCTATGAGTTTTGGCATATTGTGTCTTTCAAAGAATTGGTTTGTTTCATCTAGGTTACCAAATTTGGGATCCTGGAGTTGTTCAAACATTAGGTTTTCATAAAGATCAAAATAATAAATATGTAGTCTTATCTGGCTTGGCCTCAGCAGGCCCTTAGTAAATGTTAGGTAAACGAGTGGTTATAGGAAAGAATTCTCAATGCAGATATATTCCTTGTCAGCTGTTTGTATTTTTGTTTGCTTGCACAAGTGTTATACATTTTTAGAACAAATCTGGCAACATTTTTCTTTCTGTTTCCTTTTCTTGATTCATAATTTAGAAAATTGCCCATTCAAAGATTTGACAGATACATAATTCTTTGTCTAGTGGTTTTTCTACCATAGATTTATATCTGACTATTTACTTCAGCTGGAGTTAATTTTAGTGTGTGGCAACAGAAATCATATTTCTTGAGTAGGAAAGCTAAATATTCCTTTCTTCTTATTGTCACACATGTTCTGAGAGAAATTACAAATTTTATGTTAGGTTAGCAAAGTTCTACGAAACAAATTGTTTTCTTTTTGTTGTTAAGATATCGTTACCTCTGTAAGCTTTTTAATGGCCATCTGTGATGAGCTGAATTGTGTCCCCCTAAAATTTATATCTTGAAGCCCTAACTCCTGACATGATGGTATTTGGAGATGGGACCTTTGGGAGATAAAGGTTAGATAAGGTCACGAGGGTTGGACCCTCCTAATGGAGTTAGTGCCCTTACGTAAGAATAGACATCAGAGAGCTTGCTGTCTCTCTTTCTGCCACATGGGGACACAGGAAGGTGGCTGTCTGTAAGCCAGGAGGCGAACCCTCATCAGAACCAGCCATGCTGGCACCCTGATCTCAAACTTCCAGCCTCCAGAACTGTGAGAAAATAGATCTCTGTTTAAACCACCAGTTTATGGCATTTTGTATGACGCGTGTTATTGAATCTGATTCAACAGCAATCTCCTGTTCTTCTGACCAAAGCACCTCTATTCCCCTTTGGGGAGCACCTGTCTCAGTTCATGTGGTGTGTGAGGAGTTGGCCTCCTCTTTGGCTGTAGGGATGGTCAGGAGCTCAGGATGAAAGAGTGACATTTGCCCATATTGGACAAAAGATGCTGTTTGCCCTCTGGGGTTGCTCGGCTACTTCCTGTCTGGGAATGAAGCTAACATAATGAAAACTGAACTAATAGATTTCTGAGATATCATTTGGGCGCCCAGATTCAGTAATGTGAGAGTCTTTTCTTGGACTTTTTCCATTTCAAGAGCCAATAGATTTTTCTATTTAATGGAAACAGTTGCCATTGGAATCGGTTGACCCCGAAGTATCCTCATGAATACCATCCAGGTAGATTTTGTAAACTGTAATTCATTATGGCTTATGGATTTCTGTTTAGTTGATGCAGACCCCAGAGATGAAGCACAGATGTTTTGTTTTGCGGTCACTCTCAGTGATCAGCAGGAATGGCACTGCTACTTACCTTAGGCCAGGTGGGCGTCTACGAGACATTTCAAAATTAGCATGGCTACAGCACGATTCTCAATTTCCGCTCAAAACTGATTTCTTCCTCTAGCATACCCCATCTCAATAAATGATATTTACATTTGCCTAGCTGCTCAAGGACCACCTGAGGGTCACTCTTTAATTCTTCTCAATTTTTATACTTTACACCTAAATACTAGCAAATCTGTGTCGACGCACCTCCAAAGCTTATTAAAAAACTTCCTTCAAGTCATCTTCAACTTTTGCTTGCGTTTCTGCAGATCCTTCCAAATTCTCTTTCTGCTGGCACGCGTGTTCTGTAAGAACAATCACAGGGGTCCCTTAATACGCACATCAAAGCTGGTGTCACTCCGTGCCCAGAACCCTCCAATGGCTTTGTATTACCTTAAAGATGATATCTAGATTCTTCGCCACACCTGCGGCATCTCACATGGTGTCACACCTGGTTATGTCTTCAGATCCGTCTCACACCACTGTCTCCCCTGCCCGTTATGCTCATCAGTGTGCTACCTGTCTCTTGAGAGGTTATTCCAACGTTGTCGTGATGCATCCAAACCAAACATCTGAAGGAATGCCTAACCGCCGAGCTGGTCTATTTTCCACCTGATGTCAACTCCGCTGGAGATTCCTAGAGAGCAATAATGATGATTTGTACAACCTTTCGGAGATGCCAAGGTCCTCTACTTTATCTTGATACATATTTACAATCTCTATAGTTAGGCATGAGTGTGTTATTACTGTTACTGTTCAGAAAGCACAGTGAAACCCGATGCAGGGTTTAACCTACCCAAGATGATAAAGATGAGTAAATTACTAGTGCTGAGGCTGGAACTAAAGTCTGTTGTGTCTGGTTCATGAATTTTCCTTCGTTACTTTCTGGCCATAAAGAAATGAGGGCCAGAATGACTCTATTCTTATAAAATTTGATCAAAATAGAAGATATCAAAATGGTAGACGAGGGATTTCTTTCAAGAGCTGCACAAAGTGAGTATGGGATGACAGTGTACCTCAGTGCACGGACACTGGTCTGCTCTGCACTTGCGGACAAATGTGTAAGTCATTCTGTACCAATCAATATTTACATAGAAGACTTCAATAAAGGGGTATGTGACAATGAGAAAAAAAGTCAACCCTCTGTCTTATTACAATGAGAAATGAATTTTGCAATAGGCTTTTTAGCAATGTACTTGCATGGGGTTTGAGAGATGCAAACCAGGTCTGTCTCCGCCTACCTTTCTACACACCTGGAGACTTTTTGTTTCAAGGCTCTTCTCATTTCAGATGAGGGTTAACAAAAGGTAGGCAGAGAAGGGAAGGTACTCCAGGAGGCACTCCCTGGCCAGGGGCTTGTTGTCTTCTCTGCAAATTAGCCGTACCTGCATGCTCTTGTTTCTATTAAAAAAAAATATGTATATATATTATATACAATATAATTATATAATTATATATATTATATATATGTGTGTGTGTATGTATGTATGAATGTGTAGAAAACTCCACCAAACCAAATGCACATCAGTGAGCAAAATGTCTGCAGCTGGCCATTTAGAAAAGCAAACTCTCTACTGCAGAGGTTGTTAAAACTGTGCCATAAATTCTCAGGGTACAATTGTTTCTTTTTCTTCATTATTGAAAACCCCGGAACGAATGAAAATATTTTGACACGGTGTATATCAGCTTTACTATGGCTATAAGTCTTAATCTCCTGAGTCAGTGGGATGGGGAAAAATGGGGCTTGTAAAGGATGTACTGGCAGTCGCACACTCCAACGGGGCTTCAGGGGAGAGCTGTGATTAGAATGAAGAGAGAGAGCCCTTCCACTCCTCCTCGCTGCAGAGAAAGGCAGGAAGGCGGAGGCAGGGCGGCCCCCGTGTGCTCAGTAGGCACCAGGCCTGCGCGCCTGGTGGGAGGCTGCATGCCGGGGAAGATGGGGGTGCATAGGCTGGCTGCACCCTCAGCAGGGTCATGGTGGGAAAATGATGAGGGAAGCCAGCAAGAGGTTGTCCAGATTATAAATCACTAGCCTACAGGACTCTGATTTATTCCACGTAGTAGCTGCCTGCTCCCTTTTGTTTCAGGACAGAACGGGAAGGCTAGATGGGATGCTTTGATTGACAGGAATCCGACAAACTACTCGAGGACGTGTAACTTAAGCTGAGATGCAAAAGAAGTCGTAGTTTCGTGCCTTGAACTGGGCCAGACATATTATAGTATGTATAATATGTTTTCATTATAGGTGCATTCCTTCCCCTGAAAACATCTTTCTTGGATCTTATTCCCCAGATTTGGGGTGTCATTAGGGTAAATTCCTGAGCAAGGCAGTCTCTAGAGCTGGGACGGGCCTGGACCAGGAGCCAAGGTTATCAGATAAGGAGCTCAAGCACAGAATAAATACCATCGTTTGGTTTCAGGATGGATTCTGAGCCACGGTTGAGTTAAAATCCAGATCTAGTGGCTCCATAAATATGACCTTCCCAAGGCTGGGGGAAAGACCTTTCAGAGCTCGCGTCAGTCCCAGGAAGGAGGGGCGTCTCATTCCCCATCTGATCTCTCTGTGGGTTCTGGACATACATAGCTTTTCAGGGAAGAAGCTCATCACATTCTCGCGTCAGGCTTAGATCATACTGTCACTTTGCTTGCAATCCCAGGCACACACCTTCTGTCCACTCCCCCAGACTCATCCTCCACCCTTCTCCATTCTGCGGGGCCACCATCAGCGCGTTTCCTTGCCCTTTGGCTTCCACGTGGCTTTGGCCGAGGGGAGGGCCCCTGCCAAGGGAGGAGCATGAGGTCACACCATGCATTTCCAACTCCCATCCTGCAAGGTCATCTCAGGATGGCTGTGTCCCTGTTTTTTTTTTTCCAGGTTCCCACAATATCTATCTGCCTCTTTCTGGGTTTCGGTAATTGCACATTCTTGCCCGCTCGACTTGGTAACAGGGCAGCTTCTACAGCCCTGGGTTACCGCATTCTCAGTTGGGTTACTGTGGGTTTTCTCACCCATACCTTCGGAAAATAATAAACTCTTCTGAAGTTATCCCACTTGGAAAGTGCCGTCTGCTTCCTGTTGGGAATCCGACCATACGAATGACCTTCTGCTTTGTCCGTTCCCGACGAACTTTGACGGGTGTTTCAGGTTCTGAGGCAAATGCGACCTTCTTTCTGGAGCACGTCCTACCGCCCCATCTCACCGCCACACCCAGAAGTATTTGGCTGATACTCTGACACCCTCCGGCACCTATGCTCCCTGCATTATGGTTCCTACTGGGTCCCATGGGAGTTATTTGTTACATGCCGGGTTATCCCTCCCTTCCCACATCAGACTGTGAGCTCGTCAAGGCAGGCATGCATCTGACTCACTTTCCTGTCTCTGATGTTTTGTTTACTGCCTGTTCTTTTTGTGAGGTCACTAAGGCCAGCCGTGGGGAGCTGACAAGGGTCACCGTCACATTGTACAGGCTGTACCATCTTCTTCCTAGAATTGCTGCCTGTGACATTTAACCTGTACAGGGAACCGTGAGTTGGTTTTTCTCAGTTGAAAGCCTTGGCATGATGGTAGCTGTATAATGAGGACACCAGAGGAGGTGAGCTTGTTTGGTGGGACTTGAAGAAAAATTCTAATCCGATTTGCGTCATGATTAGTCAACCCAGTCAAGTCGTGTCATATCAACACTGTGTATTATGAATCTACTGTGCCAGGAATTGCATTCAAGGATGCCTCCTTGACTTTCAGATCTCACTTTTGGAAAGTTTACAAAATGCTTTGGAGAAAACCTGAGCAGAGACTAAACACGGTTCCTCTTATTTTGAGCCTCACTCTGATACCCATTCTTCCCACTCCTTGGGCAATAATACCAGCTCAGGAGGCCAAAGAATCTTCTTTCTATCTTCCTCCACTTCCGCTCTTTATCCTTTCCAGCAGAAGCTGTTCAAAGCCTAAAAGTGCTAAGATTTCTGGTAAATCAAAATCCCTTCTTCCTTCTCAGAATTTTCTCATGACGTGTAGAGATGTGGGAAGCCAGGTGTGACTTATACTAAGTTTCTAACTAGTGACCAAACTTGTTTATCATTGAGAGCACAGGGCTCGGGTGAGCCTCCATGGTATCAAAGTCACCAGTTGGTGAGGGTGGCCATTCACTTCTTGTCACCATTTCCTTCTGTTTTCTCTCACGTACCCCTGCACTTCAGAGGCCCCAGTGGAGACTGATCAGTCTGCAAGCTGGAATCCTCTGGTGACAGCACATAACCTGATGCTGGTCAGGTTGCTGTATCCACAGCCTCAAAGTAACTGGTCCAATGCCAAGGCCAAGAGCCCCCAGAGCAGAGGGGTGAGTTCGTGCTGAGTCAAACTACACAGTGAATGTCTTCATTTATTCTCTCTGGCTGCTTCTTTATAAATTCCACTCATCTTTCTTCTTTGGTGTTTTTTCATTAAAAATGCTGTCAGCAGAGCAATTTGATATCCAAGGGAAGACACTGTTTGTGAGGCATTTTTCTTTTTTGAGTAGTTGGAGTAGAAAATTCTTTTCTATTTGATAACCTTTCTATTTTTTTTCTTCCACCGAGAATGTAAAGTGGAAGCCGACAGAATGTGTTAACCTTTCTGACTCTGCGCTTCTTCATCCTCATCACCGTCGACCCCCCGCCCACAGCCTTGGATGCCCCAGGCGCGGTGTGGAGCGAGGTCTGCAGGCCCGGGCAGCTGCGGCTGGGCGCTCCCGATGCGCAGAAGCAGGAACCCCAGGGGATGGACGGACGCCCTGCCCTGCCTGCCCCAGGACGCCTGTTCCACATGCAGTGACTCTAGAGATTGAAAAATGACAGGAAAAAGTGCTATCAGAGGGGGCAACAGGGGTGCAGAACACATCACAAGTCTCTGATTCTCTTTACCGCTTGTCTCCATTGCAGTCTTTTACCAAGCTATTTTAAATAGGACTATTATTACTGCATTTGAAAATCATTTAGTATGAACCTACTACGTGCCCGGCACCATGTTATGTATTATGAGTAGAACTCATAATTACTGTCCTCAAGAAGTTCAAGTCTAATGGAGAGGCAGGTGCACACACGAGTTAGCACAGAACGCTGCAGGAGCAAAGCGGAGGGGCTCCTACATGTGGCTTGGGCAGCTGCTCCGGTCCAAATCCTACCCACGGACTGCAGGTCCGCTGGGAAGACAAGGTGGATACTGGCTGTCAGGTGGGTTGTCTTACTGTCTTCCTCGGGGTCTCACCTACATAGCTTAGTAAAAAGACTGTCACCTTTTCATTCAGTGAGACTGTTCTCTGAGGCTGACAAAATGAACAGCCACCGGAAGCTCCTTAAGACAGTGTAGTCTCAGTGGATACGAATATCTTAAATGGTGGCTATTTGTGCCTGGGCTTCAGGGAGGAGGCGGTGGGGTGCCTGGGCCTCCGAGGGCCAGCACTGTGGGTTTCGTATTCACAGAACCCAGTGTGGTTCCTGGCACACAGTACAATCACGGTGACATGGTGTCTTACTTAATGGATTCATGAGTTAGGAGCTGAGTGATCTGCGTTCTGGCCGGGTGGCTTTTGATCTGTCACTTTTTCCTCATCTCGGTTCTTTCATCTATGAAATGAGGGTTCATGCTTGAGGAGCTTCAAGGACTCTTCCTCCTTTGATATTTCCCCAGTCAATAAAATGACATAAAATAAAACAAAACCCCTCCCTTTCAGAAAGGATGATTGGCAGTGCCCAGGAAGGGAAAGCAGCTCTCTGAAGGGTATGTGACATTAGTTTATACTGCAAAGGGAAATCATAGGCTTTAAGGCCAATGCCTTTCACAGTGGAGAGTTTGAGGTTGATCGAATAGTTCAGAGATTAAAGATACATTTCCATTAAGGGGATTCATATCTCTGTTACACTCAAGAGTACATTTTTTTTACCCCCGTTGCTTCTTGTTTTTTGAGTTTTTTGGAACTGTAGGAAGAAAAAAGGTGAAAGTAACTGCTTCTTGGAAGAAACTGGGGAGAGAGGCTCTGTGATAATTTGTGAAATTAACTGCTATAGTTGGTTAAAAGGAGTCATGGATAGAGATGGTATGTTGCATCCCTATTTGATTTAAGTATTGAACACATGGAATACTTCACGGCAATAAATGATTTACCTGGGAAAAGGCAGTACCATACGCAGTCACTCATATGCTAACCGTGACCCTGGCTCGGTTTGAAGGACCCTCTGTTGAGATTGGGGACACTGAGACTCTGAATGGAGGGCGCAGGGTTATCCTCCAGTATTCTTCCTCTAAATATTTCAGCTAAAATTCAGCCTAGAATTTTTTTTTTTCCAGCCTAGAATTTTCATGTGAATCTTTGTTGGCATCTGAGGAACTCTGAGTTCCTCAGGGGCTGTTTTTTTTTTTTTTTTTCCTAGGTTTAGGCATGTAGGGACATGAGTCTGAAGTTTTGTCATAAATTAGGTGATGAGTGTAGCGAGAAAAAAGCAGGCAGGACATTGGACACAAATTTTAAAGATCACAAATTAGGACTTTTGCAGAGATTCTACTGGATGGTAACTGGATACAGGAGACGTGGTCATAAAAAGGTGTTTATGGTCAGAAAACATCATCCCTGGAGAAACAGTAGGTACACAAGGCAGAGAAGGGCTTTGAGGGGACTTGGAGCTCGGGACAGGATTTTATTCACCGGGCACAGGGAAGTCAAGACCGGAAGACTAGCCCTTATGTGCATTGATTTGGAGCAGAATAGAGATGGCCAGGAACACTGAACAAGGAGCTGTTTTCTCTACATAGCAAATACCATTACGATTTACTGACTCTGTGCTCCCTGCCCGTCTGCCTCCAGTACTGAGCCCAGAACCCATGTCAAGCCGAAGTGGAAATTGACTAGTTTCAACTGCCAAGGATGTAAGGTCAAGGATCCCGATGGGCCATTGCAATGCTTTGTGGACTTAGGATAATTTTTTCTCTAAAACCCCCCTTGTTTGGGGGGGTTTGCAGAAATTTGAGCACTTTGACATTCTTTAGAATGGGATGGGGAAAGTGAATGATATGTATGACTCCACTGAGGATGCCATGTCTAGAAGACTGAGCTGCTTGGTGTTAATGACGTTAGTGGGTATGTCATGTGTCAGGTCCATCAATATGAAACTGCCATCTGTGCAAGACGGCCCCACCCCCACCCTGACAAATGACCACAACAGTGTTGTAGGGTGCACGCCGTAATGCACGTTCCATGCTGGGGAATTGGAGAAATGTGAAGTTTCCGGCTAAGCTCTGAGGGTCTGCAACTGTTAAACCATTTCTATTTCAAGTGAAATGATTCCTTAAGATGGAAGGAAGGTTTTTGTTCTCATTATCAGGTAGTCATTAGCTAAGCTATTGTCCATCTGCTAACTTGAAAGTTATTGGTGTCTTTTGGGAAAGAAAAATAAAAAACAAAAATTTTAAAAAGAGACTAGAATTAGTTTTGTGTGCTGCCAACCATAAAAGATACCATTTGAATTTATGAATAATAGATAGAAAGGCTTTCACTTGGACTCAATTTCTTTGGCTGCTACCAAACTTCTCCGTGAAGAAAATAGCAATTAACTTAATGCCAGTCACTCTCGGGACACATTGGGAAATACGACGGGAACACTAGATGTTGTCAGAAATCATTTTTGGTTGAAATGAGTCTTATAATTTATTGCTTCTTGGGTTTCTTATGCTTGTAAAAAGGGTTCAAGTACAGAGAAATGCTGAAACTCTTTTAATAGGAGACATATTCTGATTTAGATCAGTTAAATTAACACAAAAGTTCTCTACCTAATTCCTCACACTGTAATTCTGCTGCATAGGGCGGGAAAGGAGGCGGGAGGATCAGGAAGTGGGAGGGTCAGGAAGTGGGAGGATCAGGAAGTGGGAGGATCAGGGAGTTGATGATGTTTAATAGCCATTAGCTCTTAGGCAAAAGTCTTCTCATGTTATAAAATCTACTTTTAGAATAGATTTTTTTAAATTAATTTTTTCATGATGACATTGGTTAATGAAATCTAATAAGTTTCAGCTGAACATTTTAACAATAAGGCATATATATATACACACACACACACACACACACACACACACACACACACACATATATATATATATATATATATATATATATATATATATATATTTGTATTGTGTGTTCACCTCCCATAGATTTCTTCCTGTCACCACATATTTGACCCCCTTTACCCCATCTACCTACCCCCTCCCTTCACCCCTCACCCTCTGGTAACCACTAGTCTATAGTCCATGTCCATGAGTCTCTTTTTGTCTGTTCTATTCATTTGCTGCTTTTAGGTTTATATCCCATACATAAGTGATATCATGTGATTTTCAACTTTTTCTGTCTGGCTTATTTCACTTGGCATGATTATCTCGAGGTCTATCCATGTCGTCTCAAATGGCAGTATTTCATATCTTCTTATGACTAATATTCCATTGTATATATGTGCCACAGCTTCTTTAGCCAATCATCTATCATAGGACATTTTGGTTGCTTCCATGTCCTGGCCACTGTGAATTGTTTTGAAAATTAAATAAATAAACGTAAAGCTACATTGTTGAACTATGAAGTATAAGAGTATTCTTAAGTTTTTTCCAAGTCTTTTACATATTTGACTGCTTATATTAAAATTTGAAGGCACGAGCATGTTTTCTGGGTTCAGCACGAGAAATATTTTGTTTATTATCCCTATCTTTCTCAAAGGAATTTAAGAGGATTACATAATCTTCAAGATTGAGGGCACACCTGGGAATGAAGTGTGGTTTTGTCCAGCCTTCCTCTCAGGATCACACTTGAAAGCAGGTCAATCCACCTTAGTGTGACCATACCCCATGACTACACATTCGTCTCATTGCCAGGCAGCTTTGAGGTTAGAAACTTATATTGAACTAAAATTTGTCTCAATATAACTTCCATCCACTGGTCCTAAATTCTACCACACCAATATACAATTTATTTTTCTTGCAAATTACGGTCTCTTAAGACTTTGGAGACAGCTTCTTTATTCTTTCTCTGAGAGTCTTCTGTGGAGGAATCTGGAAGGAAATTACATGTTGTTATATTGAATGCTTTAGATATGTTTCGTACGTGTTTGTAGGAGCCTGGAAGTCTGTTTCATTCTGAGAATGACACCTCTACCTTCCTCGTTGTCCTGATAAGAGCAGGCCGTCAGAAATGGACAAATGGCACACATTCAGTCAACAGCATTATCGAGATGTCTCAGCCATGGATAAAAAATAGAATTGCGCTTTTCTCCTGGTTCTTTCATTTCCTAGGGCAATATATATAATTCTAGCTCTCTCGTACCTCCCTAGTGGCTGTTATGGAAATGGCCGGGAAGGTCGCAACTCCTGAATCCAAGTCTGGATTTTCTCCAATGCCTAAAGTCCAGTCGATATTGGGCAATTCCTTTCCTTCTTATTTGGTAGCAATTGAAAGTGCCAGTGGAGCAGCCAAAGATGCCATCGATCAGCGATGACCGATCAATACGCAAGTAGCCAGGGCCCGATTTTCTTGTTAGCCTTCTAGTGACTCAGAAAAAAATAAACCGGTCTTAATAAAGTCACCAGTTGAAGTAGTTGTGTTCGGACGCGTAGGGTCACTGTGTTGTTCCGCGGCAGAGCACCACCCAGACTTCCTGTTTGGGGTGGTCGCCTGCCCTGTGACGGTTACACAGAGATCTTAATGCTTTATGCACTGTGCAGCGTCGTTTGACATGCACAGTACCCCTATTGTAATATTTCTGGTTACATGAGTTTATTTGGTGAGATAGACTTCATCCTGTTTAAGTGATAATTTTTTTCACATTTGGATCTTTTTTTACAAAAAGAAAAAGTTAACTTGTGATCTGGAAGGGGTAGAAAAATTGAATTCTAAATCCAGGACATAACCCCTTAACACTGAAGTAGAATGTAGAAGAGAAAGCTATTGCTACAAAACAAACAAACAAACAAACAAAAACTTGATTGAGCCGTAAATTATACACCAGTACATACAGTGTACCCATTTAATGTGTATATTTCCATGATTTTGAAAAACATATAAACTCATGTAACCACTGCCACGTGAAAAACTAGAACATGTCTGTCATGTTAGAAATTCCCTCCATGTCTTTGCCAGATATTTCTGATGCCTTCAATCCCTGTCCCAGAGCAAATACCAATTAGCCTTCCATCAATTTATATTAATTTGTCTTTTCTTGAGTTTTATAGAAATGGAATCACAAAGTCTGCATTCTTTCACATCTGGCTTCTTTCACTTGGGATAATGTTTCTGAGAGACATCCATGCTTTTGCATGCATTCTTTTTATTGCTGGGTATTACTCCATCGTCTAAGTCTATGACACTTTGTTTATCCATCATTTGCGGAAGGGCATTTATGTAAAAGGCCTTGTACATAGGCTTTCACTTGTCTTGGGTAAATACTTGGGGATGGAATTACCCGGGTTGGAGGCATTTCACTGCATTTACATTCCTTTGATGATTAATGTTAATCATATTGTTGGTATGTATTAGTCATTCGTAAACCATTTGTAAAATATCAATGCAAATCTTTTGTCCATTTTAATTGAATGTTTGTTTTATAATTAAGTAGTAAGTGCTTTTATATATTATGGACATAAGTCCTTCATTATATATATTGTTATATATGTAATTATATATGTGATGTATATGTGTGTATATACATATATATACATATATACTTTTCAATCAATTAATGGACTACCTTTTCATTTCAAGGGGGTTTTTTGAAGACTAGAAATTTTAAACTTGTTTTTTATTTTCTAAGATATCTTAGCCTATCCCAAAGTTACAAATATTATAACATAAATATATATATGCATTTTTAACTTACAGCAGTCTACCTTTATGTAATATTATATTGCTTCACTTAAAGTGTAAGAACTTTAAAACATCAAACTTTTATTTCACTCTTCCCATTCATATACTTTTGTTTTCATAGATTTTATTTCTATATATATATATATTATAAAGTTCACAATACATTTTTATTGTTTTAAAGTCACTTATCTCTTAAGAAATTAAAATTTTTTATTTATAGTTTCATACACATTTACAATTGCTGGCACTTTTTATTCCTTTTAAATGACCCAAGTCTCTAGATGGGACACATCATTTTCTCTTTAATGGAAGATTTTACTATTAATTTTTTTTTTTTTAGTGCAAATTTTCCGGAGACTGATTATCTCTGTTTATCTGAAAGTCTTTATTTGACCTGCATTTTTGGTATTTTCACCGTGAATAGAACTCATTTCGTCTGCTGTGACCCTTGTCAGTCTCTTCTGGATTCGGCCCCGAGTGGTCAGTGAGGACTTTCTTCTCTGGCTGGTCTCCTCACCTTGTACATCATTTGGAAATTGTTCAGCTTATAGCTCCAGAGTCATGCTTTCCTTGGCCATGTGCAGGGTAGCCCTATGCAAGCACAGCTCAGTCCGTATTTAGCAAAGGCTCCAGGAGACTCCAGAGAAAATTCTGGAGTTATTTTCCACTGCACATTCTTCTCTAGAACTTTTCCCTGCACTTTCGAGCTGCCTCATCTTCCCTGGACTCAAATCTCATCTCTGTCTTCTCAATTCAGAAAGATCGCCTTGCTCTGCTTGGAGTCCCCCCTCTCTGTGCCGTATCCCAGAATATGCTTCTAGACAGAAATCTGGGCTTATGGTAGGGTTCGCCTTGCTCTTTCCATTCTCTGGCTCATAGAAGGGTCTGTATTCAAAATTATACTGTGACTCTGTTAGGGTCTGAAATGACACTTCTGCCATATACAACTAGACAACTGGACACAATATATAAAACAATGGTTTGTAGGCCTTGGAAAATAGGTAGCAGAACATTGTGCTTCAAGAGAAAACTGATACTCTTGTCATGACACCATAATATTCTTCCATAACTCTATCTTATTATTTATTTTTTGCATTCACTCAGCACATCTGTACAGAGTGGGAAAATCAAGGGTTTTTTTTTGCTTTAACTTCTCATCCTTTGCAAGAGCTTATGAGCTCATTTATTTTTTTGGTCAACTATTTAAAATGGACGTTTTCAGTAGACTAATGGTTAAAATTCAAGTATTGATATTTGAAGGTTGAAGATTGATACTGTATTTAAAGTCTACTGTGGAGTTGGGGAAAGTCACTGATGTCAAAATGAGGGATTCTCTGAGCTAGTTATTAGATTTCTCATTCTTCTGAGAGTGCCTTTTGTGAATTCATCTATTCTTCTTCTTCTTCTGTCTTTGAATCTGTCATGACATGTAAGTAAGCATTATTATTTTTTTAATCCTGAAGAATAGCAGTTTTAAAATATTATTCCACTGAAGAGCTAAAATAAAATAACCGCTTCTTGGAAAGTTAACAAGTAAACCCTGGTTTCTGAGGATGCCATTTCCCTGTTTGTTTCGGTCCCCCGGCATATAGCTCTTTTGACTCTACATGCCTGGCAAACATTTTAAATGGGAAGGATAATAAAACATAAACTTCTGAAAAAGTAAAGAAAATAAGGCCTCTATGAACATACCAGAGCTTCTTGCTTACTCATACTTCCCCACGGATTTAGGAAGAAATTGTGATGTGAAATGACCATTTGAGTTTTTTTTTCACTTTCCTTTACCAGTGTGTGTGATTAACCCCATCAATTCACTACGCCATGGATTTCTGGAGGTTGTCTTAACCCAAAGAAAAGGATGTTCACATAAGGTGGGAAACCGGGTAGCAAGGTGGAACGTGATGACGTGCTGTTTCCCCAAGCACGCTAAACTCTTTCAGATCCATTATTTACGGTCATGTCTTCTCTCAAATTAAACATTACATACTGTTTTATCTTCCTGGAATGTCTTTCCCAACTGTCCACCGGGAAGACTTTAGACACTATTCGATTCTCAATTCAAACACTTTGCTATGAAATTTCTTTTCCTTTATCAGACAATTATATTCGCCGCTTTTCCTATGCTTCCTGTAATAGTCAATACAATGGTAATCTTACTACGGTTACTATTAAGAATGTGATGCTTTGTTCATTTTAGATTTTCTGCGGTTCAGTTTGCTGTATCCTAAATGTTGGAGAGGTCATTGAGAAGGGAGGACTGACGCTTGACCTGCATGTCAAGGTCATTGAGAAGGGAGGACCGACGCTTGACCTGCATGTCACCTGAACTTGGACACTCAGTGTCCTCGCCCTTCCCCTGTCTCCTGTCTTTGGAATGAATGCTCTGCCTACTGTTTCCACAGTGGGAGTCATGTTAAAGGATGCAGCTTGGAGAGAGCGATGTGTTGTTGAGACCATCTGGACGGAATATGTGACTGAACCCAGTTAAGGCCTTGCTAAAAACTTTTAAGCTTCTGGTGGGTGAGTGTGGGAATCTACTCGTCTTGCGTCGCCAAAGACTAGCCTCATATGTAAGTTCCATTGTTTTGTAAACCTGTCATCTACCAATCAGAGTGGCCTGCTTCTTTCTTTCATCTCTCCTTGCCCTCTGTGTGTGTGTGTGTGTGTGTGTGTGTGTGTGTGTGTGTGTGTGTGTTGGGAGGCAGTTTCAGATTCCACACCGGAAGCTCCCAAGGGTAAGAACCAGCACCGAAATAACAATACTGACCTTAAATCCTCGCTTTTGCACTAACGCTCACACTTTATATGGCCCCTTTGGGGTATATTTTTAACTCATGAAGATGCTTAGTTGCGCACAACATGCTTGCACCTGTAGCACAAAGAATAATAGGTCTCTGTCCTTTAGAAATCAGTGAGGTTGCATAAAATACCACATAACAGCTTATAAAATACACTAATACATATCCACACACTGAGATACACAGTGTGCACTCTGATAAAAGGGAAATACATTCTATCTGTATCTGACACCTAATGACCTTGATTGCCTTCTCCTAATTCTGATAAGAATCCTGTGAGGCAGGTGTATTGATTCGGTTCATGTTCATCCCCAAACTAGAGGATGAAGCGGAATATGTATTTGCCTTTTCTAAATAGAAGAAGCCAGGAAGTAGGTAATCCAAGACTAGTAGAGTGATCCTACGGTCAGAGAAGAAGCAGGGTCCTTCCAGCTTTACTTCATGGAATTGCCAGATTACAACCCTCACAGCAGCAAATTTCATAGTGAATGTTGCACTTGGAGAATAGGAGAAGATATCCTCCCTTAGAGGAGACTTTTGGAAGGCTTATGCAAAACTTCCACTTTGGCAGGAAATCAGCATCTGCAAGTAGGCATTGTCATTGGACCTTGCAGGCGAAGGCCTGCAGGCAGGGAGTGATGGAAAGGGGCCTGGAGCTAGAAGACCCGGATTCTTGGCCAGTTCAATCATTTACTAAAGATGAGACTTGGAACCTCTCACTTCTGAGCATGCTAGTCTTCTCACTGAAAATGTTGGTATTATTTCCCATCTGATAGATGCTTTGTTATGATTAAATGACAGGCAAACTCTGACTTGCTATACTAATTAGTTCTTAGAGGAGTTGAAAGTTTGGTTACTGTGGTCACCATTAGGTAACTGAAACAAGGAAATAAATAAAGAAGGTGCTTCGTGTTATCAAAAGCTGCAGATTTTTCAAGCATTACAGCTGTATAGTGTCAATCAATGGTCTTTGGCACCTAGTCAATGACAACAGGAATCCCCAATTTGGGGTGCAGTGAAGGAAACTGTATTCAGTGCCAACAGCTCAATTGTGATACAGTCCAGCTGGGGGACAGCATGGCTGCCAGGCGGCCCTCAGGCTAGGCGGCTCTCCAGCTAGATAGCTCTGCTCCTGTGAGATGTCTTTGATGTTTCAGCTCAGGTGGGGGAGAGATGGTCTTCAGTAGAAAGGGAACACATGCTCCCCATAGCAAGGAGGACTTAACTTATTTAGAGAGAAGTCCCCACCTCTGGTCCATGATTGGTTCATTACCATGGAAGAGAAGAGGCCAATCCTTACAATTCCATTGACTCAAAAAGCACTGTCCTGATTGGTCAAAATGGAGACACTCTGATTGGTCAGCGAAGATGCTGACTGGGGAAGATACAATTGCATTGCTCTGATTGGACAAAGAAAGTTGCAGCTCTATTGGTTGAAATACCATTCTAGGAACTCCTTTATAAGAGCTGGCTCAGAAGGCAGGAACACAGTACAGGCAGGCAGTTCAGTGCAGGAGGTCCACAGCTTAGCGGATGCTTCTTTCCTAAGTGCAATTTTTGTGAGAGGCCGCTGTTTGGAAACGATCATTAGGCTGTTTTTAAACTTGAGCCCAGTTAGCCACAGAAGCCCTCTTTGGTAGGAATGTCCTTTATCAGGTTCAACGAGAGCCACTTTCTTTAACAAACGTGAGAATGTGTTTCCCGTTTTCACTTTAGAGCTCCTGTAGGTTGTGGTTTCCACCAGAGTATGCATTTTTCTGGGCATGCTTCTTACAAGAAGTGCTTAGGATGAATGAGACTGAAAGAACTGGTGGAGACCGAGACCACAGAACTCAAAGAAACGTCACATCACGTCTCGCTAACCTGGCCACTTGGTGGGAGCGAAAGCAGAGCCTTGGGAATTGGGGAAGAGTTCTCCAGCAGCTGTGGGTCCATCCTGCACCCCAACCTCAGAGTGGTGAGTTTTTATTAGAGCTCTACCAGGGAATGAGAATTTTAGAGTATGCAATTAGCTATTTAAGAACTTAATTTCCTTTAATAGGACATAATAATTTCTCCTTGATTTATCAGTTGTTTCTTCAAAGTCATTTCCTATTTTTTTGCTTATTCAATTGTCTTTTTCTGATGAAGTAAGTTCAAAACAATGAAAGTTCCAGTTATTCCATTGTATAGGGGAGAAACTGAATTGCAGAAGGAAATAACAAATGATTCCCAGAATGATGTGGCATGCGCAGTTCTGGCTCTGCCGCTTACAAGTTCAGGTTCTTGAACAAGTTATTTAGCATTTCTGAGCTTGGATTTTCTCATCTGTAAAATGGGGCTAACGATACCTACCTCTCACAGCTATTGTGGAGTTAAACAAAAACATCCAGCGCTTTGCCTACCACACAAAAATCGTGCATCATTCCGTAAATGGCACTTGTTATTATTTAGTCCAGGTCAAGGTTGTATTAAGACACCCAGGACTCCTGAAGTAAGTCTAATGCTCTTTCCACTCCATGACAATGCCCTTCCTGGCCCATCACAGTGGCCACAGCCAAATGGTGGGCGGCCGTCCACTCATCTCTTTATCTGAGTGGGAGGTAGGGAGGGAGAAACAGGAGCCTTCCTAGATCATGGATGGTGTGATATAGCAAGAGCTCTTAGAATGGTAAAACAGGAAGGGACCCAGGCTGTTTACTTCTGTTCTCAATTTACAGATGGAGAAACTGAGGTCCAGAGAGGAGAGGGACTTTCTAGAAATCAACGGTTTTGCTTTTATCTTAGTGATTTTTTTTTTCCTTTGGAATTTTCTGAGTTGCAGCAAAGCCCAAATGGATTTGTCTGTTCTGCCTTGTCTGGCCTCATATGCGAAGGGCAACATTTGGCACAGAAGGAAAGTAAAGCCCAATTATGGCTGTCTGCGGCAGCTGGCATAGTTAGAATTTTAATATACACTTAATAGTGGTTTTATGGCTCTCTGTTTGCAGCAGGCTGGCTTCTCCTGCATGTCACTAATGAATCTGGTTTGCTATGGATAGAATGGGTCAATGGATGTGTGGTCTTTTACAAGGAATAAAACACTGTTCAGATGCATCCTATAAAATGTCTTTGGGCTTAGTAGTATCTCTCTCTTGATTCTTAAAATTCTCAACACTGCACAGCTTAGCAATAGGAATTATTCTTTGAAGTATAACTTTTGTCCAGGAAACTAGTTTTGGATGGAGAAGGCGTGGGAGGAGGTATTATTCTATAGAAGAGGTTTTTTTGGAAGAATTCCAGATTGTACACCTCAATAGGACCTTAAAGATTTCTAAGACATCTCCCTATGTTTTCAGATAAGTAAAATAAGGCCTAAAGAAAGGAAGCGACTTGGTCTAGGTTCCATAACTAGATGATGACAGAACGGGGGCCAAGCTTGACCTTGATTTTGAGACAAAATACAGACTTTACATAAAGTTTGTTTTTGTTTTTTAGAATCCATGGGAAAAGGTAGAGAGTGCAATATCACACTGCAGAGCAATTTAAGTTCAGATGAGTAAGTTCTTGAGTAGAAAAATAAAAGGAAGCAAATAAGTAAGTTAATTAATAAATAAAAAGCTCCCTGGTGAATAATTTTCAAGCCAAATATAAGCTAGATTGTCAGCTAGATCGAAGGTGGGCATTTCAACCCTTGCAACGTTGAACTGAGTGCTTAGAACACGTGCAGTTGATTGATTAATCAGCTAACCGTTTCATTTCTTGGGTAATTGTCTTTTTGGGTTACCTGAGCAGTCCCATAAGAGAGGGCATTGCCTGCCCGCTTATACTTATGAAGGATCTAGGTCACAGGGCTGGGGATGGGCACCAATTCCTGCTCTCCCACGCTGAAAGGCCGAATCTTCAGGCCTGCAGCTCAGTTCACTGGGGTGTGATTCCTGTAAAAGATGAGATTGGGTTTGCTGGGCTCTGGCTGAGTTCTATGTGTTGGACATCTCTCACCTCTGAGTCACCTGCCTGGCTAGGGAAGGTGATTCAGCCAAAGCTAGATGGTCCTGGGTCCATGGACAGGCCCTAAAGCAGCAGCCTGGTCACTTCGGATGTGGAGCGGAGTATCCAAGCCCTCCGGAGGTTTGTTGAATGTGCCTGTAGTAGGGGCCCAGTTGCATGCAAAGACCTCAAAGGAGACCTAGAATGAGATGGAAAGATTTCTGGCGATGCCAGTGCAAAGTCGGACTCCTCTGTCGGCCTCTCACTCTGCACCTCACAGATATGAGCTTGACCTGGTTTGTGCCCCCAGATTGGTGCGAAGTCAAAAGACAGCCTGTTCCAAAGACAGCCCTTGCCAAAGAAGCATGTTCTCTGTGTTGTTTCTGTACCTTAACCCTACCGGTTTGATAATCAGCAGAAATAACAACACCATGTATAATAATAAAAAGAGCTATTAATGAAATGACTATGATTTTCAGATACTTTACAAACATTATCTTATCTAAACTTTACATAACCTTCTGAGGAAGGTATGATTCAACCCATTTCTCAGATGCAGACATTGAAACAAGAACAGTGAACCAGGTGGCTTAGGGTCACAGAAGCTACCTAGGCTACCGAGAAGAAGATCACATTGAAACAATTCTGACCCGGAAGTCAGTGTTCTTTCTATGACATTACACATTCACATGTTTCTTTACAGTTTACAAACCACATTCATTTCTACCAACTCATTTGACTTTTGACCCTTATTTTACACTTTAGGAAACTGCCCAGATATGTATCTGTAGGAAGTGCAGAGCTGGGATTGAAATCTAGGTCTCTCTGGCATTAGAAAAAAAAAATGAATGGATTTTTTAGAATGTTGTGATGACCTGGGATTTGAGAATACCTTCACTGTGACTGGGTTACAACCTTCTTCCCTCATGGGTTTCTGAGGGAGACATAGTCACAGGGAGTTATGGAGAATAGAGGTGAAGAGCTCATTATTATTAGCTGAGATTTGGCCCAAAGATCCAACGCGGAGAATTCTGACAAACCCATCTGAACTACGTGGCACCCTCTTAACGTAACCAGGCCCTGGTCTCCTGCACACTGGGAGGCCAGCGGCTCCGTTTCATTGCTCTGCTCAGTGTGCATCTTGGTTTTTGTTTTTTTTTTTTTTGCTTTTTTTCCAATGTGGGCCTTTGAATGGGAGGAGCAGCAAAAGAGAATCACAGAGCTGCAAGCAGGCTCCAACTTTGAATGCACACTGGCTTGTGACTATCAGGGTAGCTTCTACCAGGGTGGGAAAAAGAACAGAAGAAGAAAGGAAATGATTTTTTTTCTCTTCATTCATACCTGGCTTTGAAGGGCAGCCTGCCATGTTGCCTCTTCCTCCTTCGAATGCCCCCTGCCTTCCTCTCCAAACCAGCCCCACCCCTGATTTGTCGGACTATCAGGACTCCTCACTTGCCTCCTCCTTATCCGTTGGATTTTATCAAACCTTTCGGAATACCAGAGATCTCGGTTTTTCCCCCTGCGGCTTGGCTGTTGACCCTTTTGTTTCCTCGAGGGCCACAGGTCTCTGTCTACTGTTAGTAATTAGCACAAAAGGTCCGTTCCTTCCTCCACTCATTTCGTCCCAAAGTAGAAATGTGAAACCGAGTACCTTCTCGGCGGCTAATTTGGCTGGCAGTAGGGTAACTCTATATATTGGTGGAATCAAATAAAGAACATTTACTGGAGAAATAGCTGGGTGTGGATTTAATTTCAATATCAGGATCAATACTGAGGCAGTGACAGGGACTTATTATATAATTTATGTAAGCGGCCAGACTGTAGCATCAGCCATCTATCCGTGTTGATGCCAAATGCAGGTGAAATGATCGGCGTTTGGTTCTGTTGCCGTTCAGCTCTGCTAAGTGGACATGTGTAAGATGAATATTTAAACACAACAAAAGCAGGCACTTGATGTTCAGTGAGTGTTGATGAAGAAGCAGATAGATGAGTTTTGGCAGGAGTCAGGCTGTCTGAATTTCCAGCCCGGATTTGCCGCGAAGCGACATCGTGACCCTGGACCATTCCCCGTTCTGGGTCTCAGCTTTCCCACAGTGAGATGAGAGGGTGGCTCTCCATTGCTGTGGTGTAGGAGTTATTGGCCGACGGGGAGCAGCGGATTGCCTGAAAAGCCCTTGTTCCCCTCGTCTCCGAAAGTCCAATTTCATCTCCTTTTATGAGCTTTAGATGAAACAGCATCTTCTCTAGCAAGCCTGTCAGATTCCTCCCCACAACCCCCCACACCACCCTGCCCCCGCTAAAGTAACTTGTCTTGTTTTTCAACTCCCAATGCATTTCAATGAGCGCAGTTTGTGCAGCTCGACACTTGTTGTTGTTGTTGTTGTTGTTATTATTATTAACATACTCTGGTCTTCTATGTTGAAATTCTTAATATCAGCGTGAGCATTTAATTCATTAATGTATCTCATAGTTCTTAACACGGTGGCCAGCACACAGCGGGTGTTTATTAAGTGTTTGGTAGGTCAGTGAATCAGTGACGGAACTGACTGGATAAATGAATGAATATGCGCGTAAATGAAGAAACAGGTGAACAACTATGCGTAGGGCTGGGAAGGGACTGAGCAGTGCCATGCCTGCAAATCCAACCTTCGTCAGCATGATCGCTCTTACGCTGTGTGAGGTCTTGTGCTGTGAGGCACCGTTTCTTTGTGCACATGATCTCACCGCCGAGCTTCGCAGCGATCACGATCACATATGGTAGGTATTGTCAGTTCTAGTTTAAGATGAAGAAACTGAGATTTAGAAAAACTAAGCATTTTACCCAAAGATTCGGAAACCCAGTGTGTCCGACTACAGAGGCCATGTCTGGAGCCCCTGGACTATAGGCCCGCCATCTCCAGGGGATCGGGCAGAGAACAAGGGAAGGGGTTTAGAAGGATGGAGAGCGCATGGCTGGCTTATCTCTTCAGTATTTGCCATTTGCATCTTCTTTCCTTTTGGAGTTTCACAAAACGCGACCATTTTATTTTCAAATGATGCTCAGGCAATTGGTGTCTGTTCGTTTTCCAATGAGACCACAGACGACTTTCAGCCGATACGTTGCCCAGCGTCAGCTTGGGTGTTGTCCTTGGTTTTACTTTAGAATGAACACTGTGCAATTGCGTATAGTCTCATCAGCATTATATTAGGAAGGTCTGGAAATGCCCTTTGTTTTAGTGAGATACTGGCCTAAGAGACCTATTATGGTGGGACCTTCATCAGCTCAACTTGAAAACATTTCCCTGGGTTGTGGGGCTCTGTAATGTTCTTGATTAACACTCAGCAAGTAAGCCTGTGCTTCGTCCGTCTGGGGTCTTGCGGCCATCTGGATGGCCTCAGGACTTCCTAGAAGGGGGCTGCATAAGAACAATGTCTACTCAGCTGACTCCCCACTTGGAGATGAGGGTTTATAATCTGACAGTCGCTAGTTCAGGGGTCTAGGCCTAAATACCAGCTCTCACATAGCCTTAGTGATATATCTTTTCTTTCACGTGGACTCTGGGAGGATCCTGTGGTTTCAAGGATGAACTGCAGACACCCAACCAGTCTTCATTATGCGTCCGTAGGTGGCCAGGGGCTCTGTCCAGAAGGCTGGTTGTGTGCCTCAGGTCTGTTTTGTTTTTTTTTTTAAGTTATAAAGAGATACTAGCCCAGCCACAGTGAGGCCACGATGTCCCGCCAAGTTTCTCCCTGGCTTGGGTCCCATTCAATCCCCCTTGGCTACTGCTCAGAGCCATGCTGTTTATGGAGAGAGTTCTCGGAACAATGGGTGACAGCAATCCAACTCTGGAGCGTCTGACCCAGATCCTGATTTCCTACTGTTATTTCCATCTCTCTGAGCGCAGGAACAGAGGGGACGATGACCAACTCTCTTCCCACTGCCATCTGAGCCTCCGAGCTGTTCTTTCCAGAACTGGTGTTTGTGTAAATATCTCCTATGTTCTGGTGCTCTCCATACTCCTGTGGCCCCGTCTTGTATCAAACCTGCATCAGGATATTGTGAACATGGATGCAGGATGCTCTCTATAGTCCAGTTCTTCGATATTGCCTCCCCTATTCAGAACTGCAAAGAATCAGTCTCAGTCAAGCTGTCTTGACCAAGAGGGCAATTGGTGTTATGACAGTTTCCCTATTAATTCTTTCCCATGTGGCTGTTCTAGGCTTGGGATGGCTGAGATTTCTGTTGAGCTCGGGCACGCTATATTTAAAGGACTGCATAAACAGCTTCGATGACCGCTCACTAATCTGACAGGCTGCTAGACCAGTGTGCAGTGTCAAGAGTGGTGTGTAAGAACAGCACTGCCAAATCAGTCCAGGCTGGTCCTAAGACTAGACGGTCCTTTGCTATGAGTAACTCGCACAGCTCCACAAACATGCCTCAGATCTGTTTCTTTCTGCAATCTGGTTAGATTCCACTGGGACATGCTTTCATTCTTATAATTCTATGATTTATGATTGCAATGATAAGCCTCCTGTAATCCTGAAGCTTAAAAGGCCTCAGCACCTTGGCCTGAAGAAGTCGTCAGGTTTGATGAAGACGGAGTTGGCCTTAGCGTCAGAAACTCTGCTCAGGTCATCTGGCAGCAAATCATGAGGTTGGTCTGGTCTTCCTCTCTTTCGCTGCCTCTCTCCACATTCTCTCTGGCAAATTCACGAACACATAACCTACTGAATTAAAGCCAGTTTTAGTTCCAAAGCCAGTAGGAAATAAGATCCTGGGGGAGAATTTTAAGTAATTTCATTTCAGCTGATTAACGTGTTTAGATATAAGGCATCATAGTTTATCCTTGGAAACGCTGAGTTAAAAGCACACTGACTATACTGAGTTCCAGCCGCTAACGAATTGGCGATGGTATCTATTTAAAGCTTTTGATGACTCGGTAAAAAAAATTCCTTGAAAGCTTTCCCAATTCCTTACTCATAAGGTCTAGAGTTCCCAGGCACCTGGGAGACAAATTCTTATCCATCAAAGGTCTGTTTCCACATAGTTATTTTTACAGTTTGCTCTTGATTTAGGCTTAGTCTGGTTTCTAAGCCTGTTCTTTTTCCTATTTTGAGTATAGTCTAATTTAGTGGTTTATATTCCCTACACTTCAAGAATGATACAGGCACATAAACAGAGTTTATGACCAGCCAATTTCATGTGGCAAGGAGTAAAGAGGCCCTCCTAAAAAAGATCTTAAACCCTTCTACACAAAAATAGCATGTCTAGAGATACGTGGGCACTTTGCAGATGGCCACTAGCTACTCTTTATGTCCCAGACCTATACAAAGACCAGATCGATATTGCTATCCTAGGGTGCTTACAGTCTTCTGTGAGATAAACAGTAAAGAGAGCTAATATGTTTTCAGTTCTTCCAATGTGCTAGGCATCTCGCTAAGTGCCGGGCATGGGCTATTTCGTTTGGCCCTGGCAGCTGCAATCACACCCTTGTTTTAAAGATGAGAAAACCGAGGCAGTAAAGGCACCGAATAAATTCCCCAAGAGAACATCGCTAGGATGTTCGGGAACTGGCATTGGGAGTAGGTTCGTGCGATCGTGTTGTCCCATGTAACCACCATGTGACACTGGGGGATGGAAGGACGATGTAACTTTATATGAAGGAAGGTGGTACTCTTTGGAATGACAAGGGGGATGTCGCCTGCCTTCGCCCGGAAGGCGGAGGGAGCTGGAGGGGAAGCGTTCGCTTGTATGCCGATTCTGGGACAGCCGTGGACCACGAGTGCTCGCCGTGAGGGAGGGAGACAAGGACGGGGCAGGACACAGCATCACGCCGGGTAGCAGCGGGCGTCAAGCTGAGGCTGTGCTCAGAGCCCCAGCTCCCCCTTCCTGAAACATTTCCTGCTCACTGGGGACATTCTTCCACCTGTCCTCCCTGAGAAAGTGTACTTGTCACTAGAGCGTGATGCAGTGGGTAGGGAGTTTGCTGTCAGAAAGATAAAAGTTCAAATTTCCGCTCCATAATTTGCTGCTTTTATTATCTTGAATGTATTACTCCAACTCTCTGAATTTTAATTTTGTTATATATAAAGGGGGGATATTAATACTTTCCTCACAAGCATATCATGAAAATAAAAGCCTGCAGGAAGCAATGGATAGGATCCGACCAGCTGCTCCCAGTGCCTGACATGGGACTCAGGGGCTGTTGGTTCAACTCTGCTCTCAGGGAAGGTTTTTCCCTCACTCTTTTGTATTTTGGGACAATCACATGCCAAGCTAAATTTTCATTCTCAAAAGGGCAGCTGAACACCAGGCCTGACCTTTCAGTGACTGCTTCTTCCCTTAGATGGTTTTTCAAATGTCAGAGATTTTACTAAGGACATTTTCTTGAGGAACAGTTTGGTGCTGCAAAAGTCAGCTCCAGAGCAGGCAGGTTTTCTGCTCGTTATTTGAGGCTGGGGGCCTTCTCATCTGTGAGCCAGTCCTGAGCTCTAAGGGGAATAGGGATGGGAGAGCTGAGTCTCAGGAGATGGTCGCGAAGGAGGCAGAACCCAGCATCTCGCTGTAACTTTTGAGCTGTAGTGAAAACGTGAGGGTCCACGGGTACCTCGAACTCTAATGGGAAGTTTCTTTCCCCCTGGGCGGTGATACGAGGCAGAAGGCTGCTCTGCGAAAGTGCACTGACGTCACGGCAAGCAGCCGTCATCGTAATTGATAAATGCAATTGGAGAGTCAGGAGCTGGGGGCTCCACTCCTCGGGTCATTCGCCACAATGCCGTTTGCAGGTCATCGCCAGGCGTATGCAAAGCATTTTGATCACCATTTCCGTTACCCGAATACGTTTATTTAGTGTTAAAATCTTCTGCTTTGCCCAAAGACCTACCTCAGCATCCCGAAGACCATCAGACGTCGTTCATCCAACTAACGGTCTTCTTTCAATTTGTTTCTTCTTTCCCATCTCCTCCCCTGTCTCCTCCTACTCCTATATTCCATGCTCTTTCTCGTTTGTTTTTGGAAATAAAAACCGTCAACATGGTTAATGGTTGTTATTTTCTCTGTTTAGACTTCAGATCTTTGCTGGGACTAAATAAGCTGTATTTAAATGAAAGTTACCTTAGCTTAGTTTTTCAAGGTGCTAACTAGCTTCTTTTCCCTTAAAAACACTGTGGTCCTTCAGTGTTTTATTCTGTAAATGTTCTCTAAGCACCTTGTGGGTGCCGCCCTGGGATGTAGACATGTGTATCACGGGTTGTCTGTTCTGAAAGACCTCGCAACCATGAAGGAAGAAAAAGACGTGACTAAAATTATTGATAGAGTAGAACAGAAAGAAAGGGATGCAGGGCGATCGAAAGGCAATTGGTCGGTTTTGGCGGACAAGGCTCCGTTCGAGCTGGACCTTGAATGTGTACCGAAAGTAATAAAACCAACCCTTTGTGCTCAAGATACACAGGAGGGATGGGTAACTGGAAATCATCCCGCTCGGGCAACTTAACACTGTCGAGCTTGTCTGGACCCCAGGGCGCATCCAGGGAAGTGGGGGAAAATAAGGATGGAAGAGGTAGATTCGTGCTGATAGATCCAAAGTACTAAAAACAAACAAACGAACAAAAACGCACACGTGGCCAGGAGTCCCCCCATCTTCCCTTCTCCATGGGTCTGCTCTCCAGACCAGTCTCTTTCGGGGGTTCCCTTTGATGTGATCTGTTGAGGGACAGGTCTGTTCCGATGCAGCAGCCACAGAGGCTTGCTCAGTGTCAAAGGGTTAGTGGGAACAACACCCAGAAAGAGAGATGGCAGAAGGCATTATGCGGGGGAGCAGGCTGAGGCCATGTCTTGCCCTCCCACTTCTGTGTGGTGCCTGTCCCCCAACCCTGTTGTTGCAGTTTTTAACCAGTGTGCTAAAAGGTGGACTGTTGTGTAATAGGTAGAAGCTGTGATTAGGAAAAGGGTAATCTTATGACTTCTTCTGGGTAAAGCAACAGAAGGCCAATTTGATTGTCAGAACGTGAACTTTCAGCTAATAATCTAAAGTCAAAGACACCGGAAACGTTTTATGTCTTTCCATTGGTGTTTTGCATTCAGGGTATGGCAACACATCTTTCAATTAAAAAGCTTTTTAAATTGACAGACTGACTGTTCATGCTGATTAAACACATCAAACGTCAAAGCAAAAGCTTACGTGTAAAACTTAATGCACCCTAGTAAAATTATCCCCTTCATAAACTATGGTGTATTGGGTTTTCCTTTTAAAAATACACAATATTCACGTGTATATGTAGTAAGCGCAATGAAATAATAAACTCGGTTTGAGTTATTTAGTGCTGCTGAGAAAGAACAGGCTTGAAAAAAGTAAAAATATAAAAATATGTGCTAAAAAGAACAATTTGTGTCAATCGCATGCTACAACTCATTACCATGTTTGTTAATGAAAAAAAGTAAAATCTCTATTAGCATATTATTAATAACCATTGAGAATCTGTATTTACTCATAGATAACCTAAATTTGCTTTTACTTAAAAAAAATTATTTAACTTAGAACTTTCTAAAATTTAGACTGCTTTTCTTTTCTATTAAGCCAAATTGGCAAGATTTACTACTCAACAGTGTTTTCTGTTATGTCAGATGTTGTTGAATGAAATAAATACAATTTGTAAATGAATTTAGATTTATTGTTTACATACATTAATAGATTGGCTTGACATCCATAAATCCTCTGCCCTGGAATCCAGTCAGAAAGGTACATATGTCTTTTATTAGTTAAGGAAATCAGTTCTTTGTATAGGAAGACGATTGCGTGAGATTTCTTTTAGACATTAGTAATAAAGAAAAATGGTAGACTACCACGATACTTCTGAAAGAGTTATCTGATTAACAGGAATAAATATGTTTCCTTGTGATTGAGAACATAATCATTACTATATACTCAACTAACATTCATGTGACCTAGTAGTAGACTCTTCACTTAAATGAAATATTTTCTCAAAGTTACTTAAAATTTAACCTAAAAAAGCAGGTCTGATTTCAGTTTCGATGCCTGTAGGTAAGAAAGACTTTTACTTTGTGATAATACTAAGAAAAATCAAGATAAAATAATGATTACACTAATCTCTGAGATAATTGAGGAGGGGTGAACAAAAGGAAGCCTAAACAAATTGACACCTAGAAAGAGATGGTCTTCCTGGGTGAGTCGGGGGCTGTGGCAGCCTCCTGGGGGCTGTGGTGGGCACTGGCTTATGGTACAGACGAGTTGAGGAGAGGGCCTGCCAGAGACTTTGTTTGGTTGAAGAGAGGCTAGCGGGATTGTTGGTGATGTTTGAGGCATAAAAGATGAATTAAAACAATATTTTGTGTGGCCTGAAAATGCTCCCCACTCCCTTCTAAATTTTGCTTTAGCAAGATGCCGAAGTCATTATTGTAGGACATAACCCCAAGGTAGGACAAGTCTCATCCTAATCCATAACCTAGCAAGACAAATTCCATTAGATGTTAAGGGTCAAAATAATCCTCTTTAGTTCGAGGTCCCGCCTTCTGGACCAACTGGGGCAGCTTATCTCCTCTTCCCCCCAGATCCCTATATGGAAGCCTTAACACCCAGTGTGAATGTATTCAGAGATAGGGCCTATAGGGGGTAATTAGGTTTAAATAAGGGTGGAGCCCCGATCAGATAGTATTAGTGTCCTTATAAGAAGAGACACAAGAGCTCTTCTGACTGTCAGTAAGATATGAATGACTAGCTCAATACTTCAGCTGCCAAAACAGGGAAAAAATTGTATACTTGGGGAGAATAATAGATAGATAGATAGATAGATAGATAGATAGATAGATAGATAGATGATAGATAGATAGAAACTCCCTGAACTTAAAATTCTTTAAGCTCTACTATGTTTCAATACAGTGTCTAGTATAAAATAAAAAGTTATGAGATTTAAAAAGAAACAAGAAAATGGAACCCACAACTAAGAAACACACACACACACACTAGACCCATGGATGCCCCAGATGTCACTTGCAACAAGGACATTAGAATAACTTATAAATATGTTCAAAGTTTTACAGAGACATGATAAAAGAATGTTAAGAAGATAGGAAATGAAAAGTATCGAAAAGAACTTAATGGACATTGTAGAACTGAAATAGATATAAAATTGTAGAAAAAGGTATTCTGGATGCGCTTAAGAGAAGACCAAATAGTACAGGAAAAAAGCATCAGGTTGATTGAAATATCTAAAATGGGAGAACACTGAGGAAATAGGTGTCATATCACTTTTACCTGTGAGTCTGAAAGAGTTAAACTGAACTACACCACCTATTATTGGCTAGAATGTGAGGAAAATGCGAGGAAGATGTTATATATTGCTGGGAGAAATATTGACTATTATTGACTTATTAGAAGGCAATATGAACATCTTTTAAAAAACACAAATTCTTCTATCTAGCAATTTCACTTCTGGAATTCTGTTCTTTAGAAATAAATATATAGGGTACAGGCATACCTCAGAGATACTGTAGGTTTGGTTCCAGACCACAATGATGTGAGTGCCATAATAAAGTAAGTCACACAAATTTGGGGGTTTCTCAGTGCATATAAAAGTTAGGCGTAACCTACACTATTATGTCTGCAATAGCATTGTGTCTAAACAAACAATGTGCATACCTTAATTTAAAAAATACTTTATTGTTAAAAAATGCTAACCATCATCTGAGTCTTAGTGAATAGTAATCTTTTTGTTGGAGGTTCTTGTCTCAGGGTTGATGGCTGATGATTGATCAGGGTGGTGGTTGCTGAAGGCTGGGGTGGCTGTGGCAAGTTACAATAAGACAACAATGAAACTTGCTGCATCTATGGACTCTCTCACGATCAGTTTCTCTGAAGCATGTGATGTGGTTTGATAGCGTTTTACTCAACGCTATTCCAATTCTTCAACATTGGAATTGGTTCTCTCGAATCCCACCATTGCTTTTGCAATTAAGTTTATGCAATAGGCTAAATCTTGGCAGTTGTTTCAACAATCTTCATAGCACCTTCACCAGTAGATTCCATCTCAAGGAAATACGTTCTTTGCTCATCCATAAGAAGCAACTCCTCTACCATTCCAAGTTGTGCCATGAGATTTCAGCAATTTGGTGACATCTTCTGGTTCCACCTCGAATTCTAATTCTCTTGCTGTTGCCACCACAACTGCCATTACTTCCTCCACTGAAGTCTTGAACCCCTCAAAGTTATCTAGGAGGGTTGGGATCGAATTCTTCCAAATTCCTTGAAATGTTACTATTTTGACCTCTTCCCCTGAATCTCAAACGTCCTCAATGGCATCTGAAATGGTGAATTCCTTCCAGAAGCTTTTCAGTTTACGTTGGCCGTATCCATCAGAGGCATCACAACCTATGGCTGCTACAGCCTTATCAAATGTATTTCTTAAATAATAAGAGTCAAAATTCAAATTTATTTCTTGATTCCTGGGCTGCAGAATGGATGTTGCATTAGCAGGCAGGAAACAATGTTAATCTTGTTGTACATCTTCATCAGAGCTCTTGGGTGCCCAGGTGCATTGTCAATGAGCAGTAAAGCTTTGAAAGGAATCTTTTTGTTTGAGAAGTAAGTCTCAACAGTAGGCTTAAGATATTCAGTGAACCATGTTGTGTACAGATGTGCTGTCACTCAGGCTTTGTTGTTCTATTTATCTGGCACAGGCAGAATAGATTTAGCATAATTCTTGAGGGCCCTAGGATTTTGGCGATAGTAAATGAGCATCGACTTCAGCTTAAAGTCACCAGCTACATTCATCCCGAACAAAAGAGTCTGCTTTGGAGCCAAGCATTGACTTCTAACTATGATGAAAGTCCTAGATGGCATCCGATATAAGCCTGTTTTATCTACATTGAAAATCTGTTGCGCGAAGCCACCTTCATTAATTATCTTAGCTAGATCTTCCAGATACCGTGTAGCTTCTACATCAGCACTTGCTGCTTCGCTTTGCACTTTTATGTTGTGGAGACGGCTTCTTCCCTTAAACCTCATGGACCAACCTCTGCTCGCTTCGGACTTTTCTCCTGCAGCCTCCTCACCTCTCCCAGCCTTGAAAGAAGTGAAGAGAGTTAGGATGTTGCTCTGGATTAGTCTTTGGCTTAAGGGAATGTCGGAGCTGGTTTAATCTGTCCAGACCACTAGAACTTTCTCCATATCAGCAAAAAGGCTTTTGTTTTTGTTTTTTTGTTTGTTTGTGTTTATTTTGCTTTGTTATCATTCCTGGGGTCATGGGAGTAGCACTTTTATTTCAGGACCTTGTCGTTTGCATTCACAATTTGGCTAACAGGTGCGACAGCTTTCAGCCTGTCTGTTTTCATTTGACATTCATCCTTCACTGAGCTAAATCATTTTAACTTTTGATTTAAAGGGAGAGACCTGGAACTCTTCCTTTCCTTTGGACACTGAGAGGCCATCATACTGTGATTAATGGGTCTAATGTCAATATTGTGTCCCAAGGAATAGGGAAACCTGAGGAGAGGGAGGGAGATGGGGGAACCACTGGTCGGTGGGGCGGTAAAACGCACGAAAGTATTGTTCACATTTGCCATCTTATGTGGGCGTGGTTTGTGGTGCCTCAACACTATTACAAAAGTCACATCAAAGATCACAGATCACTGATCACCATAAAAAATATAGTAACGAAAAAGTTTGAAATATGGTGAGAAGTACCATACTGCGACACACAGAAATGAAGTGAGCAAATGCTGTTGAAAAAAGGGTGCCGATAGGCTTGCTCAACACAGGGTTGCCATGAACTTCCAATTTGTAAACACTATGTAATCTACAAAGCACACTAGAGCAAAACACAATAAAACGAGGTATGCCTATATACACACATTCGAGGTGTTTACTGAGGAGTTTTTTGTACTCGTGCTCAATTGGAAGCCAAGTGAATGACCGCTGATTGCAGAATGGCTAAATACATCGGGGTGCAGATACATTGTGAACTACAACATGGCCATTACAATAAATTAGAGCCAGATCCGATTACTTTTATAATTTCCACACTGACTGTTGAGTAAGAAGAGGCATACAGAAAAGTGTGGCCAGTTTAATTCCCTTTTAATAAAACATTTAATAGAAAGTTCTGAATATATATATAAAAACATATATTACATGTTGTTCTATGTCAGGTTGTAGTAATATTGAAAAAAAAATGGAAGAATGTAATCTAAGGATGTAATCATGATGGATATAGAGCTGAAGATCATAGTTAGACACATTAGTGAAAGCTGACTTTGACCCATTCTCACCACTTAGATTTCATAGTCACATTATGGATTTCTCATTTCCTTGATATATTTGTTTGCTTGTTTAATCCAGCATTTTAATATGTTGGCAATGAGAGGATGTTTGAGGGCATCTACTCTGTCATACTGCCAGACACAGTAATCTCTTAGGTCCTTTACTAATAAAGTTTAAAGACATGGAAGCCTTTTAGCTGGGTTCAAGTTTCGGCTTGGTGATCCAGCCTCACCAGATCTGTATCTCTCCTAAAACCCTGAAATCAGTACTAGGGCTGGAAACCAAGGCTGAGCCTTCACATTGATAATAGTGTATTCCTCCCGCGAGACCCAGACAAAGGGTATTTTGAAGGGCAGCCGATGTCAGAGCCAAGACTTTGGGGTCAGACAGATCTGAGTTTGATTCCCAATTTTCTGCTTCTTCTCATAGCGTGCATCGTCTCAGGTTACTGCCATACTCCCTGAGCCTGTAACTCTGTCTGTTAAATGGGTTTAATCAGACCTGCCTCCTTGTTCCTATGAGGAAGACTCCCAACTGAAAATATAAAGTACTTAGCGCTGTGTTGGCACAAAGTTACCACTCAAAATAGCAACTTAGTATGATTTTTGTCCTCTGACAGGTCACCAGGGTGGTTTATTCCTAATACATGTGAGAGGCGAAGTCATGTAATGAGGCAGGCGTCCATACTTTCCTGATGAGAGGGAATATTCTAGATCTATGTTTAGAGATTCGAATTATGGCCTTGGGTAGGAGTATCCTTCATCCGTCCTCAGCTTCTCGTGAAAACTTGGGGAGGGAGTTTGTGCAATATTTGTCACGACCAGTCTTCAAGCCCTCTGAACTTAAATTGTACCTGTATTGATGGACATCTCATATATCTGGTGGCCTATTATTGTGTTACGACCCCTGAACAAGTATGACAATTAGCGGTAGGCTTGGTCATGTGGCTTAAGTTGGGAGAAAATGGTTCTGTACTTCTTTTGTGAAAAATTGCTATGGAAATGAGCCTACTTGCTACATTTCTGGGATAGATATTCTCAAAACCTGAGCTGCGGTGATGTGGATAAATAATTTAGTGGTGAAATAACTTCTTCCATATCAAAGAATCTGAAGTGATTTTCCAAGGGTATTTCGGTGTGGTCTGTCTACATCAAAATGACTAAGGAAATAACATGTGGCAATAATGGGTCTACATAGCAAGTCTCATTTCTTTTTGCTGCACCTTTCAGAGGGAAAGAAGTTCTGGATTAAGCATAAACAAGTGAATTGGATAATACTTTCCTCAGGAAATTGCTTTTTATCCTTCATTTTAAATAAACCTAATTTTTAGCCAATCAAAAAAATTTTTTCAGCTGGTAAGATTGTGCTTATGAAATACTGGGTAAAGTAGTAATCTGTTCTTGTGCTGATTAGAGTGATTAAAAATACTTAACATTTAATTATATTTTGGTCTTATAGGTTGTAATATTATGTGTGTGTGGATCTGTGAGGAATCTTTTCTTTTTCATTTTGTTGAATTAGTGGAGGCCCCCACCCTGCCAACCCAGATTTATTAAAAGTAATAATTACTGAGCAAGTAGTGTGTGACAAATGCCAGAGGCAGGCATGGGTGAGCCCTTGTCCCCTCCCCGAAGGAGATCACTGAGAGGTCGAGGAACCTAACGAACAGCTCAGAGCTGGAAGAGACGAGATGTAGAGCAGGAGGACCGCGGGGGCTTCACAAGGCGATGGCATTTAAGTTCATCTTAAAGGGTAACTAGGGCAAAGTCAAGGGAACACTATTTGGGGAAGGAATAGCAGCCATGAAAACAAAGAGAGAGATGAGAACTTAATGAGTTTAGGGAATAAAAGGTCATATTTCAACTTGGTTAGAACTAGGGGGAGGATGTGGCTCAAAGAAAACCTGGTGACTGACAACCCTGAAATGGCAAGCTGAGCGCTTGCTGTCGTCGTCCCTGTATGACTAGGAGACAGGAGCAACGTGACACGATCGGATTCGTGTTTTGGAAAGACTCTTACACCCCCGTGGCAGACTGCCGGGAGAAACGTTGAGGGATTTCAATACGATTTCAAAATTACACAGCACTGCAGATATTGGGTGTCAGTATTACCGTTAATGTCTTAGGTGGTGGGAAAGAACAGAGATGGCAAGTTTCTCTGACTTCTCTCCCTGGCAGGAGCTGGGCGTACTGGTGGGTCCCACAGACCTGGGATGGAGACCACACAAGGCCTGATACTGGGAGTGTGGCTCGTGGTGGTAGAGGATGACAATCGCATTGTATCCAAGGGGTAGTCTCACATTGACTTTGCCTAACACGCCGTAGATGGATGGTCAAAACCAGACGATTTGAGCATCAAAATTAATAATAACAATGGATCGTAACCACTGAAAGGGATCCATGAGAACAGATTGATAATAAGTAAATGAGAGTATAAATTAAAGGGGTACGAAAAGAAGCTCTTCCTTATAATAGGACTGTGTAGTCCTAATAAAATACTAATAAATATGGACAGAATGATGGAGATAAAAAATTCTAACTTTGTAAACAATAAGCAATTCAGGTACAATTCAGTAATTGATGCTAAAACTGTTCATAACTGATAAAGGACAGAATATTTACATAATCCCAAAGCTTCTCTTAAAATGACTATTAATTATAAAAAGAAAATAATAACTTTCGAGTGGAGAAACCTGGTGGACACTACCTTAACTAAATGATCCAAGTTAACACCCCATTAATGGGACAAATCTGTCAGGTGACCTGATGTCACGTACAGAGAAGGACGCAACACCGCTTATGTAATATTCCTGTCAAAGATGCAGATCCTTAGGTATCAAACAAATATGAGTTGAGTGACATTCTACCAAAGAAAAGGCCAGGTCTCTTTTTAAAATGTCAAGGTTATGGCGGAAGGTTGAGGAGCTGTTTCCAGATCAAGAGAAACTTAAGCGTGTTCACAGCTAAATGCAATATGTGACCTTAGATTGAATCCTGGACAGGGGGAAATATCCACAAAGAACTTCATTGGGACAATTGGTATACATTATATATAAACTGTATTCCCTGATTTTAATAATTGTACTGTGATTTTGTTAGAAGCTATCCCTGTTGTTAGGAAAAAAAACATTTTGAAATACTTAAGAGATTATATTGCGTGATGTTTGCAACATACTCTCCAATACGTGTGTGTGCACATGTAGAAAGAATGATTAAATATGAAAAAATGTTAGAAGTTGGATAATTTGCTGAAGAGTGTATAAAATTTTTTTATACTATTCTTGCAACTTTCTTATATATATATATTTTTTCTTATGACTTTCCTATACATTTGGAAGTAGTATACATACGAAAAGTTGCAAATGAAAGTTATGGTAAATCCAGCATTCCTCCAAAGAACTACAGTCCAGAGTTAACGTGTATGTCACACGAGGAGCAGCATGAGGGCGCATAGGGCGAGCCTGAGTATGTCGCTTACTAACGATGTCAACTCCGATGGGTCAACTCACTTCTCTTGAGCTCAGTGTCTTCTCTTAGAATAATGGGGATAGAAATTCCTACCGTATTTACCTCACAGAGCTGTTGTGAGGATCAACTTAATAAATACATATGAAAAGGTCTTAAACATGGTAGCAAGCTAAAAAATATATTTGTATTATTCATTGCAATGGCATAGATAAAATGTGGAAAGAATTTGTTTGTTTAAATCAATACAACTATGTACTTAGATTTAAAGAAGCAACGTAACCAAAAAAGAGTAAAAACAGCAACAAAAAAAAAACCCATTATTTTTCAAAGAGGCAAATTTTGCCTCAGAGTTTAGCCCCTATCCCCAACACTTTATCAAAGATGGTTACTGTGATTTAACATAGAGGAGAAAATGCTACTACACTGGCTCCATCCTTAAATTTTAAGCTGACTTGAGATAATCCGTTGTGTCTGTGTAGAAGGATGAAAGAGAGAGAGAGAGAGAGAGAGAGAAAGAGAGAGAGAGAGAGAGAGAGAGAGAGAGAGAGAGAGAGAGTGTGTGTGTGTGTGTGTGTGGGTGTGGGTGTGGGTGGGTGGTCAAGGAAGAGTTGGTTGCGAGGGAATTGGTTGGTTTCCCACTTGAACTCAATAGGATGAAATAGTTATGTGAGAAGACAGTTCAGGAAGGAGGACAAGCTACCTGGGCACTTATCCATCACATTCCAGATGCTACAGTATTGTGACACTTCTGTTTGGCTTGTGTGTCGTGAGGTGAGGGGCAGTGACATTGGGAAAACAAAGACAAGTTCGTATCTTGCTAGATTATTGTTAGTAATATACTTCTACCCTTCTAGAATAATTGGTGGAAAAATAGGAACTTGAGACTATTGTTCCAGCAGCTCAGAAATGATTTTGTGGATGTCTGTTAGACACTTCAGAATGAGTGTGTTTAACCTTGATGAATCATATCTAGCCTAATCCCTAATCCCAAACTTGCTCCAGTTGATGAACAGATCATTCCAATAAATGGAACTAAGATTCACCACGTTGGTTAATAACTATTAATATATTATTATCTAGCTGCAACGTCTAGGCACTATAATATATATTTTACATAAAAATTTTCACTCACTTCAGTTAATTGTTAAGTAGATATTATTATCCTCATCTCACAGATAAAGAACCTAAACATCAAGTAACTTATTAGCTCTATAACCATGGGCAAGAGGATGTGCTGACTGTAAAATCTACACCCTTCAATGTCCTTTGTTCTTAATGAATCTATTTGGAACCTTGAAAGAAAAATGTGCTTATTCCCCTGATAGGTTTATTTAAATATTGTTTAGTTAATATCTCAGTTTTTCTTCTGAATGTAGGAATTCAAATCACTATTCCAAGGGTACTATGTGATCTTATCTGAAAAAAGAAAAAAGGAAAGCATTTTCCAAAGCAATTAAAAATGATATACTTAGGTGCTTTGTGGTGTGATTATCATTACATAGTAATTGCATAGTTTTATAAAGTAATTAAATGGTATCATCTTGAAATACTGGTCTCACCGCGCAATTCTTTATCATTTGTGATTTTGTTGTAATGCGTGTGAAAAAAATAGATGCTGATGGCATTAATAGACTTATTTTTAGAATCTCTGATAGATTAATGCTGATGGCCTCATCAATCCGAGTGTCCTTGGCATTTATGGTTCTTGCTGATGGGTGGCATTTATAACTGTCTTAACAAGCAATTGCAGCCAAATCTGCTCTCATGTCATATAGGGAATCATTCGTGTTGGAAATGATGTAAGAAATGGAGTATAATTCCAAATATGTAAGTTACAATTTCTTTTTTCACATTGCTTGTCTTTTTATTCTTAAATAAAGTGACTATGACACCGAAATTGAAATGGGAATAAGAAATATCTGCCCTTTAAAAACTATTTATAGGAGAAGGTAAGGATTTATCTTTTAAATCCAAAGACAGGACTCTTTGAAATCAAAGAAGGCTCTAAGGATGGTTTTCTTTTTACTGGGACGTGTGATGGTCCATTGTGTCTTCCCTTACTCTCCCTTTCAGGGGCCATACACTAGGGAGGTACAGTTAAGTACTTTCTCAATTCAAACAATGGCCTGAACTTTAATGGTGATCTTTGGACCTACCCAGGAAAACTTGCCTCTGTCCTTTGACAAGTCAAAGTAAAAGGAATAATTGGACCAAATCCTCAAGTTAAAAGCGCTGGATCTTCCCGGGTCCTTGATGCTCTGACATTGATACATCCTCTTTGGTTGCAACATTGTGCTTTCTTGTCATTATTTTGATTTTGTCCTTTGAGAGTGGGCTCTGAACACATGCTCCTTATCTCAAAGCTTCTTTTTTACATTACCGCTATCAAAAAAAAGTCTACCAATCTCCTTAGTAGGGTTGGCCATCAACGTTTTTGAAAACTGGAAGAATAAAAACAAAACAACAGCAACAACATAAAATGACCTCCTTGGCTTTGGAGTTTACCTCTCTTAATAAGTCTTGTTGTGCATTTACTCTAAATTCCTAAGTTGATTACACTCTTTGCTGTATAAAGGATAGCATTTCATATTTGGTCATCTAGCTAACATGATAAATAGGTAGCTAATTTAATGGATTATGACAAATAAAATTGTTTTCCCAAGACTCTACCTTGATTATAATTCTCCCCATTTTAACATCCATTGTAGTAGTCATTAGTGGTATCCCCAAAATATTTTCAGTTCTCTCAATTCCAGATAGGACTGCTCTCCTGGCTCTCTTCTTCCCCCTACCTCCCCTCCCTTCCCCTGCCCTCCCTTGTTATTATGAAAGTAGTATATTTACAGGGTCAGACAGGTATAGTAAGACTTATAGGCAACAGTCCCCTGCGACATTTGACCCATCCCCAGTATACTTTCCAGAAATAAAATATTTCTGTCTTGGGTTTTTCTCGAGTTTCTGCTATATTTTAAGAACAATATACATATGTAATAATTAATTGATACCTTAACTTTAGATATCGTTAACTTTGAAGGGTTTTATTCATCGAGACCCCTTATCCATATACATTTATATTAATATTTTTGGTTTTTCTATTGGTTAATTTTCTATTTTAATACCTTTAAGATTCCGTTTCTTGTTTTATCACTTTTCGATGGTATCACTTGACTGCTCACTTGGTGAAATAAAGATATCTCCTCTCTTCACCTTTACTTTAAAAATTTCAACTTTTATATTCTTATTTATAACCTTAATTAAGTCTTCTTTCTGTGCTTTGTCCAGAGAGCCATTCTAAAGGTTTAAGATCAATAAAATTCATTTATTTTATTGACTAAGCAAGTGCTCACTTCAGAGCCTGAGTATTATGACTTAATTTGTTCCTTGTATAACAGTTTATTTTTTCTCCTTGTTGTTTCAATTGCCTTTAAAAAAAAAAAAAGAGTCTAACATTGTCTGCCTTTATGAGAATATTACATTTTCCCCAGCTTCACAGTAATTCTCTGATCCAGGAACTCCTCTTTGGGCGGGAGGTCTTGTTTTGATGTGTTTCTACTCCAGAGCGTGTGCACACCTTTTAAGGCCTGCCTTCTCTCTTACTGCCCTCCTAGACTGGATGATGAATCTCTTCCTGAATCCTCACCCTTTCTTTTTCTTGGTTTATCTCCTCATTTTACGAGAGTGTATGTTTAAGCAACCTCCTAATAAAGAATTTGTGAGAGGAAAATTTTCTGAACCCTTTTATGTCTAAAAAATGTCTTTATTCTGAGCTCAGTATTGATTCGTACAGTCTCTAGGATGAAATTCTAGGTCGAGAATCAGGGCATAAAAGGAATTATGGTGGTGAATGAGATGCCCGCACCATTCTTTTTCTTATGTAAGCCAATTTTTTTTCTTTCTATGCCCCAACCCCAAGGTTTTCAGAATCTTCCCTTTATTCTTGGTGTCCTGAAATTTTTCAGGCATATATGGGTTTGAATTTTGTTTTTAAAATCTTCCTTTCTACTTGGTGGACCCTTTAATTTGTTTTATTCATATCTGCAAATTCTATTCTATTAATATTTGTTAACTTCCTTTCATCCACTCTCTCTGTTGTTTCTCAAATACTGGTGCTCTTGATTTAAATGTGTCTTTGATATTTTTTGCTTGTAGTTTAGTCCCTCTGTTCTTCATCTGAGATTTCTTGGCTTTATACATCAATGCTTCTATGAAATATTTTTATACATGGCAAACGCTTTATTTTTCAAATTAAAACCTTATTTTCATTGATTTTTTTTTATTACAGCAATTTGTCATTACTTCCTTATTTTATGGACACAGTGGCTTTTTAATTTTATGTGTGGTGATGCTCTATGGTGCCGCCCAGATCCCCTTTCAGGAGGGATCACTCACCGTCCACTTTCTGCACTGGGTGTAGCTTTCTTGGCGCTTCCCAGGGAATTATACAGTCCCCTCTGCAGGGCGACCTGAATCCAATAACTGATCAATAGGAGTAGGGGTAGAGTAGAATTGCGATGTATAAACAGCCAACTTCTTGCTTCAATTCTAGAATTATCTGAGGGGCCATCCCAGCTCCTGAGCAGTCCCTGGGACTGCCTGAGTTGTTTGTTAACTCCTGAATCACATGGCAACTTCTCCTTCTGTTCAATCCAGCTTCCTACACTCCTTACTCCCTCCATCTGGGAGCACGCGAGTCCCTCTGAGTTTGTTTCCCTTAGCCCAGCCTAAGACATAACGTGAGGATACCAGTGTAGTTGTTTTTAATTCCGTTTTCTGAATTATAACTGTTTACTTCAGCCATTTATTTATTGTGTGTGTGCGCGTGTGTGTGCGTGTGTGTGTGTGTGTGTGAAGTGGCTAAACTCTAGAGAACTCTTATGTATACTAAACTTCCCCCTAGATGGTTTGTTCATTATTTGAAAAGGAAAAAAAAAAGATTTTTTTGTTCTTTTTGCCTTGGGATAAACATCTGCCTGTTTTTCATTCTGTACTTAGGAAAGATTTAAAATGGTGGATGAAATTGGTCAGCTCCTGAGAGCTTTAATTCGCCGCTCTCCTCTGCCCACATCCACACCTCCCCGGGGTTCTCTCTGTAGGGCACCCCTTCCATGCTGCCATACCGTCTGCAGGTCTCTAGGCTGTGCCTTCTTTGTCCCCTTTTGTCAGTCAATGTGCTTAACATGCTTTGTGCGTTCCAGAAGGGTATTAACACATCTTCTCTGTTGATGCTCCCTCCATTCCTTTAGTCGTAGGCTGAGTAGTATCTTTTCATTCCATTAGTGTAACCCTCGCGGGAACAGCATGCTCTGTGATTTCTTGAACCTGGAGGCTTCTGACTTTGACTCGACTTTTAAGAAGACGGTCATGCTACTGGTTGCCCTTTAGGGAGCTGAATTTCAATTCTTTAGGGTGGCGTAAAGTCCTCAGGCTCTTCCAAATTCCATGGTGGTCATTTGGGGAAACTATCAGATATAAACAAATGTATTTAATATTACATATAGGAACTTGAGGCCAGGTGAATTATAGCTATTTTGCTCAATATTATTCTAGGCACAGGGATGTAGCAGTAAATTCCAAGGACAAGCTATGTGGCTTTAAGTAAGGTTCTAACAGTCTGGTGGCGGAAGAGAGAAAATAAATAAGTGGACAAATAAATAATGTAATTTTAGATAGTGATAAGAACAATGAAGAAAACAAAGCAGACAGTGGACTATGAATTACTAGGAGAGAGAGGGGTGCTGGGCAGCTTCTCTCGTGACCCCTTAGCAGTCTGCCTCAAGTCTCCTCTTGAGCGTGGACTGTTCCAGCAACTTGCTTCTCATGAATAGAAATTGCCAGAGGTGAAGGGACGACACTTTCATGATTAGATTTGAAGATACTGTAACCTCTGTCTCTATTCTTCTGCTGAAGTGAGCTGCCATGTTGGATGGAGGGGTCCACACGACGAGGCACTGAGGGTGACGTCTGACCAATGGCCAATGAAGAACCGAGGACTTGAGTCTAACGACCCGAAAGGAACAAATTCTACCAATAACCTGAGCAAGATCGGAAGCAGATTTTTCCTGATTTGACCTTTCTAAGACTTAGCCCTAACCAACAACAACTTACTTGTGGAGAAACCCCAAAGCAGAAGCTCCGGCTAACGCTCCCTGAGTTTCTGACCCACAGAAACTGTGAGATAGTAAACGTGTGTTGTTTTAACTCCCAAATCTATGGTCATATTGTTATGCAGTAGCAGCATTATTAAGTTATTTATGCTTAAAACTTATAAGCGCCTCTTTCAAGTTGATTACAACACTGTGTGCTTTATTTTGCAATTCATATTTTATTGGAATGTAATTGGGTTTGCGGCCTCTTTGTGATAATCATTGATTTTCCCCTTCTGAATTGGCATCGGATCATTTGGATGCTTTTGAAAAAAATCGATTATCTGATTCATTTGTGAAAAATTATGCTAGTTGCTAAAAGACCGAGCTTTAATGAGGCCTTTTTTAGTTTCCACATTTGTTAGCTTCTTTTTCAGAGTTACAGGATAATTTATGGACTATTACCATTAATAATGTTTAAATGAGCTAAGATGTAACACCTTGTCATATATAATTCTTCTTTAAGGCATTTAGGACTTATTGGGGTTCTTGCTCTACAGAAAATTCCATGGTTCCAGAAATAGTAACAGTGCCCATGTATCAAAAAATCATTCAGGGGCCTATTGTGTTAAAGTCCCCCAGGATCCCATGTGAGGACCTGTGTGTGTGTGTGCAGCCTACAGCTGACAGCTAGTGGAGAGATTCATCTCACAATGCAGCTTAGGCCAAGCCTTGAGGCGGGAAGCACCTACTGACTGAGGGGAATCATTATTTCCCCATCCTTATTTCCACATATCAAGCCACAGGATTCACCCTCACGCACCCCAAATCCTTTCACCTTCTCAAGGGGGTGACACGCTGCATATATATCCTTCCGTAAGAGCAGCTAAAGTCATCAGGCTGAGCCAGCAGTGAATCCGCACCGATGCATGAACAGGTGTAGGAACTCCGCCAGGGCAGAATGTTTCAGAAGGACCCCAGACCGTCCAGGGGTTTCTGCGCAGGCAACATCATCACAGAGGAGAGAAGATTTATTTTGTTCAGTTGCTTTGTCAGCTTTTTATCAGCACAAAAAGCAGTTAGAACAAGCTGATAAATTGGCAGAGGCAAATGGTGCAGCAAACCAGAACAGAAACACCAGGAGGCTTCAGTTATTAGTAAAAATACACAGTATAGAGTTATTTATATATACATACACAATATATGTGTTTCTATAACTCTATATCAAATATATAGTGCAAAACAATCCACTCTCTAGGGAGAAGTGACAACACTATTTTTTTTCTAACCATTTCCCAAAGGTCCGTTTGTAAGAGGTCTAGAAAACAGAATTTTAGTTCTCACGCTGCCCACATGCATCGTGACCTTAATCAAGAGTTATTTTTTTGAGCCTTTTTTTTTTTCATATTTAAATTGGGGATGAGGTAAACTAGTTATTTTCCAAAACCTGTCCCTATGCAAAAACGCAATGTCCATTGGCCTGGCACAAAGCTGCGAAATTGGAATTTAATTTGCATGTGAATTTAGGGTATGGAAAGGTTGCCTGCGTTCTGTGGAGGTGGGGCCTTCGAGTCTCTTGGAGTGACAGAGAAGCAGGCCATCATGTAGGATCTGGGGCTGCCACCAAGTGTTCAGGAGACTTGAGTTCGACCACATGCACAGAGTGTGTAGGGTTCTCAGGGTCGGCCTGTAGGGGACTGTGGGCCGGGGAGGGGAGGTCTCAGGAACCTGAGGTCATCCTGGATAAGACTCAAAGGACCAAAAGGCCTAGATGAAGCCCCCACCACATCACGTAGCTGGAAAACAGAAACACAAATGCACAAGGACTAATAGGAGTTGAGGCATTGCCAAACCTTGTGCAATTAGAGCGGCCCTAACTCCCTGCCGTCAGAGCTAAAATGATTTTGATTACGCCAGGAAAACCAGGCAGTTGTATTATGTCCTAAACCTCTTGTTCCAGATTTATTTAATCTCATGGGCAGCAGGGTAGAAATATAAAATAGCTTCCCCCTAGAATCGTGCGAGTGAAAAACTGCAGAACACGTCTTTTGTTTTCCATACATCTGGAAGGCGCTGCTATGAAACCTGACCCTTCTTGGCTTCCCGCAGGGCAGCCTGACTTTGTCATTCGGAAGCACTAGGAGGAAGGGTCGACCGCAGCTACGAACTCATCTGGAAGGTCTTAGCGTAGCGTCTAAAAATACCTAAAAGTTAATCGTTTCAAAATAACCTGGCTGACAATTTGGGTATGGAAAAAAAAAAAATGGGAAGGGCTTCAAAGTTTCTTTCATACTTTCCAGGGTTTCACCCCTGCTCCTCCCAGTGGCACTGTACAACACTTTGTATCAGCGTGGCTTTGTGGTTGATGATGCGGATTGCCTGTTTGAATCCCGGCCTCCCTGTTTTCTGCCTGAATAACCACAGGCAAGTTCCTTAACCACTCTGAGCCTCAGTTTTTCCTTATTTAATTTGGGAGGTGGGCTGTAACGGTACCTACTTCATAGAATGTGGTGAGGATTTAAAAAAAAAAAAAGACCCTTTTCATAGTGCCTAACACAGAATTCGCTCTCAGTAAAGGTTAACTTGAAAGAGCAAAAAGCTTTCAAGATAAAAAGGGTGAAGATTAGGGCAGACCCTTAAAGGCCCTGGGGGGACAGACCCAGAAAAAGCCAGCCGCAAAGTTAACAGGAAACTGTCTCCACAGGTCAGGCAGCAGCTAGAAGATCCTTTGTGACCCCCTCTTTGAGTGGTTACTGCTTTCTTACCTACGACTCCCCCAGACCCTCTCTGCTCTCCCCATATATTACTGGGGATATCCGACTGTGAAATCACCTTCACTTCAAGACCTAATTTCTAGTTAATCTCTGCTTTTCCTATGATAGCCTCAGAAAAAGCAACCCAGCCAGAACAGATCTCTGCTTCTTTTAGATGTCCCTCTAAGACCTTCATCTGGAGCCTAAATCTTACAAAAGATGCTTTCTTTCTTTCTCTTTGCAAATGACATTGCACAGTTCCTCTGCATTGCCTTCTCTCCATGCATCGAGTCAGTAAATCTGATCCAGTAGATCTGAGCCGAGTGATCCTCCCCTGGTGAGACCTTGGCATCATTGTTGTGGGGGAGCAGAGTCATAGTCAGTATAAGATGGCCAGGGACCCAGTGCTGGATGTATTTCAGAGACATTTTATTCATCTCTCACTTAATTCTAAGACAGATTGTGTGTGTGGTGTGTGCATGCACGTGGGGGTGGGGGTGGGGATGAAGAGAATCATGAATTTCTGTTAATGGACCTAGCTTTCAAGTTATTTTGCAAAACTTATGCACCCATAAATAAAGAAGAAATTAGCCATTTGCAGTTTGACAATAGGTGAGGAAGTTCATTGCAGAGAACAAACTCCGGGCAGGGAGAATGAGAACCCCTGGAAGGTGAATTGTTTTTTTTTGTTTTGTTTTGTTTTTAAAGGAAAGAGTAGGGGTTTAAAATGGTTTTATGTCAAGCAACGAGTGTTTGTAGAGCTTCTGCCTTGGGCTCAGTGTTTAGGAACAGAGACTGAGTCAGAGCCATGATTTCTGCCGTGAGGGTCTCACAGGACAGCTGGGGAGAAGGCTCATGCCACAGAAAGCCCCAGCGACTATGAGAAAACTATGCAACCACCTGCCAAGATGAAGGTCAATGCGGCCCGCGTAGGGATATTGGCAGCTTTTTTTTCCCCCAAAAGTAATATTGATAGTCTGTCCAGAAAGATCCATGTTCCCATCTTGATATGAGACAGCAAGTTCCCATGCCAATATAAAGAAAGACAAAAGAAGGCCGAGAATGGAGAGGCAGCAAAATAATTTCCTGTTGGCGAGTCCTACTGCTTCTGGAAGAAACGCAACATACTGCATTTTCTAGATGTAAGTGTCATGGCATTTTGGAAGAGATAAAGCAGTGAGGTAAAAGGGGTCACAAAAGTCATTAAGAGACAGACCGTAAAATGGTTTTTGAAGGATGGGGAGACTGGAGATGGTACTCTGAGCTGGGGAGTGTGTGAAAGGTGGTGTGAGATGAGACCCGTGTGACAGTGATAGTGGCCCTTCTCCAAACAGTGATCGTCGTCGGTCTTTGAAATGACCAGGGAAACAGCATCTTAAGTTTTGGTCGATTTCTTTTAAGCCCAGGTCTACCTTCATTTCTGTATTTAAAGCAGGTGTGCAATGGAATTTTCTGTGATAAGGGACATATTTTACATCTGTGTCGTCCATTACTGTGGCCACGAGACATCGAAGTCTGGCGAGTGTGCTGAGGAGTTAAAATTTGACTTGAATTTTGATTAGTTCAAATTTAAGTTTATACTTAAGGCATGTATGGCCAGTAGCTACCACATTGGACAGCACAGAAAGGATTGGTTGACTTCTGGATTCTTTGGCGGAATGCTACTTGGGCACATGAGTGACGTTTTTCTCATTTAACAGGTCCAGGAATAGGTGGTCTTTTTAAAATCGTGCTTACCCTTTTCATTAGGAATCAAAGGCAACAGAAGCTGCCAAATTCAGAACTCTTTTGGACTGAATGTCTCCAATTTCTTGCCTCTGCTACACATGAAATTAATTTTTGGATAAAACAAAGAAGCAAACAAACAAACAAAAAAACTAACTAACAAAACACACTTTAGAAACAGTGATTGAGTTGCTTGGATGATATTTGTTGATACAAGTAACAATTTGGACACATTTCTGTTTTCATGTCTCAGGATCTAAATCAATTTTATCAACTGAATGGTTTATTACATGTTAGGGTCTCAGACTATCAATAATTCACCTACTGAAATAGTTTTTTATTAAAAGAAGTATTCGAGATATGTATTCGAAAAATCTTAAACCTCTTATAAACTCGACTAAATTCTAATGTTCTATTCTGTTTTAAAAGCAAACACACTTGATTTCCCCACCTTTGTTGAGTTGTCTAGTTTTTTAGAAGGAGTAAGAAGTTGAATCAGGATCTGTGTTTGGGGGACCATGCAAAGGGCTGGGCTGGCCAGGGTGTTACAAGAGGCCCTTTGAATTGATGTGAAAACAAAATTAGCCTGGTTTGGAAAACTTTTCCACTCTCCTCTAAGCCTGTAGACTGACGTTTTGCAATCTTGCTCCTTCCTCTGTAAATGTTATACTGAGTTTTAATTTTAACTCAATGAAACCTAAATAAAAGAATGAGCAGTAGGACACACCTTTTACTTTTCCGCTGGACCTAGTTTTCCAAGCCGGATTTCAATATATATCACTCTGATTGTATTTTTTTCTGAAAACCTCTTCTTTAGTAAAGACGAAATTGTATTATTCAAAAACAGACCAAAAAAAAAAAACCAGAAAAAAACCACTGATCCATTATTGATTATGATTTATCTTCCCTGGAAGTAAGAGAGCCTTAGTTGGCCAAATAAGGCATTCAGCAGAAGATACTTCTAAGGACTGTACAGTATTGATAATTCTGTAGAAAGCCAGAAGATTTCTCAATTGCTAAGTGTATTGAGAAAAACTGAAATGATCTTTTTTGTTTTTGTTAGCAAGAACATTTTTATAAAAATGTCTATTTTGTGTTCTTAAAGATCGACAACACAGGTTTTTTTCTTTTATTTTTAAAACTATGTAGTCTTACATGGAAAGGAAGAGATGTACTAGAAATGGCACTTAAGAAATCTATAATCTAGTTGGGCTCTACAGTTTATATGACAGGTCCTAGTTCTGCTTCCACATTTGCTCTGTGACTTTTTATCAAAAATTCATTTTAATGAGTGTCTCTTTTTCTGAGTTAGATTTGCCAGAGCTATATATCTATTTTTATCTGTTATTTTTCAAAGAATAAGTTCTTGAGTTTTTAAAATACATTTATTTTAATCTATTAATTGTATCTTAATTTACATTTTCTTATTTCTATTTCCATTAGGACTATATTTATTTATTTACTGTTTTATTTAACTTGGTTGTGGTGGTGTGATTATGGCTTCTGAAATTTAACATAGACTCTCTTTTCTCTACCTTCTTTTTTCCCTCCTTCTCTCTCTCCTTCCTTTCTCTCTTTCATTCCAATAACGTTGACTTATGAGAATAGCTTAAGTTCTATCCTATAAATTTAGATGAATAATATTATTATTTTTTCTAAATTATTAATTATTATATATTGAATTTTGTTTTTGGCTTAATAATAACTGATAGGGATATTTTAATATTTCTCAGCACTTGGATTTTTAATCGAAAGTTTGTTTGATGGCATTGTTAAAATGTGATCTCTACAATATCTGCCTTTCAGAGTTTATTGAGTTCTTTTTTACTTTCCAGTTAGTGTTCAATCAATTTTATAAATATTCCATGGACAGTTGGATAGGATGTATATTTTGTAAAGTAAAGCATTCAATAGGTACCTATTGATTAACTCTCATAATGTACTTCAAGTTATCGATGACCAGGTCATGCACTATGAGTAGCACATAAAAATTCTTCTTCAGTATATCTGTAGTTTTAGTTAACTTTTTCTTACAATTCTAGAGAGCTACTTTATAGATTTCAAAACTATTCTATTTCTCACATCGAAGTTTATCATTCATATCTTTGTTGTAAATAGAACCATTTATTATTATTAATTTACTCTCTGCTCCATTGTTTTATATATTAAATTCTACTGAAGCTAGTTTACCATGACTGTTTTTCTTATAGTTGTTTTGCATAGCTATACTTGTATTTTAACTTTCTCTCATAAATTTTAAGTCTCATAAACAATGTGACTTTTAATTAAATGTGACATATTTGACTTTTAAAACAGAGTTGAAACTACTTAAATTATTGTAATTTCTGACTTTTTTTCAATCTTATTTCAATCATTTTGTCTTCGCTTTCTGATTTTTCAGGTTTTCTTTCTAGTTCTTGTTTTTCTTGACAATTTGATTGCCTATTGTTTTTAGTTTTTAATAATTTGCATGGTAGAATAATATTTCAAACTCAAAACATTGTGATGTTTACATTTCTAAAAAATATTGTGTAAACTTCTTTTTTGAAATAAGGAAGGTGTAAGTAAATGTAGAAAATAAATAAGTTTGTAACTGGGAAAATAAATACCACTTTTACTTTCCATTCTAATTCCCTTTTCTTTGATTCCAAATTTTATATTACCTCACTTCCCTTACAGATCTAAGAAGACATTGAGTTTTCAGGTAGTTAAGCTTTTTACTTACTGTTAGGATAGAGTGGTGACTTCCCATCTTCTTACATGTCAGGCCAGAAACGGGAAGTCTGCTTCATGTTTTTAAAACGCTCAACATAATTCAAAATATTCCACACTTTACAAAAAGTGGAGCTCATCTTCTCTAGATTAATTTTGTGCAGGGGAAATGTTATTAATATAAATATATTTTAAATTGTATATTTTTCAGGATGGGTTGAAAGGACCTGGAGAGTTGTCAGGGCATCCATTGATTATAATATATTCTTTCCTATAGAACAAACATTGGTCAAATCTTTATGAAATCGTTATGTATAATATACTCTGATAGAAAACTTTGCTTTCCTTCATCCCGATATTGTTGGTTACTGTGACATTCATTTATTATTATCAAAAAGTGTTTTTACTTCCCTCTCATGCTGTCTGTAAGCTGTGATAAGCTACAGTAGAGAAATTGAATCTCCAATGAAGATGGACAGTTTTAGGATCTTGTGGAAAGAGCTATGCCAGGTACTCATAACTATGCAGAGATACTTCAAGGAACAGGCTCAGTTGTAGGTTCAAAGCTGACGTTGCTTCAACAATTGTCACATAACACCAGGGACAAATCATATTTTTGAGCATGTTTATACTCTAGAAGTAGATGACTTTATGAAAGCCGACTGATCATTAAAGATTCAGCAAAGAGTTTATTATACAGAACCAGATAAACGGATGTGTTTGTTTGTCCTGGAATATTGTCGGTATTATTGTTAATGTTCTTTTTTTTTTTTTTTTTAATGAGAATGTGAGGAAGCCCTTTATATTTATTTCTGATATATTTCTAACCCTCAAATAGTAAGCTCAGGTTTTATAACAAAAACAAAAACTTCTTTTAAATGCTGCTGTATTCTTTCTGTCTACTAAAAATTCATGAACAAATACTTTACTTTCAGTGGCAAAGTAGTGGTTTTCAAATATTTAATGAGAATCTTATTTTGCAATCAAGGCTATACTTGGAGAGTTGTGTTTGAGCAAAAATCTAATTTATATGTTATGATAAATCTACACTTAAGGAATAAGACTGTAGTTCATGTATGAATCTGATGCCCACAGGACCCTTCCAGGAGTCTGTGGTCAGCCTTTTTGTGATGAAGGATGACATGTACAAATTATTCACTACCACCAGGGTGAAGAAAAACTATTCAGGACTTGGAACTAAGTCAAAAGACCGACTGCATGCTGAAGCATTGTCTAACAAACAGGCCAATTAAGCATTGCTTAATACCCTGAGGGTATAATTTTTTGTTTGACTTCCTATACACAGTTGATTAAGGTCACAATTTTATAAAGTTACACATTAACTTGGAGATTTTTATCCTGTAGAGATGCAAATAATTCTGTCCATTCGAAAGATAAACCCGGATTTGAGGTTTTATTGCTCTTTAGAACAGCAGTTATGTTTCTAACAGCGATCATTGTTCAAATTTTTTAGATACTATATTCAGTTTTTGAATTCTCCCATGAACCACCTTATTATTTTGCTGAGTCACTTAAATAGTTGACATGTGTTTATTCTATAATTTACAAAAGTTGTTTTTTTTTTTAAAAAAAACGATATCTTCACATGTTTATCTCTATTTAGTTTATTGTCATGAAAAGTCTGAGATTAAGGGTCTTTTGTCTTCCTTTTTCTGTCTTAAAGGAAGCCCCTTTCAGTAGAATGCAGTTTTTGATCAGAAAAAGGAACACTTCCTTCTGTTATATTGCTTTTCTCCTATGTTTTTTCGGTGTCCAAAAATCTTCATAATTTTGATCTTAGCATACCGTTTTCGCTATTTATCATCTATCTTCTTACTATCATTGTTACTTTTTGGCTGGCATTCCTGGAAGCCATTTAAACTTTTCCTTCTATAACTTTTTAAATTTTAGACAATATGAATTTCACTTCACACAATTTTTAATACAAATTTCAATTCCATAGTTGTATTTGTAACCCAATTTTTTCCAGTTTCTTTCTTAATCTCAACTTCCACCTGACTCTACCCCTTATGATTTCCTATCCATGTATCATAGAAGCCATGTTTATTTTATTGAGATGACGAATATATTTTATGACACGTTCTGTTTATTACAGTTAACTTTTTTCCCCCGAAGTTGACCTTCCCTTTCATTTTTCAGGATATTTCTCTCCTTTTCTCATGTTACAGTATGTTTATATATTCTCTAGATGAGCAATATTTCTTTGTTTTTTTAATCTGTCAGAGGAGAGATTCTTAAGACCCAGTGTTTGTTAGTCTGAAGACGTGTGGATTTACCTTGGCCTTCTTAGTGTACCTGGATGCTGACAGAGCCTGGAAGTCTTAAATTCTGTTTTTGAATCAATGTGCAAAAACCCTAGCCAGATTTTAGTTTCTGACCGTAACTTGTCTTGTGTATCTCTAATACGCTGCCTACATGGCATAGTTTTCTTACTCTGCAAAACAATGTTTACTTACAGGGCAGAATTTTCCAAGTCTGACCATTCATCGGAATCTCTAGAAAAACTTAAAAAATATATATAGCTTCCCAGATTCCATCTCATCTTTACTGGATTTTAACTTCTGGGGTTTGGATTTGGAACTCATATTTCTTAAAGGCTCCCAGGTCATCGTGATGCAACTGGTCAACAGCTACACACATAAGAGTAATTAAGAGTGTCCGTGACAATTCATAGCTCTGCTTTAGCCTACAACTCTTGCATCCAAAGCTCACTTTTGACACTCTACTGGCCAGGATTACACCAGATACTATTTTTTCTACCCCAAACCTTGTTGTGCAGCAAAATTGCAATTGCAAGTAACTATAAATGTTAATGGATTAAAGGAAGAAAGAATAAACTCTGGCTTTTAAAAAAGGCTTTATGCTGTCAGGAATCAGTCACCTGACTTTCAGTTTTATGTAAATTAGATCAATGACAGTGATTTGAATTATCTTCATATCTACATCCTAGACAGTCAAAGTGGGCTGTTTCAGAACATGTGTTTTCCTCAATCAATTATCTTGTGGCTCTTTTTAAAAGACTTTCTCTCAAGAGGTTAGAGTCGGCCTCCCTTTCATGGAGTGTGAACTTCTTGAGGGCAGTAACTGTGTCTTTTTGATCCCATATTCTCATCACCACCATCTGACCCATAGCAAACATTCACAAATATGTGTTAATGCCTGAAAAAATGGTCTTGGTGATTGGTTGCTTACTTTCCTCAATACTCAGAGTTATAACTTTGTTTACAGTGTATATTTTAATGGGAAATGAAGAGAGGAATTATAAAGGGTCTGTAAAGTGATAGTCCATTTAATTCATTTAATTATCTCCTGAAAAAATAAGAACACTGACTTGGAGTGTGCACTTGGATGAGAGCAGGGGAGGGAGAAAAAGGCCAAAAAATAGCATTTTCTACGTGTCATGAAAATTAAAAATAATCTTGTTTTAATGACATATTGAATTTCAAACATTAACAGTGTTGTTGTTCTTTAATAAACCTGATCTTACAGCTTTTATATTTTATGCCATGTTATAAAGATACAAAAACATAACACCAAATTGGTTCCTAACCCTTCTACATTCTTTTTATGGAAACCTAAATTTGGATTAATACCATGGAGAGAGATTTCTTTCTTCCTTACTCTCTGACAGGAAATTAGTTTTAGTAATAAAATTAAAGGAGGAAAAAAACCAAGATAGCGCTTGCCTTATGTTGGTAATTCAGTTTCTCAAAGCTGTTCTAAAAATATGTCATCCACATGGAGTTTTTTAAAGATAGAAGATTGCTTATTTGAATTTAAAGTTATTATTTGTTTCTGTTTTGGCCAATCTCTTTGCTTGCTTCAGTGATTTCTTTGGAAATAAATTAACTTTCTTTCTTTCTCTTTTTATTTCTTTCTCCTTTTCTTTTATCTTTCTCCTTTCCTTTCCTTTCCTTTCCTTTCCTTTCCTTTCCTTTCCTTTCCTTTCCTTTCCTTTCCTTTCCTTTCCTTTCCTTCCTTTCCTTTCCTTTCCTTTCCTTTCCTTTCCTTTCCTTTCCTTTCCTTTCCTTTCCTTTCCTTTCCTTTCCTTTCCTTTCCTTTCCTTTCCTTTCCTTTCCTTTCCTTTCCTTTCCTTTCCTTTCCTTTCCTTTCCTTTCCTTTCCTTTCCTTTCCTTTCCTTTCCTTTCCTTTCCTTTCCTTTCCTTTCCTTTCCTTTCCTTTCCTTTTCTTTTCTTTTTTCTTTCTTTCACAAGGCAACCTTTGGTTGACCTCACAAACTGCAAGGACCTTGTCATCTTACAATCCCTTTTTTAAAATTTTTTTATGCCTTCCAAGGTGGTCTCTCATCTAAGTACTAACCAGGCCCAACCCTGCTTAATGTAAATAAACTTTTGATAGCAATTTGTATGTCTTCTAAATTTCAGTAAAAATTTTGTGTGTAGAAGTCCTGATTAAGACCAGCTAGACTGAGAACTTATCTCCTCTGCTCTTTTGTGAGCTAAATGATATGTCGAAGTAAGTATAGCTTCACACATGTATTTCATGTCTCATGTCTGGATTTCTGGAATTGTGTTTTATGCCTTTGCCTTTGGTTTGGTAACTTCTGAGGATTGAATATGAAAAATGAGTAAATAGTTTTTAAATAGATTCATTATAAATCTTTTTGTTTGTTTTCTGGATCGCTTGAAGTTTATAAAGTATATCCCCGTAGAAATGGTGTAGTTATGGTCTGATTTCCAAGGTAGCTCTGTAGCCCACCAATATGCCTGAATTTTTCTCATATGGGGACATCCTAAGACCTGGGTCCAAAGATTAGGGACATGTTGTAAAGGCTTACAGGTCAGGCCCAGGTGCTAGTGTGGAGGTAGAAGGAAAGAAGAGTCATTCTTTGCCATGGTCTACTTTTCAATAGGAATCGTTTGTTTTTCACCTTCTTCTCACTATTTAAATTCATATTCATCTTTTGCTGCCCACAGAATGCTTGTGCCCTGTGCTGTACAACCCCGGGTCCCAGCTTCAGCCTTTACCTTCGATCCCTTTATGCTTCCAAAGCCCTCACTTCCTGTTCTCTCAAACTAACATGCTCATCTCTTCAGTGTGGTTGACTCTTGTTGGGATAGTAACATGAACTATTTTATTGTCAGGTGTTAAAACCAACTATACTTTTGGAGGACTTTTCATTTTTAAAAGAGAAGGCTTATTATCAACGTGTTTCTTTTCTTTTTCTTTTTCTTTTTTTTTTGTAGACTAGAACAGGGTAACAAAAGTGAGTGGAAACCATTTAGGCCATGGGAAGGATTGAAGTAAATGCCATATGTCTAGTTATATCTGGCTGAGAGGTCTCTGAGCATTAGCTGGATTTATATTTGTTCTGAAAAACAGCAGAAACAAAAAGACATCACTAACTCAGTCATTAGTGTGTTTGAGGTGTTTATATATTCACACATTCATGGACTAACTATACATGATAATACTGGTCTTCTAAGATAAAAGAAACTGTGAGAAGGGAGCTAAGAAAATGGAGCTGAGTGGCTCTAGGGAAGTCAAAAAAGGCCCAACTTTATTTTGAAGAAAACAAGTGAGTTCCAAAGGCTGTTTTAGGCACATTTAATCTAAACGAATTAGAACTAGATTATCTCAATACATTGAATACCAAAGGTTTTTCTTTTTTCTTTCCTTTTTTCTCACTAAAAATGTATTTTCATTGACTTGCCATAGTTTTTTAGGGGAACCTATTTGCCTATTCCAAGGCAGCTGCCAAGTGTGGTTAGTCAGAAGATTCAAAACAAAACAGCCTGTGGAATCCGAACCGTCAATGCACCGTAAGGCGAGGACACAAGTCATCATCTTCCCAGCGTTAACCTTGTGAGAGGCCGTGGGAGCTGGGAGGTGACTTGAGTTCACAGTGAAGAGCATGATAAACTGTGTGTCTTATTACTATGCCTGATTCGATCCTTGCTGTTGGTCTGGCTATTTCTCGAGAAGCTGGCGCTAAAGCCGGCAGTGGTTGCCCTCCTGTGAGTGGGATCTGTCCTGGGCCCCAAGTGCACTGGGTGTGTCTGCCCGGAGCTCTTTCAGACAAGAGCTTATTAGATATAAAGCTAGTGGTGCCTGCCTGTTCCATCTCCAGCTCTCAGGATTTCCAAGAAGAAAAGCAATTTAGAGATTTCAGTGAAAGCATGGGTTCTAGAGATTCGAAGCAGGAATGATGTGCTGAATTTCCATATCGTCCTTAGAGACCAGTTCAAATAAATCACTTTTCCAATAAAGTTTTCCTTCCCATGCTGAGGAACAAAACGCAATACAAAGTGGATTGAGGCAGTAGAAATATTGTCTGTAAGTTCTGTTTCCAAGCTGTCAGTGATTTGGATGGAGCATGAAATAACCTAAATTTGGAAGACTAGGTATGCTTTTTTCCCTGACTGTTACTCGTTTGATTCTGGAGAGTCACTTATTTGTTTTGTGGTTTCCTTTACTCTATATAACATAAAGCGATAAAACTGCCTGCTTTGCCTGCCTTACAGGTTGGTCATCCAGAAAAAGATGTGTTATAATTTGAATGTTGATTGGACTAAGTTATTCTAATAACGTGCATGTGGCAAGCTCAAAGCTCTCTCTGAGACCCAGTAGTGGAGATAAGTATTCTGAGGTTTGAGAAAGAAATAAGGAGGAGATTGACATAAGGAAAAACATGAGGTGGGAGTGGGAGAAATGGGTAAAGATGAGTAAAATGTACAAACTTCTAGTTAAAAGATGAATAAGTTCTGGGTATGTAATATACAGCCTGGTGACAGTGCTTTATTGTATATTTGAAAGTTGGTAACAGTAGATACTAAGAATTCTCATCACAAAAAGGATTGAAGCTATGTGGTGATGGATGTTAATTAACACATATCATGTATATATTTTTTTCATCATACTATATATATATATGTATATATATATATAGTATGATGACAGTGCTTTATTGTATATTTGAAAGTTGATAATATAGAAGATACTAAGAATTCTCATCACAAAAAAGATCGAAACTGTGTGGCGATGGATGTTAATTAACACATATCATGTATATATTTTTTCATCATAATATATATACACATACACATATCAAAAATGATGATAGCTTTTTCTTCTTCTACCCACATTCTCTTCTGATGTTCAAGGCTTTTGGTCATAATTCCGTTTGGCTATTGCTCTGAAATAGATCAGTCTAAAACTTGAAATCTGGATGAACAATCGCTTATTTTATCATCTCTCATGATTTCTGTGGGCCAAAAAATTGGGGTAGGACTTGGTTGGATGGCTCTGACTCCCACAGTTTCATTCTGAGAGTGGCTAGAATTGGAACAGTGGACTGGGTTTCAGCAGAGTTATCTCAAAAGAGTCATATAAATTCTTTGAAGCACAGTTTTTCTCATCTGTCAAGTGGAGAAAATGGTTTCATTCCAAACATGTTCAGTGTATGTAGATCCTCTTTCTCCTACTTCACAACCAGAAATTTCTGCAGACAGTTATTTATTTATTTATTTATTTATTTATTTATTTATTTATTTATTTATTTATGTTAGTGACCTGAATCTTTTCTTCTTTTTAGAGGACAATTTGGAGTAACTAGTAAAGATCTTAACTGTCCCGTATCGACCAGACGCTGAGGAGACTATAATTGCTGGGATTGTTTGTATTTCTCATGTTGCCCTCAGACTTAAACTGTGACCCTCAGACTTCCCAGGTGGATTTCTCCAACAGTTCATATTTAATCAAAGCGACAATATGTGCTACATTGAGAAGCTAAGAGAACGGTTAACGCCACTCAGCTGATTTTGATAGTAGAGGTGCGGCCAGAATCACCTTCTCTTGATCACACTGAATGTTTGCCTTTTATCTTAGGACAGACACTTGATCAAAACTCTCAGTGCCAAAAAATAGCCTCTGAAAGATGGTATAAGTTACTAGGTGACTAATTTTTGCTTTAACAGGTTTGGTCAGTAGCAAAATAAACATCTCTGATTTCTTTGGGAGAAAAGACAATCTTTTGACTTTAGAGAAGCATAAAAAAAACATTCACTTGTCAGTGACAAATGGTGAAGAAATCAGCCTTGCTAAAATCGATCTTTTTATGTCTTTATTTTTATAGAGGTATAATTGACATAAAACATAATTTTTTTTTTTTTTTAATGTTCCACTTATTGACACGATATAACTGGCCCACCCTGGAATGAAAACAAGGAGGGAGAATATACTTTTACCTTTTCAATCTAATCTTTGACACTGATTTTCTCTGTAGTTTTCAGAAAACCATAAAGTTTCATAGAGAGAAAATGTGAGTTAGATAGAAATAAGGGACAAGCACATTTTAATGTTGTATTAATTCATTTTAGATGGAGAGAACCTCCCTTTCTGATGTCAGATGACACAGACTTCTAGAAATACGCCTCCCCTGACACACAGTGGCTGGAGTCCTCCTGTGGGGAATGCCTGGGCCTCAATTTCTGAACCATTTCTCAGCTCACTGCCAAACTGCCCATCTGCAAACCTGACGCTGCACATTCTAACCTGTCCTGACATTATAAAATAAGGATTTTTTTTTTTTTTTTGGCTCTGGGGATCTTTGGAGAAAAGACACCTATTTTTGTTTTGCTTTTCTTATAAAAATATAAATGCTTTGAAAGGCATTTTCAACTGATGTATCAAAAGTTATTTCCATCCATTGATTTTTTTTTAAAGAATGACCTCACTGTTATTTCTTCCTGGTCTAGAAGAACAAGTGATTTGCCCAGCGTTGCACAGTAGGTTAGAGGAAGAGTTCAGAGGGAATCCTGAGTCTCCACAGCAATTACTTTCATTCTTAAGCTTCCTCTCTGTATATTTCCTGATTTCCCTACACAGCTTCTAGGTCCACATTATTTCTCAAGAGTGTGAGAAGCTATAGTTTTCTTCCAGAAAACTTGGGCAGTTGAGAAAGAAACACTATCAGCTCAATTGTGTTTGGACAACATGTCAGCCAAGCAGCTACCCCACGTTCTGCTTTTCAGTGGAGTGCTTTGAAGTGAACAGCACGGTATTTGGTCTTGATTTCTTAGAGTAGCTCTACCAATTGATGCAGCAGAATACGAGTTATCCAAGTTCTAGTTTGGCCTCACATTTGATATACCAGTCATAAACATTAAAGGGCAGAAGCAGATGGATTTCAGAGAGGCAGTCCAGGGTAGAGGTTATAGCACAAATTGGATTGGATTAGTGTTCTCGTTTTCGTTTTTTAAACTTCTTTTATTATCTTCCTACCATAGACTGCCCCTCCCTCTTTCTAAAAGATAACTTATATTTGCTGCTGTTATTTTTCTTGATCCACTCTGTTAATCTCTGCTTTTTAATTGGTATATTTATATCATTTACATTTAAATTAATACGTCAAGGCTTAAGTCAGTCATTATTTTTGTTTCGTCTGTTTCTCATTCTTTTTTTTTTTCTTGTCTTTTTGCAGGTTACTCAAACACTGTTTTAGGATTCCGCTTTGATTTGTTGGTAGTGTCCCTGCAGGCATTGCTTTGTGCAGTTTTCTCAGCAGCTGCATATGCGAGTTATTACAGTCTGTTGGTATCAATGTGATACCACTCTGAGTGTAGCATGGACACCTCACCTCTATTCAGGTCCCTTCACCATCCCTACTATTGAAATATCATTGTCTTGAGTGTCAGATGGTGGTATGGACGAAATATTTGTGTCCCCCAAAAGTTCGTATGTGAAGCCCAATCCTCCAGTGTGGCTGTATTTGGAGAGAGGGCTTAAAAAGAGGTAATAAAGATTAAATCAGTTTATAAGGGTGGGGCCTTGATCAGATAAGATTGGTGTCCTTATAATAGGAGGCATGAGAGAGCTTTATCTTTCATTCTCTTCCCCTCCCTAGTGCACAAACTCCCACCCCATACTCTTCACAGGCATGTACCACAGAAAAGCTGTATGAAAACATAGCAAGAAGGGGCTATTTGTAAGCCAGGAAGAGAGTCCTTATCAGAAATCCTGCTGCAAACTTGATCTTGGGCTTTCCAACCTCCATAATTGCGAGAAAATAAATTTCTATTGTTTAAGCCACTCAGTTTATGGTATTTTATTGTGGCGGTCCAAGTTGATCAATACAGACTGTATTATAATTTTTGTTTCAACCCTCAAATAAGATGTAGAAAGCTTATCAGGAAAAAAAATACAGTCTAGTGTAAGCTATTCTTGGCTAATGACTCAGCCATATTTTGATTCTTCTCCTTGTTACATTTTTTCTTCTCGATGCTTCAAGATTTCCTCATTTATCATTTCCTTTCTGTTTGAAGAATTTCCTTTAGCCATTCTTTAAGAGCAGGTCTGTTGAGTGACAACTTCATATAGTTTTCCTTCATATGAGAATACTTTTGTTTTTTCATTCCTGAAGAACAGTTTTGCAAAATATGAATTTGCAGTTAACAGTTCTTTTCTTTCAGCACTTGAAAAATATTTTGCCACTTCTCTGTCTTCCATTGCTTCAGCTGAGAAATCTACTATAATTCAAACAGATAATACCTTGTTTCTATTAAGTTATTATCTTTGTTTTTATTGTTTAGAAGTTAAAGACACATTAGGATGTATCTCGACATGAATTTCTTTGAGTTTATCCTACTTAAGTTTCTCTTAGATTTTAAAAATATGTATAATAATGTCTTTCCATAATTTGGAAAGTTCAGCCATTTTTTTCTTCAAATGTGGGACTCTGATGATACAAGTCTCAAAAGAAACAAATTGGATTGTTTGTCCTTGATTGGATTAGGCATATCTGAGTTGAAATTCTGTGTATACCACTTAGAAGCTAAATCATTTAGGTAAAATTAGTGTTTCAGAGAGAGAGAGAGAGAGAGAGAGAGAGAGAGAGAGAGAGAGAGAGAGAGAGTGTGTGTGTGTGTGTGTGTGTGTGTGTTCATTTAATAAAATGAGATGCAGTGCCAGCCGACATTGGGCCTCTGTTGTTTTGATCAGCGACCTCTGTCCCCTGACCTTTTACACACTAGCACACATTATTTTCTTTGGAGAACTGCTCTTTCTTCACCGTATTTGGTATATTTGCCAACCATAATACCACTGCTGCCCTTACCACAGTCTGCAAGGATTGAATTTTGCTCACCCTAGAAAATGAACTGCATGAGGCATCAGCATTCTCTTGTTCACCACACTGCCTGGAATAATGCCTCATTCATGAGACTTTAATTATGATTTGTTGCATGTATAAATAAATAATGATTCAAATCCGAACAGTATTTCTTTCCCAGAGTAATGAAGGGACAGAACACTTAAAGATTTGTAGTGCAAGTCAGCAACCGGCTCTGCGATGAAAAGCAGGAATTTATTGCATTAGCCGTCTAATTTTTCTCTCTTTTTATTGCTTGCTCTCTGTTTTCCCCTCTTCCTTTGGCTATATCTGTTTTATTCTGCATGTCTTCATCTAAACTCTCTTGGTATTTTTCTTCCTAAGTCTCTAAGCTTCCCTATTTCTTTCCTTTCTTTTCTATAATATATTTTGCTTGTATCTGCTTTGATTCTCAGTCCTGTTCTTTATCCTACTTATATTCTCATTTCAATCTCTTTTTGTTTCTTATTTGTCTTTCCAGTGCATCATCTCTATTCCACTAGTATCAGATCACAGTGGAACTCTAACTTATTTGTATTTATTTATTATTTGGTATTTATTAGGTATTTATTTGCTGTCTCTTGGAATAAAGATTTATCTCCCTTTTTCTAACTAGAAGAGCCATTTAATCTGTTAAATTTAATATCCGTAATTTAAAATATGCTATATAATCTATTTAAATATTACATATATTTAAATACTAAAATCAAATATGTATAAGGAAGATATATTTTATTAATCTCCAACTCTTCATTAACTTTTTTTTTGGTGGATTAAAGGCTAGTAATAGAAAAACAGTTCTCAATTTCTCTTTTAAATATGAGTCTATGATGTCTTTTATTAAGCTGATGCTAAAGCCACAGTGACTGTGACAGGCAGGTCTGATGACAGTAATGTTGATGAATCTCCATATGCCTGAGCATCTGGATTTAGGAAATTGAACAGGAAACACCCAAAGTCACTCAGCATCTTGGGTGTTTGCTGACTGGGGTACACTGACTATGCATATTAGTCCATCAGAATTGTCTAGTGGAAGAACTCACCATGGCCAGTGATCTGGCTGTTTCGAAGGTCCTGTTCTCTGGGTAGAGAATGACCCTTCATTCAGCCCACTCTCCAGACCTCAGTTCTGCTCCTGCCAATGGACTGCTACAGAGCCCGGCCCCAGTGGAGAAGAAAGAGGGAGACACCAGTCCCCGTGTCTCTGCCTGAGGGATGGCAGTTGACACAGCTGTGCTCATACCTCCCAGGCACCGCTGCCGCTGCCCAGCCTGATCCCTTTTGCCACATCCCCTCTTTGCGTCTCCTCCTCTCTGCTAACCTATCCCAAGTGTTTAGTGCTCTGTCCTTCTTCTCTCCATCACAGTCCCAGGGGGGGAAAGAAAAAAAAAAATATATATATATATAGTGAATCGATACAATAATCTCTCCCAGGAGGATCTTCAACCTTGAACCTTGACTTTCATTGGGAATAAAGAGACCTATTCCCTGGGGCCCTTCAATACTGATGTTCTCAATTTCTGCTCCTAGCTTCACCCCCATTTCTTTGATAATATGTGCCCAGGGCCAAAAAATAATTTAGTTGAGTATTTTTCGCATCCTTAGATCACCCTATGAATATTGAAATTGGACAAGATCTTTCAAAGTACTTAGGTGACATTTCGGTTGAATACATAGGCTGAATACATTTACATCTATTAGATGTTATTTATCAGGCTAACGGCCCCCAAATCTATCAACTTTTTTTTTTTTTTTTTTTTTTTTTGAGAAAGCCCAGTGCTTGCAGGGAGAAGGTATTTTTTTTCAGACTTGGGTCCTCTTGGGATAGTGTGCAGAACTGGATTCACAGACTACAAATGTGCTTTCTATCTTCCTGCAAAGAGGAAGGAAAAACTGAGACCTCCTGCGTTCAACAATAATTCTATTCTATAAAACTTGCGTGTGAGTTATTGACATTACATTCCCATGATTACTCAATTAATGGATCCGATTAATGCACATTATGCTGTGCAGTTGCAACAGCAAGAACTAAATGAGTCTTTCAGGGGGGATGTTTAAGGGTTTCGTTGATTTCAGGAAAAAGAGTTGACTGACTGATCAGGGCAGCTGCTGTGGGAAACAGTTTGCACCAAAATAGGACTGAACCATAAGATTGAACAGATGTTGCATTTTCTTAGTGCCTGGAATATGGTGCAATGTTATCACTTACTTTCCAACCAGCAAAGTCTACACGATAGTCAAAGGAAATTACTAGAGGGCTGCCACAGCCTTCATAGCAGCAAGGCAGTGTTTATTCTCCAGAGGTTTGTAGTCATTGATCTCTCAGATGTCTCGCTAATCAGTGTGGACATCGCATGTGGACATCTCATGTGGCCTTTATTTCTTCTATTTGACTTGCAGATTAAACGAGATGGCCCACAGCATCTGCTGTGTAATCCAGACTCCGTCTGTCCTGTTTTCTGGTGGGACCAATAAAGGGGTGGTTGCAAAAATTGTATTTATTTAACGATTAAAAGAACGCTTCTAGCACAATAAATAAATCACAAACCAAAGAACATTTACCATGGGTAATCGTTGGGAAGCCCATTTCTATTTTTGCCAAAGTGAGGCATGAGGTTCTTACACGCTTGTGTTGTTTTACTCTGGCAGGAGATGGAGTGGTAGAGAGAGCTTCGAGGGAAAAGTGTTGCTCGATAGTTGTAAATTATTTTCTTCCTGACATAGCCATGTTAATTTATTTCACTCATATCCATAGATTGGAGCTAAAGACATTAGCTAGATCAGAGCTGGAAGAGACTGGACTTGGACACATTGGAGACAGGTAGAAATATTGAAGATAAAGGGAAAGGTATATGTTTCTACTAATATGTATTATATGTAATAAATATATATAAGAATAGTATATGTTATGTGTGAAAATATATATACATATACTGGGAGAAATATAGATACAATGAATCAACAGACAATACAAAAACATAGAACTTGACCCCGTGGGGGGCTACTCTTATCCTCTCTCTTTATAGTGTCTCTAAGAATCTTAGTTCCAAGGTCCTCGACATGCTTTTTGAGTCTGAGCCACCTGCCCCTAACAGGGCTGGCACTGCTTCTGTGCCCCTCTTTTGTAATCATGATCGTCTGTCACCAAGTTTAGAGTTACTGGACAATTGAAAATATCTCTTTTTTCAAAATGATCAGAAATACCTCTGCCGTGACTTTTTAAAGCGAAATTTTCATTCCCTGTATCATCAACAAATAAGTGTAAATAGTAAAACCTACCATTTAATTGAACACCTGCTATGTTCTAGGCAGGCACCTTAGTTAATTACCTGATTTAGGCCTCACCCTCAACTTATGAGGAAAATATTATTATCATTTCACTTGAGCACATGGAGATTAAGTGAATAATGCAACAGCAAAGGGGATCTGTCAATGCACATTGTTTTTAAATGGTGAAGCTGGAGGGAGCTGGCAGAGAGGCAGAGAGATCATTAGGCATGATTTAATTCATCGTTCATGTTACAGAGCAGGAAAGTGAGTCTCAGAGGCAGAATTGATTCCACCAGTATCTCATTGCAGTGTGCATCAGAGCCGGGAACAGAACTCAGGACCTGTGACTGTCAGGCCATGGTCCTTCTGTGAAACTGGCTGCCTCACAGAGTAGAATGACAACAGGCTATTGAAGTGTGGCCAGTTGTAAATCCCCAAAGTTCTGATGTTCTGACAGTGTTACCGGCTCCCAGTGCCCTGGACCAAGGAGAGGAGGAAAGATTTGGGGAGCCACTTTCTGGATTAGAGTGCCTTGTCCCTTGTCACGCAGGCCCTTCACTCCCTTCGGACCTCTCTGTTACGTCAGTGCCAGATGATGTCTCCCGGAGTAAGGCATGATAAGGTTGGGTACACGATAAGAAATAGGACATATGTAAAAGTACATAAAAGAGACTCCCCAGAAGTGGAAGCATTTCAGGAAAACAGGGCAACACTTTTCTCCTCAGCTGCAATCTGACCTCTTCCCTACTACCATCTTTGCTTACCTTAATTTAAAACACCCAATGAGAAGAGGCAAGAGCTAGATGCTGGACACTGTCCTCGACGCCACTCCCACTTCCAGGGAGCCCAGGACTCTCCTCTGCGATGCCTCCTTCACCAGGGGCAGCAGGGGCTGCTCTCCGTCCCCATGCACTGCCCACGCGCCCTTCGGGTACCTTCTAGTTGATGGAGCATGTGTGAAAAGCAAAGGATGTTTTTTCTCTCCTTTGAGCTCTTCAGTCTTCAAGGATTAGATGTGAGTTTAGCAGGGACAAAGGTGAGAGCTGTGGAGACGGGAAGGTAGAGAGGCCAAGTGAGCGTTGTCATACAAGTCGAGGAAAACAAAATGGCAGAAAGGTTCCTGAGTAGAACTAGAGAAAAGTCTGTACATCAGTCTTTTCCCTTCTGCGTCTCCATGCCCATCCGGATGAATTCTTTAGCACTCTCTTCCCATTCGTCATTCTTCTTGTGTTCAAACTACAGTTTTTTTTTCCATTTAGCGAGTTTTTAGATACATACATATTTTTCATTCCCAAGCTCTCTAATTGGTTATTTTTCCACATGTTCTCGTTTTATTTCTGTCTGTTTTTCTCTGATATATTTTTTTGTTCTATTTAAGGGAACATTCTAAACATTCATTTCATAATATTAATTAGATTTTTTTTTCTATAAAATTTAATGTCTCTGAAGTACTTTAATGTTCCAGTTGTTGATGATGTTGGCTATCTTTCCCATATTTAATTTTTTTTACTTTTATTCATGATGCTAAATTTGAGTAGCAGACAGTTATTGTGTCTCTCTTTCTCCTCATTCACCATCTAGCAATTTTATGTTTGCCTCTACTGAGTTCCTGGGCCTTAGTCCAGACTTAGGTCTTTTAATGCCATGCTGGCGACATTGAGATCCCAGCCTGCCAAGGGGACTTGGTCCATTCCTGGTCACCAGGCAGCTTGGATAAAGGTGAAGGTCCAGCCTCACCTGTGTTCGATAGTGTTTGTCTCGCTTCTTCCAGTAGTGAATGCCAAGTCAATGCCTGGTTTCAAGCAGTGAGACCGGCTCAGGCCTACCTTCTTTTTTTCATAGATAAATCATTATGTTGAGCAAGAGATTTCTTTGTAAGAGTGTAACAGATCTGCATAGGAAAAAAAAAAAAGTCTCTCTAATTTGGGATATGATAGTTCCCCCCCCCCCCCATTTTGTTAACAATGATTGGAAACACATTGTTGGCAAAAGATAGGCGCTAATATAAATCACTACATCAATTTCCACCATGTTCCACTGAGCACAGAGATTTATATCCAATTATGTTGCATTTCATATTTCAATAATCTGAGATTCTCTTTGGGTCTCTAAAAAAGCATAGTTTGTACTGGGATAAATGATCTGTCTGGGGTTTTCTAGTCTAACATACAAACGATGCCAAATACTCCAGCTCCCCTTGGGGAGATCCCCATGACTTGTCCTGCAAGGTTCTGGTCCTGGGGTTGCTGGGCTTGATGATAGGGGTGCACTTGTGAAGACCTGGGTCAAAAAGCCGTAGAAGGGCTGCTAGTCAGGGAGCAAAGCCATTGCTGCCTTCTCCCAAAGAGGATGAGAGGAGTCAAGGCTTCGACGTCAACACGTCGAAGAAGAAAAATGATTCATGACACTGGTTGAAACAGTAAGGCAGACTTGTGATAGGTATAGGAATCTCTGTGGTGGGGTTTTATAGTAGGGGAGACATATTAGTCTCAGTTCTGAATACGAGGAATTTATAGCAGAGGAGCAGGGTGGGGGGCAGTGAGTGGGAGGTAACTAAGAGGAAACATTCGGGTCAGGGGTGATTCTGGCTAAATCGATCTACCAGCATTCTTGCTGAAGACTGGCTACGGTGATCAGGTACTGAGAGCGGAGATTCTGGCTAAACCAACTTGGCAGGATTCTTGCTAAAACTGAGCAAGGCAAAGAGGATATGAAAGTCCAAAAGTTGAGGCCCAGTTGGGAAGACAGTTCAGAGGAGCCCGAGAAAAGGTTGGTTAAGGATAGAGTGTGAGTGACACATCAAAAATATTACAGTGGGAAATCCTGAGAGTAAAGGGGGGAAGCAGTGTTTCAGATTATCAGGCCGTGTTGGAAGCTGGGTACAACCTTCCCTCTCCACAAGCTGGTCTTGTCCCGACAGGTCAGGTTTAAATTGGGGCTCCCTGCCAAGGTCACTCCCTGAGTGGCTGCATGCCATCCCTTCTTCCTGTACTCAGAAACTCAGCGAAGGTACATGTGTGTCGGGGACCACCAGAGGGCCGGGGCCACACCAAGAGCAGTTGGGGTTTATAGTGTTGCTGTAGTTTACAAAGGTAAATGAGTTGGGTGCCACCTGTCTCTTTCTCACTCGCTCCCAAAATGCAGGTTTCATCTTCTCGACAAGGATGCAGGTTCAGCTCTGAGGGCCCCGCGCAGTGCTGCTCATGTCTAGAGAGGCTCGTGCAGTTCCGGCTTCCTCTTGGGCCAGCGGGAACACGTTTTTCCTTGCTATTTCCCATTTTTTCCATTGTAATACATACTCTTTGGCTTAGTGATTTTTATCTCTATTTTATTTTGTTTCCTCCTGGATCTGGGGAAGGAAAATATGTAATTTATGTGTTTTCATAAATGAGAGAGAAAAAAAGAAAGGGATCTACCTGCTGTGTATATTGAGCCTTTCCATCTTGGTCCTTTGCATGTTTCCATCTCGGTCCTTTGCATGTGAGGTGGTCCTGGGATCCATGTTTCCATCTCGGTCCTTTGCATGTGAGGTGGTCCTGGGATCCATGTTTCCATCTTGGTCCTTTGCATGTTTCCTTCTTGGTCCTTTGTGCATGTGAGGTGGTCCTAGGATCCTTGTTTCCATCTTCATCCTTTGCAGATGGTCCTGGGATCCATCCTCACTGTGGTGGCTCCATAGTAGACCCGTTTCCACGTGGTGCAGAGCTCTTGTTCTGAGTCTCTTTCCACCATCTGACTTTACTGGTGTATCTAACTTTGCAGATAGACACATACTGAATAACTCCTGTCGATAGTTACCGAATGTATGTTCAATATTTTCTCCTTCTATAGATTATATTATTTGGATTCACAAATCATTTGTATGGCTTATAAGAAATTATAAACATCATGGGGGAGAAGAAATAGCTCAAGCTGCATATCTTTTTACTCGAAACTGATGGATTTGTAAATGCAAACAGTAGTTTACTAACAAATAAATAAAAACATGTCATTAATTTTTATTAAAATGGAGACAGCACACAGGCTTGGTAATGCAATTCTATAGAATGTGTAATGTTCTATAGGGACAGATTCTTATTAAGGAGCTAGGATCTGACACTGTAAAACAACACATCATTCCTACTAGGAGTTAGGACAGCCTTGCCAATGATGGAAGGCCGATGATTACCAGGTTACAGACAAGCCACAGACAGGTGACCACTTACACGAGAGTCCACAATCTAAGGAACTCCAGAGGGAAGTAGAGGCAGCAGGAATAGGCTGGAGAGATGTACGGAGGTTTTTTTCAGATGGGCTCGTAGAGCTCATTTTTCTTCCAGTGAAGTATAAATAATCTCACCACTGAGAATCTCACTACAGTCATGCCATTTTTCTCCTTGTAGAAGAGATGTGTTATTATAATTAACATACCCTCATAGAAACCTAAATGAGTACATTTAAAACGGGTCACTGATTCTGACTTTCTTGATTTAATGTCATTTCTCCTTCAAAAAAATGAACATACACACTTTCTATTTTCTATTTCTATTCTGATTTTTTATTTCCTCTCACCATCTGTTACCATAAGCTCAAGCTCATAGACAAAATAAAGCTATAAATCATAGTTACTAAAAGTTTACTCTTCTTGTCACATCGGTATGTGTACAAGTTTGTTTTTATAAATTCACATCATCTTTAGTTTCTGTTTTTCCTCTAGATAAGAAGGAAAGTAATCTTCTTGGAAGATGTTAATTCCAAGCCCAAACTTAGAGGACAATGACTTTAAAATTCTAAATTGGTCAACAATCTTTAACCATCACCAATCATTTTCAAGCAGCTTCTCTGGGGGCTGGGTAAAAGTAGATTCATTTGTATGACTTTACATGCTTCTGTTAGGTAGCAGAATAGTCATTAGAGAATGGTATACAAAGAGTCCAAGTCCATATATCTAGATCTGCTTAGTGTGCATGATGTGTTTTGTTAGTCCGTAAATATCTTTTCTACCAACCTCTGCGTACTGCTTTTGACCATGGATTTACAATACATTTAACACAAAAACAAAAAAATGGATGTCGACTGGAAAAAAAAATTCTAGATCCATACAATCAAGGAAAATATCTAAGTTTTACTTTCTGACTAAAATATTATGTGGAAGGAACATCAAAGAAATAAACCTTGTAAATTTATCATAATGTCTTAAATCCTAAGCAATAATTTAAAAACAAAACAGGATAATTTGTCTGTGTTCCAAAATGATTTATACTGTATAACCAATTATCTTTAGTCTCTCTTTCTGAAATGGCTATTGACAAGGGTAATGTGTGCTAGATTTTGAGAACTATACAGTTCAGTATGAATAATAACTTTATTTTGCTCGGTGAAGAAGAGTCCCCCTCAATTTGCTGCAGACCTATTTGCTCATTTGCTTTCTAAATTCTGCATGGTAAAATGAATTTTTTGTCCACACCTGTAACATTTCACAGTCACCTTGGTTGTGCTGTGGTATTAAAATATTTAAATCCCTCTGGTGAATAGCCAATTGTGACCTTTCTTTTAATGGAAGATGTATTCTATTTCTAACTTTGCTTAGGCTACAGCAGCTTCTAATGCAAATGAGTGCATGTCTTATAAAATGTCACCAGTAAACTTCCTGTCATTGGAGTAAGATATCACATTTAAAAATCACCTTTGTGTTGCAACAAAAATCAAATGAAAATCTAGATTAAGACAGTTAATTTATTTTATTATCTTACTGTCTTAGAGTAAAATCTGCTTCTGTTTCTCCGCGCGCGTGTGTGTGTGTGTGTGTGTGTGTTGATTTATTGATGGGAATTAAATTGTTGAGTCCAGGGCCATTTTTTCATATTGGGATGATGGTTATTACAATTAATCTAATTTTTCTGCATATATGCAATAACAAGAAAGGAGGTCATTAGTTTGGAAAATTAGGCATCATAATGCTAATACATAAATGCCATACTGGAATCCAGAAACCTAGGTTTTAGCTTCATCGTGGTCTTTTGCTCCTTGTGTGACCGCAAACAAATCACCCTTTCTGAACCCCATTTACTTTGACTGTAACCTAAAAACATTGATACCTCCTCTATTTCCTTAGTTTTCCATGTGAGGTAATATTCTTGGAATCTGTGAATTACTATGTAAAGATGCGCTAAAATTATTTTAAAGTTGAACTGGATTATTTTTGGTCAGAGGGTAAGCCAATAATCAAATCACTATGTCAAAACAGCCCTTTATCAATGAAAACGTGATCAATGAATTCTATTATCTATGGATATTTTTCATCTTGTCACTTAAAGAACAGCAACAACAGATAAGAATTATTTGAGGCATACATTTTGCTGACTCTGAGGTTGGTTGGTGGAAGCAAATCAAAATCAAAGCTTCCACTCCCACTCTGAAACATCCCGGCCTTTTGCGAGACCTTTGCACAAATTATTTCTGGTTCTCCCTGGATCTCTTCAAGCAGGTGCCTCCATCAGTTAACAGAAATGTCAAAGAGGGCTCCAAGACTGAGGTCTTGCTCAGGAAGTAGAGTCGGTGATAACAGAGTCAGAGTTCACGCTTGGCTGAGATAGCGGGCCTGTGAATGTGCCAAGCATTTGTGAATTCTTAACAATGGAAGTTTGCTGCTTAATTGCCAAAAAATGTTAGACCCTAGGAGAGAGCCACCAACAGGCCACCATCAAAACAGGCCACCAGCAGAAGACGGCTGTAAAGGCAAACTTGCTATCAGCATAGTGTATATTGGGTATAATGTCTAACTCATATATTGTTAGAATTGTGATATAAGTACCATGTAGGAAAATTGTTTGTTTTTTTAAGGTTGGGAGAAAGAGGCCCAAAGAGAGGAAGTAATTTGTCTATTGTCACACAGCCTACTAGGAAGGTTTCCGAGGTACCCAGATCTTGTCACAAATTATCTTTCTCACTTCCTCAGGCTCTTCTTTCTTTTGCTTTAACTGAGCTCCCAGCATAGCAGCAGCTGGTCTACTTACTATAGGGTGGGTAGTAAGTTGACCCCAATCCCCACCTACCATGGTTTATGAATTAGGGGCACTATACTGACACCTCTCCCAACACACAAGCATTATCGACTTTTAGAGGACCCCCGAAGCCTCCTCCAGGGACTTCATATGCTCACAATAAAGATTTTATTTACTCGTTTTCAGCTGACCTTGCCCCCTCACACCCACCCACCACAGTTTAAGGCTAATTGATGCTGCCTTTAAAAAGTATGCTTCTGTGAGGATCGTGAAACCTCGAGATGATAATGTAAGTCTATGGAAAATTTGATTTACACAAAACATTTTAGGGCCCCTCGTATGTGTTAAACGTGATACTTCCTCCAAAATGTGTCTTTCACATCAATCTTAAGTTTAGCGTTTCCTCGGTCTTCTATTTGACAAACCATCATCTGTAGCAAAGGGATGACATGCATGGACAGAATTTCTGTGTGTAATTTAAGAAATTAACCGTCCATATATAGAATAAAAAATCAACAGTGCATGTCATTTTGTTTTGATTTTTTTTTTTTTATCTTCCTCATCGGAATCACTGTCCCCTGATGTACGTGCAGTCTTTAAAAACCATCGTATTGAAAATACTGATAGGTGTGTGTGTGATACGCAGCACTGGAATTTTGCAATTCAAAGTAATCGGCTCATAAATGTAAGCAGTGTTACGCTAGAAAGAGAAACAATTTTAATATGAGGGCTCTGTTCTTTTTAAAATAGAATTTATTACTCAAATATACCTTTTTCATTTAAAAATGGGGTTGTTATAATTCACCCTTTGTTTCTATTATTGCTTCTCTTTCCTTGAGTGACTCATTATAATTATTCATCAGTTTTATTTATTTTTTAGTGACTAAAATAGTCAGATATTTGAAGCGTACTAATATATTAAGATATTTTCGTTTTTATTCTATTTAGTATATTGGATATTGTCTGTTTGTCTGTCCATCTATCTCTCCTTCAGCGTGTAAAAAGCAAACAGATTTTTTGGCAGAGATGTTTTGTGATAAATATCCAAAGAAGAAAAAATATATTTAACCAAGATATTCATTAGCAACTGGAAAGCCATTCAACACTGATGCTGCATATCTAGAAAGGCACAGGAGAAACTCATGGGAAAACGTAAGAACACTTGGAACTATCTCAGAGAAATGGAGCCCCCGTATGGGCAAACGTAGACAAATTCAAGGAAGAGAAAAAAAATGCTCCTGGGTCCTGGTCTTTGCAGGACCATAGAATGTGTTGCCTAAGTGCACATTTTTTTATCTCTTAAAGTGAAATTGTTATAATATTTCTTTTATTGTATTAGTTTCTATTATGGTATGGCTTATACTCAAGACATTTGTTGAGGAATTTGGGTAGAAACGTGATGATGAGTGTCCTAGTCCTGCACATATCAGAACTAGAAGGGTCAGAGAGGGCGTGCGTCTGCAATCCCTCTTTAGATGTGAATCCCTGTCTGGCATTTCTAGGAGGTCGACTATATGTGATAATAAACAAGCATCTCCCTTTGTATACTGACAGCTCTCTAGAAACTTAATTAATTCATTCAACCAACACCAAGTGCCCACTGTGTGCCAGGCACGTTTATACATTGGAGCTTATACAGAGGAAAAATAAATGCTGCCTCTGTCTTGGAGAACATCACTGTCTAGGAGGGAGAGAGTATTATTACAGAATTATTAGAATACCAGATAATAAACATGTAGTAGGAAAATCTCAAAAATTGTGAAGGGAATCAAAGGAGAGAGTGATAGACTAAACAGACTAAAGATACTGAAGGAGATTGGACTAATGAGTCAAATGTAAAAATGGTTTTGATTCATTACGAGTTTCCATTAAGCTCTCTGTTCTCTCTGTCTCTTGTGTCTGTCTCTATTTTTCTTTCTCTCTCATACACGGCAAAATTATGCAGTTTTTTTTATTCTTCATAGTAATAATTTATGTCTCATCTTTCTGCATTTGCCTTGCTTGTGTTCTTATCAATGACCCTAATAATGAATTTTGCCAAAAATACTATATTCAAATGACCTAATGAAGTATGACTTGAGCTAATATGCTCCCAAAGGACATAGTAAAGACTCCTAAGTAAGATTACAGTGCTCAGTGGGGGGGGGGGGGAAGAAGCATTTTCTAATAATCAGAGATGTTCAGTGCTATAATGGGCAGTTGTGGTAAATAGTTCTCCATTCTCAGAACTAAGTGTTGGTGTGTGGACTCATCATATTGGCCTTCATATTAACAGGATTACAGACTTGTGGGTTGGGTCTATAAGAAAACCTTTACATACACACACTTAATCATCTTAGCCTTTTGTTATCTCTGGATACAAATTCAACAATTCATGTTATTGTAGATAATGTTGAACATTCAGGATCAAAGATAGCAATTTCTATTCAGGATAACATGGATGCTTATTTGATATTAAATAGCAGACAACAACAACAAAAAGTCTTACTAGTAAAGATATTATATAATGTTCAAAGATATTACATATTTTGTCCAATCGATCAATCAGGATATGTTCCAGAGTTGAGAGGGAAGATGAACAATTATTGAGCAACCCACTATACTGTCTTTTATTTCTCCCAACGAATATGTGTTAAATTTTGTTATTTATAGATATTTATGATATATGTGTATATATTTATGTATATACAAACATAGATAAATATAAAGTATTTTTTACAAGACGTCAATATTTGTTTATAAATGTGAAAGAGAAGGCTTAAAGAACTTCCTCAAGTCCACATTATTTGAGATTCAGTCCCAGTTATAATTTTATATTCTGTTGCCTTTCTACTCATAGAAAATGAAGTATAAAAAAACGGAAAAGGTTGCATCTGCATAGCCAAAAATAATCATGCAATTTGAACAAATTCAAAAAGGAGAGTAATGAGTTTTTACAAGAAACGGAGGAGAGACATTACTGAGCAAAGTAGCTTCGACCAGCTATATTTAGTTGTTTAAAATACTTTGCTTTAATATATATATATGTAAATATATATATATAGATATAGATATAGGTATAGAGACATATACATATACATATACATAGATATGTAGATATATACTAAAGCTTTAGTTTCTCAAAATGACCCTGACCAGGTTTAAGATACTTTCTGAGACCAGGAAGTCATGAGACAGGACCACCAGAAGACTATCTGCTTTTTTCAACCCGTATTCGAACAGGAGGGTAATTTCTGGAATAATTGGCTTGTGATGTCTTTGGTACTACTCAGGGAGTTTCTTGTCCTCAAGACTGTATTTCTCCAAAGGAAAAGGAAAATGCTCCAAACTAAACTTTTTGAATTCACACAGAATAAATGAGGACAGTGTTGTTTTGGAGTGAATGAATTGAATACAGTAGTAGGATAAGACAAAGGAAACTGACTCTAGGGTAAGTTCCATCAAAATAATTACACATAAAAGCTCATAAAAGGAATATAGGCTTTGTAAGAATAAATGATGGTAGAATACCTTATCAGTGTCTTTGAAACAGTTGCATAATAGTGGTTAGAAAATTAGGTGGCAGCTTATGCGTACTTCATGAGGCCTGTCCATCACCATGCCTGGGCACGCGCACAAATTTAGGAATGTACAACAGGCTAAGGATTCACTTTTCCATTTAACGCCGATGTAAATCTGACCCCCACATGCATTCCACGCTTCTTCAGTGTGCTCTTCTACAAAATTTCATTGCATGTGGAAAATCCTACTCATCCATCCTTCAAGGTCTCAGCCATAGCCTTGTTTGTGGTTGGTGAGCAATGATTATTGTCAATTTAGTCAGAGAAATAATTCTTTGAAGTTTCACATATGTCTAGTACTTTTGGTGAAGACTCAGCTTTTGGATTACCCAATTTTATGGACTAAAGCAGATCTCTTTGGTGTAAAACAAATAGCTCTGAAGCCACCTGTTAAAGATATACTGAACACAGTATGTGGAGTAGTGGAAAGCACCAGCCTGGAAGTTAGGAGACTTGGACGTCCTTGTCCTGACCCACCACAGGCTCTCCCTGCAGCTTTTAGTTATGCATGTTTCCTTTCTGATTCACACAATGGAAACTTAGTGAGTTACCATACATCACACTTAGGTATTTCTCTTTCCAAATAGCCTGTGGTCATAGGCGTCACTGAGCTTTTATATCCAATAACATCCAACAGTGTATGAACCCAGAAGGTATTAAGATATTTAATTTTAATTGATTTAAATGAAGTGAGTTGATTTTCCTCGTGTGTAGAGTATGTATGGATAATAATCTTTGCTCTGAATACTGCAAACATTGTCCCATGGTGAATCATTGCTTGTCATGGTATTTTAGGAGAAGCAGCCCATAAAGCATTATGCCAATAGATTTAGACCAGTTTTATTGCAAGAGAAGATCTGACTTACATGGCTGAAATGTGACTTCAAAATATCGAAGGAAAATAAATTCCTTATTATTTGCATCAACAACAATCAGAATGCTAATTCCAGGATCTGAATGTTAAAACCTCACATGCTGCAACAATTTCCCTTTGGCAGTATTAGAGAATGAGGTTCTCATCTCTTTCTCTGCCTTCACCTACAGGTGACTATGACTGATTTGTAAATAGGGGAAACCGATGCCCTTATTTAGAATCAAGACCACATCTTCTTCCTGTGTTTCGCAGTGATGTATCATAGGAGCTCAATACTTTTATCCACACTGTTGCTTGAGCTTCACAAAAACTAGTGACTCAAGCAAGAAGATGTTCCACTTTTTTGGAAGACTGGGACCCAATAAAATGCACTGACTTTCTGATATCAAAGAGCTTCTTGGTATCAACCAAGATAAAAACTCAGGTGGCTCAGTCCTCAGCCTTCATCACGGTTCCTTCCCATATCAGTGCCTGGGACGTGGAGGATACTGGAAGACATAGCTTATGTCATATGGACCCTCGAGATCCACCCGAGCCCATCTCTGCTGTCCACATCTGACCTCACTTCATTGACCTGTGGCTAGGCTGTTTAATCATAGTCTCTATCTCCCGAGTTTCTGTTCGATGTCTTGGTTTACTTTCAAAAAAGCACACAAGACAGATGATCAACTCTTAAGGGAATCTTCCAGCCCCGAGGACAGCTGTTCAACATGAGGTTAAACCAACTCTCGGCCATGTCATTGGCATATGGTTATGGCTCTAAAGACTGCCAAATCTTTATTCTCAGGGCAATCTTTAACCAGAATTCTGGATCTTTAAGAAAGACTATTTTATATGGGCGGGTTGCGATTTTTAAGAAAGCTATGTTGAAAACATCTTCCTAGGGAAGTCTCCGGCCATTTTATTCTCTCTCCTTTTTGACATCTTTTCATTTTTCCATAAAGTCTTAAAGTTATTGTGCTAGTATCAGCAATAAAATTTTTTCCTTGTCCCTCCCCAGAAAATAACAGATGGTGAATCAGTAAATATTTTGGTTACTTTTATATTCTGTGACTCATTTTCAAGCTAAGTATAGCTTTATCCAGCTGTTCACGACTCTGATCTAGAATGGATAGAAAGTAGCATTTGTCAAGGCATTCACTGTCTTTGAACCACCAATTCTTGCATATGACCATGGCATGAATAAAAACTTTAAAATTAAATTATCATTGCCTATCTTAAAGTATACATAATAGCTTATTTGCATGCATTCATTGCAGACATTGCTTGATGTGTGGTCTAGATGGAGCATATATCTTATATATCACTGGTTTACCAGTATTTAAAAAAATAGATATTTGTAATAAAGCTATGTAGAAACATACTTATAAAACTCACAGAATGTGTGAAATAAAACCATCTGCTTTATAACAGTTAAGAGTGTATCACTTTTGTGAGACTCAATATGGATCAATATGATAAAAATATAATTATGGGCATAACTATGAAGTGAGGTATGTTTAAGTCATGCCATTTCACTTTACAAAATCTTAAAGAATTATGTGTTAGAAGCTGAGTATTAATTGATAATGTGTGTTCTAGGAATGGCACGAATAGAATGAGATCCGGTGCCTACTTTTGATGAACTTAACATTTATATGGAGTGATTAGGCAAAGGATAGATCAATACCCTTTGGAGTTTCAGGCCTTATACTGAGAGGAGCATTATGCGAGGGGAATTTCACCTTTTATGCCTCCAAGATTTTACTCTTCACACAGGGAAGCCTCTTTATCATCAGCCAACATAGAGGGGAGCAGCCTCACTCTTGAGATTGGTCAGCTAAGTGAAAGGCCAACAGTTTGTCCAGGACTTTTTGGCCTTCAACCTCTATTTAGCCTTCTGGGGGGGCTATGACAGTTAACTAAATTAAACTGATCTGGAACAAGCCCTGTGACCCCAATTATATGCCCATAAGCTATGTAATTAATAATAATGAGGTAATGTATAGCTTTTATACCGTATCGTTCCTTGTCAGGAGTTCTCACACTACTATTTCTTTTCGTTAAGCCGCAGAGTCCCTCCCACGTCTGGGTTCGGTTCTCCATGCTTTTCTTTTTCTCCTTCGTCTCGAGTCTGAGGAAGCCCCTCTCTTTCGCTTTCACTGACCGTCCCCCCAACTCCATTCCTGCGGAAGGAGTCTCCTCACTCCGAAGGGAGCAAGCAGGATGAAACGTAAACCTCTAGCATGGATCTTTCTTGCTGCCCAAATTGATAAACCTTTAGGAACTTTATTCGGAGCGTTTGCTCTTGTGGGAAACCATATAGTAAAGAATTGTAAACACAGAGAAGCATGTTACTGCATTCTTACCACGGGCTTAGCAAGTTCTGTTGGTCCCTCTCTCAGGCCTGCCTCCTTCTGTGAGATCACCGTTTGCTTGGATTCCCTCGGGGGTGAGATTCTCTACTTCCTCCCCTAGACCCTGTGTCTCGTCCAGCTTACCTTTGGGAAACCCGTGTGGATCCTTTATGCCTTACTGACCCTTTTTCTGACCCTTTGTTACAGACAGAACAATGTCAATGACCCTTGTTTAATGAAGGACAAGATCAGACAGGGAGCCAGATCCTAAGAGGACATAGAGCTTCATCTTATCTGAAGTTCAATTATATAGAACATCATCCGAATAACATTTACTGGAAGTCTGCTGTGGTTTGGTGATAGCTGGCTATATAGGACGAGGACTTGGCTCTAGGAATTTTGGCATTGCGGGGACTATGTGAAAAAAAAGGGTTGAAGTAAGCAATTGGAGTGATGTAGCTTGGAGAAATAGAAATCTGGAAGGGAGTGAGGGCTTGGGAACATGGCGGCAGAGCAGTCTTGGACAAAATGGTATTCTCATGGTATCAAGGGCTAAAACTAGGACCAGAGATTAAAAAGAGCAGGGGAATTTTGTTTCTGCTTAAAATAATGAACTTTCTGATCACCAGAGCTGCCTGACTTTGGATTTGGCTCCAGTGTAATGGAACAGAGATGATAATTCTTTCACTGGGATGATATAGGGGTCACGTGGCCCTGAGGCTCTCTTAACCTCCTGAAGCTGTGGGTTCTACAGCTTTTTGGCTTGGAGTTTTAGAACTACGGGACCTGATTGGGAAACTACTGAGCCTCAAAGCTAATTTCCTGTCTATGATTTCTATCCCAGTTTATTCACCTTAATGCCTGCCTTTTGAAAGCAGCACTATTATTAAGCAATGTAAAAAACAGTTCTGGAAATGAGTTTCTTCTTAAATCTGTCCAGCCTGCATTCGATAAACAGCCTTGTTTCTTTTGGTTTTTCTATATTCAGCCTTTGTTTTGAGCCAGTGTATTTCGCAATGTTCTAATCATTATTTCTTTACAACTATTAAATTACCCCAGATCCCAGGTCGTTACTAGATAGAAGATTAATAAGTATTTTTATTGAAAAGCTGTATTCTCTAAACGTCAATGACTTTGTAAAATAAGTTTCATTATAGTGAGGCTTTTGAGGTTTTAGTAAATATAAATGCTCAATCTTTCTCATCGCTGCTTAGAACTTTACTGATTACACTTTGGAACTATATAATTGTGTAATTAATCTTGAGAATGTCAGAACGCATATTTTTAAAAGAAATTTTCTTAGGGAAATAATGTATATTCGACTATTTTTTTTTTACTGTAATTGGTAGTCAGTTTATAGGTAAAAGCTTTCTCAGAGATGGCCGATATTGGTGCCATATATTATTAAAATGGATTAATTTTTCAAACACATCTTCCATTCAATTTCTCATTAAATGAGGCATTGTAAATTCTTCTGTCAAGGAATACAAATAACATGATTATTCATACTAGCATTGTATAGAGCCCCCTCGGCTAGAATGGTTATCTGCCATAAGGAATGATTTATTCTTTATTGAAAAGACACAGTTGTCAAAACTGACTGAGAGTGAGCTGAAATCCAGAGCTTTGATATGTTTTCAGAAGAGTTTGTGATCGTTCATCTAGGAATTGCATCCAGGGAGGGACCTAAACATAAAGTCAAATTTACTTTACCTATAGTTTTTGAAAAAATGTACTAGTTATTCAAGCACCACCATGCTTTTTCAAACACAAATGTGAAGAAATGAATGAATGAATCAGAATGAGTAAGGGAAGAATGATATGTACCAGCACTGGGTACACTGTAACGAAATGATGTATGTCAACATAGTATCTTATGCTGCCAGTGCGCTCACAGCACGTAGGCGACGATGGTCTGCTGTCTACACATAAGGAAGTTGCTCTGCACGAAGGCATTCAGCTTCTCAATGGTAAAAAAAAAATGTTTAGTGGAAATCTTGAAGCATTGGCCCTAGGTAATTGATAGGCTATGCAAGGTTGGACAAGACAGGGTCTTGCTGTTAAGGAGCTCATGATCTCCTGGGGTAGGCACATAATGGAACATAGTAATTGCAAGTGCCAGCAAAAAGGTCTGTGCGGCTAAGGAACCCATCACCACGCTCTGCAGGGAAAGCGGGGGGAGTTAGCAGGGGAATATCTGAGGTTTGGCTTGAAGGACAGACAGGGTTGTGTCTGAAGGAGGGACGAGGTGCTTGGCCGGGCCTGAGACCCGCAGATATAGAGGCAGGAGGTTGGAATGGGCCCGGCGTTTGCAGGAATCAGTGTTAAGCTCCATGGGGCTAGAACAGAGCACTGGTGGGATTCACGGTCCTACCCCAGGACCTAATCCACGAGCCGTGGACTGTGCCTGGAGGCGACGATGCCAGGAGGGGTATAATGAGACTGCTTTTTGGGAGGCCTCTCTCGGGGCAAGGTGGAGGGCAGATTGGAGGATAAAAGGGGCTGGAGTGAAGAATCCTTTTAGTACAATGCCAGGAAAGTGAAAATAAGGAGGTTGATTTGAAAGAGATGTATAAGAATGACTTCAATGGGGTATCGGGACTGATAGATTTAAGGCATAAAGGAGGAGGAGTGGAAAATTAATTTCGAAATTTAGGTTGATTATTAGGCCATTAATGAAAATCAGAAATGTACAAGGAGCAGGGCCGGTGAGTGGTGGTGTTTCAGATGATACCTCCCGTTCGGGGTATGTTCAATTGCTTAAGGCATTCAGGCAGAAATATGAGCTGAAAGTAGAGAGTTCCCATATAGACCCTGTCCCTGGCCCCCACATGGCCTCCCCAATATCAACATCCCCCACCAGGGTGGTACATTTGTTACAATCAATGGACCTATCGGTATATTATCATCCCCCTAAGTCCACGGTTTACATTAGAGTTCACGCTTGGCGTTGTACATGCTATGGGGTTTGACAAATGTATAATCACATGTGCCACCATTATTGCATCAAAGAGAGTAGGTTCGCTGCCCTAAAAATCCTCTGTGCTCTGCAATGCATGTTCATCCTTCCTCCACCGAAACCCCTGGCAACTGATCTTTTTAATGTTTTGACTTCTCTAAATTGTCATATAGTCGGAATCATATAGTACGTAGCCTTTTCAGATTGTCTTCTTTCATTTAGTAGTTAGTATGCATTTAAGTTTCCTCTATATCTTCATTTCATGGCTTGATAGCTTTTATTTTATTTTTCTTTGCACTGAATAAATGTTCCACTGTCTACATGTCATGTTTTACAGCAACTGTAACTAAAGTAACTATAAAGTTACTCATTTTCTCTTTCTATCCTCTATCCATTAGGCACAAGTCCCTAAGTCCTGCCTCCATCAAGGGAGGAAGATTAAGCCTCACTCACCGTGATTTTTCAAAGCTTTAAATAGTAAAAGTCAGTATAGCTGTCAATAATAATAATAATAATAATAATAATAATAGAAAATTTCTGTGTGTTATTATTATCATTATCATTATCATTGCTCTATTTTTTTCAATGAAGATGTAACAAAATTCATTGGTCACTAAGAAGGCACCATGAAGAAGAAACACCTTAAATAATTCAGGAACTCAGACCAAGATATACTTTTCTGCCAGTTGCTTGAAGCTCCTCAGAGAGAACCTTTCCTTGGACATTTGATGGTATTTTGTCAATTGTACATCAATTAGTGGGCATTCTACAAAATGATGATTCTAATATTCAGCAGTGTGAGGTCAATCTAAAGCTAAACGTTTTGGCTGTGTCAGCTTCTTTTTAAAACAACCAATTGGAGGTCAATATGTCTGCTAAAGGACTAAACTGGATAATATATCTGGACCAACACTTCAGCTGAGAGATGCTGAAACTAATAAATAAATGCAAACAAATGAAACCAACCTTCTGGTGAGGGTTGCTCGATTAACTGGGTTCTGACCTGAACGTTTATTCACTTCCACGAGAGTACTGTATGTTCATAAAATGAACATTTTATGATCCATGGCATATGTTCAGACCAATAATTACAGTAATAAAAACTTAATTTCAAGCTGGATATAAATACAACTATGCACACTTTAAAAAAAGATAAATAAAATTCCATATGGCTTTCAGGCATTGTATACAATTTAAAATGTTTAAGTATCTGAAATGTGGTCGCTCTTTTTAAAAGCGATGACTGTCTTTCTCCCTAGTCCTTCCTTCCGTTCCTTCCTTAACCATATTTGACGTGTTGCCGTGCGCTGGAATCTCACCAAAGGAGCAGCCAAACCTTCCAAGGTAACCAGAATGTGCTGCGTTTGGCCGCAAGGGACACGTTTTGCCCATGCCTAGTGCTGACAAGGTTCTGTGGGAGAATCAGTGGGAGAAGTGGGGGAGCATCTTTGACCCTGGGACATCTGGCTACTCTTCGAACGTCTTGCTGGGCTCAGAGCCACTTCCAGGACCGAGAGTAATGAGTGATCTTGTCAGAGTCACATGTCCATGACTGAGGTATCAGTCCTTCCCTCCCAAAGCATCTATGGGGGGCGGCTTCTCATATGGAGGCAGGCAGCTCAATCTGTGTTGAAAAGCCACCATCTGGAGGCAGGTCCATCTTGTCTTACATCTTCTGATTCCTGACCACCTGGAGTACAACAGCCTGTTCCTCTTTACCCCATTTTTCTAATTATATATTGTTAAGCTAAATAGTAATAAAAGCTTCCCTCCAAACACAAGTGTTCAATCCTAAGTATGGTGGCCACTAATCTGATCAAGACTTAAAAAAAAAAAATACATCTTTAGAAAAAAACCTATTTCTTTACTGAGATCTACTTTTTTTAAAAAAATTTCATTTTATTGTTAGTTTCAAGTATACAGTACATTGGTTAGATATTTATATCGTTTGTGAAATGATCCCCTGATGACTCTTTCTTCCCTCTGGCTCTACACCTAGCCATTTTATTACTGCTGACTGCATTCCCTGTGCCGTGAGTCACTGCTCAGAAATCATGGGGGAATAGCACAAAGAGTACTCTGTTTGAAATTAAATAACCTGGTTTGAGGAGTGGCTTCTTAACTTGCCAACTGCACAAAGATGAGAAATGAAACAAAACAGGAGAGAGTGTTTGTCTTGGACCTGGCAAGACAAACCGGGCAGTAAGCTGGAGAAGCCACAGCATGTGCAAAGGCGTGAAGCATGAAAATGCAGGTGAACACCTGTCGAGGGAAGTAGTAGGAGGTAAATAAAAAATTAGGTATTGCCAGTTTGGGGAGAATGCTGGACGCCATGTTAAAAAGTTTGGGATTTAGCCGTAAGACGTGGAAGGTCATTAGAGGTTTCTGAGTAGAGCGAGGCCCGATCACATTTTTGTTTCATGTGGGTGGAGTGATCCTGGAGAAATGTGAGGCTAGGTCAGGGGGCAAGACGGAAGGCAAGGAGTCCTGTCTGAAGACTGTTTCAATAGTGTATGCAAGGGAGGATGCACGGAGTGAATTAAGAGGTAAAAAGAATGGGACATCGGTGAAGTCGAATCAACAGACCTCATTTCTGGATATAGCAGAGTGACAGCAGGTTGCACAGTCTTGGAAGATTCAAGACAGTGAAGGGGAAGGATGGTCAGGGGTGATGATGAAGTGGGTGTGAAGAAGAAGAAGAGAGATTCTACAACTTCTGGGCCTCTGGCTGGGGCACAGAGTGTGTTTGAGACCAAAGTGTGAGTAGGAAACAGGAAAAGTGCTAGGTTTGCAGAGGAAGATGAAAAAACAAAAATCGGTTGCAAATAAAGTGTTTGCATTATTTTTGCCATTTATAAGAGGGTCGGTTGGGAAGGGCGCTGCTTTTTGCCCACTCTCCAGCGGTGGGAGGAAGCGATGGTCTCCAAGCCCCCTTCTGGCCATCGCGGTCAGACCCCACGTTTTCCAGAGGGGCCCTATGAGCTCCTGTTGTTCTCTGAGGTGCTCACGGGCCATGAGAATTTTCTGCTGCTGTTGGATGATTTCAAACTCAGTTTTGAGCTCTTACAAGTGTTTTTTGAGGCCAAAGATTTTCACACACTGAAAAAAAAAAAAAACCTACTACTTGAAGGGAAAACAACCTCCCACTTTGGGGAATGTAATGAGAAAAGTCTGAACATTTTCAGCTAACAGCTTTTCTATGGGCTATGAATAAGTAAACAGTGAAATAGGGGAGAATAAGCACGTGCTTCCCTGGAGAAAGATCCGTTTAGTGAGCCAGTCGGTGGCAGCTCAATTTATCCTCCAGAAGGGCAAAGATGGGCATGTTCACCTATGGACTGCAGACCGGCAGAGACCTGCCGTGGTCTAGGGTGCATCATCAGATCGTTCATTCATTGGTGGGTTCACGCATCAAACATTTACTGAAAATCTGTGCTATGCTGGACTCACTGCTAGGTCTAGGACACAGATCGGTGCGGCTTATAACTTTAACGAATTTCCTATTTAGTGGGCAAGATAGGCTTCTATGTAATTAATCACAATGCCATTTGGTAGGTGTGATATTGGAGACACTGGTGTGTGCTTCGTTTCCTCAGCTCTTGTCTTATGGGCATCGTCACGTGAGAGTGACCAAGCACTTCTATTCCATGGGGCTTTTTCTGGGTTGGAGAATAACATAAAACATCTGAAATATTTTGTGCACCTACACTGTGTTTGCTTGCTTGCCTGCAAATAATTACTTTACAATTGAGTGGCTAAGACGGAGAGAGGTTAGGTGACTTTCCTCAGATCATAATGATCAGTATAAAGACCGTAATATAACCCTGATGTCTGACTCCAAAGCCCGAGGATTTTTCTGCTTTACTGCGTGGCTTGGAGAGGTGGCCTGAGAATCCCACTACATTATCCTTTGTGGCAGGTCTGGGTTCAGGGTTCCATCATGGCTGAGGAGCTATTCAGATGTCTTCTGTTTACCATGTGGTTTCTCCTGTGCTTTTTCATGTCCACATGGGTAGACCAGTCGTTCATGGTCACAGAAGGGCCACTCCATGGAACGTGGTCCTAGCTGGGCAGTGTGGATCTGTCAGGACTATTTCACTGGGTGACCTGGGCAACTTGAAGACTTTCCCAGGACCAGGAACCCAAGAAAATTCAACCGGAGGGGTTACCAGGCCAAAGAAAGCACTCAGGAGCACCTTCCCTGTTTTAGTTGACCTTTCGTGTCAATCTGGTTTCCTTGTGATGAAGCAGGACATTTTTCTTGATGCCCTGGCTTGAGATGCTTTATCGGCACAGGCTCATAAGGAATTGCTGAGAACGGGGAGAGCCTGGAAGTAGAGTACTTTATAGTAAAACTATGACCTCAATATAATTTTGATTCAAAATCCCAACTCCTGTGTCCAAGTCTTCTCAGTCCACTGTTTCCCATGGGTCAGGGGCTCTGTATTCTCTTTAACCCTCACAGTCTCAGTACTCCTCATAGGAGCCTCTGCAGATCATCTCGCAGCTGGAAAGCACACGGGCTTTGGTGGGGAGCGGGCCTGGACCTGCAGTGTGACTTAGGCAGGGAGCTGAATCTCCCCGAGCTTCATTTCTTCACCTCTTAAAATGGGGTCATGACAACTATCTTAAAAAATGGGCGTGATTTAATAAGATTAGGTTGGTAAATTGCCTGGCACAGTCCCTGTGATATTATAGTTTGGTTTATAGATGGCGATTTTTCCAGCAAACGTTGTTATTCACTATGAATTAGTAAGCAATTGAATTGCTTCTCATATTATAATTTATTCAGCTTTACTTTTCATCCTTGTGAGGAATGTTTTGTTCTCAGTAAGGGCTATCTTCATCATCATGAAAGATTTAGGGACCATTGTTTTGGGCCAGGTGTTCCTTTCTATTGCTCTTGAAACACACTGATACTCAAAGGAGTGTGTGGTTATTCCCAGGACAGCTACCCCTCCAGTGAAATGTCTGGAGATCACCTGCTGAGTAGGCTAAGAGCAGTGCTGGCCTCTAAGATCTTTCTTCTACTTCTCACCTCTGCCTCCCTTCAGTAGCAAAATCATTGCTTGTTGCCTAATTTTCTTCTGGTGGGCAGCCCTCTGGTGGGCATAAGATGGGGAGAGGGGAGACCTGGAAAAGGCCCCTTTAAGGACTTAATCACAGATATGTGATTAAGTGTGGCCTCTGATATGGTGAGTGATTTGAAGGCAGATATACTAAAAAAAAAAAAAACCCTTCATTTATACCATTAATATTTCTTGGAAGATTGTTAATGCCAGGCACTAAGCTAGGAATTGAGATGGAGAAATTGGTCAGATACAGTCCTGCCCCTGAGAAGTGCATAGTCTTTTGCAGGAGGTAGAGAAATTCAGGGACATTTCCAATACATCATAGTAAGACTTGAGATAGAGTTATACATAGCATGTCAATGAATAGGCAGAAAATGGCATTCGAATCCAGACTTTCCCCAAAGAGATAAGGCTTATGCCAAGTCAAGAGGGAGTTGGCTAGGCTGTCACAGGGTCTCATAGGTAGAGGAATGGCACTGAAAAACTCTTGGAGGCAAGATGTGTGTAGTCATCAGGGGTTCAACGTCCATGTTGATGAGAGATAAGAGCTTATGCTGGAGGCAAGCAAGGCTAGATTTCACAGAATCATGCATGCCATCATGAAGAGTCTGGGTTTTATTCTGAACATGATGGGATGATATCGATGGATTTTCATTAATTTATTTGTTCCATTCTTTTATTTAGTCATACTTGTTGAATACCTACTGTGTAGATTAGACATAGAGTGAAAGTTAATAGCAAAGACTCAGGATTCGAACTGCTTGGGTTCAAGTCCTTTTTCTGCTACTTGCATGCTCTCTGGCTGTAGACCAGTTTTTTAATTTCATTGCCCTAGTTTCCTCATTTATAAATTGGGAATAATAGTATCTACTTAACAGAATTATTGTAAAGATTAATTTAATATAATATACATAAAACATTTAGAAGAGTTCCAGACTCATGATAAACATTCATTATTATTTATAATCATGTGTGTGACAGATTTTGGTGAAAGCACAGAGAAAGGCACCATCCCTGCCCCCCCCCCCATGAGCCTAGAGTCCATGGAAAGAGGGGACATTGCTTTGAGAACGGACATAACCAGTGCCGTGAGATGTGTGCCCAGATATGGAAGCACACAGGCAGCCTTCTAGCCTAGACTTAGGGGAAAGATGTAGTGTCAGTTGACCCCAAGAGATGAGTAGGAATAACAAGACAAAAGGAGCAGAAATAAGTCCCAGGGCAAGGCACATCAAATATGCTTTTCATAAAACTCTCTCTGGCATCATGTGTGAATTGGGCCATAAGGGAAGGGGTTCACAGTGAGGGAGGACATGCAGAGGCTCTCCATAGGGGTTGCCTGCAGTTCATGGAATAGTCAGGCCAGAGGTTGACATCCCCCATTCCAAAATGAAGAAGACAAACTCCAATGGTGTCTCATGGTAGGGAGTCAGGGACTGAGGCAGGATTAGACTTTCTCCATTACTGTCCCTCTGGTTCTTAAATACCCCAGAGAGATTTCACTCCCGCATCCCTTAGAATAGAATCATAGAAACTTACACTATAGTGTGGGCATTGATAACTATGCATGGGAAGACCCTGATGCACAAATAATTCTCCTTCACACTTTGTATTGCATGTGATCGTGTCTTCCTGTATCACAGAACATCTCAGATGAACATGTATTATGTGTGCACAAACTCCAAATCCTCACAGACCAAAGCAGCAGAGTAAAACCCACTGGTGGTCAAAGGACAGTAGCATTTTAGAGACAGACACTTACTACAGTTTTTAACGATGGCTTCCAAGGTTTCTCTTCCTGCTTGGCCTTCCAAAAAGCCATTGCGGTCTTGAAAGTTGGCTGAGGGCTGAGGCTGGCATGGCATAAGTGTTTAATAAAAGCCAAGAAGATCAGGGAGCGACATTGCAAACATGCCCTTAGAGTTAGGAGGTTAATGTGAACTAAACTCATGATACCGCTACAGAAAGTCTAGGAATCCCAATCCAATGTCCTATCACAATAATATGTTTCTGCCTTAATCTACACACCATCGCACGAGACCATGGTGGGCGGACATGACATTTTTATGTCTCTCCTAATGTCAAGTGCTGTTGATATTTAGAACTTTCTTGCTTAATTTGTTTAAAACGGAAACTGCCTTTCGGCAACAAAGAAAAAAAAATATTTGTTTTGACTCATCAGGAAATGTTAATTTTCTCACACTTATAATGTTTCCCTTAAAGGTATGAGCTACTCAGGAGTAAAGTGATTAAATTTGCATTTGCATTCCAATGTCTTAAAATATTTCATGGAGTCTCCCAGAAACATTCGAGTAATTTCATTTTTTCTCAGTTCTGGACAATTTGGTTAGTATTTACAAGCTAGTAATGCCCCTAAGAAATCAATAACCTCCCAGAGGAAATAGAAGTTAGACTTTAAAATGTTATCATTAAAAAAAAAGTCATTTTTCTGCTGACGTCTGGACTGTAGAGAGCCCAGCGAAGTAGGTGAGCTACTTGCCCTGCCAATTTCACAATTTGAGTACAAATTCTGGAAGAAGAAGATGGATAAAATTATCCCAAGACAGCTCAAATTGTTGTGTTTGATATGTCATGGCTCTCATATAGGATTTGCCAGTGGATTATTAGCAGAGTGGCCGATAATAGCTGCCCATGTGTCCAGCTTATTTTGATTTTTAGAGTTACAGAACTAAGTGGAGAGGTTAGAGAGGGTATTGGCTAAGAGTACAGGCTCTACAGTTAAACAGCCTAGGATCAAAGCCCAGCCTAACTACTTAATAGCTGGAAAAAAACAGGTAAATACCGTGTTTTCTCTCTGCCTCATTTTACTCATCTGTGAAACAATGATCATAATAGCCGTTAAATGGATTCATTGGGATGATGCGTTTAAGCATTTAGAAGAGTTTCTGGAGCATAAGATGCATTCAGTAAATGTCAGCTATTATAATACAATTCACTTTAAATACAGGAACACAATCTTAAATTGTGTGAGCATGAGAGTCATTCTAGCTCAGGTCTCCCATTTCATAGCTGAGAAAATCAAGGCGTAGAAAAAGGGAAGTGGTTTGTTTAATGTAACATAATCAATTGAGGCTCAGTGGGAAGTCTGCTGAGCTAGTTTTTACTTTGCAAGATTTCCCTTTTACTTATTAGTAAAATAAATAAATAAATAAATAAAAAATAACACAGGTGTCTTTGATCTTTCAATTTCATGAAAATCTTAAAAATGACTTTAATTTTTTTTAAAAATTACCATCTGTTATTCCATATAGGTGAGTTAAAAAATGACTTGTCTTATTGTTTTGAAACTCATTAAAAGTGTAACTTAATTAATGCTGTTGTTTTGAAGGCCCCGGAGCCAGCTTTCAGTGGTGCTTCTGCGGGACCATCTGCTGCCTTGACGAATGATTCCGTTCTGCTCACGGACTTGTGCTCCTGCAGACAGAGAACAGACCCCCTTCTCTCTGAGGTAACATGACCTGTGCCACATCTGAGCAGTGGCAGCCATGCTGTCTGATGAGCGACTCCAGGTAATGGCTCCTTCGTCAACGAGATCGGTGCCAACAGCTTGCACACTGCGTTGGGTGTGACCAGCATCTGTGCAGAAGCCTGGCCTCCTCACAGAGCAGACATCAGCATGCGTGGCTCTCGGTCGGTCGGGGTAAGCACATTCACGCTTTTGAAAATCTCTGTTTGTATTGCATATTCCTCTCTACAGACAAACTTCCTGGTGTTTACATTTGTTTAAGCTTTTGGAAATTCCTGCAGTTTCTGTCTTGTAACTGGCAAGCTGTTAATCTTCAAGAGGACATTGGGTATCTATCTCAGAAATCTTCCCATCCAGCTGGAGGTGGAAGAACTAGGCACACCATATGGTAGAGAAAAAGCATCAGAATTCAAGAGACAAGCCTAATTTCCATCTCTCATTAAGGAAAACGTTCGCTAAACATTTATTGATTACCTACCATGTGCTAGGCAACTTGTTCACCTCTGTGAATGGAGATGCAGGAATAAATGTAAAATGGTCCTCAATCTTAGGAAGTTCATAGTCTCGTGGGCACAACAGGCATGGAAATGGTGATAAAAACAGCAATGGAGCCCGTGGTCCCGTGGGAGCTGGAGGTGGATAACTTGACTCAGAGTGGACAGGAAGCAAAGGGGAGGGTTCCTGGGGGAGGCGGTGCCTGAGTTGGGTTCTAAAGGGTGAGTAGAGGTTTTGCTGACAAACTAAAGATGGGGAGGCACAGAGGAAACAGTATGATGAAAGAGGCAATAGCAAACAGGAAAATCAGAAAAACAGGTTGATATTTCTGAAGCCAGGATGTGTACGGTGTGGGGAAGACGTGGCTGGAGCACAAGGATCTTGTTTGCCACGTTGGGAAGCTGTGTCTTTACTTAGGAGGTCATTGGAATCCCCAGTCATCTGTGAACAGAGGAGTGTCATGATTACCTTTGCATTTTAGAAAGATTCCTATTATGAACATGAGGAATTGATTATTAGAGTGACCAGCACAGTGGCAGGAAAAATATATAAGATGTTCCTATCTTTGGGGCCTGACCTGAAGTGGAAAAATGAGGATAAAGATAAGTATATTGATTCAAAGGTATTTAGTTGATAGAATCGATGGATTTGATTACCTGTTGCATAAAGAAAGTGAGAGTCATGGAGGCCTCCCGGGGCCCGATAGACAACAAGGTGGATGGAGGCTCTGGTTTCTGAATAGAAAACAGGAAAAGAACAGGAGGAAGAGGAGGAGGGGGAGGGAGAGGGGAAGGGAAAAAGAAGAAAGAGATAGGGTAATGAAGGAGAAGGAGGAGGAAGACTGAGTTTGGGGAAAAACAATGAGTTCAGTTCTAGACTTAACGAATTTGTTGTGTCTGATACAATATCTAGTAGGCATTTGGGGTGTGAGAGACCCGGAGTGGAGATGAGTAAGCATGAAGCCACCTGGGAAAGAGCGCAGAGAGAGTGAGAAGACAGATACTGATAAGCCTCAGCTATTGACACTCAGGTGTCTAGCATGGTAAAGCCCCTGGACACTACTTAGCACAAAGAAATGCTGAAATAGCTGGGACTGTTTCATTTATGAAGAGAAGAATCAGGGTGATAATAAAATATTTGAATGATTATAATAAACATATGAACGTTTCTACAGAATAAGTGAGAGGCTTTCTTCATGAACCTGAAATTAGGCTGCTGCGTAAAAGCTGCAAAATTTGGTCTTATGTATGGAAACACTTTTTAAAAAACTCTATTGCGGTATAACTGATATACAAAAGAACTATACACATTTGATGTGACGAGTTTAGCGGGTTTGATTATACACCAACACCTGTGATACCATCACCAAGATCAAGGTAATAGACATCCAATGCCTCCAAAGGTTCCCTTGTGTCCCTTTTTTTGTTTGTTTGTTTTCGCAATAGGAATACTTAATGTGCGATCTAGCCTCTTACATTTGTAAGTAGGTAACACCACAATGTGAACTATAGGCGCCATGCTGTCCAGGTCTCTAGAATGTATTCATCTAGCACAACCGAAACTCATGCCGAGTGAGCAACTCCCCTTTCCTTCGTCTCCAAGCCCCTGGCAGCCTGTCTTGTCCTCTCCGCTTCTATGGGTTTGCTGTTCCCGACACCTCATATAAGTGGACTCAGTATTCGTCCTGGCTTATTTCACACTCTGATATATTCAGAGTGGTTCCACGAAACTACCTTGTGAGGTCACCAATTCTCCATTCGTACTATTATCTATACAAAGAGGGATGACCGTCTACCAGGGAAGGAGAGCCGTGAATCCTACACTTTACCGCTTCTAAGCCACCTCAGGAGCGACAATAAAAAAGAGCAAATCCCAAAGCACCACTCTGAGCTGCTGGGCCAGGAAGCTTCATGTATGTAAGCATGTTTCGAATAATTTTCCCTGGTGTCAGATTGGCAAAAGTTCATGGAACAGTGTTGGAAGTCACTGTTTGGGAGGCATTCTTGCGTTTTGAGTGCATACTTGTGAATGTGTGTGTGTGTGTGTGTGCGCGCGCGCGCACCTTCACACATACATGTGTGCATGTGGGTGAGTCATGAAAAAAAAAAACAATTCCAAGTTTTCCTCAAATTCTTCTGAAGGCAAACAATATTATGTCTTTGAGGTTTAAACCATGTTTCTCTCATATGCTCACGCAGTGAACAATTTTTTTTTCAGTTGAGCAGTGGTATACCTGACTACACAGAAGGGGCCCATGGTGCTGCTGAGGGCTAGGGTGGCCTCCCTTGGGGACACTGTTCTCTGCCTCCTGATTCCATAGATAATTAAACATCTGCTTCCATATTAATTACCCTTCTCTGGGGAGCCAGGTGGCTCAAATGCTTCCTCTAAAGTCCTCATCTTTCTCCATGTGGCTTCTCTAGCTGAGAAGATCCTCTTGTATCACAGTATCTTCTCTGACAAGATCATCTTACACTGAAGTCCCTTTTCTGGGCTTCTAAAGTCATGTTTGCTATAGCTCAGATCTTACCTTGTGTCTTCTCTAGTCGTTTAAAGCACAGAGTCCTACAGGAAACAGAACATTTCATCCGTTTTCTTCTGCAGTACTTAGAACATCTGGCATGGAACACAATTCAGAGTAACTGCTGAGAATTACTTATTGGCTGACTTTTAAAACTTACTGTACCAGACAAATAATATATTGAAACAGGTTCCTTTCTCTTCTAAAATTGATAGAACTTACTATTACCCATTGATCTGGCAAACTTAAGGATATTTGCCTGCATTTCCAGTGGGAGGTTGGGACCAATGAAATAAATTGGAAACCACATAGAAAAATGAGTCATCTATTTTTTATTGAATACACATTTTCACGTTAAACATCTTTAATACTTAACACGCATTCCTGCTAGCTTTAGAAATCAAACATGGTTTATGGATTCAATTTAAAACCTTTCATTGAAAGGAAATCTATTTTTAATTTTCATTTTAATCATTTAAATATTTAAAGATGTTGCCTTTGTTCTCCAAACTTCTTTTAATCATATTGGATATGTCTACAGAAGGACTTTTGAGACAACGGACATTTTTATTAACAGACTGTTCCAAAAAAAACGGATTTTTTTCAACCTGGAAAATGCATTTTCTAACCTTGAGTTTTGCTTTTGAATTCCATTAAAGGTATAAGTGATTCCTGTGTTAATAAGCCCACGAGGAATCTCCATTGTTACTGAAATAGATAGCGATTAAAAAATGTTATGATATTTAGCACGTAGCACATATTTAGCATGAATGGGCCTCCTGCTTTATCTCTTGCTTCCGTTTAACCCAACTCTAATGTCTGCTTTCGCCACTCTCACAAGTGATTAATCTACAGGAATCACTTCAAGGATTTTGGGCTCTGGAGGTCTGTCAGTCAAATCTATCAAATATCTTCACCTCTAGCTTCATGAGGAGTTTAGGTTGACTTAGCATGGGCTTCATACAGTCTTGGGTTCCAAATTCGGCTCTCCTCTTTCTTAGTTGCAGGACTTGAACAGTTTACTTAACTTCTTTGAGATTCAATTTCCTCATCTAAAATAATGTCTACTCTGCAGAATACTACACATCTGGGATACTACACCTCTGGCTCATAGAAGGTCCTTGGTAAATGGTCACTCTTGAAAATGTTGCCAGTTTTCCATGAGAATGAGAACCCTGGAGTAAGGAGATATGTTGCGCAGATATCCATGGAAACCACTTTATCCTACTCTTCCGTTATTTTTAAAAGGGAGAGCAAGACTTTCCTTTTCTAGTTAGAAGGATGCAAATGTCTCCATCCAATAGGGAATTTGGCTCCACTACCTCTACCACGCCTTTGTTCTGTCAGGCTCACTGTTACCCCAAGGAGCCAGGTTGTTATTCAGAAGACATTCCTTCTGCCGCCTTTGGCAGCATCACTTCTAGAGCAATCCATCTTTAATGGTCCCTTATTTTGTGAATTTGCACCATCCAGGGAGTAAGCATTTAGTAAATGCCCATTATACCTGCCATTGCATTAGGCACCTTGTAAACCTGATCTCATTGAAACCCCATCAAAATCCTCTTGGATAAGGAAGATAAGCTACATTTTTATACATGAGAAAATGTTCACTGTACAGCGAATGATAAGGTTTTGAGAAACGTGGCCAAGACTGTACAATAAGAGGACAAAATTGAGATTTAAAACCAAATTTGTGTGACTGCAAAGTCCATGTTCTTACATTACATAAAGATGCTATTTACTTTAGGTAAAAGTGAGATTCTCTGCATGTTCATTCCTTTAACCCAACTTTATGAGGACTTGCACTTTTGAAAATTGGCTGTGACCAGAACATCTAAAACACAATCTTTATTTATTGTTATGCTTTTAAGTTGAAGTATCATTAGACTCATTAATTTTGACCACATATCTAGTTCATATACATTTTTTCTACCAATATCCATAGAGATTTTGGAAATAGAGTATTAAGAAAGAGATCTCCGAAGCACAGTGCAGTGGAAAGACTTCAGACTTTGAATTCGATATGCATCCATTCAAATGGTTGCATCATTGGCTATTTGACCATGAGCAGGTTGTTTGCTCCAAGTCTCAAGTTCTTCACATACATAGTTGGTACAGTGGTAAATGTCTCACACGGTTGTAAGAATTAAACAAGATAAGAAACATACTGACACATTGAGACATGAATTAAATGATCGGCATTATTAGGAATATCACCATCTTATTAATACAGTAGCTTAAATATGTATAATATGTATAGATAACTAATGTTCAAATGCTGTCCAAAATGTCCTTTTTCCCTCCCAGATTCCGTTTTGTCTTTGACTATATTCTCAGCCCTTATAACAATACCTAGCATATAATAGGTACTGAGTAAATGTAGGTTGAATTCAATTGAAGAAAAAGCAGTAATTCAAGATACTTAAGTCCATGACCTAAGATTTTATTAGGCTGTCATCATTCACGAAGGTATAAAATAAAAATTGAGGTCTAGACATTTCCTAAGCTTCTTAACATTCCAAGATGGTACATTTGGAAGTCTGAAATGAAATTTATTGGGCATTTTTGTTGGAACATCAATTAGGTAGCATTAAAGCCAAGTCAGAGACATTCAGAAATCAGGTAAAACCAATGTTCCTTTCTTTGATTGATCTATTTAATGGAAAGAGAAAACATGATGACTTTTCAAGAGTGAATTTGAGGTCACCAACTGTATTAATATAACAAAACCAGCCATCTGATGAATATATAACGAAATGTGGATAATATAAGCTGCTGAAAGCAATGATCCAAGCTGCTGAAGAGAGGAATTTCAATTCATTAACCATCTCTGATGAGATGTGGGGAGGATGAGTTAGTCTGTCATCATTGCTTCACGGACAGACTGGAGATCCATTCTAGCCTGACAGGTCTGAGCTGGGTTTCGGTGACTCAAGAATAAATGAAGACCTATAGTCCTCATATGTATTGTCCTCCAACTATGTTTTATGCTCCAGAATTTTATTCTTGGTTGTACTTTTTAATTGCTCTATGTGTACATATCACCTTTCCCTTATTAAACTATATATTCTTTGAAATCAGAGACAATGTGAGCAATATATATTCTTTTGCTTTCAGTGCATTCATTATGAGACTGAAAAATTTAAAATGGGTATAACCTTTCCTATCTTGTAGATTTTTTTTTTCTGTTCAAATAAGCCTGAAATGTGAAATAGCTCAGTGTCTGGCTATTCAGTGAACAAATTTACTGTTGTCATTGTTGTTATTATATTATTATTTATTATTATTATTATTACTACTACTACTACTGCAATTATTAATGGGCCAACTAGATCTTGAGGATTTGTTCCCTTTGCTAAGTTATCCTTCTGAAAGAGACTTAATATAATACCAGAAATGAAGGAAACATAAAATGAGAGTAATCATAAAGCATGATCTCCACAAATGATGTTCTCATATTTTCTCTGGCACTATCTCAGCTTTAAATAAATTTGAGAATTAAAAGCCCTTAGTTTGTCTCCTTCTCAAAAAAAGCTTTTCTTCCTAATTTGAATCACTGCAATATTTGGGCCTTCCTACGTTGTTTCTTAATAAGGACAAGGTTTTCTAGTGAATGAAGTTTCTCTTAAAGCAGAAGTGTGATTGCCCCTTCCCTATCTTACCTGCAACTCTCATGTGGATGAAGCAATGCTTTCCTGATCACTTTACCTGGAAGCTGTTTACTGGATTGTTTTACCTCTGTATATTTGAAACTTAGATGCGTACCCAAACAACTTTGCCATGAAAAGCAACATGTTTAGTATAGGCGTGCCTGTAACCCACTTTAATTAATCTTTAACTCAACTCTAATGGAGAATGTGGTAATATAATTTTGTGGACCTTGTTGCTTCTTTCTAAAGTCCACGTATTTAAGCACTTAGCTAAAACTACCTAGGGGAGATGCACATTAAAACAAGAGAGATATAAAGACAGATCATATAAACAGACTATTTTGTTAAAAAAAAAAAAGGAAATGAAGAAATAAAGGAAAATTATGGGAAGAGAATGCTTTTTCTTCCATTACTTTTTCTCATTTTATTGAACTAAATTTATGTTCAAGTTACACAAAAAATTTGGGGAAATTTGTTTGCCATGTAGGTGTTGTATCCATCACAACGCACTTATTTCTGTCTCTAGTATTTTTGATGCCATGGCAACAGAGTGTCATTCTCTAGTCTAGACGCTCATGGGAGAATGCATTGCTCTTTTAATATGGTGAAATTCTGTTTAGGGACTGGTCCAGTCTCTAGGAAATCAATCCTCACTTCACCCAGACAATCTCTGAGTTAGAGCTGAACATTCCCCCATTTCTTTCCCTAGCAAATGCTTAGAGAGTAAAGACATTTTCAACTAACTCTTCCCTGAGGAGAGTATCTGTAAATGGAAAGGAGATAGAAATAAGAGCCACTGAGCTCTAAAGGAAAGTTTCCCCTTACAGCACTTAGAATAGGGACTGCGGCATATAAATGACTCAGCCGAGGTTAATAACCTGAGGCATTGATGCCTTTGGGGGCTGGAGTCCCTTTGGAATAAGTCTGCTCCTGCCTTTCCACAATGTCACACTCTGAGTGACTGAGATTCATTCTTTTGGCACAACCTCAAGCTTAATGTGCTTTATCCCGTGAAACGCCATTGGAAAGCAGAATTTGGGGGTCTATAGACATTGGGGGTGTTTGTTGATTCTGAGTTACTAGTAGAATAATACCCTCCAACAATTGTTTACTGAAATCTTTTTTTTTTAAATGTCATTTTCTGCTTTATAGAGAGTCTGGTATACATTTTCCAGGTTAAGATCTGGTAGAATCTTGTTATAAACATTAATTCTCATCACATAGCAGCACTGAAGGCAGTGTTTGGAAGGTTGCTGCAACTCACACATTACATGCCTGGTCCTCTTTCCTGGCTGCTTTCAGAGCTAAGACCCTCTACTTCATACCTGTGTACTCAACCCGTAGCAGCCTCGGGCGTCAATACTATTCCCTGGAATAGGTAATTGGGATGAAGGTGGGAGCTTCCAGCCAGCATTAAGGCAAAAATCTTTATTAATGTCACTGTGATTTGTTTTTCCCGTGTCCAATGTTCTATTTTGTAGTCCAGACTTCTAATTAAATTTGTTTCATTGCAAGGAACAGTAATCTCCTTCAAACACCCCGAATTGTGAAATAAGAGCGAATTGCCTGCAGTCATCAGGAACCACAGTGACTTCGGGGACCAGCTATCCCCCTCGTCTCTCTCAGGGGCCATCTGTTCTCTCTTTCTGACATCTTCCCTGCTTTCCTCTGTGAACCAATTTATTTCTCTTCTCTCTATGGATTGACATCCTCTATTATTCATATTTTCTGCTTCTTTATGACTTCCCCCTGAGAATGGCTCGCCTTCACCTTAACTTACTCTTGGCATCCTCTCTGCTTCTAACTCCACCACTGGTTAAATACTTTTCAATGATTTTATTGTATAATTTTCTGAGGAATACCCCACGTACATTCTCCATGTCAGGACCCGGCTTTCTAAGTACTGGATGAATTTCCATCCTTCAGTTAGGTGTGCCATCCCTAATTCAGTCAGTCATAGCTGGGTGCTACCCATGGCAATTTAGTCCTTCTCTCTCATTTGGCAGGGATGTGGGTGGTCAGTTCCCCGTAGAAAGACCAATACATAGTCAGCAACATGAAACACAGTAAGTCATTCAACACAGGCTTAAAATATTCCTTTTAAATAATCTGGCCTCTTGAGTGTTAGGTTCCTCTTCCATAAGTTGGGTAGTGACAGTATCTCAGGGCTCCTGTAAGGATTACAGATGTAAGTGAGTAGCACGGTGTTTTCCTTTTTTTTTTTGGTGAGGCAACCCTTGGTTGTCACAGAATGCAAGGACCCTGTCCGCTTACAATCCCCCCCTTTTTTTTTTTTGATGCCTACAGCACCTGGTCTTCCTAGGTGGTCTCCCATCCAAGTACTAACCAGATCTGACCCTGCTTATCTTCCGAGATCAGATGGGATCGGACTTGTTCAGGGTAGCATGGCCGTTGACAGCGCTTTTCATTTTTAAATCAAGGATACCGAGGTTAGTTATAATAGTAGTGTAATTAGTAATAATAGTTGTATAATTTTAGTAGTAATAGTCGCAGTGATAACTACTGTGCTTTGATAGCACTAGTTGTAGTAGTAGTAACAGGAAATAGTAAGAATAGCAGAAAATTGTCAACAGTATTTAGTTAGTGGTAGAATTCTGGCCAGGAGGAGAAAGCTGTGTCTTCTTTAGCCTTTGCTGAGTCTCCGCCTCAAAGACGTGGCTGAAAGTCCAGTTTTCGAGACCAGGTCTGCAAGAAACAAAAATAAAATTAGCAAAATTAAGAGGGACAGAGATTTGATTTATTTGTTTCTATAATTGAAGAGTCAGGCAATGGTCTGGCTTCAGGCTGATTGCGTCTTGAGGATGAAACGTCGTTAGAATTCTGTAGGGGCCTTTCACTTCTTGGCATACTTCCCCATAAATTAATTTTATTCTCAAGCAGACCTTCCTGATATAGTGGGACAGATGACTACTGGCATATGTAGTTCTATCCTTTTAGCTAAGCAATCTTAGAAGAACATCAAGAGAACAAAACAGCTATGAAAAACTGCTTGGGCCGGATATTGGAGCTACATATGTAATCGTCACTGTGGCAGGGAGTGGAGGTGGAGTTGGGTACTCCGGCCTGATCTGTGTCCCTCTCCAGGTCTAAAAGAGGGTTGGGTGAGACTTAGGCCCACTTTCGTTGTATGGAGTTAAATGGACGTGAGTTAGATCCTTCATAGCAAGAGACCAATAGTAGTAGAAAAGAAGCAAATATCTACTATATAGTCCTTACAGGTTGATTGTTGGCTGCTGGTGGTAAGTCTTAATGAGATGATAAATGCATATTACTGAGGACAGTGGGTGGTTTAGAAGCAGTATGTAATTAATAGTTACCCCTCACCTCTTTTCCCTATTGCATCTTCCATTCTTATGTGGCATTTGGCCCCAATCCCACTTTTTAAAACATCTGTTTTCCCTGGTATAAATTAGATGACTACTTGGCATCGATTTCAGATATCAAATAACCACACATCGAATTCTTAAAGGGTTCTTTTTCAACCCTAGAACTCTATGACTTGAGGCTTTGTTGTTAATAGCTGACGCATTGATCCATCTTCTGAGATACATAGCCCTAAATCTCAAAGTCACCTCTAGCTTCTCTTTCTCATACCTGCCCTTCTATCAAATGGTGTCTTGGATTTTCTTATTTCTACTCCTGTCTAATACATTTTATACATTCCTTCCACCGAGTCCCATGACTAACACTCAAGTTCAGGCCCTCATTTCTTTTTTATTAATTGAGCTAAATTTGCATAATTTAAAATTTACCATTTTAAGTGTACAATTCAGTGGCATTTTGTATAGTCACAGTGTTGTGCAACTATCATCTATTTACTTTAAAAGCATGTTCGTCACCCCCAAGGGAGACGCCATGTCCATTACGTAGTCAGTCTCCCATCCTTCCTCCTTCTGGCCTTAGGAACCTACTCTTCTGCCTTCTGTCTCCATGGGTTTATTTATTCTGGATATTTCATATAAGTGGAATCATACAATAAATGACCTTTTGTATCTGGCTTCTTTCATGCACCGATGTTTTCAAGGTTCATTCATGTCATAACATGTCTTTCATCCTTTTTTATGGTTGAATTCTATAGCTGTACCATATTTCATTTACCTATTCATCAACCGATCAACATTTGGAAGCCTCTCATGTTTTTATTCGAATCTTAACTATAGATAGGGTATCCTGCTGGGTTGCTGCATTGCTCAATCACGAGAAGCAATACTCGCTTTGTGTTCTGTATGAATAGTCTTCCCTGGAGTTGAACAACACAGGGATTCTGCACCTAACCAGAAACTTTGTTATACCTTATTTCAAATGCATACTGATGGTGTTGGTCATCTATATTCCTAAAGCTCATCTTTGATCATATTTTTCCCGACTCGGAATCCTTTGAGGAAGCCCTTCAACTTATACATTATCTACTAATAATAGATACAATATAGTAAATTCTAGATACGTGCCAGGCGTTTTTCTATACCCTTTATATTAGTTATACCACTTCTCACAACAAATGTATAAGTACTCTTCTTCCCATGCTATGTATGAAGAGTCATAGCATAAGTAAGAATTTACCCAAAGTCACACAGCAAGCAAGTGTTGGGATCAGGATAGGAGCCCTGCCAATGGCAGACAGACTCTAAGGTAACCCATAATGAGCCCCACCTGCTGAGTACAGACTGGGACTGGGACTTGCTTTTAACCAACAGAATATGGCACTTTCATGATTACCTTATATTGCATAAGTCTCAACTGAGGAGACTGGAGCTAGAGACTCTCCTTGCTGGTTGATGAACTAATTGGTCCTCTTGGAGAGGCACACATGGCAAAGAATTTTAAACAGCCTCTAGGGCTGAAAGGCGGTCTCTTAAATCAAGTCAGCAAAAAGCAGGGACCCTCAGTCATACAGTCACCAAGAAATGAATTCTGCCAAAAATCTGAATGGACTTGGAGACAGATTTTTCCTCAGCCTAGCCTCTGGGTGAGAATGCAGCCTGATGGACACCCTGATTTTAGCTCTGTGAGACCCTGCAGAGGACCCGGCTAAGGAATGTCCAGACTCTAGACCCATGAAACTTGAGATAATAAATGTGCATCGTTTTAAGCCCCTAGGACCATGGTAATTTGTTACACAGCCATAAGGAACTAGTACAGATTTTGGTACCTGGATATGGGATGCTGTTATAACAAATACCTAATGATGTGGAAGTAGCTTTGGAATTGAGCAGTGGGAAATGGCTGGAAGGATGAATGCTGAGGCACATGATAGAAAAAAAAGACAAAAAAGTGCTTTGAACAGACTGAAAATCAACAGTGGAGAACTCCGCTGGTGATCATTCAGAAGGAAGTGAGAAATATGTTTTTGGAAATTAGAGAAAGAAGCGTATTTGTTATGTCATGGCAGAAAGCATAGCAAAATTGTCTCCTTCATTTATGTATAAGTAGAACTTCTAAGTGATGAAACTGTATAGATACCAGGGAGATTTATGACTCTCGCAAATTTATTTGAACTATTAAGTTATCCACATGGTGTTATCTTTATTTACCAGCCCACCATGTTCCAGACATTTGCAAAACTTTTAGTTTCTGGAATTGCATCTGAGCATTTCTACCTCTGTACTTGGATATAATGGTTTTTTACCATTTATTTTTTTACTTAGAACGCTCTTCCCTCTCCTCATGTTTCTTCATTCTTCAAAGCCCAACTCAAATGCTCCCTCATTACTTGAGTGCTTAGGTAGAATTACTCTTTCTCCTTTCCATGGATTTTGGTCCTCAATAACTTGGCTGGGGTCAGAGTTCAATGCTTACATGTTGATTGTGCCTGCAAGATCATACCCTTTTTGTGTGTGTGCCCTTCTTAAAAATGTTTTTAAACTGCTTTATTAAAGTACAGTTGACATCTACACATTCAAAGGGTACAATTTGACAAGTTCTGACATTTGTATACATATGAGAAATCAACACAATAATAAAGATAATGAACATATCTATCACGCCCAAATGTTTCCTTATGGCCCTTTATAATGACCCCCACCACCCTCCTCTCATCTTTCCTTTCTCAGGCGACTAGTGAATAACTTTTTGTCAGGATAGATTAGTTTGAATTTTCCAGGATTTTATAAAAATGCAATAATACTGTATGTACTCTTTACTCTGGCTTTCCCCCCTCAGCATGATTATTTTGCAATTCATTCATGTTGCTGTATGTACTAGTAACTTATTCTTTTTATTGCTGAGTGGCGTTCTATTGTCTGGATATGCCGCTGTTTGTTTATGCATTCAACTGTTGAGGAATACGTGGGTTGTTTCTAGGTTTAGGCAATTATAAATAAAGCTACTATGAATTTTTATGTATCAGTCTTTGTAGGGATATATGCTTTTATTTCTTTTCTCTTTCTTTCTTTCTTTCTTTCTTTCTTTCTTTCTTTCTTTCTTTCTTTCTTTCTTTCTTTCTTTCTTTCTTTCTTTCTTTCTTTTTTTAACATTCCTGCTATTAGTGTAGGAGAACCACACTTCTTCCATTTCCTCACAACACTTACTATGGTCAACCTTTAATCTCAGCCATTGAAATGGACGTGTATGTAGTAGAATCTCATTATGGTCTTAATTTGCATTTCTCCCAAACTAATGAAGATGAACATCTTTTAATGTGTTTAATTTTCATTCATATATATATAATTTTAATTCATAAAAATATAAATATATATGAATAATGAAAATTCATATATATATATTTTTTAGTAAAATGTCTTCTCAAGTCTTTTCTCCTTTTAAAATTGAGCTGTTTGATTTATTATTAAATTTTGAAAACTTTTTATATATTCTGGGTACGAATCATTTATCAGATATGTGCTTTGCAAATATTTTCTTCCAGTCACTGACTTGCCTATTAATCTTCTTAAATAGTGTCTTTTCAAAAGGAGAATTTTTTATTTTTTAAATTTTAAATTATCTTTCATTTCTTTATGGTCACTGTCCAGAAATCCATTGCTTCATATATTATTTTGGTTTATTGATTGTTTCAGGCAAGACGGTAAATCTACCCTATGTTACACCATCTTGGTCAGAAGTGGATGTTCTTAGTCATTAGCTTGCTGATGGTAGAGAATAGGTCTTTTATTATCTAGTCCTCTACCATATGTAGTAAATTATCTTGTATATGGTAAATGTCCAAAATAAATATTTGTTGGGTAGTTGCAATTTGCTTAAAAAGTGAAAACCAAAATAAATCTTCTGTCTCAGTATGCTTTTGTATTTATAGCAGTTTTCTCTTGAAAGCAGAGTGCAGTAAAATGAAAATTGAGTTTAGTTCAAAGCCTAGAATAATTGGAATTTCATTTACTGAGACTTTGATGATTACCCTCAAGGGAGATTTTTATAGTTAACAGAGCATTTTAGTTTTGGTTTATAATTAATGGATAAATATTATTATTTTACTGTATAAAAATCAATGATGAACTTAGCCTTCATACTTTGTGTTGCTGGTGATAAACATGGCTCTTGAATAAGCCTTCGTATTTTTAATTTTCTTTTGTCAGTAGTTTTTTTTTCTAGTTTATTAACTCTTCAGTATAAGGAACACAATAAGAGTTGTAAACTTTTTACTTTTTAAAATGTATAAAGGTTCAACCACATAGACTGAATTAGTTTGTTGTCATAGTGCACACGTTTAAGATCTCAAAGAGCATATTCCAAACCAATCTTTTAGTTTTATTATTGGGATGAAGGACAGAAGCTTTAACTCTGATTTTTAAATTTTGATTTATAATTTGTCACGATAGCCTTTAAAGAGTAAGAATTTGCCCTTTTTAATTTCAGAAATTTTAAGCACTTTGAAATATTTACCCAATTCACTTTTGTAGACCTCTATTTTATATGAGTTTGTTTGTCATGTAATTCATATTTAAGACCCTGAAGAATACGTTCCTAAATCCAATTATTATTAATTTTATGAGATTATAGTAGGAAATCTTATCTCTAATTTTATTTGTTATAATTTATTTTAGAGGGATTGAGTGGTGCATGGGGCAGACTTAAACAGCACTGGGTATGTAGCAGATGTTCAGAAAGTACTCATGAAATTAGTCCTATTGGTCAGAAGAGGCTAACAAATTAGTTGGCTTTTTTTTTAATTGTAAATTAATATTTACTTGATAAATAGTACTTTTAACTCTTATTCTGAGTCAAACATGGTACGAGACATTTAGAGTTAACCAAGGGAAAATAACTACCTTTGCCTTTTAAAACTCACAGTCTAGTTTGGATATAGTTAACTTTGGAACAAGAGTGTGTTTCAGAGTTTTCTGTGATTTTCTAAAGCTTAGGGCATGGGTTCTAAATGGGAGAGAGAACAGGAGAAGATTGACATCTTCTACTGCATCTAAAAGAAGCCTTAACCCATTCTCCCATCCACCCCCTCCCCCAAGGATTAAGAACTGTTGGTTTAGAGGTAAGGAGACACACAAATAAATAACAATGACATTGTAAGTTCTTTAAAAGTGGTATGTACAGAACACCATGAACATAAATCAAAAGGAGATAACGATCATAAATATATCTGGACCCAACATTGGAGCACCTAAATATATAAATCAAATATTAACTGAACTAAAAAGAAAAATAGACAACATTACAATAATAGTGAGGACTTCAATACCCTACTTTCAACAATGAATTGATTACTCAGACAGATAATCAATAAGGAAACAGCAGACCTGAGCAAGGCTATAGACCGATGGACCCAATAGACACATGGAGAATATTCTATCCAACAGCAACAGAATATATATTCCTCCCAAGTGTACATAGAACATTCTCCATAATAGATCACATGTTAGGTCACAAAGTAAGTCTTAACAAATTTAAGAAGACCGAAATAATAGCAACTATTTTTTTCCAACTACTATGTAATGAAACTAGAAATCAGGAGAAAAAAATGGAAAATTTACAAATACACAAACATTAAACATGGTCCTGTACAACCAATGAGTCAAAGAAGAAATCAAAAGGGAAAATAAAAAGTAGCTTGAGGCAAACAAAAATGAAATATAACATCCCAAAACTTATAAGAAGCTGAAAAAGCAGTGTTAAAAGAGCGATATTTAGTGATAAATGCCTATGTTAAAAAGGAAGAAAGAAAGAAAGAAAGAAAGAAAGAAAGAAAGAAAGAAAGAAAGAAAGAAAAAAAGAAAGAAAGAAAGAAAGAAAGAAAGAAAGAAAGAAAGAAAGAAAGAAAGAAAGAAAGAAAGAAAGAAAGAAAGAAAAAAAGATCTCAAATAAACAACCTAACTTTATACCTTTGGGAATTAGAAAAAGAAAAACCAAGTTAAGAGAAGGAAGAAAATAATAAAAAGTAAAGCAAAAATAAATGAAATGGAGACTAGAAAAACAGTAGAAAAGATTAACAAGGTAAGAGTTGGTCATTCGAGAAGATGCAAATTAAAGCCACAAGATCCACCTTATATGGGTTAAGATAGTTGTTACCAAAAAGAAAAGAGATAACAAGTGTTGGCAAGGATTCAGAGAAAAAAGAATCCTGGTATACTATTTTAGGGAATGTACATTGGTACAGCCATTATGGATAACAGCATGAAGATTACTCAAAATAAAAATAGAACTATCACGTAACACAGCATCCCACTTCTGAGTATATATACAAAGGAATGAAATCAGGATGTCAAAGAGATATCTGCATTCCCATGTTCACCACAACATTATTTATAATAGCCAATGAATAAATGGGATAAGAAAATGTGGTCTATATAGACAATGGAATATTATTCAGTCTTAAAAAAGAAGCGAATCCTGCCATTTACATCAACGTAGATGGATATGGAGCGCATAAGCCAAGTTAAATAAGTCAAACACAGAAAGATAATTTGCCGCATGATCTCGCTTATATGAGGAATCTAAAAAAGCGAAATACACAGAAGCAGACAGTAAAATGCTGGTTGCCATGGGCCAGGGTGGTGGAGGAAATGGGAAGATGTTGGAGAAAGGGTACCAAGTTTTCCTCGAGATCTAGCATACAGTATGGTGGCCATAGCTAATTAAACTGTATTGTATAATTGAAATCTGCTAAGAAAGTAAATTTTAAGTGTTTTCACCACAATTTTTTTTAAAAGATAGCTGTGATGGAAAAGTTGGTTAGCTCAATTGTGGCAATCATTCCACAATGTTTATGTATATCGAAACATCATGTTGTGTACTTTAATATAAATAATTTTCATTTTTCAATTATACATTAGTAAAGCTGAAAAAAAGCAAAAAAGGAAGCTGGAGAGGTGGACAGTAGAACATGTCATTAAAGACCAGATAGATCGTGCTGAGAGGAATTAAGATTATTTTATCTTATATGTGGTGAAGAGTCAACTATAGGGTGATTCAAATAATGGTTTTATTAAAAAAAATTACAATGGCGATGATAATAAAAGCTGAGATATAGTATGTACACTGTGTGCAGCTCTGTGTTAGAAGTTCTACTTGCACGTCTTCTGTAATCCATAACGTCCCTATATTCATATAAAGCTAATTTTTATAATTGCCCATATTTTACAAATGAAGAAACTGAGGTTTCAAAATACAAAGTAATTTTTTAAAATTGCATAACCAGCTAATGGCAGAACCGGGCTTGAATGCAGTGTTACACACTCTAAAATCCAATCACCTTCACCTCCGCCCTCTGCAAAGTAATGCGTCAAAAAGAGGAAATTCATTTTACTTGTATTCCGGTCATCTAAATACCTTGGAATTTCCAGAGTAGCAGTTTGCTTCAAAAGTCTCGATTTTATTTTTATATTTTGGAAGATAATACAGATGAAAACTTCCCTGAGACATATGACAAGTCCTCACAAAATCTGTAAAGACAATTATGTGATAAACGGTCACATAAAATTAACAAAAAAGGTTTTGATCATTTTGATGATCACTTAAGATATCAGAATTGGCTATGGGCAAAAACAAACAAACAAACAAACAAAAACAATATAGGCATTAAACTTTGTGTTCCCTCGTGTACTTGTTCAGCAAAATAAAAAATAATAATTTGTGAAATTGAAAGAATGGGCCAACACTATTTATATTACTAAAACTCAACTGGAATAGATACAGATGTTCACTATCAGGAATAGAGTAAATAAATTATGATATTGCTATTCAATGCAATAATCCACAACTATTAACAGATTGCTGTAAGCCTACAAACATTGACTTTAAATAACTTAAAAATATTTTAAGTGAAAAAATCATAAAATTTATGCAAACATGTTTACGTTTTGCTATTTTAATGCAAAATGTTTGGACAGTGGCTGCCTCTAGTGGGATTGAGAGTGAGTTCAGGGAGAATGGACTAGGATTATTTCATACCATCCTCTACTATTTGATCTTTTAAAAAATAATAAGCACACATTATTTTTGTAATAATTTAAAAACTTCTCTTTCCTATGAGAGAAAAACTATGCGAGTTTCTTGCATTTCCTGCAGTCTAAGACATAATATAGGAAAAAGCTGAGAGCTCTCTTTAATACTCTGCCCAGGTGTTTGCAGATTTTATTAGAGATAGAAGCAATATAAATATTTTTCGGCGAAACTCTTATACTCATATTATGGAGAAAAATACTATCTTATGTATGACTTATATTGAATTGTCTAAAAAATAAAAGAAAAATTCAGACCTTCTATGTAACCCACAAAGAAATGAAAAAGCCATGGGGATGTATCTTTATTGTGATTTTGAAAAAGTGGGAAATCAGAGAATATTTTACAGTAGCAATTTAATTTAGTTTCTTTGAAGTAATAATAAAGTTCTCTAAGAAACTTGGTAGATGCTTTTAAGTTTAACTTTGTATAGAATTTTATTGACATACTGATGCAGACAGAAGATTCACTCAAAATGAGAAAAATGTTTTTTTCTGTGTTTTCACAGTAATTCTTTCTGCTTACAATTAATAAAGCAGAGTTTGTGACTATCAACTTTTCTTCAATTAAAAAGAATCGTAGATTCGAGTATGGCTAATTAAACCTTTCAAAGCCATTTTAACAATTAAATTTATTGGAATAACATCGGTCAATAGCATTATATATATTTGAGGTGTACAACTTTATAACACATCATCGGTATGCTTCATCGCATGCTCATCCCTGAAGTCCAGTCTCCTTTCTTCCCCACGTGTTTGACCTTCTTTAACATCCTGGTTCTCCCTTCGCCTCCTTCCCCTCTGGTAACCATCATTGTTTGTTTGTTTTGTTTGTTGCTTTTCGTTTCACACATGAGTAAAACCATATGGTTCTTATCCTTTTCTGTCTGACTTTATTTCACTTAGCTTGATATTCTCAGGAGTCATCCATGTTGTCACATATGGCAGTATTTTATCTTTTTTATGGCCAAGTAGTATTTGTTATCTATACGTACCACATCTTCTTTATCCAGTCATCTGTTGAAGGACATTTAGGTTGTTTCTATGTCTTGGTGATTATGCATAATGCTGCACGGAACATAGGGGCACGTAACTTTATGAGTAAGTGTTTTCAAAAATTTCAGGAGAGGGATTCCTGGATTCAATGGTAATTCTATCCTTAATTTTTCTGAGGAACTTCTGTACCGGTATCCATAGCAGCTGCATCAATTTTCATTTCTACCAGCAGTGTGCTAGGGTTCTCTTTTCTCTCCATCTTCTCCAACACTTGTTATTTCTTGTCCTGTTGATAACAGCCATTATAACAGGTGTGAGGGTGTAGCTCATTGTGGTTTGGATTTGCATTTCTCTTACAACTAGTGATGTTGAGCATCTGGAAGCTGTCTCGAAGGAAGTTTGACTCAATACTTGCTTATTGGTTGCAATTATTTACCTTCTCCTTTGAGATTCATCTAGATTTGAGATATATAGAAAGCATAAATCAATTCTGCAATTCGCCCATCATTTCCTTTTACTACAGCACGAATATCACTTCTCACGCACTGGCTACATTGAAATGTACACAGTCTGAAAAAGATGTAATGTAAACTATGCAAATACAGCATGACCGGGTCTAAATCATAGCTGCCATTTATGTGGCTTCCTCTGTGTACCGCACGCTGTACTCATTACCTTATTTCAACTTCACAAAAACCTTATGAGGTCGATATCTTTAAGCCAGTTTTACAGGGGAGGAAATTGAAATTCAGGCTTAAGTTACTCATTCAAGAATAAATAGTGATAAGTGAGCGAACTGAATTTTTTTCCCCGGTTCCAATGATCCCACAGCTCACGCTCCCCTTGTGCCTGCGGAATCTTAACGTTTGATTTAAAGCACTCCTCGCCCTCTGGTATTCGGCTTGAGAGTATCAAGTGGAGACCAGCTAAGAACTGTAAGGGTTTCAAAGATATTATGTAGCCTCCTGCGAGGTAACCTGGAATGACCCCTGGTAGGTAAATGCCACATCTCCCTCAGTCCAAACTTAGTATAAACAAGACGAGGGCCATTTTACAGTGTAGACCCCGCCAGGTAATGTAAGTGGTGGTGTTTATTTCTACAACTTCAATGACTATTGTTCTTAAATCAAGAATGTGTTATTGGTCTATAAGTCAAAGGTTGGATGTCAAATTACTGATATAGTTAGAAGTCAAGAACAAGTCTCACTTTAACATTTTATAAATTTTCCACCATTACCAGATTCTTAATCATCACTAGACTTAACTTTCTTCTCTATTCTAGAGATAAGTTTTTAAATTTGCTATGTATGGGGAGAGCATTTAAGTCCCCAGATTTTATTATCCTGAAAGAAGATTCTAGCATTTCCCCGACACATAATTATATGAACAGAGAAATTCTCCTTTATTGCTTAAGCTAATTCAAAGTAGACATATGACAAAATAACAACATGCTTTTATGGTAAAAACTCTCAACAAATTGTAGAAAAAGAACATGGCTTAACACAATAGAGTTTGTGAGTTGTTAAAAACCCTTTGATAAATTCCTTTCACTTTAATCATCTAATATGAATTCTGTGGGGCCGGGAAACTAGCCTTGGGCACTGTACGGCCAGGAGAGTGCCCAACCACATGTTGGCCATGTTCTAGCAGAAACCAAATGCTGCCGAAGGCCAGCACCTAGGACGCTGAGGACCATACCCTGGAGACGGCTCCAGTGGCCCTGACCCAGTGACCTCCATCCCTGTGCTTGCCACGAAATCTGTTCCTCCCTATATGGATCCCATTATTAGCTTTTTTTTCTAGAAGTCATAGGCGAGTGATTTTTCTTAGTGGGTCATTGTCATAGGCAGAACTCTGGCTAAAAAGGAGTCTGAGAAACGATACTTTATGTTTTTCCACCCGCTAGAAAAGCTAGAAGTGAGTTGGATGGATATTAAATTAGCCAATTTATAGTATCCAACACATTATAACGAAATGTTTGATGTGTCACAATTTTTATTTTCTCTGTGGCTGTATTTTTCCCGATGAATGTTCTTTATGTACCGTGTATTTTTTCTGTTTGTTTCACTCTTTTGTTGTTGCTTGTTTATTCATTTCTTTTAATATCCGTGTAATGTTTATTCTAGTTCCTTTTTGGTTAAATAAACAAGCAGTTGACATTTTCTTGGATCAGCTCTTTGGACGACCTTCTGGTGGTAAAGGGACAGAGAGACCTACTCAAGGATAACAGGAGTTTTCTTATGGCCCAGTGTCGTATTTGTGAGTTTTCTCAGCCTTTATTTCTTTCCACACACTAGAGACAGGCATCTGTAAGCAACTCTAGGATTGTCCAAAATGTAAAGCTTCTCTTCTTCCCTTTACCCCTTGTACAATTTCTCATTTAATTCTGCTCTCTGTGTTTCTTGACCAAGCAGCATCCGAGGGGTGGGTGGGGGGACATTGCTCCATGTGCACCCAGGGACCTGTGTCTGTACCTCAGCTTGGCCCCCTCCCCCAAGAAGTTCACTTTGATTGCTCTTTCTGAGACACCCAGCCGTGGGTTTCACCTTTCTGCTTTGTCCCACGGCCTTGTTCAATACTCCGCTGCTTTTGGCACTCTGTGACATGCTTTGTGGTTATAGTTGTCTGCTGGTTCCATTAAAGATGTGGTTTACAGCTTTCTTTTCATTCCCCTTGTGGGTTTTACATGATTTATGAGAGATGAGAGAAAAGGCTGACTTCACGCTAACATTTTCAAAACCTACCCCCTTCTTAAGACTCTTTCTTTACCATGCTCCGTACTCCCTTCTTTTTCTGGCTGTTGCTTTTTGGCTGCCTTTGCTGGGTTTTCTTCCTTTCTCTTACCTCTAACTGTTGGAATATCACAGGATTCAGCCCTTAGCGCTTCGCTTCTACATCCGTGTTCATACCCAGTGCCAAGAACCGATATTTGTTGATGACTCCCAAATTTGCATCTGCATTTCTAACCTCTCTGCCGAACCCCACATTCACATGCTGTCTGCCTCTCCGCACTGCTCCTGAGGTAACTACCCGGCATCTCAAATTGATCATGTCTAAAACTCAGCTCTTTTTTCATTCCCCTCTGAGACTTAGGGTGCCGCCTCTGTTACCCAGGTGCTCAGGACCAACCTGGGGCTATCCTTAATTATTCTCTCTTTTTCTCCCATTCCACATCAATACTGTTAGCAAATTCTGTCAGTTCTACCTTCAACATATATCCGGAATCCAACCACTTCTCACTAATTTCATACACAACCCTAGTCCAATCTACCGCGGTTTCTCCCTTGACTAAAACGAGAATCTCCTATCTGAGTTCCTTCTTTGGTTCTCTCTGCTCGTCTGTTCTCCATAGAGCAACCAACATTAACTCTGTCGAATTATTATTATTAATATTATTATTATTATTTGCGTCAGTGGCTTCTCATTACATTTGAAAAATAATTCCAAGACAGCGATCTATAAGGTCCTTCAGGATCTGACCTCTGTCTCATCGGCTCATCTCGTACTCTGCTCACCTTCGCCCCTTCTGCTCCAGGCATGCAGGGACCGCCTTGCCGAGCCTCAAGGAACCACATATGCTTCCGCCTCAGGCCCTTTGCACCTGCCGTTTCTTTAGCCTGGGACACCTCCCTCAACATCCGACTAGCTGTCTCTCTCACTTCAGTCAAGATCAAATTTCTCTTCCTTTTTTTTTTAAATATATGTATTTTTTATTTTTCAGTTACAGTCGACATATAATACTGTACTAGTTTTGAGTGTACAAATTTCTCCTTATAGGGGCCTTTCCTGACCACGTTATAAAAATTTGCGACCCTAATTTATTTTTTTTATAGAACATGTCACTGCTTTCTATACAAATTGCATTCACGTGTTTCTTATGTGCTTTATCCTCATGAATGTGGACTCCAAGAGAGCAAGAACTGGGTCTGTTTTGCTCCCTGATATGCCCCTGTCACCGAGTGGTCCCCAACCTTTCTGGCATCAGGGACCGGTACTCCTATGAGAATCTAATGCCCGATGATCAGAGGTGGAGCTGAGGCGGTGATGCTGGCGCTGAGCAGCGGCTGCAAATACAGAAGAAGCTTCACTCGCTAGCCCGTTGCTCGCAGCCCAGGGTTTGGGGACCCCTGACCTAGTGCCTGACACAAAACGGGTTTTCAGTACAAGCATATTGAATGAATAAATATGTAGGCCTCGTGTTTCTTGCCTATGAAATCTGATGACGAACTATGGTGAATAACTTTTATTCTTTGTTTCTTTATGGTAAAGAAGCCCATTTTGCCAGTACTAAGATATTCGGCAGGGAGTGCAGGAGAGCAGCGGTCACCTTCCTTCTTGGCATCCGTGAATGGCGGAGGCAGAATAAGGACTCAGTGAATCATCAGAGTTTACACACTTCACCACTGCACCATCTTGCCAACACCCTTGAAGTGTCGGGATCTCTTGCCTAGACTGTTTCAGTAGCTAACTTAACAGCCTGTATCTATCTAGGTGCTTTGATCCATCCTACACCTAGAAATAGCAATATTTGTGACATGCCACCTTCTTCCTTAGAACCTCGATTGAGAACCCATCCCACAGAGACTACAATTCAAAGTCAGTGCACAAGGCCTGATGTACCTTCTCTGCTGTCCGTCCCTCTTCCCCTTTAGAGTATCCTAAACCGGACTGAATTTCATGCATTTTCCAGCACATACCATCCACACACATGCTTTTCTGTGTTCTTTCTACTTGGGGATCACACATTTGATATTTCTTCTGACTTCTTCTCTCTATTCCACCCCCCTCACTCCTCTGTTCCTTATCTACATCCCTCTCTTCCTTGACGACACAGCATGGTCACCCTTTCCTGAGTGCCCCCCCCCCCAGAAGCAAGAAGAGATTCCCCCATGTGCCCAACATCACACAGCTGGAAAGCGGTGCAAGGAGGCTTCTAACCCTGACGGTGGCTCCAGAGCCCATGCTTTATTCCAGGTCTCTCTACTGCCCTTTCCGGGAGAAAGATATTCTGTGCAGAGCATGGACCTGGCCTGAAGGGGTGGTAGTTTGAGAGAACAGTGAGCTTATCATTGAAGAAATCAGACCGAGAACCCCAAACTTCTGTTTTGTTTTGTTTTGTTTTTAAGGCCAGTGTCATTTCTACCACACCATGCTGCCTTTAGCATAGAAAAAATATTTAAAAATCAATAAGAAAAAGATCCAGGCCAATAATGATTATATGAGCAATGTGATTGATGTTATTTACTCTAGCTAGATTAAAATGTTCCCTAGGAAAAAAAAAGTCTATAAAGACAACAGGAGCCATTCTATAAAGCTATGGGGAGCCTTCCACATAGTAAAATGGATGTCATAAATTATTTCTGCCTCTGTGGAGAGGGAAATCTCCTTTTTGTCAATGTAGTAAGTTTAGGAGAGAATGGAATCATGGGAGTGATTAGATTAGATTAAATTTACCTGGTTCCAGCTTTTCATCGCCCTCTCAACGCCTTCTCTGTGTGTTTTTCTTCCAGGGGCCACTAAACCAAACCTAAATTGAAGATCTTTAGGGGAAAATATGGAAAAGGGAGGCAAAACTACCATTTCTAATCCTTATAGAACCCCTGATGGAAACAACCATGGTAGGAATGTGACGTTAAACCAGGTTTCTTCTTCATGTCACGACTGTCAATTATTACGACTTTTCCTGTAACTCTCATCCTAATGGTCCCTCCACCTCCATTTTGCTCACCTCCTGCCCACCCACCATACCTAAGCCTTCTCTTCTACTGAAGCATAATTGTGTGACCTTGGAAAAGTCAGCTTACTTCTCTGAGCCTGAATTTTCTCATCCAAAAAAAGAAAGTAATAGTCTTTTCCCCGTTCCACAAAATTATTGTAAGGATTAAAAAAGGCCTCTTATTTATGGGCCAACACATGGTAGATACATGATCAATATTAAATATCTCCATTACTTTATGATATGTGCGTGCAGCCTCGTCTACCAAATCCTGTATTCGATACTGTTTTAGTGAATAAATGGTCTGAAAGGAGATGGAGAAGTTTGCTGTAAACCAGAAGAATGACTGCTGTAAATCTGGATTCTGTTTTTTTCAATTTTTATTCAGTATCCAAAAGCAAGAAAATACATTGGGAAAAAATTGTTTTTTGTCCATCAATAAGGCAGAAGGGGCTTGTCCTGTTTGCCAATGACTGACTGCAACAATGATTTTTCAAATTGCTAAATTACATTGCTGAAAGTCACAATGAAATTATCCTTAACTATGAAGCATAAGATGTCACAAAATTCTCACAAAAATTAAAGGGACCTTGTCTCTTCTAAAAAGGCATGCATGACCACACCTGAGAGAGAGTGTGCTCTTCTGGAAAACGGAGCAGTCCTTGTGGGAAGGAGGTAGAGTCAGTCCTTCCTGAGTTGAAGGTCAAGGGCAGTCCTGAGTGGGCAGGTGGGCAGGTGGAGGTGAGAACGTTGCAGATAAACCGAATCTTGCCCCCAACTCCACCTCCCACTTCCTCTCTGAAGCAGGGTCGACCCAGGTTACTGGGTTGTGGAGCTATTGTTCCACTCTGGGATTTTTATTTTCCCAGATTCAAAACTGTGCATGGAACCCATACAAAAACTTGTGTGCTGTTTGCATCCAGTGACGTTAGGACAGCCTCTAGAATGTGTCAAGGCCAGGTTAGATTTGTGCGGTTTAGCTTGTCAGGGTTCCTTAATTAGCAGATTTACTGGAAAATACTTCAGAGGTGAGGTCTCTTGCTTTGCAGTGAGCTGCCTAACTCCAAGTTTGCAGTGAGGATCCCTCAGAAGTATTTGGATGGGGAACGTTGTCCATTTCTCTACCTTACAATGCTTCTCTCATTCCTCTTTCTGTACTCTGAGTTGTTCATTCATCAAAAGGCCGCTGAGCAAGGAAGGCGACAGTGGGTATGATTCAGTGTGCAGTGGCTCTGTTTCAGCTGGCACCACTGCGAGTGGAAACACAGGTGGCTGTGGGAGACCCTTGACCCTTGCAGGCGCTAACACCTCTGAGGGCCAAGGCTCTAGACTGGCAGTTTAGTAAAAGAGAAGCACATTGCTCTGGGCAGGTGGAAGCTGTAAGCTTAGACTCCTGGGTTGACTCCTTTATTCTTCTCAGTTTGTACATGGGAGCCCTGAAATCAAACACAGAAGTAAAGGAACTTTCTAGAGATCCCAGAGTGGCCTAGTATATCTATCCACCATCTACCATATGCCTGCCACATCCATTTTCTGTAACAGTGACAATAATCCTACAGCATAGGGGTAATGGGCCTATTTTAGAGAGAAAAAAACCGAGAGACAATGCGTAAAGAGCTCAAGCCTTGGGCCAGACTGCCTGGGTTTGAATCCTAGCACTATTTCTTATTGGCTGCTTGATTCCTGGAATATATAGCTCCAGGTCTGTCATTTATTTCATATGGTCAACAGTACCCATCCCACTTAGTGGTCTAAACACTTCACAAGATGATGAGAAATGTTCCATTAAGGTTAGCCATCATCATTGCCCAGTGGCCCCAGCTAGTTAGTTTTAGATCTGAGACTCACGCTCACTGTGACCAATGGCCTGGCTCTCACCTCTATCCCAGGCTGCCTCCGGTCCTACCATGTGACCTGTACCCACTACTGCCCACGGAGCCAGAACCTTCCAATCCATCTCTGTTAATGAGTAGTTTAGAAAGTGGAGCTCTTGCCTGTTTCATGTTTTTCTGCATTTTCCCCCGAATAAATCCTTACGATGAGATATTTGGGGAAAGGGTGGCTGTGGAGTGGAGGAAACTCTCTTTGGCCATTTTGGCCCCCCAAACAAAACCTTAAAAAGTAGTGTTATCATTAGTGGTTCTACCAGCATGCACCATTATGTACTCAGCACCTCAAATTCAGCATTCCGGAGTTCATTTGGCTTGGGGAGGCCGAGGCTGACTCACCCTAATAAAGCTTTATGAGACATAATAAAACCAAAATGACCATTTAGTGACATCTTGAAAAAATAGGGCTGTCACTTGTATAAGATTTAAAAAATTTTTTTTGATCTTGGCCAAGTTAAAGTTTCCCAGTAATCAAGTGATATAGGAACTAAAATAAAAATCGTGTGATTGGTTGGTATGTATGAAACTAGTTATCTCGTTCAGCAAATATTTGTTGAGACACTCCTACTTGACATGCGCTATATTATATTCTGAAGTTACAGCAGGAAAGAGGTATAATAATAACAGCAATAGTAACAATAGCCGTCACAATTACATTATTCTGCTTTATATATGTGGTTACATATGTAATGTATGTACAAAAGCACTCACATAGCGCTTATCTGTCAGAAACTGTCCTAAGTGGTTTATATATGCTAACTCTTTTGGCCCACATAACAACAGCCCTGTGAGGTCGTTGCTATAATCCTCTCTAGTTTTCCAGATGAAGAACTTGGAGCTCAGCGGCGGGGCCATATTTCTACATGTAAAGGGATCACAGTCCGGTTGACAATGGGAAAGTAAGCAAGCAATTTAACCTAGTTTAGTAACTACAGACCTAAGGGCTGATGCTTGGGGAACACACAAAGGGACTGTCCAGCCAGGGCTCAGGGATCCGGGACAGTGATGTCCACATGGAGAACTGGGGAGCATGTGAGAGATTACTGGGCACCACAGGAAGGGGACATTTGTGCAGAGTGGCAGGACATTACCTTGGGAGGGGAGAGCAGCCCCGAAATGACATTGCAGAGCTTCTTATGCCTTTTAAGCCATATCAAGGATTTTATACAAAGTGTAGGAAACCATTGAATAGTTTTAAGCAGGAAAGTAAACAATATTTATGGTTTATAGAGGCTTCTCTGTCTGGAGTATACAGAACGATTGGAAGGGAGGTGGGGTGGAGTGGTCCTGGCAGCAGCGAGATGTTAGAAATCCACTACAGTGAGAAGTGCTGGTGGCTCGCACTGTGGTGGTGGCGACGGGGATGGTAGAAGTGGTCACATTCGAGTTAGTGGCACTTGAGATAGAAGATAATATAAGTAAACTTGGAAACGCAGGTAAATTATCAGGAGATGCAAGACCATCAAGCTCGGAGGTGTCTGTTTTGGGGGTTTACTTGTCTGACTGAGATACCACAGCCTCGTCAGCCACCCAGAGTCCTGTCTCCTACAGGCCGGTCCTCAGTGGCCTCACCTGCGTTATGCTTCAGAGGCTTGCCAGGCCCTTCTGATGAAATGCGGGGGCCTTTGGTCAGCTAGGTCCTTGACCTGGAGGCGTTCCAGTTCCTTAAGGTGGCTCTGCATGACCCCGCTCAGGCCTGACCCATTTTGTGTTGTCTTCACAGAGGAAGTCCCAGGAGGTCATCATGCTTATGGTTTTTTTTTATTTCCAAGTCACCGGGGAGTGCCCGGGCAGGTGTCTCCCGCACCTGCTCTCTCACGGTCTTGCTTTCACAGCCACCTGGAGGAGCCACAGTATCATCCCTGCTCCATGACTAATGCTTGAAGTGTCCCCACGCAGGGAACATCCAGTGCCTTCACAGTTTGGTCCCTGTGACAGGATGATGAGTGGGGAAGCCAAATGGGGAGGGGGAAGTCTGAGGAGTTAACTTCCAAAGCGATGTGAGAGACCATTAGTGGCCAGGGATCAAATCACAAAGTCTTTGTCTTCCAACAACACATCAGTTGGATAGATGAAAGCTATGTACGTATTACGTTCCAGTCCTGTATCCCGACATTTATATGTGTACGGAGCACACTCCCTGTATATAAATATCCACGTGTACACACACACATACACTTACTTGAGTAACCTCTGTGAGGAGAGGGACCGTATTTGTATGTTTGTCTCATCCATTGTTGCTGCCTAACACTTCGCACAAACCTGGCACTGATATGTCTAAATGAATTATATGACAGATTATATCACCCACATTCCTTAGAGTTCTACGTCTTTTTTTTCCATGGATGATAGCTCCTATCCTAAAGGAGGTCACATGGACAACAAACGTCATGGCTGAGGTCTGTGCCAACGCCATTGCCATTTTGTTCAGGCCCTGCCCCTCCCCCCCATGGTTGCAGCATAAGGGGGCCTAATGCTGGTGCCTCATGAATCCACCTGACTTGATTCGTCTCCTCCTCCAAGTTCACAGACTTCAAGTGCTGACCTCCCTGTCCTGAATCACAGATCATCTGATACGCTCCAGGCAATGCTTTTTTTTTTTTTTTCTTCTGTCCTCTTGTTTTAAAGGGAAAAGGTCACAGGCCTTCAGCTGTCAATCATCCTGTGACACCTCTCCGGCAGTCTCCGGCCTGTCAGTCACCTCCCACAGCCAGTTTATATTCCTAAAAGGTTACAGAGACCAATAATAGAAAATGTCTGTTTGCTTCAGCCATAATGAGAACTGTGTCTGCTGCACTTACAATTTGGGGACATGCCACAACCCAACCTACAGAGACCCGAAGCGATCTCAAGAAGTACTTCAAGTGAGAAGAATTAAATATAAGGGGGCCGTCTGCAGGGATGGGAGTCCCCTTGGGAGGCTCCTTAGATGGGGTTCATAGTCCCGAGTTCATGATCGATCACGTGGTTTTCTGAATGTCAGGAGAGCAGACAGACTTGGCCTAGAGGTCAGGGACTCCTGGTTCAAGTCTGATGTTCCCGTTAGGTGCACACGGCAAGGCCCCACACTCTGCACCCCCAGTTTCATTTATAAAACGAAGGCATTATACTCTAAAATCACATCCAGATCTACCTCCTCCTTTTGATTATGAAGGACATACAAACATCAATAAGGAAGCAGTTCCCGTGTGGAGCATTAGACCCCATCGTGATAAATGTGGGGAAGGAGAAAATTCAGGTTTAGGATGATATGGGGGTGTTGACTTAGCTGCCAGTTTTGATCACACACTGTGCTGTGCACTAAAATATCTGGATGAAAGACCCCTTCCCCACAGCCCAAGTCCTGCAGCACAAGGGTCATATGAAAGCCTGTGTGACATCCGTCTCTCAGCATATGGAGGCAACCATTGTCTTAGGTGCAGGCTGCCAACACAGCCTGAGAGATGGCTACTTTCCTGTTCACGCTTCTAGGGAGAGTTGACGGCCCATGTTCTCAGAGGAGAGGCCAGAGCAAGAAGAAGACACGTGAGGCATTCATGAGCATGTCCTTTGGATGAGGGAATCCTCGCAGGCTGTCACACCTGGGAGTCCAGTGGGGTGCCCAGCCTTAGCCAGTCAGCCCCAACCGAGTCCTTCTGATGGTCTTATTCTCGCCGTGTCCACCACTGTGGGCTCTAAGCCTGAGGCCTCCACAAATGAAGAATATTTTTCTGGAACCTCTATACAAAGAAAATGATCACATTTCTTTTTCAGCTTAGAACTATTCGGAGCTTCCTATTCCCAGAATGCAGTTCCAATACTGTATCCCAACCAAGGTTTATTAGGAGGCCTCTAATCTCTGCCAGCTTAAAGTCTAGGTTATATTTAGGCCCAAGTGTCCCATAAATAGGGTTGAGATTGTTTTAGGTTCTTTCTTACTACTTCCAAGCTGCTGCTGTTCGACCTCGTCGAAGCCTTCCCCCTTTCACGTTGCCCACACATCGGCCATGCCACTAGCCTCTACCTCGCAATAAGCTTTTCCATCCTTTGAGAATGTAGCCTTGGAATTTGTTTTCTATTTGTCCCATCTGTTCCTTGCGTCATTGTCCTTCTTTTTCTGCCTTTTATAGATTGAGTATATTTTATGATTCTATTTTATCCTCTTTGTTGCATATTAGCTACAACTTTTGTGGTGTTATTTTGGTGGTTGTTTTAGGCTATATAGTATGTAATATACATGTAATTTACATCTTTAACCTTCAAGTGATATTATATCATTTCACTTGTGGTACAGGATCCTTAAAGAAAAATAATTTCATTTCTCCACCCAATCTTTGTGTTACTGTAGCCATACATTTCACATATGCATAAATTATAAATTAAAAACTTCAGTTATTGTTTTTGTTTAAGTATTTGTTATCTTTTACATATATTTAAGTAATTCGAAAAATACTATTTCTATTTATTTCCCTGTCAGGAAGTATATCTAGTTACTAATTCTGGTGATTTTCACTCCTTTGTGCAGAAGAAAATTTCCATTTGAAATTATTTTCCTTTTGCTTGAAAGACTTTCCTTTAATATTTCTTGTTGTATAACTATGCTGGTGATGAATTCTTTCACTTTTGTATGTATGGATAGTCTTTATTTTGCCTCCATTTTTAGAAGATATTTTCCCTGGGTAAAGAATTCTAAGGTTTCTTTTCAGAATTTCAATTGATGTTGCTCAATTGTCTTCTGGCTTACATAGTTTCCAACAAGAAATATGCTGTCATATTTATTTTGTTTCTCTAGGATGGTTTTCTTCAAGCATCACTGACAATAGTCTGTTGGCTGACTAGGGTGCTCCTCAGGGTTGGAGTTAAAACTGTGATCTCAAGATAGACCATGTTAATGGTCAGGCTTAACTCTAGGGTAAGAGGGCTGGGATCTGGTTGCCAGGTTCCATTCTACCCTACTGCCAGACACAAGAAAGTTGTAGTCTAGAGGCCCCACAGGTATGGAACAAGACTTAAATTATCCACAGCATTTAATTCAATGTCTTTAGAAATTTCCACCCCGTGTATTTCCTTGCTGTAAATATTGGCTTCTGGCTTTCCGTGTGCTGGGGTAAGGGAGGGGAACGCATGAGAACATTTTGTGCAGTTTTCCCATATAAGGACTTTCAACTGTTCCTTCTGTCGTCTGCTCAACTAGCTACTCCACCTCTCAACACATATGTTGACTCTGAACTCAGCACTACTCTGAGGTCACGAGGGTGGACTGGCTGGTACTTCCCTAGAGGCTCTTTCACAGCATATCACATGCCGCTACATCCTCCACCCATGTTATCTGTCAACACACTTTTATCCACGGTTGTCTTTCAGAATTTTTACAACTATTTTGTCAATGACATTTCTATCTCCCAGTTTCTTCTCTTGGTGCCACAATTAGTTTATTCCTCTTTTTTTTTTTTTTTTTTTTTTAATTTCAGTGGTCTCTCGGGAAGAGAGAAGCAATATCATATGCCTAGTCTTTAAGTTTAAGATACCTCTGTAACACGTCTTTAATTTTTTTTCTTCAAATGAGTGAATAAGTTTCGAAGGGATTATGAGACAAGTCTAAGATGTTACTAAAGTTTAGGCCGGATTCTTTGGCCACGACATTGGCCATCAATGTGCAGCATTATATAGGTTAATTCAACTCATTGATACTTCGATAGCACTCTGCAGCTCAGTGGGGGAAGGGACAGTTTCTGACTCACCATTGTATCTCTGATTCTTGCAAGATGCTTGGCATAGATCAACTTCTCATTAATAAATTAATAATCATCATGGACTAAGTGACCTTTGAGTCCCCTTTCAGAGGTAAAAATCTGTGATCTAGCCATTTGATTTGAGAACTGAATCAATTTTGTCATTGTGGGTAGTGTTTCAACCTGTCTCTACGGCAGACTATTTTTGTTATGCGTGGCATGCACTGACTCAAAAATCTATTCTTAAAGCGGCACATTGCCTCAACTTTGGCTTTTTCACAAATAATGGGCACTGTGTTTCTTAGTGGTTAACTTTCTGTCTATAATATGAGATTTATGGAAGACAGAATAGCCAGAAATCAACTGATCAATTACACAAGCAAAAAACGAAATCTTTACAATGCCCCAAATCCAGTTCTGGGCACTGAAGATATAAAGCTGTGTCAGATATATTTCCTGTCCTTGAGGAGTCCTTCATTAAGATACGTAAAGATGATTCTTACAATATGAAGTACCAAAAAAAATCAAACTTGAATTTGAATCACAACATTTTTAAGATGTGAACAATATAAATCACCACTTCCATCGGGTGACCAGTTCCTCTGGAATCATCAAAGCCAACAAGAGCCCTGGGGCGCATCCTGCACCCTTAGCTTGAGAAAAGAGTGAGATTCGGCACTCTTCCCCAGCCTGCTCTCTGCAGGCAGAGTGAAGGGCGGGAGCTGAAGGGCTCCAGAGCAGTTGACTGGTGACACCAGACATTGCTGTCTTTGTTCACGATTTCCTTCGGTTTGAACTTTGGTGAAGCACACTTGTTTCTAAAGTATCGTCTTGTTTTTTGTTTTGTTTGTTTGTTTGTTTTTGGTTGGTTGGTTTTTTTTAAAGAGAAGATTTAAAATATTGATGGAAGAACTCAGCATATTCTGGATTTTAGGTGTGAATCCTTGGACTCTGTACAATTGTAGGTAGAAAGAGAACATTTTAACACCCTATTCATGCTTTCTAACAGGAAGGGAATGAATTTGCAGATCACGCAGATAGATTTCTCTCTTATGTGAATTTCCCAGCAATAGATCAATTATAAGAATGTATTTGTAATTGACCACCCTAAACTAGGGTGCTCTAACTTCATTTTACCCTTCCTACCTAATCAGAGTATTTGCTATCCTTGTAACAGGCACATCTCTCTAGAATGTGCTCTTAATTGCACTGTGCTGTGGGCACAGCTGTAGGCCCTGTTAAATATTGCATTACATAGTTATGTGCTTTCTTACAAGGAACATCACAAACATTTGCATTTTAATGTACACAATGAATCTCAATTAAGTCTCTCCACTCTATTTCAAGACCATTTCCCCCTACATTGCAGTCACTTAAGAAAAGTCAATGTTACAACAGTGATAACCTTGAAAGGATTGCTGCTGGATAATCATGTGGACTTAATTACAGAAAAGACAAGTTATCTCAGAAAGACCCAGAAACAAAGACTTGAGAGAGAAAAGAATGTTCTGTGCCTCAATTTGCTTTTTTTTTTTTTTTTTTGAGAATTTTAGAGGCTTTGCTTATTGTCCAACAAATATGGTGAAGTAACTAACTGTACATTTACAAAAAGTTCTGCTATCCATCACGCTAAAAAAATAGAAAATCTCAACTATGCTACAACTAAGAAATATCCCTTATCTTATACTACAATCTCTGAAAAGTATCTGTTAGATGCAATTTTATTTTTATCGAATTGAGACTGATCTGATATTGACAAATAAAGTCCTCTTTAAGATTAAAGGTGAAGTTAGTGTGGAAAAAAAAGGATAAAGACTCTCAAAGACCCCTGCTAATAGCTCCATGCTTGGAGGGAATAAGGTTCGAGTATAAATAGGCCACATAAAGAAAATAGATAAAAATAATTAGTTCATTCCATTTCTGTAGATTGACAGAGATAGTAGGGCAAGAAGAGGAACTGCATGGCTATGCTATACCTTTGTTTTCTCTGGTTCAGCTTCCAAACAGGAATATGGTTGACTTATGGGCAGGAGCCAACTTCTCAGCAATAGGTCCAATTCAGGAAAAATTATACACCTATCCACCATCAGAAGGAGGAGATGTTATGTTGCTACCCAACCTCTCAGCAAAGTGGGCAGCTGACTCATGGCTGTGTGATGAAACCCAAGATCTAGGTACTTCCCATCCTCAGAAGAATAAAGTATATGCTAACAAAACAGTAACGACGTTTTTGCATTTACGGAAAAACTCAGAAACAGAATTCCATGGTTAAATATCCCCCAAGCCCCAATAATCTCTCTCAGATAAATTTTTCACTCCACATCCAGCTTTTCACCTAATAGCTAAAGGAGGAAACTCTAGTTACTTTTTGAGTAAATAAGAAGGAAATTCAAGAGTATTCATGTTATATTATTTTCGAGGAAAATACCTGGCTGAGTGGTAATTGACAGATGGATAATTAAGCAGAAATATATCAACCTGTGGTCTATGCATAATTCTAAAGTACAAAATGTTGAAAGGGACCACAACACAATGCAATAATGCCATAACTAGGAACAGATTTACCTTTCTGCCATAAACAATAAGAAATTCGAAAATACCATTCGTTTTTGATATGGGAGAACAGGCCGTGCAGGAATGTAATAATCCTTAAGAGAACTGCAGTTTCTGGATGATAGTATAGGGAGAGGATCACAGGCAGGATGTGTGTTCTCACTGAGTGAATGAGATAAAAAAAATATATGGAATTTTGGAAAAAATACAGAAAAGGAAGGTATATAGATAAAGAGCCCCAGAAATCTACAAACGAGTCCTCTGGATCTTCAGCTGAATACCAACTAGTGTTTCTGTAAGTTGAAACTGAGTGTGACATACAAGTTTGATTCAAAATAGAAAACCTATTACTGTGATTTGCCATGTGTATTAATTTTATAACGCTGATGTAATAAACTACCACAAGTTTAGTAAATGACAAATATCCAAGTTTAGTGTTTTACGGTTCTGAAGGTCAGAAGGCTGATGTGGATCTCTCTGGGCTAAGAGGAAGGTGCTATTGAGGCTCTGTTCCTTTCTGGAGGCTCCCAGGGAGAGTTCCTTTCCTTGCTCATGCTCATTCGGGTTGTTGGCAGATTCCAGTACCCTGTTTTTATAGTCCTGAGGTCTCTGTTTTCTAGACGGCTGTAAACTGAGTGCTGTTCTCAGCTTCCAGAGCCATTGCATCCCTTCCTCTCACTTCAAAGCCAGCAACAGTAGGTCAAATCCTTTAAACACAGCATCTCTCCCATTCCTTCTTTCTCCCTGCTCTTCCATTTGTAAGGATCATGTGATTAGGTTGGGTCTACCCATGTAATCCAGGATCGTCCCCCACCTCAAATTCTTTAGGCTTAATCACTTCTAAACATTGCCTTTTGACAAGTAGGCTAACATCGTCATGAGTTCCAGAGATCAGGATGTGGACGGCTTTGTAGCTACCACATTGCATTAAGAGAATGAAAAGGAGAAAAAATTAGGAATTATTTAAATAATTGTTAAAAGAATATTTGATGACGTTAAACATTCCATCATTGTTAGTGTCTCAACAAATTAAAAATAGAAATTCTTTTTAACCATGATAAATGGATAAATGGAATCTTTCCAAAATATTCTACAGAAAATGTCATGCTCCATGATAAAATATTAGAAAGTAGTCCCTCAAAAGTACAGGGAAAGACAAGGATGCTGTCAACTCTTCTATTAACCACTTACTGGTCATCCCAGCCAATAAACTAAATATAAGCAAAAATAAAGCAGAGATATATAGTTTGGAAAGGAGGAGTTAAACCATTATTTTCAAGTAACAGAATTGTTTCCACCAAGAGCCTAAACAGCACTATAAGAAAATTGTTAAAATCATCAAGATTAATGATGTTATCTAATGTAATACTAATGAACAAAAGTCAATTGCATTTTATATAGCACCCCACAGTTTTAAAAAGGTGACTTTATTAAAATATATCATTTCCAAGAGAAATAAGTGTCAGAACCAAGCTGATTATGTCGGCTACACCAAGCGTCAGCAGCATTGCCGATAGAGAAGGGAAGGTTCGATGGTGAGACGCCCAGTTGGAAGAACGCTCAAGAGGCAGATGAGGAAGAAACGGCAGGCACCAACTTCATTGTGAGGTGCGCGCGCGCTTCTGTTGGGAAGTGCAGTTCTATTGGGGAGCGCAGTGTACTGCACATATTGCACGGGACGTGCACTCTTGCGCACACTTCTTCTGCTCCCCTTTCTTGTGCTCCCCTTCTGCTCCCCAGGGGACCGCATGGCTCCTCACATAGCAGAGGACAATAGTGGCATTCAGCCACACGTGCATGATATAATAAGCTCAAGTATGTTTACATATTTTCTCTAAATCTAAGATCCTATTCCTAGCCATGGGCCTGGATCACAGCCAGGCCTTGGGCCGGCCAGACCTTGGGCCAGTCAGGCCTTGAATCGGCCAGACCTTGGATGACAGCCAGACCTTGGGCCAGCCAGGCCTGGCACCCACAATAAGAAATATTAAGATACCCAGGACTAAACCAAATCAAATAGGTGGAAGGCAGGTATGGAAAAACTGTAAAATATTTTTTAAAAACAGCTTTAAAAATCTGAACAATAAGTTGAGAGACATCATGCTCATGAATAGGAAGATTCAATAATATATATAAAAAATATACATTCTCCTCAAGTTGTTATAGAGATTTAATACAATTCGAATCAAAATCCCAGCAGGATTTTGACAAGTTTAATTCTAAAATTTATATGAAAGAGTAAAGGGCTAAGAGGAAGGAAAAAATTCTGAAGACATATAAGGTAGAAAAACTGACTCAATCAGGTGTCAGTAAATTTTGCAAGGCCATTACGACTATGATTGGTTTAGGGGTAAATAAATAGATCAATAGTATCAGTTCAAGGGATGGACAATTTATCCAATACGACTGAATGAAAACTCAGAAAAAAATGTCCTGTGTACGTAAAAAAACTTTGTACATAACAGAGGTCACTGAAAGATCCCTGGGGAAAGGATGTACCCCATTATTGATTTTGAAATAGTTGCGTATCAATGTGGAAAAAATTAAAATGGATCTCTGTCTCAAACACTGTCAAAAAATAAGTTCTAGTTTTTCTGTCTGGCTTATTTCACTTAGCATGATTATCTCAAGGTCCATCTATGTTGTTGCAAATGGCAATATTTCATATCTTCTAAAAATTAAATTCTAGATAGGTTAAGGTCTTAAGTGTGAAAAGCAAGAAATTAAAATTTTGAAGTCAATAAAAAGATATCTTTATGATATCAGGATGGGAAAGAACTTCTTAAACAAGATATAAAAAGCACAAACAATACAGGGAAATATCAATACATTCTATTACAATAAAATAACGATTTTTCTCATTTTCCAAAAGGGACTATAATTAAATGGAAAACATAAGACAAATTATGGGAGAAAATATTCGCAAACCATTTAGTAGTCATAAGAGAAATATCCACAGTATATAATGCATTATTACAGCTTAATAAAACTAAAAACTAAAAGGGGGAAAAGGCCACATAGGTGTTTTCATTGAGAAAGAAACACTTTTAGGACATAAACTATATGCTCCGGCTCTTTGATAATCAGGGAAAGTCAAATTAAAACCACGGTGAAACACCAGTCTGACTGACAAAAACCCAAGTGACAACATCCCAAGTGCTGGTGAAGGTGCGGAACTGTGGGCATACCAGCCCATTGCTTGTTGGAATGCAAATCGTTTCCTCTTTGGGAAAACAGTAGGACATTATCTCAACGCCCGCAAGCTTCTGTACTACTCAACCCAGTTATCCTCTTCCAGGCATTGTGGTGCGGTTAAATTTGAGACCCACATAGCCAATTGAGATTAATTATGAGCCTTTATTAGCCAGTGGGCAACTGACTCTCCCCACTAGAGAATCAGCCCCGAGCCTCTAGAAGGATTAGCTTAAAAAGCCCCAAAAACCCCTCTAGCAAGCAAGCAGGTTTACAGAAGCAGAGGCTGGCCATTAGCATATCTTTACACAGGATAACTACACCTTAACATTAGCATATCTTTGCATAGAATATCTCCTAGAACTACACCCTGTTTAACATTAAATAATGGAAGCAGAAGTTGGCCATTTGAAAATTTTCTACCCTTAACACAGGTAATTGCCCTAGAGACACTTTTCCGCTTGAGCACCAGAAAGTATGTATAAGGATATACATGATACATTGTTTGTAATAATAAAACACTGAAAATAAACCAAAAGCTTTAATGACTTATGATCTATATGAATAAGAGATTAATCTATAGCAGTGCAAAGAAATTCACCATAGTTACACCATTTGAATACGTCTCACAACTGCCGATTTCTCATTCCATTTTTGTCAGTGATTCTTCGAAGCTGTTTCCTCATTTGCAAAATTAGAGAGTTTGGATGAGGTTATCTCAAGGAGCCGTCTGTCTCTGATGTTTATGATTGATTCTCTTTATTTGCTTTTTCTTGCTTAGAACATTAGCAAGAGTTTCATGTTATTGCTCCTTGATTGTGTCTACTCTCCTAGCTCACATTCTAAGAACATACTTTTGTTTTATGTGATTAATCTTGCTAGGCTCCTTGCAAGATGGATGTGGCCAGTGGGCAGTCAGGTAAAATACACGCTTCTAATTTCTCCTCTAAGATTATTACACATTCAGTGGTACCTCAGCCAGCGAACCTTAGACTGTGGGCACCAACCGTAGATGGAGGGAAACACCTACTGTTCTCTCCTTCTGTCCTAGGCCGTTGGAGTCATGTGGGCTGTCTGTCATATTTGCTTCTCGATGATCTTTGACCAGTGAGTGGAAGGGAGCAAAAATGAACGGCATGGGAGGGTGACTCTGGCAGCTCAGGGAGGCTAGAGCCTCACCTCGAATGTCAGCATTTATCTCATTGGCTCAGAGATTTCAGAAAACAAGGAAGGCGCTGAGGCGGCAGCACCCAAGTGGCATCTTAGGTTTGATGACCCCTTGTCATCAAACTTGGGGTTTATTCTAGGAGTCATTATTCTCAATATTTGTGGATTTGGCTTTTACTAATTATTTATAATTTTCCTTTCAGACTACTAACTTAATTGATTTTAGTCTCCAGCAGAGTAATTATCTGAAATTAAGCGCCCTGAGACTCTGGAAAAAAATCCCTGGCAATGTGTTTGGGACAGAATATGGGCTTTGCTGCCCTCTGCTGGGTGCAACACTTTACCTGATGACAGAGAGTGACCAGGCCCTTAACTCCAGGGAAAGGCCTGGAAGGGTCAGAAGAGAATGGCACTTTGACCTGGATACTGGCTTTGGTGATAGCCTTGCGTATTCTCACTAGAGCACGAGGAGAAATTTCTGCAAACTTCCAGGACTTTGTAGATATTAGATAAGAAGTTTTCCGTAACAGAAGAGTTTATTTTCTACTACAAAGCGCCACACAGTTTTAAAAAGGTTATACTGATATGCTCATTAATAGTGTTTTTTAATAACAAAAAATGGTCACTGCTCTGACAATTCTCCTTGGCTCACTTCTTAGATCCATTTCTGAAACTATCTTGACTAGATTACCCATTCTGAGACAAAAAGTCACTGGCAGAAGGTTTATTGTTGGTTACCTTTAGGAGAAAGGCCTATTAGGATGTGAGGTAGGCAGATCTGAGCAGGGAGAGAAGGCGATCAGCGACATGGTTGCCACTGAGGCCTCGGGCAATCCCGCGGGAGCTCTGCTACTGAGACGGCCTTTTGGAATTGCTCCACATTGAAGTGAGGATGACTAGGCCTCATATCCTTATACCGGCCAGTCTTTGGCCATGGGCCGCCCCCTGTGAGGAGCATAACCTTGGATAAGGCAATTTCCTAAAGACAGGGACCATTCCCTGTCAGGGTCATGATTATAAATTGTCGGGTAGCTGATTCGTCCAGATTCTGAGATCAGAGTACCTCAGCCTCACAGAAGGGAGCTGGGTGTCGTAACACAATATCCGCTCGCTGAGGTTTGCCAGGTTAGGGGATTGCAGAATTTTAGAATTACGTGATCTTTCATTGGAGGAGGTCCACATCCCACGTGAGATTTGAATATTTTCTACGTAGATTTGGTGTTGTTTGAGCTGAGTTTGGAGAAACGGGGGTCTTTGCACGAGGGGATGCTGAAGGGAAACAGAAGCAGAGCGGAAGGTAAAATGACCGAAAGGACAGAGGCAGAACCCTGCAGAACCATCTCTGCAACAGGAAGACTCTGGCCCTAGAGAAGACTCTTGTGAAGGGGAAGAGCGAGATGTAAGGTTGGTAAGATTAGGCCAAATCAAGGAAATATGAAAGTAGTCTTGCAGGTGGCCCGTGTCCGTGGCGCTGTGTTGACTGGCTGTGTGGCATTAGTCGAGATCCTTAATCTCTGAGAGATTTTGTTTATGCATTTGTGCAAATGGGAAATGATAATAGTATCTTCCTCACATAGTTTTAGCGGAAAAATAAGAGACCACCATAGTGTTAGGGGTAGCGCTAAATAAATCTCACTATGTATACACATATCCATATTTCGGTGTGAGTGTGTTTGTATATGCATTTATATTTGTGAATGAATATTTCTTTGTCCATCAACACCTGTATTGACATCAATATCAGTAGTTGTCAGTCGGAGGTGATTTCTACCTCTCCCCCAAGGGGATATTTGGCAATGGCCGACACATATTTGGTTCATAGTTTCTGGGCAGGGGCACTACTGGCATCTGATGAGTAGAGACCCAGAATGCTGCTAAACATCCTACAATGCACAGCCTTGTCCTCCATGAGAAAAAATGATCTGGCCTCAAATATCAATAGTGCTAAGATTGAGAAACTCTGATCTATTCACATTTTTTTATATCATATCCAATTATCACTGTGTATGGCCCTGAGTAAGAAAAATAAGTATCTACAGTTGTTATTCTAACAACTCCAGGGTGTAGAAACACTTTCTGGCTCCTCTGCATGCCCACTTTCCCACTCTTCCTTGGTAACGAGCCCATTATTCATAATGCAATGTGTCCAGCTCATCTCTCAGTTATCTTTCAACGAGGGCGGTTGTGTTGCACAAGTCCATCTAATGGACTGTCAGTAGAAGTCTTCCAGTAAAGCTGATGTGTTCCCGATTAATAGGAAGAGAATGCAATAAGCTTTCTCTTCCCATTGTGCTTTCTGTGTCTTCCTGCCCTCAGGGCTTTTCATGGTTCTTCGAGGTATAACTCATCTCACAACCATGGAAGTGGAAGGCATACGGTGACTGGTAGAGCAGGAGATGAAAAAAGGCCAGTGGGGGAAAGAGGGGGGCTCTGTTTCCTACAATATTATGTACTAGATACACCAAAAGACCTTCTCATGAAAATACTGTTAAAAATTCTATTAGATATGTTTTAAAAAGCAGACTTGAAAAAAAAACCAAACAGAACTTCCAGAAATAAAAATTAATAAATAGTTAAAGCTTAAAAGACAATGGATTCATTAAACCAGAATATTAGACCCAACTAAAGAAAGCATTGGCAAGCTGGTTTTGCTCAGGAGGATAACCAATTAAGTACTGAAATTAAATCATCTAACCATAGCTACAAAAATACAACTACCAATTTAGTGAGGGGAAGGGAAACATAATGAGAGAAAGGTAAAAATAAGAGAGAAAATTAATCAATGCGAAAGTCACGGTGGTGAGGGTGGGGGCGTCTCCTTCCAAACAAAACTGAAAAACCCCAAAATAGCACAAAACGAAATGGTAGATGAATCTAATCACAACAGTAAAGTTTAAATTGAAAAGCTGGAAAAAGCTATCCCAGATACCAAATAACCTAAGTATAATGATATTAATATCGGGCAGTCAGGGACCTCAGCTTCGGGCCGTGATGGAGTACCTTGATCCAGACTTGCTCTCTTATTGCAGTCAGGCAACCGGACTAAGTGCATGAAACCGCTGTTCATACACATGAGACTGGGGTCGCTGAGAGAAGGGATAAATCAGGTAAGCCCTGCGGGACCCTGCCTTCCAGCATGGGGGCACTTGCTGGGCAGCAGCATGTGGAGGGAGAGTCCAAGCAAAGCGTAGCAGTGTCACTAAAATCAGGGGACAGATAGTTGAGGTCTGGGCGGCTGAGGTGGTGGCAGTTTGCAGGTCAGAGTCCAGGAAAAAAAGAAGCAGAAAAAGAAATCCAGAGATCTGCGTAGGGGTTCCCTTGGGTCTTTTGCTGCATACAGCGCTGTGAACACATAGGGTCACACTCCATGAGGCGGGGCAAAGACGGGGTGTCAGGCTGCTGTAAGCCGAACAGATAACCCCACGCAGCTGGGAGATGTTCAGAGTCCCACTTCTCGTCACAACAAGTAGACAGAAAATCCGTGAGGTTCTGGAAGGTTCTGGAGAACACTATCCAACATCTTGTCTCAACTGATATTCACAGGACCATACACCGAGGGTGAAATACACATTCTTTTTAAGAGCATATGAAACATTAACCAAGAAAGATCATATGCAATATAAATAAACTTTAAAGGATTAAAATCACGGCGAGCGTTTTGTCTGACCTCAGTGGGTGGGTGGGCCAATTAGTGTGGGTGGGAGGGTGAGGGAGAATTGTTTGCATCCCAAACTGTGGTCCCCTTAGAATTTTCCAGTAGTTCTAAGAGGTACACGCAATGACTACTAAGCGCCACTAGGGGGAAGTGTTTGCTTGCGAAACCAACCACCTAAACAATCAGTGCCGACTGGGATACCGGCTCTACTCCTGGATTATTTCAAGATAAGGGAATTGAAATACTCCAATGAAGTACAAACTCAAAGACACTGCTGCTGAATCTCTCCCTGCCAGGGATCCACTTCAGCCACGAGATGACGGCAAGTCGCCCCTCACCTGCTGTTTACTGGTGAGCTGTGACATTTCCTGGTGACTCGATCCTGGATCCCTAGCATGGACTCTGAGATCTGGGTCTCTGCCTCATGGCCTTCATCCACTGGCTCAGAGGATTTCTTCTTCCTTCCGATCTCATGTGACAGCACCGTGTGGTTGCTGTTTGAGAAGCCGCAAAGGAAACAGATGTAGGACAGCTTTTAATGAATCATTTGCATTTTTGGATGGCTTTTTAAGGAACCTCCAGGACAAACTTCAGATTCTGGATTTTAATCCTATCTCATTTCTTAGGGTATAGGGTAGGTGGGTTCAAATTTCAGCTCGTTTATTTACTAGTGGCATGAACTTGGGCAAATTTCTTATTTTTCAGACATTTGGGTAACTCATTTAAAACATGGAGCTGATGTGAAGATTAAATCAGAACTGTAAACATACCCAGCACATAGTAAGGGCCTAAGAAGTGAGCTTCCTTCATTCTTTTAGCTATTTTCTTAACCTACCAACCTTCTTTTAATATGTCCAGCCTAGTGCTGATGATTTTGATGATAGGAAGGATTATAAGATGTTTGTTCATTCCTGCAGCCACCCATGTGGAGAAGGGCCCTGTAATTTGCATTGGAGCATAGCTTCTCAGACTGTAGACATTCTGATACCAACTTTGGAATTTCTGCCATGTTGCTATCCAAGTGCACCACTATTTGTTTTAAAAATTAGCTGATTTAAAAAAAATAAATTGATTTTAAAAAGAAAACAATCTCTTTTATAAATAGAAAACTAGCATCACTTGCAGTAAATATGAGCTTAATATAAAAATAAACATTAAAATAAATAAAATTATCGAACAGTATAGTAATAAATAACATAAACCACTACATCAAAATATGCCTGAGGGTTTATAGTGAGCCTTACAAGTCCTAGGTAACTTCAATAAGTCATTTTAATAAATACACATAAGAAAATTAGTGATTTCAATATTCATAGCAAGTCACAAATCTACTTAGAGCCGTAAGTGAATATGCAAAGAAAGCATAGCTTTTTTACTTCGTTATTCCTTGATAAATAATTTCATCTCTTTTACATGCTCCTATCTGGTAATTCAGTCCATTCCCATTATTTTAAATGTCTCTTCAGCTGTCCTCTGTCTCTCTGTCTCTCTCTAGCTTGCCTACTCCGTTATGATCACGGGCTATGCCTTTTCCAATCGTGTTGATGAGTGTGGGGGCATGATATCCATCGGGTGTGATATTAACTCTCTGCTGGGGTCAAAATCCAGACTACATGCCTCGACTCTTAGTAGTGGGACACTGTGGCCTGAACGCTGACTCTAGGCCCCTGCAGGGCACTGGCCCTCTCTGAATGTCTGCATTCCCTCTGCTGGACACCCAGTGATCAGCCACTCTGCTCTCCATCCTTCTAACCATTGGCTAAAGAGGGCAGGTTCTTGTCTCTTCCTCTTCCAGGCTGGTCCCAGGCCTCCTGATGTAAGACTCCATATTTATGTCATTCAGACTTAGTTCTTGCTAAGTTAAAGATGGGGAAGAGATTTTTTCCTATTAAGTCTTAATTTTGAAATAAAGCCAAGAGTTACTTTTTCCTTTTAGTTCCTATTTTTTCTGTATATATATATATATATGTAATTGCTAAAATAAATAAATAAGTAGATTGAGTGGAGACCCTTGGCTGAATGAAAGATCGGTTCAAGAAAATGCAAGAAGAAAGCAAACTAATATATAAGAATTACTTATTGCATACTTTTTTGTCTTTTAATAGCTTAAATCAATCATGTATGTGTGATATCTACTATTTATTTTAGGGAATACTACGAGAAATGCTTTTTTTTTTCTTTTTTAGAAAAAGGTAAAATCATCATCATGATCATCATATTAACGAGCATACACTGTATACTAATTATGCTATTGTACATAGCCAGTGAGGAGTATATTTTTTCAAACAACATCTAGGAGTGGCAAAGATGATATTTCAAGATGAGCTATTTTTGTGATATGCGAGTCCACCGTAATTTAAGAGTATGTCTCTTCCATGGGACCCAGGACGCTAGAGTGTCCATGCTAATGAGTGGTTCGGTATTCCTCCCTTGTGCTCTCACTCCGCCCAGTCCTCCCCCAGCTGACGCCAGCCTCTCAACCCTTCCAGAAGGGAAGTCTCCCTCCCGATCTGCCATGCTCCCAGTAAGCATCGCCATGCCACTCGGCCAGAAGCCACAAGTCCCGGGAGCCAGGGCAGCGTGGCATAGTCCCTCTCTCATAGTCATTCCCAACTGGGGTTGATTTCATACCCAGAGGACATTTGGCAATGTCTACAGACATTCTGATTGTCATGACAGGAAAGTTGACATTCAGCTAAGGGGTAGAGGTTAGGGATGCTGCTTAAGGTCCTACAGTACACAAGATGGCCCACAATGGAGACAGTGTCTTGGTCCTGCCACGGTTGGCAGACTCAGGTCCGCTCCACCAGAATGCAGACGCGAGTATAATGAAGATATTTCCCAGCCACTGAAAGACAGAGCACTCTTGTTGCTCCTGGTGTTTAATCCCGATTCTCCATCTACAGTGACTCATAAGTGGAGACCCTGTCTGCTCTCTGTGCCTCTCTGGGATGAGAGTGTCGGTGAGTGAGTGAGGGAATCCTAACAAATAAACATTCCCTCTTACGTATTCTCTCCTGGGGACCGTTACCAATGGGAGGAATCCGGCGACGGCCAGGCAGGGTCAAGGGTGGGCGCGGTGGTAAGAAGCGTGGAAAAGAAGGCAATCTCGTTAGAAATAACACTTCGTTTACAATGTTTTGAAAATTAATTAATTTATTTGCTAAAGGAAATGCAGTCCTTAAGGGATGTCGAAGCACCTGACTTATCTTAGCGATTGTTTCCTTCCCTCACCCTCCTGCCCTCCCCCGATGTCACTTTCCTCCATTGCCGCCCGTACCCCGACCTAAGCTGCACCCCGCCCCACCCCACCCCACCCACAGCATGTCATACTGCCACTAAAAAGCCATTAAGGTCTTTACCGTCACATGGTTTTCATGAAGATGAGACAGGATGTATACAACACTGTCCGTGATTTCCCAGGCCTCATGCGTTCACAAATTTTCTAACCAACACACAGAATGTTCAAAGGGGCCGATGTCATTCTGAGGCGCGGCCGTTATCTGGAGGCCAATAATGGTCCCGTTCATTCCGTTACTGAGAACTATTAGGCCCCCACCGGCAGGGCACTGGTTCAGTTCTATTTTCATTTTTCACTCCACGGACCATTGAGTTGAAAGAAGAACATTTTTCAATCTAAACTATTTTATTTGGAAATAATCGTAAGGTTTACATTCAGTTTCAACAGATGGTACAGAGAGGTCCTATGCACCCTTCACCAAGTTGGTGAATTTGTGTTAACGTCTCGAAAACCCTGTCTGCTACCCCTAAGTGACTGGAGAACAGACTTACTTACCGGATGTTGAGAGCTGCCCAACTTCTAGAACATAGGTCCCCAAGACCCAAGTAGAAGAGAACATTAAATTATATGTTCCTTAAGAGTCACATGGGGTGCCTTTTTTCTTTAATTGTTTGTTCTAGATGATCCAGAATAGTGAGTGTTCATTAGGGCATAGAGCCTTTAGGATAAGCATATGCTTACCCTGTGATGTGATACTCTGGGAAACATTTTTGGAAATATTTTTGAAAACGAACGAATGGGGAAACAAATCTATAATCACAGGGAAGCCCAGAGGACTCCAGTGTCCAACTGCCAATCAGCGGACCTGGGCAGAAGCCTGCGTGCTTCTCCCTGCAGGACCCAGTTCGTGTCGGTCAGACTTGTGGAGAGGAAACTTTATTTCATGTAGTTTAGATGAGAAATATTTGGTTTTCAATCCATCTTAAGTTCATCAAAAAGGGCTTTCTAGGAAGAGTCATAATTCAATTGTGCTAAAACCAACTAATAGCTCTGAGTGGAAAATATAAGCCATAGAGAATGTGTTTCCCTAAATCAAAATTTATTTTTCCTCTGAAGCCTACGGATTATAAATCAAGAATTAAACTTGGGTCAGTAAATCCAAGCAAAGGCACCCAAACCTGAGAGTTAGCACAATCGAAACAGAAGCTTGAAAGGTAAACCTGCGTAAATCACATCTTTAAATCAAAGAAGGAAACAGTGATTTTTCTTGTCTGACAGAGCAAGAGAGTCAAACTCTCCAAACCCCTCTATGCAGATAAAAGTTCTGGGTTTTATACAGCTTGATATATTTTTGTGTGGAGGAAGCACTGCCTGAAATTAAGCAGGAAGGGTGAAATATTGTAATGACCGTGCCAGAGAAGGTACCCAGTGAGCAGTTTCACAGTTGGGTCATTAATGACTGTTTGAGAAAAGTCTCTTAGCGTCCGGCTGCTCTTTGCCAAAGGATGGCAGGGGGTGAAGTGCTTTCAGAATCTGTCAAAGGTGTTTGTGGAAGCGGCTGCCCAATAGTGGAGAAGGGCGAAGTCTCCTGTGGCTTGGGGATGAAGCCACTATTCCTGCAGATTTCACCTTCCACATCACAAGAGCGACCTGAGTATTTGCTGGGCTCTGCGTAGATTCCCCCTTGGCTCAGGGACTCTGCAGTCCCGAGGTTTTAGTGCTTTGGAATGTTAACGTCACCTTTATAATGTAATTTTCCCTCATTTTAGAAAATTTCTTAAATCTAATTTACTGCGCTGTGTTTTCACAATCCCCTTATTAGGACAGCCAGACTCTCAAACCATTCCGGTTTATTGATTAAATGTTAAAAAACCACGTGCCCAGGGAACTCTGTTTTGTTTTGGTAAAAGGGCACAGGACTAGCTAACAATATTGCTTAACTTATTTGCCTTAATTGGAATGACATTAAAGAAAAGGCTTTAGTGTTTCCCCTGTAATGCACAGTAGGAAAGCAGGCTCTCTCACAGGCTTGCCCGTGCTGCATTTAATTTCTGATTCCGAACTGATCTATGCACAGCAGCGTTTCTAGCTGAAAATGAAAAACCGTATGCAGCAGCATTCGGGCAGACCCATGCACCACACCGAGGGAATGCAAGGTGCATTGCACAGCACAGGGTTGGGCATGTACCTCTCGTGCACATAAATGCTTGCGCTCACAGGTGGGAACGCCTTGCAGCTCCTGAACACAAACTGCAGCTTGTTAATGGTTCATCTCTGAGAAGAGGCTTCTTTTAAGGCAAAGTTTTCAACAAGTGCTACAGAAACTTTCCTGAATTGCCTGCACTTTGCTCATTCTAGGGACCTCTAAATTACCCAGAGTATATGAAGGAGTTGTTTATTTGTTAAATTCCCTCATTCCTTCCATGGATATTTAATGAATGCCAGCCACTATTCCAACAGCCAGATACAGAAATGAACAAAACAGATAAGAAGCTGAACCCCAAATCAGTTTAATTTCTTGGTCACATCCCTGGGGGCTGATGCCTCCTTCCTAAACCTCTTTTCTTGAACAAAGTGTTAAATATTTCTTACCACAATTCTTAGAGCACCTTCTCATCCCAAATTCCAACATGTTCATTTATTTGGGGTAATTTTATCTTATAGGTATCCTAACCTCTTAGTCATATCACAGGCAAGGAATACATACTTAACAATGCAGAAAAAGAATTAAAATGCACAAATTTAATATACACTATATAAAATGATGACATTGTGTAGACAAAAGCCTGGGAAGGAGACGGAAAAATAGGAAGGTGTTAGTATCACGTCACAGACTCGAAGCGTGCCCAGCAGCATCTGCACCACCTGGAGACGCATCAGAAATACATATTCTCAGGCCCCGCCTCAGACTTGAGTCAGAGACTCTGGGGGTGAAGCCACCCAGGTGATTCTGATTCACTCTAGAGTTTCAGAACCATTGCAATAGGGAGACACTGGAGGTTTTTCGACCTAATAACCTTTTAATGGTGTAGTTATAAGTCTAATTCTATTACAAAGCTTACAGGGTTCCAGAGAGGAGAGAGACCCGTCAGTTATTTAAGGCAGCTCTATATAGGAGAAATTGAATTGGTGACTAAGACAGTAATTGGAATGGTTTTGGTCCAGAAAGTTGCTTTCTCTGAATCAGAAATGCCTGATTCACAGAGCCATTGGGCACCGTTGGCCTAGGGGCCCAGACGCCACTGTGCGTGCATCTGTATTCTTGTGCTGGCAAAGCCTACAGCCTCCTCTTAGGCTGGTCAGGGCTTGAGCAATGAAACCTGGTGTCCTGCTGACTGTTGGTGGAATTGGAGGACACTGGAGAGGGCCACCGAAAGAATCAGCCAACTAGATTTTGTGCAATGACTTCCACGTGCTGGGCACTCGGCCTGGCGCTGTTGGAGAGAAGGGGGTAGTTAGGACAAGGGGTCTGGGACCCGGAAGTCACAGGGAATTTCAGACTTTCATCTGTGAACAAAAGCATTCGCCATCACAGTCTTTGGGCAGCCAGTACCCAATGAACATTCAAAAGGACAAGAGATTGTGCAGGGGCCTGGGGCAATCAAGGACAGCTTCGCAGAGGCCACACTGTTGGGCAACATGTGGCAGGAATAGCTCATGTAATATGGTGTGGACGTGGCATGTTTGAGTGAGAGTTTTGCCTGCATAGTTTAGTGGTGGGAGAGGAGGCTGAAATTGTTGTCTGAGCCAGATGTAAGTGAACCTTGGATAACGTCCCACGGACAAGACAGAACCATTTTGTAGGTTTTTTTTTTTTTTTGACAGAAGTGTGCTAAGATGAAGATGGAGGTTTAAGATGTCAAGTTAAAAATAACCATCTTCATTTGCCTCCTTTGCCACACCAACTTAATCTACGCTTCCTAAAGCAGTCATGAGTCATTCAGGCTGCGAAATGGGTCCATTTGTCAGTCAAGGGGAAAAGGTGACAACAGCTAAGAAAACATAGAACAGCAGGCGTCCCAGTCAGAACCTGGCCCCAGAGTGAGAATGCACATGTGTACCACTCGGAGGTGAAAAATGCTTTCCGTGGGCCATCCATCATCATCACATCCATGGAGACAGCTCCCCCACCTAGGGCACATTTCTCCTGGGGATGCGGTGATGGCCAGCCCTCTTCGGACAGCCTCTGGTGATTGATGGCCTTGGGCTCTGTGCCTCTCCAGCATGGCCAAGCATTATGGCTGGAAGACCAGGAGGGCAGGGAGCCCTCACTGCACAGCCAGCAACAGAGAACTGCAGGCAGAGCCTCCACGTCACAGTGAAAATTCTTGCCTGTCTTCCTCCATCACTGGAAGCTCCTTGAAGGTAGAGTCAGTCGCCTTGTTCTCTGTAGTGTCAGCCAGAAGCCTGGCACGCATCTGTCCATCAGTTCATGTTCGTTAACAAATGTACGAGTCTAACAGTTGGCGCACAGAATTTTTCTTCCCCCTTCATGCCGTGCTTCAATCAGAACTTTTAAGAACCAGAGGTGTTCCCCCGTACCATCCAGTTCCAACGCTTGATGTGAAAATGGAGAAACTGAGGACCAGAGAGGGATAACGGCCTGTATAAAGTCTCTAAAAAATCAGCAGAGATTACAAATTAGTACTCTACTAAAAATATCTTGTCTCCTATAACATGCATGGACTCCTAAAGGACTTTTCCAAATGGAAGATGGAATACAAATCACCTCTTTCATACTTTTGTGCAATTATCACTTTATGAGTGAGGCCTTCCAAGATCGTCCTATTTAAGATAACAGTCCGTTCCCTCCACACTTCGTGATTCTCACCTTACAACCTGGAATTCCTTACCTGCATCCTCCTCCTGCTCCATTTTTCTCTATAGCACTTCTCACTATCTGCTATTCCAGATATTTTGTCTTCCCAGCCCCTAAGAATGTGATCTCCACAAGTGGGGAGGTTTGGGCCATTTTAATCAGTTCTGTCTCTCCTATATATTACATGCTGGGCGCAGAGCAGGCATTCAATACACGTCTGCTGAATGAATGGAGAAATAAAATTAATTTTCTAGAATGCAAACCATTCCCTGAGAATCTTGGTCGGTTATGATTTATTTTATTACATGATGTAGCCTGGCACCATGGTACTGACTCCCGGAGATGTAGGAGGCTCTGACCAGGAGCCCTCCAGCTGCGAGAGTTTAGGGCAGCATGAGGACCTGCGTCTGGTCACCCTGCAGTACAGCAGAGCAAGACCAAGTATGACCCAGCACTTGATGTTGTTTGCATGTCTGTCTGTGCTACTTGGCAGAGAGAACCTTGAGGACAGAACTGTGAACCCCCAGCACCTAGTCCAGGGCTTCGTGAACTGTAGACTGGAATGGCCAACTAGTGATGGAAATACCGAGACCAGTGCTGACCGAAATGGTGGCCTCTGGCCACACGAGGCTAGTAGGCACCTGGATGTGACCAGTGCAACTCATGAACTGAATTTCCAATGGTATTTAATTTCGATTACTTTAAAGTGTGATTAACCGCATAGGACGAACAGCAAGACTCTAGATTTTCAACATTATTTTCTGAATGAATAACCACAACTGATTTCATTGAAAAAATCCATCGTAAAGTAAAAACCTCACAAATGTGGAGTAATCAAGTGACAGACATGGAAATTAGTCAAAAATGAGAACTGTTGATTATTCAAAATCACAGCTGTTTGTCAGTACCAAGAACGTTCTCAATATTTTTCCTTCTGCCTTAATCAATACTTAGAAATTAAAATGACGTTTATATTGTTCGATATCATACAGTCAGCTATTTCCCACGACCTTGTATGTTTTTCTAGATTATGATTCTCCTGAACACAACTATTACATTTTTTAATATACTACCGGTTATTTAATCGCTCAGTTGTATGTTATTAGATATATATGTTAATTTTTTTTGTTAATACAAACAAGAGTATTATAAACACTCTTTTACACAAGTTTTTGTGTATACTTTGGATTCTTTACTTTGGCTAGAACAACAATATAAATAAAGTAAAGGATATAAATATTTTTAAGTTCTGAAGAGGTCAGGAACGTAGGTCTGATAATGTCTACTATAAACTCCTTTGATGGAATTATCAACAGGTTCGTCCTGGAAACTCATTAAATGGGAAACCCATTAAATGAGGGCTCCTGTGTGTGTTGGCCTTTTGAAGCTATTGCATGAATATTTCTTACTGCTGTTTCTTCAGGATTTATACAGGTGTTCTTCTTCTCATCCCTGGGGCTAAATTAATTAATGCTACTGTGCTACAAGAAAATCTAAAATTACAGGGGCTTAAATAAGATAAAGGAATAATTCCTTCTCATGTTAAAATCTGAAAATAAAAAAGCTCTACCATCCTGTAAATGCGGCTTCTAAAATACCCTAATCCTAGGCAGTTACCCAAATCAGAGACAACAGAAAGAGGTAGAGAACTCAGAATAAGAATTCCTATGCAGTGACCTGAAACTTGCATATGTCACTTCCGCTTTCTTTTGGAAATCAGTCTATGGTCACACCTGACAACATGAAAAATAATTATCAAGTCCTGTTAATCACATGTTCTTAATATGATTTACCTGTTGGTTATAGCTCAGATCTGTTCACTTATCTCTATTCTTACCGCCATTGTGTTCTTTCTGGCCCCCATCATCTTTTTGCTTAGATTAGCGTAACAACCTTCCAGTTCATTCTTATTCTCAATCTTGTCCTCTTCCGATCCATCCTCTGCACAGACAGACAGAATGATCCTTTCGAAATACAGATCTGGTCACATCACTCTTCTGCTTAAAATTTTTAATGGCGAAACACTGACTTCAGAGAGAAGAAATTTAAAAAGCCAAATACCTTCTGATGACATCCAAGGCCTCTACTTTGGGCCCTGCCCAGCCTTCCAGTCTCACATTGCACAAATGTCTGGGATGCAGCCATGTTGGCACATGTTTGGTTTGTGAAGAGTGGAAGAAATGGGAGCTAAAAGCTAAGTCTTTGACAGCTAACTTCTCTGGGATATGAAGTGAGAAAACACATGTGTTTTTTATCACTCTAACAAATCTCAACATTTGTCCTCTCTTCAAACAAATGTGGAAACTACCTATTTGAGGCCTATGGTTTCCCAGGGCTTCCAGAAAACCAGCTCTTTACTCTGTAGGGCTTTCTGGGATGTTAGGGATTATCTGTTGGGAGACATATGTCCCATCAGAGTTCACTCCTGAGACCAGACTGCAGAGCTGATCTGCCCTGCGATGTGCTCTCACAGAAAATGGAGTAGGATTTTATGTGTAGCGATTGTTTTATATGAAGGTCTTTGATATTATTTCAAATAAACCAAATACATTGTTCTAAGGGGTCAATGTGGAAGATATTTCTCAACAAGCGATTTTGAATGAATAACTATTCCTCTCTGGGCCTCAGTTTCTCCACGTGTAAAGTAAAGATGTTGAATTATGATGTTCTCAAAAGTCCATTCCAGCATCATAAGGAGATCAATTGATTCATTCGATACTTATTTTTGAGTTCTCACTAAGTGCCCAGAATTATTTTATCGCACGTGGATACTGTGCTGAAAAGGATGGACAAAGAATCCACTTGAATGAAGACCTTTTTCTAGTTGGGGGCACCGTGGTCAAAGAGGCATATATGCAGAAAAATAATACAAAACCAATCAGACAGTGATGGCTACTATGCAGAGAATTAACTAGAGGATGTTGTGATAAACATGGAAGGCAGTCTCTGAGTGACATTTAGGCTAAGAGGCAGCCATGCCAAGATCAGGCAGAAAGTGTTTCATGCAAAGAAACCATCAAGAGCACTGAGCTTGGTGCTTTTCATGAAATAAAAGAGACCGAGAGAGTGAGGTGAGGCTGAAAGTCGTCCTAGAGGAGGTTGATAAAGTTGGCCCTGGACCAGATCGTGTGGGATATTTACACCAGACAAAGGATTTATCCTAAATGCTATCACATGTCCCTGGAGGACTTTAATTTGGGGTAGCAGACCCTTATTTAAGTTTTGAAAATATCACTCTTGGAATTATATCGAGTATGAATTATGAGGGAGTGCGAGTAGAAGGGTAGTCTACTTAGGCGAGGAGATGGTGGGGGCATGGGTTAGAATGGTAGTAAGGGATGGGGATAAGTGGGCAAATAAGAAACATGCTCAGGGAATGGTTGCAGAAAATGAGTAAAAGAAAGATCGAGGATATCGACTAGATATGGTGGGATCATTTTCTGAGATGATAGAGACTGAGTTTATGAGTTTTTGTTTTTGGAATATGTAAACTTCGAAATACTTATTATACCTACAAGTGCAGACGTCATATGGGCAGATGAGAGAGGTCATTACTAGAGATGTAAGTTTGGAAACCATCAGCAAACAGGTAGTTTTGCAAGCTGTGCACTGAATGAGATGATCTAGAGACGGAGCTTAGACAGAGAAGAGAACAGATCTGTTGGTATTGGCACACTCCTTTATTTAAAGATTTGTTAAAGGAGAATAATCCAGCAAAAGACACTAACCGATAGGGAGCAAGGATAAGGTAGAAGAAAAATCAGGAAAGACTGTTTTCACTAAGCAAGAGAGGAAAGTGTTTCAAAAATGAGTTCATTTGTTTTGAATACTTCTGAGAGGTCAAGGCAGACAAAACTGTGAAGGAATTATTGGATTTGACAAGATGGGGGTCACTGATGACTTTGACAAAAGCAACCTCAGTGGTGTGTGTGGCAGGATTCCAATCAGAGAAGATTAAGGATAGAAAATGAGCTGAGGGAGAAAACGGAGAAAGGAGTTAAGTGAAACACTTGTGAATTGGAGCAGAGCTGTGATGGGAACATGGGGGCGAGAGGCAGCTTGGATCGTCCGGAAGATGGGAGAAATCATAGCCTAATTGTAAGAGCGGGGATGATGCCATGGAGAAAGATAAATTAATGGTGCAGGAGAGAGAGAATAATTATGAAGGAGAGTTATCGATCAGCCACGTAGAGATGAGATCCAGCACACAAACCAGAGTGTCCCGGCATGGGAGCAGGCACACTTCTTCCAAGGGGACAGGGGTACAGGGAGTGTGAGCGCTGATACCAGAGGATGGGAAGTTGTGTAAGCAAGTTCATCTCTAATAACTATTATTTTTCAGTGAGTCATGGGGCAGGTCATGGAGGAGAAGTGAGTGGGGAACCAGGGAGTCTAGAGATAGAGATTTGAGGACAGCCCCTCTGAGAAAGAGGGAGATTAAAGGAACTGATCATCTCTTCTCATTATTTATAAATAAAATTAACAATGTACTCAAGTCCTTTTTATAGATTATATCTAATTATCCCAGTCACAAACCCAAAGAGCAGATGTTACCTCCGCTTTCCATCAATGCAGGCTCCGTGTGATAAATAATCTAAAGATACTGTGTTTCTTCAAAGTCATTGCCCTTTTGAAGCTTCACCAACAAAGGAGGATGCTGGTGAGGTAAGAGATATCAGTTGATTTGTCAGTTAACTTCAGCAGGCGTTTCCGACCACCTATTATTTACTCTGAATGCTTCTGAGAGGCCAAGGAAGACGAAACTGTGACGGGACTATGGGCTTTGACAGCGTGGAAGTCATTGGTGACTTTGACAAAAGCAGCTTCAGCGTCAGGTTTCTGACCTGCAGGACACACTTCATGCCTCCTGGGGTGCCTCCCTCCCGCCTGTTTTAATTCACTCCTTGTGATGAATCTAGGCTTCAGAAGCCTAAGGTCCAGGTCCACTTTTCAGAGAGCACAAACGAATGAGCAGGCAGAAATGTGTGCGATTGCCATAGCGAACCCAGGGATTAGTGAACAGAGACTTGCGGGGATCAGGGAGGGTTCCCAGAGGAGAGACAGATAAGCCATAAGTCCTGTGCTTGCTCTTGCCTCACCGAGAATGACCTCTCAGAAAAGCTAAGGCAATCACCGTACTCCAATTGCCATGCCTTCCAACGGGACTCCAAATCCGAATTCTTTACGTTAGCATGACACCCTCCACAATTTCGCCCATTCCCACTTACCTCATCTAACTACTTACTTCACGTTGACACCCTCTCTCCCTCCCACTGCCCTCCTACTTCCCTTCTTCACAGTCCAAACTCCAGCCAGGACTTCTTGCACTTCTTGCATTCCACCAAATTTTCCCTACCTTTCTGCCATCTCCTCATACTGCTCCTCGACCCGGAAGACCCTTTCATCCCAGTTCCCATGTGGTGACCTTCTCTTTGTTCTTCAGGACTTATTCAGGCTTTACGTTTTCCTGGGAAGTCTTTCCTTGCTGATACCACCCCTCTCCCTCCTCCCACACCCCCTCTCCTCCTCTGGGCCACTGAGCTCCCACAGGGCTCGTTACTACCTCTGTCTACACCTTAACTCGCATGTCCATTTCCTTCACTGCCCCGCCAATGGCTCGTTGCCAGAGATGCGTCTCATTAATTACCCAGAATGATACCCAATCTGTATATAGTAGGAGCTCCATACATGTTTACAAAATAAAGAACGAATGAACAAGTACATAAATGAACACATTAATATACTTATTAGTATACTTCCAAACTTGCTTCGCGTTCTTAGCTTCCAAGACCGCTCTATTCCATCGACTGGAGTCCTTGTTTTCTTTCTCTATCTTCTGCCAAGTCCACTTGGCAAACTCTCTTTCTTCCCAAGACCCAGAAACTTCACGATGCACCAATACAAAGACTTTTCAGTAAAACAGGTCTCTTTAAACCCGCATCGCCCTATTATAAACTAATTATCCCTGGGTCATTTGGGTTGGGATCCTTGGAGAAAGCAGGCTTCATGAAAGTGGTTTTGAACACGGAGTTTCAGTCCTGTTGGGCTACTGTTGCAGAAGTTTAGATGTGCATTCCAGAAGGTCAAGGATCTTTTAAGTGTCGGTAGATACTTCCCTTCCCCCACCAATCACTCCTTTGAGAATATTCTATTTTATGAAGCATTTTTTTTTTTTTTAAACAAACCTACACTTCTGGACCAATTCATCTGCAATTTGCTATACTTCATAGGGCTCAAAGCCCCCGCGTGCCTAAACTACTAGGAAAGATTTCTGGACACGTCAATAAAAGTATCCTAATGAACACCAGCTGCAAAGAACATGTCTTTAAATAAATTGATTCCAAATTTTCCAGCATGTTTCTGTGATTTTGCTTTTTAAATGGGCACCGCTGACTTTAAACTTGGCTATCTGGAAAAAAAAAAAGCTGAAGGGAAAAAATCATATATTGTTTCAAAAAATTTTTGTTGTCTTTCCACCATTCTTTGTTAGAAAAGGTTAATGTGCATTCACACCAATTACCTCACTTCTGCTTGTAATAGCTCTTTGGAGCAAAAGGAAGCAAATTGTATATCTTCCCTATTTTGAATTTAGTGCAGAAAATTTATAGACCTGTCCAGACTGGGATCAGAACTAGAACTCAGATCTCCTGATTTCAAGGATTATGTTCAGGCCCCGGGCTCCATGGTCTCTTGTAACTAAACCAAAATATCCTTCTCACCAGCAGAGAACACGTATGATGAGACTGTGCTACAATCTGGTTAGACTCCATTGACTTCATATCTAATGTATGTGAGCAATATTGGGTCAAAGCTTGTATTCAATTATAAAATAAAATGAGATCTGAATTTTTCCCTCTAAGGCAGGAAACTTATCAATGCATTTACTGCTCAGAAAGCCTTTCATATCAATGACGCACCATCTGAAATCATATTTACACTTTCAGTTATATTTAAACTCTATGAAGAGTGAAGTTGTTTTACTACTCATCAGTAAATAAAGAAGTGGCACTTGGAAGAGGATCGTGACAGATGCTTCCATTTTGGATTTTAGTAGCATAACAGATGGTCAATTTTTTTCTTACACAGGAGGCTAGAAATCAAAATTTGGCCCCATAGCTGCATGATTTCCCTTCTCTGATCTACTGCTCTGGACATCTGGGTTTCCTGTGGATTGTGTTCAGTTGACAGTGTTGAGGCAGTAAATATTTCACAATCCAGTTCCTCTCTTTTATTCAGTAAGAATGAAAGAGCACGGTAGATTCCTATCTTGAAAATACTCCTTCGGTCACCTTGCACATGTTGTCCTTGTCATTTGCAAAAGCAGTTTGTGACATTGTCTTACTAGAGTAAAGACACATGCATAGTAGCAGGAGGTAGGAGGGAGGGAAGGGTTGAATTAGGACCCAGAAATTGTTGAATAGAACAAAATGAAAAGCTGTTCCCAATTTGAAAAGTGAGTTGACGTCTGTTACTCTGGTATGCAGTAAAACATGTTTTTCATCTAAGACATAATAAAAGCTACAAGCATTTTACACCGTGCATGAGATGCTGCATCTTTAAGGGAACATCTTTTCATATAGAGCACGTACGGAGTTCTCTATTTGATGCTACTTTTGAACATTTTATTATTACAGTAGATGAAATATCCCCCAGTCATGGCAAATCCTAAGTGAATTGATACTACACCTTCATAGAAAACTGTTAGGGGTATATTGGCATTGCATTTTTTTCATTCATTTCTATTAAGATAAAATTTCTGTTCAAACTGAGTTTGGAACTGGACTGTGTCTTTGGAATAGTATTAATAAAGGAGCTAGCTTCTGTGACATGCCAACAACCCAGAGAAATCCTAGGGTGAAGGTGGATGAAAACTTTGAGGTGATAGTAAAAGGGAGGTAGAAGCAAGGAGCTCGTTCTTAATATTTTCTGTGGATTAGGCAACAATGTTTGTGTGTTGAGCATCAGGTTGAATGGAAAGGGGACTTGGGAAGCCATGGCGCCCCAGAGCCACACAACTCCTGAAGGGCCCTGTCACGTGGTAAGTTAAATAAATGGTATTCACTGGAGTTGTACACACTCAGTGTATACCTGTTGAGGAGAGTGACAACATTTTAAATATCTGTTGTGTGGAATGAGAAAGAAATGTCTAAGAACTCTTCTTTCTTTTACTTCTGCTGTTATTTCATTTTTAAATTCCTCCTCAGTCTCTTTCTCTGGCAATTCTCTCTTCAACTGTCCCCTTGTTCCCTCCGGCATTATGAAGGTACCTATTCCTTAAATATTATTGTTGCCTTGGCTTCCTTAATAGACTTACTTCTCTTTTGTCTTGTATATTCTTTGCATATAACCTCATCCGCATTCACGGTTTTAACTTCTACCTATATATTGTTGAATCCAACATTGATCTCCAGGCTGCCTCTCCAAAGAGCTTCAGCTCTGTGTGTTCATCTGCTTCCTGGATATCAAGCTCTATCTGGATATTCCCTGGGTCCTTTCTTCAGTGTTTCCTACATTGAAATAATAGTCAGTCCATTCACCCTTCTCTTCACCTGTACCCCACAGCAAATGACCCCATCGTCAGATTAGTGTAGCCTAGAGCCTCAGCCTAACACTTGAGGGTTATCCTAAGCTGTTTCCTGCCCTGTACTCTTAATTTCTGTCAGTCATAAGTTCTTGGAAATTCCTCACGCCTGTGCTGTACTCTCCGCACCCTTGGCCACTGCTTCGGTTCAGGCCTGTATTATGTCTAACTGCCAGTCTACTTATGATTTACACATTAAAGCACCTTACGCTTGCTTGATGGTTGGTCCAGAACTGACATTAAATCATAATCGTTTGACCCAACGACTAAATTAATGGTGGCTGCATTGAGTGCTGTGCTTGTGATGATTTCACAAACAAGACTATTTGGTGATAATTAGATAATATTCATTCAACATTTATTTATTGAGCATCTGAGCCAATATATTCCCTTTTGGTCCTCTGTGTGTTGTGTGCCTCAATATAGAGGATGCAAAAATGCACATAGCTATATTTCATGTGAAATATATAATTCAAGTTAAGAATACACAATGAAAAAATTAAAATGAAGGCTAATCAAAGTGATCATTTGTATCAAATCTAAATTTTCGGTACAAATAAGACCAAACCAATCCAGAGATGAGAGGTTCTTGAGGCTAAGGCAGACAAAGCAGATTCCGTGAAGGAGGCGGGACTTAAAGATGGGATTTTAGAAGAGTGAGTGGCAGCAGGAACAGGAAGGTGCTTTGCGAGACGTTAGCTTGAGCAAGAGCGTGAAGATAAACAGAATTTATTGCTGGCACCATTAGAAAAATAGGGCAGTTGGCAACATGTGTGTTGAGGTTGTAAAACTAATGACGTGCTGATATTTTGTGGGGAGACAGAACGGGAAGGTAAAAGAGCTCTGGTGTCAGATCTGGCTTTAAATCCAAGCCCAGTGCTTGTTAACTAGTGTGTGAAAAACCTCCCTATACCCTCTGAGCTTCTGTTTTCTTATCTATGAAATGAGGCTAATGATATCTATGGCACAGTACTTTGTGGGGATTAAATGTGAGGATATACAGAAGTCGTAAGACACTGTCCTCTGATGCATCTTCTGCATTCCATGGAAGGCCTGGTCCAATGGAAATTATCATAGCTCCTGGGCATGGAGGCTTCAAGGCCACAAGAGCTTAGACAAACATTATTTGAAGAACAGCTCTTATTACCATATGATACTGACACCTCTCATGATGGGTTTTGAACATATTGTATGCTAGAGCTTCATTTTTCTCAAAGTATAAAATTCTAGAATGTCAAAGGTCACCACGTCCAGGCCTCAGGGTCCCCTTTGTCTCCTTTTAGCCAGAGTAGTTTTGCTTAGTACTGCTGCACACATTAGACGTACAAAGGCTTCTGTAGTTCATACAAGTTTGAAAATCGCTGAATTGATCCAACTCCATCATTTTATTAGTAGATAAAGTAAGATCCATGCCAAATTTATTATGTTTTTACAATGGCTTATAAGTTACCTATTGGTCTGTACTCTTCAAATTAATAGTGATTTCATGCATATGAATACAGACATATTACGGAGTTCTCAACTGTTACAATTATTCACAAAAAACCCATGCTAATCAACATTGTGCCAATGACAGCATTTTTATTGAGCTACAAGATTTAGCTAACTTAAAAAAAACCCTATACTGTATATTCTACCACGTAAAGAATAGTTTTCTTAAATTCAGTAATTTATCTGATCAGAATTTTGAGATGTTTTAGTTTTTAAAATTTTAGCTGTTTTTCTTTTTCTCTAAAATACCTACTGGGAAATAACCTTTGCATAGTCAAATAGACTTTCATCTACATGGCAGTATTTATTTTTCTCACAATTATTTGTTCAAAGGGAAATTTCGCAACTCTTTTCTTTGGAAATAAAAAAAAAAGAGAGAGAGAGAGATTCTTTAGCCTGCGAGGAAGAGCGGTATGCTGTAAAAAGAATGGGCCTTAAATTCTAACAAAACTGCATTGAAATCTCTACTTGGTGATTTCAAGTTTTGCAACCCTGTGATATATTTCCCTCCCATCTGTCTCTTTATTTGTAAGATTACAATAACATTATCATTATCATACAATTATCATGAGGAATAAACGAGCAACACATGGAACTCAGCAGGCCCTCTCGAAGTGTTCATGTTTTCTGCATGAGAGGGCCCTGCCCAAGCCCAGTCTCCTGGGAGACCATCAGTCCAGCTCACCCCACAGCAGGCCTGATGCTCATCAGCATTCACATACCCCTTCTGGAGAACTCACTGACAGCCTGCATAACCCATCTGATGCTGGTGGGAAAGAGAGTGGATCCCTTTAATACGCTACCTTTGCAAGTTTGCTTCTTTTTCTTAAATGCAAGGGAGATCACAAACCTGCAGGTGCCAAGCACCTTTTATTGAACAGTTGTAAAACGAAGATTAAACAGCTTTTTCTCTAGAGTTATCTTTGGCTGGCAGGAAAAAAAAAAAAAAAGTTCACCAATGCGGATCATTTCCAACATAAAAGTGGAGAGTAGATGAGAGTGTTTTATTTAATTTTACAATATCAGCCTTTGAACATTATGAAAACCATATTTTATAAGGGAAATAATAAATTGATTCAAATAGACAATATCCTATGTTAAACTCATGAAAAGGTAAATTTCGAAGGAGTTATGCTGTCTGACCAGGCACTGCATACGAGCAGAAAGGATGTAATGGGCTCACGCATGTGTGTTTATCTTCAACAAATGTTTAATTCCAGAAGGATGAGTAAACGGAAGAAGAAATCCCGACGGCTAATTCAGAAGGCGGCAAAGTGTAGACTGACAGAGGATTGCTTCCTTGTTATCTTAAGACTTCAGAGCCTTCCTTCATTTATTTTCATTTATCCTTTTAGGTAATTATTGGCATATTGCCAGGGGAAATGTACATGAGAAATATGCATGAGGAAACAACATTCCATGTGCTCTGAGGGATCAGAATGTATTGGACGAAGTTTAAATTCTCTCTTTCACTGTTTTCTATCATAATGTTAGTGCTTTGGTGGAAAAACAAATAAACATAAAACGATGCAAGAAGCCAAGAGAAGAATTCAGGTTGATAAGACAATGTCTTCTCTTTTTGCCAAGAAGCACGCACAAAAAACTATATTCCATCAATTATTATTGATTTATTTTAATATTTATCCTATAGAATAACTATAACAACAACAATCACCAGTATTTATTTTGTACCGTGTACGTCAGGGAATGGTTACTACCAGTATGGCGTCCTGGAGCTGACGCTCGCTGGCTCGGGAGAACTCGCTGTGCCCATCTTGTTCCAACTTGACATTAAGTATTGTCATACTGGTAACTTGAAATTGGCCACAGTGGGAGTATTTACACCATGAAAAGCGGCAAACCCTACAAATCAAGGCTGGCCTTTCCGAATGCTAACTATCAAACATTTCCTATCATCGAAGACATAAGAAACAAGTGTTACTGTAGAAACTGATTCTTGGAAAATGGGAAAAGGTTAGCGGTGAAGCGCATAAAGCTGGGGTCGTGTGCTCTACAGATCTAAGCCTGAATATTATCCCACCCTGTAACACCACCACTAATGCTAACTTGCTTGTGTTTATTGAATATGTAAAATGTGCCAGGCATGATTTTAGGCACTTTGTACCACATACTATCTAATTTAATCCTCACAACAATTTTATGAGGTCCATATTACTCCTCTATACCAAAGAGGAAACTGAGGCATCCAAGGATTAGGTAACTTTCCAAAAGTTACACAGTTTCTGAGTGGAAATAAATGTTAATATAAATATTAAGCACATGGATAATACCTGAGTAATCTTAATCATGCTAATGAACTTTTATAAAGTGGGGGTGAAATACCTACATTCTTTAAGGTTACAATAAAATGAGACACAAAAAGCACCTATAACACATAATAGAGGCACAGTATGTGCACCGTTCCCTCCATTAGAATAAATACACATGGAAGGACATTTTCGCAGGGGCAGTCATCAAACATGTTCCTCCTGACATGTGTGAAAAGAGCAGAGAAGAAGCCAAACACAATCATAACAAGAAATTAATGGCCCAGGGAGAAGAAGAGAGCCTCAAAGCATCAACTATCGAAGCTGCCGCCATGCAGTCCCTAGACTTCCTCCTTCACTCTAGGATCTCCCCAGCCCACGGTGAAGGCAGCCTGGCTCTCAGCACGTCAGAAGGTGCTTCCTCTCTGAGTTCTTTGCTAGTTATTAATTTATTGCTTAACGGCTTCACATTCACCTTTCACTGTCTCTTTTGGGAAAATATGGAGAAACACCTTTTCTCTTGCTAGCTAGCATCATGTTAAGCATTGTCAGACATTGCAGGACAAAGGGATTTTCGCTCCCAGGTCTAGGGTGCGTGTTCTCTCTGCAGATGCCTGTGTCATGCCTAGCTCCTGTAATACACAGGTTTCCCCAGTTCCTGGCATTTGCAGTGTGTGGATTCCCCAGGTCCAGGCTCCTGGAATGTGCAGTGTTCCAGCACCTGACTCCTGCACTGCAGCACTAGCAGCCAGCAGCACTCAGCAGCCTACTGCTTTCCTAAGCAATGCCCTCAAGTGATCTTGCAGCAGAGTGCCACCAGCAAGTCACTTTGCCTGGCACTCTAGAGAGCAGATTGCTATGCATCACAGAGGCATCTCTGCCACCCTATGAGCCATGACCATGGCCTTCGACAAGGACTCAGTCTCAGCTCTGGGAATGGGGGTGGGAGGCTCTTCCTTGGGCCCCTTATTTCGATCCTAAGGATGGTGCTTGCTTCTTCCATTTTCTGTCCCTGTATTCTTTAGAGTGCTCTTATTTCTTATTAGCTAACTTTTCATCACTTCTGTCTTCTGTTATAGCAACTAATTCTTTATATCAAATTTTCCCTGTTGAAATTATTGTGTAGCCCATGCCCTGTGATTGCACCCTTGCATAGACTGTTTAAAGAGGACTTGGGACAAAATCCTAGGCCAGTAGCAAAGACTGTAGGTTCAAAGCAAAGCCACAAAACAGGTTAATCCAAGACATTACTAGAAGATTCTATGACTCTCTCAGTCCACTGATATTCCATCTTCTTGAGGAGAAGGAGTAAATTGAGTTTTGTTTCTGAGGATGACTAGAATGTCTGTTGCCTAATTTATGTTTTAACACTAACTAAGCTTGATTTACTTCCTTGTTAAAAGGGAGGAGGTTATTTTATAGACCAGGAAACTTTCTAAACAAAAACTCAGTGGCCTAAGAGTACTAAGACGTCCTCTAAGAGTACTAAAATTCCAGCTGGCTACATCTTTTGGCCACTGAGAAAATCTGGCATTGCGTTTCAGTAAAATGTTGAAATTAAATTACTTTTAGCTAAGCTTGAAGTTGGAAAATTTTATCATACAGGGTGAGTAAATCATTGTAAAATGTTCTAAGTACCTCCTAGTTTTCACTTCTACGGCACTAAAATAATCCGTATAGGTTTTCCTGGCTCTTGCAGGAGCGAATATGCCAATGTACTCTGATTAAATCACTGGAAAATGTAGGAAAAATTCCCCCTTTGGAAATAATTTTATTAGATCAGATTCTCATCATGAGAAATCTATAGGGACTTTATACTTAGAAAAGCAAAACAAAAAAATTGAAAATTTATTTTACTCTCTCTTTAAGTTGTAATTATATTATACTATGTAATCTCAAAGGATGATTACATAGGAAAATAGGAAAACATGATATTTCAGAAGAAAACTTGATAGCTCTAGGACTTAGCCTATTGTTTGTAAATATGCTTATCAATGTAAAATAGTCATTATTGGAGGAATATGTATGGTAATTATGGAGGAATTGTAGCTCAATTCGCATTTGATGGTGATCTTTTCCATTTAAACTGAAAGATTAAAGTGTAATTTAAACTTTGGAAAGTTTAAATACTGGCTCTCTGTCATTATATGTCTTGTTTCCCTCCAAAATATTTTTAATAAGCAAATTTCCAAAGTTTATCAGTAACATTGTAGGCTTTTCCCTGTGTCCACCACATTCTCTCAATGTAAGATTGTCAGCTTCGGAAATAAAAAAGGACTCTTACAGGCCACATCACCACTAATAAGAACACTTTTAAACAATATAAAGCAGTCTACCTTTCAGGGTAAGGATTATTTAGTGCAAGAACATAGCATTGCAAACCTCAAAAAGACCCAGAAAATAGCTGTATCAACAAGTTATTGAGAAAATGTTACATTATGTTGAGTATCTTCTGCTGATGAAGGAACAAACATGGAAACCATTTTTAGAAACATTCAAATTAGAAATAATATATCTTTACAAATTTGAGTGAGTGCTTAAAACAACACACTCTCAGCTATTCAGCACAACTCATTCCCTAATGGGTTTCTGATGCCTGAGGTTTTCATAATTAGGTTAAAACGTGCCGCTCTACTCCATTTATCCTCATTAATATGTCAATATAGCTACTGCTAAATTGAATTCTGTATACATATTTTCTCACGAAATATAATTTCTATCTTAATGATTTGGAAGTTGAATCCCAGAGAGGTTAAGAAATTTCCCCCAAAACATATAGCTGGTAAGCAGTAAAAGTGGAACTTGACATAGAAATATCTAAAAAAGATGCACATTCACACTATTCCATGTTGATTTTTGTTGATTCCGTGGCTTGTATAGGTCCTTTAGGAACCTGGTGAGTGAGTGATTTGGTCCTATGGGGGAATTTGCTAATTTTTGCAAATAAATATCTAAATTTCAAAGCAATGACTTCAGAATGGAAACCTTTATAATTAAAACTCCCCTTTTTTCAGCTCCTTTTTCAATTAGTTTGCCCAGTTTGGTAATCACACAAACGTCTAGTCTATACTAGAAAAACTGAGCAAATATTTTTTTTTTAAAGAAGCAATTCTAGTCCATCATTTAAAAAAACTTAACACATGTTTATATTTCAAGACAAAAAACATTCGTATTTCGAGATGCATTGACTTTTGTAATGCAGCTTTGAGCCCTTCTCGAAACAGTCACTGCCTGGAAGTCTGAAGAAACTTTAATGCAACTTCCAACCGGGTCTCACCCTGCTGGAGAGCAGCTCTGGCACCAGGAAAATTTGGCTCAGCGCCTTTCAGCATAGTCCCAGCTGAGGAAGTCAATTCGCTTAGAAAGATGAAACATTTGAAAACGTAAATTATTAGTTCAGTTGCAACTCTATGCGTTACATGTGTAGAAATGCATAAACACATTTGTTCAAAGGATTTATCATTGGCTGCCCCATCAGAGAGTGTAAAAGCTTAGATATCCTTACATAAACACATGAGTCACCTTTTATAAAAATACAATTTTCCGTGTAAGCAAGCTATTGATGAATGTGGAGTCTAAGACATTTTCTTTTTGGCTGTTGTAAAATTTTCTACAAATGATAAGAAAGAACATCTTTAAATGAAATAATCTCAAGAGGATAACTTGTCACTGAGGGGCGGGAAGCCAAGGGACCCAACATCTCACTCCCATGTCCTAATGCAAACATATCTGCCAGAAAGCTTTCACTGTCTGAGGTGAGTCATGGGTCTTGAAATCGGCCTCCAGTTTAGGAAAAGAGAGGCAATCTCCTCTTGATGTCTTCTGAGGTTGGCGCTGTTTAAATATCTTTTATCTTAAAATTTGGAGAGTCTTCCCCCCCCCCCCCAAGTTAAGAATAGATTATGAGATGCAAAGTAGCTGGTGTTTTGGGAATGTCCCCTCTGTGGATCTTATTCCAGGTGACTTATGTTTCTGTTTCTTTCAAAACAAGCTGCAAGTATTAGTGGAGTTAAGAACGATGGGAAAATCCTGTTGTTTTTCATAATCGTTATTACCACCCAAACACTGATCTCAACTGCAGCTTTAACCAAAAACACCCCTGGTCCTACCCTAACCTCTGCCCTCTGAGTGTAGTTACTTAATAGCTCTCCACTTCCCACCCCCAAGTTTTACCTCCCCCTATTTCTTGTTGCTTCTCTATTAAGGACATGTTTGCATGCGATCATACTAGTTTGTAATTATTCGTCAACTTGTCTGCGATCCTTTTTCACTTTGGGAGGCCGTGAGACTCCCAGAGGCATGGGCTTTGTTTTAATACGTTAAAAAAAATCCAGTCCCTAGTACTTGGATTGTCAGAGTGCTTAATAAATATTGGTGGAATATTGAAATTTTGACTTATTTAACTGATTAGGCATTTATTAATAAATACAGGATAATTTATGATACTAATGTGATGATTCTAGACTTCTCTGGATTTGAGAATTCCAATTTCGTTTGGGTATAATGTTTCTAATGAAGATTATCTTCAGGCTCAATGCTCTTTTTCAATTTTATTTTTCTATTCAATATTATTTTTCTGTTAGATTTCAATACTATTTTTCTAGTCAAATAAAATTTGACTCATTACAAATGCTATGGCAACATATAATAAGATTTTTTTAATGGAGAAAAATGTCACATAATTTAACCTGACAGCATTTCTACCAATATCCTTAAGGAGTACATCCTGCATTTTGTTGTAAGAATATTTCAATTGTATTACTGAAGACACAATTATAACCATAATTGAACTTATGGTGAGAAAAATGTTGAGCAGTAATTGATTGACATTGCCAAATTGTCCTTTACCATATGGAAAATAACAGTTAAATGTTGACCTTAATTGATACGTGTGTACTTGATACACATTGTTAGAAATAGCTTAGGTTTTTTTAAAATTGTGTTTATCTCAACTTCTTGAAAGAAAGCATAGTGATCGTTGATGCTTGATTTGATCAAGTAAAGAAATATCTTAAATACAAACTAAAAATACAAAGAGAATGGAAGTCATGAGAAAAGGATAAGAAGTTTGAAAACTAGACTCAAGAGAACTAATGTGTGAGTATTAGAAATACCAGAAAGTAATAAAAGATGGATAGAAGAAAATAACAATTGCACATACACACACATACACAAAAACAAGAAATAAATGTTAAAGTAAAGAAATAAAAAAAAACACCTAAGCTACAGATGAAAAAAATTGAGGGAAAAATGTACGTACACAAATGACCAGCTATACCTTTGTAAAACTGCTAAATTCCAAAATAAAGTATGATGGTTTCTCAGAAAATTAAAAATGAAATTATCCTATGATTTGGCAATTCTACTTTTGGGTATATACTCAAAAAAAAAAATAGAAAGCAGGATCTCAAAGAGATATTTATACATCTGTGTTCATAGCAGTGTTATGAACACAGATGTATAAATAGCTAAAATGTGGAACGAAAGCTAAAATGTGGAAACCACCCAAGTGTCCATTGATAAGCCAGCCACACAGAGCCGAGTACTTATGATTTCACTTACATAAGGTACTTAAAGCAGTTAAAATCATAGAGGTAGAAAGTACAATGGTGATTGCTGAGGGTAGAGGGAGGATGGAGAGGGGAATTATTGTCTGATGGGTATAAAGTTTGTTTTACAAGTTGGAAATAGCTCTGCAGATGGATGGTGATGATGGTTGCACAGCAATATGAATGTACTGAACACTACTGAACTGTACACTTCAGAAATGGTCAGATAGTAAAGTTTATGTTATGTATATTTTATCCAACAAGTAAAATAAAATGAATTAAACAGCTGCATGTATATGGTACCATTCATATAAAATGCATGTATTATATATAAAATTTTAGGGAAAAAATAGCAGTTTCATTTTACTGACTTATAGGAATAGCTATGATATGCTGTCAAGTAGAAAAAGTAATTTGCTGACTAATATGTATAGTATAATTATATTTTAATGAAAAACAACCAGGATTACTTTAATATATCTGTAAATATGAGGGTGGTAGAGGAATGATTTATGTTGCATTTCTATGTAGTGTAACTTGTTCCAGCAACCACAAATGACTATCATAATTGAAAAAAATAATATGAAAATATGAAAAAAATAATTTTGGTAGGGCCATATGATATCGTCAGAGCTATAAACCACTGTCTTTCGTATCTGATGAATGTATTTTTCCAGTTTGAGTTATACTTTTTTTGATATGGTATTATTATTTTAAATAACTTATGTTACTTTTTATAGGCTACATTACGTATAATATATTATAGTACACACATGCATACACACATATATATTGCATAAACTATTTCTATATTATTTATGATATTCAGTTTTTTGTTTCTTTAAAATAGAACAAGAAATTGAAGACATATACAATGATTTAAGTGAAGAACTCTCGTGATTATTCTTCTTATGGGAGGCTAATTGTAGTTATAACCCAAATCTGTTCTCATTTTTTTCAATATTCATGCCTTTTGGTAGTGCTCTCAAATTAACAACAGGCTTAGCCCATGTGGTTTGCTTTGGTCAATAAGTAACAAACAACCCAAGAAATTCAGTTCAAGTCACTTTATCAGTAGGAATTGAGTATCACAGAACTGCTATAACAAACATTACCAAAATCTCAGTGGCTTAAAATAATAGAAGTGTTTTCCTTGCTGATGCATGATAATCTACCTCCCACTGGCTACAGTACCATGCAGTAATTTTGGGATCCAGATACCTTCCATCTTATGTAACTACCACCACCCGCACTTGGCCTCCAAAATCCCCATCAAAGAAAAAAGTGAGAGAAAAGATACTGCAAGGCTCTTAACTGTCTCAGCCTCGAAGTGACACGTGCCACTTCTACCACACAATCCACAGTCAAAAGCTAGTAATAGGGCCTAATCTTTTCCACAGAAGAGCTGGGAGCTATGATTTAGCCGTGTGCCCAGAAGGGAAATCACAATTGATGGCTAGCCATCTACCCGGTCTCTGTCGCAGCCTTTAAACCTACTTTTTCATTCCAAAACCCTGAGTGTGTCAAGTTTGGGGAACTAAAACAACAGGTTGAAGTCAGTAGCAAAGGCTTGGTTCTCGCAGAAGGTAAAGCGGCTTGAGGCTGTGGAGGCAGCCAGGGAGTCAGCATCTATTCTGATCTTCAGTCTGGCGGATTAGGGATTACGGACATGTCGATGGCCTGCTCTGGAGTGCAGATTTCCTTTTTATACTGGAAATAAGGAATTAATCAATTTCCAATTTTAAAGAGAGATCTGAAAATCGTTCTTGGAAGATTCTGGGATGATGCTGGTGACTGGGAAAGGACTGAGACAGGACCTCGGTTTGGCTCTGTGACCTTCCAGATCACTTTCTCACGTATCTCCTGACACCCTGGGCAAAAATCCAATATTCTGGTTTATTAAGAACAGATTCTTTTCCTTTCTGTACATATTTCTTTCCAACTTCAAAGCCGTAAGAAAGAGACTTATAAGCATTATACATATAAATAACATGTTTTTAATTCATTCATTCAGCATACATAGTGTTGCTTTTTTTTTTTTTCTTTAGTGATTCTGTTTAATTTATGTGTCTTTTATTGAGAATCTACTTCGTGACAGGCTCTATGCTGGGAAATTGGAGTGCAGAGAAATAAGCTGTAAAAATGCCTTCGAAGAAGTTAGAGTTTAACCCATCTATTCATTCCTTTAGCAAAGGTTTAATGAGATTTTACTCATGAATCAGGCACGGTTCCTGTGAAACCAGTTACGCAAATAGACTCATCAACTACAAGGAAGAGCAAAAAGGGCTCAGTGAAGGAAAACAAATGCCAGACAAGTGCTGGGAGGCTGGTCGGATTAGGCGAGAGTTCTTACTGGTACTTGAATTAGAAGACAAGGACACCTAAGCCAACTTCTCTAGCCAGAGGGAACCTTCCATAAAAAGACAACCAGGAGTGGTCTAAGTAAGTTCGATAGAAGCAAAGAGGCCAGGGAAACTGGGGGTTTATGATTGAAGGAAGCTGGGCACAATGGATGTTTCAGGGAGAAGGCTTCACTCCCTAACTTAATCATTGCTCCCCATCATCTTAGCCTAGTTTCTTACTGGTGCCTGAATGCTCTTGGCTAATAAGCTGAGTCAGTATTTTAAGATAATATTAGTTTACTAGGGCTGTGTGATAGTTAATTTATGTATCAACTTGACTGGGTTAAGGGATGCCCAGATAGCTGGTCAAGTAATTATTTTCTGAGTGTGTCTGTGAAAGTATCTCAGGAAGAGGTTAGCATTTGAAGCAAGCAGTAGACTGAGTCAAGAAGATAGTTCTCATCAATGCTACTGGGCATCCAGTCTGCTGAGGTCCATAATAAAACAACAACAAAAATGAGTAAGAGTGAAATTATTCTCTCTGCTTCAGCTGAGACACCCATCGTCTACCCTGAGACATCAGTGCTCCTGGTTCTAAGGCTTTCAGACTCAGACTGGGACTTACGCCATTGGCTTCTCTCCCCATATTCTTCCATTCTCAGACCTTTGAACATGGGCTGAATTATACCACTGGCTTTTCTGGTTCTCTAGCTTGCAGACAGTGAATCGTGGGACTTCTCAGCCTTCAAAACCACATGAGCCAGTTTCTATGATATATCTTCTTTCATCTTCCTGTCTGTCTGTCTGTCCGTTCAACTGTCCCTCTGTCTGCCCATCCATTTATCCATCCGTCCATCTATCTATCTATCTATCTATCTATCTATCTATCTATCTATCTATCTATCTATCTAATCTATCTACTGTTAGATCTGTTTCTCTGGAGAACCCTGACTAATACAGGTTGCCATAACAAAATACTACAGACTGAGTGGCTTAAACAACAGAAATTTATTTGTTGACAGTGCTGGAGGAGGTTAGAAGTCTGAGATCAAGGTGTGGTTTTTTCTGAGGCCTCTCCTCTTGGCTTGCAGATGGCTTCCTTCGTCCTGTGTCCTCACATGCGCATGCCACTGTTTATGTTCTCTGTGCCCCAATCTCCTCCTCTTATAAGGACGCCAGTCATATTGGATTATGGAACACCAGCATGGCCTTATTTTGCTTTAATTACCTCATTAAAGTCTCTATCTCCAAATACAGTAGCACCGTTGAGGTACTGGGTGTTAGGACTTCAACATAAGAATTCAGCCACACATTTAAAAAATGTGCATGGTAAGAGTGGAAGATTATTTACTATTATAATATATAGCATTTAGGAACGGGCTGGGTTATCAGGGAATCATACGCTATGAAAGAAAGTATAGATTTTAAGAGAAATAAAAAACTTTTGGAAGTTTGTCGTAGTAAGATTTTAAAAAGTAGGTCATTCTTATTGCTTCGTAGAGAATGAATTCTCTGACTAAATTAAGAAATGTAGATGACTTGGGTTAGACTCCTAACAGAGGATAGGTATGAAATGCTCAGATTTGTATCTATTTTGGGGTAGAACCAGCAGAACTGGCTGATGGATTAGATGTAGAGATTAGTAGGAAAAAAAGGACTGAAGGAGGGCATGAATAGCTTGAGACTCTGTGTGGAGCTGATGGATCCAGCGTGGGGTCTTTCTAGCTATGTGATACCCAGGACGTAACTCAATCTCTGTAAGTCTCCATTTCCTCAATTGTAAAGTGAGCTAATATTATTTTCTTCATAAATTAGTATAAAGGTCAAATTACATAATGCCTTCCAGGATACTTGACACACTATAAATAGTCAATGAGCCGTCCTGTCAGGTGTCAGCCCTACCATGATGGAGAAGACATGTCCATTAAATGTCCAAATACCATAAGCTGGGGAGGGTGTTCCCCCCATGTTTGAAAAAAAGGAAACCTATGTGGACCAGGATGAGAAAGCCCCTTTTGGTAGGGTGAATGTCGGGGTGAATGTTGAGGTGAGAATAGACGTCTTGAGCAAAACCTCACTTCACTGAGAAACAAGAAGCCCTAAAGTTTGACTTAGCTTAGCCAAAGTCAGGAAGAGCTAGTTTTGTTCCTACTCTGCTAGAATCCCAACTCTGCTGTTTCCTAGCAGACCTGAGACTTGGGAAATAACCTCTCTAAACTATGTTCGTCTTACCCATGAAATGGAGATTGTACTAGTTACCCTGTCACCTGGAGCTAAATATTTAATTTAAAAAAAGCGTGCATCATTAAGGTTGAAAAATTCAAGGATATGTCATAAGATAATAAAAAAGTTGCAAATTCGTGTTTATAAAGTAAATCGTACTTTAAAAAAGATCCAGAAGAAGATCACCATACTAATAACCAACAAATATCACATCATTGTGTCTGGCAGATTCTATTTGTAATATTAACTATTGCATAATTATCTCATCACCTAGAAACCATTATGGAAAATCATAGAATATTAATTACAAATATCTAAGAAAACATAATAATAAAGTAATTAAATAAGGACCCAGAACCATGAAAGAATCAAGCTTTACCTAATACACATTTCAACCGGCCAACTACTTTGTCCCTCCAAAAAAGGATATGATTTTAGCTTCTCTAACAACTCTCGAACTTGAGGATCTGTGAGTGTTAGGCTACTTTCTTTCTCTAAATGCCAACCTGTACTAGGTCTCATTTTCTTCATCTGCCCTTGGCCTGGTGATACTATCAGCCTATGAAGGCAGCACTATGGCTTCTAAACTCCAAGTTCACAGCAAGGGTCTCCTTCCATACAGTTCTCCTTGGTCCCAGGCCAAGTGTGAGCTGGAGCTTCTGGGCACAAGGGTGAGGCAGAAACATGTAATAGGAACCAGACTGGAGGTCAAGTCTTATTTTCCTCTGACTACATAGTTGCTGCTCCCTTGGAAACTGCTGCAGGGAGGGTTTCCTCCCTCACCTAATCATTGTTCCCCACCCCTCTTAGCCCAGGTCCCCATGGAGACCCGAATGCTCCTGGCCGAAGCTGGAAAAGCATTTTTCACACCTTAAATAAAATGTGCAGATTGAAGGTAGAAGGATTATTTTCCATTACAATATGAAACATTCTGGCCCTCTTCCCAGGGTTTATAATAGCCCTTGGAAAAGGCCTTCCCCCCATGAAGTATAGTCCTAGAAACCATCTAGAAATGAACTGGGAGTCTGGAGTACAAACTTGCTAGGGAGGGAGACTCACATGGATAGGAAGGCTAGAGCATTTGGCCTAGGCAAAGATTACAGAGTCATTCGTATCTAAGGACTTTGTCTTTACCTTTGGCTCCCTTCTCAGAGCCACACAAGGATTGATATGTTAACTCAAGTTTAACTTAGGATCCTGGAGATCTCAAAGACAGCTAACCATGACAATGAAAGCTATTTCCCTCCACTGATCCTAATTATCTTTCATACCAGTTAAATTCAATTCCCCTATAAACTAACTGCAGTAATAGACAGCCCAAACCTTTATGGAGTAACACTGTAAATGTTTAATTCTTGCTCATACCATGGTGACCAGATGGTCATACGACAGGCCTTCTTCCACAGTGTGGTTTAGGGACCCAGGATCCTTTCATCTTATAGAGCCTGTCCATTCCGTCTAGAGGCCAATTCATCTGAGTATGTGGTAGGTAGATTTAGGAGCCAGGCGTGGAAGTGGTGCACCTTACCACACCAGTACCTCATTGACCAGAACTGAGTCACATGGCTCATCGATTTCTGGGCAATCTGCAAAATTTACTATACTCTCTGCCCAAGAAGAAGAGAGAACTCATACAAATTGGTGTGCACTTTCTCTACTATATCTCGCTCAGAATGAAACTAGTCATTTGGGGTGTCATCCATCCTCACATATCGGTGAGAATAAACAGTCTGGGAGAAGATTGAGACATGGAGAAAGGAGCCTTGGGGACCAAGGAGAAAGAAGGAAATGTTGCTGGTGGACTCCCTCAATTTCTCTTTTCTGTTCGCTTCTGTGTATAGAATGTATTACCCTGCACTGTAACTATATGATATTTACCCATCTCTGCCCCCTCCAACTTGAGGGCAGAGACAGTTTCCTACTAATTTTTGAATCTTCAGCATCTACCACAGGACCTGAGTTATAATAGGTGCTATATTAATTTTCTATGCTGAGTAACAAATTATCACAAACTGGTAGCTTAGGACAATGCTCATTTGTTAGCTCTTAATTTCTGTGAGTCAAGTCAAGATATGGCTTAACTGGATTCTCTGTTTGGGGTCTTGCCAGACTCAATTAATATGTAGATAAGGCTGCATTCTGTCAGCCAGGGACCCACTCTCAGCAACAAGAAGCCACCTGCAGTTCCTTGGTGTGTGGCCTTCTCCATAGACTCTCTCATCGTATGTCAGTTTACTTTTTAAATGCAGTAAGAGAAAATGCTTCCAGAGTCAGTGTTTTAGCAACACAGGTTCTTATGTAATGTGACATAATCGTGCCAGTGGCATTCCACAACCTTTATCATATTCTGCTGCTTTCGAAGCAAGTCGCAGGTCCCACCTGTACTCCAGAGGATGTCATTACACAAGACTGTGAATAGCTGGGGGCAGGAATAGTGAGGGCCCCGTTAATGTCTGTTCTCCATAGGAGATGGTCTCCCATTTGATGAGCAGATAGATAGATGAAGAGGAAAGGACCACAAAGAGAGGCTAGCAATGGTGACGCAATACATATTTTGCTCCAAATGTTGTTATTATCACTAATAAAATGACAATAGTGATACTCACCTCATAGGACTATCAGGCAATGTAACATAGACAATGTAGATAAACTATTTAATAAAATGCTGGTGTGAGGTGGTATCTAACAAGTCTTCCTTTTCTCTAATTTGCTGATGGCTCCAGTAAGTGATTTTCTCATGCTGGGGCTCAGTTGCCTCCTTTGTTAATAAGCCATTTATCTCCAGAAGCTGTCCTGCAGGTCACTGCCAACTTGAAAACTCACATCCTTGGACAATGATGATTTGGGCCAATAGTGACTTGGACACATTCTCCTCATACAATAAGAACTTGTAAAATAAACTGAAGGCAAAAGATAAGACCCTCCTTTCCTTTCACTTAATCACGGACTTCAGGGCAAAGGGTGTATTTCTTCTTGGTTGTCCATTTGGAGACATTTTAGAAGTTAAAAATGAAAATATCAGCCATTTAAAACTTTGTATGAAATAATCAGAGAGTAGATCCCCATGTATTATCACCTTATTATTGCCTTTTTAACGGGTTGACATCTTCAGGGAGAAAATTTTGGCTTTTTTTTTTTTTTTGAGCTACTGTTATCAAAACAAATTTGTTCAACAATAACAACTCTATCTCCATTGACCAGTAGAAAAATTTCTAACTTTTTAAAAAAATATCTAGAAATAGAAGCTTACTTGTCTGGTTAATTCGCTTAAATAAATAATCGTTTACTATATTTCACTGGGGAGCAGATAAGGGAAAAAACAAATCAGGATTAAGTCACCACTTGGATGGATAACCACGTTGGCTGAGGGTGCTATGTATTTGCTGGGAGAAGACTTTCATCTGTGATGTTCTCTCAATCCCACTCTTTTCTGGGCTTCTCTTATTCAGGCTCAGAAATTCCTGCTTTTTCCTCCACTCTCCTCCTTGCCATCTACGTCTGGTACACCCAGAGGAATCCAAGGGAAAGGTTAAAAACAACAACAACAACAAAAAAAGCAAAAAAACAAAAAAACCCTTACCATTGAGCCTGAGATTATTTCCCTTTTATTCCTCTCTCAAAAACGAAATGTCTGAATGTTTGGGGAATGTAGCCAACCTTCTAAGCAGACTCTCCTGGGGGCTTGTTGTCTCCAGCAAGGCCACTATGAATAGCTGTGGGAGTGTCCTGCAGTGTTCTGACTCCAATCAGAACGTGCCTCAACTCTGGTCAAAAATATATGCGAAGGTGCAACTTCTCACCTTCTAACAGCCTAGTCCTTCTGGGAGCTAGCATGAATAATCCTTGAGGCTGCTTAGTTGAGTGCCCCTCAGATTTTGTGCCCTATGAGCCTCACTCACCTCACCCTTGTCCTAGACTTCCAGATAGGGCAGGAAGCTCCTCACCGAGAGCTTAACCGAGCTGGGTATAAAGATCATACATTAGCCTTCCACGGTCTTCGTAATAGATGACCACACTGGTGATTAAAACAAAAGAAATTTATTGTCTCACAGTTCTGGAGGCCAGAAGCCCAAAGCCAAGGAGTCAGCAGGGCCATGTTTCCTTCAGCAGCTCTAGGGGAGAATCCTTCCTTGTTCATCCAGCTTCTGGATGGCTTCCGATGGCTCTGGTTGTTCTTAGGTTTGTGGCAATGTAAGTCCAACCTCTGCTTCTTCGTTCACGTGACCTTCTCTATCTGTCTTCCCCTCTTCTTATGAGATACTTGTCTTTGGATTTAGGGTACACCCAGATGACCCAGGATGATGTCATCTTGAGAGTTAATTTAATCACATTTGTAAGACCCTTTTTACAAACAAGGTCATGTTTATAGCTTAGGGGTGAACATATTTTGGGGGGAGTCACCCTTCAACCCACTATAGATTGGAATCAAGAGATTGAAATCTAGAAATCCAGGCCATGAGATAGTCCGCATAGAGTTGTTTGTTCGACAAACATTTGCTGAGTGCTTACTCTGTCCCTGGTACGTCTGGCTCCAATTTAGACAAAAATGAAGATGGCAACATGATTCTGTCTCACACTTTTCCCAAACAAGAGCAATACTACCAACAAAAAAATATTCCCAACTCTGTCTATCAATGAACTTGTTGTCAATTGGGAAAGGCAAAGATGGTTAAACAGAATGCTTGGTTCAGAGTGCCGCCTGCATATAAAGACACAAGCACCAGTTTTAAGAAGAGAGTGGCTAACAGCGTTCAAATAATTCAATCTAGTATTCAAGGAGCTTCAACCCATCAATTCCCTGGTACAATGTTTATTTTTAAGAACATTATCACTTAAGGAAAAAAGAGGAGGATTCAACTGACATTTCATAAAAGTACTTTGATGTAGCAAGAAATATCACTAAAGGCTAAAGTTGGCGAGATAATGAAGTAACAAAAAATTTTTTCAAGTCATACTGTAAAATCAATCTCAGTAACTCATCATTGAATACATATTCAAGTTCTACGCATGCTTAGAGATCTAGCTCAGGTTCAACTTCTGAAAACCACCTGAAACCAGAGGTCACGCAAGTCTGAGTTGACAGGGCCTCCCAAAAAAAAACGTGTTGGTGTTTCTAAACTCGTTCTTTCCCGCCTCTTCTGTCTCGGTATGTGACACCTGTCTCCAATTCCACAGCAAGTTCAAGTCGAGCAGGCCCTACTGCCTGACATATCTGGATTCTGTCCACTTCACTCGCAACAGCTAGTGCAGAATACCATGATTTCTTGCCTGAAGCGCTGTGATACCCTCGTGACCGGTCTCCCACCTTCCATCCTTCTCCCTTTACTGTTTGTTCCCTGCAGAGCAGTAATTGCGATCTCTCGAGGCACAAACTTTGTCACTCCCATGCTCAGCTCTCTCCAAACGCTTTCTGTTGCACCTGAAATAAAGTGGAAACTCCCCATCCTGTAATAAAAGGCCTTAATATGGCCTTGCCCCCACACACCTGCTACAGTAACCTCCCATCCCTCTCCTTGCAATCTAAGCCCCAGCCACAGTGCCTTTCTCCCAGGTTCTTGAAGGAACAAAGCTGGTTCTTGCCTTAGGACCTTTGCTTGTGGTTTTCTCCCCTAGAAGCTCTTTCCCATTTTTCTTTCACAGGTCTAAAGAGTCTCCACTCACACATCTCTTCCATAGTGAGACTTTCCCTGGTCACTCGGTCTAAATTCCTCCATCTTTATTACTCTCTGTCATTTACCTCTATCTTATCCCTCTGCTCTGTTTTCCTTCTTGTTTATATACATTCCATGGGAACTGGGAACTTCTCTGTGTCTTCATCATTGTAAATTGACGTACGGAGCAGTCTCAAACATACAGTAGATGCTTGACAAGTATCTTCTCAATGACCGAAGAGTGACTGCAATGTATCTATTATTCTCGATGGCTTAAATATATTAATTGTGTATTTTAATGACATAAGCTCTGTGAGAGAAGGCATTATATTATTGTTCTCTACATACAACACGAGCAAATACATTTTTAGCTTTTTTTGGAAAAGGGAACAAGGAATGGTGTTCTCGGATTTTTGCTGAATACCCTTTGGATCTCTCTCAAGTTTCAGAGATTCTATCTCTGGTCTACTGTTCTTTGCTGTTTATCTAACGAGGAAAGGCAAGTTCTTGTGGATAGTTTCTGTTTCTCCTTCAGTAAACTCGGATTGAGCCAACCTCAAATCTAGGAGAAGCAAGTCTCTCTCTTCCTTCTGTCTCTCTGGTTCCCTGGTTCTGTCTCCACTTCTTAGTCTCTTACACATCACAGAGAAATGCATCTCGCATATGGCTTCCAAGCTCTTATCTATAGAAGTAAGAAACAAATATAAAATGTAATAGCAGTGACTATTATCTGGAAGAGCATACTGTGCTTTACTGAAAGAGACACGACCAGAACGTTTCAATCTTGACCTTCTGAAAATATTGCCAACTTTCTTTAATGGCCATTGTCACTGCATTTTATTGTACTTTGGGTTGTGTCTACTTATGGCCAAAAGAGGTCCTCTCCATTATCTCTTTTGCTGTCATTGAACCCCTGAAACCACCAAGATTTGTGAGCCGCGTGGCTCAGGAGACTGTGTTGGGGTAGCCTGGGTCAGACAGACTCGGCTCTCTGTGTGAAGTAATCCTATCTGCGTGTGCTCAAGTTTTAAAGTCGGTGCTCGTTAATCATGACTTCGGTTCCCTTAGACATTCCAGAGCTGATCTACCCCCTTTTTCCCCTGAGCAACAATCCATGTAGACCCCCAAACAAGTTATTTATTCGTGAAATGACTTGATCTGGCATCACCCAGCCTTCTCTAACCTCCTGTGTATGAAAGAGAGAAATGAATGACTTGGGCAACATCAAAGTGTTGTTTTACTTTCCATATAGCCATTAACTTTAAATGTTCCCAAACTAATAGTCCAAGACATTGTAAAGAGGTAATAAGTTCAAAGGAACATGAAACATAAAGCAGAACTCCAGAGTCATTTGAAAATATTTTCTCTAAATGCGTGCAAGCTTTCAAGGCTGCTGGGCGCAGGAACCTGGGTCGGCGTTTTGGCTGGTGCTGAAAAGAAATTTTCTCAAGTGCAGTGTGTGAGCGAGTTACCAGGCCAACCTCTCACAGAGCAGAAGCACGTCTTTAGAGGGTCTACCCTTCCGGAGAATGCTGCCGTGAGTGAGTGAATCATTCTCCCTTCAATTAAAGGCCGGTTTCTCTCTTGAAATCACTCTTTCCTTGCTTGGACCTTGGGTGCTCCAGGTCACCTTAGAGACAGTGGGTCTGCTGTTCTGCAAAATCGGGTGCCTCTCTAGAAAAGAAAATGACGAACAGATTAAGTAATATAAACTGAAGATCCACGTTCCCATTACAAAATCTCTAGTTACTGAGTTTTAGAGCATGGGAGAGGAGGTCAGAACCCTAGATATTGCTCTGAGACATCAGAGTTAGAAGGCTGCTTTTTTTTTTTTTTGGTGGGGGGAATTGAATAGATAAAGCACATCCTTGGAGAAATGGAGTTTTCCACAAGCAGGCTTGCCTGGGAAGCCGTCCGTGGAGATGAAGTGCTTCCGTTATACTCACGCCTTCAGATTCTCGCAGATTCCCGTCACACCGCACAACTGTGGGTTTTGCATTCTAGCCTCTGGGTAGAAATTTGCAACCTAAAAAGAGCATAGGTAACATTTAGTTCAAATAAAAAATTATGAAATTTAAGACTATTTTAATCATTATATCTTCATCTACATATTTTCTTCTCTTCCATTATATACAGACTTTTTTTCTTTAAGTACTTGGATCACATGGAGCCAACTACGTCTTATTCCACTTAACTTTTCACTTAACATTATGCCACAGGCATTTAAATCATGCTATGTAATTTTCATAAGAGTTATTTCGATGACTACTTAAGTTTCCATTGACTTTATGCCATAGAATTATCTTGATCGTCTTAGAATTCGGTATTTAAATTGTTTCCAAACTTTTTACTGTTAATGAAAACTCAGCAATAGACACTTTTGAACATTAATAATTTCTTCTTTCAAGGGAAATATGTCATTGGGATGGAACCCTTATAATGACATTGTCAGGTTGAAGCATATAACTGTTTTTATGGCTCTTGACAGTAGTGTGTATGTTGCTTCATGGAATGCTTTGTTCTAGTATTTACTTGGCATTGTTTAGGTACCATTTCCCTATCTACACTGGTAAAGAGGGAACTATTAGGCACCCCAGAGACGTCAAACTCCAGTGGGCAATGATCAAAACCCAAAACTGACACTTGAAATTCAGTCAAATTGCAAATTATGTGCAGATGGAACCTAATAATGGATCTTGCTTTCATTGGGTTTTTATCATCACTTTCTTTTTTAAAAAATATTCTATTAAAGGAAATATATGACTTATTGCAATATATTTTGAAATCAGGGAAAAAAGAAAATGAAAATCATTCATACTGCGGCCACCTGAATAAGAAGACATGATTAATATTTTGGAGTAATTCTTTTAAATTATTTTTCTATGCACGTATCTTAAAAACAAAAATAGAATCAAACAAAACACACTGGGTTTCAGCCTCCTATTTTTTACTAAATACTGTAATATAAACAACACATATGTGAGGAACATTTCTGCCACACTATCAATCATAATGACTATTTAAATTTATCACATGAATATATGAAATCTCCTGTGGTTAGTCATGTAATTTATTTCAACTTTGTAAGTATCACAAATAATATAACAGTGATAATATCCTAAAGGGACTGTCATGAGATTAGACCTGAAAATAAACTTGTACTGGATCACATATTACCTCGAATGACAGAAATTTTAGATTCTTTTCCGTCAGCAGTAGGATTGTGAGTGGGAGAAAAACCAGAAAAGATGTGCTTCAGAGAGTATCCTGCAGGTGGCGGCATTGCAACATCTTCTGCCTGAGCGCTTCTCAGCCAGCTTGGGCTTTGCAGGTTAAGGTCCACGTGTGAGAATGTACCTTTTCAGAAGCATGCAGACTAGAAGATCATTCTAGTGGACTAGATTGGGATGGATATTCATACAATATGAAAGAACTCTTACGCAGGAGCTCTGTTCTTTTTATTATTCACTTCCTCCCAAAGCCCCTCTTTCATTCATCTATATATATCCAGTGCCTCCTGGAAGATCTGGCACTTGGGTGAAGAAAATTTTGTGGAGGGCCCGGGACAGTGCTGGAGTCTATAGGGCCCGGAGTAAGACACGAGTTTCCTGAGTTCCAGTTCAGGGGCCTCGTGTACTTTTAGGATATTTCTTCAAGTATCGAATGCTGTTTCTGATGAATTATGATTGGCCGGTTTAATGAAGACTAGAACAGTAACTTTCAAATCTGCAAAACTGTGAAAATATCAGTGCAGGAGAAAAGTGATATATTGAAGGATCAACAAGTTATGATTGATCGCTCCGTTGTTACCAGTTGCATAGTGATATGTCCATATGATTAGATATTCATTTTCTTCCATTAAATTCTTCATACCAATTAAATGACAATGACAACATCAATTATTGGGTATCTAAGATATATGGGAAAATTCAATACTTCTATTTTTCTGAGAGATATTTAAACATTTTTTAATTATTTTTCTGTCATTTGATTCGATTCACGTGAAACATCTCCGCTTACATTAACCAAACAGAAAAGATTCAGTGCAAAATACTGGAGTCCAAACATTTCTCACTGAAACCTCAATGGCCCCCCCTCAAAAAGACAGCAAGGCACATGTTTGTAGTTGGAAATCTGGCAGCAAGGAGCTTGAGTGCTGATGGTCAAGTTGTTCTGGTTCAGAAGTTAGAAAATAAATAATTCCTCAGAGGAAGGATTCTTCAGCTCTGGGCAGCTGATACGGCAATAAAATAAATAGGCAGTAAAACACACTTCCTGTTTTGAGAGTTCACATTTCATATTGGCAAAGCGCATCTCTTAAATTCAATCTCATGCTTCCATAAATAAACCTGGCACCTTTTTAAACACTTTTCCATCTGCTTCAAAATGAGGAGTGCATTATTGAATACACCTCGGGGAGTCCCTCAAATGGGAAAAGACTACTTGTGAGGAACACACCATTGCAGTTGGCCTTGGCCCAGAGAAGCCATCAGGAGATTGTTTGAGTTTAGACCATTGTAACGAGACCCCGATGGTGTTTCCCCGCCCCCTTTGCTTCTACTCGAGGTTGTCGTGCTCTGAGCTTTGCACCAGAAGGAGCCCCAAATGATCTCGGTAGCAGGGGTAGGCACGTTTCGGGGATTCATATCTGTAATACCTGGGTAGTTCTCATCCAGCTCCTGACACCTTGTTCCAAAATAATAATTGGTTTCTTCAGATGGATAGAAAAATCTGTCGTCCATCTCCATGAGAGCCCAGAGGAGGAGGTCTGGTGTACAGACCGTAGAAGAATTTCGGAAGGCTCCTGGGCTTTGTAGCGATCTAGTCTGAGATTATCTACTGGGCCATGGAAAGCATGGGATGGTCCCACGGACAGATGGTCCAAGTCCTGGTTTTGCTGTTAACTCTGTGGCCAACAGGTGAGATCGTTGTTTCCTCAGAGCATTGTAAGAGGAATCAGTTTGCACAAATAAACCATCTACAAATATTAGCTATATTTGTTATTCAACTTTCCCAGGTAACCTTTTTTGTGAATCGAGAACTGGGAACAGACCTTGCCTGGCTCAGGTGGGCCAGGAGAGGGAGTCAACCATTTGACATCTAAATTTATCATTCGAGACAATTGGTAAATACTGAATACTTATCTAAACGTTTTCTTTGCATTTTCTAGTTTAACCCTTGCAGTAAATATCCAAGCGGACTTTAATATTTCTATCTTATGGATAAACAGATCAGAAATACTTCCAAATGTTATCAAACCTAAAATACCATTGGTTGTAAAGCATGTCATTACCTTATGCACTATCACCGAAGTGAATAAAAATCTCCGATAATTGTAACTGTGAGACTCCACCAGATGCGAGGCACATTGGAATTTTTTAGAGATTTTAAAATATAGGGGGAAAGAAATGTGCCTTTAAGACTAATGAAATGTAGTAAGGAACACGCCTGACCTCGGACATGTTCAGTGGCAGAAGGTTCTCAGGTCCCTCTCTCTAAGTTTATGCGTATTCACTCTGAGCAGCTCCGGCCGCCTCCATCTGCTGGCCACTCTGGGGTGGCCTTTACATTCCTCCAACACGTAGTGCAGCTCACCCCACGCCTCTCTGAGCAACTTGACCATGGAAAGGCAGACAGATTCGAGCCTGGCTCATGAGCACAGGTGGCTGGGCATTTCAGAGGTGAGTAGAGGGAAAAGCTGCTGAGAGCCTAACTGGTGCTGACTGGAGTCTCGTGGGACCTTGAGCGTCCAACAAATGATCTCGTCATTGCGATATCGTTATCAGCTCGCAGCCTGCAGTTAGATCGGGTTGTGATTGGGTTGGTTTTCGGCACTGTAGGATCGCGTATCTTCGGGCAAACACAAGGCTGTCTTTCTCTTTGAGTATCTGGAGCCATAGTTGCTTTCAAATTCAGCTCAACTCCTGGCATTTCTTCTCGGCTTGAGGTTTTCTTCTTTGACTTTTATTCCTCTGTGAAATAAGTCGCTTCCACTCCTTCACTGCTTCTTGTAAAATGGTGCAAAGAGAGTTAGAACTTGGGCTGCACAGGTTCCAAAATAAGATGTTTTAAAAGAAAGAAATTAAAAGCTCTGTTAATACAAAATGTCATTATAGGAACAGAGCAGTTTGTACACTTGTACTTCATCTCATAAATTTTACTAAAATTGAAAAGTAAGTGAAATTATGTGGCCTCTCAGGAAAAATACCTCAATTAAATCTAACTTCCTGTTCTACTCACTGGCAAGCATTGTCACCTTGATAAGTCAGTTCTCCTCCCTGAACCTCAAATTCTCCACTTGTAATTCGGGGTGTTGAACTGTATATGCTTTCTAATCTCTCTTGGCCCTGGCATTCTAATTCTCAGACATTTCTCTCTTTACTAGTTTTAGCACTCTGATTATTTCTTGCATTTTTTCTCATCCTCATAAACCACAATGCCCTGGGAATCACAACCTTTTAATACCTTTCTGGGTATCCTTGGCATTTTGAAATAGCCCAGGGACTTTTCTCAGGTGATCAGGCGATGTGCCCTAACATTTGCTTCGGAAAACCTGGTCACCATGCTTTCCCCTGATGACCATGGAATCGTTTTCCATCCATGCCTGTCACAGCCTTGACGAGCATCCTGATCTAGCAGTGTGAGAACAAGAACCATAGGCTAACTTCCCATAATAGCTCCCCTGACCAGGCTGGACCCGTGGGGGCAGCAAGGCATCTTCTTAGATGCTTTATGCAAAGCTAGAATCTGTGGCCAATTTCCATCTCTCCTCTGAGATCTCACCACGCCTTGCACACAATTCTACCCCAGCGTGTGCGGTCATTTACTTACACAGTGGTTTCCTCCAGCGGGCTTTCAGCTGCTTGCCAGTTTAGAAGGCACCTGATATGTCTGTATTCACAAAATCTGACTCACAGCTTGGCATTGTGATGTAGAAATTCAGTCAGTGCCTAAGCATGAGGTTTCCTTTGTGAACAAGGAGGGGAGGGAGCTTCCTCAGGACAGGTGTCATGGGGCCACTGATGTAGGAGAAGGAAGGGGACCTCAAAAACAGTTTAACTTTCTCCTACCTTTCTTTAATCCTGGTGCACACGCGTGAGCGTGCGTGTGTGCGATGTGCGTTAATCTGACTGTAAGGTTTACCTGGCATCCTGACCTCTAGGATTCTGAGTCCATGCTGTGCGCTACTCCAGAACTCATGATCTCACCTGGCGCTGATGCTGCAGCTCAGTGTTTGCCGTTTATTTCACTAAGTATTGACATCGCACTTTCCAGGAAGAAAGTGTCACTCTCTCTCTGAGAAGCAGCGGCCTTGGATCCTCCTTGATCTCCCATTTACTCCTGGCCCGGCAAGTCGGTTATTCAGCTGTCTCCTTCTTTGTTCAGTTCTACCCTTAGATCTTCTCTGAGGATAAGGATTCCTCTCATTTTATCATTCCAGTCGTTCTCCCTTTTATCCCTAGGGGATGCCTGAAGCCATGGAGAGTACCAAACCCTATACTCTGTGTTTTTTCTAGATAGACATACCTATGATAAAGTTTAATTTATAAACTAGGCACGGTTAGAGATTTAAAACTAATAATAAAATAGAACAATCATAACAATATCCTACAATAAAGGTTATGTAAATGTGGTCTCTCCTTCTTGAAATACCTTATTGTGCCGTAGTCACCCTTTTTCGTGTGATGATGTGAGATGATAAAATGCCCACATGATGACATGGAGTGAGGGGAATGACGTAGGCATGGTGCCGTAGCATTAGGCCACTACCGACATTCTGACAATAGATCAGAAGGAGGACCGTGTGCTTCCTCCGGTGATCCTGGGTCATGGGACCATGACGATGTCCGTGGATGGATCTCATGAGCTGATGATGTTGTTAGCTCGGGAAGTTTATTTTCGGACAGCAGTTGACCGCAGGTAACTGCAGCCACGGAAAAGGAAACCGCAGATAAGGGGGACTACCCTATGCTCCTTACGAGATAATCTTTCTGACTAACTCAGGTCATTTCGATAGTTGAGTCATCTTGGCCATTTCACCATTTATTCATGCTGCAAGTTCTTTTGATTTATTACCAGGCTTCGCCAGGCACATTGCCCTTGCTCCCCACCTCAGCAGATGAATCCAAACTCATCTGCAAAGCTTGTTCTGAGAGGCTGAATTGTTGGGGGTTTTTTTGTTTTGTTTTTTTGTTTTTTGTTTTTTTTTTGCATCCTGCCAGGCACATCCAGTGTGGCTGGTCGACCTATTTTGCCTTCCTCGGCTGTTCACACTGCCAGATGCGGGAGGTGTGAAGGGTGGACGAAGGGAACCTCCAGAGAGTGGGGCCGCTTTGGGGGTTGGGGGCTTACGTCAGGCCATCCGATGCAGAGCATGTCAAATGCCAGCATCTGCCCCTTTCTCGGAGCAAATCCTGTCCACAGCCTGTAACATACGTACAGAGAGCATCAGCCCTTTTGATCCAAGAACTGCATCAAATCATGGTGACCCTCTGAGGAAGATATGTGACCTGGGCCAAGTGGAGCCAGATGACTTTTTTTTTATTATTATTACTGGAGCATAAAGCAATATTAAATGATTTCATGAGCTGTAGCCAGAACATCTGTTATTAAACATTAGAAATCTGATTTATTCAATTCCTACAAACTGGCACTCAGCCCTCTCTAATGTAATGCTTGCCTTTGGGGCAGGAAGGTGTTATTTGCCAGTATTCTTTTTGAACGTACCATCTTTTCCACATGTCACACAACTGCCCTTCTTTCTGAGAAATAATGTCCCTCTGAGGAGAAAAACTTCCTTGGGCAGAGGAGGACAGTTCGGCAGACCCAGAGACAAAACACGGAAGGCAGCCTGGTTGTCACAGGCAGGGAGGGTGACAGAAAGGAGGAAAGGCTCAGACATAGAGCTCAGAGGGCTGTAAAAGTGACCCACAGAATTGAAAAGCAGGTGGATGTTTGGTGAATGCTCATCTTTTTCTAATTGACCCATTTTTTCTTTCTACTTCTGCAGCCTTATGCACCACTGTCCCCTGTGCAAATATCCCCAGACTTCGGGGGGGAATTCCTACTCTCAAATCCTTTATTCATCATAGACGATGGACCATTTCTCTGAGAAATGTGGACCTCTGATCCTTGGAGTGTTAACTTTTACATAGAGCAAAGTAAAAATGAAAATCATAGCTTTTACTGGTGGGATCTCAGACTTTAGTCACCCGGAGGGGTTGGATGAGCCCACCTTCCATTGTGCCCTTGGTATCACATGCATTTGTACGCCACCGAGGAGGAAGAAAGGAAGGCTGGAGACATTGTGACTTCACTCCGGTAGTTCTAAAAATGAGGGAAAATATGAAGTTCATCCGAGGGCCTGTCTGGTTCCCAAACCCATAATCCTTTTATAACACATAACTTCCAAAAACATCAACTCCCCTGCTGTAAACCTTTTCCGTGTGTCCCCTCTTGTCCATTCCAACTACTGCAGTTCAAGGTTTCATTATGAACCACCTGCATTTTTTCAGGTGCCGCACTGTCAATTTACTTGTGGTCTTAGGTCAATCTTCCTAAATTACAGTTCTGTTCACACACTCATAATCCTTCAGCCGGCTGAGTATGCATTTGCCAGGCACTTAAAGACCTTCAAGATATGGCTTCAGCCTGTCTTCCGCCCCTGTTTCCCATTATTCCTCTACATGGACTATGTTTCAGAGACACCGAGAATTTACCAATACTCGAATATGCCTTATGCTGCCTCATTTCAAGCCACCGCTTCCCCCTACAATAACCACTGTCTTTCCTCTTTCAACATCGGGTCCTTCTTGAAGGCCAAGTCCAAATTCCATATTCTTCATGAAACCCTTCCTGGAATTTTTCAGTGGGCATTTTCCTTCTTTCCCCTTTAACTTTCCACAGTCTTTTATCTGCGACTCTCCCGTGACTCATAGCTTTCTACTTTATAGTTTGTGCCAGGGTCTTACTTTTCTTATCAGACTGTTGACTTCTTAAGGTAATGAATTGCCTCTTCTTTAAATTTTTATCATCCATCTCCCGGTGCTTAGAACAGTGACTACACAGGTAAATATTTTAAAAATAAAGTAATTAGTGAATGAATGTGTCAATGAAGGAATTTGGAATGAAAGGATAAAATGAGTGGGTGACTTCTGATTATTTGGGGAAGCCTCTATACTCCAGAAGATTTTTCTCCTTTTATCTCTTTTGTTTGTCTCAACACCCACCAAGGCTCAGATGGGATACTGTATGTGGGAACACTTCGTAAAGTCTGAGAAACCCTCAGAAGTTCAATGTGGTTCTTTCAGTTACTACCTGGATGTATGGCACGAACGGAGGGATGGGTCTCAGATGAACTTTAGGTATTTGAACCCGATGACTCTGAAGGTGGAGAATCATATGCGGGGAAATGCGGGAAGGAAGAAGAGAAAGGAGGTCACCGCTCATCTGGTATCTCGAAATAAACTCCAGATGGATTGAATATTTAACTGTAAATTTAAAACCACTGAAGATATTTTACAAGGCAGTTGTTGAGAAATTCTATCTAAGAATTTTGGGGAAACTAGAAACCAAGAAGGAAAATATTAATAAATTTGGCTGCATTAGATAGAAGTTGTAACTTCTAAGTAACAAAAAATAATAAATAAGATAGAATGAAAAATAGCCAACAGGGAGGGAAACTAGTTTGCCAGTCAGTCATAAGACTGACGTTGGGTTGATTTCTGAACACATAAGCAATCTTATAGAACAATTGAAAAAACAAATGAGTGGCCAAATAGAAAAATAAGCCAAGAACATGAATGAGTAATTTATAAAATAAGAAATGAAAATGATCAATATACAGAAGAAAACCAATCAAATCTTTATTAAAGGCAGTCAAATAAAATAGAGCATTATTTTTTTCTTTTTTGCCTACTAGATTGATGATTTAATTAGACCGAAAAATTAAACTGTTTTTACAAAGGGTTAGGAAATGATCATTCTCATGACCTCTTGGGGAGGGATAAAATATAAAATATAACAGTTTTCCTAGTGTTTGATTTGGTAATATATATCGGTATGTAAAAGTACTGTATCCTTTGACCTATCAAACCAAATTCTGAGAATTTACCCTAAGAAGATAAATATGCAAATGTGAAAATATAAATGAATAAAGATATTAATCGCATTATTATTTAAATTGGTAAAAATTGCAACATCTAAATATACAATAGATTAAGCAAATAAATTATGCTATAACTACAAATTTATTTAACTCCTAAAATTAATGATATAGATCTTTATTCATTAAACTATAAAACTGTCAGCATTTTTGTACCGTTTTTTGTATCTATGTGAGATGAAGGATACTTAATACCTTCAACTTATATAATGCTATAGGTCAATTACATCTCAATAAAATTGAAAAAAAAACTGTTAACAGCATATTATTAAGTGAAGATATGAAGTATTATCCCACTTATGTAAAAAAAATATATATATATATAATATGTACTTCTATACCAAATACGTCTAAAGAAATGTCTACCAAAAGTTTACCAGTGTTTTTTCTCTGGATCATAAAATTTCTGGGACATTTTTCTATATTGTTCCAATTATTAAACTTTTGAAAGCATTTTTGTCAAAACAATAACATTTTCAAATGAAATATACAAAATGAATTAAGAGAAGAAACCAAAAAGGGAGAAGGAAAAGAAAGGAGGGAAGGATGGAGGGAGGGAGGGAGGGAGAGAGAGAGGAGATGAGGGAGAGAGTGTATTAAATGCACTCATGGCATTTTAATTTATGGCAGTGACTAAGCAATGCCACAGAAATGTCAATGCCTCAAAAGAAAAGCTTATTACTCACCATTTTGAGACAAGGGGACGCACCGCACCACAAAGGGCCACATGAAGAAACACCGGGATTGGTAGGGAAGCAGAACCAGCCGTGAGGGGAAAGGCGTGGCCAGCAGGAGCCCTTCCTGGGCTTTCCGTGGTGGTCAGGGCAGGGCGGTGCAGGGGAGCAGCCGGTGACCGGCTGGTTGGAATGGGGACGGTGGGTTCTGGGATGCAGGAGTGGTCTTTAGCTATTGGGACCTGGCCCTGAGTTGAGTTAGGGCAGGGGAAGTGTTGGTTTGGTGTGTGAGAGTTTGGTATCAGAGGTGGCCAGGGGTATGGACTCAGGATTGATTGATTTGCATATGAAAGGTGTGTTTGCAGGTAAGTTAGTTATTATTTCTAGGAATTAGCTAACCCTGGAGAAGCAGTCTCTCCCTGACTAGCTGGGTCCCCCAAGATGTCAAAATATCATAAAATTAAAAACATGGTTAATACAAGAGGGAGCGAATGGAGGGAGGGAAAGATGGATGGAGGGGACAGTTGTGGAGGCGAGGCCCTGAGACATGAAGGTGACGGGTTCTGAGGATAAGCGGAAGATCTTGCTGTGGTCTGAAGGAGCACAGTGCTTCCTCCAAGGACAAAGAGAGGAAGTTGTAAGAAGCTACACACACATCTGCTATTTAAAGAGAGAGGCAAACGTAATTCACCCTCAGATGGCCTCCATCTTAACAAAAATTAGTCTAAGTTATCCTTAGAAAATGACTGGGATGGAGTTTGGGAAAGAATTGAAAAAAGATGCTGGCAGTGTTAAGCAGCCTTTAGAGAAAAGTTCAGCATGTGATTTTCTAGGTGAGGAAAGGAACAGCCGAGAGTGTCCAGCTGAGGTTACAGCCGGGCACAGAGAAAAGAAGAAGATTGACTCAGGGTTGCACTTGGATATTTGCTAATAATGGAATGAAGGATCAGATTTTTCTAGCTTTAGTCTTAAATTTCAGATCCTTGAACAAAGTTTCTGCACCAGGAACTGGCCTCCTTGGCAGTCCAGCCGAGATGATACAGGAACTTACAGCTGCTGTGTAGACCTCTTTCCAACATGTGGTTGGCTCTCGAATCCCGCGAAAGGCATCCTGGGATCTTCCTTCTCCCCCTTCATCGTTAGCTGGGAGATCCACCCCTCTATGCACTGAGCCCTCTCCCTACATATTAACATTAGGAAATGATTAATAACAACTTCCACCACTCCAATCTCTACTATAACATGAAAAAGAGCTTAAAAATAAAAACAAACAAAAACAAACAAACCTTATTGTCTTATCACTTTTCCCAAGGTTCGATATCCTAAACATTTTCAGAGATCTGTCTAACTCCTTGATTTAGTGAAAATAAGAACAACCCTGGGACCAGTCCCCACATGAGACACACAGGAATTAAATTTGTTAATGAATGAATAATTTCATCATTTCAGGAGAGTTTTACCATGTGCAGTGCAATGCAGAAGATGACCTAATTATCAATGCTTTCTCCCTTTAGGCTTGGTTTAGTATCTGATGTCTCCAAATGCTTGAGTGAGGGCAGATGAAGGAGAGAAACATGAATCAGCCCCCAGATGTCAACCAATTCCACATGACAGAGGCTGGCTGTGGGAGGCGATAAATGTGTTCTGCCGACTTCAGGCTGAGCAGTTCCAATAGGGATGTGTTCAAGAAAACAACAGGCCAGCGTGGTCGTTTCTCTGGGCCCTGTCTTCTTTTCTTCCAACTGAGCTACATTCTTTACTCTTAATTTGGAGGCTAGTGACAGTATGTCCCAGGGAGCCAGCCCATGGTGTTGACTCTACTTTCCTTTAGAAAAACTAGAATTTATCTTCTCGGGGAGTCAGAAAGATTGTTTGTTAGTTTAAAAACAAGTCATACATCTGATCATGATTGTGCAAGACTCTCTCTTCCTCCATGAAGTGTCCACCTCACTGGCAGAAAGAAAGGCGTCCACAGGGAGGCGGGAGGCAGGACAGTTGTCTATGGGGCACGCCTGCTCTTATCTGGCTGTAAGAGAGCCAGGAAAAGAGCTGATAGCACCGCAGAGACCGCCTGCAGCGCAACCGATGGCTTCTACCAAGAGATGACGTCGAAAGGGGAAAGAATCAGTGGGAGGGAATTTCTATTCAAACCAACGTTTCCCGAAGCATTTCCAGTTGATGCTTTGAAATAAAAAGGGTGGAAAAAGCAAGTAGGTGTTGGACAATATCTGCAGACATCGAAAATAGAGATTTCGAAAGTTCCAACCCAGTTCGATAATTGTCGTGTCATCTAAGTACTAGCTTGGACCTTCGCTCTGGTTATATGAAAAATGTCCTGGTTTGGATCACACAGATAATTCCCTCTTTTTTTCCCTCCAACCACACATTCTTTCTGGACAAACCATATGTAGGATGATAAAACCTAACCTCTAACCTATAGACTCAATCTTCTTTCAGAGCTCTAATTGCTTCTACAGAGCTGTACCTGATGGTCTCAGATTCCTTAAGCACGGTATTTCTGAAACCAAACCTATCATGTTCCTCCAAAGCCAGTACCTGCTCCTTCCTGGTATCTTAGTCAGTGGTCACTCAGTCTTTTAAAACTCAAAAAAAAAAAAAAAAAAGAAAAGAAAAAATTGGCAACACCACCAGAGTTACTATCCTAAAGGCTTGATCATATCAGGCTTCTTTGAAAAAATAGAAGATACACATCCCAGCCTGGACGATCCATTTACTGAAGTCATAGAGCTGTGCAGAGTCTTTATCTTATTTGCATTCTCTGAGGCATTTGACACCTTGGCTAATGTTTCCTCCTTGGAAATTCTTCTTTTATTCTGCTAACCTCCTATTTTTTAATTTATGTTCTTGGTAAGTTTCTTGCTTTGCTCCTTCCTCCTTCTTCCCTTTAGTGATGTTTTTCACTAGTAAATATATTATGTTTTTTAATCTCCCTCATCACTCTCTTTTAGAATGCCTAAGAAACATTTGAGAATTTCTTATTCAGTAGACTCAGGATTTCTATTTTTAACAAGCTCTTTCGTCTAAGTGGTCCGTGTAAAACCAGTTTTTACGCCATTTATGAGATAATTGAATGCAAGGCAGTAGTGTGTCTCTACAAACAGTACGTGTTCTATAATAGGTCTGAAACCTATATTTCTCCTAGCAGGATCAATGGACAGAGACTGGCTAGATGTTCACCAAACCTACTTCCTATCCTTCTAAGACATTTGACTACCTCGTAGTTCTGTGTGACCACGTGTCTGAGTTCTAGCCTGTGAGTGGAAACAATGTGCCCATAAAAGCCTTCCATTTATACTTCTCCATGCTCTTTTCTTCCTCCAGTGGGTTGAGTCAATATCCGTGAATGGCTTGGTAGGCATGTGTTAAAAGTGGCAGAGACTCTGTCATCCTGAATTGTTTACAGACTGCATGGAGCACAGTTTCCTAGCGGACCTGTTCACTCCTTGCAGTACAGTTACATAACCAAGAAACAAACTTCTACTGTTCCAAGCCACTGAAATTGAAATCCGGGGGCTATTTGTTATAGCAGCTGACATCTCACTAACTAATACAGTTAGACAAAAGGTAACCGTAGATTAGCCATTTCCGTGGTGTATCTCAAGAACATCTGGCTACTCTTTGATTTCCCATGCTTCATGGCTTCCTTGGGAAATTGCTTAGCCCAAGGAGGTGTTCACTTTTCTTGTGCTATGGGTAACTTCGGTAGCCTAGTGAAGCTGATGGATACCTTTTAGAAGAGAATATCTTTAAATGCTTAAAATAAACTACATACAGAAGAAACATTATACAAGAAAACTAGATTGATTGACCTTTAAAAAATAAAAATTTATGATAGCTATTAACATGTTAAAGAGCAAAACACATTTAAAATGTAAGAAAGTTAGAAGTGGTTTTCATTTTTTTTATAGCCATATCAATATTAAGGCTGGCTAATGTTTCTTGCGTGCTTGCCTTGAGTAAGAATATTGAACTGTGAGTTGGTCTTTGCCGAGGCCACACACATGTCATGTTGGACATTTAGTCAATGTTGATTTTTCGTTTTCATGGTTGTAAATGTAGAAATCCCAATCCACAAAGATATATTGAGGAATTTATAATGAAAGCTTAAATAGATAATATTACAAGGCCGGGATAATCTTCTCTCAAGAAATACCAAAATTCCCCAAGGACTTTTGAGTTAGTTATTAAGATTAAGTAACTAACATTAAACATTAAGATTTTAGTTTTGTGATCAGTGAGCTCGTAGTTGGCTAGATCAACATCTTTGATACAGTTTATATCAGAAACTGTTTAGCGCACGTAATGAAAATGATTGATCCACAAACAATTGGAGAGAGAGAATGTTTGGCAGATGTTTGGGTAACCAGTAGTTGGTGGCTGAATGATATTGGGCCTTGGGTTTTCTGAAAGTCATTTGGCACCATTGCACAAGAAGACAGTGATTATGTGTGATCTACTGTTAGCTCTAATAATAACTCTAGTTTAAGAGAAATTTGAAATATTTGCAACAAGTGTAATGCAACAGGGCAATATCTGATTTTTATAGGTGAAAAGTCACAAACGCTGCTAATACTCCTGTGGCCTATTGCCTACATTTATAATGAATAGAAATGCTAACTTTCAGTTAAAGTTATTAAAAATAAAGATGTTTTTTGTTTGTTTGTTTCGACCAAATTCAAAAACCCTCTGAATTCTGTTCATAGGTCTTTTGGGGAGAAGCGTGGCCTCCAGGTAGAAACCCCCTACTCCAGCCCTTTGAGATACTATTGCCCTTGGAAAGAAAGCTTCCTTCTTGCCGAAGGATATGGCCTTCACGTGACCAAGCACATGTCCTGACATGAGGAAATAATTCACTCCTCCCCCTTCTTCCAATTCTAACGGCCTCTTTAATTTTTTCCCATGCCCTCTACCCTGCGGCAGAAAGCCCTGCTAAGAGAGTGAATGGCTAGGAGCCAGGCCTTAGGCGAGGCCACCTGCCCTCACCCCCCAGCCTTTACAGATGTGGAGAAGCATTGGCCTTTCTCTTTTCTTCTGTCTGTTCAGTGTTAGGATTGGGGGGCCTTCTTGAAGTTTCTTGCTATTCCATTTCTTCCCTGAAATTGGTCTTATTTTCTCATGAATTTATATGTGTGTTACTTAAAAATATTGGATACTATATAAAGTGAGGTAGAATTAACCTATATAGACACACCAAAATACAAATAAGCCCGTGATCATCATGTTTACCCTTACTCAGGATAATTACCCTAAGTGTTTAGTACACACACACACACACACACACACACACACACACACACACATACATGCACGCACTCAGAGTAATTTAGTATTATCAACAAATCATATTGCTCGTGGAAGGCATCTACTAGATTATGAGTTTCAAGAGGAATGGACTTGAGTCTTAGACACTTGTGAATCTCTGATGTATGGCTCAGTGAATGACAGCATGGACTCAGTAGATGTCTGTTAAAGTTAACTAGAGTCTAAAAGTTTAGGGATGATTTAAAAATATTTGGATAGATATAGATCTGAAATAATTTGCATAGTTGTTTTTCACTGAAGCGGGGTTGGTTGGATGTAATGGTCTGTCAGTAACCCTATAACTCTGGGAAAGTTACTTAACCTTTCTGCAGCTCACTTACCTCATTGGCAAAACAAGAGTAACAATGTCTCCTTAGAATTATGAGGATTGCATTAGTTAGCATATGAAAAGTATTTGTACTATATGTCAATAGTACTTGACCTCTAGTAAGCACTCCGCAAATGTCAGCTATTGTAATTACTCCTAGAATTAGTAGTATTGTAGTGTTAATTTCATCACTGTAAGAAAGCTCAGAATTTAATTGTCTCCCACATGTTCTAGATCTTATTGCCTATCAAGCTGTTGTATCTGTCTCTAAGTTTGCTCTGCCCTCCACCTGCATTGCCAGCCAGTCAGCCATCACCCTGAGTTACTTCCCACCCCTATAGTTTCCCTCTGGATTGCCCTTCGAATTACTATGAACTTGGAATCAAGGTCATAGAAGACTATTTCGATTGTGAATGAAACAGTATTAAATAGATGGGGCTTTGTATCCCATGAATGCATCTAATTTCTTATTGACTTTTATGGTACCTATATCTAGATATCAGGGAAGATTTGTTTTCTGGATAAATGAATGTATACACCCAAATAAGTAAGGTATTTCTATATGTTTGTAAGCATACTAACATCATATTTCTTTTATTCCCTTTGCCATAATTATCTTCTCCATCCTCAACCCTGGTCATAAGGCAACAAATTCTCTGAAAACACCACAAGATCATGGTTGGAGAACAGAAAACTGAATGAATTTTAGGGTCAGTGGCCACTTCAATATTCTGATTTATTTTTGTGACCACTTCCAGGTCTCAGGTATATTTAGAGATGAGTGGGGTTGGCTGGACACCACGAAGGCGTTTCTTCCCATGCTTTAGATTCCAACTAATAAAACAAGGAATGGTATTTCTTCTTGTCAACACACAGACATGCCTGATGTGAGTGCTGGCTCCTGCTGGTGGGCGGGGGGCAGGGCTGTGCCTCGGGACCGCTGATGGATGTGCATACAGCTACACTGATGGACCTGCATGCAACTCCTACTCCAGTTACGGAGCAAATACCAGAACGTTTAGCTCTGCAGCTGGTTGTGTCATTTATGATGTATTTCTTGCTGTCCGACCAGTTGGTAATATAACGTTTATAAATCTAATCCTATGGTGGAGACAAGTTAGATGGGAGATTTTGTGTCTAGGAAGAATACACCTCGGGGGTTTTTAAACAGAACAGTATTGAGTTGTTTGTGTCACCGTTTTATGGTTCTGGATAGTCCATTCTAGCTGGAAAAGGTTTCAAGATTTATGGTAACATCAGGCTAAAAAATGGTGTATTTTTAATGGGCTCGCATGTCACCTTTCAGCTGAAAAAAGACTTATCATGGTTCCTACTGCTTTGGCTGGACCAGTCTCCCTTCTGGCGTCTTGAACAGGTCTGCGTCTTGGGAATGACAACCTTCCCAGAATAAGGCTTGGCCTTCATGCCCCACAGCATGGCCAAACAAGAAGCAGATTCCACGGCAACAGAAGCATCTGCTTTGGGGAAACATGGTGAAGTGGGAAGTTCAAGGAACTAGGAGTGAAAAACAGTGGCTTCGGGACTCAGCTCCGTCGCCGCTGAGCTCACCGTGTGACTCACCTTGAGGAAGTGGTGGCGCTTCTCCGGGCATCGGTGGGGCAGCTGTGGATGTGCGCTGCTCAGATCTCCCTTGAGGAAAAAGCTGCCTTCGAGGATCCTGATGACCCAACACCTTCGGCTGCTGCGCAGTCGGGATCCGCCGGCATTCCTGCAAGTTCACCACTGTTCCTGGGTCGCTTCTGGACCACTGGGCACGGCAGGGCTACAGAGCAGGGTCCTCCCGCCCAGTGCAGGGCTTCTCGACTGGCAGAAGCATGCTGGGCTCCCTGTCGCCTGGCCTGGCCACACTCAGCGGCACTGCAGCCTGAGGCTTCGTCCTCTCTCTCCTTTCTCAGGTGTCAAACCCGCATCCCACTCTGCAGAACCCCCACGCCTGTTCCTGCTCCTTCTCCCCTTGTTTTCATAGAAGTTTCTTCCCCTGACATCGCTTGCACACCGATTTCCGTCCTGGCATCTGCTTCTCAGAGGGCCTGAACGAACGCGGTCAGCGTGTGGACATGTGTGATATTTCGGCTGCGCTGTACATTTTCCTCCTCCTTATAGGAATGCAATCCCCGCATAAAACCAACCCATTTATGGGAGCATTGCTCTTCTCCAGCTCCAGACTTGGGGTTATGACAGACTCTCGAGCGGATATCCTGCCACCTTGTTCTTCTGCCACTGGAATGAGCGAGCACATGAGTCAAGTCAGAGTAATGTTCCGGAAGTGGACACGTGACTAAAACAGGCCAATCAGAGTCCTCCGCTGGGATTTGGCGTCTCTACTTCCTATTAGAGGCGAGTAAGGATGCACTGGACTTCTGATCGTCTCACACCTGAGCACCCGGGCGAGGCTGAGACATGGAAACAGACAGGGAAGACGATCAGCCGGTCTCGGGCCCCACGGTCCCCATCAGGAGGCTCTCAGAGCTGCCCCCCTTCCTGACTTTTCCTCCAGGTTTGAAATCTAGGCCAAATCCTTTCACTCTATTCCTGCCTTTTAATTTTGTTTTTTTTTTTAACCTAAGTTTGCTGAATTGGGTTCTGTCACTTATACATGAAATAGTTTTCAGTAATAGAGTCAGTTTCTAACCAGTGAATTCTGTAAACCTGTTCCATAAACGAAAGTTGACCCCGCCTTGGAAAGAGAATGAAGTATGGAACGGTAGAGAATATTGCCAAAGTGCCAGACAACAGGACAGGCTATCGCTCAGTATTGTCTGAAGAAGGTTGTGGAAACGTGAGAAAATGAGAGCCTCCAGGTTCAGGAATAACGGGGTAGTTTTCAAAGAGGCATTGCAGTGCCTCGCTCATTGTAAGCACTCGGTGACTGTTTCGTTGAGCTAAACTAAGAATGTGAAAATGCTGGCTTTACTGCAAGTTCGTTTCGCCGGGTTATCTGTGCTTCGTGATGACGAGTCACGGTGCCCGAGAATGACATCCTCGTTGAGACCGTGATCCATCTTCTGCTTCCAGGTCACAATTCACCAGCTGGAGAGGAGCTGCAGAGAAAAGAGTAGTGAGGAAGGGGCCCTAGAGATGCTCAGAGGGGGTGACAAGAAGCACAGAGGAGTGGTCACATGGGTGGTAACGAGCAGGGCGCCTGGGAGCTGTCAGGGACCTGCAACCTTTTTTTTTTCTTGTTTGTTTGAATGAAATGAGTTTCCATCCTGGGCCAGACTGAGACTCACGCACGGATTCTCCAGGCAGACCAGTAATTTGGCTCCTCGTGAAACCGATTGTTTAACAATATTTGTCCAACACTTACTTAGTGGGGGTGAGTTGGTGTCCACGAGGAATTTCGTGGCTATTGAAAATCCCCAGGCCAGGCCACTGCCTGGTTTGACAAACCAAACGTACACACGATCAGCATATGTGGAGTCCATGGGCGGGGTAAGCCGGCACCACATTGTAAACTTCATGAGTGTCAGTGTTTCTTCTAGGCAGGAAATATAATAATCTGTGGGTTCATCCGGCTCCGCTCATACCAAGCAGTGATGTTTGGAGAGGAAACGTTATGAAGACTGACTGCGAGAAGACAGCCCAGTGCGAGGCAGGGCGGTCCGGGGGAGCGTGGTTGGGACTCGCACCTCGGCGTGTGCGATGTGTGCACCTGTGTTCACGCCTCTGTCAGGCACCATTCAGCCTCTTATCCATTTTACCTTGATACAGTCACAGAAAGCTCCCCCCCCTCTTTTTTTCTGATCAGGGAGTAAACAGATACCACATAAAACTTTGCCCTGAACCCCTAAGTACTCTAGGTGTGTTTTTTAAGCTCATGAGGCATGTCACTAAAGCCTTCGGGTGGCCAGCTTACTGCAGTAATGAATCATGTACGAACGCGACCAGGGCAGCGTGCGAGTGTGGAGATAAAGCCAGGCGCGTGTGACCTGGCAGGTCACATGGGGGACGTGGATCCCAGAGGTTTCATCGTGGGCGCCAGGTGGGGCTGGGGAGCGGCTTCGGGGTGAGAAGTGGGAGTTTGGTGATGAGCCCTGAGCATAGCACACTGAGCCCCCCGGGGCCTCATCTCAGAACCCACAGACTCGTTTACCTCGAGAGCATAGTTTTGGTACAGTTTCCATGCATAGGAACTTGGCAGTTTTCTCAGGGAAGCGACATTGTTTTGTCACAGAGCTATAAAAGAACTGTCATTCCGGAGGGGCCTTTTGGGAACACTTGATCCCACGGGTTTCCCACTGTGTTCCAAAGCCCAGTGCTCGATGGCCACCTTTGTCTCTGCTGCTTGCGACCTTTCTGGAGTTGCCAGGCTCAGATCCGAGATGCCGCCTGTCCTGCTCCAACACATGCTTTTTATTCCCACTGTCCTCTCGGTCGGTCAGTGAGATGCCATCTCTAGCTCCATCTGGAGACTGTAACACCCTCGAACCCCTTTTGTCTTACCTTTCATGATGCGGCAATCTAACTCATCCAAGAGCCTCAGCCAACCTCATACTCTTGTCTCTCTTTCTCTCCTCAAAGGAAAAAAAAAAAAATCACTTCCTTGTTTCATAATAAATACAACCAGCAATCATTTAATAGAGCTTGAGACACAAAAAAATGGCATAACAAGGCTCCTTGGCCCATCCTCAGGAAGCTCACACTCCAGGGGGATTAGACAGAGGTGCACGAAACCAGTCAGAAGGTAGAGAGGTAGTAGGAAGAGTGTCAGAGACTCCTGCGAAGGAAGAGGTGGCGTGGAGTTGGGCAATGAATGACAAGCGAGGTTTCATACCTAGGAGAGAGGGGTCGCAATGGCTGCGGAGGGACGTGCAGAAGCAGCAGAGGGAAGGCAAAGGAGCCAGGGGAGCAAAACCAACAGGCAGGGAAACCTACAGGCTGAGGAAGTAGGACTTGCCCAAGCAGGCCTCGCACTTACTGCTGCATGATTTTATGATGATCCCTGAGATAGTGTGTCTGTTTATAACTTTTCTCCCTACTCTTCCTTTGAGTAGGAAGCTGGCATCCTTTTCCATTATCTGGAACAGAGGCAGGACCCCAGCAGGTGCTCAGCGAAGTTCCGACCTGTGAGTGGGTGATCTGTCAGTCTGCAGAAGTAAAGGCAGAGTGTCTTCATCCACACGAATATGACTATTTTAGGCGGTCTGTTTTCCTCGGATGAGGTCTCAGCCTCAGAAGGGATGGGCCACTGTGGTACAATGCTTTAGGGCCTCACGGCGGCCCTGTGTCTGTCACCCCACTGACTTTGGCGGAGTGAGAGCCTCTACTATTCAGTTTACTTTCAGGCTGTGGACATGGGACCAGAGTTTGGTTGGTGAAATCACGTTTTCACAGAGATTTTTGTCAGTTTGCATAGTAACCGACTCAAGCAGGTCTAGATCTCTGCTAGTGCGTATAACGTGAATAGGGCCTGACTCTTTTGCTCTTTTGTTTTTTCCAGTAGGTTCTTGAAATCACTTTCGGAACTTCCAGGCTGTGTGAGGTTTGCACTTGGAAGGAAAATACCTCGTTTCTTTTCTCTGGAAAAATTTGCACTTCTTTGAATAAATAATCAAGTGGTTTTTGCAGATAATTCTGTCCTTGGGTTGGAAATGGCCTCTGACTCAGTCAGAAGAAATCCTTACAACTTTACATCATGTATTTTGGTCAGTCGATGTTGTTATTACTGACACATAATAAGTAATAAATACACGTTGACTAAGTGATTGCTTAACTGACGGACAATAGAGCGGTTCCAGGGTTTGCTTTTCTTTATTTTCATAACCACTTCTTCATGCCAAATGCCCTAGATGCCCACCTTGATAACAGGGCCCCTCAGTGTGCTCTGAGGTCTCACTGTGCATCACCCATGTCTCCTCTGTTGCTAGGGAGCGAGGGATGCTGCATCCTTTATTGTTCACGCTTATTGGGCTGGTGTTTGCTTTGTCCCTGTCGAAGAGTTATGTTTCAGTCAGCCGGTTTTCTCAGTTTTGGCAAACCCTGTTTGATGTTTCTCAGTTACAAGCTTCTGACTCATATTGTAGCATCTCCTGATTTAAAATTAGCCCAACATATTGGATTTGTTAAATCAAAGAGAGCTGGGGAAGTAAAGACAGCCCTTCACAGTCAGTGACAATCTCTGTCGTCGGTGCCACCATGGGCAAACCAGAAAGGAAAGGCAGAGGGCCCTAGAAGAAAAGTTTTTTAATCCATTTGGAATTGGATGGTTTAGCTTGAGCCGAATGGGTGATTATGCACTTATAAGGTTCTGTGGAAAAATCATTGTGCTTTTCAAAGTAGCCCTGAATTATGCAGTAGTCACAAGTTAATCCCAGAAATCCCAGGATTTACTAGAACAAGGGTATGTTTCTCTGTTCACCTGGCATGTCCAACACAAGTCCAAGGGTGACTCTGACCGGCACAAGGACCCAGGTATTCAGAGGCTCCCTTCTCAGGTCTTTGTGGCAGCGAAGAAGAGAAACTACATACTGTCACATGGGCTTTGCTCTGCTTTAGCCAAGGAGTGGCCATTGCTACTTCTGGTCACTTTTCTTTGGTCAGAAATTGTCACATGGTCCTCCTTAGTTTAAAGGAGGATAAATGCAGTTCCCTGCGCACTTGGAAGGGAAAAAAGAGCACATATCGATCAACACTAGCAGTGCTGACAACGTCTGTCCTTCCGGTCATCAAACACTTGTTTCACTTTGTTTCCACACAGAAAGCACCCACCCTCCTGCCCACAGTAGAAAACCCCAAGTCTCATTGATTCGTTTCAAGTATGTCAGCATTCGAGACGTCAGGGGCATGGATGGGTACTTTCTACCGTAAGTGTGGGCTTTTTTTCTGTTGATCCAAAGACTCATGTACAAAAATGGCAATATGCAATCATGGAATAGAGGTGGGTTACCGTAATAAATGTCACCACGTGGAAAGGGCGATGATGAGCTGACAATACCCTCTCTGTGAGTTGAGTCACTTTCTCAGAGTTCTTCCATTATCTCTGCATTTCAACTGGCCAGTTCTTTCCTGAGATCATATCTTTCCTCTGCTATTCTGCCAAATGCTGCCACTATTAACACGCTATTAACATTTTATCTTTCACCCCTTCTCCTAGAGCCAGAATTTCATTAAGTTCATGATCTTCCTCTCACATTACTATTGGCAAATATCTTAGCAAATATTTTTCATTACATGTCATAAATTACCATTTTTATTTTATTTATTTATTTATTTTTACCACTTCCACTATTAGTATACTTAGGAACCTTTTTTTTTTTTGACAATCTGAAGTGTAAACCAATGCTACATACTTGAAGTTTTTTAGCTGATCCTCACTCAGGCTCAGTTATAATTTTATAGTAACCAACTTAGATTAGTTTAAGCTGCAATAATGAATTAACTTATATTCATAGTAGCTTGAGACATCAAATGTGTTTTTCTCTGCTCATGCCAAATGCTGCTAGTAATTCACTACTCATTAAATATTCTACATGCTGAATAATCCAAGACACATTGTGTCAGCATCCCTGCATTCATGTGAAAATGAGGAAAAACAGAGCTAATGTTTATGGAGCACCTCATATGCTCTGAAATCAATTAATCTACATACCTTAAAGAGGCTAAGTAACTTACTCAAAGTTACAGAGCCAGAATTTGAACCCAGTTCTACCCAGTTACAAAACGCACGCTTTTTATATTTCTTTTCATCATTTAGAATTTCTACAATTGCACTTTTATAGTGTTTGGCACAGGAAAGAAGGCGCTTTGCAGGAGTGCTTCTAGAGCTTTTATGTGTATGCGTCACCTGAGGATCTTATTAAAGTGCAAATTTTGATTTCTGGGGCTGGACCTGAGATTCCACATTTCTAAGAAGACCTCAGATGATGCTGATACTGCCCGTCTGTGACTCACTCTTTGAGTAGCAAGGTTCTAGAGTATATTTATAATAATCAAGGGTGGCAATCTTCTGGGAGACCTTCACAGACATGAACAGGTACCCACAGCAATGTATTTTCTAATCATCTAGATAGACACTGTTTTAAATGATGCATCAAACAAGTCATAATTTAAATATGTATGTTTCATTCTCTGGGTCTCTCTGTAAAGGATTAGTCTGTATGAATGACACCTTTGGAGCTGTTCAATGGAAAATTTGCATGGCTGTATATGCCCCCTTTGCCTAAAGAGAAAACTGAAGTCACATTCTGCATAATATTTGACCAATATTTTTTTTCTGTTCACATGTGTTTTCTCATGTAATTGCTAGTAATGTTTTCTTCTTCTTCTTCTTCTTCTTCTTCTTCTTCTTCTCGGAGTATTGAGAGTGCGGAGGAGGGGAGGAGGAGGAAGAGGAAAGGCGTCGGCAAGGACTCTTCCCTTCCTCTTCCTCTTCCTCTTCTTCTTCTTCTTCTTCTTCTTCTTCTTCTTCTTCTTCTTCTTCTTCTTCTTCTTCTTCCTCTTCTTCTTCCTCCTCCTCCTCCTCCTCTTCCTCCTGAATATTTTGCCCCTTGGCAAGGATAAACACATCACTCAAGTAGAATAAATTGAAGTCGACCCTGAGAGTTGATTTATTTTCTCTGGGTAAAAATTCGCTCTTTAATTCAGAAATCTCAAGCAATAAAATTTATGCAAGCCCAGAGCTCGCCAGTGTCATCATCCTCATCCCAGGAAGTAACACAGTGTTGGATAAAAGTAAAAATAAACTAAATAAACAAATATATAAATATAAAATTTTAAAAAGAAACCAAAGCCCGAGGGATGGAAATAGAAACAACTTGGTTAAATACCCTGGATCCAACTCTACCTTCGGCTCAATCCCTGGATTTCCTTTTGTGCTGAGTTGGATTTTTGTCATCTACTGTCACTTACCAGGAGGGTCACAACTAACAAGCTCCATTACTTCCCAGTAGCACAGCTGATTCTCAACTGGAAGATTTAAATAAGGCCTTGCTAAGAGCCCAGGAATAACAGTAGAGAAATAAACAAAGAGCGCTATTTAATTAGATAGCCTGGCTTATGTAGTATAGACCCTTCATATTTATCCTACAGTCAACTGCAGCTCCTTCACCAGAATCCATATGTCGGAGGACAGCAGTCATCCCTCCGTTGGAGAGAATCCCAAAGGGTCTTCCAAAAGCTGAACCCAAACTCCCTCTCTGGCCTCACCTCCTGTCCCGCCCTGCCTTCACTCCATGCCCCTAATGACTCTGAACCACCTGTAATTCTCCACAGTCACTTAGAACTTCCAAGCTTCTGTCCCTCAACCCTTGCTGTCCCTTGACAATCCAGGGCCTGAATTACTGATTTTGTCCACAGCTTTAAAATAAAGTAATTGGGCCAGTTCTCCAGCTTCCTGTCTCTGGATCTCTAATTATAGTAGAAATACAAAAAAATATAGTAGAAATATAAAATATAGTAGAAATTTTTTTAAAAAACATACCTCATTGTGGTGAAAATAGATAATATCTCCTCTTCCAAGGATAATAGATCCTCCATCGGTCTTTCAGTAAAGGAAAACTGTCTCCCGAGAAGGGATTTGCAGTAGCCAGGGTCTCTCTATTATACACAGTGCTGCCCTAAAAGGCCACTGGGTAGGCTTGCCGACATGGAAAATTTTGCCACATTTCTGCCCCACTTAGCTAAAGGCCCTCCACATAAAGCATACATATTTAAACACAGCCCATCGCATCCCACCATGCCATGCCCTCATGTACATGTCACACACCAAACACTTGCCATTCACACACACATAGTCACACTCAATGTGTACCGTGCATGCATGTGTACTGGGGGTAGAATAAACTGTGATACTTTTGAGACACATTCTCAGTAATCATCAAGAAAGATGTGGACTGCTGTAGTCAATGAGTTGTGTACATAGAAATATTGCAGTAGAATACAATCGACAAACCTGCCATAACATCCTTATTTGTTCCTGATCTACTCCAGATTCTTCTTACCCTCCAACCTATCTTCTCCCATTTTTGTGCTGAAAAGTAACTTGAATTCTCCCACCTCCATTATACTGTTTTCTCAAATGTCTTCCTCAATTCTTAACTCCTAACGAACAAATCCAATATTCAGGGTCCTGCCCCAAATACCTTAAGTTCAGAAATTTCTGAGAATCTACGGTATAAATTAAACATCCATTTAAATGATTCGTGGTGTTTTCAGGTTAGAACAATTTGCTTGTAAGCCCTTGAGGTTAGGACCTTTGTCTTGTATGTATACACTTGGTGCTTAATAGGGTACTGCAAGCTTACTAGCTGCTCAGGACATCTACAAGGACAAGTTGTCTGTGGGAGAGGAATGCACGGCATGACCTCCCCCTCTATCGTGGTGTGTAATTCTCTGGCCCTTAGCCATTGGTCCTTCCTTCTTCAGACACCCTCTCGGAGAACAGATTATTAAAACCATAAACCCCAAATCATAAATAACTTACCCAGGCCCCAATAAATCTATACTTCATATGAAGCCTGTTATTTTTGACAATAGGCCCAATTCCTTTGGAAATCATGTAGTTAGAAATAAGAGAGTATCTTCCACAGAATCACATAACGGTTTCACATAAGGCTCTTGTCAGTCCTCACTCAAAATATAACACATTAGCCAATCAGATACCACAGTCTTGGTGGCTTTAGTCCTCATAACAGAAAGCTCATTTTCTTCCTCTCTCTGGGGATGGAATGTCTACTGTCCAGAAGCCATTTGTCTTAAAGATTTCAATTTTAACATCAGTATAGGAATTTTTTAAAATGTCATTTTAGCCCTAAAAAGAATTGAGATAAATCAGGCTTTTTTTTTTTTTTCTTCCTTAGGACTTCCTGGCCCCGGTGACTCTATAGTGGTGGGCAGGGTGGAGGATGGCAGCTGTTGCTAGGTTTCCCAGGAATATAGACACATTCAAAGTGTCTAGGATATAAGCACATTGATGAGCAAAGCCCAGAGAATTGAGCTGAGCCTGAAAGAGTCCACGAGCTTTCTGAGTGGACCAATTGGTACCAATGTTGTTATTAGTCAACCTAACCTTTGGAGAAATTCACTGGGCTCTGATACTGGAGTGAGTTTGTCTCAGGAAAGTGACTGTTAAATAATGGCGACTCCATAATTAGGCAAAACACTTAAATGTTCTTAATTTATTTTGAAGTATCAGAGACCATTTTTCCATTCATTCATTGATTTAACAAATATTTACTGAACTTCGGGCAAATGATTTTCTATATAAACCATTTAAGTCACCAATAGAAGCATGTCCACAGCACCTGGAAACACTATCCTATGGCATTCCGTGAAAGGAACACTGTGCTGGCCAGTGGGAGTTATCAGAGCTATCTTCTCCCTAGCCTCTCTCCCAGAAATCTAGAACCAGGGACTGACAAGTGGCCCCAGGACAACTTTAACTACCTGGATAGGACTGTTAGTCCAAACTGGTTTTGGGCACTTGAGGGAGACCTAGAAAATTCCAGAAAGTGACTCTAAAGTAGTTGGCTGCTTTAGAGTGCAGGGCTGGGGCAGATGCCCTCTCCCTGGTTCTGGGGTGGTGTTGCCATTGGTGACTAAGTCATAATGCCTGCTCTCAAGGAGCAGTGCTGTTGTGCGGAATATTCTTCTAACTCTGCCTGCTGCATAACATAATAAATGCACTCAAGTGTTATAGATGGCATGGTGATGGTATGTGTATGGTACAGTGGAAAATCAAAAAAAAAAAAAAAGCAGTCACTGTTTGATTAATCTAAAGGAGAATAAGTAGAAATACGCTTATGTGATTATGTAGCAGGGCATTTACGATGCCAGGATGCCATTTACAAATGATTTTGAGAATTATTTTGTTTGATCATGCATGCTAATCAGGTGTCAAAACTTCAGTCTTTCAAACTGACAATCTGAGATGGAAATAAGAAATTTGGGTGTAGTGAAATTTGCATTTTCATTCCAGGGCTGTCCACTACTTACTAGCTGTGTGATGCTGGAGGAACTAACTCCCCCAAGCCTGAGTTTCCTCATCTATAAAATGAGGGTCATAATGGGGGGCACATCTATTTCACTGGGTTGTTTTGAAGTTTACATTACAGATTTATCTATTAAGCCATGCTGTAGAATATCACAGTCATTTGTTCTCGGTGTAAGATTAATTGCAGAACCTGTATGAAAAAGAAGATGGTTTTAAAAGGAAGATGGCCGGCTCAGTCTAGGGAGGAGCCCTTCGCAGGAGCTTACCGCTTGCAGGCACAGCCCCCAAACGGTTATGTGCCAGGCCCTGCAGTGAAGGTCAGGCTATACCATACAGGGTGGGTGGGCTTCGAGGCTGAGACATGCATTTCTCAGCATTTAGGGATATAAAGGTCTATGTCCTCTTCCAGACTCCCTCAGCTCAAGCTGTGTGATGGATGGAATGTTTGCGTCCCGTTCTCAAAATTCACACAGCGAAATCCTGACTCCCAATGCGATGATATTAGGAGATGGGGCCTTTAGGAGGCAATTAGGTCATGAGGGTGGAGCCCCCATGAGTGGGATTGGTGCCCATATAAGAGACACAGAGCTTGCTCTTTCTCTCTGCTTCCTGCCACACAAGGATACAACTCACAGATGGCCGTCAGCAAAGCAGGAAGTGGGCTCTCGTCAGACATCGAATCTATCAGCACCTTGATCTTGAACTTCTCAGCCTCTACAAATATAAGAAATAGATGCTTGTTGTTTAAGCCACTCCACTGTCTGTAACAAGAACTAAGACCTTATAACGTCCTCCAAACCTAATCACATGCAGTTTCTAAGTACAGACTCAGACCCACAGGGATGAAAGCTCCTGGGAATCAGAGGGGTCGGAGGAAGGCCGGGCCCATTGGATGTCTTTCTGCAGAGCTAACTCAGTACTCGCCTCTGCGCTGAGTGATGCTGGAAGCCTCGGTCCACGCAGACTGCAGTGGCGACCTAACTCGCCACTATCCCCGATTCTTAGAGCATGGCACAGCCTAAGCTTGGGGTCAGGGTTAGGGGGTGAGATGTGCGAGCTACCAATGGAAATCAGCTCTGGGTGGAGGTTGAAGCTGGGAGAAGGAGCAATGAGGAAAGCCCAAAACCATCAAGGTGGGAAAAGAGACTGTTTTGGGGGGATGTGAGAGAAGCTAATCTGGCTCAAGCTAAGGGTGTGCTCAGGAGAGCTGGGGTGCTCAGGGAAGTGAGAGAGGTTTCCGGGGATAATATTCATACTCCAGAGCTTGTCTGAAGGCCCTGCTCTCCCCAGGACTGACTCTCAGCAGAGAAGCAAGGAAGAAGCTTTTTTAGCACTTCTTGATTTTGTAGTTGGAAGCCTGAGAGCTTCCAGCTATAGTAGGAAACTAAGAGAAATATTTTTGCACACTTGTATAGAAGGGGCCACTGTTTTGGAATAGAAACATCCTGTTATAATAAGTCCACGCAGAGAAACAGATGGAAGGAGATAAGTATCAGGCTCTCGCCTCCAATTCTGTCAGCCAAGAGAGAAGGAAATTGGAGCTGTTAGTTATGGAGGCTTCCTTCAAAATGCAGGCCGGCACCAAGTTTTTGTGGTTGCATTACTTTTCTTTTTATCAGAGACCCTCCATTTCCTAGGATGCAAATATTATGGAAGAGAAAACCCCTTGAAGGGAAAGAGAGGAAGCTATCATTTTTATGGAATGGCTCCATCAGACTGAGTTGCATTTAATGTTCATAAACACCTTGAGACAGGGGTTAGTTCCACCTCTGTTTTTACAAGGAACGGTCACAACATTGAAGTGATTTATCTCATATCACGCGACTTTATAAGGGCCTGGATCAGGGTCGCTGAACTCCGGATCCATGTCCCCTACTTCTACAGTACAGCCTTTCAGGCTGTGGGCTCACCGGTTCCCAGGAGAAAGACACAGTGACAAGAAAAAGAAACAGGACATAAATCTGGAGATAAAGCCTTGAGTTGGACCAGATCATCAGAGTCCACGACCAGAATCAAGTTCAGTGTCAACTCACCAGCTGTGGAAAGTGCCATGACCTAGATGACCTAGTAGGGGACTCAGGACCCTACTGCTGTCACTCGACTTCTGCTGCAGTAACCTCAGTATCACAACAGCCACCCTGGTAGTAAGGCTGGATTTTCGGCAAACTAAAAGCTGTGAGGGATGGCTGAACCCTTTATGGGGTCTTCGAACTCCAAGTCTCCATGGTCACTGTGTACAATCCAACCCGTGTCTGTGTGTGTGTGCGTGTGTGTGCAAGTGTGTGTGTTGATGGGCAGGACAGCACTGCCCGGTCCAACGACATTCTTTTGTACAGTGCAAAGCTCTACATTGAGAATAGGGCATTGAAGGAAAACAGAAGTTAGGGGCAAGAATGGCTGAAGGGTGATAAGAGCAAGCATGAGAGAAGGTCATTACTAATTCCTAGCACTACCAAGAAGCATAAGGGCCTATCAGATTTGTTGTTCATGGTTATATTATCATATCATAGGTGATGGCTGGGGCTCTATTAGCCACGTTGGGCCATGAGGACAGAGGCCACACCCTGGCTACATAGAGCGATCGTTGGGATGGAGTCTGGTTACTACAGAGCTGTGCGTGGCACTTTCAGGCCAGGCCTGGACTGCCCCGGACTTTCTTCCCACTCACCACCCATCATCCAATTAGGCTGTATAGAGCCCCACCTAGCGTTTGCCTCACACCTTACCTGTCATACTAAACGAAACCTTCTGCTGTTTTACCTGGCCACCCCATAGGCTGTGACCTCTCAGAAGTCAGGGACCATCAAGCCTAAACACCTCTTCATGTCCGACGAGGTGCCTGCTGTGTGATAACGTTTTTTGAACCAGCAAATGAATGCGTGAATGACTGAGTTAACGAAAGGTTTATTTTGAGAACATTAGGGGCGCAAAAGCATGAGAGATGTGCTAGCTAATAGGATCTTGTGAGCGTGGACAGCTGCAAAGAACAGAGCATTTCGGGCCAGACTCCTGCTTTGAGGGGCCTTCTACATCCAAGCCAGATCCTCCTTCCCGCTGGCCCTGTGAAGAGACAGCGGAGATGGATGATGCCATTGACTCATTCTGGAATGCGAGGCTCCGGGGAGGCCGATCAGGGACTGAGGCCTCGCGATCGATGGGGGAAAGACACCTGAGGCAGCTCCTCTCCCCGCCGCCTCTGCCCAGGGGCTGCCCACCCCACCGTGCATCCCGGGCCCTCTGGCCGCAGCTGGTGGTCTCACAGGCCCCCTCCTTCCTTCTCACCTCTGGAAGGCCCGGCTGAGGATGTTTGTGCCTCCCTTCCACGTGTCCCCCGGGGGCCTTAGTCAGCCAGTGTAGGCGTTGTTTATCTTCCCCATCTCCCAGTCCAGGACACAGTCTGTTAAGTGGAACACGATGGCAAAGAGGCTGTGGCTGCAGACGGAGTGTTTTCTTTCCTTCACACCTCTTTCCCCTTAATCTCTGGTCTCTTTGGCCTTTCCTCCGAGTTTCTTGCCATAGACCTCTCACCATGTGTCTCTCTTTCCCTGGCTGCCCCCTGAGAGTCTCGAGCTGTGAAAACGTCTTCGGCGGATCTCTAGAGGAATAATTGGGCCTCCCCTCCTGTCCTTGTGACAACTGAGGTGCAAGATGACTCTTTCCCCTTAATAGCTGTGTGACTCTAGGGAACTCCCAAACATTTCTGAGCCTAGACGTGCTAATTCATGAAATAGGATTGCAAAGTCTGCCATTATGGCAGACTGATCACGAGGCATATAATGTGAAGAAAGCACTTTGAAAGGCCTTGGAAACCGTGCATTGTGATAAGAAGATAACGAAGGTATTTTCATTGCTTACAGGTACAGGAGAGAAGAGGCAGAGAGGGCAGAGGTGGGCAGAAGCCTGTTCTCCACCACTCGCCCCTGTAGACCCTGCTTCCATCTCTAGTCCCTTCTCTCCCTCCGTTCTTCTTCCTGTTTGTCCGTTAGTTTCCATTTCTAGCCGTCCTCCAGGTATTCTCTGAGAGAGGACCGCTACATGCTCTGCACTGGGTGCAATGCACTCTCTTCTCTTCTACCAACCGGGCCTGCCTTCCGGGGGCAGTGAGGTCCGGGGACCTGGAGCAGCCACCTGGCTCCACAGTCCCCGCCTCCCCCATGCACTTCAGTGACCCTGAAGGCTACAGTCTCTCCAGAGGTGGAAGCCAGCCAGAGGCAGTGGACTGAACTACTGACCTCGCAATCCTTCTGGCTGCAGTCATTCAATAGCTCCATATTTTTTTTTCCTAGACAATTCTCTGATTCTGTTTTTTTCCCCCCTTCCTGTGGTAACTCACAGAGGAGTCTCCTGACCTGTATCCAGCAGGGATTGAGGAATCAGGAATCAGCCCTGTGAGCCATCCAGTGGTGTCTTCTAAGCCCCTGTGCTTAGTCCAGTCATGGATCCAGCACAGAGTGGATTTTGAAACCTGTTGGAAATGATGGATTCTTTGACACATGGACCATCAGGAGAAACTGATAATCAACAGATGACAGAGTTGTGAGGGAAGCAGGAAGGGAGCGAACCTCTGCTGAGTGAAGCTCACCCTCAGGCATGTTATTCCTCTTTCCCGGTCCGGATCTAGCTACCCCAGTACCCCCAGTTCCAAATAGGCCACACATTTGGGAACATCACCCAACACTGTCCTCGAAGGCCATTCAAATTAAAATAAAATTTTATCTACAACCTCCCTGTCCTTACTTTTCCACCAATAAAAGGTAACATTACTGAAAATAATACATCCAAGATACTTAGAGACCAAGTGCTAGGACACCTGTTTTCTGTGGTCCCTGAAAACCAAGTTGTCTGCCATCTTGGGCTGAAGAGGGTGGGAGATGGAGGAGGGGAAGAACTTTTTTGGAGAGAAGTACCTGGCGCGTAGCCCCTGAAATTCCAGCAGTATGCATTTATGCTGGACATCTTTTATCCTGTTTGGCGTATTTCCAATTTCTCAAGGTATTTTCTTCAAATAAATTGTGAAAAAAAAATTCACTTTGCAAATCTTAACAACTAGATATCGAATCCTTAGTGTGTTTGAAAGCAAATGTTTTAAATCAAGGCTTTGAGTGGATAATAGTTTATAGATTCACCTTTTCCCCACTTGCCTTTCACAAAACCATCTTCAATTTCCTATGAAAAGCTGGGAAAGTAAACATCAGCATATTCATTTAATTTCCCTTTGGCTCACCAGGACTTGTTTCTAGAAATATATCTGATTCCCTCTGACAACTCTACTATCTTTCTATTTCCCTAATCTGACATCATCGCTGAATATTTCCCCTTAGCCATCTCGGTTTACGTAATTACATTTTCAATTTGTCTCTACCAGTATCTTAATTCCTCTTCTGATAGTTTTTCTGATGGTTTGTGTAAGATGTTGATGATGATGGTGATAGTGATGGTGATGATGATGATGGTGGTGGTGATGGTGGTGGTGATGGGGAGGGGGCGGAGAAAAGAACAGAGAGAGACAGAGATGGAGGGAGGGAAGGAAGGGAAGGGAGGGGAATTAGGTGGAAGGGAAGGGAAAAACTCAAGTTGGAGTTTTTTCCTTTAAAACTCTTCCTTTAACCTAGGAGTATATGTGGGCCCATTCATTAACTTGACGTACTCACTCACTACTATGTAAATTTACATGATTTATAAGTAAATCCATGAGCTGCTGTACGTTAGACATCTATGGAGCTTCTAGACTCTTGTCCAAGCTCTTTTTTCTCCTCCTGCATTTATCTTTTCAGAAAGGAGAGGCTTCTCACATTCCTGGTAGGAGCAACCCCACCTTCTAGAAGAGTCTGCCATTTCTAGAAACCTGCTTTTCTCAGATCCTCATCTTTAAGTCGAGAGGCTGGATATGATGGTTTCTAAAGTCCCTTGTATGAACCTGTGAAAGATTAATTGAAATTGTAACACATTAATGGAGGAGGACCAAGAAGAATTCAAGCTCTAACAGATATAGGCTTTAGAGTCATGAATGGTTTGGGGGGGAAAAGCATTAGAAAAGAGAAAAGGGGTTAGAATTTTAAGCAATGTGTTGAATACCTCTCAAGACGTTGCTATCTACCCATTGCTTAATGCTTTTGAATGTATCCTTGGAATCTAGTGTGATGTGTTCTGTTTTTTGGTGTCAGTTGTACAGTGCATATGGCCTAATGTACTGTTGCTGGGATTGTCACATGCCTTGAAAGTGGCCTTTCCTCTGGTCTCAGGAATAATGCCATTGGAATTTTGTGTCTGTGGCTTTTGAAGATCTGGCTTCTCTGAGGAGGATAAAGAGTTAATTGGTAAATGGCAAGGTGCTGATTTTGCAATAGGGCAAATGCCCACCTGGACGTCGAGAAAAATAATAATGATAATAATACACTCCCCTCTTCTAATAGCAGCCTGCCCTCATTAAAGGAAGATTTGAATTGCATAACTCCAAAGCAAGGCTCCTGATATTCCAAGTCGTCCTTCAGCCTCGCCTATTGTCTGGAACCCTACTATGTTTATGCTGGATCTGCTATAGACTTACGGTGAAAGAGGCACATGTTGACCTTTCTACCAGGTCATTAGCTAAGGGTGGCCTATGGGTGGAGTACGTGCCTCAGCTTGCTTATTGGGCACATTTGTATCCTGAGTGTTACCCAACATCTGCACACTATCTTATGACTTCTAGGTGTCATAGAGTCACATGTTTTTTATCTTCTACAAATCTGGAAATTGAATATATGTACATTTAGAGTATAGTAAATATAGGAGCATAGTTTAGTCTTTTCTGTGTTCCTACATTGACCAGCACAGAACTTTTGGAGAATCAGGAACTTCACAAGAGATCATTCATTCTGATCATGATGATCATGAAGATAATGATCTTGATAAAGATAAATGATGCAAAATAGTAAAATGTTTTCCAAATGTGTTCTAAATATAAAAAGTTACATGAAGCTAGCTATCTTGCTGTATTTGAACCTTAGAACCATCTTAAGGTAATAAAACATTTCGGTGCCAGAGTTTGAGTCTATAGAGAGTGAAGATTGTGTTTTATTTATTCTGTCTCTCCAGCCCTTATCGCAGGATCTGGCAAGAAATATATACTGAATGCTATTGTTGTACATTTACTTTGGGCACAAAAAGACTTACTAAGCACTTATTGCAAAGCAACAGGATTATCATGTGTTGTAGTGTCCTTGAGAAGCAGTCAAACGAAAAGCCCAGTTTCTACTCTCCTGGAAATGCAGTTTTAAATAGCAAGACAAACAGACAAACAAAACACTCCTTAATAACTAACTAACTAACTAGCTAGCTAAATAAATAAATAACATACATACATACATACATACATACATACATACATACATACATACATACACACATTTAAAAAATGAAAAGTGCTCCAAAAAAGGAAATAAGATGATGGCATTAACAGCAATGAATGCTGAGGGAGGGGCTAGTTAGTTACTGGAGTCTGGAAGGACCTATCTTGAAGAAGGAAACTTAAGAGTCAAGACCCAAACAATTAGTCAGACGCAAAGTTATAATAGATTGTTTCATCCTCACAACAACCCTATTAGGTAGATAGTAACCCTATTTTACATAGAAAGAGATCAAGTCACACAACTAGTAAGTGACTCCTCAAGAGTCTATCCTAGATATTTCAACTCCAAAATCTTTGTGTGTACTCATGATCTTACACAGTCTCTTACAGAGGAGAAAGTGAATAAAACAAGGATCTTATGCATCTACAGTGGTTTTTGTAAACATATTTTCAGATGTATGGTGCTGGTCTACACACTGAGTACTTTGATACGCTTTTGTGAAATGTCTAGGATAAAATTCTTAACAGTATTGATGCATGTCACAAAACCATCTTAAGCAATTTAGATTTCTTATGCTTTTTAAGCACAAACGAGGTGACCGTCAGAAGGATGATGCACAGACAGACCTGAGGAGGGGATAGGAAAGCCACTCCCAGAGCCGACCCTGCCACGGGGTATCTACAGAACCTTGGACAAATCAGTTTTCCTCTCTGAACTTCAGTTTCTCTATCTGAACATAGATATGATAATTGCCTGGCTTGTTGCAGGACAATTTTAAGACTCTAATGTCATAACAAACATGATAATGTTTTGAAACATATAATTTTCACTGCATTATTTTGACAATCATTAAAGAAATACAAAAATGTTAGATTTCATATTCTTTTTTTTTTTTTTAATCCAGGCTGACTTTTATGGGGTAGAAGCTGAAAAATGTTGGGAACATATCAATACAACTAGGTCTATCCCCCAAAACTGTGCAGTTAAAGAGACTTTGCAATCGAATTATCATTCCTACGCAAGGAACATGTGCCTTAATTATCCAAGTCGTTATTTGGGTGTAAGTAGCCAAATTCTTTCCATAACTGTTGTTTTATTTATCACCCTGGTGTAGATTTGTGTTGAGTCTAGCCTTGGAGATAACTATCTTACCTTCATCAAGACATTTGTCCTAGGAGAAAGTTTTATAAAGCTGAGACCTTCACATTTGCTTTTCTCATGTTCCTCTCCCAGAACCTCCTGCTGTAAGAGCCACTCCATTCCTCTCCTTGTTCCTTAGTAAATACATTATTATTACTGGTATAAATCACAAGAATCCTAGTTTTTCATGTTCCTAGTGCTTCTGCCGCATAAGAACTGCCTTTACACACATATTCTTGATTAATCTTTATTAAAAATCCATGATATAGGTGTTAATTCTCATTTAGGGATAACAACAAGAAGCTCAGAGAGGTAAAATGGTGTAGATAAGGTGGCACGGCTAGGATGGGTAGAGCGTGGCCTCGGACAGAAGGCTCTCCTCGTCTCTGAGTCCTACATCCCACCCCCGCACACCCCGATGTGGAAAGAGCTTGGCCCCTGCTGGATTTTAAACAGACGTTATTACATTAATATCTTGAAGGATCTTAATTAGGTCTTGCAGAAAGGAAAAGAAATTACTTGGTCACCAAAACAGCCTGAGGACTCCAACTTGAAAGAGTGAGTCTGTTTCAGATCACTAGATAGGGTGGTGGCTCCATTGGCCAGGAATCTTTAACATAAACGGTGAACCATGTGTAGCAAGAGATCCTTGAGTAAGGCCCCTGGCCTGTGAGGAAATGTGACTGTATGTGGTATGTGGACCCAACACCTACAACAAACACTCCCACGGCCACCAGTGTTGGATTCAATTAAACATTAAATTCATCATCTTTAGCAAGGAAAGAGAACAGCAAACAGTTGCTCTCTCATGGCTAAACACCCCTTGGATTTGCTGGCCTTTGATTTATTGGAAGAAACCTGCTGGGAAGAACATACTGTGTAGCTGATTAATGTCAGCTTCTGTCATCGGTTTCCACTTAGATTCTTGGCCAGCCCTGACATCTCCTCCCTTAAGGATCCAGAAGAATTTGAGGGCCGATCCAAGAGCTTTACTGGCATGGGATTTGCAGAATGCGGTGTTTGCAAAATAAGGAAGATGAATGGAAGTGGAATCCCATGTTCTCCATTGGACTTCTTTCTTTAATTCATTTCTCCAGAGGCCCTGCTCGATGCCAGGACCACACCAGCAAGGGGACTGGGGAAAGTGTGTTCCCAGGCTCCAGTACAGATGTCTTGCATTTCCTGTGCTGCTTTATTTGCTGCCTCCTCGGAGCTTGTCAGACTGAGAAGGGGTCTAAGGAGGAATGCAGTGCTCGTTCACCACCAGGACCCTCCCTGGACCCTCGAGCGAAGCCCGTGGAAGTGTGGGCACACGAGCGACAGGCCCAGCTCCCGCCCGGCTGGGCCCGAGGGATGGGTCTGGCACACGTACCTTACGTTTCGCGGAGTCAGGCAGCACCACCATTTCCCCCCTGGTGATAAACCAAGAGTCGATGGCGTTATGTTTAAAGCAAGCAGAATTCCTATATGTGTTCTTCTTGGTTTTCTGTCAGAGAAAAAGCCTGCTGTTTTATTTCTTCTGAATATGGCTACCGTTTCCTCTTTCCTCTATTGTGTTAAGGACCGAGGAAGAGGTGGCTATTTAAACAAGACTCTGCAATCTCTCCTTCCTGAACAAATCTTGCATGCAGGAAAACCAAAAGAGAGAGAGAGAGAGAAAGATTTCAAATGAGAAATAAAAATCTGTTCTGGTTGTCTATTGATGTTTAACAAATCATCACAAAACCCAGTGGCATCAAAATAACAATCATTGTATTATATCTCACAGTTTTCGAGGGTCAGGAATTTGGGGAGATGGGCTAGACAGTCCTGGCACTGGTATCACACGTAGTTACAGTAGGGAGCTGGGGGCTTGCTGGAGTGTTGGAGCATCTCTCTCTCTCTCTCTCTCTCTCTCTCTCTTTCTCTCCCCCCCCTCCTTTTCTCTCTCTCTCTTTCTCTCGCTCCCTTTCTCCCTCTCTCTTTCTTCCTCCCTTCTTCCCTCCCTCCCTCCCTGTATAGTCTCAAGGCTGGCCTTTCAATGTGGTCTCTCCATGGAGGCTAACTCGAACCGCCTCCTCACATCATGGCAGCCTCTAGAAGGCAAAGTGCTTGCATAATGAATGAAGGCTTCTGGAATGAATGTTCCATTGGATCAATTGTATTTTTAGTATGCTCATATTTGAAGATATACAAAGAACTTTAAGATTATTTTCAAAGGCTCAGGGTTACTTGCTTATTCTTTTACCAATCAGTCATAAAGATCAGGTAGGAGATCGAGCCAAATTACTTCTCTATTGCTTTTTATATCTCTTCGTCTAGGATTCTATAGGATATTGTTGCTAGGTGTGTCATCCTTAAAAGTAAGGCAATAGTAACTTTGTTGATGTTCACTGAAGTGTCAGACACCGTCGCATACACTTTTCATTCATGCACTGGATGATTCAATTATTGCAAATATGCTAGAGATTGGTACTACTTTTTTCCCTTTATATCTGATAAGGTAGAGGTACAGAAAGATTGAGCAACTTGTCAAAAGTTAGACAGCTGGTAAGTGGAAGAGCCAGGATTTGAATCCAGGCAGTCTGATTCAAGGGGTCACTCTCTTAAGCATTATAGTTGCCTCCCTCCCCCAAAGAGTTTAGTCCAGTGACACACACTTAAGTCACAGAAAAAAATTTTGTGTGTTTGTTCTCTACACATAGAAGAGATAAGACCCCTTAGACAAACACCTGGAAGTTCACTTAAAGAAAGAAGCAGCGTGTGACAGGATCTCAATGAGGACCAGAGGCAAAAGCTTTAGGGTTCATGAGGAGAGAGCTGGGAGCAGGCTGGGTATTAGGAAGGGGAGGAAAATAAATGGACTCTGAAGAACGGATAGACGTTAGACCACCAGAAAGATGGAGCTGACATTCTAGATGGCAGGAGGCACTTGCTTTGCCCATGGCTGGTAATATTGCCCATTCCTGACTTGAAAAAAGGTTGTTATTGGTTTTCTTTGGGTCCTGACCATTAGATTTTTACCTTGAGGAGAAAAGAGAACGTGGCATCTTCTTAAGGCTGAGTTGGGGTCGAGGTGCTTCTGGTACCTGGGTAACCTAGGTGTTTCTCATCTCAGGACTCCCCTGTCAGCCCTACAGAACTCCCAAGATCCCCAAGATCCAGCTTCTGTGGGAAGAAGGCTGCAGTGCCTTCAAAAAAAAATTAAGTGCTGTTAATCTTCTGTCCTCATCCACACCTGCCAGGGACAGACACCCTCCATACAATTTAGAGCTCGGCCCTGGATTGGAGATCAGAGTGAGGCCAAGGGTAATGAAAACGAAGGCAGGATGCAAAGGGACCCCCATCGTCCCCAGATCCACAGTGTGGTCCAGCTGCTGCCAGATGCACAGTAAGCTGCAGGAGGCAGAGATTACGCCTGCCTCATTCACCGATGTGCCCAGAGCGAGTGACATGTGATCTGTGTTCACTAAATATGCAAATGATGGGTAAACGCATGAATGGGTGCTTTTGGAAGCGACACCAGGCTTCCTAGGTGTTTCGAGTGGAAATGGAATGGCCCTACCCGCTGCCTAAGAGGCAGTTAGTCTGAGGCGAGAAGTGTCATGTACAGAGATCTGGCTTTTTCCTGGGTAGTAAAGCATTGACTAAGCGTGTTGGGACATTTAAAAGACCACCCAGTGTAAATTTTACTGCAGTTAATTCTAAAACCTCTTTTTTTCCAGGTACCTGAGAACTCAGGTGTGAATCTATTTTGTGGTAAACTAAATTCTAGAATCGTTAGGAGCATACAGCTTCTGAAGCATTCTTATGTTAGTAGCATTAAGTGAATGTAGTGTTATCTTTGCCAGCATGTGGCTTATAATGAATGTCTCAATAACCAGGAAGCTCACTAACCTTGTGATAAACTGCCCCCTTGTTATATAATAGTGTATTATAATAGTATAAGGATTTCCCCATAAGAATACAAGCTGCAATGTCCTGTTGAGAACTGTTAAAGCATAAGAAACACATTTGTCTCAACCATCTGTAAATGATAATTTTTGGGTGACTTGGGGAAGTTAGAAATTTAAATATGATCTGGATGTTAGATTTACTGAGAAAGTTTACTGAAATGGAGAAAGGGGAAATAATTGGCTGGGAAAAAAAGTTTGCAAAACAGAATATGTAGTATATATGGTAGGGTCTTGCTTCTCTGTAAATATAAAAGAGTGAATATAATAACAAATTAAATAATAAATAAACTTACTAATAAATATACATATATAACATGATGACATACTACACACACACACACACACACACACACATACACACACACATATACACAGAAGGGCATCCACGAGAGTGTTCATGATGAGCTCTCTAGGCTGATAGAAATGTAATGATTACATTTATTTATTTTACCCACCTCACTGACTAGGGGATCTGCCCATCGCTGCACACCTCCATACCCCCATGATGCAGTCAGGTCTCTTTATGCATTTACTGTAGCGGCATAAATATGGTGTCATTGTCCAGAAAAGTCCTCGCCTTCCTGCCATCCCATCCAAAGCTTTTCTAGACCCGCGCTGCGGGCCATGTGCGTTGTTCCTGGGATTCTTCGTCCATCCTCCCCAGCTCACATTTCGCTCTGCCCAGCAGTGCACGAGGTCACTCACAGAGCTGCGATGTGGCAGAGAGAACACAGGTTTGCATCAAGACAGCCTGGTGTCAGGTCCAAACTGTACATTGCTTAACCGTTGGATTTTAGGGAAGTTGTATAATCTCTATAGTCTCCGCCCATTCCAGATCATGATAATAATGACAATAATTGACCCAGTTAATGATCTTGTTTTAAGAAAAGACATGGAAAAAATATCGCGAGGTGACAAGGTATCACGTGCACACGTGTGAGGGATGATCACCAAAAACTGTCGAATGACAGCCGAAGCCGTATTCGCAGACTTACTGCGTGAACTGGAACAATTCTCCTTCCCTCTGCGCTTCAGTTTCGGACCTAGAGCTTGGGTTCTTAGCCTGGGACCCTCAGAGGGGCTTCAGGAGAGCCCTGGCGCCTCTGAGGCTGTACGCGGAACTGTGCCTGGGGGCACAGTTTTCCAGGTTGAGGATTCAGTTTTCATGGAGTTCTCAGAAAGGTTTGAGACCCAAGGAAAGTTAAGAAACCTGAGCCAAATGCTAATGAAGTTTTTTTCTTAGTTTTTACGGAAAGTTTGTGTCTCTAGGAGCTTTAGCCCTATATGTGCTTGTAGAAGGCACAGAAGTACATTTCGCAAGACCAGAAAGGGACTCGCACAGATGAGGAAACTGAATCCTGGGAGGGTGAGGTCAGGTACCAGATGTTAAGAGCTGGCAGGTAACTCTGGAAGCCTACCAGAGACCAAATGAGAAGGGTAATCAGAGTCGCAGATCATTTCCTCCTTAGATTTTAAAATCAGGGTGGGGTGGCCAATAGCAAATACAGAGAAAAATCCTGCCCTGAAAAGAGAAGCCATTTAGTTTTAAAAAATCTCGACTTGGGTTGAAATTTTGTAGTTCCCTGCCTACAGGCACTGTGCGAGAAGCCAAGGACTCAGAGACACATAAGGTTTTGAGTGGCCCCCAGATTAATGGAGAGGCAGTCTTGCAGTCAATTGACTATAAAACCAGTGAGGATTTAGAGGAGCCAGAGTCAGATTTGGCTGGATGTTCTATTTGGTTATTAAGTATTGAATGGAATGAGTTGAATGAAGGCCTGCAGATGCTTTCTGCATATATTGTTACAGCATTGGTGTAGTGTCCGGGATAGCAGTCCCCTGCTGAGTAGTTTGGATCCATGATCTTATATAATTCTTACAACATTCTTGCAAAGTAGATTTATAATCCCTATTTAAAGTAGAGGAACAGATGGCTCGGAGAAGCAGAGTAATCACTTTTGGTGACAAACAGAGAGAAATGTTTCCAAGCTGCTTTACTTCTCACTGGTACCTCTAGATCTTTCTTCTTCCTTCTTCTCTGTTCTCTCCCTGTGGCCCAACGAAACTGCCCAGTGGGTCTGCCCTGGGAAGGGTACTGGGGTCCTGGTCTGTCTGGCTCCTGATAACTCGGCACCAATGCTGCTCCAGAAGAAGACTCTAGAACAGAGGAGCCTGATCGAGGTTTGGGCCAGATGATAAGGTCGTACTATTCCTGAGCTCACACTTGGGATTGTTTTTCCGATGAGCCTCAGGAAAACAAATCCAGAGCTCAGAAGTAAAATGAAAGCAGAGACATCCCGTGAGCATCTCACCTGCTTCAGACTCAGGTAGCTAGCTCGGACCCGTATTGTCATCATGGCGCACAGCTGACGCTTTGGCCTGTGGTGGGCCCGGGAGGGTGATCTTCCTTAGAGCAGCCTGATCCTAGACTAGCAGACTGTGTTCTTCACCCGGTGCCCACCTCAGCCATGCCTGAGGCCTGGGGAGAGGTCGACAGGACAAGTCCCTGACTTTGTGGACCCCACTAACTGGCAAGACGGTGGCGCCCACAGAGGTGTCGCTGCTAAGTCTTGGCGAGGCGATGCGAAGTCCACGCGCTTTGGCCGGGCAGTCAACACTTTCTACGGCCTGACTTCGATTCGCTCGCTCACTCCTGTCCTCCGCGTGTGGAGTGCTGCCTTCAGTGAGCTGCTCACCATTCCCTGTGCAAACGGGGCCTGTGCTCACGCCATTTCCATCCTCATTCAGAGCTCCAGCCCACTCCCTACCACTGCGAATTTGTCAAACTGCTCCGCAGCCTCCAGGACCAGCTTAAAGTCTAGTTTGTACAAAGGGATGCCAGCGCCCCACAGAGGGCCTCCCAGGGGCCCTTCCTCCCTAGGGCTTACTGGGGCAAGTGAGAGGACAGACCACGGCTGCAGGCCGCGTCCGCATGCTGCCCCACGAAGTTACTTAGCCTGCAGGCTGCTGCACTCAGAGGCCTCCTACAAAAGCCTGACTATTGAATCACGAGGAAACCATGAGCAGGAGGAAAAAGGCTCACAGCCAGCGGCAGAGCTGGGAAGTGAGCCGAGAGGGGCCGGGGGCTGACTCCCAGCATAGGGCTCTGTCCCCTTTCTTCGAAGCCTCTGACCAACACATTGCCCCTTTACCCTGCTGCCCTTGAGTCCTGTCTTGTTTCCCTGTGCCTCTGAACCAGTCTGCAGAATTGAGTTGGACATGTAAATCCTGAATCCGAGAAGTGATGAGTTAGTTCTTTGGACATCAACTGCCAAGTGGCCAATTTTCTCATGAAAACCAGAGGATGAACCATTTTAAAGAGATTATTTTCCCCAAAAACAATAATCTGCAACTTAATGTTATAATGTCATTTCTTGACGTAACTGATGGGAACAGCCACTCAGAGAAGTTATTAATTTCCCGCAGTGGGCCGTGATCAGGACCTCACTGTCCGGGATGTCTTTATTCTTTAAGATGAGCATTGGGCTGAAAACTCAAGAGCATCGTGAGGGGGTGTGCTTAACGGCGGGCTGTGTCGAGGGGCACTTTAGCGCAGTCAGGTTTCATTGTGTGGCAGAATCACGTGGCGATTGATTAGAGGTCAGTCTGAAGCACACACAGTAAAATGCATACGGAGTTTTAGGTCAAGCGTTAGCCTGGTCACTTCCTCAGCTGATGCTGTCCTTTTAATCTGGAGGGTAATAGATGTGAGCAACAGGGTCGCTGAGTATCTGCAGCCTACTGATCTACTCCAGGAAATGCCTTTTTCTCTGTCCTGTTTTTTCTTTCGGCGAGGCGGGGCATCTCAGCCTTTGGCATCCTCGGTATTTTGAGCCAGATAACTCTTTATTGCTGAGACGGTCCTGTGTACAGGCAGCTGTTTAGCAGCACGTCCGACCTCTGCCCACTAGATAACAGCAGCACGCTTCAGCTGTGGTAACAAAAAATGTCTTCAGGCCTTCCTCGCCAAGTGTTCCCCGATGGTTAGGAAAAATCACCCCTGGTTGAGAACCATGGCAGCAAGGGAGAGAGCTCTGTCTGTTTCACTGGAGTCCCTTCCAGAGGCAGGAGAGGGACCCAGTGACTTCCCGCCTGTGTCCTAGCTCGAGCATCCCAAAGTTAGTGGCAAGTAAATGTATTTGATTCTTTATGCGTTTAGTTCCAAGTTGAGTCCAAAGGAAAAATGAAAAATTGCTCTGTGGCTTTTTTTTTCTTTTTTTCTTTTTCAATTTAGGAGAAATTGACAATTTTTAAACTTCCTTGTAACTTATGGGAACAAGAGAATGTATCAAATTTCATTCCTATGGGGTGACCATTTGACTTTAAAAAGATAATGTTTAACACTCTGCCTAAAACTGTGCCATTAAGCAGGGAAATAGATTCCAGTACACAATCACCTCTGATATGACTCTAAAGTAGTTATTTTAGCCATTTTCCCTGGGCACCCTCACTCCGATATCCAACTTTTCTATTTCTTCTAGCTCCATCTAGGCCTCCATAAGCCTAAACAACGTGTTCGGTTAAAAACCCTGTTCTCCACAGAGATGCTAGGTCTTTTCTCACCGTGACCCTGGCCAGGAGTCTGTATTGCCTCCCACCTAGCTCCGAAAGAGTAGGCTGAGTATGAGCTTCAGGTTTCCAATGACAATTATGTCATTCACAAGTTGCATGCCTTTCAGCAAGACATTTAGCCTTCCTGGGTCAAGGTCATGGTGAATGATGGTGCTTACCAGCTTAAGGCCAAAGGCCTTCCCTGGGAAAACGTACAAAAAATTGTTCACTTTTAGCCTCCACGGCCACCTGGCCTAGTGTCTATGTACTTTCTAGAGGAACACCTTAAATCGTGAAGATAATGAAAAGCATTGAGATGAACTGAGCCCTCATCATAAGTGAGACTGGACATAATGTAAACTTGAACTTAGGTAAAAACACATACATCTTATCAGGGGTAAAACCACAAGAAATTATAAGAAAAGCTTTGAGATACTGCTTATTTTTATTCTTGTGAGAACCCCTCGCCAGAGAGTTGGAAAAAGTAGAACTTGTCTGTTTTACTTTCCTTTCTACTTTTCCTAGGTGTTCTTTCTGCCTGTGATGTTACTTTACTATTTTCTTCTTACTGCTTGAAAAAAAATCTTTATTTTTATTCATGACATTAAACCCATGTTTTTCATGTAAGAACCATCTTTATTGATTGATTTAAATAGAGATTTTTTTCTCCCCCTTTCCTTTCAACAGCTCTACACAAGGCCACTGTCCCTTTTTTTGGATCGACCTCAGAATGGCCTCTTTTTATTAGTTCTACGACTTTCTCTCTAATCTGACCACTTGCTCTATGACTCGTTATATGCGCTCTCCCCACTGCCCACCCCTGTATTTCTCAATTTTTTTTTTTGTCTTTTAAATTTGGTAAACAATTTGAAGATACGGAAAATAGTATAAAAGTCATTTGTGTGCTCAAAACTTACTGAGAAACATGCAAGCTTAAATCGATATCTTTCTAACAAACCCTAAAATTAATATCTCATTGCTCTCCAAAATAAGATAAGAACCTCAGAAAGCTTTGATTTTCCCGTCAGTTTCCTCTTCTGGTCCTCTGTGGTTTTGTCGTCTTATAATCATATCACACTCCAACGTTAACTTCCCCAAGTATTGTGGCTGATAAGATTTTGACATACCGCCATATTTTTATCGTCATCTTTTCTCATGTTACTCCTTGTTGGATGCCGCTCTTCCCCCTGAGTTTATTTTTCTTCTTGCTTTAAGTATACGACTTAGTATTTCTTTCACAGAGAATCTGTGAGTCGTAAACTTGGTCTTATTTCGGGGGGTTCCTTTTCAGCCATTTAATTCCTTTCCATTTTCATGCAGTGAGGCCGGCTCACATACCTGACCTCCAGCACAGTCTGGGCATGTTTTCCATAAGCGCTCGTTCATAAGCCCCAAAGTTGAAGCAGGGCTCACTGAGGACCACTGTTGACTGACTGACTCCACCCCACGGGCATTTCTCTCAGTGTCATCTTAATGATTCATGGCTTGGTTGGATTTCGATCTCTTCTGATTACGACAGTTTATACAACATGTTTAACAAGAAACGCAATCATATTACCTTACAGGAGGTGGCCTGCCAAGTGCCGAGGTATCTCAGCAAGGTCCCGGACCTCTCCTGCGTCCCCGCCCCCAAAGGCCCGGAACGGGACCTTCTGCTCCCCCAGCAGTCTCCGTTGGCCCCCTCACGCTCCAATTACTGCTTGCCTCCAGACTACACCCTGTCCCAAGGGGGGCTGATAATTTGAGTTCGCTTGTCTCTTTCTTCTGCTGTCCTTGGAAAGCCTCTTCCCTCTGCTAGCAGTTTCAGGGATCAATTGTTCTTTGGCAGAGAAAGGGGCCTGATGACAATGAAGAGTTTCCATTTCTTCTTCCTGCAGCTGCTAACTCGACCAAGCAAGCCAGACCGTGCACCGCCACACCAGAGGGGGAGCAGCGTGAGCCCCGGAGGTTCAGTGACGACCTCCCCCGGTCACCTGAGCAAATGGGGCAGGCAGGGGGAGGGGCGGCGTGGGGCTGGGGGCTTCTTCTTCTGAGTGGGCCCATCCGAACAAAACAGACTGTCTTCTCGCAGGGACAGACATCAGACAGCGTGATTCTTTCTGTCCGCATACGAGTAAAGAGAAGTTAACTGATTTACTAATAAACAAGTCAATCTGTAAATTTCTGAGGAAGAGCTGATGACATAGAAGAAAGCGTATTTTTATTATTATTATTAAAAAGACAGTAAAATTAGAAGGAAGAGAATATAAGTTCTTTATTGATCGTATTGCTTTTTTTCGTTTATCACTGTTATTCACATATTTTTTCAAACCTTTTTTCAAAGAAGTTGGAGAGTTTTGAAGCTTCACTTATTTTCCAGGCATTTTGTGGATTGTTTTTTCCTTCAAACAGTAACTTCAGCACCAGCCGAGGTGAATCAGAACCAAATTTGCTTAACACGTGCAATGACAAAGAGTGAAATCGACATGTATCTCCTCTGAAGGGAGGGATGGTCACTTTGGCTCTCTCCCGGTTCCCAAATACTTCATCTCCTGCTCTTCTTCTCACTGTGTTTATCCCAGAACATTCTGGATGAAGGGTATGGGAGAGTATGTGACCCAATGTACTTCCAACCAAGTGGTGAGGTATGAGCAATCTGACGGGCCTCAGCAACTCTCTAGAGCTCCTCTTCCCTGGGGCAAAGGTGCTGAAGGCTGAACTCGAAACTGAGGAGGAAAGGAAATCCTAATGTAAATATGACTTCTCAATTACAGTTCGTTTGCCTTTCCCTGCTTCTCTCTCATAAACACATGCATATTCACTTAAAGCAGTCTTGCGTTCCAGAAGTGAAGACATTCTTAAGAAAGGAAAGTTTAAAAATTCTACATCCAGTTACCTTTGTCCTCATTGCAGTGTTACTGTTGGTGAGCATCTCAGTGATTAATGAAGTTTTTCTAGACTGGAAGGGGGACTTTACCCCTATGCTAATAACATTATCCACCTACAATCTTGGTTTTAGAATAAAAATAGTACTGAGAAAAAATATGCAAGTGCATGCAGATTTTTTTAAAGCTCACTGCTTTTGGATGTATTAAGGATTTGTGTAATCTTGTGTTACTGTATAGACTTCACTCTTTTGCAATTGCTAAGTCAAAATTGTCCTTTTGCACTTGAATCTGACCTCTTGACGTTCATAAATGGGCTGCAAAATAGGAATCATACTTTTCAGAGTGCCATAAGTTATATTTTCAAAGAGTGACTTGTAGAGTGGCAGCCTCTCACTGTTCAATTACAAACTACCACCACTCCTGGAGATATCCTGGATCTCTTGTGGACCTCGGGGATGGCAAAAGTTTCTAGATGGCAGTTACCACTTTTGTTTTTAATCTTATTCCAAGGAAGACACCAAATTACATGGCTCATAGGGGAAGAGAGTCTCCTTGCAGCTTTGTGGCAATAATGAGAACCCTATAGATTATGCTTACTTCCTAGCTGATGATCACACATAGGAAAAACATGGCAAAATTGATCTTTTCCTCTCAACCTAAGCCCTAGACACATTTCCCTGGGGAAACCAGTGCTTATTAAGAAGTCAACCAATTGTCTTCCACCTTTAATGGAAATTTGCATATTTCGATAGCTACCACTAGCTGTATACTGGACTACATTTCCCAGATTCCCTTGCATTAGTTGTGACTCTGTGATTGAACTCTAGTTAATAAAATTATGACAGCCACTTCCAGGCATGGCCCATTAAGCCTCTCATTTTTGCTCCTCCATACCTTTTTACCTTTAAGGCTGACTGGAGTTGGGACCCACCTCCCCAAGGGTAACTTTGTAGCACCATGTTACCAGTTGCAGAGCTGTTGTCATCTTGGAGTCCTTGAGTGACCTCATGGAGCAGAGCTCCTCCCAGACATGGAACAACCCTGGGCCATTAGAAATAAACTGTAATTATGTTGAGTGTCACATATATGTTCCTTTGTGTTACCTCAGCCTAGTTTATAGAAAAAAAATATAGACTTTAGTGGTACCTTCAGATTAATTTGTATTTTATTATTGTATCTTTCAAGATACAATAAAACTAGCTGTCCAGTGGTGGGACTCTGATGACTGATGTGAAAGGGAGGTTCTCTGGCTTTGAAGTTTTGTGCCCATCAATAAACAACCATAAATAAAATACTAGAAGCCTAGAGACAGCACATCTAACATCCAATTTACAGAAAATTTTAACCTCCATTTACAGATGAATCAGCTGAAAATTAGGGAAGTTGGATAATTTTCTAACTGTTCATGCTGACTTCAGATGGGGCTGATGCAGGAATGCACTCTCAGCTTTTCATAAGTCTTGCCTGGTGAGGGAGGGGTCTCGTTTGAAAACATTACTTTCTAATTCCCTTTCCAAGTGGCAGTGTTCATTTCTGGAATCTGGGGACCTGGACTGTCACCAGCATGTACCCCCATGCCCAGGGAGATGAGTGAACATTGGGCTATAGTCAGGAGCAATGTCTTTGAGGGTTTCCTTTCAGATTAAAGATACAGTGACCAGGACTAAATCGCCACATTCAAATGGGAACAATGGAGTGCCGACATGCATGGGCAAAGGAGCAAGAGATTAAGGGGAGCTGGTTCGTGAGATATGGGGGAGTTAGGTGGGCCACGGGAGCAGGGAAGACGAGGGTCCCGATGGTGCAGAGCCGGGTCCTGTCAACTACTGCAGAGGTAGAGTCTGTGTCATAGTCTGTCATAAAGAGAATTATTTTAACGTAGTAACCTTTTGCCACATGAACTTTATTGGACTAAACCAATTTTATTTTGTTGTTGTTAGCCCAAGATCAAAGTAGAGCAAGTGACTTCTTTTCCTTCCTTCCTTCCTTCCTTCCTTCCTTCCTTCCTTCCTTCCTTCCTTCCTTCTTCCTCTCTTACTTATTGGGCACATCCTACATGATAGACATCACATGGAAAACAATGTGGTTGAAAGAATAAGACTCACTCCCTGTCCCCAAGGTGTTCACCATCTCCTGGGGAAGAGTGACGTGAAAACAGATGACGACTCCCTGCGGTAAGCTGCAAGGAACAGGGCAGCAAGGAAGCAAAGAGGAAAGGCGTCTAAATCTGACTCAAGGCTGTTCTTTCTCGATCCTCGACACGCGCCTCTCCGATTCAGACGGCAGCCCCTCCGTCGCCTCTGTGTGTTCTGTAACTCTGACACGGGTGAGGAACAAAAAAAATCTTGAAATGAATCAGGCCCTTATGGAAACCTCTGCTCTAAGGAAACGTTAAAGAGTTCAGCCCCCCAAGTCTTCTGCCCTGGAAACCCTCCTCGCAACGCTGGACGAGGACCGCTCTCCCACTCAGAGCCATGTCCTATTTGAGTTTGGTAACACAGAGCCAGAATCAGTCTGGTGTTTCTCACTTTACAAAATCTCATCTGTCAAGAGATGCCAAAGGCACCGCTCACAATCAAATGTACCCCAAGGCCATCAACATTTAAAAACAGGCCATTGTTTACTAAGTCCTGTCAACCCAAATCGGGTATTTCTTGCCTTTGTTTGTTTGAGGAAAATGTTATTTTGCTCTCTCTAACCACCCACCCTGCAGAAAAGGAGAAAGTGTTTAAACAAACAAATTTCACAAAATAGTCCTCTTCCTTTAGATGAGGGAGGACAGGCGCTCCTCACTATTATATGTAAAATCGACTGAGTCAATAGAATGAATAAACTGTGAATGCAGATAGCCGCTTTAACCAAACACACATGCTTTAAAACGCTCGTCGCAAAGAGTCTGTGAGGACTTTAATCTGTTTTAATGATGCTGTGTAAACTATAAAACCATTTTTAAGATAGTTCATCTTATTTATTTCGTACCACAACCTGGTGAGGTGGGTAAAATTATTTTGCATTTTATGGATAACCATGGCGTTCAGAGGAGTTTAAAAGCTGTCCAAGCTTACATAGGCAGAAGGGAGATGGGCTGTGGCTGAATTTAGCTTAGTCCAACTCCAAGCTCCATGGATTTTTTTTTTTTTTTTACTAGTCTAGCGTTTTTTATCTACTATCCTCCCTCTCCCCAGATTTGGAGAGCCAGGGCCATCTGGAGAGGCAGTGTGGGGCTGAGGACGGAATGGGCAAATAGAGATGAAGGAGACTTCGAGTCTCAACCTAACTCCATGTTCATTCACTCCATGTGGCCTTTGGGACTGAGTTGTCCAAAACTAAGACACGTTTGGATTAGACCTGCAGTGCACAGAATAATCCACACACAAACCCATGTCAAGTGTCACCACAAAGAAGGAACCTCAACCATCAGAAAACAGAGAAAGGACAACTCTGAAAGGACCAGCCTTGATTTCTACAGATGCGGTGCAGCTGCTCGAAGGCGCCGGTTCCCACAAGGCTCCAGGTACCTGCCTGCTGCATGCTCCAGAGAGCTTGGCTTTGCGACCACTGAAAATGGAGAACTCACCCTTCATGGAAACCCTGAAACCTCCATCTTTCAGCTCCCTGTGTACAGTGTAGAAATTTAAAATTAAAAGTAAAAACATTAAAACCATAACAGATTATTTTAATTTTAGATTTCTCAACCTCTGCACTATTGGCATTTGGAGAATGGATAATTTTTCATTGTGGAGGCTGTTTAGTATCTGTGGCTTCTACCCACTAGATTCCAGTAGCACCTCCAGTTGTGACAACCAAAAATGTCTCCGGACATTACCAGACGTCCCCGTGGGTACCAAATCACAAACTGTTGAAAACCATTGTTTTAGTGATTCTTGAGAGAGGACCCTTCTTTTCTTTTTGTTTCTCTTAACGATCTGGAAGACATTAAAAATATCACATGCTTTAGACTTTGTTCGGGAGGCAGATTTTGGATTCCTTATAGTTTCCATGTGATCCCCTCCCTCTATTAGGGTAATCAATCAAGAGTTACATTTTTTTTAATTGGTAGGGGATGTCAAGGTTGTTTTTCTTTGCAGACCTTCAGAAAATATGCTGTGGACATAGACTGTGGAGTAGAAGTATTTGAACATGAGTCTTGAGACTACCATTTTTTTTTTTTTAATTGAGCAATCTTCAAGGTATCTCTCTGGATAGACATCCTCTTATCTAACCCTTTGAAGAGTTGTTGTGAATTGTAAATGAAGCAATATGTATGTGTCACATGCAGTGTTGCCAGATGTAGCAAATAGAAGTATAGGTCATTCCATTAAATTAGAATTTAAGATTGACCACTTTTTATCATAAGTATGTTCCGTGCAACATTTAATGACCTTCGTTTGATAGTATAATTGGTCAGTGGTAGCTATTATAACCGTGAACTTAGAACTGGAGAGAGCCAGCTGACAAAACCATGTGCGGCTCCTATTTTTAAAGCAAATGGACGTTTCAACCAACCAGGACAAGAGACATCTGGAATCTTCTAAAGAATCAGTTACAAATACTTCGAACCTCTCACAATCTCATATTCTTTATTTTCCCCCTCATAATTCAGAAGCTTTACTAGTCAAGCATCGTAGCTTCTACTTAATTTTGCTCCTTTGTGGTTCCTCACATCTAAAAAGATATAGAGACAAATAACCAAGAAACAACCTGCCAAATAGTCTGAGATATGAATAAAATCTAAGTTCTTATAGAGACTCAGAAAGAGCTCCATTCAAATCCCCATCTGTCACCTTCTAACAGGGTGAGTTTCGAAGAGTGGCAGAATCGCTCTGACCTCAGTTTCCTCATCTGTAGGGTAGTATCGACAACTCAACAGGACTGCTGTGAAGGCAGAATGAGCTCATAGAGTTGATCAGAATTTCCTAAATAATGCTTGTGAGTTAGTTGCCTTTTTTCTTTGCTTTTCTTTCATTCCTTTTTCTACTCTCTATCAACTAATTTTGATTTTTAACCCCTTTAAAAAGAAATAGTTGGCTACAACTAAAAGATAGAAGAGATAGAATATCATAACTCATGGGTTAAAAAATAATTAGGGAGAATCGACAGCTTGTTTATCAATTTTCAGATCTGGTTTAAATCTTGCTGCATCCTCTTACTAACTGGTTAGTTTTGGGCAAAGTACTGAGCTTGTTTGAGCTGTTTCATTTTTGGACGATGTTCACAAAATGTTTGCTTCTCGTGATCTCTGCAAGAATTAAATAGATAATATATGGAGGTTCTTTATAAATTATAATTGGCACACAAATGTTGGCCATGAATATTACTTTTTATCAAAAAAAGTAAATCGTATCTCTGACTTTACAGAATCATCACCCAGTTAAGTTTTGGTTTCAACGTGAGCTTTGAAGCACAGCTATGCAAGAAATTTATAGTTGCCTGTGTAATATTAATTCCCTCCTTTGTTTTACTAATAAATACCTAACTTTATTCATTGTGGCAATACACACAGTTAAAAGATTGCATTTCTCAACGTACTTTGCTGCTATATGTGGCCAACGAGATATATATGAATCATGGCTAGTCAAGGCCTTGGAGGAGTGGGCAGATCTCCCCCAGAAGGTTTTGGGGCTGATTCCACTGAGAAAAGTAAAAATCTGTGTGTCTCTTTCTTCCTTCCTGCTGCCTGGAATGTGAATGAGATGGTTAGGATTGCAGCTGACATCTTATGACCATGAAGTTATCTTGAGAAGAAAGCTGTGTGCTAAGAAAGTAGAAAATAAAATGAGAATTAGACTAAGTTTCTGATGACCCTGGAGCTAGCATACCCACCCGAACTACTTACTTTTCCTATGTAATATATAAATAAACAAACAAAATTTATACCTTGCTGAACCTCCTTAAATTTTTTGTTGGTTTTGTTATATGCAGCCAAACTTATTCTTAGGCAGCATGCTAAAAAAATACTGTTATACGCATCCCTTTAATTCCCTTTCAAGCAAGGTTTACCCGAAAGAATTGAGAACTTTTGTTCACACAAAAACCTACACATAGATGTGCAGCTTTATTCGTAATTGACAAACTTGGAAGCAACCAGTATGTCCTCTCGTAGGTGGATGGATAAATAAACTGGTGCATCCAAACAGTAGGCTATAAATCAGGGTTTAAAAAAAAAAAAAAGAGCTATCAAGCCATAAAAAAACATGGAGCAAACCTAATCGCATTGTTAAATGATAGAAGCCAATCTTGACAAGGCTACATACTATATGATTCTAACTATATGACCTTATGGAAAAGACAAAACTCTGGAGAAAATTAAAAGATCAATGGTGACCAGGAGTTGGAGGGAGGGAGGGATGGATATGCAGAGCACAGAAGATTTTTAGGACAGCGGAACTACTATGTTTGGTGCTATAATGGTGGATACATGTCTTTACGCATGTGTCCAAATCCACAGGAGTGAACCCTAATGTGAACTGGGACTCTGGGTGATAATGCAGGTTCATCAGTTGTAACAGTGCAGGTCCATCAGTTATGACAAGTTCACCGCTGCGGTGGGTGATATTGATCATGAGGGAGGCTATTCATGTGTGGGGGCAGGGGACATAGGGGAAATCTCTCTGGTTTCCCCTCAATCTTGCTGCAAATCTAAAACTGCTTTAAAGAAATATAGTCTGAGCTGAAAAATATTTCAAAAGAGGACTCTAGAAAAAAATACTTCACTCCTTCAACGCAGAACCTATGAACCTGAGCTATAGCGACTCCACGTGCTTCAGGTAACTCTTTTCCATCTCTTTGTTCGCATCTGTTTCTCATCTGTGAGCAGCAGCTCTTCTCTCGTGTGTCAGTGCCAGGGCCATGACTGAAGCTGTTGCTTGGGCAGAGGGGAGGTTCTCCCTCTCAGCCATGCGTGACATGCCGCTTGGGATACATGGTAATGAACGCGGAGCACTGCTTCGTGTTTTTACTGTGGCATGGTGGACTCCCTAGTAAGTCATGCTCTGTGGGAACCACTGTGTAAGTGCTTAAAGAATCCTTATTCATCTCTGGTGGCTTATCCAAAGTTGATCACCATGAATTGGTGTCCAATAAATTTTATGTGTTGTATGTAAGGAGAATACTACTTCGTATATTCAAACTTGGAATTTTCTTACAGTTTTAGAAAAGTATTACCATGGTTGTATTTCTTAAGACCTCTCAGAATAGAATAAAGAAGTAGCTAATTCGGACCCTGAATATATTCTTGTTTTAGCTGTCGGGAGGGAAAAAGTCCAAAATCTTAGCAGCCTCTATGTTGGAGGCCCGTTACTGGACGCTCTTTCTGGAATCCATGAGTTCTCGGAACTATGTAGGTAGGGATAGAAAATATTTACCTATTACATGTTAAATAATTAATAGTCATGTAATTAAATGTTGCCGATGTTACCAGCGTAAACCCCTTTTCAGAATCTTCTATGAATGGACACACCCGAGCTCACCACAGACATTTCGGCTCTGACGTCTGTCCTCAAGGCCCCACTTCTGCCTTCTGCATGTTCCTCTCGGCTCTCTCACACACCGTCATCTCGGGTGCCTACTTCTTCAGCCCGACCGCGAGTCCTAACCCAAGCCCTGGCTTGTTCTCGAGGCCCCTCCTGTGGTAGCTCCAGAACCATCCCTTTCTCTCTAATTCTCTCTCCTAACCCTCTTTATCACTCATTCGCCATGTTTACGTATTTTTAATTATATCATAAGTTATCTTGTTCTGAAATGATTATTTACCTCAGTCATAATTTTATGTTCTTTCAAGACAAGGATGTACCTTCAAGAACTATGTGTAAAAGGAAGCCTACTTGTCTTGTTTTCAAGTGACACATAGCAAGTAGTTTATTCATCTGAATGAAAGAAAAAAAATCAAGTGTGGCATTCGCATTCTGGAAAGGGCTGTTCTAAATTCATACTTTAAGAGACCCAAGCCACGTCATACCAAACATGCTAAAATATACCTAATCTCAATTAAATATTGTGCACATATGCATAGTTATATATGGATAGCCCTACACATATACACATATATGCCTATATATATATATATATATGAACTGAGTTCTAGATCCCAAGGTAACATAGCGGTTCTGTTTTACAGATATTTAACTGTGACAGTATTATTTTCAATTTTCCAGTTTTCTTCTTTATTTTAGAGCCATAATGGAGGCTGTACCTGAGCCTCGAGTGTCTAAGGGACAAAGTAGATGTTTGTCAGGAGCTGGATGGGTGCAGAGTGATTCCCGACACTCACTCACGGTTTCACACCAGCAGCCTGGCCTCACTGGAGGGAGAACATCTTTGGGGAATGTTGGTTGTGTTGACACAGACCTTAGGTTACATCTTTCACTGCTGTTTCCACTTGTCCTGATTTTTCCTAGCGTCCTCTTTTGCTCTGAGATCTTCCAGGATTTTTCACACCACTTAGGAGATTTGGAGATGGAAATTTTGAGTAAAATGTGTTCGCTCGTTTTCATGTTATGCAAGAGTAAAAACAAAAAGCCTCAAACTCAATTTAGGACAGAGTGGGCCGGGGTGGAGTGGCGCCCATGCACAAGGAAAACTCCAAAGTGCTAAATTGCAAAAAAAACAAAACTCTCCTTGGGTTTAATTTTTGGTGTGGGAGATTCTCTGGAGGGATTTTGGAAAAAGTGACGGAATTTTAAAGCAAACGAGAGCCATCAACATGCATCCTTGCTAACGTGGACCTTCAGCGACAGACCCGTTCCACGTTTACATTGACAAGTGAAGGACGTTACTGGGACTGGAAGTTGCTGCTGGTGGTTTCCTAGGGTATCATGAAACGATTTTAGGGATTTTATCTCCATGTTCTCCACTAACACCACTGCGTCCTCTTCAATGCCTCCGTAACACATACCTCGATTTTACATTTTTATTTTTTCCAAAATAATGCTCTAAACTTGGTTAACCCCCTTAGAGACAATTATAAAATTTCCAGGCCGAGGGGAAAGAACCTTATAAAGTTTATCCCATGAAAGACAGTTCAGAATGGCTTTGCTACAGTGGCTAAGCATCTACGTATAAATTACATGCAGGTCGAACTACATGGACACTTTCCCCATTCCTCCCCGTCTTCCTTTACATCTCCTGATGGATGCTTAGGAAATTATCTTGTGCTTTCAGCCATATTCTTTTCAATCTTGCTTCGTTCCTCTGCACATCCGTTTCATTTTCTATCGTACGTCTCCTGCTTCTCTAGTTTTGTGGACATCTCTGAGTTAAATGATGAGAAGAAACAAAAACTAGAATAGAAAAGTACCCGTATGGTCTCTTGTCCAAATCAGGTCAATATCCATGAAAATGTGAATGCCAATGCAACAATAAGAGGCTTTGCGAGGCAAAACCAATAAAAGGTCAGAGTAGCTGCTGGTGTGGACGGTGAGTACTTTCAGAGACCGCAGAGCCCGCAGGGCTAGCAGGACCAGAACACGTTCCTGGAGCTGAGAAAAGGGAGAAACCTGAACTACTTCTTGAAGGATCAGCTGCATGTGCACTGTACACTCAGTTCATCTTAGTATTTTGGGCCTGAGTTTCTTTGTCTGAAAAGAGATGATTCATGAGGAACTATGGAAGATTAGTTGAACAGCGTGCATTGTGCAAATAGTGCAGTCCCTACTCTACAGTATGGGCTTACTAATTAACAGGGTCATTATTATTATTTTATCTTAGCTGGAGCACATCCTAAGAATAAAAGGTGTCTGTGTGTAAATCGAAATGTGCTTAAGTTATTTTTATATCATCAGCGTATCATTGCCTGAGGGCAAAACATAGATCCTCATCCACTCCCTTTATTCATATGGTCAGTTAAGAGCTGGATCTAAGTGACTGGTCCACTAATTATTTTCCCCTAATGCTGGAGGTTCCCAAAAAACTGTACACACATTTCACATGTTCGTGTGACATCAGTTCATTTCTAAATTATATTACCGAGAAAGTGGCTGCTATTAAAGTTACAAAAAGTGCATGTCAGATTATTTCAGTTATTTTGAGGCCGCTGAAAAAATAATAAATGCCTGCGCAACTTGAAATTCCAGAAGATAATGCTATTTCTCTCCTTATCCTGACCGTAGAGAAGTGATTGAAGCTGTAAAAAGACTGACATTCTGTATCTGGAAAAAATAGTGAGCCTCACTGAACTGTATCACAAAGTAGGACAATCAGAAACAATTTGATGTTGTTGAAGGAAGGGAAAGAGGGAGGGAGAAAGGAAGAGAGAGAGAGAAAGGGAGAGAGGGAGAGAGAGAGAGAGAGAGAGGTGACTGAATGTGTTTTTAATTAGCAGCTGCAGCAGGGGAGAGATCTTAACTGCTGGAACTGGACATTCTGAGACGTGGTCGGGGAAAAGAAGTCAGGTTTCCTCTTTGCCTGAGGGCAAAACATTGGCAGTAGAAGCAGAGTGTGGGTTCAGGTTCTTGAAATCCAAGGCAACGATGGCTTGGAGTTTATCTAGATCAGAGGTGAAAGGTTGAGGTTAGTATGGAATCTGGCACTTGAAATTTTTATTGCATTGGCAATTTGGAGTGATAGTTCCTTCAGCGTTCCAGAGGAAGGTCTCCTGAACAATTATAACATATCCAATCATCCAAACAATAAGCAAATCCCAACAGCTTGGATAACAACTCTAGGGGAGGTCGGAATTTGACATTTGCATCTCTCGAGTCCGTCCAGCTCCCTTCCTCCCTTCTTTCATCCCTCCCTCTCTCCGCCATTCTCTCCCTCCCTCCCTTCCTTGCTCATAACGTTTTCATGCTGTGAGATATATAGTTAAAGGTGCACTAAATACATATGCAAGGTTTAATAAGTGATTACAAAGGTAAAATCTTGTGACAACAACACCCAGATCAAGAAATAGAACATGTATAGAATCTCAGAAACTCCGCATCTGCCTTTCTTTGACCAATCACAACCTCCTCACCTACTGGGGTAACCATTGTGCGGCCACAGTCATAAGCATTTTGTTTTATTTTGTTCTGTTTTCTTGAGGAGCTTTATCAACGTGTTCATTTTTCAGCGTTGTATTTGGAGAGGTACCTATGTTGCTGCATGTAGCTGATGTTCATTTGTTTTATTTTTGTGTGTAGACCCCCCCGGTATGAATATACCACAATGTATTTAGCCATCCTAATGATGGTGGATATCGGGTGTTTCCAGCATGGGTCGTTGCGGATATGCTTTTGCGCATCCTGTGTGGTACGTGCACGAGCCTTTCTCTGCACTTGCATTGGAAAGACTGACTCTAGGGGATGAGAATCTCCAGTTTTAGGACATAATGTCAAACTGTTTTCATAAGCGATGTGTCACTTTACACTCCAACCAGCAGTGAATGAGAGTTATTTCACGTCTTACCAGAGTTGATAATTTCCAACTTTAAAAATTGTTGGCGTTCTGGTTTGTATCATGGTTTTGGTATTCATTATTACTTTGACAGTTAATATATTGACAATATTCATTACTACCACCAAGGTTGAACACCTTTTCATGAGTTTAATGCCAATTTGGAAGGATTACTTTATATCTTTTGACCGTTTTTGCATGTTGTCTATCTTTTTCTTGAGAAGTTATTTAACAATTTACATATTCTGTTTACCAGTCGTATATGCTATAAATGCTATTTCTATTCTGTGGCTTAAATTTTCACTCTTTTTATGTTGTCTCTTAATCTATGATTTTTATAGTTTTTTGTTTTTAATACAGTTCAATTATTAGTCTTATCATTACTAAGATAAATTTTTATCTTCTTTATTCTAAGATCCTTAAGATATTCACTTATGTTATAATTAAAATATTTTTATGGTTTTCTCTCTCTTTTGTTGGTCTTTATTGAAAAGACCATACTTACCTAAACAAGATAAAATTATACCTCTATAGCAGTTCAAATGTTGACATGTACATGATTCTATTTCTGTGTCGTTAGGTTATTGACTTAGTGGTTCACCTTGTATCGATACCACATTGTCTTAACTACTATAACTTCACAAAAAATATTGATTTTCTTTAAAGCAAATACTCTCAATCTGTTTTTTTTTTTTTTTTTTTTTAAGGATGACTTTGTTACTCTTATCTTTCTGCTTTTCCACATACACCGAGAAACAAATACACACTCCTATTTAGGGATTTTGTTTGGCATTACATTGACTATATAAACCAGTTTGTGAAGAATTGACATCTTTAAAAAATTAAATCTTCCAAATATCATAAACGTAGTCTAAACTTCTAATTACTTAAGGCTTCTGCAATACCTTTTACCTAAGTTTTATAATTTTTTTATAAAAGTTTTGTATATCTTTTGCAAGATTTATTTCCAGACATTTACTATATTATGATGCTACTATAAATTATGTAATTTAAATTTTTCATTTTTTATTGCTTTATTGCAGGTAACATATACACATATGTAATATATACATATGATAAAAACCATATAATGGTTTATAGTGGATAAATGTTTCTGTTGAATTCCAGAAACTTTTGTTTGTTATAAATTATCTAAAGATTCTTTTAGATTTCCATATATGCAATTATTTCACTAGCAACAATGATAGTTTTGTTCTGGTCTTATGTTTAACGTTTGCATGTCTTTCTATTGCTTTATAACACTGTTTATGAGATTCAGTACAATGTTGAAAAAATAGTGATAATAGCAGCCAACCTTGTCTTGGTAAGAAATGCAGAGGAGATAATGCTAAGAAACAATCACTAATTATGGTATTTGCAGCAGAGTTTTTATTAATATAAACCTTCTTTAAAATTAATGATATTCTCTTCAACTTCTATTGCTAAGATATCTTAATAAGAAATTGTTTTTGATGAATTGTACCCAATGTCTGGTTGGTTTGTATGTTTTTTTGTTTGTTTGTTTTTGCTTTTTAAAAATTTTTTTAGGAGGTGCTGGCTTTACTGATTACTGAGAGAGATGTGTTCAAATCTTTCTCTAAGATTGTGTATTTACTTATTCTGGTAATTTTGTCAATTTTAACAAGATATATTTTAAAATTTTATTATTGAAAACATACAGATTTGGAATTATTATATTTTTTCAGTAAATGGAAAAAAATTTTCATTATGAAGTGACTCAATTCATATTTTATACACTTATTACATTTATATATCAGACTATATACTTGGATTTATCTTTCATATCATTTTGACTTTTTCATTTCTTCTGCCATAATTTTTATAGGAAGGTTCTTAATTTTTAAAATAAATTTCCTTTTTTAACTTCTAGTAAATAAATATCCTGTTTTTATGATCTTAGTAATTACCATCAATATTGATGCATAAATATTGAACTTCTAAAAATCTAAAATTAATATTTTTACCCACCGTTTATACAAATACTTGGACTTTAGATCACATAGATCCTTCTTCATAACTCAAGTATTTTATTTTTGTCTTGTAAACTCTGCAGACATTGCAATTTTTATACAGGCAACATTTGTTTAAATATATTCACATTATTTCCATTTTCTCTGTTTTCATTCCATCTTACATCTCAGATCCTCTATCTATCTAGCTTTGGTTTTCTTTTTCCTGAAATAACATTTTTTTTCAGAATTTCCTTTAGTGAGAATCACCTGGTATGAAATCTACATTTTAATTTTCATGAAAATGTTTTCATCTTTCCCTCATTCCAGAGAAATGTGTTTTCCCACACCCCTGTCCCCTACCCCCCAAACGCACACAAAATGAAATGCCTTTCTCTCAGTTTCTGTTGCTGCCGTTCAGAAGTCAGTTGTTAGTCTAACATTTCTTTAAACGTAACGCTTCCCCACTCTCTCAGCTTCTTATCTCTTTGTTTGTGGTGTTTGGCAGTTTTTCTATAATATGTTTAGGTTGGACTTCCTTTAATTTATCTTATTTTTGATTCACTGAATTTTTTGAATCAATAGATCAATGTCTTTTGTCAGTTCTGGAAAGTTCTAAGCTGTTATATCTTCATCTATTTCCTTTTAGATATCCCATATGTATTCTTCTTCTGGAAGTCTGGTTGGAAATAGTTAATACTCTATGTCACTTAAAATCTATGTCTCATAACTATGTCTATCACATTTTATGTCTGTCTCTCCATGTTTCAATCAGGCAAATGTCTTCTAAATCTGTCTTACAATTTACAAACTATCTTTTCAGCAGTTTTAAATCTGTTGTTAGACCTGATTATTGAGTTTTTAATTTCAAACATTGTCCCTTTATTTCTAGAATTTATATTTTTTGTAAAATATGCTGTGTCATATTTTGACTTTCTATTCTATAGGTACTTTCAAGATTTTCTTTTCATTTATTTAAACAAAATAGAGGTAATTATTTACTATCTTAGGTCTTTGTAAAACTTTTTTTATTGCTTTTTTTCTTCATGGGTTATGGTCTCTTGTTATTTTTAACTGTGAGCTGTTTTGTTTATTTGTGGGCATTCCTGAAGGCTGGGAGGATGGTACATTTCTCCATAGTGAGCTGAGTTTTGCTTCTGCAACTTCAACCTATATGGTTTGAAGATTTTTTTTTTTTTTTTAACAGAATGAATGTAAATTCAGATCATCAGTATGAGCTCTATGTAATGTGTGGTTACATGATCTCAGAGACTGGCTTTCTCAGCACCAAGGCAGCTTTCTCTACGTCCTTTTCAGAGAAAGAAGGACACAGGTTTGTTTTAGGGGATTAAGCAAAGGAGGTTTATTTCTGGTTGGATCCAGATTTATGAACATGTGTTGCCTATTAGAGTCTCCTCATGTGAACGCTTGGACTATGTCTTCTATCCACACACTGTGTTTTAATCTGGTTTTCCCAACATCCTTAGGAAAAAGCAGCTGTGAGGTCCCCTTACCTTTCTGGATTCCTGCCTTTACATAGATTTTGACCAGATGAACTCTTACTATGTTATCAATTCTTTTGTGTTCATAATATAAAAATGTATTTTATGTAGCATTTTAGATATTTTCAGAAGGACGATATATTTAAATAATCTACTACTTAATCTGAAGTTTTTTTTTTTATTTGTAAATCTTAAAAATTTTGGAGTAATGTTGTGGCTTTAGTGATATATAGGGCCAAAGATGGTGGTTACATGTGGATTTCACAGTTTCTAACAATTGAAATCAGAAAGTCATTCACTCTCTTGACTTGTAAGATTTGTTTATAATCTTTGTCTGATAAAAAAAAAGTAGAAATTTATTTTTGATACAAGTAGAGGAAATAAGATAAAATATATAATGAGAAAATTATTAAACACCCAGAGATATCACTGTTTCACTGTTACTATTTTGGTATTATATATACACATGTGTAAATGTGCACATATGTAAATCGTATACATATATGTATACACATATGTGTGTATTTATATTTTTATTTATAGTATTAAACAACATTAATTATGCCCCACATATATTTCTTCCTGATTTAGATATATGTGTAATGTGCCAACGACCTACCGTGGCTTATTTAATTCTTCTATTTTTTAAATTTCTTATAATAAGAAAAAATTAAATTAGTATCTTAGTACCTGAATCTTCGCTCCCATTTATTACTATTTTCTCCTAAAATTTTTTTAGAGAGGGATTGTTGAGAAATTGCTTTTAGATATTTTGGAGGCTCTCGATAGATCATCATATTAATATTTATTCCAGAGACAAGTGGTAATCGTTTATAATCTGGGAATAATAATACTTCCATCACACGGATACGAGGCTGTAAGAATTAAATGTGACAACCTACACGAAAGCCTGGCACATCCTAGGTACCCAAAACCGTGCCCACAGTATTCTATTACTTCAGCTCCTGCTAATGTAGTTGTACGGTTGTCATCAAATCAGTCCTAAGTGATTCGACGTCCAAATGTGTAAACAACCTCTTTTCTTGTCTTAGCCTTGGCCCTCCTAACCTCCTCCCCACCAGCCATTCATCCCTTGCCCTCGCTAATCGTTTAAATATTAGCATGATTTATTTAAATTATTAATTTGAAAATTATTCTTTCTTTCTATATCTCAGAGCCCTATCTTTAGGTTAAAGTTAAATAACATTATTTGATTGTTTAGGATTCTTAACACACGAAAGACTGTATTGTGGATGGCAAAGAATGATGGAAGACGCCAGACAATTTAGGTTATTAGTGACAGCCCCACCGTGACCTGCTAGATGATCTCGGGCAAGTCATCTGTACTGTGGGAGGCCATCTCTCTTGTCCCGGTGACTGCATGGGGTTGTGAGGATCAGGCTCCATCTGGCTGAGAACATGTCCTAAGTGTACCCAGACAGGGTGTGCACATGTGAGGTGCCGTTCATGGGAGCCAGAGTCTAACTTCTGGGAACATGTTTCTGGGCTGTATTCCCAGATGCCTTTTCCTTGGTTTGGTGATTGTGAGCAGAGCCCTTGAGGCTTGAGAAGCTCTGTTAGCACATGAATGCAAGAAGATGAGAGAGAAATCATAATATTTCTTTCTCCATAGGGAACTTCCAGCATCTCTGAGGAAACAGAATTTCTTTTGATCACAAAAGAGCAGAAAAGGATATTAACCATGGAGTGTCCACTAATGAGAGGGTTTCTGTACCCTTGCAGGGGACAAGGCACTTGATCTGGGAGAACAGGCTGGAAGTATCTGGGCGTGCTTACGTGCGAGTCACCGGCCACACCAGCCTTGCCTCGGGCACCAGGTCTTTGGGGGTCTGCACAGTGACTCCCAGTGTCCTCCCAGAGGTCTGGGGAGAATAGACTGGTCTGGAAGCTGTAAAATGAAGTGTGTATCAGGGCCCCTTACAAAGTCCGATGCCTACAGGACCAGGCAGATAGACTTGTGTCAGTCTGGCAAACAGGAGAGCTCGTACTGTGCAGAGAAGGCTGGGCACTATTCAGCTGCTGCCCCTTGCAGCTATTTTGGATACTGAAAAAGTGTGTGTGTGTGTGTGTGTGTGTGTGTGTGTGTGTGCGCGCGCTCTTGCTTAGCAGCAGGGATGGGCCGGGCAGTTAGCACGTGGATGGAAGCAGGGAGGCAGGAGAAGCAGTGGAGAATGATCAGGCTCCTGCATGGCTCCCTGCGCCAGATCCTCCCAGGAGCCGCCTCTGTCTAACCAGGGCCACTACAGTGCAACTAAGAGTTAATATCCTCCCCAGGCCTAAATACGTCTCCCTCTGGGTGTTAGAGGGCAGATTTGTAGAAATAATAAGTTTCTCCAAGCCAAACATAGGCCTCTGTTTCAAAGGGGCTCCCCAGGCCAACCCAATGGGGCCAAAGAAAATACTCCTGAGACCTGGATGCGACCTGGGACTGCCGGCCCGAGCCTTCTCTCCCGAAAGGAAGGAATTCCGCTCGAACCCAGCTTCTAAGGCGATGATCAGCATCGTTTCAAACAGTCATTTTGCGCCCTTCCTTTCCCTCTCCCTTGTCATTTTCCTCCTCCTCCTCCTCTGGAAAAAAGAGTTTTCCTTCTTTTTCCTTCTTTCCTCCTGTCCCCTGATCCTGCATGAATAGCCACAGACCCAGACTGCCTACTGCGAAGTGAGGAGAAGGAAGGAAGAAACAGAAGCTGCTGCTCTGAGACGCCGTGGGATGGGCTTTTTTTTTTTTTTTTTTTTTTTTTTTGCATAGACCAGAAAGGATAAAGCTGGAAATGATTTGCTCTGGGTGACTCTAAGTGTCGCAATCTTTCATATGCTTCAATACTTGGAAATGATCATCAGACTCTTTTCGAATTTTCTTTTGGACCTTCCACTCTAAGGAGATAGCTGCTGATGGCTATGCTGGGACCATGGGGGGTGGCTTTGTTACTGGACTTCTGTCATTTCCTGGAAGAAAAGGAGAGAATTGTCCCCATGACTCTCCTACAGCGGTGGCCAAAGATAAGTTTAGAAACTTTGCTGGAAACTTGGACGGCATTGGCGCTCCCAGGCAACCGTCAGGACGGTGGGATAAATCACAGGTCAGAATGTCATCTCGGACTTTACGCTCTGACCACTGAGACCGCGTCTCTGGTTAGTGCCGAAGAGGGTCCCATGTAGCTTTGTGGAAGTAGCCGAAGCCTAAACACACCTCCTTCTTCCAGATGCTCGGGGCTCTGTTTACAGATTAAATCTCCGGATGTGTACATTCAATGTTCTTATTCGAGGATATTAATGGTCAAATGAACTTGTCTGGTGACGGCTCTGTCACATTAATGTCTGACGGACGGTTCGGATGCGAAAGGTGCGTGAGACGTGCCGAGGGCTCTGAGTGCGTTAGTCAGAGGCTGCAGGGCTGAAATGTGAACTTGTTTAGAGTGAACCCAAATGGAGTAGCTGTAACCCTGCGGGAGTCGAGTCATTTTAAATGCCACAGCCCCCCCCCCCCCCGAGGCGAGGTCTTGATAAATAGAATGAAACGTACACAACATTTACCTTGTGATTTGCAATCTGCCTGATGCAGTCTAGCAGCATTTCTAGGAAGCTTTACAGGTTCGTAATCATTATTGCACAATCTAAAGTCAGCTCAGAGGTCAACGAACTACAGGGCTCTGCTGATACCTCAAGTCTGTTTAAATCTTCCAAAGGTACTTGGCTCATCTCCCGCCTGGAGAAATCAGGAGAGAATTCTCACAGAAGGTGATGGGCGTGGCTAGGCTAAGGAGTGACCTCTTGGATTTCTTGAACCTGTAGTGAACATCCACGCAGTGCCCACCTCTGAGCTAGGTTTTGGTTCTGAAGATTGTACACGGTCTGACTGGGAGGCAAGCCCCACTCACAGAAGCAAATACAGAACCAAATGGGACCATCAAACCTAATGTCCAGGAGTATGGCACAAGACATAGCCAGACATCGAAGGGCCAAGTAAGATTTGTCAATGTTCTCCCCCAAAACAGGTGCACTGGCAGTTTCAAGACAGGATCCTGAGGTGACCTAACTGATAGCATTGTGAGGACCATCTCATGACATTTGAAAGCATTTGGTGTCGCTTCACACATCATCTTGAGCTAGAGTGTGCGGTGCCATGAGTAACTGGAAAAAGGGGTGAAAAGCTGTGGATTCCCCCCCTCTCTCCACCCTGGATCTGCTAGCAAGTGTCTCCTCTTTTGCCTTATACTCTCCATACATCCTACCCATGACCCTGTAGACACGACAGAAGTCACAATGCCAAGGGAAGAGGGACAGCTCTGGGATTCTCCTGTGACTTCTGCTACTTGATTAACACTCACACATCAATAAGCGACCTTTCTTAGCGCCCTGGTAAAACAGAAACCTTCCCTGTCTCACTGGGGACACTCCAGAGTCCAAGAGTCCACCAATCCAAAGCCCTAAGACGGGTAGGAAAAACACTTCTGAGAAAAAGTTTCGTTTTAAGTTTAATAGGAATTGTTATAAAAGCAACCTTATTTTCCCCGAGATCTTGCTTTATAACAACTAGTTGAAAGCCGGCCTGAAATGCATGTGTATATTTAAGCATTTCTAGTCATTTCCAGACTATTTAACTAAATATAGATCTGCTTTAAAAAGATGAACTTTTTGTTTGTTTGTTTTCTAGGAGTAGCATCTTTGTCCCATGGATGTATAAGAAAATAACTAAACTATTTCAGCCCTTCGAAAACCCATTCCAGTTGAAGCAATGCCAGTAAGAATAGAGATACTGGCTTCGTACCCATTTCAGTGGCCTGTAAATCAGCCAACACTTACTGGGCGCCTCTGTGTGCCAAACACTGTGTCGGGTACTAAGGAGAGAGAGGCGACGCAGACGTGGTCGCTGCGCCTTGGAACTACCTTGCTCTTCAAGAGGCCGCTATGGGCATCTCTTCCGTAGGACAAACAGTTCCCCAGAATACACTACCCAGCACCTTTGCAATTCCTGCTCTTTTGTGAGTCATTCTAAAAACATCCAGGCTGGATTGAGCTTGGAAAAAAAAAAAGAAAGAAAGACAGAAAGAAAAATGAGAAGTAAATACATTTGACAATAAATTTTGAGATCGTGAACCTTGGGATTCTTTTTATAATGCCACGTACTTCAAAATCAGGCAGTATTTTTCATTGGACACTGATTTAAAGGTAGCTCAACGAAAACACAGGATTAACTGTAAGTAGTGAGATAGGGAGCCTGAGCCAAGCTTCCAAATAAACACATCAGAGGTTTGGTCTAAAAAAAGACAGAACACAAATAACCTCCTCTTGATGTGCATACAGTTTCATTTAACTGTTCCCGGGTCATGAACTAATTTGCCAGAAAAAGAGGTTAACTTCAGTGCAGCATGGCGGCGCCTCAGGAAACAGGTTTTATGCATGTGGCCTGTGGGCCACTCAAGGCCCAGCTGGTGAGATGGCTCTCGGACAAGCACTTTGGAAAACTCTTGGGTGTAAATGAGTCAGTGGGCAGTGCCTTCGGAAGTCGGAGAATATGGGCCTTAACGAACACACACTTGACTTATACCCAAACGCTGATGTCTCCAAATCAAAGAAGTAGCCTGAATACGATCGTTTTGAGAGGCTGTGTGACCTCGGACAGCCCACTTCCCTCGCTGGACTAGGTGTTCTGCCTGTGAAACAAGGAGATTGGACGAGCGGCTCTTTCAAATCCCATCCACTATATGGAGGCCCCGCCCCAAGGACTCAACATGGGAAGGCTGGCCTCTGCCTCCAGAAGCTTCCGTGTGACGAGAACAGTCAGGTGCCCACAGCGTTAAGAGCTCAGCCACGGAGTGACTTCCATTCACGATCATCTTTCGGGACCGTGAGACCGGAGGGTGGACGGCAGCATTATGTCACCTCCAGGCAAAGACCCAAGTTCTCTTTTAAGGTCACAGGATTTCTCCTCACATTTTACACATCATCAATTGCCGCCCCATCTGACCTAACTCAGTGAGTCTCCTGATTTTAACGTGCGTGGAAGTTACCTGGGGATTTTGTTAAACACACATGGTTCTGGGCCTTGCTCCCAACGATTGTCATTCAGTAGGTCTGGCTGGGGCCACCCCTGGACTAAACTTCAAGAACACTGTTCTAACTGTTCTGAATTTGGGGTCCATCTCCCTCACAGAACTAGTCTCCTGGGGGGCCAGACACCCACCCATTTGATACCACAAGTGAACAGAGAGCTTCGTAAAAGGGACGTGCCAAGTGTTCAATCACAGTCAGTAAGGAAGTGAGTCCCTGAACGAATAAGGCCCATATCACAGGGAAGGTCATTATCACCGTGAACTACCAAACATTCAAGTCTCGTAGAACTCATCAGGCAATGCTTAAGGAGCTAAGGTGAGTGGGAGAAGGGGTCCAAGACAGGCTCCGAAGCTGGGTCTTGGTGGGGCCACCAGAAACAGTAGGCTGCTTGCAAAGGGATGTTTCTTCTCTAGCAAACACATCTGTCCAGAGGGAGTCCCTAAGCCTCCACTATATTTTAAGTTGCATCCTTCAAAATGTCAAAAGTAGGATTACAGTGTAAATGATTGTCAACTCGCTCGTGTCCTCCTGGTACTGTGCTGAGCGTTACGGGGCCGTTTGGGGACTTCGGGCAGCAGGGGCTGGGGGAGGGACAGTCTTTACGTGTAACTGAATAGAGTGAGCTCCAGTGTGTCTTGGGGGGATAAAGCAGTTCACAAGCTGCTACTTTTTTGTGACATAGCTTTTATGGGGGGAGAGCCAGAATATTAAGCTCATTGCTTCCAGATGGGAAGGTTGGACAAGACAGAGAGGACTTGGCTCTGAAAACCTGGACGCCGCGGTGCGATATGGATGTGACATATTGAAGTAATCGAGATAGAAGATCTGGCTTTAGCCAAGGCTGTCAGATAGATACTTTTTTAAACATTACATGGTTTGTAACAAGGTATTGTGTATCCTCCCAGAAACTCTGCAGCCTCAGTCTCTGGGAAGGCAGTTGGTGGGGGGGTGGGCCCCGCGGTGCGGGGTGCGGAGAGTGTGCTTATTTTGCTTGAGTTACTAAAACTCCTTTTATATCCAAAGCATTTGGCATCTCCTGGCCGAGAGTGGCTCAACCAATAGTCTGATGCACTTGTAATGTAGATCGTGCAAGTGACTCGCTAAGTCAGTCTAGGGGCTCGCAAAAGGGGCAGCGTCCTAAGCACCGGAGCAATCATGGCCCAGCGCCTCAAACGAGCCTCGAGCCTCGAATCTGTTTAATAAATCATCTATTTATAGAGTTAACCCAGGGAGAAATCCTCCGGGGTGCCTGGTGGCACCTCTTCCACCAGAGGGCGCCCGATGCCCGCCTCATTCAGTCCCAGGGGCTCTTAATTGACAAGCGGTTTTCAGCGGCCCTGAAGGCCTTCTCCTGCCCTTCCTGCCCGCATAACCTCGGGGCCTGACGCCCGCACATGGATCAGAGCTGGGCGAGGCGGTGGGGAAGGAAACCCAGACCCCTGTGGAAGGTCTCCTTCTTCTCCCGCGGCCACAGCGAGAGTTTTGCTCCGGTTGGCCTGCTCCTACACACGGGGCGAGGGGAGCAGGTGTTTGGAAATCCCCAGTTTGCCCCCATGCCGATTCGCTGGAGAGTCTCTTAGTCAGAAGATGGCCCCTTCCTTGGGGAACTTCGCACCTGAGCGCAGGTGGGGCGTCCCTGCGGACTCTGTGTCTGTGTCACGGTTCAAAGGCTGGAAACTGTTAAGCTCATATTTTGATTAAAATTTTGTATTAGCTTCCCGCCCCCCCCCCCCCCGCCTCCTTTCAATGTAATTTCAGGATATTTAATGTCAACTCGTCCTCTGAGGGGAGGAGGTATCTGATGTGAAATAGCGCCCAGGGGAAGCCAGCCGAGTCAGAAAGGAAAGCAGCTCTGGGCCGGGGAGGTGTGACAACTGAAGAAATCCCTTTTGTTCTCCCAGGCAGGCTCCGCAACCCAAGCCCCTCAGGGACAGGGGATCTGTCCCGAGCTTGAAGTCAGGTCGGCCGATTGTCCACGTTAGCCTCCCTGCCGCCTCTGGGGCCGTGGGCAAGTCCACGAAAGGTTTCCTGGCTCCTGTCACCTGGTTAGGCTCTGGGGTGAGGGACGCCTACCGTTTGCCACTGGCCATGAGGATACGGCAAGGTCCTCACGTCTTTAGAAAGGCCGGTCTCTGGAGACTGTGGTAGACATTAGTTATCATGTCCCAGCTTCGAAGTGACTCAAAGTTCAGGTTATAATGCTACAACTAAGATGAATATAGGAACAGCAATCACACATTCGCCCACCTCGGTCTTGGTCGTGGGTGGTGGTCGCTTATTCAAACATTTCAGGGACCAGGAAATGGAATGATGAGGGCATGGCTGGGCCAGGGAGGCACGCGTCGAGTATTTGGTGACTGAGTCACTAAGAGTGGGTCTGATACGAGGCATTAGGGAATGGTGGGGACGACCTTAAACTGAAGGTACATACCTTGTCTTTGACATTCGGGTTATTGTTCTTTAAAGCAGTACTTCAAACGTCTTCTGGTCCAAGGGATGGTACCTTATAGGACGACGGCTTGTACCAACATTCTCTCTTCCAGACCTCCATCCGGTGTTCAGACCGACCAGCGAACGGTCATCCCAGCCTCATCTTCCGTAAAAAAAACCCCTACCGTGAAGGTATGACGGAGCCCGAGGGACAGCTGGCCAGGTTTTAGACCTGGCCACAGAAGGATCCCTGGGCTTCGGTTTCCTAAAATGGAGATTCTGCTCCCCTAGTTCTCCGTACGCAGGGCCGTTCGCGAGGACCCGAGACAGAAGGCCATGTGAACGGACTTTGTAAATGGCAGTGCGCTTAATGAATATTTAAGAAAGCTAAACCACCGATTCGGGGAAGACACTAGAGGAACGGTCCTCATCCTAGTCCATCACATCTCTGAAACTGCTTGGACCACCGGCTTGCTCTTCTCCCTCGCTGCAGCCCTCTGCTTATGTGGTCGGCCTTTATTTTTCCCTAATGTTGTTTCTTACTTAAGTTACTGAGTCCAAAGCTTATGTTTACACGAGACCTCTGACCTTCACTCAGCGTTCACCTGCAGCTCTGCCCCCTCCTTGGAGTGGATGTGGGGTGAGGATTGGGGCAGAGGGCAGGGCCTGACACCCTATAGGCTGTTCTTTGTGCTCCAGCACCTCCAAAACCCCCACGTGGGTCCCATTCTCAGTCATCTGCTGCTTGCCTTTCCGTTGTTTCTGCATTCTCCTCCAGGACACTCGGTTGTGGATTTCCTACATTCTGCATTAGGTCCTCGTGCATTGCGATTTCATCCTGGAGCCTAAGGGAATGTACCTAGCATGGCTCGTCAGCAGGCAACGTGGAAGGGGGCACTCAGGCCACAGTTCCTTCTGCCAGACCCAGCACCGCTCCCTTCTCCGGTGGAGGCAGATGCATAGAGTTATGTTTCCAATAAGAGGCACTGATTTGCACCGCCTAATGATCAAAGTCAGACTCCTAAGCTTGGAATTCGAGGCTCTCCAAATCTGGCAATATCTTCCTTGCCTTGTCCTCCCCCACTTCCTTATTAACACTCTGGGTTTCAGGCACCATGGAGCACCCCACCCCCGTTCCAAGTACCATCCCGCATTTTCTCACGTCAAGCATTTATACATAGTTTCTTTTGCCTGAATTCCCCCCCCCCCCGGAATGTTTACCTGCTATAATCACGAGCATTTCTAGAGAGAAATGCTTATACGCCCCTCATGTTTCCATAGAGAGAGGCAAGGCGGAGAGTTTCGCCGCCCTCTCTAGGAGATGAAAAGATGGAGGAGCTTTGCCAGGCCTTCTCTCCATCTTTCACTCACTCTTCCTAAGGGGAGAGGAGTGTCTGGGATGAGGGAATAAGCACGCTGGGCACAGCCCGTCCCCCCTCCCTCTCTGTCTGCAGACACATGGCTTCTGGCCTGGTCCCCCTACTCCTTCCCTTTGGCCAGGGCTTATGGCTGCCTTCTAGAAGCAGTCGGGAGGCTCTGCTCTCTGTGCGTGTCCGGCACTGCAACAGGACTGGCCCGCAGCAGCGGTGCCCCCTGCGGTAGGCAGGGCAAGCTCGCCCGCTCTGCAGGCTCAGTCCTGCCCTCACAGGGGTCTCCCAGGCCGTAGACGGCAGCAGAGCGCGGAGGGAGCCGTGTTCTCCCATGCGGACATACAGCAGGAATGCTGATGCCTTTCATTCCTTCAGTCCAACTCCATCTCTCTCGCCTAGTTGGCTTGACTCCTGGGGCGGGGGGGAGAGAATTTATTAATTGTATCCTCAAACCTCAACATCCGAATGTCTTCAAAAAAGTCTTCTCTGACTTCCACTACTAGCTGTACTCATTCCTTGCATTTCTTCTCCGCAGAGCTCCTAGAGGATCCAACTGTACTTCATTCGTTCATCCTTTTTCTTCAACGCGTATTCACAGGTGTTCAGAGAGCTGGGGTTCTCCCGAAGTTCGATGTAATGAGAAATCACATTTAAAGTTGTGATTTCCTCTGAAAATCCAATCCTTGACATTTATATGGTATAATGAGAACAAAATCAGACTGAAAGCCTAGGATTACATCTCAGAATGAGGCTTATAAAATATTGAGAGCCTATTAGGTATCAGCAATGGTGCTCGGTGCTTTTTGAGATAGAACCTTGAGATAGATAGCTGATAACATTATTATCTTGTTAAAATAAAGATAACTGAAGTTTAAAAACAAAAACAAACAAATGACCAATACTAAAAACAGTTATAAAGAGGCCACGGTTTGCTTAGGGTCGCATAGTAAGTAGTCGGTTGAGCCCGGCTCAGACCCGAGGCTCTTAACATTGAATGTTTTGTTCCTTGCGCCCCTCTCTGTGCCTCCTGAAATCCCCCCACAGTGACAAGGGGAACCCATAAAACATATCTTTAGTGACACAGGCAATAGATGATAAAGGCCAAAACAAATGATCCAGGATGTGAGTATACTAAAGGTGACAGGCAGGGCTCATCCCTGTGGCCTCACGTGCTCACGGCAGGCTTAATGGAAGGAGCAGGATTGATTGGAGTTCAGGACGAATTCTCGAGCAGGCAGAGAAGGCTGGGAGGGGCATTCTAGGCAGAAGGTCTCATAAACGGGAAAGGAGCAAAGGCTGGATAGAACAGAGAAGAGTCAGAACACAGTGAATTCAAGAGCCAGGCCCGGCCCAAGGTTGATATTTGGACGAGATGGGAGGTAGAGTTGGAAAGGACAAATACTTGGGTCTTTACTTGGCAAGATAGTGATTTTCAACTTAGAAGGAATCCTAGTGTTACCTTTTTAAAAATACATATCCCCAGTCCCTGGACCCACTGAATCATAATCTCTGGAAATGCATTGGAACAATTACCATTATTATTTTTAATCCTTCGCAGATGGTTCTGATGCGAAATAGAGGCTGACAATCACTGAGAAAGGAAGGCTGTGGGCGAGACAGAGAGCCCAGATCTGAGTTGCGCTCTTGGCATGTATCGTGCTCTGCGCTGGGGGAGACTGCTGTCTGCACCTCAGTTTCCTCGTTTCTAAGATGGGAACAATAATCAGACTGTCTCCTTCCCTCCAAAGATCATCATGATGAAAAGCAAAATGTTGAAAGCCCCAGCGTGGAACAGGACCGTGAGAAAACAAGCGTCGTTTGGGGGGAGCCAATGATCCGAACTGGGAGGCCTCACGGGGCGCACAGGGAGGAGCGACACGCACCGGGGATCGAAGGGGGCCGGGTGGTGACGTGTACCCGAGAATTAGGTGCGAGCTCAGCCAGCACAGCACTGGCGAGGCCTCGGGGCCACCTGCGTGGCCACGAGCCAGAGGGATTCGGATTCTCTGTGTGTGCGAGTCAAGGCAGTCTTCACACCGAAAAATCAAGCAGGCGTCTCCCGACAGCGGTCTGGGCGCCCTGGTGCTAGGGGGCCACGAGATGCAATTTCAATTTTCAGAACCTTGGCACTTTTAACACAAACTCAGAAGCAGCTTTGCTGGAGAAAATGGCCATGAACTTGTGTCTTCCAGAAAGTCGTTCATGATCCTAAAGAGATGGCGGGTACAGAAATAAGGGGAGAGGGCACGTCCGGGTGGGAGGTCCCGGGCTTCTGGCTCTGACACCTTCCAGCAGGCAATGGGGAGGACAGGAACCAAGGCCCTAAAGGTCTAAAAAGGACCGATTTGTGATTCCACGCTGCCGATGCTGCCATCTTGGTCTGACCTGTGCCCCTGGAGTGATTCCCTATGATCCCGAAAGCGTTATTACACCTCGGGGCGGGGTGGGGGGTGGCTGCCCCTCCTCCTCCTCTCTGGCAGCTACAGGTCTCATTATCTCATAAACTTTCCCCATATTCCTTGGAGATAAGTATTTCCTTATGGTAATCATTGTGATTCTCATTTTACGGCTGAGCACGTGCAGACAGAGGGAAGGTCCCGCAAAGAGGGAGACATTTTCTTCCTTTTCTCTGGACTCCGTCAAGTTCAAATCATAAAACGAAAAGCACGGGGAACGGCTCTGAGCATTTCCAATCCCAAGGTCGCAGGACGCAGCCGTGGGAGAAGGAAGACTCGATGTGGGTTTGGTGTGCTGTAAAAGTTATGCTCAATGCTGGGGGCGTGGGGCGGATGGGGGAGTGGAGAGTTCCTTTTTATTTTCATATGCCCGTAAAAAAAAAAAGATAGGGTTTCAGAAATAATCCCATGCAAGCCTTCATTTTGCATCTGGGGAAATGGAGGGCAGAAGAGGGAACTTGTTGAACAGGCTGTGAGGGGAAGAGCCGCCCCACCCCCGGACTCCTAGTCACATTTTTGCCTTGCTGTCCTTGTCTAAACTGTTTCACGTGCTCCATGGGCCAGATTCTCCGGGCAAAGGCACATCCAAGGATAATGCTGCATTTCCTCAAGGTCATCTTGAGAGTCTGGCCAGAGGCCCGACTTATCTGAAGAGCCTGAGGAACATATTGAAGTTATCAAGGCTTGGAATAAGGCCTTCGATTTGCGCTGAGCTTTCACCGCTTTATCTAGTTTCTAGATTTGAACTTCTCAAGGTTTAGCCAGTGAGTTTTATTTGCCTCCTCGGAAGCCCAGCGATCTTAGGCTCGTCCCCCAGGCCTGGGGTGAGGATCTTGGAGGTTGAGAGTCCTGTTGGCTCTCCAGCCCTTCTGACCAAGGAGAGGGGTGCTGGAAAATCTCTCTGGGCTGAGTGGCAGCCCGGGCCCTGGGCCTGGCACTGGGAGGGGCACACACTGGGACAGCTTGGATGGGAAAACGGGCTGTCAACACAGAGCCGTGGGCCCGGGTTACCAGAACCAACACGGAGGTCAGTACAGGGTGATCCCTTTCTATGCAAGTGATTTATTACTGGAGACTCCTCATAATTACAAATTTGAATGATTCAAAACTAAACTTTTTTTAGACAAAGAGAAGGAAGGATGCCTTTTGGACTTATAAATGTGTAACAAAGCATAACCGTTTTTGTTTTTGTTTTGCTTTTGAATTTACTTTTAAAGCATAATATTTAATAAGACTTTCAGGAAACTTAGACATGTGAGTTGAAGGCTAGTTTTTATTTTCTTGGGGTAAGCTCTAATGTTTTTCCTAAATCAACTGCTTGAATTATCCTGGCGGATATTCGAGCATCTTCATAGTATTTTATCACATCTAAATCTATTTCTTAATGTTTCTATTCTCAGGAATGTTTCTCAGTAAAACCACTGTCCTTGCCACTTATGGTACCCTTGGATGGCATTGATAAAAGGCATAGAAAAAATTAAATTAAAAGAACAAGGAGCAGTGAAAGAAATGGTAGCAAGAGTCTCCTCTCCCACCTTTCTGGGTCAATGACAGCCGGGACTGGGGGTGGGGGTGGGGGTGGGGTGGATTTGTATGTGCTGATGAAGATGGCGTCTCCATGGGACAAGAGTGAAAACAGAGTTTACAACTAATTCAGCACTATTGATCATTATGCAATTCTCAATCTGTAGACATTTTGGAGACATGAGTTATTTGCTATATTTAAATTAATCTAATTCTCTACCATACTGTACAATAGACACAATAATGTGGAAATTCAGAGAAGGGAGTGGAGAAAAAAAAAAACATTAAAATCAGGTTTCAAACTCACAACTTTTGCTTCCGGACAATTTCATTCATGATTTACTCAGCAACGCAGGCTCTAATAATGCATCATTTCTTACATTCTTAGCACATTTGAAACATCCCATCGCCTCTTTCGGAGAAAGCATCGTATTAGGCACTCTCGTTTTATTCGGTTCTCATGACAATACCATGGTGCCAGTTTCCTTGCGGGTCAAGTGTCCGTGGAGTCCTTGTGTTATTTCCTTGGGTCTCTGCTGTCTCCAGAATTGTGGTCCCTTGAATGCTGGCTGCTTTGGAAATTCCGATCTCCAATGCTTACCTGCCCAGCCCCTTAAAGTTGCCCCTTAGCTACTACCCTCTGCCAGACTTCTCGGCCTCTCACTGCACCAAGAATTGGCAAATGCGCCCCGTCGAGCAGGGTTCAAAAAACCACACACAGAACGTAGCCCCCGAAGTCTTGGCTGCTTTGGTATCCCTCTGCCGTCTTTTGCTTTATCTACCTTTCTTGCTGTTCTCAGCTAGAACAGTGGTTTGCTACAGCTACCGCCTCATAACCACAAGTGGAAGTCAACATATGGTTTTGAGATTTGTATACATAGACCTGGGCCGTTCTTTTAAACAGATGAATAGAATTTACATATATAGTACATCGTATTTATTTATAGATGACGTTTGGGTGTTTTCCAATTTTTCACTGTTAAAAATAAGGCTGCAATGAATATTCTTATGCATTTTTCCTCGTGCACATCTCTGAGAATCCCTCTAGAACAGACATCTGAAAACGGAATTGCAGAGCCGGAGAGGATGCTTGTTCTTAACTTCACCACTTATTGCCAATTCACTTTCCAAAGTAGAAGAACCACTGTACATTTTTTTCCAGCAGTGTATGAGTGATTGTATTTACTGCTAGCTTTGGTAAGTTTTGATAGTGAGACTCTTTCATTTTTGCTCATCAGATAGAAATAGATTTGTATCTTCTTATTTTGATTGTTAGCGGGGTTCTCGAGTTCATTGCCTTTTAGTGTTCCTCTTCTGGAAACACCTATTATTATCGCTTGTCTTTTTTTTTTTTTTAACTGGGTTTTCGAGGCGATTGGACCACAGATCTGACCATAGACCACCAGCAGTGTTTGCAGTTGCAAATCTCAAAGGCGACTTCTTCAAACAGACTGTGTGGAAAGCCCAAGAGTGCTCTCATCTCTTAATCCTAAGCAAGGAAAGGGGAACGACCACTTCGGGTTGTGGTTACTTCCTGCTGCTCTCCTATTCTCTCTTCCCAACACTCCAGCCAAGTTCACTCCTGACCAACCGCTCCAGGAAGGCTTTTCACACAGACCCCATCCATAAAGAGCACTCTCCTCCGAAAACCTTCATCTACTATTTTCAGCGTCTGTTGTCCATGGCACAGCCTAGAACTGGACTGTCTTCTCATGTCCCCACCCCAGATCGGCTCAAAGCCCCTTGTGGCCAGGGCAGTGGAATGCTACAGAGCTTGAAAGTAGACTTGGTCAGACATGTGGGCTCTCCTCTTAGCAACATGTGATCTTGAACAAGCCACATAACCTTTCTGCACCCGTTTTTCTCCTACAAAGTTAGCTATGCCAACCTCATGGAAATATAGTCAAGACTAATGCCTTTATACTTTTAGTAGAATGCCTGACCTAAGAGTTACTCAAAAAAAATCTTAGCCATTTCCATAATAATCATGACTTTGAAGTTCCCTGCCCCCTGGTGCAACACTAGGTACCTGAAGGGGATTCCAGACACCTCGGTTGGCCTCTTACGGACCGATGTTCACTTTCTGTCCATTATCTCCTGCCCATTCGCTATGTGGTTCTTCTCACCCTCGCCCCTGGACTGCATGGTGGTGAGACAGCGTGTCCTAAGATGCGGGCACTGCCGTAGTGACATAGAGGGAGCTGGCTTGCAGGTGGTGCTTACAGGACTCGGGTGACACGTGGAACCCGATTAATAGTGAAATTGAGATGAGCAGTCCCGCTGCAGGCTGCCCCCCTGTGTGGAATCCTTTCTATCTTTGGGGCTCCAGGCTATGAATAACCTGGCTCTGGGCTGCTGCTCTCACTGTGCCAAGTCCGTGCAGCATACTTTCCCTTTGTCGGTTTACCCAGATCAGAAGCTTCTGAAAATCCAAGCCGTCCATGAGCTTTTTGCTCCATAATCATAAGAAGCCCGTGTGTTTGCATAGCACTTTGCAACGTGCAAGGTGCGTGCAGATCTACGATATCGCATAGTCTTCAAAACAATGCTTGAAGATAGCCAGGGATTGCTAACCCCATTCCATGGATGACTCAGAGAGGAGAATAACTTTGACATGTTTATGAAGCCGAGAAGGAACAGGACTGGGCTTTTGACTCTAACTGATTATTGATATTATTAATATTCAGAGTTCTCACTGTGTGCATGTCCTACGTTGAGTGTTTTTACTCATGTTACCCCGTTTATGCTCGTTTTTCATGCCCATGAGATCAGTTTAGAGAGATGGCGTGACGGGGACCTGGCGCGTGGGCAGGGACAGCAGACCGGGGATGGAAACCCTGGTCTCTGGTTCTAGCGTTGTTCCTTTTACCCACACAGTGTGCAGCTTACAAATCAAAAGGTGATGAGGCATCCGAAGGCAGGAGGACGCGTCACCTCAGGCCCTCTAGGCTGAGGTGACAGGGTCAGTCTTCAGAGAGAAGGAATGCCCACCCCCATCCTTACCCCTCACCTCCCACCTGGCCACCTCACCTCCTCTCAGAACCGGGCCCTCTGCAGGGGCTGGTCCAGCTCCCCAGAAGCCCATTGAGGGTAGAGACCTGGGCCTAAGGAAAAGGAGTGTACATTTTGACAATAATAATTACGACGACTCGGACAAAGAAATGTCATTCAGAAGCAAGCTTCATTTTCCCACAAAAGACCTCAACTTTGAAGGAGAAGGTTGAGAGCTTTTGAATGCTTGATTTATCTAAGTGATCTTCATAATAACACCCTTTTCAAGGAAATAAAGTGTAACACATCCTTTGGAGATAAAGGAAACGAAAAAATGTATGAAAAAGCAAACGGGGTTCTCAGAAGAGCCTATAAAACTCGTTCATCGTCACGTGCTCTAGGCTGGGCTGCACAAGAAGGCCTTTTTAAACATTTCCCGGAGGGAACTATTGGTCAGGAAATGCCCTCGTCAGGGGATGAGGGCGAGCACGGCCATTAAGACACGGCCCTAGCCGTCGCTTCTGATGAGCTTCACCTTGGACGACAGCACCAACCTCTTAACTGGCTCGCCTGCCACCACCGTCCCCACTTTGACATTACCCTTCCCTTTGACGTGGCCACAATCCATCTGACACACAGAGCTAACCACGCCCTTCGTCTGCGGAAGACGACGTCCCGCTGTCTCAAACACTAGGCCACCTCTGCGTCCCTCCCATGACCTTCACGCCACCCATGACTCTCGCCTCATCCGTCTCCGATGTCTTCGTTCTCCGGCCACACTGAGGCTAGGGCCCCGCGCCTCAGCCTGGGCTTCTCCCGCTGCGCATATTACGCTTCTCTCCCTTCCTCCCCGGGGGATCCAGGCCTCCCGGGACAACTCGAAACCACACGCTTAGCCAAAGCTTTCCTACCTACCATTAGCGGCCCTTCGAGATCTATATCGTAGACTCAGTCATTTTGTATTACAGCTGTTTTGCACGCATGCATTTCTCTACACCTGCTAGAGACTGGAAGTACTCTGATGGGGCGGGGGGGAATTCATCTTATTTATCCATGTATCACCAACACCCAGCGCAATAGATGAAATATAATAATACTCAAACATAATTAGCAGAATTTTTCTGATGCCTAATATGTGTTAGGCCTAAAGGTACACATAGAGCTGACCTAGAGACACACACGACTTACAGTAACGTGTTAGGGGCTCGACTGGCTGGGAGAGGCTTCCTGTGCAGGTGGCGTGAGAGCTGGGGCCCATCACACGGGTAGGGATTTTATGAAGGGAGTGAAAAACAATTCCTTGCCCATGCAGGGTAAAAACCAGGGGAATCATTCCCAGTGGAAGTAAGTGGCCCAATTGAAGGAAGAGAAGGAACAGCCAAAAAAGCTTCAAAAATACTAAGTGGCTGAAGTTCACTGAGAAATAAGAATCGTTTGCTGAAAGTCTTCGTGCTGAAGGGAAGGTCCTTGGCTTGCAACGCAGGTCACCTGTTTCCATGAACTTCCAGATACCAGAATAAAAGTTTGAGAGCCCACATATGGGATGACTTAAATTGGTGCGAGGGAATGTGTGTGTCACTCCGATCAGGGGTGGTACGTGCTGCATTATTAGGCCCAGGCTGAGGCCACAGCAGAGCCATAAATCAAGAAGCGGGTGTTTAAAAAACAGGGGAAGTGTTAAGGAAACATGAAGTGGCTGACCTGCGGGGCTGGGCTGGTACTCCCCACAAGCATTTCGATGACTAATGATGTGGATAAATAAGTACTTAACTTTCTCATAACCACACGTGTAATTTATTTAATTCAGGGGGTTTTACACAGTTCTGGGGAGCCCTTTTAAGACGATGGTGAAAAGGTTTCCCACTATTCAATAGAGGCTGGAGCCTTTTTCTCCCAAACAAGATTTTTTTTTCCCCTGGACACAGGGATTAATGTATAGAAAGATGGGATTTAGGAGTAGCCACCCACACTTCCAGTTTAATTTATAGTTTTTGAAGTTCTACTGGTAGATAATCATTCAACTTGGTTTTTGAGAGGCTTAAAGAAAAAAATAACTGAGAAGTTGGTGAGTCACACCTAAGGATTTTTTTGGATCACAGCAACAGAGACTCGTGGCAATCTGCGGAGGGGAAGGCCTAAACGTTTGTGAGGTGGAAGAATGACAAATGACTAAGGCCTGAAACTGGCTGCCTTCTGTAACCGTTCACCGGCTGCCGCGTCACATCTCTGAGCCTCAGTTTCCTCATCTCTAGAAAGGGGCCAATGACACCCACCTCACAAAGGATTGTGACGATCAAAAGGCAAAAATTTAGACTCCTGTTTCTACATATGATATGCTTCTTGGACGTGTATGGAAGTCAGATATATTTCATTTGAACATATAATATAGATATAAGTAAAGGCTGGCCCAGATCATTATGAACTATAAAATCTCTAATCGAACCTTACCGTTTTGATTCAGTCTTACAAATAACATTTCTAGCATTTTATGTTCTTTTATATACATGTATGTCATATATATAAAACAAAATATATATAAATTCAAATATATGTGTTATATGTTATGCATACATATGTACACACACATGTGTATAACATATAACACACATGTAGTTTAATTTACAACTGAAAAAGAGGTAACACGCTTAGACCCAATGAACATATGATTGAGGTTATAGATCGTTTACTTCTGGCATGCTTATGTCATTCATTTATTTGACAAAACCAAACAACAACAAAAAAATGAGTATCCGTTACTTGGCACCTTAGTCTCAAATGTGTTAGGATGATGAGAAATAGGTTGATTTGTCATTTCCCTTTTTAAAAAAATTTCAACTTTAAAAAAAAATATATTGATAAAATGCAGTCAGTATTCAGATAAGTAAGTTCCCCAACACAGAACGCCACCGCCAAGAACTGTTTGCCGGCAGCGGCGCGCTAGGGTTAGCTCAAATGTCTTTCGAGTTGTTATGGTGGAAGTCTAAATTCAGCATAGAGATGTGTTTAAGGGTGTCATTGTAAAACTCAGATAGCAACAATGTTGAAAACCGCCTGCATTGTATCTCGAACGTTTTGGTTAAGGCAGCATCCTGAACTATGGGAGTTCAGGAATGGGGGATGAGAGAAGGGAACGGCGGGGAGAGAAGCGGCCCGTTTCCGGTTCCGTGCTCCGCCCGAGATTCGGCTCAAACGCAGGGTCAAGGTGGCCCGCTGTCAGCTCGACAGCTCGTTCTCTGTATCGTTCCGGGTGGATTCTGTAACTTAGTGTTCTCACGCCCAGTTACGTATTCAAAACACTTCTGGTCCTTTAAAATAATGCCAATGCCCGGGCCCCAGGGAAGACCGATTAAGTCGGAATTTCTGGGCTAGTAACTGGGACAACTTAGGTGCAAATTCATACCTGGATGCCGACCTGTTTTTGTTTGTTTGTTTGTTTGTTTGTTTGTTTGTTTTTCATCCTGCTGTATTAGTTTGGAGATTATAAATTTTAAAGATTATTTCAGTGGCCACTCTAGTTTACATCACACATCCTTGACTTAACAGATTTGAATACTAATCTTGCTTTGTACCTTTCTCCTGGATGATAGAAAACCCTCAGAACACTTTAACTAAACTGAATCTTTCCTCGTTTCCATCTAAATATTATCAGGTATATTAAGTTTATTATTTTGTATTCTTATTTCATATACCTTATTCTTTTTATGTACTGTTTATATATATTTTTTATTTCCGAATAAAATTATCCGTTTTATACTTACTCAGTAGTGTTTTCTTTGGTCTTTATTATTTCCTGAGTCGCAGGACTTCATTCTGGAATTACTTTCCTTATGCTTGAAGTAAACAGTGTACAGTGTCCTCTGATATGGTCAGCTGTAGCTAGTTGTCTCCATTCTGGTATGTTTGTTAACGTTTTTATTTTACATCTATCCTAGATATCTATTTCGATTGAGGATAGAATTCTAGCTTGGCAGTTACTTTCATTCAGGCCTTTACTATCTAGCACGTATGTATCTCTTACATAGCCTTTCGGATTGGCTTATTTTACTTAGCAATATGCATTTAAAGTTCCTTTATGTCTTCTCGTGACTAGATCACTCATTTCTTTTTAGCAATGAATAATATTTCATTGTATGGACGTGCCACAGTTTACTTTTTTGTTTACCTTCTTAAGTACCTTTTGGTTGCTTCAAAGTTTTGGCACTTATAAATAAAACTGCTATAAATATCTGCATGCAGTTTTTGTGTGTGTGTGTGGGAGGGGCATAAGCTTTCAATACATACTTTTAAAATATTTTTGTTTAGAATTAGGTTTGTCGAAGCTGTAGATTATTGTTTTTTATCAGTTCTGGAAAATCTTCTCTCATTATCTCTTCAAATATCGCCTCTGCCCCTATTCTCGCTGTTTTTTTTTTCTTTTTTTCGATAGCTCCAATAAAAATGTATTATGTATTTTTATTCTATCTAACACATGTCTTAATCCCTCCCTAAAATTTCCATCTCACTTTGCACTTCTGCATGAGGGCCAAGGTGTAGTTTATAGCTTTCCAAGGACAAGTTTCCTCCTTTACACGCTCCCTCTTTCTGCTCGGTGTTGAGATAATTCCCCTGTTCCGTGGGACAGTTGGGAGTATAACACACCATTAATCCTTGCTCACCCTTTACCTCGAACGTGTGATTTAGAATCGCAGCTTAATTCGACTTTGTGTGGGTGTCTATCAAATCTCATATTTTTGCGGGACTTGCACTTCCATCCTCCTTCTGGTTCTAGGCAGTCAAGACAAAACTTTCACATTCATCATCGTTTCTTCTAGGGTGATAAATGTCCTTTAAGCAAAAGTAATTTTTTCTTGTTTATTAAGTTTTAAGATTTTTACCTTCATCTTTACCTGATTTTGATCTAAGTATTCTCACCATCTTGTCAGCACTTTGATGTTTTTAAGAAAAAAATATATTTTTTCCTTTTTCATCAGAATTGTTAGTTGTTATTAAATAACAATTCGTCCAAGTAACCTAACCTGTTACTTCTAGAAGGCAAAGTTCTTGAAGTAATTCTTTTGAAAAAGAAGCATGAAAAAATCTTTTCTCTGTCATCATTCACTTAATTTAGAAATTTTTACATGAAATAATATTGATATGTCATGTGTTATCAGTTGCATAGTAGGAAAACTATTCTAAGTATTTGAAATCTATAATTAGTGGATTTTCACTATAAGATATATATTATTATGTCTGAATTCTCAGCAGATGTTTGAGAGGTAAAACTATTGTATTTCGAAAGAAATGGATGTATTTGCCAAAGTACTGTAACATAGTTCTTTTGATCATTGCATTATGATTTAACTCAGACATCTTTACTGTTTGTGCAATTTCTCCAAACCCATGAAAGGTGATATATATATATCCCTCTGGCATGAAACCAATACTCTGGATTGGGAACTGGGTAATTTAACCACCCGGATAAATAATTTACACTTAGGGATATTATACAGAAACCTTTTCAATTTACTTGTGTCGACAGATAAACTAAATATAGTAGTCAATGAAAAATTTTTTAAACACATTCTTGATCTATTGGACCAAAAAAAATCTTATTTAAAATATTATCTACTCTATAAAATAAAGATATTAAAGGGAAAGATTAGAAATAATGATTATAAATATTAAAATCAAATATCTACTATTATTTTCATTTTAGAGAAAAATTTAACTTTTTCTGTATATATCATTTTAGTTCCCTAAAAGAAGTGTCTACTGGTACAGTGGAAGGAGCTAGAGGCTCTAAAACCTGAAAACTTTTGATTCAAATCATAGCCTTATCAGGCTTTAGGCACGTCATTTAGGCGTTCTAAAGCTAAATTCCCTTACTGTAAATCGGGAATAAGAATACCTTACAGTGTTGTTACAAGACTTAGAGAAATAATATATATTAAATATCTCATATAAGTTGTAGTTATTATTATTCTAGAAAGAACTTTCTATGGTGAGTTTATCAAATCTCCCAGTTTGTCCTATTAATTGATGATCTGTGGTATTATGAATTTCCAATAATGTGACATTCTTTTTAAAAAAGTGAACTCTTTAAATTTTTTTCATATATATATATATATATATATATATATATATATACTCATGTGAAAATTAATTATGGGACAAAATAAATATATACTGGTTGTGGCAGAATTAATTTGTGTTAGCTTTAGCAGATAATATCTAATCAACTGAAAGCAGACTGCTTACTAAAATGCACAGGAATCTGCAGAAAAAAACTGGAAGGTACTAGCCAATAATTTAACTGAACTGTATAGAAGCTCTCAGGGAAATTTCTGGCCCAATTAAAATTTTTTAGTCTGTGAGTTAGCTTCCTTTCTAGCTTCTCTCATGCTCATTCCAAGTTATCACTGACTGTAGTTGTTAAAAATGATGCCACGCTTTTCAAGGCTTTTTCATACTTAGCATGATTTGAATAAGTGTACAGGACAATGCAGCATTACGTCCACAAGCCAGAAGGGCCGCCTTCTGCCTGTAAAGGTTGAGCACACTTTCCAGAGCGTAGGAAGAGACCGATTAAATCAGTTCCATCTACCCTGGTCATCAATAGGGTGACAGACACCTTAGTTTTTAGGTCACCATTTAACTAATAAATAATCGACCTAATATCTTGTAAGTAATTGCTCTATTACAACCCTGTGTCAGATGTTAGCAGGAGGCAGAAAATGTTCAAATGTGTCCAAACCATTGGTGGTTTGGTTCTTGAAAATTCACATCTAGCCTTTGAATCCCCTCTTACCTTCATGCCTCTGATTTGATTTGCAGTAGATAAGTAGAAATAAATATTCCTAGGGTAGCCAGGGTTTCAGTTATGAATGTCTTTCCTGGTCGTTCACACTACCCAAAGCACTTACGCAGGATTATCCATCACAAGTCATTCTACAGTCTTAACCAAATTGCCTGCTGAAGGAGGCCTAGTATTTATTACATTTTTCCTAAATGGAAAACAGCTGTGATAAATTAATGTTCACCAGAGATCTCATAGTAGGAAAGATTCTCAGATATTCTCTCAACTGTCAGTCTTCCAAGTACAAATAATATATTCCGCTGCCCAAATCTGTGTCTTTGAGTATGGCTAATCCACGTGGCCCCTTCTACCTCTCTGTGCGGTACACTGGAAGCCAGATAGCAATATTTAGATGATAAACACATATTTTAAAACAGAAAATGTCCTTAAGAAAGTGGCATAGTAGGCAGCAGAATGCATTCTTACAAGGCTCACTTTGAGAGCTGTGTCCATCCAGAGCATATGCCTCCCGCCAATGGATTTGCCTAACGCAGGTATCACAGCTAATGTCATCAAACATTCAACCTCAGAACTAACATCCTCTCCTCTGATTCTATAATCACTAATCCAGGTTCTGATTATAATTTGGCTCCCCAGATGGATTTCCTCACTGGAATACCATGTGCTACCCAAAGGGGAGAGGTTTTCAAGTTCCTTTGGCGGTTTCTCATTGTGAACTGAAATGTTGGCAAATTCAGATATCTGAGGCTGCTAAGCTAAGTCTCAAGCATCATACTATTGATTACACCCAAGAAATGCTGTGTTGGCTGCTTCTCTTTCATCAGTCCCCTCCTTTTTCAAGCGGGGATACCCAATTTCTTTGTGCCTTTCGCTTGCTTATTTTCACTTGCTTATTTGCAAGGTGGTTTTTATTTGCAAATTTATGTTTTTTTCTCTCTGGTCGATAGTCCTACAAGTCCGCTTTCTTTATAGAAAACAGAATCCATCCCAGATATTTTAAGGAAGAAGAGATGGAATACAGTAAAATAGGAGCCTACAAAATAATGGGGAAACCTGGAAAAGTGGGATAGGTCAGAGTAACAGGAATGACTCCAAAAATACTACAGAACTGACCTGCGAGGGGAAGCCCCAACTTCTGCCATGCTCAGGAGGGCGGGAACCTCAAGAGCATCAATGGAAATACTGAGGTACGGCACCCAGCACCACAGCCACAAGTCAGAGATCAGGAAACTGGGAGCAGTAAGCCACCGCACTGCCACCTCCTCTCAACAGCCATTAGGAAGTGGATGTAGAATTTCAGGGTCTATCCCAATTGCCTCTCCTTATTAAAGAAATGAAAGAAAACAAAACTGAACAAAAAACAAAAAACTCTGTGTCCACAACCTTTCTTGCCAGCAGAAAATAGCCAAAAACAGTAGGAAGAAGTCCCTCTTTTTGGTTCTCATTTGTCAAGATCTCACTTCAGGGACATCTATTTTTTGGAAACTGGTTCTCATCCAGAATGTGTGCGACGTGGTGTTTTAAAACTCTTTAACCTGTAAAAGTTGAAAAGGACACTCTAGAAGTAGGTAGGAAAAGAAAAATGAATGCCAGTCTACCATATCATTCAGATTCTATTTGTCTTCTTATGTTCTTATGAGGTTAATATAAATTTTACTGAAGGTATCTTATCTTGTACATAGCCTACTATTCACATGTAATCTCTTAATGCATATGTGGACATGATTGAAATTGCGCCCTGTAGTTAGTTGTAAGTTATGCTTAGTGTAATGTACTGTGTGAGATCCTGGATAGTTCCCGGCACAAGGAGGCTACAACTATGATTGAGTGTGTAATGTGTGTCTTATTGAATGTCCCCATATAGTGTGAAGCAATAGCAAGACAAATCAATCCACACTGAAAAGAAGAGCTTGCTCATTGGACTTTTTATACCACGTTTACTTTAAAAACATATAAACCCCCAAGTCTGCTGTTCACCTTTCCGTTCTACTCTGCTCTATGCTTTTCAAAATTAAGTATAGTCACTTTTTTCGTAGCTTCAATTATTTCTTTCAAAATAGTAAAATATAGTTATCTTCTTTTCTAGTTCGTGGAGAACTATAGAATAAAAAATGTGCATTCAGAGAAAAATGAAAAATATACATCGAAACTTTCTCCACCCTCTACCAAAAGGCCACAGTGACTTCTACAACACCCCCAACTTCATTTATCTAAAGGACGGCTCTTTATAGTTTTGTGTGAGCTTTTTAAAGTTCAGCCAAGCCAGCTGCATGATCAACACAAAGACAATAGCTCCCACACACGGGGCTACATGGATTAAAGAACCCGATCCATCAGTAAATCTGCCAGATGGCAGTGGAAGAAAGCTTGTAACTCTCTCACTTTCATTTCAACAGCAGCAAACAATGTTCAATGTTTAAAATAAACTCTTCCAGATGAGCTAAAGATAAACTCTGAGGTGGGTGGACTTGAACTCCGCTAGGCTGCCGCTCTGAAGTGTTTGATTACATTAACACAAAACCCCTGGGTAGAACCCACTTCTGTCAACAGCATGCTTAGGCTCAAACACCTACTACATGAAGCCATTTCCTGTGCTTTCATGGGTTGGTGGCAGAAACTTGCTTTGCTTTATGCACAAACTAATAATGATTATATATTTCTCCATGCTCAGCATTTCCTCGGACCATGTGTACAACTTCAAGATCTACCAAAAAATGCCAACACCGTATATAGGCCTGCACAGATACAAGTCTTCTGAATATATTTACAACTTAGACTTCTATTTACTCATTCACCCTAGCTTATGGTTCTCGTGGCCAGTAGGATTTAGAACTATTCTGCTAATAATAACTGGATAACTATTCAGATCTATGGGTTATACCAAAAAGGTATAAGCATTTTCTTAAGGCAGAATTTATAAAGGAAGTCAGAAACATTTTTTTTGTGTGTGGTTGTTTTTAATAGACTTTAAAGCCTTTAATTTAGGACAGACCAGGCTAACATGGCAACTTTTAAAGATAAAGCGATGTACTGAAAAATAACTTCATTAAATATTCAGGAACTTCCCTATTTAACACAAGGAGTAGAGGCTTTCAAAGAGGGAGAGAAGCAAACACAGGGTTTATGATGAAAATAAATTTTAGGCTGGAGAAACTCTCAGGAACAAATATATCAACAAATGATCAATTGAACATATTGTTTTAAAAGATAAAACGTATCCTAAATTTAGATTAGAAGTCTTTGGGGGAAATATGATTCACTAAGCAGAACACAGTTATTACCAATTCCTCCCAATTGAAACTTTTCTGGTATGTCAGTGGTATTTCCATTTTATACAATGGAGGCCCTCTCACTTGGAATTGAGTAGTTACATAGAAAAGTTGATGAATAAAGAAGGAAATCATGAAGATGAATCATATATGCCTCAAAATTATTATTTGAACTGAAAACATAACATGTTCATTCATTTGCCTATCTTCTCATATAAGGTTAAGAGCTTGTCTGTTGTTTTTCTGAGTGCGAGTTCACTTGAAATTCCATTTTCTTACATTATACTCACTTAAATAGTATAGTGTATGATTTCCAGGTTTTTGTCTTTAAGATGGAGTCGAAGTTTAAAGTCACTTGCCAAGCACTAAATATAGACCCTTTTAGAGTTTTATAATATCTATGTTTAGTAGTTGACAGTTGTTTTGAAACTTTATTCAACAGTTTCTAGTGATTTGCCTTTATTTAGTTTTTGCGAAGCACTCAGCTTACTTTTCATAGAAATTCTCTTTCTCTTTGTACTCATAATTCATGAGCACGCATTATAATTAAGAACTTCTATTATAAATTACAACAAGCACAGCTAACACAGACACACAGGTTCAGCTGGGTTTTCTCTGTTGCCTCCTGTGTCCCCAGAGCTTAGGATAATGCCTGGCACATAATAGGCATTCAATAAATGACAAATGAATGGTACTTGACTTGTTCTTCCTATGTCTGTAATAGAACAGGTAGGAACAGACATGCCGAGGGTGGGCTAGAGGGGTGTCTTCCAGCCTAGAGTATTTGCATGCTATGGGCATCAGTATGTTTTACCAAAAAAAAAAAAAAAAAAAAAAAAAAAAAAAAAAAAGGAGAATCGGGCATCACAGCAGGTCTGTTACATGGTGGTTGGTTAAGAATACTTCTACTGTGCTTTTATTAAATATCTAACTTAGCGAAAACTCTTCCTTATGGTCCACATAACACTGAGCGCTCCATCTAACTTTTCTCTAGGAATAAACTACCTTCCTCTATGTTAACCTGTAACTAATTTAACTCCCCATTGTCCAGAGAAGGTTCCTGAAACATCTGAAGCTGTCTTTGGGGGCCAGGCTCCTGAAGGGTGATTAGTAACATGTTCTCTCTTTAGTGTTCCTTAGGACATTTGGAATCAATTAAATATTCAAATATACGTTCTCTCAGATCTCTAGCCAGGCCTAGCAAGTTTGCGAGGAGAGGAAGTTGAAGGCAGAGAACTGCTATTCCTCACGCCGAAATCTGTGGTTGGAGATTTAAACAATACACTCTCTAGACTTCCTGGGTCTGCAGGCAACTAGTCATACAGGATTAGAGATGATAAAGAGAAACAGCAGGAGTCTTATTAAGAAATAGGAGTAACAGTATACATGAAAACTGCTGCCACGCAGTGTCTTAAAGACATATAGGTGAGTACATTGGGCTGTTGTGTGAGTACTACAGTATGGTCTGCGTGAGCTAAGAACGGTTTTTACATTTTTAAAGGATTGTAAAAATAAAATATGTAACCATAAAAAAGCCTAATAACTTTAAATATTTACAATCTGGCCTTTTATAAAAAAAAGTTCGCTAACCCCTATTTAGTTTTGTTTCCATCATACGTACTAACATAAATATTACTAATTGCTATTAATAGTAATGGTTAGGTGCATTAGGGAAGGGGAAATTGATGAGCGCCCACGTGTGCCAGGCACTTTGTAAACGCTTTGCATGCCCTGCTGTTATTCACTAAGTGGTCATTTAAAGTAGGCATTCATTATCTCAGTGATAGAGACGGGGAAACAGGAGCTCGGACAGGCGAGGTAAGTTGCCAGCATCATAGAGGTGATTAGTGGAGCCGTTAATGAAAGCTAATGCGGTGGTGTATTTAATAGTGGAGTCGCTTTTCCGAATAAATACTACTGAGAACCTCACTATACAAAAACAGTTACTCTGAGTAATGTTGAGGCGAAAGACCCAGCATCCTCACCCCTTTTCGGAACAAGCTGCTTGAAAGAGAAGTCAGTCTTTCAAAAGATGAAGCCAATAACCGACAGGAAGATGGGTTTCCAACTCAATTGTTCTTTTATTTGGCACATTACACACTTCTGACAATATTTCGCTAAGGGTCAGGGGAAGTGTGAAAGTAACAGAATTGCCGTTCACGTCTTTGCCCAGTGGAATGGCTAGAAACAAGCAGACAGGAGAAAGAAGAGGGAGGCAAAAGTTTTAATCTTCAAAATCTAACTAGTCATACTTTAACTATTAGTGCAGACATCGGGTGGGAAGGACATCTTCCAAATGGCAGCTCATTTTACCTTAATAGTTGGTGTTTCCAGATGAGTTCCTAGTTTTCCATCATGATAAATTAATATATCCTATTTTATTATGGTGCCACAAACAAGAACTCTGAAAGGCTCAACTCTTACAAAGGCCCAAATCCCCTGAAAAGCATCAGGTATCAAAATGCAGCCAGAAAAGATGGTATTAAAAGAAAAAAAAAAAAGGGGCTCCTTTTTAATGAAGTCGAGGTGTAGGACAGATTTATTAGCTTCCATTTTTCCAAGTTGCATTCTGGTGTATTTCCTGCCCATATTTCTAGTTCAGCAGGCCTCTTTGTAGGATTATTTTTTTAAAAAAACGTTTCCAAGAACATGATGCTGCTATACCCACTACACCTGCAGAGACACACCTGTGATGATACAAACACGAAATGTTCCTTATTCGCAACCCGATGCTCTAACAGAAAACAGACCTTCTCTATGATCTGCCAAGATGCTGCCATTCTCAAAAAGAACAGATACTGGTAACTAGATATAAAAAGTCTTAAAAATAATAACCGGTCAAGGGTTAGCCCTGACCAAAGTCGTCTTTAAATTCAGTGTAGTTCAATCTGTCCTTTAGTGTCATAATTCCTTTTTCCAATATTGAGATAGTTAAGACAAATACTTGAAATTATTATTTTTGATAACAGATGCCTATAGCATTCCTTTCGAGACTATTTGTATGCAAATCGTTGATTCCCTATTATTCATTGAAGCGTCATTATTAAATGTTTACTGTAGCTCAGGTATACTTGATTCTTGAGGAAGAAAAAAATAAAATAAAATCTTTCCTTGGAAAATTCCTATTTCAATTATCTCACTGGACTTGTGAAAAAATAATTAGTGCACCAAATTCCTAGTAAAGCTGCCAAGAGCAATGAAAACAGAAAAAGAATTGGTTCTGCTTACAGGGCTTGGAGATGGAACACATTTGAAGGAAATGTTAAAAAGTGAGTTGTATTCCCAGTGAAAAGAAGGGTATTTCACAGTGAGAGAATATAAGGAAAGGCCAAGAGGCAAGTGAGTAGGGACTGGTCTTTATCAAGGACTGGATTATACGATGGAATAACTAGAGATGGGCTAAGACACTAGTCACCAGGAACATGTGCCTATTTAAGGTTAGAAATTCAGTTCTCAGTCATATTTCAAACACTTAATGACAGGTTGAGTCTACCGTATTGAATAGTGCAGAGATTTTCATCACTGTAGAAAGTTCTATTGGCTAGAACTGAGTGTAGGAGTACAAGGTAAGGCTTTGGCAGTTCCTAGAGACTCTAAAATGTATATTAGAGTTTGAAGTTTAAGTAGAAATAGTTTATACACTACTATATTCTACAAAGTCCCTCAGGGAACAGCCTGGGGGGATTTGACCCCTGCAGCATGGCTATGACCTGTTTCACCGATTCACCTTCTACATCTGAGTAAAACTTTTGAAGAAATAAATCTGCAGTTAAAAAAAAAAAAAAAAGACTAGAAACCCACAGGTTTGTAGGCAGGGACATGACACTATGACACAGATTTGGGTTTTAGAAACATTACCTCTTAAATCAGCAAGATAATGCGGGGAGAAAGGACCCTTGGTACACCAAGAGGTTGATGAGACGATAAAGAACTAATTTCGTGAAACTTCTGAAGAAACAGACAATTAAGAGTTTGCACCAGTAAATTTATTCTAAGAATTGTGCGTACACACCAGGCATTTATTCCCACACCGAAACCAACACCGTAATAAAATTATTTAACACTTTGGTCACGAAACACAAAGATATTTTAAAAACTTCTCAAACTGAGTTAATATTTGTAATCCATGCTTTTCAATTATAATTTAAAAATATAATTGTTCGTTACACTTATTCGCTATGCTTATTATATATAACATCTTTTCTGAGATTTTGTTCTCCAAAACATAACTTTTTCATAATGTCAAACCATCGTATGTACCTCTTAGCTGTACTATTTTAAGACTAAAATTGTTTTCAAGTAGCAAGCGCTCAAAACACTCCATTCCTGATAGCCGATCTGTCACCCAGTTTTATAAATAGCTCTCTCACTCTTTGTTCTTATTTTAATATGCCGACCATGATCTCACTCACATCCCAGAGTTTTCTTGCTATAGACTCATCCATGGCTTTGGGCAATAGTTCTTCTTCTTTACAATCCCCGAAGTATTTTCCTGACACACCTTCTACCTCAGGTGAAGAGGCTAAATAAACAGAGGTCCGGGCACCTTCTTCTGGAGTTTTGAAAAAAATCCATGACACCAAGTGGTAAAGGGGTTTGACCAAGAGTGGAATGTGTATGTACCTCCCCATATTAGTCCGCACGATGCCAGGGTGTAAGACGTTCACGGTGACATTTGTGCCTTCTAAGCGGCGGGCTAGTTCTCTGGTAAAGAGAATGTTAGCCAGTTTGCTCTGACTGTAACAGAAGCTTTTATTATAGTTCTGTTCGCTGTTCAAGTCTTCAAAGTTAATGTCTCCGTATTTATAAAGTTTGGAAGAAACTACCACAATCCTACTGGGAGCGGAGCTTTTGAGGAGTCCAAGGAGAAGATTAGTGAGTAGGAAGTGCCCCAGATGGTTCACTCCAAACTGCATCTCGAAGCCATCTTCCGTTCTCATGAGAGGGCACTGGAAGATGCCTGCATTATTGATCAAGACGTCCAGTCGAGGCTCTTCCTTTAAATGTCAAAAAGAGAGTGGCAGGGTTATGAACACGGGCTTAAAGTAAAAAGTTTAAAAAGGCTCGGAAACGACTAAAATTCTATAGACTGCCTCTGAGTTTTCAACAATTAAGAAAGAGGAAAAAATACGACTTGCACGCTTAGTAAGGACCTGGCCTCGTGCGTGTCACCCATTTTCTCATCCGCTCTCAACAACTCGCAAAGAGAAGTTACACGATTTGACCCATCTCACAGGCTTCCTGAGCGGCAAACGAAATCTCAAGATGAAATGTGCTAACACTGATGCACAGGCTCTTCATGAACAAGCCAGCGTGCTCTTCTAATTGAGCTTTTCGAACTGTAGCTAGAGTCGATGTGAGCAAGACAGTGGAAACGCAGCCGTGACACAGGTCAGCATGGTTTACTCCCAGAGGTACTGGCATCAACTCCAGAGGCAAGTTAGGACTGCTTTATTCTGCAGTGTTCTAAAGGTAAAGGGTACCACGCGGACGGAGTAACTTTAAGTTTCCTTAAAATTGGGACAAGCAAGAGTAGGTCAGGGATGCAAATTGAGAAGAGAATGTCACAAATAAATCACAAATATTTTCTAAGAAATTATGCAGGTAATATAAAAATATCAGAAATGACACAATGAATCAATTATTGTTTCATGATAACAGCAGAGATTAAGAGAGGAGGTGAGGAGGCAGGACAAACATCTTTAACCTCTATTATGACTCTAGAATTGTTTTTTTTTTTTTTTTTTTTTTTTTGCTATATGAAATCTAAGTCTTTCAAGGTTCAAGGGGCTCCAGGCTTAGATCTATATAGTCAGAATTTTGTACTTTGATCAGACTCTGCTGCAGCTTTCCAGATTAAAGTCCTAAAATTTAAACTGTTCTCTAAGGGAAGTCTTTTCATTCCTTAATTCATATAAGTTGGTTTTCCCCAGTCTTTCCTGGCTCCTCTGCCTCTTTTGATGGGCAGAGAAAAATAAATGTACATGTTCCAGGTGTGAAGACAGAGTGATGACCCATGATTAAATTAATTTGAGGTCAAATTTCAAGTTTCACTGGCCCTTTTGCCAAGTGTAGGTGAAAAGAAAAATGTGTTATATTTCACAACTGTTATCAAAGCCTAGCCGTCAGAGGATTAACTATTTCTCATTCTGTCTGTCTAAGCACCTTTAGCTTTTCCAATAGTCAGCTTCAAAAAGAAGGCAAAAGTTCACCCGGGGAGGAAAGAAAGGAGTGTTCTTTTTTACTAATCCTTTGGAAGAGTTCCCTGTATTAATCATTTCTGAGCCATCATTCTTTGCTGGGCTTGTGTTATTTTAAGACTTTATCATCTACTATTTTTTAAATTCTAGGAGATAAATGACATAAATACCAAGAATACCAACTGGTGGGAAATTTACATTTCCATTTTTAAAAAAATTTTGGTTATAGTCACTGAAATTCAGAGCCAGGAAGGAACTTAATACTTAGAAGCAAGGACAACTTAATTCTCCCAATCTGCTTAACTGGTTCTGTCTCAAGTGGTCATAGTAGTAAAATACCATAGATATCAGGAATGAGCAGTATATCGTTATATTTACATTTTAGTGAAGAACAGGAAGACTCACTTTTAATATTTCCAACACCTCTTATACATCAGTATTATTTATTTTTAACCTGTTCTACCTGATAATAAAGTGGTCACTTAAACAAACATCCCCCCCAAAAAACAAATCTCCTGGATCTGCAAAAGCTCCCAAAGTGCATCGAGGTGCCCTAGTTACAAAGAATTCCCAAGGTGCTATGGAGTATTTTAAATTTTTAGGGAGAACAAAGTGATACTCTGCTGAACATCTCAAAAGTGCTAGTTCCAGGTGATTCGCAACTTCAACATTATATTGTGCTATATTCTTTTTGATGACACATCTTTGCAAAGCTGTTTTTAGCAGTTGCTGTAATAAAATGCAAGTACAAGGTTAAAAATCAATGGAGAACAAGAAATGAGGGTGGCGATGTCCAACCTGATCCTAAAGTCTGAGCAGTTGCTGCATTGAACAGGTGCATATTTCTTGTAATTATGGTAACTGAAAAATGAAACGAATCTTTTTTTTCTTTCATTATATCACTATTTTTTTCTAACAGCTATTAAGTTGTTATGACAGCACTACTTATTGGGTTGTTTGAACCTAATTACTTTATATAAATGAACTGGTAGATATTTATATTGGCCTAAAGACATCATGAAAAAATTAGAAGGTTTGTGAACCTCCGAACTTTCTCCAGGCTCAAGAGACTCTCCATCATTTCATACAGGGACCTTTCCTGTATCAGCTAACTTTGAATCTCACTTTTCTGAATGTCCTCTTGCAAGTTACCTCTGTAGGATAGCCTTCTATCTCAGTTTCAACGGAGGACATCCCATTTAGTGGAACATTTACAGTCTGAACAAAGAAATCCTCCATCTCACTGGCAGGCAGCAGTACAGAATAAAAATTAAAAGCTAGGGGCCTGGAGACAGAGCCTGGGCAAACGACTTAGCCCTATGCCTTGGCTGCCTAACGTAAATTGGGAATAATAATGCCTACCTGACAGGGTTGCCCTGAGAATTCAATGACAATAATAGCCAAGGGCACTTTAATTTCGTTAGATCTTTTAAAAAGTATCTGAAATGCTTGGAAGAGTTCCTGGCACATTGAAAACCTTCAGTAAATGCTGAGTATTATGTATTTATTCCTGTCCCTGTTTAGAGCACATGACCATTGAGATTTCAGGCTCCAGTGTATTTGGAAATCTGGCCAGAGTATGATAGGAATGGTGCTGAGTCTGCTGGTGGGACAAAGCTAAATTTCCTACCCCAGCAGTTAAAAAAAAAAAAAAAAAAAAATTCCAAGGTCCTAGGCTAGCAATTTCCCCTACTTGCTGCTCTCAGGCTTAGCACTGGCAATCCAGTCTCTGGGCCGTCCTTACATAACTAAAGGAAATGTTCAAAAACTGGCTTATGTTCCTTTTGGGCCTACTTTTCCCCCCTCAACATCCTTGGAAGACAAGACTGCCCTACCAATTTTTCCAGCCTGCAACTCCCCAAGCCGCCTCGAAACCATGTGATTGTTTCTACTTTGAGTCTCGGCCATCCCCAAGGTCACACCCCCTCGACTCCGGGCGAACCCTGCCCGGCTCAGCGCTAGGCCCGCCGGGCCCCGCCCCACCCGGCCCGCCAAGACCCCGCGCCCGCCCCAGATCTCCATCTGGCTCTCGAGCCCACACCTGGAGCACCTCCTCACAGAAGGCGCGCACGGAGCGCAGCGAGGCGAGGTCCAACTCTTTGATGACAAGCTGCGCGGCCCCACCGGCGTCGGGGCCCGGCTCGGGGCCCCCAGCCAGGAGGAGGTCGCGGCGGAGCTGAGCCGCCGCCTCCTCTGCACGCCCGCGGTCCCGGCAGCCCATGATCACTCGCGCCCCCATGCGCAGCAGCTCGGCGGCCGTGGCACGGCCCAGGCCACTGTTGGCGCCCGTGATCAGCACTGTCTTCCCGTGCATGAGGCCGGCGTTCCCGCCTCCTTGCAGCTGCTGGACACTAGGCCTCACGAACCGCCGGGCTGCCAGCCACAGAGTCCCACCCAGTGCGGCCAGTAGTGCCGCCACTGCAGCAGCTGCCATAGGTGCCCGAGTCCCACAGGCCTCTCGCGGGACTTCGCGAGTAGCCGCGGGACGAGGACGCTACCTGTACGCGAAGAATTCTGGGGGGCGGCTGGTCGTCCCTGGCCGCGGCGGCGTGGGGCATGTTGGGACTTGTAGTTTCCCTTCTGAGGGCATCTGATTGGTTCTGAGGAGCCCGCGCTGCTGGCGGTGGTGACTCCGTGGAGCCGGCTGCCAGCCCAGGAGTGTAGGGTGAGCACACATCCCGAGTTTTCAGGCTGTTAGGGTTCCTACCCAGGAATCCCAGAGTGGTGGTGGCTTTTTTCGTGTGACTGCCTAATGAATACTTTGAATTTGCAAATCCTTTTATAGTCTGGTTTACAAATCCTACACTTAAAGGCTGGTTTATAAGTATGTTTTCCGTTAGGAGCTCCTGGGACTTGTTAACCCCAGTTCAGTTTATTTTCACCTTCTGGAGAATTCTCCCTGCTTACCGCAGTCTGAGGGAGGTTTTTCCCCCAACCCTCCTCACCAGATGAGACTCAGCAGTTAGCAACATGAATTAGGTGCGGACAGACTAGGCCAGTGGTTGTTAAACTTTAGCGTTGCATCTGAATCACCTGGCTTGATAGAAAAAAAAAAAAAAATTCAGGGACCGGGAAATGCGCATTTCTAACGTTTCCTGGTGATTATGATGCTGCTTATCTGGGGACCCGGTTTGAGAACTGAAGACCATGATGGCACTGGTCCCTATAGAAAAAGGAACCCTCAAATGGTCTTACTCGACACTGGCACAGATAAAGTAGGAAAAGCACTTACTGTAAACATAGACTTCTGAGCAGGCCGCTTCACGAGGGCCTCCCCAGCCCCTCCACAAGACTATTAAATGTAAAAGTGGAAGGAAAAGTGCTTTATATACTAGAAAATGCTTCAGAAATAGTGGTCGTTGCCACAGGGACCCATCTTCAAGCTGCAGGCTTCATGAGTTTAGACCGAACTACTCTTAAGTGGTCATTCATTCATGTACTCACTCATCCGGTAGGCGCCAGGCCCTGTGCCCTGTGCGAGTCACAGAAAAATAGGTTGCTTACTGTCTGCTGCAGAAAATTCCTCTACTCCAGCCCCATTCTAGAATCTTCAGGACAACACAAGAGATGCACGCGATGTGTATAGTTTGAAATTAACTCCCTATAAGATTTTGATAAACCCTCCTCCACTCTCTTATATTTGGGAAGAATATAACAAGCAAGGGATAGTCACAATACAAAGAGAAAAGGGGTGGGATGCCAGAGGAAGGTTTCCGATGGGTGCTGAGAATGGAGCCCAGAGGTGGGAAAAAGCACCATCACCGAGGATTAGACAAGGCACTGGGAACAGGCGTCACAAGTGGTGGCCTTTATTCCATGCTCCTGCAATTTAAAGGTGCCCCTCAAACTCACTGAGCCCAGAACCCATCTCTTTCTTCTCTCTTCAGTTTTATCCATTGTGCGTCCTTCAAAGGCCATCTCAGTTCTTTTTCATTTCCTGACCACTTCCAGCCCTTATGGACACCTACCTGCTTCAACCTCCTGTGTGACCCTCACTGGCACTGAGGACAGACAGCCTTCTAGTGTTGGCTGAGTTTGCACATTTGACTTCCTCCATGAGGTTGTTAAAGTTTTAAATTTCCTAAAAGATAGGATTATGTCTGAGTCTCTCTTGTGATCTTTAAATTGAGGAATGCATACAAAACACTAGGTACTCAGTAAGTGTCATGACTTAGATATATTTGAGACTGACATATCAAATTAAGCAGCATTTCAAATGATGTATGTCAGCAGTGGCCTTCTTTAGAGCCAGAGCAGAATATGCAGATGTGGTGTAGAGATCGAAGTGGGTGTACAAGAAACGAGAGTACGTGGAGAAGAGTGGAGAGGAAGCCCCAGACCTGCTATGTAACTGCTGTGGGCTTAAGCACAGAACTTATTGGAATGACTAATCTGTTCAGGATGGGTCCTATGCCCATGGAATCAATAAGAAAGTTTGGAAGGCTGTATAATAGAGAAAACGGAGCTTTTGAAGTAAATAAGACCCGAATTTTAATTTTAGTCCTGTTATTTATTAGCTGCTATTCTTGGACAAGCTACTTGATCTTTTTTGATCTTAGGTTCTTCACTGATTAAAAATGGGGGTAAGAATACTATGTCACAAATGTTTGGTTTGATGAGAAATGAGGGAACGCGAAAAGGCACAGTTCACTGTGCCTTAACATGGAGTAGATTATGGTAATAACCAACCGATGTTTTACGAAAACAAAACAAATATCACAACAGAATGACAACAGTGAAAAGCCAGGATACTACAGTTTATATTACATTTTGAAGTGATGGCAAAGGCTTATTTTGCCATGCAAACATTAGGCCTACCTACCAGGCACAAAGCCAGCAACTTCAAATATGAAGCTCTGTGGTCCAGACGCAATGAATCCACCAAATAAGCTTCAAAGAACCTTTCCTAGGTGGTTCTGCTTGGAACTCATCTTAGATGGAAAGTGCCCTGTAGGAATAACCAGCTGATTTATTTCTCAATGACTAGTGTCAAAATTGGTATACACATACAGGCAGAGTGACATTTTCATTTTGTGTTGATTTAAAGGTTGGTCACTGAGGCAACAGATTAAAAACTTGAATTTTCAAGAGTGTACTTAACCCTACTCTTTCCACTTTTGAAGACCAGTATTCTATTTTGATGATGGCTGACAATTTAGTCTATATACCAGCATCCAAAAATGAGCAATGCTTTCTAAGACTAAGTAGCTCGTTAAGCATTCAGGCATTCAAGTTCTAAACTTATCCTCAAGAGTCATCAGGTATGACTTACACATAAAGATAGATGCCGTGGTATTCAACAGCAGTGACAGCTCAAAGAGAAGTCACTTGAAGGTAACTTGAGGGTTCAAAATATTTTTTTAAAAAAAATTAAGAGAAAAACCTTTTCAAATGAACTAAGTTCTCAGGTCCAGTCTTCTGAAATACCTATCTAATTACCCTAGAGATCCACAAGAAGTGGCTTCTGTAATACCAGACTCACTGCTTTATTTCTCCTCCCCATGGCTAATTGTTCATTTCTGATTAATGCCATAAGGTGCATGAGCTGTGGTGCCTCCGAATTTCTGCCCCCCTTCAACGCGGAACATGTGGTCATCAAAGAAGATATGTGGCCGTATTTTCCCTACGATGGGACCTTTGGGGGCCCCAGCAAGGAAAAGAGCTTCGTCTATCTCTAGACCCCAGCGGCGGAGGGTTTTCAGCACTCGAGCGCCTGAACTGGCTGCACTCCTGGCTGTAACCAGGTAGGTCCTGATAGGACAACATAACCGTTCGTCTTTGGCATAAAACTTCTTTTGCAGTCTGCCTAAATCTTCCAGAAAGGCTTTCAAGGGACCCTGTGAAAGGAACATATGTCACAGCTGTGATCCAGTGAGCCAAAGGAAGTGAATGCTGAAAAAGCAGAGACTTAATTATAAGAGCTTATAAAAGAATATAATACTGCATGCAGTATTATAAAGTCTATGACACAATCCCCAAACTCCTCGCATTTATGTGAATATATTTCCTTATGTGGAATCACCCTCGCGTTCCTGAAATAAATGTAGGATGCTCATATAATTTATTGTCTAGACACAGATCTTTTAAGAGTGAAAGAAGTTTCTATTCGAAAGTTAAACCAAGGTAACAGACTTAAACTATTGATGGCAAAGTAGAATACTGTATTCAATTAATTACCGAAAGCACTACTCTTAATTTGCTTTTTGTGAATTGCACATTTTAACGTTATAAAGTATACTCCTTTATCTCATTTAATGTCTTGTTGGTTTGGATCCAGCCTTGTCTTATATTTACAAATAGAAGTATACAAATTCTTTGTATACTGTCACACTTATTTTCATCTTCAACCTTTCTGAACACTTTGTTTTAGCTGTAGCCCTGGCATAGAGCCTAGAACTGGATTTTGCTATGTGATCCAATCTGAAAGTCTTAATTTTTAAAACAAAAGTTGAGTTTTAGAACATGTATATTTATTGGTATTACAGATATACATGGTAATGGGCTGTCGTATGGTTTTTAGTGTATTTTTCATGTTTAAAGATTTTAAAGGATTATTCACTGACAAGTGTCTTTTACCTTTGTACATGTGTATTTGTGTTTCTTCTAATATTTAGGAAAGATTGTAGTATTTCCTTCTATTTGTTACCTTTATAACTATAACTTTTTCTAGTACCCAGAGTACTCTATTTTTTAAAATCCAGAATCTATTATTTTTTTAAAATGAGAAATGATGGAATCAGGGTACTTCTTTACTTCTCTCTTATCCTGTTTCTTTCTCAGCCATCCAATTTTGCTTGTTTCATCTTCCTCAACATTTATATTTGCATTGTTCACGACTTTCATATTTCTATTTATTAGCTTTATTTTTAATCTTTCATAAGCTATTATAACTAGAAATATATGTAAACTTATTCTTTTTAGACCCTCTTCCTCCATGTTTTTCCAGTTTTCACTAGTTATATAATTTCCACATTGTTAGGGCACATAATATGTACTTTCTTTTCTGCTCCCTAATCCTTACAATTGTATTAGTTTTGGTTCTATGGTTAAATATATTCTAGGCCCATTTGCGCCTCTGTGTGTTTGTAGTCAACTACACGTTGGCCAAAATGTGTCCAGTAGTCCTAGTTTTGTCAAGAAAATGCCATGGAAATAATAATTCCTGAGAATATAGTATGTTCTCAACTGTTGACCTATTTCCTTTTAACACGAATGAACTTTTGGCTGGATAGAGACTCTGTAATTTATGTTTTCTCTCCATGTGATCTTATAAGTGGTGCTCCACTGTCTTTCTCTATTGAGTGCTCCTGTGGGGCACTGAGGGCAGCTTGATTTCTGCTCCCTTCCCCCGCCACCAACTTTTATGTGCAGGCTGCCCGAAGAATTAACTCTCCATCTTTGAAGTCATATAATTTTATTGGGGCATGTCTCATAATCATTCTGTTCTATTTCCCTATTATATAATATGGCCTTTAATCTTTTCATAGTTTAATGTATGTATGAAAATCTTCTGGTAATTCAGGACTTTTTCTTGATTTATATTTTATATACATATGCATCTTTATATTTACCATGTGCACCTGTCCTCCTCAACCCATAACATAATTTCGGTGTTTTTCTTCAAGGATTCCAATTATGCATATGTTGGATTTTCTTTATCTGGGATCTATTTCTAAAATCTTATTTTTCAATTCTATTCATTTCCAAGTTCTTTCATTTAATATTTTGTCACCTCTTCCTTAATTCTTACATTTCTACTCTGTGATCTTGCTTTATTAAATTTTTAGAAGTCATGGTAAATATTTAGTCACAATTTGACCTATATTTTGGCAAATACTTGTAGTGAGAGTTTTTCCTCTGTTACTAGATTTTGCTCTTCTTTACCTGCCTTTTTCTCATAGGATCATATGTTCTGTGCTGGTTCCCTTTTTATCAGTCATTACTGAAGTAGATTGGTTTTCCTAAGAATAATTAGGGCATTTCTGGGAAGGTCAAGGATAATATTTTAATACTGACTTGTTTTCACAATTCAAAAGCTCCCTTCTCTGTTGTCCTAGAAACATACTGTGTTCTATAAGCATAGCTATCAATGTGATCATTTATTTATTTTGCTTTCTCTGAGACTGCATATATAAGAGAAAAAACAAGTGAAAATTCACTTCCTAAAGATGAGAGGCACATACATAGGTTAGAAAAACTAACTTTTTTCGAGGAAACAGCAGCAAAGAGGATGTAGAGACTATTCGCAAGAGCCACCTTGCTCACTGTTTGGCTTTGAAACACAGAGGAACACAGTTCTCCTTGCTATTTTTGAGTACGTTCCAAAGGGAATAAATAGGGACTGGTCATTTTATGTCATCATATTAAAAGTAGCCGTATCATTCTTTCTTACTTTCATTTTTGGGTATGTTTTATAATTTATGTACTTACACAATAGTTTAAGTATATAATTTATCAATGAAAATATAGAAATATGAAGGAAAGTTACCCAAACATGCCTTTTTGAAGAGCTGTATGATTAAACATTTGGAATTTGCCTAGGATGTAGAAAGCTAGAAAGACTGACTCCTGTTCTAACAACAGGAGAAAGGCAGATAATCTGAAAAACGTTAACTGTTCTTGAGCCCATTGGAGAGCTGAGGTAACAGGGCAACTGATCAACATGAAATGTAAGGAGAGAAAATCTAAGGAAACATCTAAGATATCTGCACAGACAGATGGAATGGAAGAGCTGGCACATCTTTGCAGAGCACTGAAGGAAGACATGCCAGACACCCTACAAGCAAGTATGAAAAATTCAGATCATTTTAAAAAACAACTTGACAGAGGCAATAATGAGTAGATCAAATTAATAAGTAGATCAAAATAAGTAGATCAAAATTAATTAGAGCACCATGCACCTACCTGAGCAGGAGGTTTATTCTCAAATAGTGTTTCATGTTGGAAATATTTGTCCAGCCCGTAATCCTTGGTACCGTGTTCACAGTCATCTGCGAAGATGACGGCATCTCCATCAAAAGCCACACGAAGCTGCGTGTCACAGTAATTCATGTCTTTGGCTCCATCATACATTGTTGCAGAGGCAATTCCTAGTAGACCATGGAGATTGATTAATCCTCTTCTCAGGGCCAGGAGTTTTAGTTTCTACCATTAAAAAAAGCATAAAAAGTCCTCCCAGACCTTGCATTTATTTCTCTCTAGACGATATTCCCTGATGACTCAACTCCTCTTCACAGCCACACATCTCAACACAGTTGTCTATGCACTGCTTCCATTTTTATAAGTGGTGGGGAAGTGTAAAATTTGCTGTGAGACAATCACCGAGGATGTCCACCTCCAGAAAGGTGAAAGCTCGAAAGGCCGAACTTAAGGGCTGTCACTTGTGGGAACAGCTTGGCAGAAAATCCAGCAAGGGCATATGCCACATTGTTGTTATATGGGAAGCCCAATGGAAGTAACCACTAGTGCAAACCTCTCTATGAACGGGAGGGATAAAACCAAACTAATACCTTCTTGTATTGCTTCTTGTACTTTTTCACAATCCGAAGAAAGATACAAGTTGGTAAGATATGCCTTCAGATAGCCAATGGGGCTTTTCCCACCAGTCAGACAGAAGCGGTCAATTAGTAAGCCTATCATCGGGCAAGAAAGACATTGTTATGACTAAAGACATACGCTTACTGTAAATGCAAATGAGGGCTACCTGAGGAATAGCTGAGAGCCTACTGAGGTTTTAGAATCACCTTCTTAGCACCAATATGGAAAAATGTCACAGCTATTTTATGGAAGAGCAGACGTTTTCGGTGCATGATAACTTAGGAAGCCCGTCCTCATATACCATGCCAGCTGAGTCTCACAACAACCGTGTGGCAGGCATTATTCTCCTCATTACAGAAAAGGAAACAGACATAAAGACCCGTCTGAGCCCGCTGGTTCGTATTGACTCCTGTCCTTCACCTGCAGCCTCCTCACTTATCGAAAAGGCCAGTTAAAATGTGGCTCTGTTTTAAGAACCATTTATGTATTTCTTCAGTGAAAATACAATGGTAATAACAAGTAGTGCTAGGAGGTAGACTCTTTTCTAAAAGCAACAACAACAGGTCTGAAATTCTCTTTCTTTCCTGACTGGAAGTTTTAAATGGAATTATTAGCGGACTAAACACTAATATACCATCAAATGCCTTTAACTCAACAATAATTAAAAAAAAACACTGGATGATGGTGAGAGGTTTGTACAACAGGTGCCCAGATACACTGTGGATGAAGGTACAAGCTATGTCGAAAGTAACCAACAACAAGTATCAAGAGCTGTCGACAGGTTTATACCTTTTTACCTAGGGTTCCTTTTATTAGGAGTTTATTCTAAAGGAAAAATCTGAAATTCTTATAAAGATTTATCTAGAAAGGTCTCAGCCTCAGCACAGGATTATTTAAGCAAAACATTTTTTTTTTTTTTTACCAAAGTGTGAATAGTTAAATGAAGTGTAACATGTATGTAAGATATTCTTTACCCATTCAAAGTATTTTTAGGTATGTGATAAACTGGGTAGCTGCACAGGATATAAAGCAGAATTTTCAGTCAAGTCAGTTGTTTTTATCTGTGTGAACCAAGAGAGTAGGCAGGGCCCATCCACAGTTGAGGTGGATGTGTCTGCTGTGGTATTAACAAACTACTCTCACTTGTTTACTTAAGCCAACATTGGGCGTAGGTGGCGCACGACTGTAATCTATAAATCCTTAAATAAAATTAGTTTAACAGTCAGAAAGTATTTGGTGGCACTGGGGCTTTAGAAATGACTACAATATTATCCCTCTTCTGAAGATCACAGTTCACCAAGGAGCCAGGCATGCGAACAGATAATTATAATTGTTAACAAAGATGGCAGCAGAGAGAGAGACCAAATGCCTTGAGCACCCACATTATGGAAGTAACTAACTTCCAGGTGAAAGGTCATTGCCCATGAACAGACCGCATGAGGAGATTGCGCTCAATCAGTTAATTAGCAGATATAATAGGTGAATAACTGATTTTTTTAATGCTTCTGCTCTCAGTGGGCTCAGTGTAGTGAGGGGTAGACAGACTTAAACCACCTCCTAAATCAAATAAGAGTATGTGTTATAAAAACAGTAGGTGCAGTTTATTGAGCGATTATTCTGCGCCAGTCGTCTGTGCTAAACCTTTTGCATACGCTCCTTCTTTTCATGTCACAGCTCTATAAAGGCTGCATTTTTGGAAGGCAAACATTTTTTAAAGTATGTTTCAGTAAGACAACAACCTTATAGTTAGTATAATATAACATAAAACTCGTAACTTGTAACATCTCTTCATTATTTATAAATATGCCAAATTTAAATCTTAGTTTGGCTTTTAGAAAATAGGCTAAAAGTTCTCAAATAAGTCAAGTAATTCCATAAGGAAAAATGGCAACTTTCTTTGAATGCCTCCTACATACTGATGGAAATGCTACGATGAGACTAAAGTCCATTCAGTTTTGCACGTAAAGGAATAAAAACAAATCTACCGGCACAAGTATGGATTTGCTGTTCCGAGAGCAGCCAGATTTTAAGAGTGGAAAGGAAAGGTGAAAACCTTTAAACCTTTAACATGTATCTGTGGTGATCAAGAAGTCTGATCACACAGAGAAAGCCTTTGGGTTGACGGCTCCTTGAAGTCATGTTCAGAAGTGAAAAACATAAAACAGAAATATGTTGCAGGACCTGGGATTAAGACTTTGAAATTCACACTTGACAAGTTAAGTCCCGAGCTTTGGGCCCAACTCTGTGCTAAAGTTAAAAATGAACAAGGCCCCTCTTGCTCTGACATAGGCAAATAAACATTGCTCACGCAGAAGGGGCTGTCAGTATCAAAGACACTGCATTAGTTAGGCCACAGTTAGCAAAATAACATGGCTTCTCTCTTCCAGGGCAGCGAGCTGTTCTTCCATACGGTATTTATTTTACTTACCATAGTGATTGACGCTGTTTATAAGCCGCACTCCCACTTGGGCATGGTTATTAGTCATCAGTACAATATCAAATAAGTCGTGTTCATCAGGGTACAGATCGCGGAGTCTAGCGTTGACATGCTGCAGGGCCTGCAGGTTACAAACATGAGTGTAGGTAAAGAGGGCCAGGAAGGTGGACGGGGCTTTGGGAGTCTGGGGAGAAGGGATCTCGCAAGAGTCAAATTCAAGCCTCGAAGACTCTTTACGGAGAGAGATGGCTCCTTTAAGGCAGGGTCATGCTATTCATTTCTGTCTTTCCTGCCTCACACACAGGAGTTCAGTTAATGTTGACGGAATAGATAGGTAATGTTTATTAAAAATTGTTAAAACGTTTGGTTCACTAGAATTGTCTCTGTTGGGTTGGTAGCAGGAAGGATCAAGCTAACCCTTTTATACTTTGTCTATTTTTTTTTCTTTTTTTGGTGGGGAGGGGAATTTGTAATATCTGCCTTTCTTGATTATCTCATGATTATTTTTTGTTGTGAAAAATATAGCATGCTTCCTGAATTTGCATGGTAACCTTGCACAGGGGCCATGCTAATGGTCTGTATTGTTCTAATTTTGGTATATGTGCTGCCAAAGGGAGCATTTCATCTATTTTTTTAACAGAAGTCTTTAGAGTAGATGTGTGGTTTCCCTCTTGCTCCTCCCATGGCCCATAAGTACTTTCTGCTCACAACTTGCAGAGGTATCATTCGTTTCTTCCTGGTTATGATGTTATTGTATAATATTTGTTTATGTTATATAGAGGATCACAATTACAAGTGTTGTACATTTCCGTATATGCTCAGAGAATCTTAGTCTATCAAAATCATGCCGTTAAGTGCCAAGGGCACCTTGATTTTCTTAATATGCTTGCTATGTTTGGGCAAGAACAGCAAAAGTGAATTTCAACGTATTTTAATGAGGCATTTTATTTCTAGGGGTACTTGGAATTGTAAATTCATTATTGCTTCTGGCCACCACTGCTTCTTGGGAGGGAACAGTTTTCTGTTACAGGTTTTGTGGTTCGGAGCCCACTTAGGGAAGCCCAGCATCCCAAATCTAGGGATAGAGTCCCTTCTTCAACAGCCTGGAAGCCTCTGAAAGCATAAACTGACCTGGGGTTAACTTTTAAAGGGCGAGAATGACAAAAGTGGACTAGGGATTATAAGGGAACCTGGAGGAGATCCCAAGCGTGGGCCTGGGTCCTCCCCTCGCCATCCAGAGTCCTGACGGGCCAAAGACAGCTTTGCAGAGCACCTTGACAAAGCGGAATGCGGGCCCCGGGGTCAGGATGACGTTCTCATTGCAGAGCTGATATTCCATGTACTTTTCCAGACCCTCTTCCTCAAAGATTTTCCTGCCGTCCATCATGTTGAAGAGAGCCTGCGACGACACGGCGATGGTGATGGCATGCTTGGGTTTGGGCTGCGGAGAGGGGTGTCAACAGAGGGCTCGTTACAGATCGGCAGGATTCAGGAATGGGGCTCGCTCGGGGCGGGGTGGGAAGAAAAGAGCTGGGCCTTTGATTGGAGCATTGCGATCCTGGTCGCGGCCCGAGGCCTGGGGCTTCCCCGACCGCGGGAGTGGGGGGGTTTGGGGAAGAGCAGCAAGGGGGCTGGGACAGACGTCCCTACGTCATAGGAGGGAGGCTGAGAGAGGCTTGGGCTGCGGGGCTGTGCAGTGGGGCGCCCCGGGTTCCGGGCGCCGCGGGCCCTGCTCACCGGCCGGGGTCGCGGGCAGTTCGGGGACTTCTCATACAGTGTCCTCACGGATGCCCAGTAGGCCTCTTCGTCGTCGTCCTCTTCCTCCAGCTTCCGGGGCGGGTCGGGAACACAGTCACGGTCCAGCTGGGACGAATAGTGCGTCCTGCGCTGGCCGTAGGACTTCCACTCGGAGGGCGGCGTGCGCGGGTATTCCCGCTGCGAGTCCCGGGCGTCGCGGCTCTCCCGGGCGTCGCGGCTTTCCCGGGCGTCCCGGGCGTCCCGGGCGTCCCGCGAGTCCCGCGAGTCCCGCGAGTCCCGCGAGTCCCGTGAGTCCCGCGACTCTCGGGTATCCCGCACCATGCCATGTGTCCAGACTTCAGGGTTTTCATGCATCTTGGTGCTGCGCCGCGACCCAGCCTGGGTCTGGATCTCTGGGGGCGTGGAAGGACCCGAGTCAACAGGCATGGGTGGTGTGTGTTGCGCCGGTGGCATAGACGGGGAGGGCTGTGAGGAGAGCTCGTGCTGTGACTCTTGCTGGCTTGGGGAGGTGGATGAAGTCCGGGAGGTTGCGGAGCTAGTGGGGACCTGGAACAAGAAAATGGTCGTCTGAGTTCCGCGGATACCTGTGGTCCCTGTCCCCATCTCTGCCCAGCTGGAGCCAAGGAGCTGCCTCATTCTCTCCATTCTGTTCCCAGCCCTTAGATGGATCCCGGTTCATCTCAACTCCTTTAAGTGGGGCTTAAGGAGCTTGGACATCTCAAGGCTCCGGATAGTAGATACCTCTTTTAAATGGACACAGGCAGTTTGCTTTTGTTTTCCCCTAGTTTCCCCATCAGCACCTCATAGTGTGCGCGTGTGTGTGTGTGCATGCGAGTGTGTGCATGTAGACAGGGCATAGACCCTATTCCCTTAGGCAGACGGCACATATTTTTTAAAATTCTGTCACTTGCCTCCTGTATGTATCCCTGCTCAGAGCTCTCCCCGCAGGCAGAGGGCTTGAGTAAGGGACCCGTTGTGACATTGCCTCCATCTGTGACCTCCAGTTAACTTCATGAGCAGTTAGACCAGATGTTCCCATCAGAAAACTCTACAGAGCACCTCGGGGACCTCTGTCTCCACGTTTGCCCTGTGATTAATGCAGTGATTGCTGGAAGGTTGGTAAGCTGGAGAATCGAGTGTCTCCCCATCGCCTTCAGGGCTTTGTGTGTGTGTGGAGCTCGGTTGGAGACAGTCACTTTTCTACATAGGGAGGACCCATTCTAGAGAAGCCTCCTATGCTGTGCAATACATTATTAAGCATCCATATGTTATTTCATTTTTTTTTAAAATCATTGCTTCATGTTTTGAGAGGCATTGTTTTGGCTAAATTATTGAGCCAGTCCTCACAGAGATAGATTGGTTGGTAGGAATACACGTTTTCCCAGTGGCTAGATTTGCATTACTCTGTATCCAAAACCTTAATCTCAAAGCTAAACTTTTCTTCATATGTGACCAGGCTTAGTTATGGGCCCAAAGCACCCTACAATCTGACACTCTCCAATAATTTATCTTCTTTGTTGACCATTCCACCCCCTCTTCTTAGTCTTGGGTTTGCAATAAATAGTTGTTGAATGAAGAAAGAAATGAGAAGCCGTAGAGTTTAATCATTAAGTATATAGCTTATAGACTTAGATATACTGGGTTTAAATCTAGCTCTATTAGTGTTATTAATGTGAAATCGTAGGAAAATTTTTGCTTCCATTTTTCTCACCTGTAAAATAGAGCTTACAGATGTGTGTGTGTGTGTGGGGGGGGGCTAAATTAGATAAAACACATAAAGTACATAGAACAGGGCTTGGCACATAGAAAACATCAGTAACATTGACCGTCATCCTCAGTGGTGTTTTATGGTGCCGTCATGTCCTCCATCCTTCCCCCTCCATCTTTACCTTAAGACTGGCACTCTTGCTTCTGGGCTCATCCACTGACGGGGCTCTGGTCGAAGGGTTCCGTGACGTTCGGGACCACTGCTTTTGCACAATGTACCCTCGAGAATCTGCCTTTGACAGTAGTTCTTGGGATCCCTTTTGAGGCGAGAAGAGACCCAGGGGTGTAATACCCTACCACCCACTCCTCCCGTGCATGTGCCTGCAGGATAGCCACATGAGGCTAAACAGAGCGACACCCAATGAGAAGGTCCCTGGCCTTATGACCCGTAATGCAGTCTTGTCCCTCATGTACTTGGCCAGCTCTGGCCCAGTCCTCACTTCTGTGAGGAACAACAAAGTGGGGGATCCACCCAGAAGAGCATTCAAAACCAAGCAGCAAATCCGATCTATCATAGTTTTTCACCTGTGACTCCTCTGACATGGTACTTAGTAGAGTTGACCATTTTTTCTCCCTTTCTTCCACTGCTTCCTTTAGGGATAAGCCCATGAACAGATACTAAAAAGACACATCCACCATTTCTGACCAGACTACAGAGATGAGGGCAGCTGGCTCCTAACCAAGGCTGCAGCAGGCCTCCGGGGCGGCTGCACAGGAGTGGGTAAAGCCCTTTGGCATGCCCTTCGTGAGAAAGAATAGTAAAGGAGACCATGGAGCGGCAAGTGGAAGAGTTTCTGTTCCCCGTCTCCTTCCCCTCACCCAGAGTGGCTGTGGCTCCCCTCCAAAGTCAGTAGTTTGATCTCTGCTCACCCTGATCATGGTGATCTGCTGGCCCTGCTCCCACAACAGGCACATGTGAATATAAATACGTATTGTGCGGCAGGGGCCGAGAAGGGCTGGTCCCTCAGCTGCACTAAGGCAGCGTCTACACGACGGGTGACCACGCATGGGGCAACATCTCAGCAAGTGATTCGGATTGACTGCACGCCTCATCTGAAAGATTGTGCAGAAAATGGTCAATGTGATGGCTGGACTCCCCTTCCCTCCCTGATGTGAACAAAGACCAGTCTCCTCCCGTGGGCTGAGCAGAGGAGACAGCCTTGGTTTCTGCACCGTATTGTCTACGTGAATGTGGGGGTGTGTACTGTAGGGAAGGCAGGGGCCAGCTCCTCCTAGTTTTTCCTTAACCTCTCCGTGAGGGATATTAGGTGACCCTTAATACAAATCTCAATAGCTCAGTCTTCTCTTCCAGAACTCCCTGGCCCTCGATATTTTCTATTATGCTTTCTGCTCTTTAATTCTCTCACCAGCTCTAAAGAGATCAGCTCACCTGAGCACTCAGACGAACCCCTGATTTCTCAGACTCCCTTCTTTTCTCTCCTTCTAGACTGTCTCTTGAGTATTTCGTTCCAGATTCACTCTTAATATAGAAACAAAGGAGGTTTATTAACTTTAATCTCAGAGGCATTAGAAAATGGGGTTTGAGAATAAAAGGATAAATTAAAATTAGCCTGTCTCTCTGCCAATCTTATATATATATATATATATACACACACACATATATATAAATAAATTTTTGACATTTTTTTTGCCATGTTCTAACAACCATGAGTAAAAATAACACATCACAGAACTATATAAATAATTTTTGATGTAGAAATTTGTTTACAGATTCAAGGCATGAGGCATTTATCACTTAAAAATGATAGCATGGGAAATGCTATGGGAGAATTTGCTAAGGGTCAGTGGTACCAGGATTTAAATGTGAGTTTTTCCTTCATTTTTTTTTTTTTTTACCATGCCGAATTGAAACTTCTCTTTTCGTAATAAATCACAGGTTTACTTTTCTGTGGTTCTAAGTCTCACCAATATTAGTCTGATTTTTAAAATCGAGGACCTTAATATGGTACAGATCCTGTGTGGACCTCTTCACAGGCATGTCTCCATTCATGCTATCTAATTACTCGTTGCCTCTAGAGTAAAATGACATTTCTTAGCAAGCCAATAGCTAGACCACATAGGGGAGCCCAGGAAGAACTCGCTTCATGGATGCCTATTCAAATATTTGCTTTCATTTTTAGTTGCAATAACTACTGTTGTGTTGGATCACTATTTGTATCATTTAATGATTATTTGGTAGCTGTAATATGATCAAGATTGATGTTATTTTTCTGTTTAAAGAGCTCAACTTCTAGCTTCGACCAAGGTACTAGGGGTAGTCTCTTCATCTCTTTATGCTCTGTGACTTTATAGCCAGGAAAAATCTAATAGTTGAATGATTGAGTCGGCGACAGCAGAGAACGGCATAGCTGTGTGGTCCTAGAACTAATCCTACAGTTCTTCCATTAACCTCACACACTATCACCACCATAAAATCCTGTCACAACTCCGAAAGATATTTTAAATCCAGCCCCTCTTCTCCATCCCTATTATCATTGCCTTGTTCCAGGCCTCAGATCGTCACTGGCCTGTGTTCTTAAACTCTAGCCTTTTGATCAGGTTTTAGATCCATCTGCCCTATTTCTTTAGGGTGATTTTTATAAAACATAAATCTGGTCTTCATTTCTGGATACGGTCTTTATTCACTGGTTAAACAAACCTGGAGCTCCCTGATGTATCCTGTATATGTCAAACTTGCAAGCCTTCCACGCTACATTTTATGTTCTGCTTACGCCACATAGCTCATATTTGCCTATATTCCACCCTATTTACTTGTAAGCCCTCTGTCTTTCAGCATCGTTCATTCCCAGCTCAGTTTGACCTGGGAGAAGTTCCCAGAGTTAAACATTCCTCTGCGTTGCCTGTGTCTTTTGTATATGTTTTTGCTGAGCACTGCACTATACTTTATGTATTCTCTTTCCTACGAGGCTGTGCATTTTCTAAAGATAGCAATTGCGTTTTCACCTTATCACTAACCCACGAGCATTTGCTCAATAAATGCCGACTTTCTGGACTGAGTTATAAAATGTGCTTTAATTTCTTTTTTCTCCACTTCCTTAATTTCCTTTACTTCTTCCATATTCTCTGCATGTAGCGATCACCCGAAATTATTAGATTATTTCAGAGAACCCTCCGAGGTAAATGATGAGCTGCCTGTCTAATTTTCCTCAGCTCTCGGGCAAGATTCTAGGACGTTTAATTCGCTCACCTTCTTTTTCTGTTTCAGAGATGTTTGACTCATTTCTTTAACTATGGAAATTCGTTTGGTGTTACGCAGGTTGTCATCTCCCCAGCTCCATTTCTTGTTGCTTCTGTTGCTCAGTCTACGCTTTGCATATAGAACGCCAAATTTGTGATGTCATATGTGATTCCATAGTTACCAAATGACTCCGTGAATATGTGACCGTAAACAATAGCAGCATTATTTATTTATTCAGATTTGAGTACATCTACTCGTAGTCATTGTCCGGGTTTTTGGGAATTGATATCTCAACAATATTCACATGTTTAATATGCAGCAATATCAATATTACTGCTTCCTTCTTTTAAAATCCCTTTAAGCATTACTATGTCCTATCGATCCTATTTGTGGCTACTCGTTTTATGGTCCTGCCAGAATTCATGGCAAACTCGTTTGTGGACCCAATCATTTATTATTGTTCATCCTGACAGATTTTAGAGAATTTTCTGCAAATCTGGAGACCGTTTTTGACAGCTGAGGTTTTATTCTAGATAAGGAGTTTCCCTTGAGTTTAGCTTTAGTGTTTGGTGTTTCTTGCCCAGCAAAGCCATTTTCATTTCACAGAGTCAAAGCACTTTCCCTCTGGCTAGGCACAGTGTGGTAGAATGATACTTGCACTATATTTCTTGCTGTTTGCCCCATCCTTAAACAATTAAACACATATCTATCTCCCTCATGTACACACAGAGGAGAACATATAAAATCCAGCTCCCAACTGTGGTTCACAAGGTCCAGAAATGTTCTGCATTTTATGGTTCTGATGTTATCTTCATCTAAGTTTTATGGAAGAGCCATGTTCTATGCTAACCTGCGCTGGTCAGACTTCATGGGCTGAGAGATTTCTGGCCTCTCTTCATGGGAGTTGATAGTTTGAATATCAGAAGTTTTTGCCAGCTTCAATCAAAGTCACCCAGGGGGTTCTTCTGGATAGTAAAACATGCAGGCCGTCAGTGAGACTGCCTGGGTTTGAATCCTTTCACTTCCCATGTCTCACTGTGATTCTGGGCAGCTTATGTGATTTTCCTAAATTTCGATTTCCTTATTTATAAAATGGAAATAATAATGGTATCAACATCAAATGACAGTTGTGGTAGTTGAAATAATATGAAGTGACAGGCATTCATAAGTTACGAATAACGTTAGCTATTATTTATTCATAATTTTGCTACCGCTATAGTACAGAGTTCAAATAGAAAACCTTTAATTTAATCCCTCCTGCAATCTAATTGTAGGAACAGAATTTTTTAAATATTTGTTGTTCATATACATCTATAAGCAATCAAATGACAGTTTGACGATTCTTCTCATGGTTTTAGTGGTACAGACAGAGAGAGGAAGGCAGGTTAGAAGGGGCAGGTGTTAGAGCAGCGATTAGAACAAGAACTGGAGAGTTCTAGGACTCGGGTTCTACGAGACAGAGATGAAGGAGTCTTTGGTTTCTGACCAGTCCTTCTAGCCAACACCCAAGATCGGCTTTTGTTTCTTGTCATAACTCTTCCACATAATTCAGCAGTTATCTGTTCAATAAGTTCCTTATTATTGGTCTTTTCCCATCACACCAAGCTTAAGATGATCCTAACGAATGTTTTGAATTATTCTATGTATTAAGATATAAATAAATAACTAATTATTTTGTTCCGAGTGCTGAGGGTAAAATTAAAGAATTATTTGTATTTGTTTCTGATTTTCTAATTCATTTTTCTTTATTATCTTCTAATTCTTAACTTTGTTATTGAGTGTGGAGAACTATACATACCTGGAGGCAGCTATATTAGTCAGGATTCTCCAGAGAAAGAGAACAAAAAGGTATCTCTCTCCCTCTTTTTCTCTCTCTCTTCTCCTTCCATGAGTTCATAAAGCCAAGATGCTACAATGTCATGACACTCACAAAGCCTTCTTAGATCTCCCCAGATTGGTTTTGTAATGAAAACCAATTATTGTCAGTTCTAGTTATAAAGTTTTTTTTAAAAAAGGTGTTTCATAAAAAGACTTAAAAGACATTTTGGAACAAACATGGACAAGCCTAAGTGGGCATCCTCTATTTATTTTTGGCAAATCTTTTGATTCTTACGACGGTTACTGAGAGGAATATACCTGTTCCCTTGACAGTGCTAAGAGGATGTTGCAGAGTGATTTGTGGGACATGGATCCCACCTGAACATCCTCCTGTTATTTCTTATTTTCTTGGGGAGTTGTGATATTATTCACAATTTCTGGGGATACTGGTAGACTCCTCTGTGGCCAGGGGGTTTTCATAGTATAGGACACAGACTGAGTATGACAACTAGGGAAGATTCCGAAGAATCTTCCTCTTCTTCATCGCCATCCTGCTCCACCCTCGTCGTGGAAACCGGTGTTTTGAGATTGGCTTTTCTTCTCTGAGTCTAAAGATACAAAAGCCACTAAATGTGAACAAAGTTTTTACTTTTTAAAAGTGTTTTATGTATATATGTTCAAAGATAACAAAATTTAGTGAAATTTGGAGAGCTAGAAAAAAGGCATCTGTGAATTCACTATCCTAAGAGAGCCCATAATTAAAATTATATTAAAAATTTTTCATTCGTCTAATGTTTAATGTTCCCTCTTTTGTAAAATATTGTTAGAATTATATAGTATATTTAAATTCAGTATCCTGATTTTTTTTCCTATATAATATTAAACACGGGTATTTTTCCGTGTTATTACCTGGTTTGAGTAATCATAATTTTGATGACTCCATAATATCCTAGAGTGGGCATACTATAATTTGCTTAAGTATTCTCCTACTATGGAATATTTGGGGGTGTCTCTGAGTTTTTGCAATGATAAATAATATTTTTCTGAGTATTTTTTCTTAGCTAAAATAAAAGCTTCTTAGTAAAAAAAATCTTTCTTTCCACAATGACTAGTACATTCAAACATGTAGTCGAATGGGCCCATCAGACCCCAAATGCTCATGGTAGAGACTCACTTCAGTTCAGCAAGACCAAATCTGCTTTGCTGGGTGACAGGCAGTTAGCAGGGAACAGCCGTGTCTTCTATATCATCTGTTGCCTCAACTGGAAAGGAAGTGTCCAAACCAGAGTTTCATATCCTTGGCTACACATTAGAATGACCTAGGAGCTTTTAGAATCCCACTACCCACTCCCCACTACTGGGGCACACGGCACAGGGAATGCTGTCAGCATTAATGTATTGGCTAGGGGCAGAGCCAGAGGAGAGAACGAGAAACCAGGGAGATTGCTTCATAAACTATATAAATGTCTAACCAATGTGCCGTATACTTGAAACTAATGATAAAATAATAATTAAAAAAAAAATCCCAATACCCAGACAATAATCGCAGGCAGATTTAACGAGAATCTCTGGGTATAGAACCCACATATCAGTATCATTTGAGTTTGGTTGGAGGGCTCTTAGTATAATTCCCCAAATCCAGACCCAATCACCTTGGGCCCAGTTCCCCAGACTCTACAAAGGGCCAGAAAGTATTGTCCTTAGAAGTTGGACTCCCAAGTGAGAAACCTATGTTCTTTGACTCCTCTCCCTCCCTTATCCCAGATTCTTGCAAAGTTGCATCTTTTTTCTCTTAGTATTCTTTCTCAAACACTGGGATTTCTTCCATTCTATTAACTTGAGGTCACGTCTTCATTTTTCTAACGAGGTAATCAAGAGTCTCCTCACCAACTCTCGAGGCTACAGTGTTGTGTTCTTCTTCTCAGCTTTGTCCTTGGACAGCCACTAACAGCATCTTTCAGAAACACCGACACGATTTTTCACTCCTCCATTTAAAACCTTTTGTGGGGAACCCATAACTTTTGAAGGCACAAATTTCAAAGAAATTAGCTTTATGTGAAAGGCTGTCTATGACTTAGCCTTCCTTCCATTCCTCACCTGCTGCCTAGTCCTGGATACCTCAACTTCACCTACAAAACCGTTCTCCATGCCCTTTTTAGAAATCTGCTTTATCGAGATAACAATTAACATACTATGTAATTCGCCCATTAGATGTATATAATTCATTGATATTAGTATAGACTAACAATTGTGCAGCAATTACTATTGTCAATTTTAGAACATTTTCATCATCTCTTTTCTGTTAACCCAGTTAACTGATGAGTAACCTTAATTACATAGCTACTAAATCCCTTTGGCATGTACAATAATGTAATCATAGGAGTGATGTCCCGTTGTATTCACAGGGGAGAGAATTATTCAAGGGAGAGGATCTTTTGGGAGGGGTCATCTTAGAATTTTGCCTACTAAGCTCATTTAACTGATTTTATGTTAGTTAGCTTTCAAAACAGGGAGCAGAATTAATAAAATCCAGGCTTGAAAATTGATGATGGTAGTCATCAATCGGAATATAGGCTAGCTAGCTGGCCATTTGACTCAAACATATTTTTTATTTTTTGAGAGTATGGGCTGGGAAAACTAGTAGATTAAGAGGTATCTCAGCTTTTTCCTAAATCCCTTGGATTCGTGTATTTGGATATTTTTGGAGGAGTGGTGGACATTTTCTTGTAGCCCTCCAAGGTCTGTGATTGTTGGATCAGGCCTGAGAGCACCTTGACACCTAAATAGTTTATACACTCAAGAAGTCTTATCTGGAATAGGCTTAAAAAGTAAATGTGAGGATGAAGTGATATATCTTTCTTAGTTCCTTTCTATAGAAGTGGAAGCATCTCTCATAATTAGGCTTCAAAATATGTGTATCTGAGCTATTGATGTTGGTTTCGGAGTCAAGTAAACCTAATTTAAAAGCCAGCCATGCTACTAAACACTTGGTTATATCATTTAAGTTTCTTTATGTCTTTGAGACTTGTTTTACGTGTTTATAAAATGGGTGTTATGGCACCTAGTTGGTGGGTTTTTTAGGGAGAGCTACATGAATGATGCGTGTAATGTGCGTGGCCCAGGGTGCCTGGTTCTGCCGCTGAGTCATGCACAATATTTTGCAGCCATTCCCATCAGGAAGAGGGTCTGTTTCCCATCCCCTGAATCCAGGCCTGCCTGTGACTCGCTTTGTTTAATATAATACTGGGATAGTTATATTAAACATTACGTGTGAGTTCTACAGCCCAAGCCTTCAAAAGCTTGCAGTGACTGCCTTTTCCATTTTGGGATGCTACTGCCCTCAGGATGGTTTGAAATCTTCATTGTTTAAAATTATGGACAATGAGAACTAATGTTTTTGAGCGTATACTAGACACTTTATGTATTTTATATTATTTACTACTTTTTAACTACCAAACGTGTAAAGTGAAGTGGCTTGTCCGAAGACACAAAATTGACAATTAGTAGAATCAAGATTCTAACTCAATCCTACCTGCCACTAAAGCTTACAATGATTATTAGTTTGTTTAATCACAATTCCTCTTCAGGGAGCTTCTCCAGTGGCTCATTTTTCTACACAAAACTTAACAACCGGCCAATCTATAGTCTTGTGCAGTTAATTGAATAGGCTAAAGCAGGAGTTCCCTTACCTTTGTGGCACCAGGGAATCTAATGCCTGATGATCTGAGGTGGAGCTGAGACGGTGAGTTCTTACTAACACATGCTTCCAAGACAGCTTCCATTTAACAACAACAAAAAAATCTACACATCAAACAGGGAGAAAAGGCCACTTGGAAGATGGCCAAGGGGCTGGAAAATTGGGCTGGAAATGCAGATGAAGCTTTGCTCGCTCACCCACCACTCTCCTCCTGCTGTGCGGCCTGGTTCCTAACAGGCCACGGACCTGTAGTGGTCTGCAGCCTAGAGTCTGGGGCCCCCTGGTCTAAAGAATTGGATCAGACAGGTCCTCATAGTTTTTAAATATAATTTCTACCCATAGAGACCTTGTTTCTAAGTCTCAGAGCATGGTTAAGGAGCAGCTTCTCATGTCAGCCATATTCATGGTGCACATGAAAAATACTCTTGCCAAAACCTGGTAAGTGGAAATTCCTTGTCCAGAATAGTGACTGGAGGGCCAGTGTGCATCCAGGCTCTGCCCAGATGACAGTTATGTCAGCATTCTGCTTATGTAGGTCAAGGTTGCAGAGTGCAAGTTTTGGGGAGGTTATCCAGAGAGGAGAGTGTGCCATTCAGAATTCACCAGTCAAGAGTATATTGAAGCTCTAACCCTTAGCATATTACAGGTCCTTTAGTGAGGTGATTAAGTTAAAATGAGGTCCTTAGGATGGCCCTAATCCGATCTGACTGATATTTCATCAGAAGAGGAAATTTGGATGCTCAAAAGACACTAGGGATGTGCATGAATTGATGTGAAAGACCATGTAAGGATACAGCAAGAAGGCGGCCATCTGCAAGCCAAGAAGAAAGAGGCCTCAAAAGAGTCCTAACCTGCCGACACCTTGATCTCTGACTTCTGGCCTCCAAATCTTTGAGAAAATAAATATCTGTTGTTTAAGCCTAATACGTGTGTGTGTATATGTGTGTATGTGTGTGTGTATACATATATATACATATATACATATACACACATATATACTTCAAATATAAACTTCAAAAATAATACACACACATGTGTTATTTTTGAAGTTTATATTTCTTGAGTCACCCAGGAACATTTTTAAAAATGATTTTCTCAAGTACAAGTCTACCCTGATTATCCATATGACTCAGAGGTTACATGGATTCGGGGAGCCAGGAAACTCTGTGTGTGGGACACTGGAGTAGAATATGTTTCATAGATTAGGAAAGAAAAAAAAATAGAATGCTTGTACTTCAGAAAATATTTTTAAAAAATTTTCCTGGAGTGAGTCTTAAAGGTAATGATGCTCTATAAAATATAAGGCCTTGAAAAAATAAAAATGCCACTCAATTCCTGTGTAGATTAGGGCTCTGAGCTTTGATATTTTCATCTGTGAAACAGGAATTTAATGCCTATATACATCTCACAGCTTCGCTGTAAAACTGGAATAATATCACGGGAGTGTGAGCACAGAGCACAGTGCACGGGGAGTTCTTACTAACACATGCCTCCAAGACAGCTTCCATTTAACGACAACAAAAAAAATCTACACATCAAACAGGGAGAAAAGGCCACTTGGAAGATGGCCAAGGGGCTGGAAAATTGGGCAGGCCGAACAGAAAGTGGTGACCACTTTCTCATAAAGGCGAAGGAGTTTAGTGCCAGTGTGAAATTGGGGTCTTGCTCTTTTTAAGAAAAGCATGAGGAATTTTTTCCACTTTTCATTCGGCTTTAGCCAAAATGGCCCATGTTCACCTTTTTTTCCCCCTCCATCCTGCCTTCAACACTCACTTTCCTAAGTAAAGTTAACAAATGATCCCATTTCTCCCATTAGTAACAGCCATTAGCAAGAATGTTCGACACTCACCAGCATTAACCAGACCCTAATTAGCCCAGGACTGCCTGCCACCCCCTTACAATGCACACCTTTCTTTCCCCACGCCTGCTGTGGCTCCCCTAAAAGAAACATTTGTAGAACTCCCCTCCTTAGCCCACTCTCCCTCACATCATTAATCAGCTGGCTATGCCTCATCCAAAGGGGGGAAAAAAATTATCCAGTTTCCTGCTGCATGCCGGCCAGACGAACAAGTGCTGAGGAGGACTTAAAAGTGTGCCCTCCTCACACGCGGCCGCACCTGGAAATGTGGCGTGCGAGGAAGGACTCGTCCTGGAGTTCACAGACCCCGTCCTTAAGCTGTGTCATGTCCTGATGATGCTGCTTGCCGGAGGCCAGCCTCGAGTGGTGCAGAGCAGGGCAACCCCTCCTGGCCTGGCGCCCTCACGAGGTTATCAGTTCACTTGAAAAATCCAATCCATGATCTGAGAGGGGGACAAAGTGGGCGGAGACTTTTTCTATTAGGTAGCTTAAAAAAAAAAAAAAGACAAAGCATCGAGATGTCTACGCATGCACACGTTTATCACACTGTCCCCGCACTGTCACTAAGTTATTTCCTGCGTGGAGGTGGCAGGCACCCGGAGCTCGCAGGCGTCATGCTCATGTCCTTGCAACAGGCACCGTGCCGCTGAGAAGAGAAACAGCTTTGCGTTGTCGGCGGGCTTGGCTTTGCACATTAGTGCTGCCACCGCCTCGGGGTCTCTGCGAGTTCTTAGCCTCACAGCCTGTTTCCTGATTCGCCAAAGAAGAATGACAATAATGCCGACCTCATGGAGAGAAGGGAAACAAGGAACGCGAAGGCCGAGGCACGACGCCTGGCACAGAACAGGCACTCAGGAGCCACCCTCTTCCCAGGTCCCCTGCCTCCTGATTCACCTGCATAAACAAATTTCAGGGACTCTGGGGAGGATTTTATCTGGACCTCGTGACCACCTGGGGAGGGCCTTGCCCTGAACTTCAGTGCCTCACGAACAGGAGACTAAGAGTCCTGTCTCTGTGTTTTCTTTTGGCCTGTTTTTTATTTGTGGTCTGTGTGATTTCCTGGCAACAGCCCCAGTTGGCGGTGAGAAAATATCTGTGCTTGCTATTTGAGGAGCAAGCAGCTTGTTTCTAGAGGCGCCCCTCCCCCACTATTGTTGCGAAACGTGGGTCAGCGATGAATGTCCCTCAGCGCAGCCTAGCTCGGAATAGAGTCCCAAGTCTAGTCCAGCTTAGATTCCGTATTTTCGGGGATGTATGTGTGTCTAAATTGGCTTTTGCGACATTTTTCAGGTTGTTGAAGTTGGGCTTCAAGATCGATTGACTTTCTTTTCTGGTTCGTCCCCTTGATGCTCACTTCCTCTTTCCTAGTAAAATAACGAAGGTTGCTTCTACTCCTGTGTTTCTGTTCTTGTGGATGGCGCCACCATAGCTCAGGTAAAGTCCCAGGTTGATGTTAGACCACTGTATCTTCTTCTCTGTCACATCCTGTCCCTCAGTAGCATCTTTTGGCTTGAGTTTCTCCATCTCCTTCAAAACCAGCCACGTCTCCCCATCGCACATCCACTGTCACACTGTGGTCCTTTCCACGCCATCCTGTGCAGCCTCTATCCTGAGCACTAAAAGACCTATTTACAATTACTTGTTCTTGTATTTTTTTCCACTAAACTGTGAAAATTTTGGGAGACAGAGCCTATGAATTAATCATCTCTGCGTCTCAAGTGCCTTGTATAGTGTTTGAAGTAAATGTTTCCTGGATGAAATAAAAAAAAATGAGTATAAGACATCGTTTCCCCAGTTGGAAAGACTTTCTGTGTCAGAGGGTCGACTAGGATTTGAGAAGGTGCTTTTTAAGACCCTAAAATTAGACACTCCAGTCCTATTTCTATCAACTCTAGGCTTGAACAAGATTGTACCTATTTGAGTTTTTTCAACTTTCAGCCAAAATATCCTCGGTAATTAATTAGTCTGCTCCACAGCCTGATAGACTATTGTAAGTAAACCCAGGTATGAGGCCGCCTGATGACCGAGGGACATCTCAAACTTGACATGTCCAAATTTGGATTTATTCTCTCCTTCTAGAATCTTTTCCTCGTCCTGCATTTCTTATCCTCGTGAGCCCTGTTACCTGAGTGGGAACACGGGGGTCATGCAGAGCTTCTCCTAACTCCGCCGTGTTGCTGTTCATTTGGTCACTGGGATCTGTTGATTCAGCTTTCATAATATTCCTTGAATCTGTCACCCTCTCCCCATCATTGTCTAGTTCCCGCCCTCATCAGTGATAATAGGGACATCTGAACTAGGTTCACTGGCTTTCTCAGCCAGAGGTGATGTTTTCTTGTTTTGGCCCACTACTGTGTCTAGTGAAAATCTCTACAAACACAAGCCATTTCTTCTGTTTGTTTAAATTCTCCCTAATATACTGTGAGCTGATTGAGAGCAAGAATTATGCTCACTGAACAAATGCATGATACAAAGTTGGATTTTAATGTAATTTTAAACTTAAGTAGTAAAAGGAACTCTTGCATTTTCTTTACTCAAATTCACTGGTGGTTTTTATTTTATCCCATTTGATTCTCTTACCCTCTTTCTTCCTAGATAGGTAGTAGACAGATGATAGCTAACTAGCTAGCTAACTAGATAATGTTTGGTTTGGTTTTGACAATTTGAGAGAAGGGAACACTGTGCCCCTTATACTCCTAAATATTTCAGTGGGCATCGACTAAGATAGGAGGTTCTCTTACATAATTATAGTGTAGTTAATTACAATCAGGAAACTGGACATTGATATAATATTACTCTCTAATCCAATGGCTATATTTGGCAAGCGTCTCAATATAATGTTCTTTATAGTTGTTTTCCTATTAAGGATCAAATCCAGATCATGCATTACATTAGTTTTCATGTCTCTTTAATCTTTTATCTCTGGTACAGTTCTTTAGCTTTTATCTCTCTCTCTCTTTTTTTACCTTGACTTTTTTGAAAATTATCAGCAAAATATTTCTAGAATGCCACTCTATTTGGGTTTGTCTGATAATTACATTAATATTATGTATTTTTGTCAATGATGTCACTGAAACAATATTGTATCCATCTCAGTGCATCTTATTAGAAGGATCGTGATGTCAGTTTGTGCTAACATTGGCGATATTTGTTTGATGATTTGGTTGAATTTGTGTTTCTTTATTTAAAGTTATTAATGATGCCTTGGTAAATAATTTGTAATTGTTAGGAAACGCATTGAAAGGCTGTGCAAACATCCGATCCTTATTAAACTTTCCCCTCTAGTTTCAGCTTCCATTGATTTTCTAGCTCCATTATTCCCGTCTTTATTTAAGATGGCATTCTACATTAATAAAGCATGTTCCCTTCTCACGTATTTGCAAATTTCTGTAGTATGGGTCTATAGAAATTTGGCCAGGAGGCACCCTTCCAAGGGGTTTCCTTTGTGCCTTTGAAATGTCCCTATGATTCTTTTAGCACTTTTTTACTTTCTAGAAGAATAAAATTCTCTAGACTTATCTTGTACTTTCTCTTTTCCACTTCTGGAATCAGCGATTTTTCCAAAACTCTATTTCATTTCAGTGAGCAATAGTGTTTAGAAACCAATATATAGGCACGAAGTGGCTTATTACTTCTAGTGTGTTATTATTTTAGGCCCTTCTGTGGATGAGACTATGCAGTACACTCACAGACACACACACACACACACACACACACACACACGCGTGCACGCACACATACGCATACATCTATATTTATTTCCATGTCTATTTGTTTGCCTACATGTCTATAGTATTAAAGACCATAAGTTTATACTGCTATCTCCAATTGCAGTCCAGCTCTGCAGGGTTCATTCTAATCTTCCTTTCTATATTCACAATTCCCTTCTTCTGTCTTTTATTATTTACTGATCAACTTTAGAGTATACATAAGATAGTTTTAGAATTGCTGACCCAGAACACTGTGCAAATATAGTTTTGTTAGACAAATTAAGAATCTTCTACCCTGCCTCCACTCTTTCTTTTTCTTTTTTTCTCTCTCTTTCTCTCTCTCTTTCTTTCTTTCTTTCTTTCTTTCTTTCTTTCTTTCTTTCTTTCTTTCTTTTTTCTTTTCCTTTCTTTCCTTCTTCCTTCCTTCCTTCCTTCCTTCCTTCCTTCCTTCCTTCCTTCCTTCCTTCCTTCCTTCCTTCCTTCCTTCCTCGCTCGCTTGGCAGTTCTCACAGATTGCACGGAACTTGTCAGTTTACAATCCCTTATTATTATTTTTATTATTTTTTACGCCTATAGTACCTGGTCCTCCACCGTTTCTTGCTCCAATTTCTTACCTTCATATAGGTACCAGACCAAATTTTAAATATTTGACATTGCAACCATTAATTTGCTACTCAGGAGATACCGAAATATAAAATGCAAACCATCTAAAAGGAATTTAGTTGATTGAGAAAAATATTTGAAAACAGAGTCAACACTTACTGTGTTTATGATAAGCATTATTTTAGAGTTCTGCAAATTTTGCCAGTTAGCTATCAGATCATTAAAGATACTTGTTTTATATAATAGTTACTCATTATTAAGTCTAAATTCTAATGTGAGAAGTTCCTAGCTACTCATACTGACTTTGAATATATAAAGATCTGGGGACATTTGAAATATTTGTGTGCGTGAACATTTTTATAGTGACAAGAAAAGCCACAAGCTTGATGTATTTTAATATACGAATAGATTCTTTTGCATGCCTAATCTCCGTGAAATAATTTTGCAGCTAAAATCCCATTACTTGTATTCCTATGGAGGAGGTCAGTTCTTTATTAAATTTACCCTGCTTTGAAAAATAGCTTCAAGCGGGGAGATCCTGGTGTTTCCCACCCCCAGCGCTATATCCCTCTCTTACTGGTGCAGACAGAGTTCTGAAACGACCAAGCCCATGGCTGCTCTTACCAGAATTGGATGCTCCTTGATACTCCTATAATATCATGTACATCCCACTATTATCAAACACATTACAAGACACTTTGTCATTTATAGGTCTCTCGCTCCTGCAGCACTTGATTATATTTTGGACTCTGAGTCATAATACTATCCTGCTACCTCACAGGCCTCGACAGTGCGCAGAAGGAATGAAGGATGGGTGTCTCTCTGCCGAGATGATTGGCTTCCCCTTGCTCTAGGATATATTCAGCCAGACCTGGTTTCACGTTGGTATAGAAAAGACGGGACATACACTCATTTCTCAGATAGGATCTGCAAGGGAACACATGGATTATATGCAGAAACATGTATTGAGAAACTTCTAGGTGCTTTACGTGTTTGTCTTATTTCAGCCTTTCAGCAACTCCATGACGAAGGAAATAGGAATCTCGCTTTGTAGCTGCAGGTTTCATGGGAGCTAAGTAACTTTCTGAGGAAAAGAGGGGGCCAAAATCCAAACTCTGTCTGGTTGGGCTAACTTCAGAACATGAGCGCTTTTTGCTATGTGACTGCCCACTGGAGTTGGGATGATATCAGAGCTATGCCAGGTGGAAAGCTCAAGAGGAAACAGAACAGAGATGGTAGCTACAGATGGAATTCTGCTGAGGGACGTCACCGAAGTAAGTGAACTTAGCAAGTATGTACAGTGGGTGAGTACAAAAGTTTTGCTGTATCGGGGAGGAAGTGTTATGCTTCCAATAGGACAATAGGCTTTTAAAAATTATGGCCTCATAGAGTAGCTGATACTTCAGAGATCATCAAGGAAAATGAACTCATTTTACAGATGAGGACACCAGGGCTAGAAAGAAGAAAGGACTTACGTCCAAGTCACATAGCAAGTTGATGATGCTACCAGGACCAGAGACCAGCTCTTTGCCTTCTGTCTCTTCTACTATATATACCTGTTTCACTTTACTTTAGCCAATCCATCTTTTTCATTTGTTTCAATTCAATAATAGAATACTTAGTGGGAATCAGCTTTGTAATGACCTTGAATCAGGCAGCGTAGACCCAAGGACAGGAGAACAGAGTCCGGACTGAGCAAAAACACTTCTGTCTCTCTTTGTCCCTCTGTGTCTCTCTCTCTCTTTTTCTCTCTCTCCAATGACTGGCCTCCTCCCCGAGTGCAGACAGAGGTCAGAACATGCCTGCATGTGAATATGGCCCGTCATGTTTTACACTCCTTATTACTGCATATGTTGGAAGGCTCCGTGTCACATTCTGCAGTACCCTCTGAGAAATGGTAGGCAGGGAATGGACGAGAATGATTACGAAGAGGGAGAAAATGTCCAGATGTGAGTAGCTCATGATGTTTTAATTTGAAGTAGTGCTTTTGCCCAGCGCCATCACCAAAGGTTTGTCTTGGGTTTATTTGTGTTATCACAACAGTGAGGATGGAGTTAAATGCAGCCTTTGAAGAGAGGATTTTTGCTCGTTTCATTTATATTCTACTGTTCTTTCATTAAACATTTCTGAATATTCACAGGGCCTCGTTCTTACAAAAATAAATCAGATAAACCTAGGGTTCTTGCCAAGTCAAATATCTACAGTTTCTGGCAATTATGTAATTTCCAACTCTGCTGTAGTAACTATTGCTGATAAGTCAATCGTCATAAAGAGAAATGTTCCAGACCAATCTTTATTAGTGTGTCTTTCACTGATATATGCAGTCTTTTTTTTTTTTTTTTTTAAAGCAGAGTTGTAACTTTTTTTTTTTTGTCCCTAGTGACTAGCTTCTCATCATAACAATTTATATCTGGATAATGTCATGGTAAAATGTAAAAATGGTAAATTAAAACCCATGAAATTAGGTTCTGCTGTTATTAATAAAAAGTGCTCTGGTTTTCACCATTTTGTTATGATGGCACTGACTTATAATGCAACTTTGCAATAATGTATTTCTGGCATCGCACTTTGATTTGGTCCAGACAAAAGCAATATTTAGAAAGTTACTCCGTGGGGCTTTTCTGAGCAAAAGGAATTTGAGAATCACGTGCTAATTTAAATACCTCCTTAATGCTGAGGTTAAACACATTATTGATCAGAAAATGCTTTTATGGAGAGAGGAACTGCACTGTTCTGTAGGAATGATATAAAATAAACTGAAAATACCAGCATGCTGTTTTTTACCCCCCCAGAGTAACATATCTGTTTGGTGCTGATAGACATTGTTTAAAACACTTCTATTAAAGGAATCCCTAGAGGCTGACTCTCTGCAGCGAGAGCCCTCATGCCATGAACTTGCTTTTATTGGGGTCATTATGGTTTGCAGAATAGTTTTGCTCACATTATCTCATTCGTTTTCTACAATAAGTCTAGGAGGTAGGCAGGGTTTGATTCCCGTGTTGTAGATGCTCACACTAGGCCTTGAGCAATGTTCCCACAGTACTTTTAGTGCGTAGAGGCCTTGGGGCTCACCCAGACTTTCTACCTTTTGACCACACTCCCCACCCCAACTCTGAGCTAAAGGAGAGATGTGATCCTTTTATGATGCACAGCAATAGAGTTTTACTCCCCTGATGAAGATATCCAGGAGATCAAGTCAGCTTTTATTCTGCGGAGGGAAAGTAGGCTGTTGGGGTCATCTTGATTTAGACACTATGACAACTAAGATGAATTAGAAATCCTTCCCTACCTCTCACATGGATTCAATGAGAAAGTAGCAAACTGGTGGATGGATGCGTGGGTCAGTGGAGAGCCCAGCCTTTTAGATTCTCTGACGGCAGGCTTGATTTGCAAGCTGTTATCAAATTTTTTCTGTTAATGGAAACAGCAGCTCTCAATTTCTTGAAGATTTTCAAAGTCAGCTGGTTGTTGCCCTCTATGGAGATATGCCTTTCTTTGCCTGTATCAGTATAAAAAAGATCGGAGAGATGGGAAAAGGACTTATTGCTAATGACTGGGAGTCATTTCCTCCAGATCTTTGTGGGTATACTATAGGGCTGGCGGAATGGGAACTTCCAGCCGTAGGACATTTGGAGACAGTCAGCCTAGACAGGTAAGACAGTTTCAGCTGAAAGCCAGACTGGGTGAGGAGGACTGGCCTGCAAGGCAAGTGATGTATCCCCTCAAGCGTATAGTATTGCGGAGGGTGAGGATAAAAGAAAATATGCTCGACACACATTAGGATGACACTGGCTTTTTAACAAAGTGCAAAAAATATGCGAATAGTTCTGAAAGCAAATGACATTTAAGTTGCAAAAGTCAGAATTCAGAAAGCAGGACTTCTGTTTCTTGGTTGGCATCCACCTAGCATTTGGCCAGTGGCATAGATTTCAAGCTGTTGGACAATGGTGATTGTACTGTTTTGTGTACAGTTGCATGGTGAATACCTGCATCACTGAAGGACGGTAAGTATATAATTACCGGCTTGCGTCTTAGAGACTTTTTGCGGCTGAACAGTGGGAGTTAGCTGTGCTGCTGGTGCTTAGCCTTCTCTCCACGAGGCTTTAAAACCTCCTTCCTTGGGTGGGGCGTGGAGCATTGAGAGGAGGGAAGGTTATCCAGGCGGGAATCTGGACCTGCCTGTGAGTCCCTGTTGGCACAGAGAGTCACCTGGTGAAAAGGTTAGACAGTGAACGGGTCCTCTCTGGAGGCCATCTGCTCAGTTCCTTCCCACTCCTGCTCATCTGGTCTTCAGAGTTCAGTATTGCTGCTGAGCTTCCTCTAAAACAACTTTTTTTTTGGAAATAAGGCAGCAAACAGTGAGTAAGATACCTCTTAGGTTTGAGTTCGGGACTTTGTAAAGAGTCCAGAGAGCCATCTGTCGACCACAGTCTTCTTGGACATTGAGTCCTCATCTGTTTGTGAGGCAGAGCGTATGAATAACTGCTTCTCGTGCTCTGTACCTTTATTTATTGTTCATACAACAATGGAGTAGGTACATCAGTCGTCCCAGGGACCTTTTTGTCTTTGCCTGGCTTTTCTTTTACTACTATCACAATGTGAGAGAGCCATCTTTGGACTAAGTCGAAGGCAGCCAGACGACAGCTTCCTTGCGTCCTCAGGTGGCAGCAGGGATTAATTATTACGACAATCTCAGGCTCTCCTGCTTTCTGTGCAGCGCCACCCGCCGGCAGCTGCCGCGTAGTGCCGCGGGGTGGTGGCGGGGCGCTGCCAGAGCAGGGAGATGTTGCTGGGCTTTTCCACGTTTCATTTAGGATCCGTTTGGAAATGAGGGCGGTTGGATTCCCTGCTGCTCTGGTTTTATCTGGGACTGTGCAGCAGCGATGGGGACAGGGAGAGGTCTGCAAAAGCAATTACAGAGCGGCGCACACAGCGAGTTTTACAAGCTTGGCGTCTCTTCAAGTGTCCTCCCTGGGAGTCTTTCCCTCCGAATTAGAAAGCTCTAGTTTTAGCTTGATGAACTGGTTTCTGGTTAATTCAATTGTTCCAGCCCCTGCTGGAACTAGAGTAACGGGCATTCAGAGCAGAGAATGTGGCTTTCTGAAATGGCGTGATGAACAGGGTTGCGAGATTGAGCAAAGAAACATTCAGGGTGGCTAATTAAATCGGTATTTCAGATAAACAGTGAATAACTTCTTAGTATAAGAAATTACTTATATACTTATGTTCCAGATATTGCATTGACCCTCTCAAGTATTGTAAAGGACATACTTATAATAATAAAAAAAAAACGATTTATTGAAATTCAAATTTCTTTATTTCTTTGAATACACTGTATTTTATCTGACAACTCTAGTCATGAATAATTAAAAGATGATGCTCACAGAAAATAATTTATTTGATCATTGATTAGTTCACTATATATATTAGATATTAGTCCCCATTTTTTAGATAAATTAAACAATAGGATAAAATATATATTTTCTTTTTTATATGGTGGAAATAATGGGACATCATAAGATATGAATATTCATTTGTGATCCGTGTGGTAATGTGTTGTACATGTTTAAGTTTGTTTTTATTTAGCTCATGATTAAAGAGTGAAACCTAAATGATTTTTTTTTTTATTTTATGAAATTAACATATATAGTACACATCATGGACTGGATACACTAGGAAAACTGAAAAAAAAATCTTAACCTGATTATATTAATAATATATGCTTCTTGTAGAACATTTGGAAAATATGCAATAACATAAGAAAAGTACATTTTTTTTTATCTGTTTTATATATTTTTTTGTGGATACACTTAAAAAATGTTCATTACGTGGTCATACAATTTTTTGTTCCTTTTTAAAATTCACCATTACGACATGAACCTCTTTGCCTTTCATTAAAACATTTACAAAACATTTTCATACAGACGTACCGTTCCTTTATTGTTTTGATTTTTTTCCTGCTCTAATGTTAAAACAAGGGTACTGACACATAACTCTGTGCATCGCCGATTGTTTTCTTTGGATGCGTTTCTGGAAGTGCAGTTGCTTAATCTAAACCTCGAGACATCTTTAAGGTCTGAGACATCCGTTGCCAGTGCTGCTAGAATGGAAGCCCAGCTCCCTGCGCTCTACGTTTCCGGGTTCTAGCCAAAGGGGGGCCCTCCTGGGGACTTGGGCTCCCCTGCCTCTGCTCACCCTGTCCCGTAGTCATAAACACGACTTATCTAAAGGGTGAATGTGGGAGCAGGAAGGTTATTTTTTTATTTTTTATTTTTTTTGCCATTTTTATTTTTTTATTTTTTTAAGTTTATTGGAGTAACATTGGTTAATACAATTATGTAATTTTCAGGTTTACATTATCATCTGACATCTGTGTGTTCTGCTGTGTGTTAACCACCCAAAGTCCAGTTTCCTTCAGCTACCATATATTTGATCCCCTTCACCCACTTCAGCCTCCCCGGAAACCCAATTTTTGACCCCCTTTACCCTGTCTACCTCACCCCTCCTCCCCTACCCTACTAGTAACCTCTACTCTACAGTCCTCTGGTAATCCCACTAGTCTACAGTCCATGTCTATGAGTCTCTTTTTGATTGTCCTGTTTATTTGTGGAAGCAGGAAGTTTGGTTTCGTTCTTTGTAAGTTGTTTCTTTCTAATGTGGCTGCCCACAAAGAGGGTAGCCTTGGGCTTTCTCTTTGCTACATGGGCAGATTCCCAGGGCAGACTCTGGCCGTTTAGGCAAGCCTATAGTTGTCCACTCTGCCTGTGAGTAAATTGAAATTGGGAGGAAATATTAGAAAGTCCACTATGACTGTTCGTCTAAATAATTCACATCCTCCTTTCTAGTGAATTTTAAGAAAAACATGTGGTTTGGTCTTCATCTCTCTGACAGCCATGCCTAATTCTCAGCTAGTTCCAAACTCAAATTAGAGAAAGAGGTGTAGTTGTCACAAGTTAAGACCCCTAAATACAAGACCATTGGCCAGGAATAATTGAGTCATAGTTAGAAGGCCTGGAATTTAGAGCTCTCAATAACATGAGGAGAGTAAGATTTCTAGTACCACCAGCATTGGCCTACGGCATTGTAGCTTCCTTTGTGTAGGTCTTGCAGTTTGGGCCTTTAAGCTTAGCAGTTGGCATGGCTTTGTAGTTGGGCAGCTGGGATTATTAATTGATATGGGCCGTCCAAGCTCTGGTCAACATGAGTTGTGTGTTCCTCAATTTGTCACCTTGATCTGATTTACAAAGGTATGGTTTGGGACTTAGGATGCTGGGAAAGGAGTCTCTCAGTTCCCGTTAAAAATAGTTTTGGAATCAGGTTTTAAGCTTTTAACTATTTGCTGATGAAAGCTTTTTTTCCCCCCTCTCTCCACAGTGGAAATTTTTTAGCATGGGTAGCAGGCCAGGACTGAATGCTTCAGAGATAGCGAAGTTCCACGGAGAGTAGACAGCACAGCATGCTGGATCCGTCGGCCCTGTCTGATCTCTTGGAATTCCGGAGGCAAAACACATTTTTCCTGAGTGTTTTACTTCCCACTCTCTCCTGCCCCTGCCTTAACGCCTCAACTCTGGAGTTCCATCTTAAATATCTAGACAGTTCAGTATCAGAGCTGTGAGAACGAATTTCATCTGTTTCATCTTCCTGTACGGATCTAATTTTGGGGGGTTCTGAAGTTTAAGAGTAAGAATACAAAATTTGAATACGAAGTCAGGTATGAAAGTAAATATTTATTAAGAACACGAAACAAAATCACAGCCAGTTACTGGAGGCTTGGAGATCCCAATGTCTTTTCATTTATTTATTTTTTTGAAATCTCTTTGCCAATTTATTGGAAATGCTTATCTCGAATTACTCCCTGATCGTGCCTTATTTTTCCTCCTCTTTCAGAGTAGTCTGTGGCTCCCAGAACCCATAATGGCAGGCCCCGGGACGTAAGCTTTATTAAGCTTCATCAGTCTATCTCCGCCTTCTTCAGGGCTGCCCTTCCAGCCCCCTGGTTATCAGACAGCATTCCCTGCTCCCGAAGGGATGATAGCACTCAAGGAGGTGATTCTCGGCACTCCGAATTCTGAGCTTCCTCCTGAACAGAAGAAACGGTCTAACATAGAATAAAAGTGCTCATTTCACTGTGCCCTATCCGCTGAACTGGGTGTCCCCACTCCATTCATGTGTTGAATTCCTACCTGTCCTGGCCCCGACACCTCAGATTGTGAGATAGGGCCTTGAAAGAGGTAACCGATGAAAGAGATCATATGGGTGAGCCCTAACCCAGTATGACTGGTGTCCTTAGAAGAGGAGATTAGGACATGGACAGACACAGAGGAAAGATGATGTGAAGATGGAGGGAGAAGGTGGCCATCCACAAGCTGAGGAGAGAGGCCTCGGAGCGAACAAATGCTGCCGACACCTTGATCTCACATCGCCAGCCTCCAGAACTGGGAGAAAAGAAATTTCTGGTGTTTAACCCAGCGAGTTGGAGGTGCTTTCTTACAGCAGCCCTACAGAACCAACATACTGGGCTAGGGGCAGGAAGAGGGGTCACTGCTTTATAGCATGATCGCCTGCTGAATCCGACAGCTCCCGCGATTACAAGCATGAGAGGAACGGGTCACTCTGAGTGTCAGGAGCCTGCAGAACGCTGCGTCCCGAGGAGCCCCTTCTGAAGCACTAACTGGGTCACTTCCCCGTGAGCAGCTCTCACGGGCGGCGCCCCGTCCTCCGCCTTGCTCTTTTTTGACTTGCATTCCGATCTGTTGCAAACTCGCCGGGACCGTCCCTCCTGCCGCCTTTTCCGATCTCATTCCTGGTGGGGGTAACCGCTGACTGCAGGCGGTGGCTGTTTTCCCGACTGTGCCACCTGCTGCTCCCTTCTCTGTAAATTCCCGCTTAATCACCTGCTACTCAGTGAAATGCCGAATCGTTCAAACAAACCTTGCTGGGAGGACTGAGATCAGCAGTTTAAGCCTGTGGTTCGCAGTCATCCCAAAAGCGAGTGGGGAGGCCCGGGCTTTTGGTCTCAGGCCTGTTATCGCTATCCCTGACCATCCCCTGCTTTCCCGCATGACCCCTGGGTGAGTTAGGTACTTGTTCTTTGGAATTCCCTTGGAGCTAACCCTGAGCTTCTCTCTAACCTGCTGCTTACCACATCACATTGTGAATATTTAAACACCTCCTTTCCTGGGCTGTAAGTTCCTCCAACTCAAGGGCTGTGTCTCATTCATCTTTGCATCACTAGGTGCTGTCACAATGCCTGTCAGAGAGTGGGTGCTGAAAAATCGAGCCTCAGGAAAGCTCTTCATCTGAAACGATTTTTAACTAGCGTTGACCAAGAACATATTCTTGTAAGCTTTTCTTCCTATAAGTTTTTCCTTTAGGTCACTTGTAATCAACAAACCTGTGTTGAGTACCTACCATGTGTCAGATGTTATGTTAAGCCTCAGGAATAAAATGATGACTCCACCTCAGTCGGATGAGTTGGAGTTTCCAGGAGCTTCCAGTCTATCAGAGGCAAGACAGCTCAAGCGTGACTGTCACTCAACTGTGTGCCATTCTAAGAAGAACAAAGCATCATGCTATGAGGGTCCAAAGGTGGGGAGAGAAGAATGAGTTTTGGAAGGGGCCGTAAGCAAAAGCCTTCTTGGAGAAGGTAACGTTGAGGTGGCTGAGTGGGGAGTGCATTGGTTTGCCAGGGCTGCCATAACAAAGCACCAGAGACCGAGTAGCTTAAACGACAGACGTTAATTTCATACTTCTGGAGGCTCGAAGCTTGAGATCCAGGGGTCAGCAGGTCCCTTCTGAAGGCTGAGGGGGAATCTGCTCCTCATCTCTATCTACCTTCTGGTGGTTTGCTGGCAGTCTGTGGCGTTCCTTGGCATGTGGAAAAATGTCTCTGACCTCTGCTTTTCTCTGTGCACATGTCTGTGTCCAAATTGCCCTTCTTATATAGCCATGTTGGATTACGGGCCTACTCCAGTTTACCTCATCTTAACTAATTATACCTACAATGACCCTGATTCCAAATCTGGTCACAATCTGAGGTATTAGAACATCCACATATGAACAGGGAGGACACAACCCAGCCCGGAACAGGTAGGTTTTTAAGAGGCAGAGATTATAGGAGGAGAGTAAGAGGGAAGACCCTCCTGGAAGCAAGAACAATATACGCCTCGCGCTTCTACTAAACTTTTGAATTAATCTCTCCCTGACCATTCTCTTTGCTACCCTTCTAACATGTTGGTGACTTAGTTCCCTCTGCCAAGAATATCCTCTTTTCTCCCTGTCTCCTACTTCCCACTCCAGCGCTGCCTGTTGAATTCTGATAGTGACTTGAAGAGGCCCTGCTTTCTGGACGGCCCAGGCCCCAGTCTTCGGCTCCATGCTCTAGGGTCCCGAGACCCTAAAGGGAGCTCTTCCGAAGCCCTGTGACGGCTGAATATCTGCATCGCTCCTGTGGCGTTGCTGCTTATTGCTGGGCACTACCACCTCTTCGTTCGTACATGGTCTTAAGCTTGCGTACAGCAGAAACTACATGTAAAGCTTGTGCACAGCCTTTAGTGGTGAATAGTAATCAAGGAATCATCTCCGTGGTAGGCGGACATCTAAGGTGTCCCACTAAGATTCTCACCACCTGGTATACACAGCACCTGCGATTCCCTGCCCTTGAGCTTGGGCAGGACCTTTGTGTATAATGGATTCCAAAGAAAACACTGCTTAAGATGCTTAATTACATTCAAAAGCAGTTTACTTTGAATCAGTCAAAAAGAAAGACTATTCTGATTGGGCGCGACCTAATCAGGTTAGCTCTTTGAAAGAGACTGGAAATTTCAGAGATTCTCCTGCTGAATGTGAAGGAGCCACCTCGAATTCTACAGCTGTAAGGGAACAGATTCTGCCGATAATCATGTGAGTTTGGAAGAGCATTCTTAACCTCAGATGAGACTGCCATTCCAGCCAACACCTTGACTGTAGCTTGTGACACTGAGCAGAGGCCCCAGCTGAGCTGTGCCCACATTCTTGACCCATGGAAACTGTGAGATTATAAATGAGCGTTGTTTGTGATACATTGTTACACAGCCATAGAAAACTACTGTACTATCTGTGCCGATTGGACATGCTTGTGCAAGATGGTGTGGAAAGGGGGAAGCTGTTTCCTCCAAGCTCACTGTGACGAATAGTGTATTCGTCAGCTTAGGCTGCCATAGCACTATGTCACAGACAGGCTGGCTTAAACAACGGAAACTAGTTTTCTCACAGTTCTGGATCCTGGATGTCTGGGATCAAGGCTCCAGCAGACCTGGTTTCTGGTGAGGCTCTCTTCCGCTTATAGTCACTTTCTCTTCATGTTCTCGCATGGTCTTTATGCACATTTTATACACATGGTGGGGGTTGAGGGGCGGAGAGAGGGAGGGAGGCAGAGAGTGAGAGAATTTGTTCTTCCTCTTTTTATAAGGACGCCAGTTTTATCAACTTAGAGCCCCATCTTAAGACTTCTAATTTTCATTTCTTCTTTAAAGACCTTACTTTCAAATATAGTCACATGAGCATTAGGGCTTCAACATATGAATTTTGGAGGGACACAGTTTAATCCATAATAAATAGATAATGTGAATGGTTGACAGTAGAAAAGTAGAGAAAGGAACGCAGCCTGGAAAATTATTTAGAGAGAAGGTAGCAGGTATATATACTTAGCCACTGCCCATTTAGCCTTTAATTCACGGGGCAAGCTGGTCTCTTTCTCTTCCCAGCTCCAAATGCTTTCAGCTGTAAGTCGAGGGTTTAGATGGAATAATTTATAGAGTCATTTCCGTGACTTCCTCCCTCACCCATATTTCTTTGACATCCAGAATAAGCTAGGCCTCCTTTTTCATACATTTCTATAGTATTTGCACATCTACTTCATAACCTTCCTCTCACTTATAATTACTTGTCAGACGTTTATCCCTGATAGATTTTAAAGTATCCGTGGTCACGGAATGTATCTCATTTATCGCGGCATCCCAGTGCCTGGCACAGTGCTTGATGCATAACAGGTGCTTAATATTTATTTATGAACCGAGTAAGCAAAGCTTTATGATCTCGCCAAATGAATATGCTCTCATTTCTATATGCTCAGTCAATATTTAAAATAATCAGACAGTGCTGAGGCATTGTCGACATCATGTGGGTTTCACCAGTTAATAAGCCCTACCGATTAGAATATTATTAACATTCCAACGGGCAAAGCTAATGGTGGCCCCATCTGTGGAGTACACTGGACCAGGACATCTTGGGGCCAAGTGGACTCCTCAAGGCTGCTCATTCAAGGTGGCCAGAGGAATCATATCATGAAAAGAGCAGTGTTGTTGAGAGAAACCAAGACTGAAACTAGGAAAGTGGTAATAAGCGACACATTCAGCAGGTGAGGTAAGGATGAAAATGGGAAGTAAGTTTGATAGATGTTACAAGGCAGTAGAGAATCACCTGCAATAAAGGGATATGAGTGGTTTAGAAATAAAATAGTGAGCAAAAAAAAATGTGTGGGTTCTTCCTCTGGTTTTACATTGTACCCTGTATGCCTGTAGGCAGTGGGGAAGGTGGGATTGGGGAACTAAGGAATTACACAAGGTAGTAGGGGAGCTTTTATGCCCTAAGTGGATCCCTTCTGTGGATTCATAGGATACTATTCTCTGATATTTACAGTGCTCAATTTAAAAATAGGCCATATTCAGATAAATCACTTTAAATTTTGTTTTATGTAGAAACTAAAAAATTTTCCCATGGACTTAATGTTATGTGAATGTTGATTAGATTTCCGAGACAATTCAAGAACGTAATTTCATATATATATATATATTACTAAGAATATTATAGAAATGTTTATATGGTTTTGGGGGAAATCAAGCATATTTTTTCTTTCTGATTGCTTTATAGGAAATGGTTTTAATATATATATTATCAGTTTCTTAGTCATAAATAACTGAAATACTTCTATAATTTACCACTATTTTTCTTAAAATTATAATTTTTTTTGATTTCTTCATCTAGTGGGAGTAAGTGCATTAGTTTCCATTTGATTTTAAAATTAGAACAATTTTTCAAATCTCATACTTTTTATCTTGAGTAAATATTGCTAAATTTTCATTGAGCAACTGGCTTAAGTTTAGCTTTGGAAAGGCACCAAATCTTTTCTTTCCTCATCTATTTCTTCAGATCCAAATTCATTTTCATTTTCTTCCTTGATAAAGTGACTTCATTAGGCATCTCTTTGCTCAGATATAAAATTTATATCATTTTTTTTGGAGTGGCCAATTTTATCATTTATTTATTTATTTATTTATTTATTTATTTATTTATTTATTGGGGGGGTAACATTGGTTAACAAAATTATATAAGTTTCAAGTGTACTATTTGATAATACATCATCTGTATATTGCGTTGTGTGTTCATCACCCAAAGTCAAATCTTCCGTCTCCATATGTTAAACTCCCTTTACACCCTGGTAACCACCATACTGTTGTCTGTCTCTGAGTTTTTGTTTCTTTGTCTTGTTCGTCTGTTGCTTTCAGTTTTATATTCAACATATAAGCGAAATCCTATGGTTCTCAACTTTTCCTGTCTGACTTATTTCGCTTAGCATGATGATCTCAAGATCCATCCATGTCGTTGCAAATGTAGTGGCTGATTTTAAATAGCACACATTCTGCGCTTTTATATTCAGGATCATTGTATGTGTGTATGGTACAAATTTGGTCCTATATTAAATTATTATCATATTCTTTCAGTTTTAGGTCTGTGGAGGACCCTTTGAGGTCATCCTATACTAACCCTTTCAGCCTAGAGATGGGGGAAAAGAGGTCTGGAAAAGGTGGATAGTGTGTCCAAAATCTCATGACACGTTAAAGCTGGGATGTAACCAGAATTCTGATGCCTTAGCTCCCTGATCAGCGAATGTTTTGGTCTACTATGCTACCTTGCCTGTAGCATTTGCTTTCATTTTAGAGTCTAGGCTAGATTTCTTATTATATCCAAAAAAAAAAAAAAAAGTATCTTATGTATAGTTTCATGCAAATTTCACAATTAAAAAAATAGTCTACCAAATACACCAAAGGGCTTAGCAGAATCTTCAGGTTGAAAGAGGCATACGATCAGGTTTACCCCTCAGACTCTAACCAGGTTGATTTGTAGTAATGCTAAGAAGGACTGCATGTTGAACCCGAGGACACCGAGACCACTGGAGCACAGTACTTGGTTCTACAGCCCTCCTACCCCGCATAAGTGGCGAAGATTCATGATCACATCGTTTGGATGTTTACACAGCTAGAAAAAAAAAATGACGAGACTTAGCCATGTTGACTTGTAGACCACAATAATTTTGGAAATTAAAGAAAAAGAAAATATCATGTGATAAGCCTGAGTATTTCTATACTGCAGGGGTTACTCAGATTTTAATTATTCCTTCAACAGGTGTTTACTGAGTTCCTGTGGTCAGACAGTCAGGGATGGAAGATGTGATCCTGCCTTGCAGGTGCTCTTAATTTGAAGTATAAGAGGAAAGGAGAGGAGGCTGGGGGAAGAATGTGGAACTCTCTGGGTTCTCTTCGAATGAGAGGAGAAGCCAGTACCACCGGAGCGATCTCTCTCCTGCTTTCTGCCTCGACTCATCTGGGGTCACTGTGCCTGTGTCCCCCCTCCCTTTGCTTCCACTTGTCATTGTTGTTCCCTGGTTATTTATTCCCACCCTCGCCAACACTGTGGTAGCCTTAAAACTATTATAATTGTTCCTTGGAAGAACTTGAGGTACTGTGCTGAGAACCTTGATGTTTTCCAAGGAAAATACTGTACGAATTGCACATAAACAAGAATTATTGTTTTAGACAGGCTCACGCAAGGCCGATCATTCATGCTACCAGTTCCTGGCGTAGCCCTATCGCTCGCCATCCATCTTATTCATAGTTGAGGCTCAGGCACTCTTCTTACCTCATGCTCTTCCTTCCCTCCTCATTTTCTGACATTTCCAGTTCTTGCCAAATACTTTTTTGATTAGAGGTTGCAAAGGTTACTATGTGATCTGTGGTGATGTCCACAAGATTTATATTAAATACAGGACTACAATGGGGGGATTGGTACTAGTCTACTTTCTAGTCTTTTCTTTAAGATTTTGTTGTCGATGCAACTGGAATGACTGGTTAATGCATTTAGGTCAGTTATTGAACCATGAACACAATTTATCATTAGTGAAATATAATTTCTTGATAATGGCAGTGGGGGATGAGAGAGAAAGGCTGGAAGCCTTGCAGGTCAGAGCAGAGCAATGGCTGGTTTCACATTCTTCCCTCTAACTCATTGAAAGATAAGAATACATGCCCCATTTTATGTATGTGCCCAGGACTTTGATAAGCGGTTTAACGTGGATTATTCCATTTCATGTTCATAGTTACACTGTCAAGCAGATGCTCCGTTCCTGTTTCACAGATGTGGAGGCCGAGGCTCCCCTGAGCGATGCCCTAGGCTTTTGTGAAGGGTCCATATATCTGTTCATCTGTCAGCACACATTTGTCATGTCTGTCTTTCTGTCCAGAGCAATGCTGTCCCTACTTGCCTTTTGTATCGTAACTGTTTTCATTGCTGTGTAAATATTTCATGATGTGGAATATTTCCACTTGCAATCATGTCATCTTTAAGAAATTTGAACATGCTAAGAGTACATGTTATCTTCAGTTGTGATGAGTTGATTCATTACCAGACACTAGTTAGCCAAAGATAGAAACAATTTTTAAGCCATTAATCATGTTTCCCACAAACTCTATGGTAGTTGTCAAAAAAGGAAAATTATACAAACATTTCATCTCTTACCCTCACCCTAATGTTTGAAGAATGTGTCATACTCCTTCAAGGAAGGCGTGGCATAATTTAAGAACAATGTAGATTTATTAGTGTATAGTTTTCAAAAAAGAAGTAGATGCTACATGTAGAACCCAAAGGGAAATCATTTGACATTAATAGGGAGATCTATATAAGATCTGAGTACTTTTGGATTGGAAAATAATCTCCTTAGTTATGTGCGTTTTATCTTATACAAATAACAAGCTTGGAATTAGGGAGAAAAGCCTGTATAGGTTTGAATCTGGGAACTAGAATATAGCCAGGTTTTGAACCTGGTGAGTGAACCTCCTACTGATTGCCTTTATGTCAGTCTTGCATGATTTAGTTACCTTCTGCGAAGTGGGAAAATGAATGACATTCATTCATCAGCCATTTATGGGATGTCCACCACAAGTGACAAACTATGTTAGGCATCGAGGACATAAAGATAAATAAGATTATTTTACACCCTTCAGGAGCACAGGTGATAAGTGAAGATAAACAGGCTTCTAAACATTGTAAAGACAAAAGGCAGTCTTGGGACCTGGTCCAGACTCCCATCTTCCACCAGCTGAGTGATGCTGGACTGGACTGGGTACTTTGCCTTTCTGAGCTTGTTTCCTCATCTAAAAAAAAAAATAAAGGAGATGACAATGGCAAAGCTGCTCTGAGGAGATTGTCACTAAGGTCAAACGAGAATAGAATAGAATAACAATGTCTTATGAACGATGGTAAAGTGCTAAACAATAAAGGAGTCCTTTTAGGGAGGGAATAGAGCACCATGGAAGGGCCATGGGTTTGTTGTCACTAAACTCGGTTCAGATCTCATCTGTGTCACTTAAAATTTAAATGAAATTGATTTGCCTTGAAAAATGAAGTCATTTGTTCATCCATTTAACAAAGTTCTTAAGTACTATATGCCAGGCACTGTTCTAGAACCAAGCTTGGAAAACTCTTTCTGTAAAGGGCCAGATAGTAAGTATTTTAGGCTTTGTGAGCTATATGGTCTTCATGGCAGCTACTCAACTCTACTATTACAGAGTGAAGACAGCCATAGAGAATTCACGAACACATAGGTTTGCTTGGTTCTAATATAACTTTATTTACAAAAACAGGTAGTGGGCTGGATTGGGCCTGTGGGCTGTAGTTTGTCCACTTACTTCTGCCTGATATAGATACTAAACATGGCCTTCGATCTCATGGTGGTTTTATTCTAGTAGGCAGGATAGGCAAAGCACATGTCAACAAAACAAGGAAGGTAACTGCAGATACCTGTCCTCTGATTACCTGTGGAAGTGACTGCCGTATCTTTCAGCGCACAGCAATGAGTAGGGGCTCCGTCAGTGAGTGCTCGTTGAGTTGATATGTGCGGAGACATTCTCTACTTGTTCCCTAATCTCTATATCTGTTTTCTTCAGTGTTGAAAACACACTTAGCGTTGAACAAAAGACGCTGAGCGAATTTATAAACTCTCACTGATAAGCTCTGTGTCTCAACAACATTCCAAGGCCAAACATACCACTAAATGCTGATTTCGTAGGGGTCACTTATTATTTTCCAAACTTTGAAGTAGACAGGAGGTGATATTCATTAGCTTCACAGTAAATTCTGACTGCATCAGTTCTGGAATTCTGGGAGGAAAGTTGAGGTGCCTGTGTTCTGGGAGGTCCTCAGTGTCTCCTGTACAGGTTTGAAAAATCTCAGCAGAAAAGCCATGAGGATAGTCTGTACCCTTGTCCCAACATCTACCGAGGTCACTCTTAAGGAAGAAATATAATTGGATTAAACTTAATTTTTAAACTGTATTTTTATAGCAGAATCTGCCTCTGAGTCGTCTATGAGTTTGAAAAGCTGTAGGAACAAGGTCATCATGGGATCTCACATTTTGTAATTGTCACATTTTCCAGCTGTGGTGGATCTCATGTGACCACACTGTTCAGCCCTTCCGTTTTCCGTCTCCTCCTGCTCAGAGATATTGTGCCGTGCGGATACACAGGAACAGCCTAAAGTCTCTACCCACCTCTCAGCTCCCCAGCTCATCTGGACTAAAGGAGATAGAGATGCCTTGATTGACCACTGAAATTATAAAATTCTTGACTGAAGAGTATGTAGATGTCATTCATTCCCAAACTATTCATTTACAGGTAGAGAAATAGTCTCCCAGAGAAATTTATTATTATATTGGCTCGGGGGTTGGGAAATTTGACTTCATGATGCAATTAATTTCATCTTGAAAATAAATGACTAGATTCTTTGTAAGTTTTGTAAATAATAATATTCTTAGAATTCAGGATACAACTGTATGTTATTATAAACATTAATAATACCAAACACGAATGGAATCTCCACTATGGCCAGGCACGTAAAACCTTCCCAGTCACCTAGTGAAGGGGACGCTATTATTAGTCTCCCATTCTACAGATGACACAGCCAAAGAGAGAAGACTGGGAAGTTTGCCTGAGAATACAAAGCAATGAAGTCCTGGAACCGGGATTTGAGCCCAGATCTTCAGCTTTGCAGTGTGAGATTCGCTCTGATTGACAAAAAGAGTTCTCTCTTTCTGTCCTCGGGACCACACAATGAGACAACAGAGACTGGACCTTCAGCAGGGTTAACATTTGAATACAGAATAGCTTACATATAAGTGCACAGCGAGAATGTTAGTCTATTCTAGGCAATAACAACGTGCTACAGGGTTTTTGTAGGTTTCCTCAGTGCCAGGCACAGAACAGCCCCATCGTGACCTGAATTATACTTCATGGGAATAAGTTTTAAAGGCTATATGAACTGACCACTTGCATCTAAATCTATGGATAATGAACTATATTATAGATGCCGTCCGAAGGTATTTGAAGAATTTATCTGTGAGTTCTTGGCTGAGAGGTTCTCCAGAAAAGTGTCAGGGAAAATTGGATGTTTTCTTCTACTTGGCTCAGATTGGAACTTTCAGAGGTTAAGAAATGTGAAAATCTGAGGATGCAAAGGTAAATGCACAGTGTCTAGATACAGGAGCTTCTCCAAATAATCTGCATTATTATCATGGTAAAAAGTAAAATAATGGAATTGAATAATTTAAGAATAAAGTTCTCACCATGGCTTTTGAGAGCCTCCTGATTGTGCCTCGACTAGATTTTGACCTCGTCTCTGCCACTCTCCCTGTCCCCTCCCCCGGTCATGGCTGACAGCTTTCTGTTTGTTTGTTTGTTTGTTTGTTTGTTTATTTATGCCCCAGGACTTGGTGTTGGGGTTCAGGGGGCTTCTGACTTATTCCCACCTTTCTTCAGGTTTCTGCTCAATTGTCACCTAATCAGAACAGCCTTCCATGACCACCCTCAGTTGGAACGCTCCTGCCAGGCCCCCAGGTCTCTCACTGTGCCTTTTTTTATACTTTGTAGCCCTTATTGTCATCTGAGATATATTGTGCGCTTATTTATTTATTGTCTATTTCCAGCACTAGAGAGTGAGCCTAATGAGAAAGGGGACTTTTTTGGTCCACCGACATATTCCCATGCTAGAATAGTGCTTGGGACCTAATAAATATTTGTTGGATAAATGAATCAATGGTGAAGAGAGAGGAATATAAAAGCAGAACATTTCCTGAGACTTGCCGAGGCTTTGCTGAGAACTGTAGCAGTGACCACTGGGTGGCCACAGCGGCCTTCGCCACCCACAGGGACCACTCTCCTTGCTGAGCGTACTGTGCCAGAGAGCTTTGTAAGCTGTCACTCTCCTGAGTGAGCCCCTGTTGTGCACCAAGTGCTTAAGAGACAGAGATGAATGAATGCCCTAGGGTTCCCGTTTCTCAGGAGCTGGCCAGGTCTCCCGGAGGAGGCAGGAGAAGAGAAAGTCACAATCTTTTCTCATTAGTGCTCTGACTAGGGACAAGATGACATAGGGACAGAATGTTCTGGAGCTGCGTGAAAGGCACCCAGTCCAGCCTGCAAGAGCAGTGTGGGAGAACGGGCTTCCAGAACAAGATGACAAACAAACAAAGCTTTGAAGGAAACCAAGAGTTATTCACGTGGAGGTGGCGAAAGTCCTTCCCGGAAGAGGAAGCAGCAGGTAAAACCTCCAGCAGCAAGAGAACCTGGCACATTTGAAACTGACGTGGATTATCCTGCCTGGAGAGTGAGGCAGCAGGTGGGAGAAGGCAGAGGAGAGGCCGGAGAAAGGCCACTAATGCTGTAAGGAAAACTGAGCTTACTCAACAGAAGCAAATTCCACAAATGTGTATCTCAACACTTCCGGGTAGGTTTGTAGCCTATCATTGTTTCTGTGTGATTCAGGAAACAAAATATACACATTCGGCTGCAGTCATTTATTCATTCCGCATCCATCCTCCTGACTTGGGTTTAAACACCTGCCAGGTGCCCAGTACTGTTAGGTTCTGGCAGTACAGATTTAAGAGAAATGCTTGGTGCTGAAAGCACATAATTCAATACTGTCCAAGTCACTTTATATCCAGGAAACTAGAAATATAATGGTGGACACATGAGCCATTGGTGGACACATGAGCCATTGGGTCACACAGGGCCCTGTGCTCAGTAGGATCCCACGCTTAGTTTACTGTTCTGCTGTAGCCATCTTGAAATTCTTAATAATTTTTGAACATCCACATTTTCATTTTGCAGTGGGCCCTGCAGATAATGTAATTCATCCTTATGACTGAGGTGGGATTGTGAAGTTGATCAAGAGCAAGGGTCTGCAAACAGCGGCCCGCGGGGCGAATCCAGCCTACCTCCCATCTTTTATGTGGTCCGTGAGCTATTCATAAATAATAAATAAATAATAAAATTAATAAATTAATAATAAAATTTTGATTTTTGAAAAAAAATCAAAAGAAGAATATTACTTCATGACATGTGAAAATTACCTGAAAGCGTTATACTGGTCAATAGCATGCTCATTTTCCCCATATTGTCTCTGGCTGCTTTTCAAGACTATGGCATAACCGAATAATTGCAGGAGAGACCGAATGACCTATAAAGCCTAAAATATTTACTACCTGAACCTTTATAGAAAAAGCAGGCTGACCCTTGATCTAGAGGATATGCTACCATTTTAATTATGAGACTTCTTATTTTCACTCCTTTTCCACTCGCTATCAGATTGTAACTTTGCTTTTATTTACTTTCTGCCTCTGAACAACGTAAGCTTCAAGCTCACTGTCGTGTCCCCAGAGCTAGGGTAGCGCCTGGAACCTGCTAGGCCGTCCAGAATAAACTAGTTGCCAAGGGCACACCAGCCGCCCCACGAGAGAGTCGAGATCTGGGCGTGTTCTGTCCGACTCCAGTACTGATGCTCTTGGTCACTCTGGGCTGCCTTCTCTACTTCTCCTTCTTCACACCCCTCAGTCGAGCCCCTGGCTTTTTTGATGGTTCTTTAACCTGCTTTCTACTCTTGACGGCCCCTTCGCCTTCATTTTCTCTCAATATTTGAGTACTAGCTATCCTGTTGAAGACTCATCTGAAGCAGAACTAAACTCCGTTGCATGCTCGCCACACGCCAGTGACTTCCCATGATTCTGTGGGAGGAAATTCAATTTTTGACATCACCTGCTCTTTACATCTGACCTCTGGTTGTATTTTCTATTAAACTCATAGGGGCTAATTTAACTTTATTAAATTCATTGTATAGGTTTCGGGTGTGCAATTCAATAATACATTATGTATATACTGCATTGCGTGTTCGCCCCCAGAAGTCAAATCTCCTTCTGTCATCATATATTTGACCGCCATAACCCCTGTGTTTTCTTTTCCAGTGGACTTGCTCTGATAAACTATGCTATATCAGCATCCAGTCACTTGAAAGTGCCCAAATGCCCCATGCCGTCCCTAGCTAATTTCCAGAGAGTCCTTTCGAACCTCTTACAGGAAGGCTTCCTGGGCTAGATTTGTGCTATTTCTTTCCCTTCCTGTAATACCGTATGTTTTACTCTGGCAGAGGACTTTTTACTGTCTACTGATATTTTCCATTTATTTGTCTGATTTTCGAATTTGATTGAGAGCATATTGAAGATAGGAACTATGATCAGATTAGTTTGGCGTTCTTAGTGCTTTGTATAAGACCTGGCTCGTAACAGGGAAATATTAATGATGAAAATAATTAGACTTTAATTCATTCATTCCTTGAACAAAATGCATAGAGTACCTATTAATGTTCCCAGCCCCATGCCAGACTTTGAGAATACTACAAGAAAAAAATATAATAAAAGGCAGTCACTGCTCTTAAATAGCTCGCAGAGTAGGCAGAGAAACATATTTAAACAAATAACTGTAGTAATGTGCTACGGATTAATGTGGATGAATATATGTTACCATGGGAGCATGGAGGAAAATAATCAGGAAACGTTTTTCCTGGTACAATACAAAGAACATTCTATCCTGCAGCCCTGAGGACCCTCTTTTGCTCTTGGAGATGAGCAGATTATTCCACAGTGGTCAACAAAGTCGGTTCTCATACCAGTCTGCTGGAGTACAAATCTTGGTATGCGAACTTGGGCAAATTATTTACCTTCCCTGTGCTTCCATTTCTTCATTTGCAAAAGGCGGGTAATAAATACACCAACCAACCTCATAGGATGGCTGCGAAGATAAAATGTGGGACTATGTCAGGACAGTGTACATTAGCTTTATCAGAATTTTTATTAGAGTTATTTATTATTGTGGTGCTCAGGAAAGCAGCCATCGCTATAAACTCTAGATGGGCCTTTTTGAAGACACTGGAATACAGAGTAGCAGCTCCGGTCCTGCATCCACGCCTATGATTGTGGCTTAGCGATTTGCGATCGGGGCACATGAAGTGGAAAAGAGCTAGGGACCTCTCTCTGCGTCCTCTGGGAGAGCACCCATTTTTAGGAGTTGAAAAGTTGCGCAGCAAACACCAAAGACATGCTCGAATTGGTGGCTGCAAGTGCTGCAGGGACCTCCTGATTCCTCGAGCTGGAGAGAGGAGAGAAGTATTCATTCTCCTCAGTCCTATATAGCAGGGTAACTGTCACGCTCCGATTCAGCTTTCTCAGCCGGATGAGAAAAACAGACTCAAAAGCTTTCCAATGCTGCGAATGTTTAGTGAAAGATGTGAATCTGATCGGGTCCCCTGGTCCCAGTTTGTAGCCTCATTATGCTTTCTCCTGGAATTTCCTAAATTCCTCTTGCGCTCCCAGAGACTGGTGAGCACAGCCCTGGCTCATCGCAGCCAGCTCCCCACGTGTTCCCTTCTGGGAATTTTCACCGACTCCCGGATAAACGGTGAAATCACAACTCTTCAAGCCACTCATGTCTTCCCCTGCCACCATCTTCAGGTCTTGAAAGCTGCATTTTTTTTTTTTTTTTATTCTTCAAACAATTCCCATATTTAGAATTACTCTTTTTTTTTTTTTTTTTGTAAGCTTTGTATCTCCCGAGTTTGCAAATGTGTTTCATTCCGGGGATGGAACAATCTGACATCACTAACCTATCCGGAAAGAGAAGACTTGGTCGCGATCTCCCTCTGGGCTATCCTGGTATTTCTAGTTTCGTCTTGATTTAGAATCTGTCATTGTGCATGTGGACCCATTGTTCTCAGAAAGAAACTCGATATTCTCAAGCAATCCCAAACACCTTTCCTGGCCGCCGCCTCATTTCTCTTTCCCTGTTCTCACCCCTCCGCCTCCAAGGACTAACTCCACACGTTACTCCACACATTTCCCCACACTTCTTGGCCTAATGCTTGTGCTACTCCTCCAACCTGGCCTCCTCCTGTCCCCCCTCCTGGTGACCTCAGGCTGTAAAATACTATAGTATCTCTGGCTTAGGTTCCTTATCTGGCCCCAAATTCTTTCCTTCTCCCTCTATAACATTGAGGGAGGAGGAATGTTCATTTATAATGTTTTATTCTCTATCTTTTTCCTCCAGGCTCCTTTAGACGACATTTTTGCTCACGCTGCCATAAAATTGAAATGTCCTTTTTTTTTTTTTTCCCCACTTGCCCTTAGACACGTGGCATTTCCCCAGAAGTAGTTGGGATCCGATCCTTAGGTTGTTTGTTGTATAGGATGAGAAATAGCTTCAACCAAGCTGGTGATGGGCTGTATATCAAAACAGAGAGAAGTGGGAGGCGCTGGTTGCTTTGAACACAGCATCCTCCTTCCAAAATGGAATTTCTGGCACGAGCTACAAGTTCTTGAGTTTCCTTTTCTCTTCCATTCCCAGGACTGTAGGAAAGAGTGATTTCATATCATTTGAGCTTCTCGCTACCATTTTATTGTCCTGCCATGCTATGTAATACGCTGTAAGCGAAACCCAGATATCACAGAAGGTGTCAGAATCGGGGAAGTGTGTTCAACGACTGTTCTAATGCCTCTGACCTAGATATGACACCCCGTTAACAATAGCGCCTTCCACTGGATGTGGTTTCATGTATTTCCAGAGCACTTTTGCACACATTTTGATTTGACTTCAGAAACTGGTTTACCAGTTTCCGTGTGGGTGCTAGCCTCTGACTCGGGGGCTGCAATCTGTTCACGGCAAGATCCACCCTGACCTATTAAAATAAAAATTAAAAAAAAAAATCCACAGCCATAGGAGACTTGGGTAAATAATTATTTCTAGAATATAGAGATACTAGTACCTACTGGGAAAATGTTATGGGAATTAGAGGTTAAATCACAGGGATCGATTTGCACATATTAATAAATGGTAGAAGTATTGTCACAAGAAGACTTCCCTCATTTGCTTCTCACAGCCATGCCTTGAGGGTCGCTGCTGTGTTAGGACACGAGGTTGGGTTCAGAGAGTCCTAGGCGGTGGCCTATGCAAATCCTGCTGCCAAGAAGTGTTGAAGTTAGCACTCAAAACCGGACCACCTAACTGTGCTCTTCCCGTTATACCTCTCTGCCTCTCATGAAATTCATTTTTATTTTGTTTATCTGGCTTATAAATATTTGTCGAGCATCAACTGGGTGCCAGGTACTGGAGTAAGACCTGAGTGGACCTAGAACCTTCTCTCTGTGCTTGCCTCAGAATGCACTTGGCCCACTGCTGATGAGTTTGTGAGAATATGTGTGTTTGCGATACTTTGAAAGCTGGATTTTTGCAAGATGTATAACTTATGTTTTTTTCCCTTTTATAATAACAAAAGCCAAATACTTTATAAAGCACTAAAAATATTTTATGAGCAGTTTATGAAACCAAATGTAAATGCGATCATTTTAAATGGAGTTCACATACAGGTTGCGAGGAATTAAGAGACTGCTAACAGTCTGAGTGTTGGGAAGTAGATATTTGCAAAACATATAGAAAAATATATATATATAAATGTATCTAATTAGACACATACATGTAGACATATTTCAGAGTTAACGTGATAAGTAATCATTTTTGTATGAATATTTTGCTTTCTTTGTGGTTAAATGAAATTTGTTTGTTCTTGTACATGGGACTTTCTAAACAAGTGATAGGAGTCTAGTGGTTTTGGCTTGGGAGACATGGCATGTCTATTGTCATCACTTGTCACAAAAACCTTGGTGGGGGATGTGCCCCTTGGGGGAGGCGCATAGGGAGAGAGATTTTTTTTGTTTTGTTTTGTTTTGTTTCTGCAGTGGAGTGATCTAGATGTTTGAACAGCTGTATTAGCAGAGTTTTTTGGACAATTTTACACAATAATATTTTGTGACACAACTTTAGTATGTAAAATGGCCATCGTATCTCAGAGTTCTTTTACTCGGAAACAGAATATGAATTCCAGGGGGCTCACAATTTAATTGAGAAAATGAAATATATCCTTTTGAGATGTAACAGTTAAACACAAATGGTTTTTGCTCCATCCCAGACGTTCATTTGAAGCGAGGCATTCTTCTGGGGAAGAAACCCATAAGAGCTTCTTTAAATAGGATACACTTTGATTGTGATCCAAGGAAGAACCGATAGTGAGAGATTAAAACATTTCCAGGGTAATTTACAGCTTCCTGCATTTTTAAGGTTACTTTATTTTATGCCTTAATGGTCAGGGATAATTTATATGTGCCATTGCAGAAAGAAGCATGGCCAGAGGTTTTCTCTGCTGCTCAGAGTCTCAGTTGATTTAAGAGAGGAGATGCTATCTTATGCTGTACCAAATGGAGCCAAGACCTGTGGACTTCATACAGCAGTCAAGTGTGTCCATGTATGTTGATGGCATGTACAGGCAATATATTTCTGAGCTCTTGATCAAGATAATAATAATAATAACAATGAAAAAAACAGTAACAATAAGGACAGGAGAAGAAGAAGAGAAGGAGAAAGTAGAATCGCTACCACACCAGAAATGCTGATTAGCATCAGCAGTGAATGATACCAAGACTTGTGTAATTCGAGTATGTACACTAACCAGATTAAACTCACCGAAAACGTAGGGAGATGAATCACATTCAGCCCTGCACAGTCTAGTTGGAGATTCTCTTGCAGGAATTATTAGTGCCGAAAACAAAACAAAGCAGCGTTAAATGCGACATAGAGCCGCCAAGAAAAGTTCTGTAGGAATCAAACCTAGAGGTTATTTAGATTTAGAGTTTGGGTAAGCCATGTGGAAGATACATATGTATGTGTGTGTGTGTGTGTGTGTGTGTGTGTGTGTATAATGGGAAGCATGGATTTTGGAAATGGATATGGAAAAGGGAAAAATCATCCTAGTAAAATATGCTATGAACAAAGGTATGGGGATGAGACCACATCTAGACTCTGCTTGTAGAACGAGGGGTCGTCCGAGTGGCTGAAATGAGGGACGCCTTGTGGGGGATGTGGCAGGGGAAGGCTGGGTCATCATTCATAGATGTTTGTTCCCAGAGAGCTAGGTTTACTCTAGTGACAACTTAGAATGTGCCATACACTGAAGCCTGTTGTACGTAACACTGGTTTGGGCCCTATCTCCTGTTATAGTTTATCTCCCCAAGCCGCCATCCCGAGGCTCATTTGCTAAGAGCTTCTTCTGAACCGTAGTGTAGATTCTGGGGAAACTAAAAAGACTTCTAGTCAAATAGAAGGATTCATTCAGTATCAGTGAAAACATCAGGCAGCATGCTGGGCTGGAGAAAGCGTCCTATTCCAGACGGGCCGTCCTTGGGCTAGGCTAGTCCTCTTCCTTCTCACGTCCTCCAGAGAGTTTTCATTTAGTGTCTAGCCATAGTGACCCTTTTGTACCCAGGAGAGTGAAATTGTGCACATTAGGGATTACACAGGATTCTGAGGGGTGTGAGAAGTTGTGGATGGAGACCCTGACTCTGCTGACTGGCCTCAGAGGACCCTGGAAGGTCACCGTGTCATAGTCGTAAGTCACTTATTGTGCTCTCGTACCCAGTACCATATTTGGCCTGAGCCGTTAACCTGGTCTTCCGTCCTGGCTCAACTAAGATCTGGCTGTGTGACCTCGGGCCAGTTACTTAACCTGTTTGAACTTCAGTTTTATCATTTGTAAAAATGATAATTCTATTTCTAATTTTAATCATTGTTCTACAAAATATTTTTGGTTGTAGTTTTTAAAACATGAAGACTATGAGAGTGGGTGAGGTTTCACATTTCATCCTGATTTTTGGATTAAATGCACTTTCAGTTGGTATTATTCAAATTTGGTAGGAAACAGCAAATCTATCAAACCGGTCCTTCCTTGCAGGTATAATTCTAATGTAACCCTTTAATCCTGCCCAAGAGAGAAAATGGCAAACGTCTTTGCAAACAAACAACTGATAGGCATGCTAGGTTTCTGTAAGTTTTGGAAATCTGTGTAGAGGAAGAAGTACCCTGTAGTCATTAAATCAAACAGCTATATTAGGAATTCCTTACCCAAATCAGGTATTTACAGTAAATTTTGCTGTGGAATGTTGGCTGGTCTCTGCAGTTGTGAGGTTATTTTGCTTCATCTCGAAAAGAGTAGAGCATTAAAATGGAGAGAGTACCATGAACATTTTACCCTGAAGCCTAGATGCCTTTTACTTTTAGGGAGGAAAGGGTATAAAGCATTGGAATCCAGTAGTGTAATGTAGCATAATGTAATATAAAAAGGAACGCCTACATATTTAATGCCCTGCAAATGGAACTTGAGAAAACCACAGCAGCTCTTAAATGATACACTGCAGGAATAAAACCGTGCCCCAGCCCCGAAAGCATTCCTGCTGGGTGGCTGGGCCTTCCTTTCCTCAGGAGAAAACAAGACCTCATGCAACCTTTTATAGAGTAAGGCCCCGATGATTCCGTTATGCTTAGGAGAATACGGAGAAGGAGTTAAGTGTTCCAGCAAATTTTTAATCTAATCGAGTCAATAAGGTAGAAGCCGAGAGAGGGAGATGTTCTAATGGCAGGCCTTTGCTTTTCACGATGATACTGGAGGCTCACATATAAAACATGAATTATAGCTGTCTGTTTGCTTGTCTGTCTGTCTGCTTGTCTGTCTGTCTTTTAAAAAGAATTTATTCAATTTAAACTAACAACAAAACAAAAGCAGTTCATTTATTTATCTTACCCCGCCATCACCCGCCTCTTGCAGCCATCAATCTGTAATCTGTGAGTTTTTTTGTATACCTACAGGAGATCTCATGGTATTTATCTTTCTCTGACTTATTTCACTTAGCATCACGTCCTCAGATTTCACCCACGTTGTGACAAACGACAAGATTCCATTCTTTTTTATGGCTTCATAATGTACATACCATTGTATGTATGTATGTGTGCATGCATGTATATCACAATTTCTTAATCTATTCATTGATCAATAGACAGTTTTTTTTATATATATATATTTTGGCTATTGTAAATAATGTTAAGGAGTCCTTCATTTTACAAAGCTAAATTTTCCTATTATTTAATCTTGAACATTTTTGTTTAAGGGAACGTTTCTATGTGGGGGTGCATATATCTTTTCAAATTACAGTTTTCATTTTTTCTTTCTTTTCAGATAAATACCCAGAAGTAGAGTTGCTGGCTCAGATGATAATTCTTTTCTTATTTTTTAAGGAAGTCTTTTCCATAGTAGCCGTACCAAACTACAGTCCTGCAAACAGTACCTAAGGGTTTCCTTTTATTCACATCCTTGCCAATACTTGTTATTTGTTGTATTTTTGGTAATAGTTACTCTAACAGGTGTGAGGTGATATCTCATTGTAGTTTTGGTTTGTATTTCCCTTATCTTTTTAAAATCAGATTGTTAAGGTTTTTGTTTGTTTTGGCTATTGAGTTGTATATATTCAGCTTATTTATTTTGAATGAACTGAGTTCCTCGAAGACAAGGACCTTGGCTTCTCTATATTTCTGTTTGTGATGAGTGGGACATGCATGGGCCATAGTGTGCCACTAATAGTTATTAATAAACTGGAATAGAAAAAAAAAAACCTCTTTAAATCAGAAAAAAATAACATTAAATAATGGGAAAATTAAGCCTGCTGAAATGAAGGATTCTTTAGTGTCTATTAGCTTTCATAATGTTCTGTTTAAAATGCATCCAATTTATTAAGCCCTTGTTTTTGTACTGGGATGAAGTGTTTTTGAAAGTGGGGTTTTTAAATTTCAACAAAGATAAAAGTTGATTCTGGAAATTAAATGCGGATTATTACAAAATTTGTTCTTTGGGGAACAGTGTACTAGATGGTGTTTTCTCCTGGGGGCCATTAAATGCTGGAATTTGGCCCATTATGCAAATACAACGTTTTACTACTCTTTCACTGACTGCTGTTAAGTTGACATTTTCAGACTAGCTTTCTGATCGTCCATGCTGGGGACAACATGCTGGGAGAGAATGCTAGAGCACTAGAGAACATTAGCATCACACTCGGCGTTCTGGAGTAGTGGATGGGCTCATAGATCAGCGTACGTTTGTGGGTGTGTATGTGTGTTTGTTCACATGTATGTCTGTGCGTGTGTCCTTGCCTATTGGACTTATCAAATCTGTAAATCCTCAAAGTGAAAGAAAATTAGAGAAAAGGAGTTGTATTCTTCTCTTCCAGATACCAGTTTGTAACGACATCAAAGCAAAGAATGCAGAGACTGCTGAAATATTTAGCAATCCATTTTCTATCTCTGCTTTTAAGTATTCTGCTGGTTTATAACCAGTGCCTTGAAAAAAAGGGCGTGTGGTTTAAACACAAATTTTGACACTTTAAATCAAGACCATAATCTCAGTTTTAGAGAGGGGAATTCCTAAGATAACTTTGTTTTGTAAAAAATGAGGTCACTCAAATGGTAGACAGTTCATCCCAAGTGCTTTAATTGTCATCTAAAGACATAAAGAATAAAGTGTGCCATTTCCTTTTTATCTCTTTCCTTTGGCTTTGTTTTAGAGAAAATAATTTCCTTATCCATTCTGTAGACATAATGCTAGCTTATATCTTAAGAGCGGATGCTATCAGTTTTAGTACATTCACTGAAGTTAAACTGTCCACATTGAGTAAGAGAGGGGAGATTTCTTGGCATCTAACCCAAACAGAATCTTAGTAAAATTTATAATAAATCTACTTGATTATTGTATTATGTAAATGCTCTTAATCCTACAAATTGCTATTAATGTGGTGTCCTTTCTACATTTTGATACCACAAGCACAGAAAGTGACACAAAATTGGATGAAAAACGGGATTCATTCATTTGAATGTTTTGTTTTGTTTTTTTTCTCCTCGCTGTGCTAGAGATTATGGCTCAGGAAATTTCTCTAATTCTGATATTTCTAAGTGCAATCTAAATATGTTTCTTTTTAATAGAGATTATATGAAATATAATTACATTAATTACATTATATTAAATATTTGTGAGGCTAGTCAGGAAATTTCAAAATCATTACTTAAATGAGGAGGAAGTTACTTTGCAGAGATTTTAAAACCGGAAATGTCCCTTACTCAGAACAAAAAAGGAATTCTAGGTCACCAAATATACTTTCAAAATTGCAACAACAGTCATGTACTGAATACTATAAGGACAGGATTGGCCTCTGGGGCACTAACTCTGCCATGGACAGAGGCATAACCGGTCCCTTCTTAAACAATCCCTCCATCCTCAGGCTAAGATGTTAGATGTCATTCTTCCGAGCTTCCACAGCATCCTATTTATACCTCCATCCCTGTGTCGATTCTGCTGTATTGAATTTGCCCATTTACGTATTCATCTTCTCAACCAGACTCTGGGATTTTCAAGTGCAAGGCCAGTGCTTCTTTAAATCTTGTGTTCCAAACAAAAATGCGTGAGTCCTGGTACAGAATACTTACAACTAATCCCATACTTTGGGCCATTAGGTTCTTTCTCCCTCTCTCTCATTTTGCCATATATAACACTGCAATGAATTTTTTTTTTTCATATAAAGCATTGCATGCTTTATTAGATTTTCTGAGTGTGATGACGATAATGATCACCATCATCATTTGGTATTTTAGGTACATTTAGTCACATTATTTGGTATTTTAGTTACATTGCTAAGTACTTCATGGGGGTTATCTTAATTCTCATAATAACCGTCTGAACGGTTTAATCCCTTTTCTGCGAATGAAGAAACTGGTGCTTAGAGAGACTCACCAGCTTGTCTGAGGTCACACAGCGAGTAAGCAGTTCCCAAATGATCTGAAGCTAAAGTCCGTGTCCTTATCTATTATGCCGTATCTTTTTTACTTATTTTCTATAAGTGGAATTAAGTCAGATTTGAGAATGTTTTTAAGATTCTTGAAATACTGCACGTCCTCAGGAAAGAGGAAAAGACATTTTGTTATAATTGTTAAGTTCTGTATCACTAGTTTCCTTAGCACGCGGCACGTGTGCCTTACAGCGTCACCAAGGAGAATTCTACGTATGTGTTGAGCAGGAGGGGACACTCACAACTCAGCGATGTGGACCATCCTGGTCTCCCAAGTTTTTCCTAACACATCCCCTTGACAGGAAGTAGGTCAGAGAAGAAGGTGGCCAGTCCTGTTGGGTCACACCAGGAACACGTGATGGGCCCAGGACACCTCAGTCTTGTGGCATTGAAGCTGTGGTGTAGGTCTGGTCCATGCATTGATCATCCCTGCTGTATTTATGATTTCTCTCCCAGGCGGAGGGACTGCTATTTCGTGCCAGCCGTGAACACAGCTTTGGAGCACAGATATAAAGTCAGAAAATGAGCAAAGAATAACTGGCCAGGGAAGCTAGTTGATAGTGTAGACTTTCCAGACGTAATCACTATGCGTCCTATGTCCAACTCTGTGTAAGCAGCACAGGGGATTTCCATACTTAGTGCTTCTTTACATTTGCCCTAATCTCCAAATATTTCACATGCATAAAATGGCATAAAGGGTATACTGATGCGTGTTAGTGGTGCAAGAAGAAAAAGTGTCTTTAACACGGTATTGTGGGACCAAAGACCTGTCTGTGTTAGTATCAGGGAGTAGCTTGTGTGTTCCTAAGTAAAATTCATCTTCTCTACTGAGGTTTCACTTTCTCATCTATTAAAGGAGGAAGCTGGAATGGAATAATCTGCTAGATTTCCTTCTTACTTTTGACTTAGTATAATGAAATGACCTATAGTAATGTTTAAGAGCTGGTGGTTCCGATTTAGGCAGAAAGTATGTTCAAATTCTGACTGCAACTTACCAGGGATATGACCTTAGCCACGCCACTGAACTTTTCTAAGCCCGGGTTTCAGTTTATATAAAATGGGGTTGCTAGTACCTTTTTTATTTGGTTGTGATGAGAATTAGCTTGGAAATATGCGGGGTGCCTCGTGCACTGTCATTTGATAGTAAACGAGGGCACGGTAATGACGATGATGACATCTGTGATTCTGCTTGTCTTCTGAGTTTGCCACATCAGATGTTCGTAGACCGTACACTCCGTGGTTTACATATTCGTTTCCTAGAGATGCTGTGACAACGCACCACCAATTGGATAGCTTAGAACAACAGAAATTTATCTTTAGAGTTTTAGACTCTAAAAGTCTGAAATATAGGTGTTGGCACAGTTGGTTTGTCCTGAAGATTCTGAGGGAGAATCTGTTCCATGCTTCCCTTCCAGCTTCTGATGGTTGCTGGCAACCCTTCACATTTTTTGGCTTGCTACATCATTCAGATTCTGTCTCAGCCTTCACATGGTCGTCTTCCCTCCATGTGTTTCAGAGTTCCTGTATCTTCAGATAGTCATCGGATCTAGGACCCACCCTAATCTTACCTTGATTACAGTTCAGTGACCCCAGTTCCAAATAATGTCACATTCTGAAGTAGTGGTGATTAGGACTTTAGCATATTTTTTTAGGAAATACAATTCTACCCACAATAAACTATGGGGAACTATGTACAGATATAAAGTAGCAAAATTATTATTTCTGATAGTGACTTGGTCAGGTTCACCCTGACTTTTTTTCTTATATGCCAATTGCCTCTAGAAATCAATCATCAGAGAGGATTTTTGGCTATCTTTAAAGTTATAGATTACCAAAATCATCTGAGTTTCTGATTTTTGGATATAGCCTGGATTCCTAAATGAGTGTTGATTTCCACAGAAATTTTGGTTTTGTCCGTTTGTGGGGATGGTGACTACTGATGGTGGGCAGTTAAACTATCCTAGACTTTCAGGGAACTTGAAGATGACCCGTTTCCAGAATGATTACTAGTCCTGTCTGCATCAGGAGGTGGAGCAGGCAATCAGGTAAGAGCGAATTATTATTATTCCAATGACCTCGTGTGCTCCCCCCTCCCCACCCCAGCTCAGAACTGTTTCATCTACAATGCAGCCCCTCTGGCAAGAGCCAGGTCCTAAAGCTGCATAGCAAATCTTAGCACCAGCACCATTCCTTCCCGAACCATCAAGCAAAACTCCTGTCCTTTTAAACCCATCAGCATCATGCCTTAAATTGTCATTTCTCCAGCAAGTGTGAATTTTGGAGGAGTAGCTCTCAAAGTCCCCAAGATATACAGCCTCTACAAGGATGCCAAAGAACTGTGACATTTAGTAAGGGCTCTGGGCTAAGAAAAACATCTTTGCTAAAAGCCTCAAAGTTTTCTCCCTCCCCAGTCACATGAATTAATGATCCCATGTGTGAGTTTCAGAGCCAGCCTACAGTGATGTCTGACAAGCTTTCTTCAATTTATTTTCTCTTGTGTCTAATATGCTTGGAAAATAATATTTTGTCGTTGGCTCACTTGTAATTTCAGTCCTACCAATGAATGTCTAAGGTTGCCAAATACCTACTGTTTTGTTCTCTCATAAACATATCTGCAATATTGTCTGCAGATCTGACTTCCAGGGTCAACACTCTTCCAAGGTCAGGGCATAACATTGAAACGGCCTTATTTCTACTGAGGATTCATGTAACTGGATGTTTTCCTGTATTCATTTCTGAAATCTTGTGATTATAAAAACCTATATTTATATTTATCTGCCATAGTATGTCATTCCTTTGAATATATGCAGATATTTTAATGGACAAAAATATTTAATGAATTAGACTAGAAGTAAGAGTAATGTTAGATCCTTTTTCGAAAATAATAAGCCATCATTTTTTCATGAGCCTCTCTCTTCCTTTTTTCCCCTTTGTCCTCATTACTCTTGAACTTTTGCATTTCATTAACACTCACGTGCCCTGCTGGATTTGAACCTTCTTAACATTCATTTTTCCCGCTTTGTCTTTCCAAATTTCTTCTTCCCTGTTTTCTTTCTTCTGTCCCACCTTTTAGTTCCTCCTACTTCTCTTCCTTTTCTTCCTTTTCCACCCATCTCATAATTCCAAAAAACAAAAATTAAATCAAGATCCATTAAAAGATAAAAGAAGGAAAAGAGAAGGAAAGATGGAGGAGGAGAAAAAAGGGAAAGTGAGGGATAGAGAAGAAACAGAGATAGAGGGACAAAGTGACAAGGAAAGAAAGAAACAGACATAAGGAGAAAGGAAAAGAAGCATAAAGTGACGAGATGGGAAGAAATGAACAGGGAAGAAACTGTACCAAGAAACCCAAGTTCTAATATTAGTGAGCAGAGTGTTTAGCTTGGAATTTTTGTCCATTGAATGCTAAAAGGTAATTATGACTAGTTGCAAAATTTACATGGTCCCTAACATAAAATCATATCATTTGCTTAGTAAAATGAGAAAATTAATTAAAGTTTAGAACTAAGAAAATGTAAAGATTTCTTTAAATAACTTCCGTGTTGGCTTTTGACAAAGCAAAAACTTGATGTATTTCAGTTCAGTGGGAAAGAGTGAGACTGGTTATTTTCCCAGTGTTGACGGCTAAATGCAAAACCACTGAACTTTGCTGAGGGGAGGCCCGTGGGGAGGGCCCGAGTCTGGTGTCCCAAGAGGAGGATCTAAGTTTTTCTGTCACTTACATGTTGCGTGACCTCAGGCAAGTCTCCTCATCATTTCTTTGCTCTTAAGGGGATAATGAAGAAGAGAGTTCTTATATATATGCAATCATTATTATTAGCTGTTAATTACTGTCATTCAAAACTATTGTGTTACAACTGTATTTTACGTCTCAGATAATACCTTTTTTGCAATCCAGGTAGCATTAACATTTTTGATTCTTTCTAGTTAATTTAATAGACTTGAGTGTCTCATAGAAAACTTTTCAAAGCTTTTATGGTCAGGATTTTATTTCCTGGTTTTCAGGTCACATTTTCCGTTGAAACATGCAAAAATATAAATAAATGCACCGGGAGGACACCAACTGCACCAGCTCGGTATTCTTTCAGATTACTTTTTAAGGAAGAAAAAAAAAAAAAGAGAACAAAAAACTTATAACAACACCTGCTATTTGGCAGAACTTGACCTGACCCCTTTCTCCTTTTCTTGTTATTATAAACATCAGGCTCTTTAAGTGAGAGCTGTTTAAAGGATCGAGGGCCGTGAGTGTTCCTTCCTAGATCCCAGATGCACTGGGAGACGGATGGGCTTTTTGATCTTGATTTTATGAGTGTCTGATAAATCGCCTCTGGCACCTGGCAACTGAAATTTCACTATCTGAAAACTAACCCTTTTGTCAAACAATGTGGCCAGACTCAGCCTCTCGGTTGAGGACTTGTGTAGCTGGACAGAGGAGGCCTGCCGCTTCCTCACAGGTCTGCCACCACGCTCCAGGATTTACATCCTTTTAATCCGAGAGGGAAGAAAAGATTATTAAAGGCTTTATATGCTATGCAAAAATGTGGGGGTTTTTTTTTTTTTTTGGAGGATTTCATCATAGCTCTTATTTTGGGATTTTCGAATAAGTCCAATAAAGGCTTCAGCACACTGCCTAGCCTGAAAAAAATGCTGGTAACAGGATAAAGATTTGCAGTTCTGGGTCATGAGCCTCCCCGCACTAGACTTGGTCTGTGTGTTGATACAAGAGGAATTGCAGGTGGTCTTTTTCTGGAGACAGAAGAGTTATAAACAAGGTCATCAGCTGAAGCTATTATCACCTTTCTTTTAATGTCTTATCCAGGGGCAACATGAACTCAACCCCAGGAAAGAGCTACATAGTTTTTCTTTGTAGAGATTCAAATATATGCATATTTTTAATTTTTAAGAAGAGAGAAAAATTATGAAAATAATACAAACACTTCTACTTTGTGTTGCTTCTTAGAGGAAAACGCAGCCCATGAGTTCACTGATACATAAAATGTTCCATGAGTATGTCCTTAAGAATGGGTGGGACACAGGCCCACCACGTAAGTCATCTGCGTATACCATACTGCCATTTGCCACCCTTTCCCTCTTCATCTGCTTTCTAAGCTTGTTGGGTTGTTGGGTTAGATATTATTATTATCTAGAAGATGACTTCGATTTGTTCTCTCCCCCTAAGTTTAGAGGAAATTGTTGTTAATCTTTCAAAGTTTCCTTCTGGGCTGCAGATGAATACTGAGTACTAATCCATCGCCTGTTAGGAACCGGGATGCACAGCAGGAGGTGAGTGGCAGGTGAGCAAGTGCAGCTTCATCTGCATTTGCTGCTGCTCCCCAGGACGAGCATCACCGCTGCAGCTCCGTCTCAGATCATCAGGCATTAGATTCTCATAGGAGCACCGGTCCCTGGTGCCCGAAAGTTTGCGGACCGCTGATCTAAGGGATTGGCGATGTAGATTAAGAGGGAGATTTCTGAGGGTACTCGGGATGGGCCTGCAGTGCCCTTAAAAGTCTCCCTGCAGACGAGAATAGCACCTGCTGTTGAATCCTAGACTCTCATCCTGGGAACCTGGTAGACAGGGCTGTGTGGCACATTTTATGTCCCCCTCATGTGCTATTGACACACAGGCAGATGAGGACTCTCAGTTAAGCCCAGGCTCAACTCAGCAGTGACGCAAACAAACCCCATCTATTTCCTCTGGCTGTAATTTAAATTAATTTACTAAAATCGAGATGTGAGGAATATTTCCTTATTAATTGTTGCTCCCGATGATCTAGAGCCGGATGGGATTTTGACTGTCAACACACCCAGCAATACTTGAGTCACTTGAGGAAGGAAACCCGTGGAAACATATCAGTGCCTCGCTGCATCCGCGTGTCTGATACACGTGATACAAATACGTGGCTTCAAGACGTTTGGACCTGTAGACCCTTCTGAATATATGATAGATTCCAGAAAGATAAGAAACCCACATTGTTGTCGCATTGGAATTTAGGCTAATTACAAGGACCTGAAATTCAATAGCGATGTGCTTTATATTCATAGAAAAAAATGCTGCTTATAAAAGTAAGTATGGGACTCATAGGAAACTAGTAGGGTTAAAAAAAAAAAAAATTAAAGTCACTGCACCCAGCCTTCCTTCTGGCCTCCTCTCCTCAGTGTGGATCAGAAAAACAAGCTGTTCAGAGTAAGCAGACTTCTGTTATGCTGAATGGCAATAACATGTTGATTTTGTGTGTGTGTGCACGTGTGTGTGTGTGCGCGCGCACATCCTCTTTTAGTTGGTGAGAGTTAAACTGTTCTTGAACCCAGGAGTGCTTCAAGAAAATTTGCTGAATGAATGGAATGTCTACATAGTCTGCTGATATGTGGGGTCTTTAGGTTACAGACATTAGGCATTGCCGGTTTAATTTGTGTAACGTGTTACTTAAAAACTTAGCTCCTTGGTGAAGAAATCAGGCAGGAAACCCTAACATAGCAAAGGTAGAGGCCTGTGACTACAAGCAACTTCATCTCTCCATCAGTCCAGAGCAGAATGAGGTCGCATGCACATACACACACGTGGCGTGTGGTGTACATATGTGCACGTGCGAGTGTGTACATGGTAGTGTTGTATAAGTGCACACACACATGCGTAACATGCAGAGACGGCTTGCTACAAGTAGACGGGAATTGGTTATCCAGCACTTTTTTCGTATCGCCACTTTCCCTTGGAAACTAGAAGCAAGAACATCTGCAGCGTGTCAGGGAATGGAGGCATTTGGATGTGTCTGGTTTCGATATCATTCGATGACCAATGAATTAAAGTGAGGGAGCGGATCAGAGTGTGGCTTGCTCTGCTTTATAGATAAGCCGAGATTGGAGCGTGAGATGGTCTAGCCAGGTTAGGAGTGAATGATCAGCTGCTGATGAAAAGTAGTTGAAAAATAGTTCCACTTTAATTGTTTTATTGTCTACTTTGTATTATCAGGGCTTGTGGGAGAGAAGAGTTATAGATAACGAAAGTGACATAACCCATGTGCCTAAGAAGCCTCTGTGAAAAGGCATGAGATGCTTCCCTGGGAATATCATATTTCATTTGGCAAGAATCTTTTCCTAGAGTGTCTGGAAAAACACACAGGAAGTCCCTGTACATACTCTTCACGCGAGGCCTCCAGAGAGCAGTTTAATCAAGGTATAGCAAACAGGAATATTTAGAAATGACAAAGCCCACCAAAGCCCAGTCTTTTCAGTGCCCTTTGGATCATTCATGGCCACTAGAGGGACAGGTGTGATCCTAGCTCTGTGACTTCTCTAGACAGATGACTAATGTGTTCTCCCAGTGACCGATTCATGTCGTGTGCTCATTGAGGAATGGACCCAGTCATGAGTGAGGCCTGGGAATTAAATTATTGGGTACATACCCAGTCATTACATAATAAACCTTCTATAGTTTTAATCACATATCATCAAATCTATGATGCCAACAATAATAAATTCATCACCAGATTCAAAGATAACAGTTTTTGAGGGAGAATCGCTTAGCCGTGCTATTTTAGTTATTTTTTAACTAGCCACCATTGCCACACATTAATCCATGTGGCACATGTTACTTTCCTCTTTAGGTTCAATATCAACATTTGAGACCAAGCCTGAAAATATGGAGTCTAAAGTATTCCCCCGAATCAGTTGTAGGTGTTAGGGATTACAGAGAGCGTCATGGTGAGACTGCCTTTTTTCACTCGTACTTCTTATCTCAACATAGCACCTCTAGAGCCGACAGTAACAATTTGAGGTTTGTCAAAGAAGCTGGAGTTTCCTTTTCTTCCCCCTTAGTTGAATTGTCTCTCACTAGAAGTTCAATAACTTCTTTTGAGAGAAGCCAGAATCTTTCTGACAAATTTCTGATGCTCGCAAGAAGGTACATCATGTCTGGGAGGATAGAATAGATATTGGTAGTTGGTTTGTTTATTTCTTCATTATCATGGCTTGGTCCCTAATTGCTGTTCTGTCACTGCTGACTTCCTAGATTGAAAATCTTTGTTAATTCTGAGGAATTTGCAACTTTTAATGACATTAATTGAATTGCCTGGCGTGTGACGAGCAGTTTCCTTCTATCAAAAACTTTTATTTTCAGGGTCGCTTCATAGAGTACGATCTTCTTGAAACATTTTAAGTGACAGTTAGTGTTATAATTATAGGTTTAAAATGAACTGTGTGTGCTGTTACCAGTGAAAATTACTAACCAGAGGTGACTGCCTAGTTGCCGACAAAATCCATTTAAGCTGTGTCCCAGTTTTAGAAAACAACAAACAAACAAAAATTTAAGGTCAGTCTTCTAAGTTGAAAAACATCAGGAATGTGTGCTGACCTAAGGTATGTCCTAGCTTGTTCTGATTATTATATATGACATTGCCTCAATTGCTGGTCCTCCAGAAAGAGAAAGCATGGGTATTTTTTTTTTTTTCCCCTCCTCACTTCTGCAGTAGCTCATTCTACTTTATTCCTTCTCTGTTAGCATACGCCCTGGAGGTGGATCCATTATCCTGTGTGAGAATTTGATTTTTAGAAATAGCGCATCCCATTGGCATAGGCCCAAGAAAAGAGTGACTCTTGTGCAAGCAAATTGCAGCTTAAATTTCAGCTTTCGCCACTTGGTAGCCGCCTGTCTTTGATCAAATCACTTGATCAAATCAGTTGCCTCATCTACAAAATTATTGTAACGTGTACTTTTCAGTTTATAGTAGGCCTATATGTTTCACAGTTTGATTATTTCTCCAGGTGCCAGCATAGATTCAGGTATGATGCCTAATAAATTGTAGTTTAAGAACATTCCAATAGATTATTTTGCGATGATGGCATATATACTTGTGGCTTTGTAGTTTACGAAATATTTTCTTAAATACTAACTTACTTAAATTTTATAATAGCACTGTGAGACAGAGCAGTAATAATTTTCACAAAGAAGAGCAAAAATAGGACTAACCATTTGCCCCTGTTAGTGCAAAATTGACTACCTTTTTGGATCATCAAAAGCTCAATTTGATATGGATATCCATGTCATATTCCTTCACTACTTGTAATTTCTAAGTAAATATCGTTTGCCATTAACTGGGAAGCTGCAGACATGTGTTGGTGTTATTTAGGCCCAAGAAATATTCAAGAGGCCTCGTTTGCAGTGAGGTAGGCATGTCAAAGGAAGGCTACCAGGCAGAATGGTGCCAAGTAGAAGGTGGAGGGGCTAGGATGGCTTGTGGATGAGAGGAATACACAAAGGGACATTTCTCTTCGCCTTACACAGAAGACCTTCAGAATGGTACCCTGTGGATTTAAAACTTGCTTTTAAACCTCTGTGAGATAATGTTGTACTTAAATTTTCATTATCTTGCTGTATCTTAACCCTACACTTTTGGTACCCCATGATCCAAGAGTGATCTCAGGACTTGAGCCTAGATAAGTCTCAGCCGTAGATATTAGTTGAGTTTCTGTGTTCCAAGTTCAAGCAGAGTGCAGGGTTTTTGGAATCCGGCTTTGGTGCATCTCATCCTGTAACTGTGATATATGATAAAAGGAAAAATTGCAGCCAAACTTGACTGTGTTCAAAGCAAGGTGCCAGTGAAAGGATGGGATGCAAAGTAAGGCCTAATGGATTAATGACTCATGATAAATGTTTAATATAATAGCTTGTGAATGATTAGATAATTCTTACTTCCAAGAGTAGAATTTACATATTTTTGTCTGGCTTATTACCAAAGTAAATAAATCACTTAAGTATCTACTTAATAGCAAAATCTTTATGTGCAAAAAATAAAAAATAAGAAAGGTAATTCTTCTTGCAAATAATCAATATCCAATTTACTCTCTACTTACTTTTTATAACATTTATTGCTGGTCGAACCAACTTACTAGGAAGTCGAAAGATAAGAAGACCATGAAAGAAACTCTATTTGACATCTATTCATTCAGCAAAATAAAAATAAAGTGGAGTGAAGATTTTTCTGGGCAGCTGTAGTTGTTGGTAGAAACCAAACATTTAATAAAATATTTTATTCAAGTTTGTCAAAGTCTCCCTAATTATGCCAGGTCAGTTCTGTCCTCACTAACACCCATAGAATTCCCACCGCCTGTAGCATGGGCCTATCCGTATTCACTAACCATGCATTTTCTTTCCCACTGTGCTGAGTTCAAATTATCTTGGACACCTTTGTGCATCCAATTCATATTATTTCAAAGGCCCGGAAACATATATACCTATTGATTTAAGCTTGGAATAAAAAATAAATATTAACATAATTTAACAGCGTGGTTCAAATGCCTCTTCTATCTGAAACAGTGATTTAGTTATACTGAGTTTTACTTAACTATTTTTTTTTGTCATTTTCAGATACAGCTACTATAAAGGATGACTATTTTGTTCTGATCACATTTTTACACACTTTATGCCATTTTCTTTCTAAGGCATTTCAGAGCTTTAAAATGACAGCGGGAAAGCTCTAGATAGGCCACATTTGGGAACAAAGCATAATCCTTCATCTTTTGTCAATCAAAGCAAGATGTATTTCATAATACTTGCTATCGAGACTATAAAATGAACTAGAAAGTTGTAGAGTCCTTTGTAAACTTTAAAGTGTTTTAAAGATGACAAGTGATAGCATGCCTATGTGCTTTCCCATTAGTGAGGTAATTAATAAGATGACCTGATACTGCATTGTTTAATACAGTGCATAGTGCATAGGAGTGGCTTGTGCATTTAAAAAATATAGATGCCTCCTTGTTGTTTTGTTTACATCAGCAAAACTCATCTAACAAATGCTTCTAGTTTGTGACAATTTTCCTAGGCTGATAAAAGCTAAAATTTTATATTCTCACTTTCTGTTGACCAGAAATATGATAAAAGAGTGTCTGAATTTGTCTGCAATCCATGTTTCAGCCTCCAGACTAAAGTTCTTGTAGGAAAGTTCTTTTATTCTTGAGTGCAAAGATTTGCACAGATAATTTGAATGCCGTTTATTAAAAAAACAAAATGCATCTTGGAGACTGTACATTTTTATCCAAATTATGGAACTTTATAAAGGAAAAGGAAAAACCAACAAAATATAAAGAATAAATTTGTGTTTCCCATTCTTTCCAGTTTGCCTTTTTCTTAAAACAATTTTTTTTTTTGAAAATAATTTGAATTATGTATAGTTCTTAGTATTAGGCCATCGTTATATTTACAAAACATATTATCTGATGCTGATTTTTGGTTCCTTTGAAGAGCTGGATATTTGAAATCTTTACTCTTTGGTGAGGCAGAGAGATGGAAGTGGAAATGTATGTGTATTTAAAAGTACAGTTCTTGGGGCTAGAAGCTATGTCGCATAAGAATCATTACCCCCTTTTTGGAGTCTTCTCTGTGGGACACTGTGAGAAGTGAATGTTTAGAAAAATTAAATGGCCATTTTCTATTTCCTTATGGGAGGTTCAGTGAGTTGGGTGGAGATCCCTGTTGGTGTAATGAGGGCAGAGATGGAGAAGGGTGATGTCTGGTGGGATTGCAGTTGGCTGTTGAGAGTGAAGATGAGTAAGGGGTATTTACAGGATGAGATTGGTGAGATAACCGGTAGGATTTTAGGTGGCCTTTGCTGAAGACCTCATTTAATTTCTTTTCTATCCTCTCCGCAAATCATGATAGAAATCCTTTGGATTGTAAAATTGGTCAGCTCTTCTATTTGCAAGGGACTGGCTGAAGTGACTTCAGTATGAATGAGGATCAAGTAAGGGAACAACTTTATAACATTTTAGAGCCAAGTTTAAAATCTAGGTGAAATTCTATAGAAGTGTAGTCAAATTTAAAGACTTGAGTGTTCAACAAGTGCACTATAAAAAATTTTATTTCTTTACTGGAAAGCAAGGGACACATCATGCATTCCATTTTTAGTGGGAATCACTTAACGAGACTGATATTGAATTATAGTGCAGATTTAGTATAAGAAGTGGGTTATTCTATATACTTAGCACTGTGCTGACCTCTTTACCAGTGTTACCTTATTCTATTCTCACAGTGACCATGTGGTTTACGAGGGTAGCAGAAGGTTCTCGGTTTTGCAAAGAAAGGAAATTAGGCTCTAAGGGTTAAGAATGTTGTCCAAGGTCACAGCGATCGTAGTTTCCAGATCCACGATTTGATTCCAAGACTGTTTGAATCCAAAATTCAGGGTACTAAAAAGGTGGGTGGGCTTTGAAAAAGCACTTCAGTGCTTCTAACAGGCTTCAAAACTGCTGTCCTTGCTTCTAAAATCTGCTCTTGGCATGGTCTAGGACCTCCCTGTAAATGGAGCTTAATTATTACCTTTTATAAAAGCTTAATTATCACCACCCTGCAAAATGGAAGCTTAATTATTACCTCTTATGAAAGGTATTAAAGCATGCTGTCTTATTTGACAACATCGGTACTAGGAGTAGAACATTGATCTAGAAGAGAATTCTTATGGAAATGGAAAGAAGAATGAAGAAAACTAGGTTTGTTTTTGCGTGCATGTGTGTGTATGTGTTAGATTTAATGATGCTCTCACCAAAATCCACATTGTCCCATTTGGCCTTGTTTCCCAAATCTTAAACTGCCATGAAAGGAGTCTTTCATAGGATCGCGATTGGGGTTAGTGTCTAGTGCCTTGCGGAGGAGAATCTGGACCACACACCTTGTTTAGAGAACATAGATTTCTCTAAAATAAATACTTATCGCAGATTCCCCTGGCATGGCAACTTTTGTTTACTACAAAACTGCTTTCTCATCCAGTGGGTTCATCAACCAAACATATATAAACAGACTGCTGCTCCCTGTACCCCCTCCTTTTCTGTTATTGTCTTGTGGGGTTGTAGCTTCCTCCCTGAGATGACTTTCATTTTTTCTCTGAGACAGTCATACATGTATATGCATACATGTGTGTGAGTGTGAACACAGAAAGTTTAATTAGTTAAGGTCTCCTTTAATTTGTAGAATTTTCTCTTTCATCATCCTTACTTAAATGCCTTCCAAGTTTAGAGGTAAAAAAATCTGCCTTCTTTTTAACTTTACAACATAAAGGATGCTGTAAGGAGTAATTGTTTCTCTTGTGACTGGTAAAACATCTGACTTTTTCTACAGGATAAGAGATGTTTGATAAACTCAGTTTCATTTGATATTCTCTATGGTCTTATCTAGATCTAACGTTCTTTGATGTGCCGATTCAGTAATTTCACATATATTTGAGTACTACTACATGAATCATACTGTTTTAGACAATGGAGTGTAGTGATGAACAGCAAATGTTCTGCCTCATTAAGCTCGTTTACTAGTAAGCAGAGATAGATAGTAAGCATACAAACAAATAAATGAGTAATAGAAGTAGTTAGGAGACCAGAGAGTATAGTAAGTGCTGTGGAGGAAAGATGAATAAAACGTAGGACGTAGAGAATTTGGGGTTTGCTTTTAAGTAGGACGTTCAGAGTAAATTTTCCTGTTAAGATGCTGTTTGAGAAGATAACCTGAAGGGCGCGAAGTATTGAGCTATGCATATATATTCAGGAGACAAGCATTACAGGCAGAGAAGGAGCAACCATGAAAGAGGGACTGTGGGTTTCACAACTAGTAAGGCATGGAGTGTGTGTGGGTGCAGAACAAGGAGGGTGGAGAGGGGAAGTTGAGGTGTGCGGAGAAGTAGTTGGTGGTCAGATTGCATAGGGTTTGAGGGCTGCAGTGGGGACTTCAGGAAGCCATTGGAGGAGTTTTGAGGTCATGATATGTACAAGAAAGAATATATTTTATGTTATGATCACTTAAATATATATTTTAAAGGATCTCTTTGGCCCTTCTTGGAGAATATGCATTTGGGGTCAAGGGTGGGAGGAAGGAGTTGTTACGAGGCTTTGATGCTAACCCAAGTGCATGATGACAGTAGCTCAAACTAGGTTAGTGAAAAGTAGATTCTAGAAATAAAATGTTTTGCTGACAGATTGGACATAAGGCATGAAAGAAAAGGAAGGGTCAAGGATGGCTTTAATTTTATGGGGGTGTTGTGGTGGACCAGAATACCTTGAGGAATGGAATTGTCATTGACTAAGATGGTGAAATTCCAGGAGGAATAGGGTCGTAGGGAACAGACACATTCAGTTTGAGATCTCTTGGAAATCCAGGTGAGAATATTGAGGAGACAGTTGTAGGGGCACAGCTCCAGAGCTTAGTAAAGAAATCTGGACTGGGGATTTACTTTGAAAGATCGTCAGCATAGAGGTGGAATCTAAACCTATGGGTCTCAATGGAATCACTTAGCAAGGGGGAGTAGATGGAAAAAGATGAGGCCTTAAGACTGAACTTTCAGATTCTTCAGCATTTAGAATCTGGGGATATGAGGAGGGATAAACAAAGGAGACTGAAAAAAGCAACAGCGTACAGTGAACAAATGTCAATAAAGAAGTTTTTGGTGATATTGAAAATAGCTGACTCGGTTGATGAGAGAGGGGCTGTGGGGTTTAAGAGCCGACAGCCCGGCTGAGTGGTTTAAGAAAAACCATGGAAGAAAGGAAGTGGAGACAGGCATTACAACTCTTTCTTCCTAAGGGTCTTGCGAGAAAGACAAGGACAGAAGTGCGGTGGTAGCTACGGGGGACGTGGGTCAAGGGAGGTGTTTTGGTTCTTTTTTTAATTTTAGATTTTGACGTGGGAGACGCTTTGACATGTCGTATGGTGATTGGAAGGCTCCACTAGGAAGTGGCGGCAGTGAGAGATTTATAATTCTGCTTTTTAAAACATTCCTGTGGAACGTCGAATAAAACAGATGCATTTTGACATTTGGGTGCCTCCGAGCCCGTGGGCGGATGGGAATTCCCTTTACATGTTGTAACAGAGTCAGCACCGTGACAGAAGCTCACCCACCACCCCATTCGCTAAGCTAATAAAAAGGCAATCAAAGGCCTGTTTGTTCACCAGGTAGGTCAGTATGATCAGAAAAGGAGATTTATGGACCAACGTGAGCCACAATATTAAAAGGTCACACATAACATTTCCCTGTGGCGTCTACTCACTGGATATCCCAAGGCTCTCAACTTCGGGCTTCTTTTAGAGAATTGACTGGGGCACAGTTGTGAGCAGTTGTGTTGACCCAAGATTTCTAGGCCATGGGGTAGCAGATTCCCAGGTGTCTGGAATGGGGGGCGGGTAGTCAGGGTCATCCTGAGAACTAGCATTGAGCCCACCTGAGCAGAGCAGAGCAGTCCCTGCCAGACTGGGGTGGAACAGTGCCCATTTCTGCTGGAATGTTCTGAGCCTTTTTTCTAGCATTGGCAACTTGTGTTTTTCTGACTGCAGAACTGATTTTCAACAGCAGTGAGAACTCACTCTCCCGCTAATCAACATAGGTGTGCTTGCTTCTACTTTGGCTGTATCGTGGCTGTCAAACTGTTCCACAGGAAATTTAGCCATGTTTGACTTTCATTTTCTTTCAATGCCTCCTTTGCTTCAGATACCATGTCCAAAAGAATGTTTAAGTGCCTTCATTCATATGGTTTTCTGCTGATTAAAAGCATTTGTAATCTGTTATCATCAATAGAGGCTAAACCGCAGTTTACTTTTGCCCAATCCATAGCAGAAGACAGATTTTTTTTTTACTGCGTGTTTGTGTTGAGGGAGATGTTGAAGGTATGTTTGGATTGATAAAAATTGTCTTTGAAAGTATTATAAGCACCTGTTTAGATTTCTAGAGACAGCCATTTTATCACTAACATAGATTGAGCAGAGTCTCTGTTGGGCAATATTCTGGTAGTTAAGAAATTCATATGCATACAAGTATTAAAAAAACTGCAGTCCCTTACAGCTTTAACTCACTTCTGCACTGGATGTAAGTGTGGCTGTGAAGAATGGTTTCAAGTGAATCAGTGGTCAGTAGCACTAAAAGAATATTTTTCTTCTCTATGAAAAGAGCAACTAGCTTCATAGAGATAATGTTCTTTTACCCTGTCCCAACTTGTCAAAAACTTTAAAAAAATAATAATTCACATTCTTATCTTAAAAACACATAATAACAAGGGGCTATTTTCAATTTCAATTAGGCAGCATTAAGTTCTAAGGCATAATCATAGAGTTGTTTAGGGAACGAGAAATCTCCATAAAAGTGGGCTTTTGCGGCATTCAGGTTAATCCTGGTGTTTTCCTTTGATTACTTTGGGTACCATTTAGTCCACTTACTGTATCATCTTGTAATTGCTCAGAATAGTTTTTCATCACGAAAGTAGTTACGTCCTCTCATTGTTTGACACAAAGTGTAAAGACAGAGTATTTAAAATGTCAGGCTACTTTGGTATGTTATACCACAAAGGATGGAGCAGATGTTTTTAAATAAACATCAGCCAGATTGTATGTTGTTAAGACACCGAGAAAGCCTTTTTCAGAAGCAGGGGAAGCTCATGAATTTAGAGGAGGCTTCAAATCTGTACTTTCACATAAAACCATAAAAAATTGGCAGAAGTAGCAGAGGCCAATGAATGGGCATAGAGCTGAACATGTTATAGCTCAGATTACCAATAAAAATGTCAGCCTCAAATCCGAAGTGAATCGTTTTGTAATTCTGAACTGAAAGCATTTTTTAAATTGCTTTCAAATGGAAAAACTTCATATAATTTAATAAAATTTATCTACTTTATTATCAAGAAGGTTATTATTGCAGCAAAGGGAAATGGAGGATTTAAATGTCATTCCTAGAGTCTAATTTCCCAACTCTTTTATTGGGATTGTTATTGAAAAAAGACCAAATGGACTTTGCTACATCTATAAAAGCCAGTCAAGCAGAAGAGAATCTGAACGTCATAGAATCGTTAAATGTGGCCCATGGCCGTAGACAGGTTAGTGTGGGGCGCGACATGCCCTCAGAAGCAGGTGTGATGTGTCAGAAGTGTTTGGGCATTCTGTAGCTTATGGAGCCTAAAGTACAGCTGGATTCAGGGAGAAGCACTCCAGGGACAATGACTATCTTTGTACCCAAGGCATCAATTTCATTCATTAATGTACTAAATACTTCAAAACTAATGAATGGTGGGTCACATGAGCTGGGGTCCTAGTTAGGGGCTCTCTGTGCTGGAAAGCAGTTCCACTAGCTTGCTAAGGGGGTACCTGGGTGTGATATGTTTTCTATCAACCTAGTAAGAGCTATTCTAGGATTGGCAGAAAGGCAGAACAACTTGTGGATGGTGGAAGTATTTAGAGTGAAATGCAGAGGAGAGAAGGAAGTAACAAGTATTTGTTAGGAGAGAGCTGTCATTACTAGGAAGGAATGGAAAGGGAGATAAGCCTTTTTCAAGCATGTCTAATTCACTGCATTGGGTGCTTTCACATTGGTCGTAGCCATAGTGATTTACGGTAATCTTCTGAGGTAGTCTTCTCATTGCACAAAACCCAAGTTTGTCCTATTTTTTATTTTTAAAATGAAAACTGTATATATTTAAGGCATACAACATGATGTATATATGTATATATACACATGTATATAGTGAAATGATTATTACAGTCAAGCTAATTAACATATCACATAGATACCGTATTTTATGGGGGGAGCTGTTATGAGAGCACTTAAAATGTACTCTCTTAGCAAATATGATATTCTTTCCTATGGTCATTACGCCGTTCATTAGATCTCTAGGCTTATCCATTCTGCATCACTGCAACTTTGTACCCTTTGGCCAACATCTGTCCTTTTCACCTACCTGCCGCCCATGGGCCAGGAGGCACCCAAAAGTCAAAAGTCTTTGACTGTTTTTAGATTCTACAGTTTTTTTTCTTTTTGTGTCTTGTTTATTTCACTTAGCATACTATCCTCCAGGTTCACTCATGTTGTTGCAAATGGCAGGAAATCCTTTTATGAGGCTGAATTACATATATATGTATATGTGTGTGTGTAATTAATTATATATATATACACACACATCTATCTATCTATCTATCTATATATATATATATATATAATCTCACAATTTCATTATCCATTCACCTAGTGATGGACACTTAGGTTGTTTCTATATCTTGACTCTTGTGAATGATGCTGCAATGAACACAGGATCATCTCTTCAATGTATCGATGTCATTTCCTTTGAGAATATACCCAGCAAAGGAAGGCTGGATCATGTGATGGTTATGTTTTTAGTTTTGTGAGGAACTTCCATAAAGTTTTCCGTAATAGCTGTGCCAGTTTGTACAAACAGTATACAAGGGTTCCCTTTCCCTCACTTGTTCTTTTGTTTTTTTTTTTGGTAACAGTCGTCTGAACAGCTGTGATGCTGTATCTCACTGTGGTTTTGAGTTGCATTTCCCTGGTGATTCGCGATTCATATACCTGTTGGCCATTTGTATGTCTTCTATGTAAAAAAAAAAAAAAAAAAAAAAAAAAAGACGTTTATTCAGGTCCTTTGCCCATTTTTTAATTGGATCATTTGTTTTGTTGCTATTGAGTTGTGTTGGTTCTTTATATATATTGGATATTAATATATTATCGGATATACGGTTTGCAAATATTTTTTTTCCCATTCTTCAAGTTGTCTTCTCATTTTTCGATTGTTTCCTTAGCTGTGCAATTTTTTTCTTTCTATTTCTTGTTGCATTCTCTTTTATAGTGTTATGAGTATCGTAGTGCACACAGTGCCAACTCGATTTCCTGTGAAAAGAGACAGCATTGCTCCTCCCCAGTTTCAAAATACTAGGGACATATGTCATAATCTTTATTAGACTGTCACAAACCTACAATTTTGTGTGAAAATTGCTATCTGAGGCACAGAAGACAGGTAATGTTTGTGTTTAAACATGGGGGTCACATCATTGTCTGTAAGGGAGTGTGCCTTACATGCCCACCCCGGCCCTGACCTGAGAATTATGCCTGTGCCTTCTGAGTGTACTGCATGTGTTCTGTGTTCCATATTTCACCTGAAAAAAAGAAGACAGATGCCATCGTGAGTCCGGCCTCAGATCCTTGACAACCACATAGAATTACTGGAAGGAACTTCAGAAATCATTAATCCAGGCCCCTCATTTACTGAAGAGAAAACGGAGGCTCAAAAAGGAGCTGTAACAGAAGCCATGAGTTCCTTAAAGACAGAGTAGAGGCTCCTGGTCTCCTTTGCATTCCTAACAGGTGCATACCTAGTGCCTGATACGTCATATATGCTCAGGTACATGCATCTTGGGGTGATATGTGCCTGGTATTTATAGAAAGTGTTAAGATGACTATAAACTTGTAAACTCAACATAAAATATAGCCACAGGAAGACTGCAGTTTTCCATCAAGCCTTACTCGCCTGTGTGATCCGACAAAAGGTGCCTACCACTCTGGTATGTTAGAAAGGCCCAGAAATGCCCAAACCCTCTGGCTGTATCCTTTTAATAAGCCCAGAGAGTGTGTTGGGGAAATTTAATCACATTGACATTTACTTCTGCGATAGGGCTCCTGGAATTTTATAACAAAGTGCTATTTAACATGTTAATAGGGATTTGTTTGTTTATATGTTAATTCTAACAGACCTTCAGGAAAGCCAGTATCTTCGGAAAAACCATCTATTCGAAATATAGAAAGCTTTTCTTCTTTCTTCTTGTGAGACATCTGGAATCTAGCTAGAAATTTTGGACCCCTATGATCTTAGTTTTTTTTTTTTTCTCCTTTGGGTTGAAAGCCAAATTACAACAATTTGGGATTTCTGGAAATAATAATAATATTATTTTACGGTAGGAGTTGTGTGCCCATTTCAGACTGTAATTTCAAATTCTCCTTTCACACTCAAGGGTACAGTGATGAACGGTCCCAGCTGTGTAATTGTAGTCTGGGAGTTCCTCAGTAGACAGCAGTGGAATAATATGAAGCCTCAGTGCTAATGGTAGTCGAGAGCTTTGGCCACGCTCGGCTCCTGCAAGTGCTTTTGTCCATCACAGTATCGTAGCACCTTGAGCTGCACATGTACTCCATAGTTCGAGCTGGATGGTAGATGAATTTCCCTTCCTGTATAGCCAAAGATCTAGTCTGGGAGGTCCAGGCCATTTGAAGAAGCGCTCAAACTTCCACCACTGAGGACAGAGACTGACATGACTATTCCGCATGGTGACTCCTATCCCTCCTCATCCACTTGATCCTCTCCCGCCCCCTTGAGAGCTGAACACATTTAATAAGGATTTGATTAGAGGAGAAGAGCTGCCCGAAGGAAGGGTTTTCTGATGAGTTGTTGCAAAGTCCTTTTCAGGAAAGTGTCCCACTGAGACGCCTTCTGTAGCGTAGGAACCAGCACACAGCCTCATATTGAATCAGCCAGGGTGGCAGCTAGGGAACATGGAAAAAAGCAGGTCCTTATGCTGGCTTCTCCTCCTGAGGTAGCAAACCAGCAGTCTGCTGGCTAAACGCGGCCTCGGGGTACTTAGCTTGGCTCTCACGACATTGGCCCATGCTGTACTTTACATTTGAATTATTTTTAATACCAATCAAGGGAAAAGAATTTTACATAAATGGTGAACATTTCAGACTCCTTGAAAAACACTTGACCCCGCTTTCCCCATATCTGCAATGAGACTATAGAAAAGTCTGCGCTCTCCTTTAGAAAATCCCAGTGATCCCAGCTTTCCTAATCCCTACGTTTTCTGTTTTCCTCCAAACTGAAGTTTACCACCCAGATAGCTTTTTATCCCAATATCACTCATTTAAGGTCCTTCCATGGTCCCTGTGAGCACTTGAGTTTGTCGAGCAGGACTCTACCTTCTAACCCTCTTTGTAGGGACAAGAGCGAAAAAGATTTTCCTAGCAAAATAGGTAGGTGATCTTTCTCCTCTAAATTCAGATGACTTTGGGAGTCACCTGATGAAATATCTCAATCATAACTTGCATTGTGTTATTTGAATTTTTAAGCAATTTTATAGGCTGTCAGGAAAAGTAATAAAGACAAAATTTTAATACTTTAATGGCAACGTCTTAATTAAGTCACTCAACAAATATTCATTGCAAGTAACTTTGATATTTTCCAATATTCAGGTCAAGAAATAGAACTTTTCCACTTACCTCAGTCTTTCATAGTACTGTCTTAGTTTTAGATTCTTCCCCTCCTCCCCCAGCAAAGTCAATACTAAATTGCTTTTTTATTCTAATCCCCTTTTTTTGCATTACTTTATAGTTTATTACTTACACACATGTTCATAGATATCAATGTTGAGTCTTTTTTTTTTTTTAAACTTTTTGCTATACCTTCCCATGTGGGAGAAGAGAAATATCTAGTTCCAGTCTCTCCTAGCTATTCTGTTGCACTTAAGAGAGAAATAAAAAACAAAACAAAACAAAACAAAACTGAGGAACACTTATGAAAATCACAGTCCAGAGACATTTTTTCACTGAAAGACTGAGGCCTAATCATAGAGCTATAGAATGCTTTACCTCCTCCCACACCTACCACCACATTACCAAAGGCCTATTCATAACTATTTTTTTTTTACCTGGTAAATCATGTCTGGCTATCAAGGAAGAATTATCAGATATACCAAAGGCAAAAAAATGAACACAATCTGAAAAGACAGAGGAAGTATCAGAGCCATAAATGCCTGGGATGTTGGAATTATCAGACAGGAATTTAAAGTAACTATGACTAATGTGCTAAGGGCTCTGATGGATAAAGTAGACAGCATGCAGGAACGGATGGGCAGAGAGATGGAAACCTCAGGATAGAACAAAAAAAGAAATTCTAGAGGCAACAAACACCATAACAGAAATGGAGAATAGCTTTGATGCACTTATTAGTAGACTGGACACTGCTGAGGAAAGACTCTGAGCTCGAGAATGAATCAATAGACTCTCAAAAATGGAAAAACCGAGAGAGCAAAGACTACCAAAAAAATAGCCAAGGATTGAGGGATAACTACAGAAGATGGCACATACACATAATGAGAATATCAGGAGGAGAAGAAAAAGGTAATGGAATAGAAGAAATATTTGAAACAATAATAACTGAGAATTTCCTACAAATTAATGTCAGACATCAAACCACAGATCCAGGAAGCTCAGAGAACACCAAGCAGGGTCAATGCCCCAAAGAAAACAAAGCAAAACTATACGTAGGCACATAATTTTCAAAGTACAAAAAATCAGAGAAAAAAAAAGAAACGTGAAAGAAGCCAGTGGTGGGTGGGGAGGACCTTATCTCCAAAAGAGCAGAAATAAGAATTATATACAGCTTCTCCTCAGAAACGATGCAAAGAAGAAGAGGATGTAATGAGATATTTAAAGTGTTGAGTGAAAAAAAATGTCACTCTGGAATTATGTACCTTGAAAAATTATTTTTTAAATGTGCGGGAGGAACAAAGACTTTCTCAAAGAAAAATGGAAGGAATTTGTTGCCAGTAGACCTGCCTCAAATGAAATGTTAAAAGATGTTTTTTTAGAGAAGAAAATTAATATAGCTCAGAAACTCAGAGCTACAGAAAGAGAGGAAGAAGATTGAAGAAGGAATAAGTGAAGGTCAAATAAAAACTTTGGTTTTTCTTACTCTTAATTGATATAACATAACAGCAATTATGTATGCTTTTGTGTCTGTCATATATTTTATATTTGTATATTTCATATGTGTATATATCATCTATGTACATATGTGTTTATGTAAACTTATATATGAGTGAAATGAATGACAGCAAGGACTCAAGGGCCAGGAGGAAGGGATTAGGGTTATTTTGTTATTATAAGGTACTCATACTATTCATGAACGGTTTGTTATAGTGTTATTTGAGTAGGCCTGTATTAGTTGTAGATGTATATTACTAACTATAGGGCAACCACTAAAAGAAAAAGTAAAAAAGAAGTATTGCTATTATGCTAATAAAGGAGAGAAAAGAGAATTATGTAAAACACTCAATTGAAACCACAAAGAATGGAAACCAAAAATAGGAAGAACAGGGCAACAAATAGAAAATACTAATAAATATGGTAGCTATTAATCCAGCTATATTGATAATCACTTTTAATGTCAATGCTCTAAAAGCACCAATTAAAAGACAGAGATTATGAGAGTGAGTTAAAAATTCAACCCAACTATATGTCATCTACGAGAAATCCATTTCAGATATAAAGACACATATATTAAGAGTAAAGGAATGGGGGAAAATACACCATGCGAACACTGATCAAAAGAAGGCAGGAGTACCTATTCTAAATTTAAACAGAGCAGGCTTCAAAGTAAGGAGAGTTATCATGGATAAAAAAATTATGGATATTTGACCCGTTTACACAGTGATAATGGAGTTTATTCTCCAAGATGACATAACAGTTTTTAAGATGTGTATACCTAACAATAGAGCCTTAAACTATGTGATGCAAAAATTGACAAAACTGTAAGGAGAAATAGATGAATCCACTACTGTAGTTGAAGACTTCAGCAAAAATGGACAGATCCAGCAGGAAGGAAATCTGTAAGCACATAGTTGAACTCACCATTAGTCAACAAGATATTACTGGCATCCATTGACCACTTACTCCAAAAAGAGCAGAATGAAAACTTTTTCTCAAGCTCACATGGAACATTCACCAAGATAGACCACATTCTGGGCCATAAAACACAACTTTAACACATGTAAAAAAATAGAAATAATACAATGTTTGTTCTCAGACCACAGTAGAATTAAAATAGAAATCGGGCAGAAAAATAACTAGCAAATCCCAAGATATGTGGAGATTAAACAATATACTTCAAACAACGCATGGATCGAAGAAGAAACCTCAAGAGAAATTTAAAAATATTTTGAACTAAATAAAAACGGAAATTCGCCTTATCAAAATTTGTGCTCTGCAACAAAAGCAGTGTTTAGAGGGAAATTTATAGCAGTGAATACATATATCTGACAAAAAGAAAGATCTCAAATCTAAGCTTCCACCTAGAAAAACTAGAAAAAAGAACAATTTAAATTCAAAGTAAGCCAAAGAAAAGAAAGAATTAGAGTAGAAATCAATGAAATTGAAAATAGGAAATCAATAGAGAAAATCAATGAAACCAAAAGCTGATATGTTGAAAGATCAATAAAATTGATAAGCCAGGCTAACTAAGAAAAAAGAGGACACAAATAACTAATATCAGAAATAACAGAGGGCACATTACTACAGATCTCATGAAAATTAAAATCATAATAAAGGAATACTGTGAACAACTCCACGCCCACAATTTTGATAACATAAATGAAATACACCAATTCCTTGAAAGACACAATCTGCCAAAACTCACACAAGAAGTAGTTGATCTTAATAGGACTATTAAGTAAAGAAATTGAACCAATAATTAATAACCTTCAGTAACAGAAAGCACCAGGCCCAGATGGGTTCACTGGTGACTTCTACCAAACATTAGAGAAGAAATTATACCAATTCTCTACAATTTCTTTCAGAAGTTAGAAGCAGAGGGAATATTTCCTAACATTGTATGTGAGGCCAACATTACTCTAATACCAAACCAAAGACATTATAAGAAAATAAAACTACAAATGAAATCTCTCATGAACAAGATGCAGAGATCCTCAACAAAATATTGGGAAATTGATTCCAAAAAAATATAAAAAGAATTAGAAACCACGACCAAGAGAGATTTACCTCATGTAGATAAGACTGGTTCAACATCTGAAAATGTTATCCATCACATCAAAAGAAAAAAAAAATCTGAGGATCATATCAATAGATGTAGATAAAGAATTGATAAAAGTCAACTCATTCATAATAAAAACTCTCAGTAAACTAAAGATGAGGAAATTCCTCGACTTGACAAAGAATATCTAAATAACACCCTACACCTGGCATCATACTTAATGGTGAAAAACTCCAAGCTTCCCACTAAGATCAGGTACAAGACAAGGATCCCCCTCACCACCTCTTTTTAACATTTTACTGGAAGGCCATGCTAATTCAATGGGCAAGAAAAGGAAACTAAAAATCACAGGAGTAACATTGGAGGCAGAGAACATGGAGGTCATGTTAGAATTCTGCCTATAACCAAGGATTATGAACTGATGATATTCTCATTTATAATTTCTCTTTCATTTGTTAGTTGGGATATACTTAAAAATATAAAAGGCAGAATAAATGCTTGATTCTTTCTTTTTATTTACCAGCTTTTAAGATAATAAAGTGACCTAAAACTCTGTGGCAAACAATTAGTTTTATAAAATATTATGAACTCATGGACTTAAGCATATTTTATGGGTTTCAATTCAGTATAGTCATCCTCTTTGAAGCTCAAATTGTCCTATCTTTGGTTCAATGGGAACTTCTTCAAGTTGGCTTCTAAGTACTATTGACAAGCCCTGTAGTCTTTAATTGCTTCCTTGCTATGTGTCAGGACATGATGTTTGAGGCTTAGCTTGTTCATTTCCTCTAAGAGATATGTGAAGTAACTTAATATCGAAGTATTTTGCATATATATATAAAAGCACTTAATACTTTTAGTTCCTGTTGATTGAACTACATGCTGCTAAAAAAAATTCTTCTGTGAATTTGATAATTATTTTAATTGATTTATAGTTTATGAAATATGATTACATCTACATATTTTGAAAAAAATAATTTCCCATGTATGTATAATACATATTACTCAGTCAACAGTTGGTGATTGAGGTATATTTATACTTGTAGTCTATGGTTACAGCACTGAATTACAAAGAGACCACCTCTCAAATTGTTCAATTCTTACATCATTGAAATATAATTGAAGGAAACATAAATTCAGGAAACAGTGGCTCACTGTTACATATTAAAAGTTACTTATCCTCTTTTTAAATTTGGGTCCTGGAAGGTGCGATAAGTCTCCCCCTCACTGGATTATAGATTATAGAACTGAATATATACAGTATTTTCAATATCATTTTTCTTATGATCAAATAATCCATGGATGTTTTAGAAAATTTCGAGACTATATAGAAAAAAAATTACTCACAAATGTATATAATCTATAACACTTAAAAACCACACTGTCAATAATTTTAGATAATTTCTTCCATTGTTAGTATGTATATATGCAAAGACATACACACATGTCCTGTCATTGGATTATAATGTATCTGAAAATTCACAATTTGTTAAAGATAGTCTGATATAGTATCATAGATGTACTGTTCCACTATTTGACATTAAGGCTGAGTCCAGTTGGCTGGATATTTTAAATAAGACTGAAATGGACATGTTTGTGAATAATTTTTTTTTGTCCAAATCTCTGATTTTCTTAGAATAGATTGCCATACGTAAATGTATGGATCAATAATGTGAAAATTTTTTATTGCTCTTCAGGCAAATTATCTTTTAGAAGGTTTATTCTGAGTATATTCTATTCTCATCAATGGTATTTGAATATGTAGCATATAAACGTCTTCGTATTTTGCTAATATTTATTGTATACTTTCAAATTCATAGAATGCCCTCTCATATCTTAGCTCATTTAGACCTCCATGGAAATCGATGAACTTTGATATCATCTCCATTTCATATAAAAGGAATCTAAGGTATTAGGGAATTAAATGATTTGCCCAGGGCTTCCCCTGCTAGGTAGTTTGGCAGAGACTGGCTCTGAAGACTGTCATTTCTGTCATTTCCCCTAAACTACGCTACTACACTGCCAAGAGAGATCTGGTCAAAGATCTTGTGTTTGCTAGTGCTGGCCACGCGCTCGCTCTCTCTTTCTCTCTCCCTCCTTCCCTGCCCCCCCCCCCCTAATTCATCTCTAATTCCTCTCTGTCACTTATGGATTTATTGATTCTTCTTGCTGTGCTATGACCGATACTCTATCAACTGAGGGGTATCATAAAAAATCCTGGATGTGTGTTTAATTTAGATTTAAGATCAGTTTCAAGACTGAAATCTTAGAACTCAAACTATTTATATTTGTTCTAAGGCATTACTGGTCCAGAATCATTAGGGTGTTCCCGTCTACTTGCCATTAGCTTGATTATTATTTAGTCAGACTTTTCCAAAAATTGACTCATGTACACCCTTCTCTCTCTTTCCTCATTATCCACTCCCCTCCCCCTCTTCTCACCCAATCTTTCCTAAGGGATAAATCACATCATTTGTTGGCAATTGTCTTGTAAGGGGAATTTAGCAAAACATCAAGATTTACTCTGTGCAAAATTAGCTGGCCCAGATTCTTATTATTTAGTTGCACCAAATGGCCGTGTTAACTGACCTAGACAGTCCCGGAAACACCTGTGCAGACTCTGCTGTAGAAGCTGGGGAAAGTAACCAGGGCAAGAAAACCCACTTTCTGTATGCTTGGTGCTTTATTATTTAATCAACCAGACTAGATTTTCCTTGGATAAAAAAAGCACTTACAAACATATGTAAATAGTTTTAGCTTTCCTTCTGATTGGGTAAACATGCCTAACCAGGGGCAGAAGGCAGAGGGAAGACCTTGAAGTGCTCATTTCCTGAAGTGGAAGGCTGTGTAGATGTGGCCCCTTAGGCCAGGAGGTAATTGGGATGTGTATTGTTCTTGGACTTGAAGGCCAGAGGGAAAGAATCCAGAGGCCTTGAAATGGAAAGGTTGGGTGTTACTCAGCCTCTGATGAAAGTCTTCAAAATCAACAAATTTAAACAGCTGCAGTTGAGAGAAGTCATACTTGTGGTGGAGAAAAGATCAGGCCACTCTTAACTGCCCTTCGATTTTTTACTTTAGCTGCTTTATATTAACTTTCTTATTACAAAAATCACCCATTCTAATGCATCTTAGTCATTTAAGCCTATGTCTCTTTGAGAATCACTTTTTTGTGTGTGTGTGTGGGAGCTGGTGGGATGGGCTGAGAATCTTGTCTCTGCCTAGCCTCTTTTCTCAGCAAACATTTGGATCCCATTTTATTTTTGGACCCTAAGTTCCTAATTTGAGAGACTATCTTCTTTTTGGTATGTGCTTTTGATTGCAAAAAAAGTAGCTCAGTCCAATATTTCCCACCCTAAATCAAGTTTTTAAGGACCATAAATAGGTCATTAAAAACTTATACTTTTCCAGTGAGATTAGGTGGGGAAGGTTCCAATAAGTTCACACCATTATTTTAATGTCTCTTGAGTGATCACAAAAATGAGCCAAAAATCACACAATCAACCTCTAAGATGAATAAGACCTAGAATAAGAAACAAAAACAGTTTAAATGACATACAATTCTTTTGTAAATAATGGCACTAACTTTCTCAGGAGTGCCATGCCTAGCGCATGTATAACACTGTGCCATAGGGTAACATCTCTTATAAATATGAAAGTATTGTTTTGCATACTTCTTCCTCTAGCCGTTATTGATCATCCGTCCTGCTACCTCAACTATGAAATGGGTTATTTCCTCATGTTCTTCTTTTGGTCCATACATTTTGGCTACTCCAATAGCTACAGGTGATAAATTTTAGCATCGAGGAATCATTTAAAAAGTACAGTACCGACTTGGCTTCATGAACATAGTTATGTTAGGTATAGCTCAAAGATATGAGGAGATCAGAATTTTAGTAAAAGTAATTTAAATAATTTTTCCCCTGGATAAATCTATATGGAAGAAAAAAAATCATTTTTGAATGTTTAAATGGTGCTTACTCTCGGTAACAGATATTTGTGTTAAGACATGAAGAGCCGAGAAGATCATTTTGTAATCCATCTCAGCAATAAGGAAGGTCTGGTAAGGAGAAAAATATTTAGGAATGTACGTAGAGGAGATTTTTGGATTAGAAGAATAGAAACGACATTGCATAGGCCTTATTTTCCTAGTAAATTACAAAGCTTATTCCCTTTTAAATCTTTAACATGGTAAGAAGATGTTACTGAGGTTGCTCAAGTTTATGTCTGACAAATTATCTTGATATTCTCAAGTAGCAAATGTCCCTGAACTTCAAAGGAGCAGATATCGAAGTGAGATACATACGGCTTAGGGAGGAGGTATGTGTGTGGTTATGTGTCTCTGTGTGTGTTTCTGGTTGGAGATGAGGGTAACTGGATGGTTCATGTTCCATGGTAAACTGTCAACCCAGGGGACTTTTAATCTTTAGGCCTGGAATAGAAACGATCTTGGCTGACATGTACTAGAGAAGGGATGATTAATAGAATTGGAACTAATTTTAAGGACATGTCTATTTCGACTTTTTTTTGTTGTTGTTTAAAAAAAAAAAAGTCTGCATGTGGTATTATTGGCGAGATGCTTGCATAATGAGTCCCAACGGAATTCTTTCCACATGGGTTACCTGAATAAGTGAAGCAATGAGGAGAGAGCTAGCTTGTATTGAGCAACTGTTGTATATGATAATGTACTAGAACAGCAGAAGCTTACACATGATGATACTGGTGTAGAATAGATCAGTTAGTTGGAATATGAATTGCGGGAATAGAATTAAATTGGTATGTGTCCAATAAACGGTCAAAATAAGGAGAAAAAAGGATTATTTATTAAATGGTACTCTGGTTGGATACGATTTGGAAAATGAAAAGTTATGTAAAGTATTACTGGGTCGAAAATTAACTATTGAGCACCTTGATCTTCACTCTTTCTTGAAGCCTCACAAAAATGGAACTAAACGATTTTATGAGTATAATTATACAAAAGTACAGAGAAACCGAGAAATAGCTATAGCAACAATAGGGGCTAAAACTATTAGCTGACCTGAAAAATCCCTGAATCCTAAGTCAGCAGCAGAGAAAGCTGGGCAGCCACTCAATCTGCACCACAGACCCCCTGAAGGCTCGGAAATTGTTAGCACCAGGTACCTCTGAAAGTGGGGAGGGTGCGGTGTACGAAGTTGTTGAAAACAGGAGGTGGGATTAAATTCTGCTTCAAAATGCAGTTAACAAACCAGATTCCTTCTGTCCTCTGCTCAGCTGGAAGACTTCTCTTTCACCCTGGCAGACAGAACACAGGAGGCTTATTCTCTGGAGAGGTCAAGTTGTGTGTCTCAGGATTGGGAATACGCATTTGGAGGAAGGGAAATCTTACTTCACATTGAGATATTTCTCTAAAGCTTCCATATTTAATGATGAGTGTCTCATACCACACCTTTCCCACTTTGTCCTTTGAGTACTAGGAGCCTGGCTTGCACTTCTCTTAACAGACTGGATGATGCTTCTGTGCAGAATTTGAATGGTCAAAAAGAAAAGGCCTGAGAGACGCACATCCATGCTTTCTTCAATGAAATAGCCCAGTCATGTCAGTCCTTGAAGTGAAGCCAAAAGTTGACAAGCCAACACAGTGCTCAGCAGTTCCCATTAGCCTTTAGAGATCCACTCTTAAACATGAGTGGACAGCCAGGGATCCCCAGGTATTTGACCAGAGTCTGTAATGAAAAAGATGGAGACTAAAATAAGCAAATAGAAAGCAACAGCATGGCTGAAACAGTTTATGCAGAGAGAGAACAATATTGAAAGTATCATGATATTCCAAACACCTGAGAAGGTATTGCATCAATGAAACAAGAATAAAATGCCGCAAAATAGGATAATATGACTCCAAAAAAGTCTTCAAAATTAAAACTATAAATATGATTATAAACTATAAAAATATAAACTATAAAAAAATGGTTGGAAGTTTTAGAAGCCCATGGTGAGGAATTCTCTCAGAAAGTAAAACAAATAGAGATGGAAAATAGGAGTGAAAAAATAAGAATATGAGACAGTGATCTCAGGGGGATCAAAATCCAAAATTGTGGTTCTAAATAGACAAAAAAGAGAAAATAGAAAACAAGAAATGTATCTTATATAATTCAAGTATCTTTCAGAATTGGGGAAGGTGAGTTCTGTAATTAAAAGTTACAAGTACCCAGCAAAATGTATCAAAATAGAACCACATCACATCATTTCAGAATGTCAGTGGCCTGGAGAAGATCTTGTGGCTCCCATAGAGGAAAAAAAAATCAGATATACCAAAGATTATGAAACAAACAAACAAACAAACAAAAACGGCTTTGGACTCTGCAGAAACAGAGCAATACCTTCCAAATTTAATGGAAAGACCTTCAAAATTTTCAAGAAAAATGTTTTCCAAAGTAGAATTCTACCCTAAAACTGTCAATTAAATGTGAGCGTATAATAAGGATATATTTGGATAGTCAATAGCATTAAAAATGTACTTCCTCCTAACTCTTTCAGAAAAAGTTACTTTAGGATGTACTCTACTAATCAAGAAAGTAAGAGAGGAGTAGCCATGGGATCTGGGAAACAGGAGGATCTCACCCAAATAAATGGCAAAAAGAATACCTTTGACGATGTGTGATAGAGCTTTCTAGTAGTCAGTAAAAATCCTCCTACCTGCACATACACACACATTTTTTTTCCTCGTAGATACATAGTTGGGCTCTATTCTCCAAACTCCCTTGCATCTGTATGTGGCCTTAGGACTGAATCCTGTCAATAGAACAAATGAAGATTGTGCTACTTCCAGGCTACTGTTTTAAAGACGTGATTCTTCTGATTCCTCTGAGGTGGTTGGATGCAGAGGATGATAAGGACCCAACAGATGACAAAGTTACAAGATGAAAAAACCTGGATCCTAAACTTACCAGATGGAGGAGGGACACCCACTATCAAAGGGCCACCATCTTGGATCATTACATGACCAAGAAACAAGTTTCTGTGCTGCAGGTCTACTTATCATTGCAGTCTGCTCTAACTATTAAGGATGCTGAAAAGAAATGCTGGGATAAAAGCTGCAAAACAGGCCCAGAGAGTAACCGGCCCAGATTGGAGCAGGTTAGAGGCTCTGGAATAAAAGTTTTCCAAGAAGATGAAACTGATAGAAAACTGGATGTACTTAAACACTGGGGAAAAGTTTTGGGGTGAATTAGTCATAATAACACAGGCAACGAAGAAAACAAAAGTAAATAAAACATCCATTGAATCCCGGGAGCGCAAAGTTTATGCAAGATAAGAAAAGTAATCATAGCTTGTTGCATGGTTCAGTCGTAAATAATATTTAGATAACTTTAATGGATTGATCTAAGCAACATAAAAATATAACTTTATTGGGGAGACATAAGTTTGGAGGTGTGCATGTGTGTGGTAATGTGGGATGGCGCAAGAGAGTTAAGTCCGTATCTCCTGTCTTAAGATGTCAATATCTGATGCCTAAAACTGAAGAATCAAAAATGACCAACATGAGCACTGTGTGTGTGTAGACACACACATGCATACACACACAAACACACATACACACACATAAACACATTTCTGTGGAAATTTAGTGGATAACACTGAGGAAAGAGAATATTGAAGGAGTAGCAGCAAGAGATTCATATTTTATAATAAGCCACTTAGATTTATTTTACTGTTTAAATTATATGTGTCTACAAAAAACACATTTAAGAAAAGTTACATTCACATTTTGTACAAAAATATTCCATATGGATCAAAAAAGAGCTCTAACCTTATAATAAAGTTCAATCAGAGTGAAACAGAAAACAGATTCGATACTATTAGAGCTTAGGGTAAAACTTCCTCTGCTTTGAAGCTACAGAAGTAACTAAAGAGGAAAACATCTGTGTAATAAAAAAAACGAAATCAAAGAGAAACAAATCTGAAAAATACTTTATCAATCATGAAAAGCTTAATTTTTATTATATAATAGCTCATTCAAATATCTAAAAATATATTAAAACCTCAGTAGATGAACGAAAAAAATATATGATGGGATATGGGACTAGCCAATTATTGAAAAAATCCAATTTGCTGTTGCTTAAGTAAATAATTGAAGAGTAACCTTTATACTTATTCCAACTTTAAATTGGTAACTAAATGCTCTGGAATTATGATAGGCTTGTACCGTATGCAGACACATCTAGTCTTAATGCAAATTTTTATGTTCTACCTAACAATATGATAATTAATATAACTAATGATGTGTAACCTTCAAACTATTTGCCAGAGTCTCAGAAACCTCAGAAATTATCATAAATAAATAATTAACCAAAGGGAAAAACGTCATGAATAGTTAGGGGAATGATGAAATAAATTGGAATTCCCCACATCTTGACCAGATTATTATACAATAAATATAAAAATGCTGTACATAATAATGAAATTGTGCTTGTTACATAAAATGCAAAAGCATACAGGCACAATCTTAAAAATTCACAAAATTTAGATCAATTACTTTAGGTTGCTGGAATGTGGCATGATCTGTTTTTATCTTTAAAAATTTCTTTAATGTTATAAATTGGATTTGAAGTTCAACACTTGCTGGTCATTTAATTTAGAAAAGGCTCATATATTTTTAAGCATCATTTTTTCCATCTGAGAATAATAAAAATAATATTTGCTCACCTACCTCAGAACATTTTCATGAGAATCCAATGCTGTAATGTATATGGAAACACTTGGTAAATATAAAGCAGTTTATTAAATGAGGAATTATTGTTATTATTATCATCAGTGCTATTGAGAACACTGCTTTGGCAGAATTATTCTTTCTCAACCACAGACAGAGCTTTATCTCCCTGCTTCCATATGTGACATATTAGAAGTTACTTGAGCTCAAGGTCAGTTTTAACTTTGGCTTCTTAGAAAAGCAATGGAATAACCCGAAGATCAATGTGGATATTTTCCAAGGAACTCATCCAAAATGAATACCCAGGGAGTGATGGAAAACAGTCCAAGGACCCCACAGGAAGAACAATTCTTTGTCTGAGCAGTCTGGGCCACTCTAATAACTTAGTCTTAGCCATTGTTCATCTCCTCATTGGAAAAGACTGGCTGCTTGGTCAACTCCTATTAACTTTAGTGTTTTTGAGAGGTCAATGTCTTTGAGGGGCTCAATCAGAAGGGCTTAATCATATGAATTCAAATTAAAAAGAGGATAATAGTTAGGCCCAATCATTACGGAAGTATCTAAAATCAAATTTGAATTTTTACACGTAATTAAAAAAATATATATATTGACAACCTGACTTTTTTAGATTGTTGATGTGGTGGATTGCATTGATTTTTTAAAATATTGAACCATCCTTGCATGCCTGGAAAAGATACCAGTTAGTCATGGCATATAACTCTTTCGATTCGTTATTGAATTTGATATGCTAATATTTTATTGTGGATTTTGTGTCTAAATTCATCAGAGATATGACCATGTTCTTCTGATTAATTGATGTATTTCTTTACTTATCACCATACTATTATTATAACTTTTATTTCAACATAAACATTTTCTGTGTTATTGAAAATTCTCCAGAATTATTACTTTCTGTGGCCACTCTTTATAGAGTTGTGCCATTATTCTCTCATCATTGGACATTTAACTAGCTTTCCTGATTTCAGTTTTTTCTTTTATAATATTGCTGTAATAAATATCTTAGTGTATATCATTATTTTTACTTTGCTTTATTTAAATACAAAAGAGTCCTAGAAGGGGATCACCATAAGAGATAAGTTACAAAGAAACATAGGCTTTGCTATCAGAAAGTCAACAATTCAGTCCCCTAACTGCATCGCTTTCTACCTGGTCACTTAATCTAACTGAGCCTCCATTGTGGGAACTAATCCAGGTAATGTATGTAAATTGCTTAGTCCACACTGGGCCCTCAAACATCTCACCTGGCAGTTCTACTCCCCCTTCTCCTGCTTCCTCTGCTCCTCTGTCTCACTCTCTTCCTTGGTAGAGTCATGATGAGCTAACAACCAACATGGCCCTTTAAGGAGGATTTTTTAAATCCTAGATTTAAAACAATAATTAACACTATTTTTAAACAATCTACATTTTGCCTCTGTAAAATTATGTTTTTGGTAAAACTAAGTTAATTAGGAGTCTTATAAAGAGATTGTAGGATTTGATGTGTGTGATTGTGTGTGGGTAAAAAGGCGGGGAGAGAGAGAAGAAAGGAGTGAGAGAGAAAGAGAGAGGGAAATGTTTGTGAGACACGAAGTTAAAAAAAGAAAATAAGTGAAACGATGTTAGTAACCGTTAAACGGTCAACACAACATGGCATGGCAATCAAGTACCACACGATTTCCACGAGTCTCTCTAGCCCATGGCAACCATATTTGGATTGCTCATGAATGGTGATTTCCCTATGAAGAGACCCAGAGGACTTGCATTTGCTCGTTATTACCGATGACGATGCTAATGATGACAATGGAGCAGAAGTAGGTGGGGAAGAGGAAAGGAAAAGGGAAAGGAGGTGATGGTGGGGGAAAAAGACTAGTTAATATATATCAGTTAAGTATCTATTGTTTGGAATTTTATTTTTCTGATGATAGATATGGGGTCATTTCTTCCTTCCCTTTTCTATGATCTTCTGTTTACTTTCATCTTATTTGTGTAGCCTGACAGGATGTGCTAGCAATATAAGTGATGACCCGTTTCTCTGTTTTCAATCACAATGCCTTTTCTCTTTAAATTTTTTGATAACTTTTATAAAGGGTGATGAGCCATATGACTAATTAACCTTTTACCGACAGTGACTTCTGTGTCTTTCTTTTATGTTATGTTTAGTATTGGAATAAGTCAGAATTGGGGATGAAATTATTGTGAGTAGGGAGTGCTTTCCTCATTTTTACATTTTATCTATTTCTATTGATTTTTATTGGAGTTTCATATAAGTTTATGGGGTGATAGATTTTTAACTGTCTTTGTTTTCTCCAGTCAAATAATAACTTTGAGGTGCTGGGTCATGTGCCTTTGGTTTAGAGCATTGGATAGTTTTATTTTGAGAAGTCCTGTGGTTCAACATTCTTGGGACTAGCTTTATCTGTGCACATAGCCCCCTGCCTTGGCTTTACCTTTGTGCCTGGGTTTCTTGAAGACTCAATTTACTATTCATTTCCGCTCATGATCCCCACCGGGAGGACGATGCATCGTTCAGCCAAGTAGGCTCAGCCTGGAAGAGCCTGTCTTTCTCTCAAACACAATTCGGCTCCCTAACTCCATTGAGTTTTCTGGTAGAGAGAGCTAGTTTGATTGGTCAGGAAAATGCCCTGATGAAGTAAACTCATCTGACTCTACTTGGCCCTTGAGGTCTAATCTTTTTATATGGGAAACATCACACAGAAGATTCCATAATGGGCATCAATTGGGCTCTTGGGGAGAGGGAGATTTGGTTGGAAGGAATGCTTTTAGGATGTATAGCATAATAGATGGATATTTAATATATTGCAATATTTCTGTCATTTCTGTAATAACTATGTTACATCTGAATATACTCTTCATCAGCTTAAGAACTCTACTGTGGTCATAGCCAAATACTATGTCACCCCATATATAACCATGAAAATCTTGAGATTAACCAGCCACTGGGTGCTACTTTTAATGATGTTTTTGCTAGCAGCTTTCTACTTAGAAATATGAACATTTGGCAGATATTTTCATATTTGACTTTGTGTTGTAAAAAGGTCATAAAATTGAAAAAGTGGCCAGATTCTTACTCGATGGTTCTTGAATCTTTATATTTGTTTATGTGTCAAACAAGGATTTTGAATAGCTAAATGCCAAATTCTATTAGTCATTGCAGTTGGAAAAATAGATGAAAAGGACATTTATTTGTTCACTTATTCATTTAGAACTCATTTTTGAGCATGTATTATGTCCCAAGCATTATGCTAGACTCAGTGAGGTGATGTAGAAATGAATACAGTGAGTCAATTCATTCATTCATTCATTCATTCATTCTTTCTTTCTTTCATCTATTCAGTCAGTCAGTGAACATTACTGAGAAACTGATTGGACAGGTTAATAAAATATGATTCCCATCTTGAATAAACCCGCAGTGTAGTTGCAGGAATCCCACCTAATAAAATTATTGGGTTAATTATGAAATTAATATAAATAATCATAGATGCTAGGGAAGTACTTTTCAAATGATGAAGCTATGTGCTTGAGAGCACAAAATTTGTTCAGTATCAGAGTAGTTAGCCTGTACTTTCTCCTGACGATACAAGGTACTGTGAGCACACACTGATGTAGCCTAGTCAAAATTCAGCATATGTATGCCTGCAGAGTTTCAAATCTTCTGCCAGGCACTTCAGAATAACAAGACAAAAGAAGCCTGTTTTCTGCTTTTGAAGACCTAATAGTAACAGAAGCAGGATGCTAAGCATTTGTACACTGACATGAGGAGGGAGCAGAGCAGTTTCCTGACTGTAGTGATACGTGGATTGAGTTTCAAAACATGGACGGAGATGGCATGTCAGTGTCCCAGCCGCAAGTGAAAGGCATCAGAGGTCCGAAGGAGCTTCCGGCGTTGGTGGGCCTACATGTCATGTGTTATTACTAGAGCGTGAAATCAATAGGAGAACATTGGGAGAGGCCTTGGATGCTGAGAGAGAGCATTTGGATTTTCTTCCGAAAAGGATGGTGAGTCAGAGATCTACTTTCCATCCGAATGGCCAGTATTTCCCAACCCCTCTTGCCTGCACACCCTATGCATTTGTTGTACTTTGCTTAAAAGAATAGTAGTGTTGTTTGAGCTCCACAGTGGCAGAAAGCAAAGAACAATCTTCATTAGATTAGAAGAACATAGAACCAACCCGAGGTATCAGTTCGCCATTCACGCTACCTCTCACATTATGTGAAGCACTTCCGCTTATATTTACATTCTCTAGTCTTCCAGGCCAACTTACGGGGTAAACATGCAATCTCCTTTGTTTGTAGTTGAGGAAATGGAAGCGTTGGAAGATAAACCGACTTTTACCAAGCCATAAAGAGAGCCAGTGTTGGTCCAGTTCCAGAGCCCAGGCCTTCTGGTCCTAATGCGTTGTTTCTGCCATGAGTCATGTGAACTCTGTGCCGCTACAATCCCAATAGACACTGACCTACCCACAGAGTGTATAATTCAGAGTGTGAAGGGGATGTAACCCTTACCCACCACACTGCTATCCATCTCATATTTCTCGTCAGCATTTAATCATTCATTAACCACCTGCTGTGTATGTTTTCACACCCAGGAGAGCGTAGGAGGTCAGACATGCGAACTGAATTCCAGCTTTGATTCTACATACCTCTTAATTTTGAGCAAGTTGCTCACATTGTAGCTTTTATTGGCTCGTCTGTCAAAATAGGCCCAAGAAAATATATTATTTGTGGAAGGCCTGGCATATGTTAATCTCTCAGAACCATTGTTCGGTAGCTGCAGTAATTAAGATCCTGGCCTTATCTTCTGCATGCTTTAGTGCAATGAGAACACTGATATTCAGAAGAGATATTGAAGAAGTTTCAGTATGACAAGAGGGCTGAAAATCGCTGAAAATCCCAGACACACTAGACCCTTTCCTGACATAATAGTCAAGCATTTTTAGCTATTCACCCTCGTTTTGTGTCTTCTGACGACCATAACCAAAATGTATGTTTTTTTTTTTTTCATGGAAAATGCCTGCCGTGAGGGAAGCGATTGACCTAACCTCAGGAACACCATCCTCTTCTTCTTTTTTCTACTCCCTCCTGTGCCACTAACAGCTCTTAAAGTTCCTCCGTCCTTTCCTCCGGCTGCTTTTCTTGAGACTTTTTATGATTGTGTATCTCATGGAATTGGGAGTTACTTTATTAATACCCATAGGCTTATTACAGACAGACATGGAGCCATGGGTGTGAGTCAGGTCCTCTTGACTGCATGCAACCATGCACACACACATAACCCCCTCCTACAAACACCTCGCACATACACACACACATCACAAATGCACTCACACGCCTGCATACACACACATACCACACACCACATGTACACACATATGCATGCACCCTTGCCCCTCTACATATGCACAATCACAGACAGCACATGCCTGGTTCCATTTAGTTTTGCTTCTTGGATGAAAAAGTTTATATAAGTAAGACTATAGGTTAAGTATGCCCATGTTGAAAGATTTGGCAAATGAGTCCAGCCTGAGATGCATTTTCGATATCAGAGGGCTTAAATAGCATCGTTTTCAGGGGTTGAGCCCAGCTGGGCCTGGCTCGGAGTTCTTCGCCAGTTTTGAGGGTGTGGTACAGAGAATCTGATGTTTGCTTTAATGACTGTGAGAAGTCTCTTAAACAGATCGGCTGCCTAGAAAAACACTTCAGATGCTTCTCAGTCCTGAACTTTGGCTTCTTCAGGCATGACCGCAGGAATATTAGTGTAAGTTTAAAAGGTTCTCCAATCATGCCATAAAAATTGTGGTTTCCCTCCTCTATCAAATTAGCTAATCTCATTTAACCATGACCACTGCTTATACGCAGTCAAACTATAGGCAGGAAATTCTGACTTTGCTTTACCAGAACCCAGCTCGATGCTCTCATACTGATGAGTGCGACCATCCCAGGGCTGAGGTCTGTATAGTACACTCTCTGTGAGGGCAGGTGACTTGTCTCTGGTCTGTCGCCACCTCAGTTAGCAGAGACTTCATTTCAACCAACAGAGCCTGAGTTCCTTCAGAGAGTTTATTTACTCTTTTGTCTCTGCACTGGATGCCTGGCACACAGCAGACTTCAGGAAGCACGTGTAGGGTGCATGTTTACCACTGGAAATCTATCTTCTGACCTTCATTCATTTAGATTCAGACTTTGATACTTATTAAGACGACCACTCTCTGGAGCGGTGACTCACAAATTTGATCTTCATGCCCACTGCCTGCGTATGAATAAACAAAGGATGGGGAGGTGAGAGGGACAGTGCCGAGGTGAAGGTAAGTGGACGCCACCGTGGGGCAGGTGAGGAACAGATAAGACGTTTTCCTCCATCGACTCTAAATTTGAGCCAGCCGTCAACCAGCCTAGGCCACACGCCACCCCACTTTCCTTGGGGCTCTCTCAGGCTGCCTGTGGCTCTAAACGCAGGGAACACAACTGTGCCATCTCGTTAGGATTATCGAGCAACTCTCTTCCTGATTGAACCATGAACGTCCGTAGACGGGTACCTTTCCATGGAGTCAGCCTTTTGGCATCGCTCCAGTGAATCCTACATATAGATTTTTTTCCCCCTCAAATATACATGTTTGTATGACCATGAAAGCAATATGTACTCATTTGAAGAAAACTGAGGCTACAGATAAGGTATAAATAAACACGATGAATTACTCATTAACGTTAAGCTATATTTAATTTATTATTTTTAATGTCTAGTTTTTTCTTTTGCATTATTGAGATCATATTGCATAAAAAATAACATATTTCGACTTTTTACTTAATATAATTAGTATAAGCACTACTTCTTCATAGCATTAAATGGCATTGCAAATACTATTCCAGGAAACCCACAAACTTTGTACCGTGCAAGAACACCATAATTTCTCTGGACTTTCCTCCCTTGTTTGGCAATCATTGATAAATAGAAAGAAGAGTCTCTCTAGGCATAGAGATCAGTGGTCGGTCTTGCCTTAAGTCTCAGCCAGGCTTTTGATCTTTCTGGGTCAATGTAGTTGTTTTGTGTTCTCTGGATCTAGTCTTTGTTAACCAGCCATTTGATTAAGGTATGGGTACAGTAAGATGTCTATAGAAATAAGACATTTTGTGCCTTCTGACTTTTATAGTTTCAAAATAATAGAAATGACATTCAAACTAATAGATAACTGTGAACAAACAAGTCAAAAAACACCAATGCAGATTCTTAACCTTTAAGCCTTCCTGAATAGTTCAAAACAACATAGATAGTATATTTCAGCATTAATGTGGATAACCAATGATTCGGTTTGATAAAATTCACTGGACACTGATAAAGCCTCAATCAATGCTAGGCACCATTCAGAAGACTAAGGAAGAATATAAAATTGTACAGCCACTTTGGAAAATGGTATAACATTTCCTTTAAAAAAAAAACCCTGTAAGTAGAATTACCACATTATCTAGCAATTCACCTTCTTGGTATAAACTCAAAAGAATTGAAAGCAGGAATTTGAACAGATACTTATGTAACCATGTTCATGACAGCATTATTCACAGTAGACAAAAGGTAGAAGCAACCTAATTGTTCACTGTTGGATGAATAGATAAACAAAATGTAGTGCGAAGCTATGGTGGAATTTTTTTTTTGCCTTAAAAAGGGAGGAAATTCTGACACATGCTATAATATGGATTAACCTTGAAGACATTATGCCAAGTGAAATAATCCAGAGAAAAAAAGAAGACAAATACTGTGTGATTCCATTTAAATTAGTCACCTACAGTAGTCAGATTTATAGAAACAAAAAGCAGACTGGTGATTGTCAGGGGTTGGGAGAGGAAAGATGGGGAGTTTTTCTTTAGTGAGAATAGAGCCTCAGCTTTCAAGATAAAAAGAGATCTGGAGGATTGTGGTAATGATTTCATAGTATTAGTGTACTGAATTCCACTAAACCGTACACTTAAAATAGTTAAGATGGTAATTTTATGTTATGTTTCACCACAACTATTTTTTAAAGGGCTCTGGAAAAACAAGTAATGTAAGAAATAAATACTTTATCTTAGGAAAATCTGAGGGGTATGTGAGTATGTAAATGGAGGGAGAGTGGGCAAAAATAGACTGGTTCATAAATTATTCCACAGGGAAGGAGTGAAAAGGTCACGAAATTTACAAGACATTAAAAAAGTTAAGTAATTGAGAGTGCACATATGGGGGCACATATTGGCAAGTAGAGCCTGAAGATCAAGGAAAGCTTTATGAAGAAAGTGGCTAGGACTCCCGTAGAAGGATGTAGGGTGTGATGGGGTAGCCACCATGCAATGGAGAGAGGAATACAGGAGGAAAGAGCATGGGAATTACAAGTTCAGCATGCAAAGTTCATAGTGATAAATACCAACATTTGAACAATAAGAAAAATCATACATAAGCGACCTAGCTTTACACCTCAAGTAACTAGAAAAATAAGAACCAACTAAACTCAAAATTAGATGGAGGAAGATAATAAAGATCAAAGCAGAAATAAATCAAATAGAGAATCAAACCACATGATCATCTCAATAGATGCACAAGAACATTTGAACATTTGACAAAGTTTAACATCCATTTATGATAAAACACACACACACACACACACACACACACACACACACAGCAGAGGGAATGCAGTTAGCATTAATATAATTATGGCTAAGTGGATGGCCAGGGGAGGGAGGGAGCAATTGTGGGGATCATTTTATGAACTATATAGATGTCTAACCAATGTACTGTATACTTGAAACTAATTTAAATAAATAAATTTATTTTTAAAAAAAGGGAAAAAATTCTATGATAAAAACAGTAGAAAAAAATAAACAAAACTAAGGTTTTTAATAAGCAAACTCTTAACTAGACTAAGAAAAAAGAGAGAAGATAAATAAATAAAATGAGAAATGAAAGAGGAGACATTAAAATGGGTCTTAGAAATAAAAAAGGATCATAAGGGACTATTGTGAATGACTATATGTGAATAAATTGAATAATCTATAATAAGTGGATAAAATCCTAGAAACATCTACCTGAATCAAGAAGAAATAGAAACCCTGAACTGATCAATAACAAATAAAGGATTGAAGTTGTAATCAAAAACCTTCCAACAAGGAAAAGCCCAGGAACAGATGGCTTCATGTCTGAATTCTAACAAATATTTAAAGAAGAATTAAAATTAACCATTCTCAAACTCTTCCAAAAAATAGAAATAGAGGGAATATTTTTCAAACTTACTTAATGAGGCCAGTATCACTCTGATACCAAAGCCACACAAAGATAGCCCAAGAAAACTATAGGCAGATATTTCTGATGAATATAGGTGTAAACATTCTCAATAAAATACTAGCAATCCGAATTCAAAAACACATTAAAAGGCGAATACACCATGATCAAATGCAATTTATTCCTGGGATGCAAGGTTGGTTTAACAAATAGATTAATGTGATATACCACAATAAGAATGAATGCTAAAAACCTCAATAGTGCATAAGAACACTTGACAAAATTTAACATCCATTTATTACAAAAACTCTCAACAAAATAGGTACAAAAGGAAATTCCTCAACATGATAATGGCCATTTATAAAAAGCCCATGGCTAGCATCATAATCAATGGGGAAAAACTGAAAGCTTTTCCTTTAAGATCTAGTACAAAATAAGAATGTCCACTCTCACCACTTCTATTTAACATAGTACTATAAGAGCTAGCAGGTGCAGCAAGACAAGAAAAACAAACAAACAAATGAATAAATAAAAGGCATATAAACTAGAAAGGAAGAAGCAAAATTGTCTTTGTAGGTGACATAATCTGGATTATAGAAAACCCTAAAACTCCCTGGGAGAACTGTTAGAACTAATAAATAAATTCAGTACATTTGCAGGTTACAAAATCATCAGCATTTAGAAATCAGTTATATTTTTTTATACCAACAACCATCTATCCAAAAAGACAATCAAGAAAACAGTTCATTTATGATACCATCAAATAATAAAATATTTAGGAATAAATTTAGGAGGTAAAAGATCTGTACGCTGAAAACTATAAAAGAATGATAAAAGAAAATGAAGACACAAATAAATAGATATTCTATGTTCAAAGATTGGAGGGATGCATATTTTTTAAATGTCTATACTACCCAAAGTGATCTAAAGATTCAGTGCAATCTCTGTCAAAATTCCAAAGGCATTTTTCACAAAAATAGAAAAAAAAAAAAAAAAAAAACAACAGTTCTAAAATTTGCATGGAACCGTGAAACATCCCAAATAGTGAAAGAAATCTTGAGAGAGATGAAGAGTTGGAAGTAGTGCACTTCTAGATATCAAATAATATTACAAAGCTATAACAATCAAACAGTATTGTATTCGCACAAAACATATGGACCAATGACATAGAACTGAGAGAGCCCAGAGATAAAGCCATGCATATATAGTCAATTAATTTTCTACCAGGGAGCCAACAATACCTAATGGGGAACAAATAGCCATTTTATTAAATGGTGCTGGGAAACTGGATATCCATATGCAAAAGAATGAAATTTGACCCATGTCTTATATTATACACAAAAACCAAATAAAAATGAATTAAAGATTTAAACAAAAGACCTGAAACCATAAGATTCCTAGAAAAGAAAAAAACAAAAACAAATGGAAAACCTTGTCGATATTAGCCTTGGCAATGATTTTTTGAATATGACACCAAAAACTCAGGCATGAAAGCAAAAATAAATAATAGAGATTCCATCAGAGATTCTGATAGAGATTCTATAGCGTATTGTGCAAAATGTTTCTGCACAAAAAAGGAAACCATCAAGAAAATGAAAAGGCAATTTAACAGATTAGGAGAAAATATTTGCAAACCATGTACTTGATAAAGTGTTAAGATCTGAAATAGATAAGGAACTCTTATAACTCAATAGCAATCAAACAAGTAACTGGATTAAAAAATGGGCAAAGAACCTGAACAGATACATTTCCAAAGAAGGCTTACAGATGGCTGACAGGTAAAAGAAAAAGTGCAACATCACAAATAATCAGGGAAAGGCAAATCAAAATCACAATGAGATATCACTTCATACCTGCTAGGATGGCTATTTAAAAAAAAAAAAAAAAAAGAAAGGTATGTGTTGGTTATGATAAGGAGAGAAGGGAACCCTTGTACACTGTTGGTGGGAATGTAAATTGGTACAGCTATTATGGAAAACACTGGAGGTTCCTCAGAACACTAAAAATAGAACTATCATATAGCAATCCCCATTCTGGGAGTATAATCGAAGGAAATTAAATTAGTATCTTAAAGAGGTATCAGTGATCCCATTTTTATTGTAACCTTATTCACAATAGCCAATATGTTGAAACAACTTGAGTGTCCATCAGTGAATGAATGGATAAAGAAATTGTGGTATATATGTACACAATAGAATGTTACTCAGCTTTATGAAAGGCGACCCTGCCATTTGCAACAATATGGATGAACCTGGAGAACATTATGCAAAGTGAAATAAGCCAAATACAGAAAGAACCCCCCCCCCCCCCGCATGATCTCATTTATATGTGGAATCTAACAAAGTTGAGTAGATAGAAACAGAATAGAATGGTGGTCACCAGGAGCGGGGAGATGGGGAAGATGACAGATGTTGGTCGGAGGGTTCAAAGTTGCAGTTGTGTAAGGTGGCAAGTCTAAAGATGTAACGTATGGCAGGAGGACTATAGTTAATAATACCATATTGAAAGCTGGACATAAGCTAAGAGAACAGATTTCAGATGCTCACGTACACACAAACACACAGGTGCAGACACATAAAGTTGTAATTACGTAAGAAGATGTGTACATCACTCTGACTATAGTAATTATTTCACTTTGTGATTTGATCAAATTGCAAATCATCATGGTGCACACTTGAAATGTGTACAGTTGTTATTTAAAAAATGAATTTAGAGAAAAATAAAGAAAAAAAGCCTGGAAATTAGCTCAGGGCGAGTTTGAGCATGGACTGAATGAGAAGCTCCTCTTCTCTCGAGTTGTGCCACCATCCAGGCCAGCACGTTCTGTGCTGGCGATCTGATGGAGGACCAGGGGTGCCCTAGTCTCGCATCTGTCTAGGACATGCCTGTCTAGGAAGAAACAGAGCTTAAGGTTTGGAAGCATTTAATTCAAAGTGAAAACATATCTGTTTTGTTGGAGATTCGGTAGATCTGGAAATGAAATCTCACAAATCGTTTGTCCAATTGGATTTATGAGAACAGAACAAATTAGATATTATTCAGTTGAAGATGTAAGTTAGAGATACACTGATATATTTGAGATTCCTTGGTGTCATTTTTAAAGGTTCCTTAAGTCTTTTTTTTTTTTTAATTTAACATACACAATACTTCTTGGATGAATAAGACTGTGTTTAAGAGGGGTAAAGGGGCACAAAAAGGAAAATTTAAACAAGATTAAATGTAGCTTCTCACTCAATGAAACTTATGGTTTTGCAGGGGATACAGGCATTGTGTAGTTAATATAAGGTAATGTGGGGTGGGGCATTGAGTCCCTTAGGGTCTGGTGAGAGAGAATCTATAGGGACAGGTTGGGCGACTTAAATATTCAATTTAGGAGATATAGGGGCACAGATAGGGCCCTGCCTCTCAGGACTTTTCACTGTAGGTTGTTGCCAGCATTTGTTAAGATATTAACTAGAACAGAATGGAGTGGAATAGAAAATATCAGAGTGAAATCACAGAGAGTAAAGAGAAGCATGATTTAATAAGACATCGGTTTCATTTTTGAGAACAGAGTAATGTAGTATAAAGCATATTTTTTATTATGAGCCCAGATCCAAAACGTTGAAAGAAGCACTCTGCGGGTCCGCAGGAAGCAAGTTAGGAAGGCATTGGAGGGGATTAATAGGATAATGGAGGACTTCCTTGGAGCACTTTTTTTTTTTTATAAAAATGCTATAATTAAACTTGTTTCAGTGTTATTAAAAATTGAATCTTGTCCTAAATATTTAGAAATATATAGTTCAAAGAACAAAGAGCTAAAATAAACAAACATAACAAAACAAATACTGCCCGGGATAAATACTGGACGAGGAAGTGAGCAGCTGTAATGATGTTGTGAGTTTATGTGTATGTATCCATGTGTTTGTGTGTGTTTCTAAAATAGTCATTAATCTGAAAGAATTAGACTGTCTTTTACAAATAGCGATCTGATGCTGAATGCAGCGATAGGGCAAATGAAATGATCATTATTATGTCTCATGGCTCTATGGTCTCACTGGATACTGTTCAGGATCTTCATAACCAAGAGTCTTGTTATATTCTTCGGGCTATAGAAAAATATATAGTTTTTAGGAAAGAAGTCATATACTTTTGAGGGGAATTGGTGTCAGGTAAATGGCTTCGTTAGGCCCACAAAGGCCATTACAGTGAGAAAATATAAATTACTTAAAACATACAGGCCAAAGGTGGTTGCTACCAGCAATGCTTAGGGTTTCGTTGTAAGAGCAAAGCCGGTAAGTTGAGGTGGTTTGATGAAAAGGTTTGTAAGTGAAGATGGTGCTATCTGGAAAGGAGTTTTGGCAATTAGCAAAATGATGCTGATTGTTTTGAAGTTTTGTCTACCGAGAAGGTTTCATGAGCATGTTATCATGTCTACCATTCTCAGTGCTGCTTTTAAAAAAAAATAGTACATTTGTTTAAGCATGTCCACTGCCAGCTGGGTGAATTCCTTTTCCAAACACCCAGCTGAGTGGAGAGGACTCTTTATTTATCTATGATTTCAACTCCACCTGTTTACCATTTTCTTGTTAAAAGGAATTAGCGTGTGTTGGGTATGTGGCTATGAAGCAATTGAACAAATCTCCACTGCAACTATAATACAAATCCATCTTCAATCCCAGAGCAAATTGTTCTCCTTTTGGGAGGGGGAAGGTATTTTCTCAGCTAAAAACAAAAATTAACAAATATTTTGCAAGAGGTGAACCTTAGGGTCCCAACCAAATCCTGAACAAATTAGAGTGAAGCAGAAACAGCTGTTGGGTAAAAAGCACACCCTAAGAGTAGGTTCTGGGCTGTCAGGCCAGATTGCGTAGAGCTGTCCCGTCCCAGCTTTACCATTTCTCAGTACCTTGGCAAGGAATGGGAAGTGTAGGAGGAGGAGGAGCCCATGGTCAAGCAAAAGGTAATTTCTCTCTTATTTTCTCCTGGGAAATAGCCTATGGACAATGAAAACTTGGTTCCGTGACAGGGATGCACGAAGGTGTGACTGATGGTGAAAACTCAGCAAGCATCTCGGGAGAATTGTCTTCTCTTTGCAAGTGCTCTCCCCAAACAGGGCTTACTTAGCATGGTAATCCCGTGACCTTCTTCTGTGAAGGTTAAACTTTGCGTAACAATAAGCGAAACATCTGCATTTTATCCAATCATAATCTAAGTCAAGAGATATGCGATGACTAAAAATGACTGAAGTACAGGTTCGATCATTTCCGAATTCCAAGTTTGCTTTCACTCCACCTAGTACTGTTGCGTTTGAGTCCAAGAAAGGTCTTAAGTTTTTCTGAACATTTTATATTCTAGATATGCCAAGGAGTTGTAAAGCGATTCAGTGCTCTACCTCATCTCCAACTTCACGCTTCATTATTTTTCTTGTTAAATTTGTTAGAGTGTACCCAGGGATCCATAAGGAAAACACGCCTCTTTCCACCCAAGTTCCAAACCAATGAGAAACGAGTGAAAAGAGTGATTATTTTGAGGCCAAATATAACCTTTATAATGGATAAAGCTGATATGGTTCAATTTGGCTTATTTCTTGGGGCACGGGGGCTTTAAACGCTGAACTAGAGTCAGAAAGACTTAGGAGCCTCTTCCTCAGGTGGCACCAGCCAATCCCACAGACTTTCTGTACCAAGAAGGCTATTGTTGTCTGCCATGTGGCCAAGAACAATCAAGAACATATGCTCTCAGTAGAATGTACCTCCTCAACATTATTATAGTATAACTTATCTTTTGAAATATAGCTAATTTTCTTTTTCATACTTGAGGCAACAACTTTTAAATGGTTTCTGTTTTTACTTTCCCTAGTTGTTGTCATTACAGTTTTAAGTGACATACTTCTAGTCCTGCCTCTAAAATGATCTTTAAACAGTATTTATTGATTTTCTTCCATAAAAGATGAGGAACTTAGCAACTTTATACTACCTGCCACCTTCTCTCCTCTCTTCATCTTCTAATTTTTTGAAGTATTTTCTTGTTTTTACTTCCTCTGTGGGAGGGAGCCTATTTAGAAGTGAGCTCCTAGAGCTCAAACTCCCTCTCATCACTTATTTACTTATTAGCTGTGTAATCTTGAAGAAGATATTTTGCCTGTCAAGACTTCAAATGTCTCATTTGTAATTGGGGCTAATAATAGCACCTCCATCATAAGCAACTGTGAGGACTAAATTGGTCAATCCATATAAATTTAGCACTTTGCCTAATAGAAAACACTGAACAAATGTTACATATGGTTCTGTGATAATAATACATTTCTGTCAGGAGAGCGATTCTAAAATCTCACAAACAGAATCTATAATATAGTTATTTAATTATTTTTCATGATAGAATCAAGTAGCATGGTTAGAATCAGAAAGAGATATAATTTTTTTGTCACAAATTTTGTCCTTTAAAAACGAAGCTTCTAAATGTTTACTAGACCTTCTTAATTTCTTCTAGATTTCCTTATTTCTTCTGGTTGTACTAATTTCTTTATATCTCTTGGATTGAGAAGTAATACAGTGCTGGTATTCAGCTTACAAGGTTCCATCGTGTATGTGACATTATGCAAGTTACTTAGACTTTCTATGCTTTATTTTTCTCATTAAAGAAATTATATTATAATAAGTATATAACAATAAGGATATAATAAAAATATCTTCCTCAGAGTGTTATTATGAATGACCAATGAAATAATACATTCACAGCCCATGGAAATGGATATTATTTTGCTGTTTGTTTTCCTTTTTTAAATTTTGCTACCCCATTTTTTCTCACAAAATGTTGGGGGCACTAACTGTTCTGTGTGTGTATGTACAAAACACATTTTTTATTTTCCCATCCTCCTCCCATAAGTGAATGCTTAGAAGTTTCTAAATTTAATGTCATAATTTGGACTCCTGTTTCCGTAACGATGGAGTAAATTGTTGTAGACCAATACTCCCGCCAAGGACATGTAGAAAGGCTGGAAAAAAAATCCACATAGGCGCTGGAGAGGTAGTAAGGCAGCCAGGACCGCTCAGTTGGAACAGAACCCAGAAGAAGTACATTGAGGTGAACCCCAAATTTTGCATTTCTTTTTCATTCAAGATATTTGCTGTTCTTGGCATGTGGCCAAAAGCCTAAAAAGTTGAGCAGGAGGTGGCAGCTAATTGAGCAGAGCACTTGGCAATTTCATGGGACTGATGAGATAAAGTTGGGTTCAGTCTATCAAGAAAACAGGTCCTGAGTAATAAGCCTCACACATCTAGTTAGGACCCTGGAAGGAGTATACACACTAGAAGTAAAAGGCAGACTGGGACTAGATCATCCATTGCAAAATATGGAATTGGGGTTTGCCAATCCCAGACTGGATTATGGTCATCTACTCTAAATGCCCACTAGATAGTAAAACTCTCTTCTTATTGGAGAAAGATGAATCTTTCAGATCATTTTTTTACATTTTTTCATTCACGGTATCCAGCATTTAATAAAAATAACCCAGCATGTCAAAAAGTAGGACCAAATGATCAAAACTAAGAAGAAATACAGAAAATAGAATCAGACAAACAAGTGACGCATTTATTATTTGACATATACTTTAAAATGCCTATGATTATTTTGTTAAAAAACATGTCAACATAATTTCACTAGGGAACTAGGGTAAATAAAGTAATCTAATGGAAATATTCTAGGACTGAAAACTAAATAAAATAAAATAAAATAAAGGACTAAAAATACAGGTTTAATAGCAGATTGACCACAGTTGAAGAGAGGTTGATTAAGTAAGCTAAATGATAGATTACTATCAAATATTCAAACTCATGATCACAGAGGAAAAAATGACGTAAGATAGATAAAAATGCATTAAAGACATACAGAGCCTGGTGAAAAGATCTGACATAGTATACAATTGAAGTCCTTGAAGAGAGGGAAGAGGATTTTGGTACCTGCAAGGTTTGACGAGATGGTTTGTATTTTCATGTTAAGAATGACCCCAAACTGAGGAAAACCATTAAATCACAAAATTCAAGAAAAATTGCAAACCCTAAATTGGATAAATAAATTTTAAATGTCTAGAGACAGCACAGTAAAATTACTAAAATCGAAGGACAAAAAAGAATCTGAAAAGCAGTCAGAAAAAAAAAAAGACATTTTATTTTCAAATGGGCAACAATAAAACTAACAGCTAAATCCTCCTCAGAAATAATGCTGGAAACCAGAAGACAATGAATTGACATCTTTAAAGTACTTAAAGAAAATAACTGAAAACCTAGAATTCTATATTCAACCAAATATACTTAAAAAATGAAGACAAAATTAAATTTTAAAAAAAGAATTTCTTGTCAACAGAGATATACTAAAAAATAATCAGAACACAATTTGTCAGATTCCCTGGGTTTCCCTTTTTTAGCTCAAAAAGGATGAATGAGAAATTATCCTTTGTTTTAAGCTTATGATATACGAGGATTTGGGGTAGCGAATAATCAGGCTGTACTGACAGACGATACAAGTTATTTTCCCCTCATTCCTTCATTCTTCTCTCTGCTATTTGTAAGCTATGCTCTAGTCTACCTATGCTTTTAGTGGTTACTTTAGCTTTTTCTAGAATGCATAATCAAGAAATTCTTAAGTACTTCGAATAGATTCTCAAATTTCAATGTATATGCACGTCACCTGAGGATCTTGTTAGAAAGCAGATTATGATTCAGGAGGCCGTCGTGGGGCCTGAGAGTCTGCATTTCTAACGAACTCCTGGGCTGCCGGTGGCGCTGGCTCAGGGACCTCGCCCTGGGAAGCAAGGCCTTAAAAAACTTGGTCTACCCTGTCTTCGGACTCGTCCTTTACTATCGTTCTATATTTTAGCCTTATTTCCCCACCAGTTAAAGTTCAAATTTTTACATAGTCAATGTTTATTTAGATTGTCTCTTTCTGTACTTATCATTCCTTCCTGTGTCTCATCGTACTTCATTTAGAACTTCCTTCAGTGAAGGTGAGTTTGTGATAAACTTCACTTTTCATTATGCAAACAATATCTTTATTTTACTCTCCTTCTTGAAAATAACTTTATTCCCAAAGATTGCATTGTCTTCTGATGTCCATACATACTGACATGAAGTAATTCATCTGTCTAATTGATACTCAGGGGATTTATCCTTTCTCCCTTCCTTCTTGCTTTAAAGACTGATATATTTTTTTTGACGTTCATATTTTCACTATGCTATTTCATTGTGTGAAGTTATTTTTAATTTATTCTTTATGTAATATAATGGCCTTTTTGGATCTGATCATTGGTGTCCTTTAGTGGGTCTTGGAAATTCTCAAATAAATTGTCATTAAACACTGGCTTCTTTTCATTCCATCTTCTCCTTCTGCATTGTAATTAGCCACTGCTAGCTCTCCTCACTCTATGGTGTGGTTTTTAATTTCACTTTTGCATTTTTTAAAAAATCTCTCTGTCTTTCTGGGTTACATCTTTATATTATCTTTTTATCTATGTTCTAGGTCACCAATTCTTGTCAACTTTAATCTTCAATTTAACCTACTTATTTTTAAAATTTTAATTATAATTTTTTCTAATATTATTTGCCTCTTCTAAAGATATTCTTAGAGTTAAAAAATATCATTTATTCTTTGTTTGTATTTTCATGTTTCTCCTTTATTTCTTCAAAGAAAGTATACTTGTATCTTCTTTGGGAATTACAATAGCTGATATATTCAGGGGACTGATTCTTCTGTGTTTAATTCAAGATGCCTTGTCTCTTTGTGTTTTTCTTTTTTCCAGTGAATTGTTCATTTTCTTGGGAAATGGGCATTTTCTGAAGCCTGGGTTGAATTAGTGTTCCTCCTGAAATGATTTGTGTTTGCTTCTGCCAGTTTCCTGGGGGCACCACTGACCTAGGACCACTTTAAATTAAATTGTCCATTTGAGATTTTTCAGACCTCACAGTTGGTGTAAATTTGGATGGCAAACTTGTGAAAGGTCTGTTGTGGTTGTAAAATCTCAGGGGAGATTTTTTTTTTTTTCTCTCCACTAGTGCCGATGTAGAAAATGGAGAAAGATTCCTTGATCTTCTATTTTTGGCAGTGAGTTTATATTTCGTTCAGCCTTCTACAAAGGGGATAGCCCATTGGAATTTCAGCTTTATGCAGCCATTTTATCCTACCCCTTCAACACTATATAGTTTTTAGGATGGGATCTCAAGCTATCTAGGATAAAAGAACTCTTTGTGTCCTGGAAGTTGGACAGGTTTGCTTTCCTCCTTCTCTTCTTCAGGTGCCTGATGTAAGATGAAGTACTACATAGGTGAGCAAGGTCAGTGGCATGTCAAGAACACTTAGGCACTTTCTACCTGTTCTGCATTCATATACTACTACTTTATGCTTCTGGCCCTAGACCATCATGGGAACACTACGATACAGTGAAATTTATTTCAGTCTGTTCTTCATTAGATTGGAACTCTGAATAAAATAGGGGCAATATCAGTTCGTTTTGCTTCAACCTTCTCACACAGTTCATGCCTTCTTCACACGTAGCAGCTTCTCTTTAAATGTCCAATGTTGATACTCAGCTAACAACATTAATACTAGCATTATGACTAATCTGTTTAAATACAAAACTAAAACAACAGAAATCTTGAATTTAGTTAATAATCAGTATGTGTTAGCTCCATCATTTCTGTATTTGGGCTCCTCTAGTCAATTCCAGAGAAATCAAATTCAGGTTCATGACCATGTGCTTTAGAATGTTGTGCTTCCCAGAATCAAACCTCCCTCTGATTTCCTATTCTCGGCCATCCACAGGAACAGTGGATGGAATCAAAACTAGATAATCAAGTGGAAGAGATTTAAGATGTGTGTTTTGAGAATGTTCCCAGACCTGTCCCTGTGGTTGAGACCCACAGATATTGTTCCTACCCAAATCATACTAGGAGGATGATGGAGGCTTTCCTCAGGGCACGAGATGAAGCCCAGCGAAGGGGCTGTGGTCAGTTCCAGTGAGATTCTTCATCATTCCAAGGTCAGACCTGTCAGGCTCTTCATAAGTCACGAGTTAGTCATGCGCTTGGGGTCTAGGCAGCCCTCCAGCCTCCCTGTCTGAGAAGCCCTCTGGCTCAGGCCCTCCGTCACTTTTCTCCAGCAGACAATCAATGGGGCTCCCTCTACCCCTCCTAACTCCTCCCTAGCCTGATTTCAGGTCCCAGCGGATGGCTCGAACCCTAGGTTGACCCCCCAAATTTCCCGAACTTCTCCCCCTTCTTCTATCCCAACAACTTCTGTAACTGCCAGACTTCTCAGGGTGAACCTCAAAATAAAAATTCTGGGTTTAAGGGAACAACATTTTGGAGTCATTATTGATAATATCTATGGCGTTACACACAATTCATGTTACTTCAGAAGGGTGGAAGGAAATGGACGCTCAAAGACTACTTCTGCGGTGTTTCTTTTTATTGGCTGCCATCTCCAAATGCTCTGATTTATTCACAGTCACTCTACTCATCTATTTAGTATCCTCAGGGATGATGCTGTTCTCGCTGTTCTCTTCTTTCCAGGGAGATGAATCTTTTTTTTTTTTTCTTTCTTCTAATTTTTATTTCTTGTTGAATCTGGGAAACATCTTTTTCACCGAGTCCAAACCACTGCACCCCATTCTTTTTCAGTGCATGTTAGTACAGTGAGAAATGTATTTCTTCTGGCCAGTGAAATGTTCCAATAGCTTCTTAGAAGACAGATCCCAGGACAGAAATCAATTCCTTGGCAGTTTATTTTTAAGGCAGTTTATTTTATCATTCCCCAACCCCCACTTTGTATTTAAATTCAGCATAATTAAATGGAATTAGTCTGAGTTTGGGAGCCTGCGATGGAGGTTTAGTTTCCTATTCTGCCACTAATCCAACTGTGTGGTCAGATTATTTATTTCATTGGTTAGTTTTCTTATCTATGAAGTGTGTAAATTAGAACCTACCTCCTGTAGTGGTTGTGAGCATTAGAGAGGAATTGTCTGATCTAGACCGCTACCTTACGAATGAGAAAGACCCAATATAAATATTAACTGTTATTATTGTTGTTATTTGTTTATTCATTCAATAAACGTTAATCCTGTGGTAGCAATTGTGGCAATGGTGATAACTCATGATTATAGTAACTTGTGTTTGCCCCAGGGCCCTGCTCAACAGTCATTGTCCTGAAGGGAGGGTGGGTTTCTGATGAAGTCGAACGCCTTGAAGGTCAGAGCTAAGTGGCTGTGGAACTCCGTCTTGTTTAAAACAGCATGACCCCCGCCCCCCTCCGCCCCCACCCTTCAGACCCGGTGCGGAATTCCTGTGCAGTTAGTCCCCCTCATGCGTGGCTTCTGAGGCGCTTAGGCCATTGTGTCTGGGAAAGTTTCAGGCTGGAGGCATCGAGGAGCAGTAATGTGCAGATGTAGGATCTGTCAGGAATACGAGCTGTGGTGCAACACAAACCACCTGCACGGCCTGTGATGTTTTTGAAACGAGAGTGCCGGAAAGAAGGGGCCCAGGGCCGGGACATAGAAACGGGGCTGCGGGTTCGTTTGCAGCTCCGAGCACAGGCCCGGCAGCACGAGGAGGAGAAACGCTGCTGCCGAGCCGCCGCTTCGCGGCCCCCGCTGCCGGTCGCGGTGGCACCTCCGGGCTGATGGACCACGTCAGACTGAGGCTTGCAGAGACGAGAATAGAAATGTCAGCGTCTCCCTTGAAACGTCGAGAATGTGTTATCCCGAGGGGCGACTCCCCCACACCCTTGACATCAGAGCATAGTAGGAAGTTTCCAGATAGTACCACGAAGCCATCCTGTGAGTTGCCAGCACCTAGGCCTTGTGCGCCCCTCAGATGCCGGGACCGGTAAACTGGAAACAAAGCAGTCAGAGCCCCAGCCTCAGCTGGTTAGAGCTGCATCCCGGTTAGAGCTCCAGCATCAACATTCTCCCATTACCCTTCTGCGCATGCCAGAAACACAGCGAGGATGCTGTGTTTGGGAGCGGAGCCACTACAAACAGGCAGCCATGTGCCTACCAGTGGCTCTCGCTCCTGTGGGATAGAAAACGCAGAGCCGAGTGAGCTGAGCGGCCGGGCCCTATCTCCCCAGCCGAGAGACAGCCTTTGCCAAAGCAGGCCTCCTGGCTCCACGGATTGCTTTTCAGAGCCATGAGTTAAAACTGGTTTTTCTGTTCCTAATTTATGCCACGAGAACCTTGACTACAGCTTAATTGGGAGCTCCAGAAATGGTAGGGAAATAGCTACTGAAGTACACAGTCTGGCAGAAACCTAGGGTCAGAAACTATAATTCAAAAAGCTTCAGAAAAGCGATTTGCTGAATGAAGGGTGATCCACACAAGATCGTTTCCCACCAAGTGGCAGAGAAAGAAGCCTGGCAATGTCAGGAGTGCGGAGATTTCGTGGACAGTATTCAGGCCGAGGGCAACACTCTCCAGACCAGCTTTCCCACCTACGGTGCTATCAACAGGCATTCACCCCACACTCCCACGTTTCCTTCCCATCGCTCCCTGCCGCCACGAGGCTCTCCATAGCCCCAGTTCCGTCTGCGGCCAGGGCGATCCCACCTGACTTCCCACGTCGGCTGATGAAAACCCACATGGATGGGAGAGAAGGAGCAGGGTCGGGAGTGTAGACAACGCCTGGACGAGAAGAGAAAACTCCAAAACCTGCGATTAGGGTGGCGGGTTGAAGGTCGCTCAAACTCCAGAGGAGTTAGCAGTTAGCTGAGAATAAGTGCATGGTTGGAGAGATGCACTGAAATGTTTTTCCCTCCTTTGAGATGAGAAGTTAGCAAATGTAGAAATCCTGAGAGAATATAGAATGCCGTTATGAAGAAAAACTATTTGTTGGCCTAAGTAGAATCTTTGCTTTTTTTATGAGAGAGATAACTAAACCTAGGATTTTTTTCCCCCTAGATGATATTAATTTTAAGTGATATTGAACATAATAATTTTATTCGTATCACAACAATTCTGTAAAGTAAGTAGACATGAGATGATATTATATCTTTCTCAGAGGGAGGAATTAGAATGATTAAGATCAAGCATGTAGAATCAGCAGAGTTGGATTCTCACCCTCATTTTCTGAATTCAAATCTAGTGTCCTATCCATTTGAGCTCACTTTTATTTTTATTTACCTAGCTTCTAAGCTCAAGATCTTTCTTAAATAAAACATGATACAATCCTTATTTTAGACACAATATATTGCCTGCATATGTGTGTGTGTTTGTGTGCACATGCACACATGTGCGCTTAGGGTACATTTAACATGACTTGTCTTTTGGTCAGATTATTCATAGGAGGACCTCTAGCATCACTTTGGAGTAAAGAGGCACTAAGTAGGTTTGTAAATATCTAATCTTAAAAGGGAATATAATTCAAAAGAATGGCTGATATCCAAACAATGTTCTTCTTAGGTATATTCTCATTATTTCAGGAGATGGATATTAAAAGCTAAATTAAGAATGATCTCAAATTATTGTTTTCTGTTACTGTCTAGAATAGTGTGCTCTGGAATAACTATTATATTAAAATGTAGGTCCTTGCTTCACATTGACTTGCTATGTGGCCAAAGCAAATGTCAGTGCAGTAGGCATTTTATGGGAACCTGCTGCGTGTGTCTCAGGAGGCGTGTTAAACCCTGCAGTTGTGGAGATATTTTCTTGCCCCTTTCTTTGGTTGGTTTCCATGTGATTGGGTTCTAACCTACCAAATGTATTTCTATGCCATGCACTTGTAGTAGTCAGGATAGCCTCGGTTATAGTGTGGTGACAAGCAACCCTCAACTCTCAACAGCTTGTCACAAGGAGGTTTATTTCGTCCCCACACAAAGTTCACTAAAGGTTCAGATGATTCTTCCAAAGCTATCTTCTAAGTGATACTTCTGTGATTCTGAATAGCTCAATCTTTATCATCACAATATGAGACTTCCACATTTGGAATCAGACAAACATATAAGTTGACATTTCAGGCTTTCTCTTCCAAGCTTTGTCTATAAGTAGCACACAGCACATCTCGCAGCCTCTTGGCCACTGTCACGTGGCTCCACTTAACTGTGAAGGCATCTTGGAAGGAAAGACTGCCTTCTACCCAGGAACAGGAAGATGAATTTATACTGGTGGCCACTAATGAGGTCTGCCAGGCTGCATCGATACCGAGAACCTGAGCAAGAGGCTGTAGGCTGTCACAAACAGCAGCATGTGGTAAGAACAGAATGAAGAGCAAACCGAGATGGAGCAATTCGTAGGCTTCTGTGGGCTGAGCTGGTCAGGGAGGCAGAGCTGGGCCTGGAAACGTGAAGAAGAGCAGCTGGAGAGAAGGCGGGGAGCTCCTCAGAGGAGGAAGACACAGGGTAGTTCTCAGAGAAAAGAACGAAGCAGGTGAGCTGTCCTCGGGCCCACACCCAGTGAGTGACTCAGCATGGGCGACAATTTTAATAGTTCATATTCAAGCAAAATAAAGTGAGAAGCGAAATTATGCCAGGGAATAGTAAAAATCCTATGTGGGGATGCTACTATGCAAGATTTTTTATGTACATGGTTTTCCTGGAAAAACCATACACTGTCTCTCGGCTATTGACACCTTCCTGCAAGGTGTCCCCAGCAGGCCAGGGAGATGCCAAATGCTGTATCCATCATGCTCTTCCACCAACTCTTAGAGAATCTTGGCCTTCCCCCACTTTTTAAAAAAATTGAAGTCACATTTATTGGAGGGTGAGTTACATCCAGTAAATCGACCCTTTTTCTGATTAGAGTACTGTGATTTTTAACAGAATCCATGTTGTCGTATAACCACCAGCACAGCGAAGATAGATAACATTAGCATCACCTGGACGAGTCTCCTCATACTCCTCTCTAGTCAGTAAACTTTTTCCAGACCCAGCCCCTGGCTACCATTGCTTGGTTTTAATGTCCTTATAGTTCTGCCTTTTCTAGAATATTATATAAATGGAAACATATAGTACGTAGCTTTTCTGACCGTGGCTTCTTTCATTTAGCACAGCGCCTTCGTGATTCATCCATGTTTGTCCCATACGCCGGTCCATTTCACGTTATTGCCGAATACCGTGCCTTGCCATGGCGTTCCAGTCTGTTTGTTCATTCACCGGTTGAAGGATGTTTGGGTCGTTTCCACACTTTGGCAATTATGGGTAAAGCTGCGATAAACTTTCCATCTCGATTTTTATATGAACATTTATTTTCATTTCCCTTGGTTAAATACCTAGGGGCGGGATCACTAAGTCAAGTGGCAAGTGTACATTCAACTTTGTAAGAAATTGCCCAACTCTCTCCCAGTGTGTCTCGGCAACCCCTTTACTTCTTGCTGCGGCTTGCTCTCGCGATGCACGAGGGAAGTGTTTAAAGGTTATAATGATATTTAATCCTCGTATAGTCATAAATTTCACAATTTACGAAGTACTTTCTACCCATTGTTTTATGTGACCCTTGAAGCATCCAGAGTAGGAATGATGCCAGATTTGGAGTCGCTTGACCTGAGCGAGGCTATTCCAAACTTAAATAAATCCTTTAACTTTTCAAAGCCTTAGTTCCTTTGTTTGAATAATAGGAGTGATATTCATAAGGGACATTAAGGGGATAATTGTGATTAAGAGCTTAGATTTTAATGTCAGTCTTGTGTTTGAATCCTAGTATCGTTGCTTACTCTCTGTGATATCAGGAAGTTATTTAACCTACCTGAGATTCATGTACAACAGAAGCTGTCTTAATTAATCGTTAAGATCTACGTAAAGCACTTCATAGACTCATTGCAGAATAAGTGCTTCGTAAATAAGTGTTATTGTTACTATTGGCAGTATTATTACTTTGGAGAGAGTATGCCTGAAAGTGCTCCATAATTTGCAAAGCATTATATAAAAGCGAACCATTTAGCAGATAATAAAATTAGGACTCAAGGTATTCAGTATTAGTGATACTCTCAGTCATAACTCTTCTAACGTGCTTGACCTTTAAGCCTGGAACTCTATCTGCTTATCATATGGCCTCTTTAACATCTTTCAAGGGAATGTTCAAATAATTTGTCCTGTGAATAGAGCCTTTAGAGCTATAAGATCATACCCTTCTTTGTCTTTGCACTTTTGGTCTCAGGACGCATTCATTCAGATATAGTCTGATGACCCAGGAGGAAGAGAATTCATTCTCAAGGCCACAGTGTATCTAAAAGGAAGCTGTCTAGAGTTCACCTGGCCAAAGGCTTTGTGAGGGGGCCATTCTTAGAGCTCAGTAGGTGTCCAGGCTGTTCTCGATGTCACCAAGGCAGGCCCTGCAGCGAGTGTGGCATTATAGTCATCAAGGCCACCTGGTGGAGCCTTTCGGGGTTGGTTTGAGGCAGGTTTCATGAGGTACACAGATTGTTTTAAGCCTTCTAGGAGAGGCTGTAAATGCATACACACGTCCATGCGCAGGTGTCCCTCGGATCGGTCTGGCCAGTTGCTACATGGTTGATTAAAATAAACACAGGGCATGTTGCGCACATCATTACTTGGTCATACATCTCGTATGGCTCTCTTTGTTCAACTTTTCATTGTGAGATAACTTCGAGCTAACTGAAAATCACTAAAACAGTACTAAAAACTTGCGCATCCCATTTACCAAGATTCAGCACACTTGAATGTTTTGCTGTATTTGTTTTATCACAACCTCTTTATATGTGTGTGTTTGTGTGTGCATATTTTGTATTTTTTTCTCAACTATTTGAGAGTAGTATACTTGCGTTATGTTCCATTACTCCTTAAGACTTTCGATGTATTTTCTAAGAGAACTAATACTCTGTCATATAACCACTGTACAGTTATCGAATTTATAAAACATACCATTGACACATAATTTTTATTGAACCTACATTGCGTATTCCAATTTCCTCAACATTTTTCCCTTATTTACAGGATTAAGTACAGGGTCACATATTACATTTAGTTGTCATGTCTCTTTAGTTTCTTTTAACCTGTAACAGTTCCTTGGCCTTCCCACGCCATTCATGTGATTGCCATTTTTGAAGAATACAGGAAATGATTGTATAGAGCGCTCTTCAATCAGGGTTTGTCCGATGTTTCCTCATGGTTATACTCCGTTCTGTATCCCCGGTGGGAACACCGCAGAAGTGAGGTTGTGTCCTGGGTATCGCATCCTGAAGCCTATGATGTTTCTCCGCTCTCATTTTGATGCTAATTTTGACCCTTGGTCAAAAGGTCATTCAGTTTCTCCCCTTACAATTAGGATGTTCCTCTAGTAATTAATAAGCTTTCTCTCCTAGATTGAGTGCTCATAATGATTCTTGCCTAAACCAACATTTACCATGATGATTATACCACTTCATTCCCAGTCATCAGTTGGTATTCTAATATAAGAAAAAGCCCCCACTTTCCTTGTCTGTCTGTCCATAAATCTTCTATTATCTGTATGTCAAATTCGGTATATATTCATGAATTTATGTTTTAATCAATGATCTATAATCCATTATCGTCTTTATTTTGATGCCAGCGAGAGATCCTTCAAGCTGGCTCCTGTGTTCCTTTGACATTCTCTCTGCATTCTCTTGAGAGATTCTTTACTTTCTGGTACAGTGAGATCTTCCAGGCTTAACTTGCACTTTTATCACTCTAGCCACGGAATCGAGTCATTTCTCCAAGGATCTTTTCTCCTTCTGTCAAGGAATGGTATTAAGAAACAAGATCTGAGTGCTAGGTGTGCTCGTTGATACTGGACTATCAGTGCTTCTAAGCACTTTGAGCACATAGAACTGGTGTAAAAACCATACATCTGCATATTTATATAGCTTTAGAAATCGCTAATTCGTACCAGATGCTCCTAATTCCAATCCAGCTCCACATGATTCTCCCTTCCTTTCCCTGTTTTTCATCTTGCTTCTTCCATAGTGAAAACTTTTGCTCCCAATTACATCAGCACATTTACTGAATTTCACAGTATATAGAAATTAGTTTTAGAATTGCTAGACCCCAAATACTATGAAATAAAAAAAGAAACCCTACTCAGAAGAGTTCAAGGCTTATTTGCAGATGCATTTCCTCCAGACTGAAGTTAACTATTCTCAGCACTGTGTTCCATAGTCACTGGCATTAGATCTATTTTTTAGCTCAGCGTGATTATATTTTTCATTTGAAAAACTGAATTTATTTGTTTCATCTTTGCATTGAAGTGAGGTTTTCCCCCACATCTTTTTGAATTTTATTTTTTAACATGTACAACATTACTACACTTCCAGTAGTTCCTACTCTACAAAATTATGTACTCAGAGAGTGTCACCCCTTTATTCCTGCTCCTACCTTTATTAGGTTAAACAGTTTATGTTAATTGTTCCTATCTTCCTTTGTGCAAAAATAATCAGGTTTATACATATTTTATTATTTTCCTTTTTTACACAAAAGGTAGCACAGTATATACCGCTTTCACTATTTTTTACAAAGACTCACTATAACAACATATCGAATTTTACCCTCTGCCCTGTCTGTGCTGTGGATTTATAACACTTCCATAGTGTGGCTTAGTTGAGCAAAGAAGATGCCTCTGAAGTTCCCCAAGGCTTAGCATAGAATTGGCACCCTACGAAATTGTTGGATTAATATTTCATTGAGCTGGTAACTGAAGAGAATGAGGTAACAACAGTGACATATAACTGAGTGAATAATGGACTGTTTAATAACCTTTCTGTGGCTCTTATCAACTTTAGACTGAAGTCTAAACTCTTCAACTCGGTCTGTAAGTCCTTTGGAATATATTCCCAACTTATTATTTTACTTACCCCCACAGATCTTACGCAGCTGCCACCCTGCAGTACTTGATCCTTATTCTAATATACGCTTTTAAGATTTAAAGAATTTAAAATTTTATTTGAGTTGTCCAGGATTCTCTCTTAACCTTTTATGAGTGGTCAACATTTAACCATCCTTCCTTATCTAACTTACTTGCCTTCTCTAGGAAGCTCTCGTTAAAATAATCCGGCAAACTTATTATTTCTATAATAGCACTTGGTGCACATCTCAAATATGGCACTTAATGGCCCGTCTTAAAGTACTTGGTTTGCTTTTATGTCTCCCCTATGAGATTTTGAGGTCCCTGAGAATTAGGACCTTATTTGTCGCTAGTGATTAACGTAGTACCTACTGAAAATATTTTTCAGTGATTCACTAAATGAATAAGACCCTGCCCGTCTCTGTGTACTATCCTGCTTTACATGTCTGATGAAGGGTCTACATGAGATTATCTTTCTAAGAGTCTTACAACTCAACAATTTGAGATGCTAAAAGGCAGTGATTGTTTTTTGCTCCTTGACCAAATTCATCACTGACAGGAAGGGGGCGCCATTTAACAGCTTGTGAAGAAAGTTTTGTAACTGTTCTTACTTTTATAGAGATATTACTATTTTACTATTGTAGATGAAATTGAAATGTATTTCATGTTCCTCTCAGAGATGCCAATTTACTTAACCTTCGTCATTTGAATTAATAATGAAGCTAAGGGTACCTTGTCTAAACTCTTGTAAATGTGTGCATAGCATTAGCAATTCTTATAAACTAGGTGGATTTGTGAAAGGTTAAGAACGTTGATAAGGAAAAAGAATAATACTTGCGAACTCCTTATGTTATTAAAATTTATTAACACGTATTCTATATGAGTGATACGTATCCGAGTGTGTATATGTGTATATTACAGTGCAACATCTAAAATTGTAGAAGGGTTTCTTTGAATAAAAATTAACACTAAAGTGTGTTTTAGAATGCCTGTTTCTATCAGGATAAGCAGTGAAAGCAGAAAAGCATTTCTGTTTGTTTCTTGTATTACTAACCTTATGTGCTTTGTCCTAAAGTTGTACCCACATTTCAGGGACTTTTGTGCCTGAAACTTTTCAGAACCCAGAGTACATGGAGGTACTATAGGACCACACATAGCTCTGAGGTCCAAATGGTTGACCAGAATGCTCAGGCTGTCTCATGTAAAGGAGGGACAGTCTTGGTTAAGTCTCTCCATGCTGCCCATTCTACTTTCTAGGTGCCTGTTTTGATCCAAGTTGCGTTCACTGCCTGGCCCAGCCCCACACGGCATAAATAGAGCTTGTTATTGTAAGAGTCAACCTCAAGCCACTCTCTAGTGCTGTTACATAAATAAGGCCAGGGCTCTCTTGGAAGGGGTGTAAATCTCTGGCTAAAATGAGAGAAGAGGGAGCCATTCGCTTAAACCACAGTTAACATGCTGAATGAGTTTCCAAATAAACTTTTATCTCTTAAGACCAGTTGCTAGCGATGGTGACAAAATCACGCGTGAGAATGTAGCCATGGAAGTGACCACACCTTTGCAGATTCTTCAAGACGATTCGTCAGCTCCGTCTTCAGTGGGCATTTTCCTGAGAGCAGGGCAGAGGTGGCTGTGGGTCCTGAGTGTAACTCAAATTCCTTACAGACCGAAAGGGGGAGTAGTCCCCACCCTGAGCTGCTCTCGTACCCCTTTCTGCCAGTTGCAGAACACAGAGCTGAACAGGAGAGATGACCCAGAGGACAGGTTTGAAGCCGGCCATTTCCTGCCTCAGCCTTCATTGTCATACAGAAAAAGTCCAGGAAGTCAAAGGAAAATGCCTCATCTTTGAATGCTCTGTGGGTCATGTGACAGGAGTCAGACTACTGGCTTGGGCTGCACACTTTTGTGACATTTCATAAGCTAGGAGATGTTGCTCGTAGATCATAGTTGTCTCTTAGAAAAGTAAACAGAGCAGCATTTCTTTGAGGTGTTATCATTATCTAACTTTGTTTGTTTTCACTTGATTTAGAATTTCGTTTTTCCTTTAAAATGATTTTTTTCCTGTTGCCAACATATGCAATGCAGAATAGAAACAATGTGTTTCGTGTTTGAGTTTATTTGATTTTTCCCTCCTAATTAAAATAAACTTTTTTACATTAGGTTAGACCTTTGCAGTAAAGATCAGTGATTATGAATTATTGCTTCCCCCCTCGGTTTTTTTTTTTTTTTTTTTTTTTTTAGATTTTGAACGTCTTCAAGTAGTTTTCAGCACTTACAAGGAATTTGGTTCAGTTTATTTTGGGACGATGTATTTTTTTTCCCCTCCCTATGAAAAGGATATTTTTTTCCCTTTTTTCACTCCTTTTTTGAAAGTCATCTTACTGATAAAAGAAAGCTTTTTGAACAAACAAACAAAAAGCCTGTTTAACTGAAATACAAACAGCCAAATAGGATGTGCAGAGAAATATTTATAAACATGAGATGCAGATTTCCTTCTGACACCCTCAAATGCTGGTCACCTTAGGGCACAGTAAAGAATTATGACTCAATGAACTGCATGCTGACATAACTAAATAAGTAAATAACTTGAGTGAAGGCAAACTGCTGTCTAACAGCTTCCCCTGTTACGTATACACTTTCAAACAAGCATGAAATGTGGGTCTCTGGACATCACTTAAAAGAACCACAAACAAACAGAGTATGTGATCCCACACTCCTATTCCTCCCAGACGGCTAGAAAGCTCGGCTTGGAACTGGGGTGATTTTTGTTACTCTTCTGTCCCCTCCCTTGTAAACACAAACCCTGTTGCTCAGAGAGCTCAGGGTCACGCTGCCGCTGACAGACCCATCGAGCCCCCAAAAACGAGGGAAATGAGGAGGCAAAGAGCCTGTGACCTGTGGGCCATCACCTTGCCTCTTATTTTGCTAAGAATCACACTCCAGACTCAGATTCTTCCATTGTAACATCTGGGCTAAGTCAGCCTAGAGGACAAAGAGCCAGATTTGCCAACTCCCAAGTGTAGCTCTCTTGTTTCACCTGTAAGATATATGTTACTGCCGTTTGGGGTCGAATGGCCAAAATAATAGTCCTTTTAGGTGGAACACATTCTTTTTGCATTAAACACACATTAGGGGTAGAAGGCCCATTCGACATTATCTATTCCAACTTCCTCTTTCTACACATGAGGAAACTGAGGCAGGGCACAGAGCTCAGAAAAGAGTTCAAGTTTCTTGGTTCTTGGGCCACTGCTTTACTCGACATTTAACTCTCTGTGTCAGGGACTTGTCGCTGTGTAGCAAACCACCCCAAAATGTAGTGGCTTACAACAATGACGATTTATTATTTGTCACAATACGTGGCTGGTTGAGCAGCCCTCCTGCGCTCGCTTGGGCTCGCTCATGCATCTGGCTGGTTGGCCAAAGGCTGGGCTCACCTAAGTGGCTGACCTGGCTGGGGCCGGGTCTCTCTGCCTGGTCTTTCCCCGCCGCCTTTCCCACACATGAGGATCTCAGGGACAGAGAGAAATCCAAGAGGGCAAGTCCCCAGAGACTTATCAAAACGTTGCTTGCTCTCTTTGCTGATGTTTCGCCGGCCAAGGCAGATTCCATGGTTAAGGTCAGAATGAAGGTGGAAGATGAACGCACAACAGCGTGGCAAGCAAGGGCATGACCAACGCAGGCTCCTGCTGTAAAACTCCATCACACGGCTCACGGCAGCGTTGCTCCCACAGTGTTCCGTACGGTGATGAGTTCCCGAAAACGTTCAGAGGCCTGCCTTGAAAAGTAGATTTCTCTGGTCAAGAATATGTGCGATAAATCCCACGACTCTAACGCGCTACCGCGCGTCCTGTGCACCAACCCTCAAGAGAAGAGGCGACGAGAACATGGCGTTTTGCAAACGCATTGGGCGGAGATGGCCTTTTCCTTGGGAAACAGCTGTGAACACTACAGAAAATAGTTTCTGAAACACTGGCCTCGGGCATCAAGAAGAATGACTCCTCCCACCTTCTGCCCTTCTTCCTTCACATGCATATTGGTGAACTTGAACTTGGTCAGCGGGGTTTCAGGACCGAATGCTGACTGGTTGCCATCGTGTGTTTTCACAGCGGCAGGGGCGGGGTGCCCATCTCAGGGGTCAATGAAGGCTGAAGGGCCTGAGGCTCCGTGGACGACAGTGCCCAGGCACAGCCCTTGGGGTGATGAGACGTAAAACGGCCGTTCTGAGTCGGGATGAGTGCTAGTTCCTCAGGAGCTATGGAATCCCAAAGAACATTGCTCTGCCTTACGGAGCTAGTTCCAGAACGTGTCAGAAACTGAAGAAAATAGCCAGTGATGTTCTGCCTGCCTTTTCCGGGTTAATATTTTAAAACGCTTCCTCTGAGTTAGCATAGCATTATTTGTTTTTTCCAAAATATCTTTTAATTCGTAATTAAATTCCATTTTGAAAGTGTGATACATGCCCAGTGCAAAAATTAAAGCAGTGTAAATGGATATACAGTGAAAGTTAATCTTCCCCCAGACCCCAGTTCTCCCCAGAGGCCGTTTCCAAAACCTGCTTCTTTTATCTTTTCAGAGATAGTCTGTTTACACAGGAATATATAAGGAATATATATATACACACACACACACACACACACACACACACACACACATACATACATACAATATACATATATACATGTACTATGCTGCGTTTTTTAAACAACTTTATTGGAGTTCATTCTGTGTAAATAGATATTTAGCTAGAAGAACACCTAATATTTCCCACAGAATTTCCATATGACTGTTGCATTTGACCTTGACTAGTCCCTGAGGGTCTTCTAGTTTTCAGATTCATGTCTTTTCATTTTTACTGGATCATCCTATAGGTCATAAATTTTAGTCCACTGCAACTGGCCATTATGTTTATATTACCTGTTTCTATGATCCGATCTAGTCTGTCGACGTGAGCACAGAACCTTCCCTTCCTCCTGGAACAGCAGGTTGGTGGTGTGGATCCAGAGCCGGCCCTGCATTCCACTTTATTTTTCGGAGTCTTAGTCTCTGCTTTGGTGAAAATGAAGATAATCACAATGGCCTTGCAGATAGTTATGTTGATAAAATGTGAATATATTTTTAGAAGTGTTTAATAACCTTTAGATGTTAGGCAATTGGTATCCAACTCGAGTTAAATACTCATGGAGTTGCTATAATCAGGGTGCCACTGGCTTTTTAAAATATAGACTAGATCTCTAAAGCACCCAGCTGGTGCCAAGAATGAGTGAAACTCTGAAACTATAAGTCTGGTCATGTCGCTGCCCTTTTAAAGACTCTCCTGTGGTTCGTTACTATCAAAGGGAGGGGACAAGGCCTTGCGTGATTGACCCTGCCCACCACATCTTCTGCTTCCTGTCTCGCCAGCAACTCCAGCCCACCCCCTTTCCTTTCTGTGTTTCAGCAGGAATAATCTTTTATTTCTCAAACATTTCCTGTAGCTCTGGTCTTTTGCCTAAACAGTTCTCTCTGCGTAGAGGACTCTTCTTCCTTGACAAGTAGTCACCCCTTACACATACACACACGCATGTGCACGCACACACACCACACGCGCACACACACACACACATACACACGTCCTCTCCACTCCTCCAGAAGTCTGGATTAGAAGGTATCCTCTCTTCCAGTGAGCATCCAGAGCATCATGTCTTTCACTGTTTTAGCACTGATTCAAGTAGGCATCACTGAATTTCTTGCCTATGTTCCAAACACTACTGCAACAGTCTTTGATCATCGAAGGAATAAATGTATTAGGCAGGACATCCATAAGGAAGTCAGCAGTGCCTCGACGGCATTTTGCAAGTGTTGTAAAGCCTCCATGAACCTCCCTGGGAGCAGGTTAAAGTGAGAGGGCTGGATATATTTAAATAATAAAACGCTTTTATTTAAGAAAAGTTAACAAGATGACTAACTTTACTGTCAAGGAAGGGCAGTTATTTTATAATCTTCCCCTCCAGACTCACTTTCTAGAGGAGGGCACCCCCTTTGTATAAAACCAGAGGATGAATCCTGGCCACACTGGGTGGTGGTGAGTGTGGGAGGGAGAAGGCAGCTGGGGAGTTGTTTGTCATGTCTGGGTCCAAATCCAATGAGAGAGGATGAAACTAGACCAGACTAATTCTCTTCTCTGGAATGAGGTGTGCCTCTGAGATGGAGTTTAGGTCTTGGACAATGAAGATAGGCTGTTCTTATCAAGGCTGTGTGTGAGCATAGGCCTGGGTGTGGGCGTGTAGGACAAATAAAGGAATTTGAAAGATCTTGAGAAAGAAGATCTATGGTGAAAAGTCTGCCCATCTGCTTTGCCAGCAGGAGAGAGATGCAGAAGTTGTGGGAAGAATAACCATACACAGTCAGTCGAATTCCTCTAGTCGGTTTAGCATAAATCGTCTAACAGGTCCCTATGATAAAACATCATATTGATTAAAGATCAACACAAATTTTTGTTATCATCCTTGAAAATTTTCTTCTTCCTCCTTCTCTCTACTAGGTTTATTATGAAAAAATGGTCTCTGTTCTGGATTGTCACCTGCCTGCCACCCTGAGAAATCACTTTGAACACATTTAGCTTTTTTTTTTTTTTTTGACATTTACCTCCCTATCTCTAAATAAAGTTTTTCTAACAGTAAGCAGCAGATAGATTACAGGTGTGGGGAGATGTTGATCCTTTCTGCCTTCAGGGAGATGAGGGAAAACCGGGGGTGTCCTGAGCCCCTGTCTCATTGTTTCCAATCCCATCCTTTGCCATTTATTACCGTGTGCCTTATAAGTGTGTGTGTGTGTGCGCGCGCGTGCGCGTGTGCACGCATGTGCATGCGTGTGTATATTCCATGTCTTGAACAAGGTTAGGAAGCATTGCTAAATATAGTGCTATTTAAAGATGTTTCAACTTAGTCGTTATCCATGGGCTTCACACACACACACACACACATACACTTCCTATTTCTCTAACACTTCCAACATATCTCTCTTAATTTTAGTTACATGAATAGTCAGTGTTTTCTGTATTATTACTAGGTAAATCTTAAACCATGCAGTAAATTAAAATTTCTTCTTTTCTGCACAATTTTTCTTTTTTGTGAATACTTGTCTTTATTTTTTCTTTGTTTAGTTTCTTATGTTCTTATAACTAATTTAGCCCAAATACTTTACTGATTGTCAAAATCTTCAAATATTCTTTAAATTTTATTCTAGAAAATATTTTTATCAAAATTCTAAGCATCTTCTTATGAATTAGATTGTCTTCTACTCTTGGTGTATAGCTATCCCATGGGGATATTCTTTCTATTTCTGGTGTTTGAGTCCTTCTTACTATAGTCATGTCTTTCCTTTTGATCACTTCTTCCTTGTTTTATTGGAGCACATCATCCAGTAGCTTCACAAAAATAGGAATAATGAGAAGTAACAATTTTAAGAGACTCTGGCATGCCTCACAATGTCTTTATTCTAGTGTCACCCTTGATTGAAAGTTTTGTTGGGTATAAAATTTTAGGTTGTAAATAATTATCCCTCAGAATTTGAAGGCTCTGATTCATTGTTTTCTACCCTTCCAGCTGTGTTATTGTGAAGTCCAAAGCTATTTTTGATTTCTCATCTTTTGTATGTCACTATTTACTTCTCTCCCTGGAAATGTATATGGTCTTTGATATTTCAAGATGATGTAGTATATTGGTATGGGTCTGCTTTTTTTTTTTCACTGTACCAGACATTTGGCAATTCATATCTTTCAGTTCTGAACATTTTTGATATAGTTTTTTCAATGACAACTTTGTTTTTTTACTTTTTATCAGTGCTTTCTTTCTGAAACTCTTATCATTGCTATATGAGAAATTCTGGGCATATTCTAAGTTTTCTTAGTGTTCTGTCCCATTTTTCATCTCTAGACATTTTGTCTTGCTTTTTGGGGAAATTTCCCTAATTTAATCTTGCAATCCTACTGATTTTTTCATTTTCGTTATTAAATTTATATCCAAGACCCTTTTTAAATTTTCAGAATATTTGTCACTGTAAAGTGCACCCAGTTCTTATTTTATGAATGTAATATATCAACAACATTTTTTGTAGAGGTTTATTCCTTGCATTTTTTTCCTATTATATCCAAGTTGCCTCTTTTTCCCCCCTTGCTTGCATTTAGGTCTCTGTCTTTCATGTTAACATCTTTTCTTAATGGTCTGATTGTTTTTTAGAGTGATGTTCTTAAAGACTGATATGAAATTCTACGTGCGTTGCTGAAACGTATTAATCTGAGTCTTCAAAATAGAGAGGTGACCTGCATGGGCTACTTTGTGGAGGAAATCTCAATGCTAGTACCTTTGTATCTTCTTCTCGGGCTAGTCAAATTCCTTGAGACAATTTTCCCATCTTTTCTTGGAAAGATATAGGTTTGATTTTTAGTGTTGTAGAAGTCCAGTAATGAAAGGAGACTGGGAATGGGGAAGTAGGGCGGATCTCAGCATTCAGCATGTAGATGTGCACATCATCCCTCTGACCTAAGAAAGCTCCATCCTTGACTGGGCTTGTGTTTCTCTGTCCAAAGGCCTTCTGAATGGACCTGAGCAGAGAATCTGCAGATTGAAGGGTTTCTTAAGCAGACTTTCAGGGAATCCTCCACATTTTAGCCCTACCCTCCCTTCCATCATTAGCAATAACTGGCGCTGTACATTCCTGAATTTTGGGGGTGAGGGAGGCGGCATTTCTGACACAAATTTAGTCGCATTTGCACTTTTCCTATTGCCAATTTGGAATTCATAGTCCTCAAGTTTCCTAAGTCGTTTAGAACTAGTCCAGTTGCTTAACCAGATTACTGAGTCTTATTGCTGTTTATGTCTATTATTTCTTCTCTTATGGTTTTATGCCTAAAAATATTTTCTTCATGTCATTTTCCTAGAGTGTCAGGAAGGAGCAAGAGTATATGCGTGTGTTTATTTTGCATAGCTTTTCCCCTTTCATCTCTTCGATGATTCTGTCCTCTCAGGTTGTAATGTCTTTCTCTTGACCTTCTTTCCCTGCACTGAGACTCAAACCTAACCATGGCTCCAACTTCAAGCCTTCTTTAATAGCTCCAGCCTATGGGACCACTTTATGGTCTCTGCCCTTAAAACGATTTGATTTCTGTCCACTTAATACCTGAATTTTCACATGCTACTGCTGCTAAAACTACCAACACTATTTCTAGTTGTAGTAAAAATAATAATATAAATGAACACTAACATTTACTGAATGTTAAGTACTTTTCTAATTGTTATACATACTTTCTCTTGCCTCATCCTTACAACAGCTCTTTTAATGAGATATTGTGATCATCTCCATTTTACAGATGGAAAAATTGAGGCCCTTAAAAGTTCAATGAATTGCCCTTAAATTCACACAACTGATGACTGATAGAGCCACTTTTTTCAAACGTGATTATCTGTTTCTAATGCCTGTGTTCTTAACTGTTCACAACAGTTATGAGAAGAAAGTACTATTATACCTGTTTCAGGAATGAGGAAATAGTGATCCAGAGAGTTTATATGATCTTCCCAAAGTTCCTTTATGGATGGTAGGAGACCGAACCGGAGTTCTGAGATAACAGCTTCGAGGCTCTGCATTACTAAGATACTTTATTACCAAGATAAGTAATGACAACTAGCAAAGCCCCATGTCTCACTGTGTCAGTTTTTCATGAAGTCGTTGATGAACTGATTAAATATTTATCATGTGCTGCGTGCAAATGGAATACGCGATGGTAAAATGTACTTCCGGTGTTTCAGCACTGATTTACAGTTTGAGAACATTTAATCCAGCTACCTTATTTGGTAGATTACAGGTGATACTCAAAGAAGCTGGGTAATTTATCCCAGTTTCCATCGCTAAATACTAAAGAAACAGTGTTAAAATCCAATCATCAAATGTACTCCTGCTTATATGTAATAAAATACTTTTCACATGACTCATATTGTCAGCAACTTAAAAACAAACAACATTTTTTCTAGAGTATTCAGTTTCATGGCAAATCGCATTACAAAATATATTGTTTCTTACAAAGGAAATTTCTTTATGTCATATAGTATATTCCATAATAAAACAGAGTTGTTTTCCAACTGATGTATTTTGGCCCCAATGCATGATAAAAATCACACAAAACAGCACGCTCACAAATATCTATATTGTTGAAAAGTCTTTTGTTTTTTTTTTTTTTTCCTGCTAAAGCATGCGTGACTCTGAGCAAGAGGTCACGGTATCAATGCAGCCTTGAAACTTAAAATACTACAAATCAGAAACAGCGTTCTCTTCTTGATCCATGGGAGAGGGCCTGTGTTCTCTGTGCTGTCTGTCCCTTTAAATGCGGTCTTGGATTTTATCTCAGTTCTAAGGTAAATATTCTTTAAAAGTCCAAATCTCTTAGCTGTTCCTTTAAAAGGTTTATCTTGTGCACGTATTGCTTGTTTATTTAGTAACCTTATGAAGCTATTGAAGTGTTTGTTTAGTGGTCTTTCTAAATTATTTATGGTGAGAGCCAACCAATCTTTAGTCACAGTGAATTTCGGGTTCTGCAGATTGCTTCCCCGGTCAACTATATTCCCAATTGAGAATTTCTACAAAGTGATCAAGCTTACATTAGTGTTAGATCTTCAAGTGCCTTTTTGCAGAGAAAAGCGAACAAGTTTTGCGTACTTGGTGTTGTTATCAAAGGAGTGTTGGAAAACCAATGAATCTGTGTATTGGGACAAGATTATGACTCCCATATTTCTCTCTCTCTCTCTCGCTCACTCCCTCTCTCTCTGTCTCTCTCTCCCCTCTCCCTTCCTACTTCCCTCTCCCCCTCCCTCTTTTACTCTCTTTATTTTTTGAGGTAGAAGTAGAAAATTGAGGAGCTTTAGTCAAGTAATTAGAAGAAACTGGAAAAGTAATGAAGACAGGAGCAAAATATAAAATCTCACAGTAAATACATCTTGTAAGAAATGTCAGCAACACAGGAGAAATGCAGTCTTGGGCTCTTCATCCTATCTAAAGTCTTGGCAGTTTTACAATTCAGGGCAAAATGACCAGCATACCCCAAGCTGTGCTTCCCTAGTTCACAGAGGGGCCTCAGTACTTTTAAGAAAAGGGAGTGTTCAGCTTTGTCTTTGAGGGCAAAGATTAGAATCATAGAATGTTAGCACTCAGAGGGAATTCATAGATCATCTACTTTCTAGTTCAATCTCTTTGTTTCACAGTTGAGGTCGCTCTGAGGCCAAGAGAAAGGATATAAGTTTTCCGGAGTCGTACAGTAAGTTAATGGCAGGGCATTGATCAAAACCCACCCAAATCTTGATTCCCAGACTACAATGTCAGCAATAATGCATTAAAATGCAACCAAAATCCAAGCTACTTAACTTGGCTGACCTTGTCTTCTGTCACTCTCTTCATTATTCCGCCTGCTCCTGTCACATTGGCCTTCTTGATCCTGGGACATACCAAGACATTTCCTGTCTCCAGATCTTGGCAATGGCTGGTCTCTGGGCCTAGAATGCTGCCTCCCCCTCCCCCTCCCCATCATGGGTGTTTTCTTGTCAGTCTGATCTGAGTCTCAGTCTAAATGCCATCTCCTCAGCGAAACTTCCCTGACCAGGTAATACTAAATAGACACCCAGGATCTCCTTATCATGTCATCATATTTTATTTCTTGGCATAGCACTTACCACATCTATTTTTGGTTGTGGTTGTTTTCCTAATGGAATGTGAGCTCTGTGACTGTATAGATTTTGTTTGTTTATTGTTTTCATCAATGCCTGGAGTACGCCAAGGATGTACAGATGTATAATGAGATCATATTAAACAAACACGCAAACAAAATAGTTAGAAATGCAATTAGAAAAATCTCATGTGCTGACATTTGTTTTATACCCTTCGACTTCACCATGCTCTTAATGTCAACCTTTATGTACATATTTTAAATTAATATATAATACATAAATTTATAGGAAAATGCACACATATATATACACACACAAGCTTCAACCATTGGATTCTAGCTAGATAAACACATATTGACATAAAAAAGGAAGAGTGATGCACATTTGATGACTTCTTATTGCAGAGAATACTGTTTTCTTGGGGGCATTTTTGAATTTTGCATGAATCCTAGTTTTTTGAAAATGAACATCTCCTTTGGTGTTAAGAGAATAATCACTAACTTTTGGCAGTGCGAAGAGCGGTCCACTGAGTTCATTAACTGCTTCACACTTATAGCAGCTTGGGGACAGTAATGACAATGACACTCACACCTCTATGTAGCTAAAGAGGCTAAAATGTTCATCGTCTTTTTGCCCAGAACTTCCGTGATGTGGGAGTGATGTCTGTATTTCTAGGCTCGCTCTTTCTAACTTGACTAGTTGAGGATATCCTTGGTGGGAATAGAAAAGCTTCCATCTTCATTCCCACCCTCAGCACACCCATGCTCACTTTAATTAGAATTGTAAAGATGCTGTTAGTTTTATAAGTACTTTCTAATCAGATACCAAATTTTCCATTTTAAACATCTGATCTCGACTCTAACCTGGCTAGCTTATGCTCGGCTCTTCGGGGTGGAAAATGGGATTGCAAAGGGAACTCCGATGCCACTGACTTTCATCAAAGGAGAAGCAGGTTCTGTCTTCCTTTGTCCATCTGGCCCCTTGTTTCAGAAAAAAAAAGGGGGGGAAGACCTTCTTCTGGAGGCAAATTAATAAATTTGCTCCTACAGAGTCACGAAAGAGAGAAAATCATAAACATCTAAGTGACATTCACATCTCTTAGCTATCACTGGGGCAAAACCTTCTTTGTCCCATCTTACCAAAATGCTCTGACATCTCCCCAACACCAGAGAGGCTTCTACTAAATCATGACCTACTGACAGGAAGGCCACGGGCCCTATAAAGAGAATGATCTACTTTACTCAACACTCCTGTCACCATTAACACACAATTTGAATCCAACTAGCATTTGAGTATTGTCTCTATACACAAGAAGCAAACATAGGAAACAGACTCTTGTGTTTTTTTCCCTTTTAAAAAGGATAAGGGCATGACACCAAAAACTTGAGTGACAAAGGAAAGAACATATAAACTGAACTTCATAAAAACTTAAAACTTTTGTGTTTCAAAAGGCATCATCAAGTGAAAAGACACCCAAAGAATGGGAGAAAATATTGGCTAAACACAAATTGTACCTTATATCTAGAATATATAAAGAATACTTGTAACTCAATAATAAAAGGTCTACCCAAGTAAAATTGGGCAAGGGATCTGAATAAACATTTCTCTAAAGAAGATTTGTAAATGATCAATAAGTACATAAAAAGATACTCAATATTCCCCACCCCACCTTCTTACCTCTTCCTGGCATTAAGAAACTGCTCATCTACTTCTGTCTGTATAAATTGTTCTATTCTAGGCACTTCATGTAAGTTGAGACATTCAGATATGTTGTTTTGTTACTAGTTCCTTTCACTTAGCATAAAGGTTTATTCATGTTGTAGCATGTGTCAACACTTCATTTTATTTTCAATTATTCCATTGTACAGATGTATTAGATTTTACTTATCCTTTTATCAATTGATGGATATTTATGTTATTTCCCCTCTGGCTATTTGAGTAATGATGCTCTAAACATTTGTGTACAAGTTTTGTGTGGATGTATGTTTTCATTTGCCTTGGGTACATATACCTTGGAGTAGAATTACCAGGTGGTATGATAACTCTGTGTTTAAATTTTTGAGAAACTTCCAAACAGTTTTTGCAAAGTGGATACAACATTTAATGTTGCCATCTGTAATGTATGAGGACTCCAATTTTTCCACATCATCTCTAACACTTGGAATTTTCTGACTTATTTTAGCTATCCTAGTGGGTGGGAAGTAGCATCTCATTGTAGTTATTATTTATATTTCCCTAATAACTGATGGTGTTGAGCATCATCTCATGAGCTTTTTGGCCACTTGTATGTTTTCCTTGGAGAAATGTCTATTCACATTCTTTGCCTATTTAACAAAATAGGCAATTTTTTTTGGTATTTATATTGTTGAGTTTAATACTTCTTTATACATCCTTGATACAAATCCATTGGCATAGATAAGATGTATGACTGTTTTCTCCCATTCTGTGGCTTGTCTTTTCCTGTTCCTGATGGTATAATTTGAAGCATGACAGTTTTAAATTTTATGTAGTCCAAATTGACTGTTTTTTTCTTGCTCAAGATCACATAGAGTTATTTCTTTAATTTATTGTAAGGGTTTAATAGGTGTAGGTCTGACATTTAGATCTGTAATGCATCGTGAAGTGCTTTTATGTGTTTTGAGGTGTAGGAGCCCTGATTATTAATAGGGTTCGATTTATATATACCATTTTGCTTTATTTTTTCCCCAATATTTCATGTCTTTTGTTGTTGCTGTTATTCTCTTCCTTTTTTATTGCCTTCTTTTTTATTAATTGAATATTTTCTAGAATAACACTTTAATAATACCTTTAATCATTTTTATTTATTTTTGAATTATTAGTAGTTACCTTAGCACTTACAATAACAAGGTTTTTTAAATTACTCAATAATATTAACTATTTTTATTTTAACAAATAATTTGCACCAGCCCAAAATTTGTGTTCTGCATTCTACCAAACTAAAGACCTGAATCTATGACTCCCAGAAAGAAATTTGGGAATTTTTGACATAGTTGATATGTATATAGGCATAAATCAGTGTTATGTTGTATTCTGGACCATAATAGACTAAATAAATTATGGCAAGACTCAAGCTGTTCAAAGCCATAACACGCACCATTGTACTCTTTTGTTCTTCTGGTGGGTTGCCACAAAAGATAAAATTGTCAAAACAGACTCAGTGAATCATACATCTAGCTTAACACCAGGTACTAAAGATTCAAAAGATATAAGGAAAAAGGAGGCACGCATGTGGTGTTCCTTTCTTGAGGGGCTTGAGCCTGCATAGCCAGCTTCCTGGTTGTCCATTTTCTCATACTGGGAATAGCAAACAAGCACTAACAATGTGTGGTGTGCATGTCAGCTCAGCCACTTAGGTCTAGAGCTTCTTAGTTTTAATGTGTGTTTAGTCGTTCGGAGGCAAAGATGTTACAGGATTAATTTCCATTCTCTAGCCAGCTTTATCCTATAATTGCATAAATTCCAGATTTCTTCATAGTAATTGGTATAGACAGGCACATCCTAGACAAATCATCTTTTAGGTTGCAATAGACATGTTAACTTATCAGAATCTATTTCAGGTTTATACACTTACGCCAAGTGGAATTAAGAAATTTTACTCCTATATAAAATATAATTTTCTCCTCACTTTTTAAAAACTATTACTGTTATACATATTATGTTTATTATGTCACAAATCCAACAATTCATTTTTATAATTATTACTTTATATAATGTTATATTTTAAGTAACCTGAGAGAAGAAAGTTTAGCAGGTATACGTTTATAAAGCGTGTTCTATTGACTGCTGTCTTATTTACCCTTTCTGGTTCTCTTCAGTTCTTCCTGTGGGCTTGACTGACCATCTGGTATCATTTCCTTACTCCACTATAGCTTTGTTATGGTCAATAGGTTACATTTCTGTTCATTATGACCTTAACAATGCAGTATGTGAAATGGCGCACATATCGTTTCATCAGTCAAGAGAAGAAAGGAGAAGAAATATGCACTTAAACTGTCTCTTTCAATTATCTACATAATTATCATTGCCAGTGTTCTTTTGCTTTTTCATGTGGATTTGAATTACTGGCTGGCATCACTTGCTTTTAGCCAGAAGAACTTTTAGTATTTCATTCATGAAAGTTCTGTTAGCAACAAATTCAATTTTTGTTTACAGGGGATATCTTTATTTTGCCCTCATTTTTCAAAGATAGTTTTGCTGGGTGTAAGACTCTAGGTTGACATTTTAACTTTTAATACATCATCCCTCTGCCTTCTGGCCACCTTGTTTGTGAGGAGATGTGAGCTGTTAATGTTATTATGGTTCTCTTTTATGTGATGAGTTATTTTTCTCATCTGCTTTTAAGATATTTCCTTGTTTTGGATGTCATCATCTTTATGATGACATGTCTGGGTGGATATTTGATATAGAGGTTGTTCTACCCAGAGCGGAAGCAGACCATAAGGAACAAGCAACCCAGCTGGCCTGTGGGTATTCACTGTATCAGTGGGAGCCTTTTTTCTTGGAGCGCCCTGGCTCTATGAGTAAGCACATGGGAGGCAGACAGGCAACCACGGGTCTTCTGGATTCCTCCCAATGTGAAACCTCTTCCCTGTAAGTGAGCGGAGACTGGGCAAGTAGGGCCTGTTATTCTTGGCCTGCTAGATGTGGGGTAGAGATTTTGCTCAATGAATGGGAGGGCTGGCTGAGGAGAAGAGACACGTCCTCTGCACAGTGGCTGCCTGAAATAGAGCATCTGTAGCATGAGTCTGGGGGAAATAAAAAATAGCGGCATCCTGCCCCTTCTGGTGTGAAGCCAGAGTCCCAGACTGGGAGCTGAGAGGCTCGTATAACACTGAGTTGTGTGTAGGGAGGAGGGGACTAGTGGTGTAGTCTGTGGCTACATGCCACAGACTCTCGATATTTTTGTTGAAATTTAGTAGATTTTCTTAAATGAATGTTTCTATTTCATGTATGCCCTAAGGAAAATTTCTGGAGATTTTAAATGATTAAAAAAAATAATTTTCTCCAGTTAAATTGTGAATGGGAGGGATAGCATTCTCTGAGCTCCTCATTCTGCCATTCTGAAAGTCCTGAGAGAACTAGTTTTTAAAGTTAAAGCTAAATGGGAGAAATCACTTCTATGTGCGCTTTATTTTTATTTCATCTCTTATCTACTCACATGCTTCGGGGTATTTTCCACTGCCTTGAGTCCTGTTACTTATTCTAGCCTCTGCATCTTCCCCTTACTTATCTTCAGTATTCCGCATTTCATAGCACCTTTATTTCATACAGGTCATTCACGTATCTTCTGTCATTATCCATGCACTCTAGTGTTTGGTTTTGCCTCTTTGTCTTTTTGTCAAAAAGAGCCAAACTTGCTCTTCATGGTTCATTCCAGATATTCACAGAGCTCAAAATATATCCCATTCACCAAAGCAACAGGACCACTTCTGCTAGATCGTTCCACCACTTCTGCTAGATCATCCCACGCTGCTCTTTAGTTTGTTACATGCATGCCATTCGGACCCAGCTTAATGTTAAGCACCTGAAGTAGAAACTGTTTTTTATGTTTGTCTATTGCCTTTCAGTGCTTTGCCTAGAACTGGTCATGTGGTGAGGATTTGGTGAAATTTTTTAGAGGGAATTCTCCATGCGCGTTCAGTTCCAACTTACAGGAACCTCTTCTCTTCAGAGGGGCAAGTATGGTCCTGATAGATGAGATTCTATTTAAATTTTAAATAAAGAAGGATTATGAACTTTGTTCAGTTCATGGTTCTTCCTATGAAACAAGTGTTTGCTCATTAATACCATATGTATAGTTACAGTATATGAATATACCCAGTTTCAGTTGTCTAAAAAAAAAAAAACTCATATTGGGGCAGTTATTATAAAAGCCCAAGGAGTAAGGAGTACCTGGAAATATAGTTTTTGTTGTACAAATTCATAATATTACATTTAATGAGCATTTATTAAAACTAGACATCATGTGAGATGTCATGGATTTGTAAACTTAAATCGCCCTAAAGAACTTGGAATCCAATGGAGAAGATTCTAATAAGAAATAATAATAACAACAAGAACAACAACACAACAACAACAAATCTCACCAGAAATATAAGGTAAACCATAATTAAAACAGTGTACTGTGGGTTCGTTAAGTCCTTCAGCTGAGGGACCCTGGTCATGTTCTCATTGCGGAGATGGCACTTTAGAGCCTCCTGGGTTTTGAATAATAGGCAGGCTTGTAGGAGGAACATGTGATAAGCTGGGGCTTCCAAGCAAAGGAGATCAAACAAAGCCCCAGAAGGGAAAATTGAAAGGCTTATTAAAAAAATTATGAGCATTCCAAAATATTTGTATCATGGGGGCCGTGATGAAGGGCAGTGGGATGTAAGAATGGGTGTTCAGGTTGAACCAGATCATGAACAAATTGACAAGTTTTCCATTTATTTCATTCTCATCATTAGGACACAATTGAGTTACTGGTTGTTTTTTAATCAGGCATCGCATAATGAGATCTAGATCTACACTGTCCAATAAGGTAGCTACTTAGCCACATATAGATATTTAAAATTAAATTAATAAACATAAATTAAAATTCAGTTCCCCAGTTGTACTTGCCATATTTCAAGAGGTTAATAACCTTATGTGGCTAGTGTCTGCTGTATCATGCAGTATACAACATTTCTGTCCACGCTGAAATTTGTATTAAACCATGTTGTACTTAATTTTCGTCTCGCACCGTATAAAGTAGGGTTTGCAGAGTTTGCAAAGCAGAGATGAGGTGATGCGAAAGAAGCATTGTATTCAATAAAATGTTCTCAAAGTAATCCAAGTGAAAGGTCATTGTATTCTCAACTGGAGTGGTGGCAATTCAGGAACAGCTGAGGTGACTACTGTGACACACATATTCCAGACTGACAAAGAATTTTATGAGTAAATAAGTACCTGTGAGAAATGAAGGGAAGGAGATAAGCTGAAAGAGGAAGCATACTCAGTGACTAGGTAGGCAGAGGTGCCTTTCATAGAATTAAGGGGAGGAGAAAAAGGAATTAGCTGACAGATTACTGAAATAATGAGTACAGTCTAGTATGCTTGGTTTGAGTTTCCTGTAGAACAAGGTAGAGATTTCCAGAAGGCTGGAAAGAATTTTCTGGAGCTCGTGATATAAGAATGTATTTATAACCAGTATTTCTTACATGGAAATAATAGTTAAAACCATAAAGAAAAGAAAATAGGGTCAAAGAAAATACCTAGTGGTATTTCCCTACGTTTGTTTCCTTTTGTTCAATTCTTGGTTAAAACAAGCTAGGTCAAAATTTCAAGTGATAGCCATTGTTTCCAATTATTTTGTTATCATCTTGGTTTCTTAAGAGTGACTTTGCATGTTCAGTGACCCAAAGGTTAGTTTATTTCTTCAAGGCACCACATGTACATTTTACCAAATACTGTCAAATGATTTAAGATACTGAACTTTTCTTGTATAGCACAAAGACTAAACTTGACCCAGGAAATGGAGTGGTACATGTGGTAGTCAATTTTGTTTTTAGATTTAAAGATAACGATTGAAATAATAGCACATATTGCTCGCTGATCTCTGATTGCTAAATTTGTATCTATATATCCTTAACGGATTGTATTCATTTAATTCATTCAGGAATATTTACTGATTAATTTACAAGATGAATAAGTGAAGGAAATACAAAGACTTGTAGAACTGGGATCCTTGTTCCTAAGGATCTCAAATTTCAGTGAGCGAACAGATGTGAACACAGATAATCTCAAGACAGTGTGCTAGAGAAGTATAAAGGGAGGGAAGCATGATAGTCCGTGTGGGCACAGAGGAACATTCTCCAGTGGGGTGGGGGGCGTGGTCAATAAAAACTCAGAGTAGATGACTTCCGAAGTAGATGTTGAGGAATGAGGAGGAGGGCATGTGCAGGGACATTGGCGTGGAGAACCTGGGGTTACTTATTGTAATGCAGCAGCTAGAACACAGGTGAGGCCAGATTCAGAACAGCCTTTTATGTCGTTCTAATGAGTTTGGGTTTTATTTTGGAGGAAACGTAACAAAGGGGAATCACGCAAGGGTTTAAACCTATGAGAATGCATCATCGAATTCTGTTTTAGAAAGATACCTATCAGCAGTGGCGCAGATGGATGGTAGAGAGGTGATGCTGGAGGAAACAGTTAGAAACCTGCTGTCGTAAACCAAACTTCAGGAGGGCTAGTAAAAAGTGGATTCCAAAGGTATTTAGGCACTAATGAATACATTGAGCATTTATTATACTTTAGATGTAAGTTAGAAGGAGTGTCTGGGATGATACTCAGACATCTGGCTTTGGTGCCTAGGCATAAGAGGTACCAGTCTTTGAAGCAGAGGTGCTTGGGGAAGAAGCAGGTAGAGAGAGCATAAGAGAGTTCCAGTTTGGTAATGTTGAGGTTGAGGTTCCCTTGGACTGCCCTGCCCCCCCCCACCCCCCCAACAGGGAGATGTGCACTTGGAGCTACGGTTCAGATGTGGTTCAAATATTATCTTTTATCTGTACTCAATTACCTATTTATTCATCTAGCATGCATATTGGTCATTTAGAGTCCCTATTTTATTTCCATTCTGTGCAATAAGGTCTGATGCAGCTGATAGAAGGCGAGATGCCATTTTATGAGCTTGCACAGAAAAGGAATGGATATGTGAGAGAGATTGTAGCATCTTAGGTTGCCACAGTGACTGGAATTTCATACATGTTCTGCTTTCTTACCCTGGAATATCCCTCAGAGATATTTCACTAATGCTTTCTTTCCCATAACGTATTCTCTCTCTCTCCCTCCATACCTCCCTGCTTCTTTCTTCTACCCCACCCCTCTTATTTTTCCTTCCTTCCTTCCTTCCTTCCTTCCTTCCTTCCTTCCTTCCTTCCTTCCTTCCTTCCTTCCTTTCTTTCTTTCTTTCTTTCTTTCTTTTTTTAAGATTCTTTTTCTTCTGGATATTTTTTCTTGCTTGAAAGCTACGTTTCCGTCCTGGGCATTCCCTAAGACCCCTTTTAACCCTCCACTTCCATCTGCTGCATAACAGCCCTTAGAAAACCAGCACTGAAACCAGCATTTGGAGCCAGAGTGTAACTTAGGGAAAATCTCATGTAATGCCTTGATTTTGCCGATTTTGAGTTTACAGAGAAGAAAACTTGTTCAAAGTCACATCACTAGACAGTGCCTTGCACGCACTTTTGATTATCTATATCCCTGTATATTCAATTCTTTGAACATACTTTCTATTTATAGTATAAATATATACATCATGGATTTTTAAAACATAAAACATGAGTTACTGGTTACAAATGCATTTACATTATGCATTAAGAAACACATTCTGAGATTTGTTTAAAAATGTTTCTTCTAGCCCAGTTGAATTTCATCATGTTTGTTTATTAATTTAATGAAATTGCATTCAGATTTCCTGGTGAGTTTTTTTCAGTTTACTGTGTAAATAGAATGCTTTTCAAATTAGACTGGTCTATTTAATATGGTTTGTAAGTGTCAATCTGTTCAATTATGAATGTATTTTTTAAATGCTGCCCTTTAAATCACATTTACATTTTCTCATCTTTGAATTAATACATATTAATTATAAAAAATTTAGAAACTATTGAAAATTAGGCAGAAGTTTTAAAAAGTCATGCATGTCTGATTACAATTATATAGTACATATTATTTTAGTATAGCTTTTCATTAATTTTTCCTCTGCATGTTAATTGGATTCTTCTATAATACAAATTTCATCCTTTTTTTCCTAACCTCATACTTCAGAGTATTTTTTATATATATATATATATATATATATATATATATATATATATATACATACACACACATACATATATATATAAAAGAAATGTGTATATATATACACACACACATATATGTACACACACACACATATATATATAGAGAGAGATTCTTATTACCAGTTTTAATGGCTTTGCAATATTTCATCATGCTTCTATACCAGATATACCAATCTATTAATTCCTTGTTTTCTGGATATTTAGTTTATTTTCTATTTTTAATAGTATGTATAATGCTAGAAAGAGTATTGTTGGATTTACCGTTATATCATATTTCGGAGATTGTTTCTTTATAATAGATGTCCAACAATAGACACACCAAGTGAAAGGGGACAGATGTTTGTGTATGAGGATATGGCTCTTGACCCGGGGTCAGCACAACATACATGCCACGAGTGACTTCTGGATAGTTTGGATGAGTATAGTCTGAAAACTCTCACTCCTGGGCTCCCCCTGGGACCAGTAGAATATATTTTGAAATTGATTGAGATAAAGGATAAAACTGTTAACTGAAGAAGCAGAGGTTTTGCCTTGATCCTGTTAACTTGTCCATATAGGCCGTAAACTTTGACTATATTAGCCTCGGACTTAGAATAATGAATCTAATGAGGTCCACTGTCTATACTGCCAGAATGTAGATTTTATAAATATGTATTACAATGACACAGTCTACCTGGATATTTCATAGAATCATAACATTTGGAGCTGAAAAGTATCCTTAGAAATATTCTATCTAATACCTATATCTTACCAGGAGACAGTGGGAATGACTCATGCCAGTGCCACAGCTGAAATCTAAGCCTCTCGATTCCCAGATAAGAGGTCTTTACCTGAATACGAGGAATAATTATTTCATTGAAGCTGAGTTGAACCTTGGTTGTCTTTACTCCATTAGAAAATGCATCTGCCTTGAATTTCCTAGATTCCCAGATATGTTTACATAGGCGAAGACAGATCTTGACTGCAGATATTTGGGAAGCAAAGATACTAGAAAACGATTTATTCTATTGGCATGTCTCTTCATTCAGCTCCAATAATTTGATATCCACAGATGAACAAGTTACTGGAGAGACTGATGTTTTCCATTGTAGCAATACTATACACACACACACACACACACACACACACACACACACCCCGTAGTACCCTCGCAAAGAAGGAAAATGTCGATGTTGCAAATAGGTCTGGGAGAGATCTATTGCAGACAAGTGATTCTTAGGCTGGATCTTGAGGAAGAAGAGTCATCTTTGACTCATCGACAGGCAGAAAGGACATCCAAATGAAGGAACAGTCTGTGTAGGAGTGAAGAGGCATGAAACTCAGTGTCATCCATTGGACTGTAGGGCTGAACATGGGAGGGTGAGAGGAAGACAGCTACAGAGTTTGGCAGGGAGCCAGAACTGAGGCCCGTCGGCTCCAAAGGGGACTTTATTTGGTGGAGGATGGTAAGCCAGTTAATACTTCTAGCCAGGGAAGACAGCTCATTTTGTATTTAGAATAGTAAAATGTAGTTAAAATTGTTGAAGTCAACTCACCACTGAACAAATTGCATGTTTTACATCTTGATACAGTATCGGGTTGACACGTGCTATGGCTTCATCAATCAAGGGGGATTTTGCTGAGATTGTATTCAGTGATGTGTAATTCACCCTTTCCTCCATGTCTGTGAACAGGAATATTTTTAGAAATTATACCCAGTTGTTTCTGAGTAAAGTAGTCACAAGAGCTACTAAAAGTAGTGCTTTAGTGAAACCCTTCTCTAGATGATCTTACGTCTGACCTTCTGTACTTTATCTTCCAAAGATCAACTTGTGGTGTTAATTATGGGGTAAATAAGCAGTTACTTCCTACAGCAAATCAGCCAAAGTCCAGGTTTGCTCTGGAGGTCCCGGGGATCAGAGCTCTGTGTTTCTTCAGGTTTCAATTTACCAGCCTCAAACCACTTAAAAGCAGGAGGAGGAAAGACTGGGGAGTGATCAGTTTACAAGTGACCTGGGAGTTCACAGCTTTCATCCCTAGAAATCACAGCCCATATAATAGGCCTTGTGCAGATACAATTGGGACAAATTGACTCAGGCGTCTTGCTTCCAGAAATGAAAACCCTTCTTTTCCCTTATCAGTGTTTCCATGGCTGAATTGTTGGAATCAAGCATTTGATGGAGAATGGTAGTTGTTCTAAGGTCAAATAGAGGATGTAGGTCCTGAGTTAGAGTGTAGGCTGTTAAGTGGCACCCAGCTGTGTTAATTGGTTAATAGGACTCTAGCTAGTTTAGGGACTTAAAAGTCTTGCCAGAGGAACCATGCCTAGCAGGCTTTTTCTTTCTAGGCAAGTGAGAATTGAATTGTGGAACAGTGTACAGCCGGCACATCCTCAAACTACGCTACTGTTGTACCAAATGTTTCTGGATTCTTTTGTATATGCTTTTAAAATTTTTGAATGTTTTGAAGAAAAACCGATATTTCCAACTTGGCACCCGAAGTTGACTTTTAGAGACAGTTTGAGTTGCCAGGAACCCAAGCTAGTGGGTATGGTGATAATTGTTGCCAAATTATCATTCGCAAGAAAAAGAAATGCAACTGAGAGAGAGAGCGAGAGAGAGAGAGAGAGCTAGCATGCGAGCGAGCAGATTATCTTGCATGATTTGCCAGCTAGTTTTCATGACACTTTGCAAGTAGAATAAATATAGAATATGAAAGTGATTGCTTTCTATATTCCTTTGGACATAGAAAGTCTGGCTGTTTATTAAGAATTCAATAGTCTTGCTTTAAGGTTATGCATCAAACAAACAATTGGAGCAAAACATATAGGTACCTCATAAAGTTGCGAGTATCTTGAGGCCACATCATTATCAAGTTATAACATATTACAGATGGATGTATAGTATAGCGACTATACTGACACTGTTCAGTGCTTTAGTCCGAGAGAAGACATTCCTATTAGTTCTTATCGCTTATCGATTAATGGTAATTATTCTCCAATTTGTCACTCATTCTATGCCTAGCATATTTTAAAAATTTAATTCTATACTTGACACCTTCCTACTTAAAGTTTCCCAAGTGACCCACAGAACAACGTGCAAATGCCTCAGTCTGCCACTGTCAAAGGCCAGAATGATGTGCCCTAAATTAGTCTATCCAGCGTCCTGCAGGACTGCTATTTTCAGGCCACCTCAGGCCACATCGTTATAAGGTTATGACATATTACAGATGTTCCATATTACATATGACACATGACATATTACGGTAATTCCCTAGTAACCACGACGACCTCAATTTTAGCTATACCTCTGCCATAAGTTTCTGTTATTTTTTCCCTCCCAATAAAAACTCCACCCATTCTCGAAATGCAACTTGGTTTATGAAGTCTCTCCACCTTTGTTAAATGCCCTTAACAAGTTCTCCAACCACCTCCTTCCCCATCATCTCAATGAAACTGTTCCCATTAAAGTTATCCTCAGTCTTCTTGTCATTAAATCCAGTGAACACTTTTTAGTGTTTATTTGTCTTGACTTCTCAGCAACATTTGATACCGTTAACTAACCCCCTTCTGAAAATATCCTTTTTCCTTAGCTTCCATGACACGATTCTGTCCTAATTTTCCTCTGGGTTTCCTTATTCCCCTTTGTGGGAATCTCTTCCTCTGTCCATTCCCTGAATTGTTATATTTCTCAGGGTATCATTTCCACTGTCAAATACTTAATTACTTCCCATGTGTTGATGATTTCTTAATGTATATTTTAAGGCTATCTCTGCACTGTATGCTTGAGATCCATATTTTCCATTGTCTAATGGGTAGAAACAGTTGGTGAGCCCACAAGCATCTTAGAGTCACTATGCCCTACTCAAAGTCATTATTTTTACTCTTCATGGCTGCTAAACTTGGACAACAATACTGTTTGTTTTCTCATATTTAGCTTCTGAAGGTGAAAAAACTTCTATAATCCTTGATTATTCTTTCCCACATCCAATCAGACATGAAAATTAAATAAATACCTAAATTTTAAAAACTAAATTAAACTAACTCTCTCTCTCTCTCTCTCTCTCTCTCTCTCTCTCTCTCTCTTTCTCTCTCTCTCTCTCTGTCATCTACCTATCTATCTATCTAGAAATAGATATCTGTGATATCCTCTTCCATTCACCCTTATTCTCATGATTTTAGTTTAGACTATTATAATCACTCATATGGATTTTTACCAATAGTTTCTTAACTAATTGTTATTTATGCCTTCTGTTTGGACACTACTCCCCCCCCCACTAACCCCCCCCCCCGCCCCCCTTCATTCTCACTGCAGGCAAAGTGATCTTTATGAAATACATGCTGATCATGTCATGCTTTTACTAAAAACTTTTCACTTGACTTCCTGTTATCTTCTGGATGAGCCCCCAAACTTGTTAACAAATTTCATAGGACCCTGCATTAACTGCATCTCTTACTAATTCTCCCCTGGTACCCTGCTCTAAGCATAGTGAGATGGTCTTTTCTTCTGAATTTATTCGAATATCTCTGCCTGCTCATCTCAAAGCCTTCCCTTGCTTAGAGCATTCTTGCTTCATGTCTTTGCCTTATTTTGGGAGAGGCTCAGAGAACCCATCTCCTCATGTCACAGTACAATACCCTCCTTTGAGTTCCCATGGGACCCTCTGTTTTCTCAGTGTAGTGCGTTGGTTACACTATGTTAGGTTTTTAAATGTGATTTTGTATGTTTCCTCCTAGACTAAAAGTCTTATATTTCCATCTTTTAATCCCCAGAATCTAGCCAATACCTTACCGAACATTCACGATGACCTGGTCCCCCCAGTGCCACCACCCGCCTTAGAATGACCTCTTAATTAAGCCGAGTGCTGACTGTTCTCTCATCGCATAGATTTCATCCTGCCGTTCATAAAAATTTACTATCAATCGCTTATTGACTTTCGTTAGGCTCCAGACACTGTAGCTGTCATCTGCATGAAGTCTCAATTGTTTTTCCTGAAGTATGAGGACTACAGTGTCTGCCACACAGTGGAGTATCCAGGTAATTTTGCTGAAGGGTTCTATAACTAAAGGGATTTCAAAATATTTTTGAAAGAAATAAGTGTAGATATTGAAGCTTCTGTACATGGACAAAATCTCAGCCATCTAGCTTAGAATGGCTCAGTAAGGGCTATTTCCCATGAAGTAAGTTTCCAATAAGATATTTTGAGTTACTCAAAAATAATCTTGAATGCTCTGTTTTAGGAAATCTGCCTGTTAGACTAACAGTTTCACAGTTTCCACAGCAATATGAGCTGCTAAGTGCTTGTGGAATATACTTCCTGTCTCCCATCCTAGTCTAGAAGGATTGGAAACTGGGAGACAGAGGGATGTCTTCTCTGTCCTCAGAGAGCACCAAGTCTCCCTAAGGAGGTAAAATCTGCCCTTATTAACTAGTGGGGCTATAAGGCAGCTAAAATGACAGCACTAAATTCCTAGGTCTCAAGCGCCCCACTTTGTGGGCCAGAGAAGGTGTTAAAGGTCAGAGTGTGATGAGATGTCCTGAATCTAAGTTGGAAAATCTTATCAGGGACTATAAGGGTGGCAATCGGTCACCATCCTATGCATCATTAATGGCTTAGAAGCTGCATTTGTTCTTCTGTTTTGCCCCCACAGCAAGCCTATGATGCCATTATGATTATAGGTATTGCTGTCTTAATGATAAGCAGGGTACAGAGGGTACAGAGTACATCTGCTTCCTGACTAAAGACTGCTAAGGAAATATCTATTTGCCACTAAATGTTTCTTTTTGATAATCCGAATTGATAAAAATGATGAAATGACTAATCAGATGCCTTTCATTTTAAAATTATTGTAGCACTATATATGCTTTTAACATTTGATACTATCTATATGAAAAGTATACATAGCTCACCGCTTAGGGCAGTGACTGGTACTCGAAATATGATATCTATTATGACTATTTGTGTACTTGACAATGGATTTTTTGTACACGTACAAACACACTCTAAAGAATATTTTTCTATTTGATGTCAAGTACTAATTTAGTGCTTCACTCTCCTGTAGTTTATGATGACAGAGGCCTTTATTAGCATCAGAAGATTGATACTTCCGTAAGAGGCTTTTGTGGTTTCACATCTGTGTACATAGGATGGAAAATGAATGCCATGTTTATGGAAGCTATGTTTGAGGAAATTATCTGAATTTGTCTAACTGTATCTGTAGTGATAAGGTTAGAAGAAAAGATAAGGTTCTTTCCAGTCCGCAGAGTCTAAGAATTTTCCTTTCTCCATTCAATCTTCATTCATTACAGGGGTTAAGGACATAATCCTTTTAATTTATCACTCTTCAGTTTTAACATCTATACAGAAGCATATACATTTTCTTTAAATAGCAGATGTTTTGGCCAAAGCCGCATTTCGAACTACTGGTTTTATTGTTAATTTCACTATAATTATTGATTTAGAAAGTTTGCCTGTGTTCGACAAACAGTAGTCAATAGATATTAAATGTGAGAAGAGGTGTATGGCTCAAAGCATATACTATGACAAAAAGAAAATAAGCCTCTGGATAAAAAATTCACTTCAGGAAAATATATCTTGTAAAAATCTGAACCCACCAAGAATTATTGTGATTATTCATAATAGTTGGTCATCATTCATTATACAAAATAATTCAGCATTTTGGAGAGTTAAATTTAGCAACATGAGTAATTTCATAAACTTTCTGAGAGTATCTCAGACACCATGTTTTAGGGGTATACTTCCACATAGGTGTTAAAACTCTAACACCTAGTAGAAAAACTTTATCTAGTCCAATGGTATAAGATATAAATATGATTCTTGCCCATCATTTTTTAAATATATGTATACATATTTCATTTTCAATGAGTTAATAGTATGTCATTTTTATTATTTCTATGTGGATTTCTTTTCTCGTGTGGTATGATTTCAGTATACTGTTTATCAAATTTATTCTATGTTTTAAATGTCTAACAACTGGTACATATGTAAGAGTTCTCCAGCAAATCTCTACTAACAGACAGTGGAAAATCAATTCTGCTTGACATTTTCTATCATTTCTCCTTCCATCTTCTTTCCTTTTTTACTACTTTTAGTTTAGTCAGCTGACAACAGTCCTTCTGTTAGACTCTAGTTTATTTCATTTTATTTAATGTGCTTTAATTTTGTCCTCTGAAGTGTGGAGCATGTTTTTTTGTTGCCATTGTTTTTTCTTTTTTTTTCTTTTTTTTTTATGTGTCAGGACCTAGCAAACCCAAGGAAACTTTCTGAAATTCTAGCCCCTTGTGCGGCCCTTCGTTGGGCAGTAATTAGATCATTATGTACTACACTAACAGATTTAGTGTTTTCATTCCCACAGCAGCCTGCAAGCCCCACCTGTCAGCTGGGGAGAGACAATCTCATAAACCTGCCAATACTATGATTTAGCTGAATACATGTTTGTTAATAAATCTTTCATCGTATTATAATCAAAGAGCTCTTTCAGTTTATGACCCACCTAATGAAGGATTTGGGGTGTCTGTTCATCAATTTGATGTTTGTAAAGACAAAGCTAACGGGTGTCATTAGCATGTATTTACCCCTTCACCGCAGGTGAAGAGTGGAGCAAGAGAGGTGGTAAAGGAAATGAGGGAAAATGTTAATTAAAAATAAACGCATGGTGCTAGCTACATCCAGTTACCTTGAAAAGTAATGTATTGTGAGAAAAATAAGATGTTTTGACATCGTTTCAAGTCAGTAAGCCACTGGGATCTACAGTATTTCTTTATCAAATGCCTTTTCAAAGATTTAAGGACTACATTGTCATCCAAAGAATTTGATGAGATTCTCTCCATATGGGAGCATAATTGCTTACTGATACACTGGAAATGAAGTTTAGAACTTGTGAGGGCTTGCAGTCATGCCAGTGTTCAACAATGAAAATTCATACTGTCTTTTTCACATTAAGGCTATGCATTCAGATTTCAATTTCATAATTTATTTGTCCTTTGAATTACCATCAGTTAAAATATTCCCTTGGTTACTTTTCTTAATACATTGAGGATAGATATGACTTTAGACCTGGTATCTTTAGAAAGAATGAAACATATGCCTCACTGAAATATACCCAAGATTTCAATGAATGGAAAGCAAATATAAAGGGATATGTAATTTCCTAAAATTATGAAGTAGGTTGTATCTTCTACTGAAAATCTTTACAATTCTACCCACCAACTGCCTGGTTACGTTCTCATGCCATTCTTTCCCCTACCAAAGCTCTTCTCTGTGGTCCAGTTCTCAGCTGCCATTGACCGAGATCCAGACAAATAAATCTAGGGAAGGCAACAGTACACTGACCTTGGTTTCCCCTGTGTTCCCTTCCAACTTCTAGAGCAGGTTATATTTCAACTCCATAATCAACAAATAGTTCCGAAAAGCAAAGAGAGAGAGCAAGGTCAAATAGAAACCCCAAATGGCTGTATAGAAAGTCTTCTCATCTCCTTTGTGGAAATTTCCAGCCTTCACATTCATGCATCAGGATATCCTCTTTACACGCTCATGCCATTGAAATCTTTGGGCTGCTCCAGACTCCACCTGAAGATGACACAGCTGTACCAGGCTGGATGATCTTTTCTGTTGTATCTGCATTCATTGCTTTCTCTATTTCCTTTCCTTTGAGATATTTCCAGCATCAGGAAGTTTCACTCACCTTGACCATTGTTTTCACATAGTTGGGCTACACACATGGGGTTGTTGTTTAATTTGCATCCAAGTGGATGGACAGGAAGGAAAGCAGACAGTAGAGATATCATCCATTTCCTAACTGAATCATAACACTCTATTTTCATGACTTTGTCACACTGCAGAAAAATGCAGGGCACATTTATATAAAAGACCATAAACAACGAGATTGTGACAAGCTTCTTATTGAGCATCTCTATCCTAAATGTAAAGACTAAGCTTGAGTTTGGAGGGGATTATTTGTTTCTCTGATGATGCTTTCCCCTAATAAAGTCCAGATTAGGCTCAAAATGTATGTGTAATTTTTTACTGCTCGAATTTTGAGTTCTTATGTAAAGATCACCATTTTTACTATTTTAATAATGGATCTTCAGAAATAAGCCTGCTAGACTGATGCTTTCACGTTGCTAGTGGAACTTTAACATGTGTGTGTATCGAGGTTTGTTTCGTTTTGTTTTAGAGCAAAAGCTTTAGTGTTGGACACATCTGGTTATACGTAGTGGCTTAGCCACATGCAAGATGTATACTTTGGGCAAGATAATGAACTTTCCTAAACAATGGCCTCCCCACAACTAAATTAGAGATGAATAAACTTGAGTTGTAATGATTAAATGAGAAAAATATACATGAAATGCTTAACTCAATTTAAAGCACATAGTGAGTATTCATTTAAGAAAGCTGCTGTCCTAGTAAGTGTCTCTATTGGTGTTGGATTTTCTAGACTTTACTCAGTCTTTAGATTATTGCAAAATACATATAAATGAACAAAACAAACAGAGACTCATGGATATGGGCAATAGACTAGTGGTTACCAGAGGGTTGGAGGAAGTGGGGAGAAGGATGGTAGATGGGGTAAAAGGGGTCAAATATATGGTGCCAGAAAGAAATCTATGAATATACAATGTAAATATATATGCCTTACTCTTAAAATGTACAGCTGAAACTTATCAGATTTCATTAACCAATGTCACCATAAAAAATAAATAAATTTTAATAATAATAACAATAGTAATAATCTGCACTCTGGGCATACATATTTTGTTGAATTACCATATCAATAATTGTTATTCTTTTTTGTGTTTCTTTAATATTTCACACAACTTTTTAAAAAGTACTCTCATAGAAACATGAAAACAATTTTATGTCACTTTAGAGCATGTATTAAAATGTTTTCTAATTTATTATTTTCAAAAATATTTTTTACTTTTGATTTATTATGGAAATACATATGTATTTCAACAATTTTCATGAGAATCCTCAATAATATTTTTTGGTTTTAAGTGAATGAATATAAGGAATATCTTTCAAATAGATGCCATATTGAGGTAAATAACAGAATTTATATGTACAAAAACAACTTGAGGTGGGGGTAGTTGCAACACAGTCTGACTACACCCACACTTACCTAAAGGGCTGTGTGTTTCCAGGTGAGGGTAGGTAACCAACTTAATTTCTTTGTATATTCTGATTTGGACCAAGTACATACGATCTATTAAATAAATTTGCCAGTTAAATATGGTCTCGGAAGTGACAGAGACTTCTCTGTACCATGCGATAATTCCATAATGACCTTAATTATTTTAGCTTTTTCAAAATAACCAATTAATGCCTTTCCTCAAAGTCAAAAAGCATTCCGTGTTTTTATATCACTAAGGAAAAAAAGGCCAACACCAGTAGCTCATGTTCATCCCAGCGTGGTGGTCCCAGGGACTTACTGCATACCTCAGCATCCACCACCCAACCCTGGACCCAGTAGGAAACAATGCTCTCTGGTCTTGTTCCAGGACTCCTAATTCCTGGCCTCCTAATTCCTTAGCACCTTGCACTCTGTGATAAAAACAACACCTTTTAGGATTGTTATGCGTTGGTGACTATTGGCCTCCTTTAAGTTCAGTTATCTCTTTTGCATGACCAAAATAGGAAGGAGGAAATGTAATTTTATAACTACTCTGAGGTATCCCAAAAGAATGATTACTTAAAAAATCCGATCAATGAAAAAGCCCACCCTAGTATATTAGGAATCTGGCTTCGGTGAGATTGGGGCCAAATAGGATGGACAGAAAGGCAGAGTGTACACGACATTAATATTGTTTATGACTGGGGGTGTTAATTTTAATAATCTAAGGTGATGTGTGCTGAATTTTTCTACTGTGAAATCACTATATTTTTTTAAATTAGAAAGTACCTTGAATTGTATACCTTACTACTTTTAGAATATGCCAATGTCCTGTATCTAATCATGTTCTGATCCACTTCTTTAAGCATTCATTGACGGGTCTTACCTGCAACAATTATTACAATCATAATTGTAATAATTACAGCCATTATAATTACAAAAACTTACTATTTTTTGTTTGCCAAGTATTGATTTTATATTTCCATCATTCTGTTTACGTATTGGGACTCAAGAAAAATACTGCTTTACTTTATTTACTTATTTATTTATTTTGTTTATATAAGCATGGAGTTCTGAATATTTCTTTATTCCAATAGGTTATAGTCTGTTACTATCATTAGTTACTTTATTGCTCAAATTACCCAAATTTGGGCATTGTGAACTCCTTTAAGTTGATTGATATAGCCTTTTGACATGGTGATACCATTGTTTGAGCATTTATTTAATTTCTGGAACCATAAGATATTCCAGACTACTCATGTACTTTCCCTGTTTCAGTCCTAGAATCAAAATCCACAGAAAATCTTGTGAATTTTGATAGGAATTAATTTGATAGGAATTGATGAACCAATTTGGGAAAAATTGACATCATTATTATGTTGAGTCTTCCAATCCATGAACATAATGTATCTCTCCATTTATTTATGTCTTCTTTGGGTTTTTTTCATGAGCATTTAGTAATTTTAAGCATAGGGATCCCATCCATGATGCTGTCTATTTCCATGAAGGCATCACCATAAAATCTGCTTAGGTAAGGAAACCTCTACCTCTCATCCCAAATGGCCCCAACATTTCTGAACCTCCTAAATACCAATGCTTCATCTCAAAGAAATTGGATGACATTCAAATAGAATCATAAAATGTCAGTTTTTAGGGCCTTTAGAGACTGCTAGGAAATTCTGTTCTGAAACCAGTTATTTCTAGGAGGAAGAAGAAGGCCACGAGAGAAGTAGAAGTGATACTTTGATGAGGGCATGGCATGAAAGGAGAGGACAGCAGCTCCTCATCTTTTAGTTTTTCTCCATTTTGCCAAACGTCCAGCTTTGTCCCTTCTGTTCTTTAAGCTTTTGAACACTCTATCCCCAGGCAGGGTATATCTGGGCCCTTCTGGGATAACTAGAGGTCAGTAAGAGGGCGCTTCCTCAGAAGATGACCCCGAGGATTCCACATGCATGTGCATTAGAAATTGAGTACTAGTTTGATAGCTAATGGCCTGGTTTGACTTAGATCAGATCAAGCATGTAACTGTGAGTTGTAAACCCCGATGGGCTGTTTCAGTGTGGGGGGAGGGGGTTAGCGATGGTGGCTCTAGAAGAGCAGGCAGGCATCTCTTTCTTCCGGAGGGTCACTTCGTAAGGCACCAGTGCATCAGGACATAGTTGGCTGGGATTCTCGAGACATAGATCTGGGGAGTCCCGTCTTGGTCTGGCTAAACCTTTCATGCCTCAGAATTCGATGCCTAGCTCCATGGTCGGCCTCCCCTCACTCTTACAATCAATGTGCAGGAAAGGGGCAACCCCAGGGCTCACAGCAGAATGCTACGAGGCCCCCAAAGGCTTGGCAGAATGCCCAGCATGCATTTCTTTTAACCAGAGAGAGAAGACAGATCTTTGTGGGAATGAGATTCAGAAACTCGGGAATATATTGGAACTGAGCCAGATGTTGAATCCTGAAAGAAAAAGAGAAACTCCAGGCATTGGACGGATGTCCCTGGTTAGAACAATTGAGTTACATATATACATGCATGTCTATATATACTCGCATGTGTTTATGTATATGTGCATATATTTATTTCATATTTTGTAATTTGTAATGTTCAGACATATAACAGTTACACTCCAGGAGGTGGATTTAAACACGGTCTCCAGGAATCAGAAAATTTTGCCCAATGTGTTTTAAACCATGCACTTGAAACTTTAAACTGGAAGTGACCTTAGAAATCGACACTGGTCCTTCCACTCCTATTTAAAGATGAGAAAAATAAGGCCTAGGGAAATGATGTGACTTGCTCAATGTCCTTGGAGAGTCGCACTGGGAGGGAGTCTTTCCTAAATTCAGGGCAGAGAAAGCCTGACCCCCTTTCATTTCAATGGATCGGCCCCTCTGGATCCCAGGGCAGGGCCCAGGAAGCGTAGCTCTACCCTACGGGTAAGGATTTTCTCACAGAATGTCTCTGTTGAAGCCTCACCTCCTCTTTTGCACAGAGGTAACCGTTATTTTCTGCATATTTCCCAGGAGGAAACTGAGGTCTAGAGAGGTTAAGTGACGCATCCAAGGTCACATGTCTAAGAAATGGAGGAGACACACTCAAGCCGAAGACCGTCTGCCTCTCGGCCCATGACAGCCTCTCAGGGGGGAGGAGAGCAATGGGAGGTCAGGAAGCTGTGAGTGCTGTCATCTCGGATCCTTGGCAGCCTCTTGCCGCAGTCCCCCGTGACCCGACCACGCTGGCCAGCAGCAGTGTGCAGACCTCACCCGCACCCCGCGTGCTTCCGTTCTTGCAGTCCCATCTTCCTGGGATCGCCTGTCCCCGCTGACAGGCTCCTGGGGTAAGGATTTCCAAATGCATTCCTTCCATTGCTGCTTGTCTTAGTTCGGGCTGCTGTTCTGGAGGCTGGGAGTCCAAGATCAGGGTGGCAGCATGCTCACTTTCTGGTAGGACTCTCCCCTGGGTTGCAGACGGTCACCTTCTCTCTGTGTCCCGAAAGGGGTGACGGATCTCCCTGGAGCCTCCTTTAAGGTTACTAATGTCATTCAGGAGAGTTCTGCTCCCATGACCTGGTCACCTCCCAAAGACTCAGCCTCCTAATACCATCACTGTAGGGGTAAGGATGTCAGGGTATAAATTTGGGAGGCCGCAAACGTGCAGATCCTAGCACCTTTCTTTTTTGGAAGAGCAATTGCCTATGTCATCGAGGTTCTTTTAGTGGCTCCTTTGTACCTCTCTTTCAGCAGATATGAGCCAGGCTATGTTGGGTCATCTGTTCCCCTCACCTGAGGCAGGCATTGTCTGAAAGTCCTCATGATCGACATAAGTCCTGGCGTGTCAGGGGTATTCAGTATATACTCACTGAGCAAATGCAGCGTGAAGCATTAGCCCGGGAATACTAGTTCCGTGGAGTCTGTGAGGCACTACTGCATAGGACCTTGCACAGTGCGGAAGCTCCCAGAGTTCCTGTCACCCGCGGCCCTGACTCATGTCCTCTTTGTATTGCATCGTCCTCAGCAAGCTCCATCTGTCTTTCTAGAACACCTGCCTTCTGGGCCTCAGTCATTCTGTTCCCGCACAGGCTCTGCCGGCTGGGAATATCGGAGGGGGAAAATATTTTGATAGAAAACGTTTCAAATGTATGGAATATAAAAATGTTTCGTAAAGGGGAAATCAAGACGGACAGCATAACTGGTATCTTGAGAGCTCACATAAATGTCCCTTCGCAGCTAGAACCCGGAGTCTGAACCCCGTGTGTGTGGCGAAGGGTCCGAACGGTTAGAAAACCACGGCGCGGGGCTGTTTTTGTTGGTTTCTGTGACCGTGTTCGCACGTGAAGCCGTAAATCTGACAGCATGCAGCACTCTGTCGTTGGAGTGAATGCGGAGGGCTGGAGGGAGGGAGACCTTCTCCTAGCCCGCTCAACTGCTCGACTGCCCTTTGATCTTGGAGTGGAGATTCAGCTTGCAGGGGGAAAGTGTGCAGGTGGCAAGATGTAAACAAGACAACATCCCGGGGCCTTTGTCAGGCTTCTGAAGACAAAGTGGAAACATGGTTGGCTCCTGGGCCGCCCAGATTTTAAATAACGAGTCTGAGACGTGCCTGAGCAGTTCCCAGACATTCACAGGGTCCACGGCAGCTGGACGGTGAGCCCTCTGCAAGCAGACTCGGGCTGATCGCCAGGGCCAGCGGACTTCTCGGGGGTCCCGCTGGGGTTCCCCCGAACGACCCTTTGGCAGAATCACAATTATCCTTGCACGCCAGGCTGTGGTACCTGCGGAGAGAACGTGCTTGTCGGCTCCGGCTCTACCTTGGCGTGCTGCCCGCGTGCTCTGCCGTCGGGGACCGGGTTCTGCGGGATGGCTGCGGGTCGCGGGTAAGAAGGAAAAAGTGGCCGATCTGTGTTCTTTCAGAAAGAAACAAGCAGAAGGCAGGAAATGGGCTGGGACGCTTCTGAAGCCTCTCTCCGTTTTATCACCGTGGAGGGACTGAGGCCCGTACTGTTTATTGAGAACCTGTCCTGCTTGGGCTCCAAGCCCAGGTGCTCCCCCGGAGCCTCTACCTGGGGCTCCCAGGACCTGGCAACAGCCGAAAGGGGCAGCTCCGTGCAGAGCACAAGCACCTTTATGGGGCGTTGGCACCTTTATTAGGGCCAAGTGGTCAGAGGCCGCGTGGGGGCCCGTCTCCTTCACGTGGCGACCAGAAGCAGCTCCCCAACTTGAGTACCGACCTGACTTCTCGCTCCTGGCCTCACCTCGTGTTCTCACATGGATTCCTTCTGAGCGAGAAACGGCATTTGTGTATTTTGAAAAGTCAAACACCGGTGTTAAATGTCCCTCCCTGTGAGAGAAAGCACATTGCCACCCCCCCATTCCCCCCCCCCCCCCACTGCCACGCAGGGAAGAAAGCCCAGCCCCGCCGTGTGCTCACGCCTCGCTCTGGCCTGGTGGGTGCCAGGCGCTCGTCCAGGCGCAGGCCCTGAGAACCAGCAGCGGGGCTCAGCTGCAGTTAATTTTCATTTGCTGTTTGTATATAAATGCTTTTAGTACTTAAACTAAATTCAGATCAATTAAACTAATGTTGTTTGACATAATATTCCTTGTTCCAAAATCAATATCCCTTCATTTGACAGACTTATTCTTGAATTCAGGATGTTTATTGTTCTTAAAGCTTACCTATAGACCTGGTTTTTGTCTTTAATGATATAAAACAGCTCTTCCTCACATACTGTACGCCAACTTGTAATGGGGTTCAAATTTCTCTGGTAAATATCTTTAATTGTACCATCATGCCTTTTAATCTCAGCGGCACATAACCGCTCCTTCTCTGTCTCCATTTGTCTCCTCAGTTTTAAATACATTCCTTTAGCGGTGTTTGTTTAGAAGAAGCTGAGGTGAATGGAGGAGCCAGACCCGGATCTCAGGGCCAGTTGCTCCCTCTTTCCAAAGAGCTGGGCCAGCTGAGGAGAAGCCTCCGGGCCGCCCAGACCTCCAGGCCGGCCGTGCGGCTGTGGCCACTTATCTCCCGCCAGTCCTCTGCCTCGCTTGTTTTCGGCGCTCAGCCCATCATCGTAAAGTAACATGCAGCTACTAAAATGCACCACATTTTCTCATGTGGTCTTTCCCCCATGCCCTGCAGCTCTTCTTCAGCCTGCCTTTGGCTCTTATAAATTTCCTTATGTTTTCCCTGGCCTTTGTCCAGAGACAGGCCTCAATCGGCTCCGGGGAGAGCAGGCCGGGGGTCATTTATCACTTGAACAGTGGGAATGGGGGACAGAACAGTAGTTTTTTCGCCATCACTGTGGCAAAGTCTGTGCACAGTCACCTAATTGGAAGAATCTGGCCCGTGCTCCTATAATTGCTCCACCTTGATAACCTTGCACTGGTCGTTCATGACAAAGAGAAGGATTGGCCGAGAGGAGGGACCCCTTGGTGATAAAACGAATGGCTTGCCATGTTTTTCTTTACTTCCAGGCAAATATTTTCTTTAAATTAATAGTCATTGAAATGATGTAAGCTGGCATTTGCGAGGGCTTTAATCAGCCTCTGAAAACCACCGGACTCTGCCCTGCGACCAGCCTTCAGGCGGGATGAAGCCTCGTGAAACCCGAGCTGGGCCTGCTGTCTCAGCCATCCTACTGGAAAGGCTCTTGCAGCAAAGTGAGCCCAGACCCTGGGGAGGGAGCAGCTCAGCCCTAGCCCCAGCGCACACACATGCACATTCACACACACACGCACATACACACACGCACATTCACACACACACGCTTACTTTTTCCTACATTATTCTTCAGAGGTGCAGAGATCCAGATCACAGAGACTTGGATGAACCTAGGAGTCCTTAACTCCAAGTATCGCTGAGGTCGGGGGCACGGGACCCTGGAGGAATGCCTGGTTGGCGCTAATCCGTTTAGTTTCCTGTGAATGATGGACGCAGCTTAGTTTGTGTTCTGACAGAAAGTGTGAGCTCATCCTCCCAGGGATCAGCCACCTTCACTATTCTCTTTTGACTTGTTTCTGCTCTCAAATTTGGTCTTTCTCCTCTTTTTCCTTCTCTCTCGCCTCACCCTGCCCCTCTCCTCCACGTGTCCACAGTATGCCATCTGGAATAATATCCTGGATGGTCTGAACATGGTTATAGTAAATCTTTCATAATCGTAAGTTGCATAAAACAGTGTCGGCTAATACAGCTTGCAGGAAAGCGCTTTCCCACAGTCTCTCTCTTCAGAGCCACGCTCCCTCCTGTGGGGCGCCTTTGATCATTGCCTTGACCACACCTGGCTGCATTTCTTTTCTTTGCCTACAGATTCCTGTTGCCTCTAGCTAATTGCTCTGTCCGACTGCTGAGTCCCGCTCCTGTCCCGTGAGGATCCAGCGAGGCTGGCAGAGGAGGCAGTGCACTGTCGCTCCTCAGCGGGAAGTAGCTGAAGGACTCTCAGCCTCTCACACTCAGTTCTGCCCTGACGTGGCTCTCGGCAGAGGCCAGGAAGGGAGGCCTCAGGTGGAGACCAGGGGGACCGTGAGGGCCCAGAGCTCTCGCTGTGCTGTCCTAGAAAATCTCAGAGGAAAGGCCGTGCAGAGTTTTCTCTAGAGATGGATGGCCCTCACCCGCCACCCGAGGCAGGAGAGCAGTAGCTGCAGCCCTGGTACCTCACAGACGTCAGTGGTAACACCTGTGCAGTTCTCAGCACGGCGCGTTAGCAATTTTTCAGGTAGTATTTTTTAAATGTTATTTAACCTCCACCATTTCCATGTGAAGCGAGACTGGCTGTTATTATCAGTCCCATTTCACAGATGAGGAAGATGAGGCCCAAATCCATGACTTGTGCAAGGTCACTGAGCTGCACATGGGGGCGCCGTGATTTGAATCTAGGCTTCCAGTGCCTGTGCTACAGCTCGCCAAACCCCTCCCCAAAGGAGCAAGGCCTTTCCTGGTCTCTGCCGTGCTGTTCCTTCCCTTGGCCTAAATACTTAAAATAGGCTTACCTCTCAGAAGGCTTAACCCCATCCAGACCAGACCCTCCCAGAGTGCTGACCTGAAGCCATTCAAGTGGCCGTGCGAGGAGGAACGTTGCTTCGATGAACAGCTCCAGGAGTGGGCAGGGAGCAGCCCTCAGGGCCGTTTGCCGCGGTTAGGGGGTCTGCCATGTTTTTCTCGCCTCCTAATCAAGGTGCTACTGGATTTATTTCCGGCTTTAAAAGCAAGTAGGTCTGCATGAGCCCCTCAGAATTCCTGGTTTAGGGAGAGGGGGTGTAACTCAACTCCTACTTTCCTAAATATGTTGGGCGGAGGTAAAATGAAAGGGGATACCACATGCGAGGGAGCCTAGTTCAGTGCACCCCGCATGGGGAACCCTTGCTAAACGAAAGGTCGAGATCTTTCTAGAAGGAGATATGAGTCTGATTTCAAAGACAGGGTGACCAAGCTAGAAAACTGAGGGTTGAGGTGACCATGCCCGGCTTGGATAATAATTTTGGTGCAGGGTCACGTGCTCATCTTCCTCGCTTCTCTTTCGAGAAACACACACTGACCACACGGAGTTGAGAAAGTTGCCAGATGATGACAACCCTTATAAGGCAACATCAAGGTCCCGTGGGCTTTCAATGAGATTCGCCTTAAGACTGCTTAATAACGAGATTAATTAAGTAGAATCCCATGACCTGGCTTTGGTCACACACTTAATAATTGAGCCTCTACCTTCATTTTATGTAGGTCTTAACATTTAGAAGCTTCTAGGCAAATGTAGCATGTTAATTTTAATAAGAAAGAAGATCTCAGTAAAGGGACCAGAAGTGAGTAGTAGGCAGAGAGGGTGAGGAGGTAGGAGGGAGTGATGGACAGAGACTAAAATAAATACAGAGAAAGAGTGCCAGTGGAATGTTCTAGCAATTCCCAAGAAGGGGTTGGTCTCTTCGCTGGTACCTGAAGGATAAGCAAGCTTTTTTTTTTTTTTTGCATTCACCGACCATCCTCAATCCCATCAACCTTTGCCTTTCAATAGCTTCGCAAAGCATGCTTTGCCTGTAGCGCTGTTCTCCTTTAATTATAAAAAATCCAGCACATTGAGAGAAATGCATGCCATATGGTTCTGATTCATTTAGATGTAAATCCTCAGCTGGTTGTTAGCTAAGAGAAAGGCAGTTTTCAAAAACTCATCTTAATAAGCGATGTTAGTAAGAACAGTCTTAAGAAACAAGTTTCGATCTTGCGGGGGGAAAGGGAGCAATACCGAACCCCGAGTGGTTTGGGTGGGTTCGGAGCTCAGCCACTGCGATCCGATCCGCGGAGCCGCGGAGCGAGGCGAGCATTGTGAGAAGCACGCCCTCCTCAGCCTCGGCCAGCCGAGGATCAATCTTCATCAAGCTGGAGTTAGTTAGGTCCCCGGGGAGCAAGGGGAAGTAGTAATTTAGGAGAAAAAGAGCTGTTACCTAGGGCTGCTGTTTACCTTACCGTAAATATAGGGGAGTAGTGGTTAATAAAATAGTTTTATATTTTTCCTTTAAGAAAATACCTGTAATATATGAAATATATCAGTATTTGGGCTTTAAAACAAAACAATAGACCTTGTGATTTAAGAAAAAGAGAAGAAGAAACAGTGCTCCCTTCCTCATTGTTTGCAAACATATAACATTTCGTTATTAATCAGGTCTAATTTTTTTAAGAGAAGTATTCATCTTTACCGTGAACTTCCCCATGCCCCTCTCCCCACTCGGACTCATTACATTAAACATGGCATTTAACCTACACTTTAGGAGAAAAAAGGTAATGTTTCTGTTGGTTTAAACTGTCATATTGACTCACATGGCAAAGAAAGGACTAACTGTAAGTGGGGGAGAATATTTCAGTCAAAACAAACATCCCTGGGAAGGGATTAGCTCCATCTTATTCCCAGCAGCAAACCTGTGTTGTATCGGCACCTCCTGGCCTCTCCCTGGGGAGGAGACATGTGGAAAAGAGAAAGTCGGCTTGCTGGAAGCTACCACCACGAAGCCAGCCTTTCTGTCTCATTGGAGAAACTCTGGGGAAAAAATGCCAAAGAGCACAGTAGTTGGTTTCATGCCCCTGGCCTTTCTTTTGTTTCATTGTGCTGAATCCAAATCTACTGTTTTCTCTAATTTTTTTTTAAATTCAATTTTAATTTTGCTGTGTTACTGTATATCCTTTCTTTTAAGTGACAATGCAGATCTAATTCTCCGTGTGGCGTAAGCCTTCCTGCTTTCTTTTGAGAATGTTAGATCTTGTCAGTGCCTGCCGTAGAGTCAGAGTGCAATAACAGTCACTGAATATTGTTGAAAAAAACTTCAAGGGATGGAAAAGATGGCGAGAGGCAGGGTTGTGCAGTGGGAAGGAGTGTATACTTAAGAATTAGACAGTTGGGTTCAAATCTTGATTTCGCCAGACTAGGTTAGGTCCCAGACCATTAGTAAAGTAAGCATAAGAATGGCTACTTCAAATCGTTGTTTAAGAATTATTAATTTATGGATATGTCAGTGTAGACACATGGCAGGCATTCAGTAGACAGTTGCTGTTTGTTGGTTGAGAACATTGTGTAGCCCCGTACACAGTCCTGAGACTGCTTGAGTCAAAGTCCTACCTAACTACTAATTGAGACAGGTCGTGTAGCCTTTCTCCGCCATAATTTCTTCATGGTAAAATAGAGAATGATACCATCTCAAAGGATTGTTGGAAAGATTAAATAAGGTGTTTTTCTTTGTTTATTTGTTTTTGGTGTGTGTGTGTGTGTGAGAGAGAGAGAGAGAAAGAGAGAGAGAGAGAGAGGCCGATGATGATGATGATGATGATGATGATGATGATGATGATGATGATGATGATGGGTAAGGCCAACAACCTCAGGCATGCTTTGAAAAGCATTCTTCATCTTGAAAGCCTCTTCCTCAAGCAAGTCCAAAGTTTTGGGGTTATGGGATGACTTCGGTGACTCTATTTTCAGGGGAGATGAAGAGAAGATCAGTTTTTACTTTAGTCAGTACAGGGGAAGTAAGACTCAGTAACTTGGTAGCAACATGCACTTCAATGGTGCCTCCTACTGGCAGACCAGTCCCAAAGCTACCTTGCTCCTCCGTTGACCTTGGCCGAAAATGAGCATCTCTGTATTGTTGCAATTGTACAGTATAGTTAGTGCCGGAGTAACCGTTGACTGATAGTGCTAACAAATGATTTTTCCTACACTCTATCAGTCTTTTAAAATTTGTGTATAAAATGTTAAAGATAGAGTTGCAATAATATTGACTTTTTGATAAAACGTCTGATTTATTTTTGTGTCTCAAAAGTGCAGTCTATGATAGTGATACTGTTTCTGCCTCGGCTTTCAGCCAAATATTGACTTTAATAATCAGCCATTCAGCACTAGTCCAGGATTCGTGTACCCTGATGGATGTATAGAACCCAGTCAATTGCCTAAAAATAACAAACATTCTGTGGATGAATATTGTATTATTGATTGTGAGGATGAAGGGGAGTTTTTCAGCTGCCCTGGATATCACAACATGCAGAAGGCTGCCCACTGGCGTATTACGGGTCTTGGGCAAGTTTATTCCTCTTTCTGGGGAGATTTTTCCAAGTGTAAGACAAGCAAGTGGTTTAGACTTCACAATCTCTGGCTCTGGACTCTCTTCATTCTTACCAAGCGCTTTCAGTGTTTCTCCCCTAATCGCTGCGGATGCGTTACAGATCCAGGAATCAGCCATCCCAGGTGCCTGTCTGGACCACAAGCTCTAAGAGCTAGATTCTCAGAGCAGTAAAAAACCTGAAGCCATTAGACAGAGAGTGGAACAATGGACCCGCTTCCTGATGATGAAGCATTGACATGGATGTGTGTTCTCAAAGAGCAGCCCGAATCTAAGATAACAGCATGGCAGTGAAAATATACGTTAAAAAAAAAAAAAAAAAAGCCTAATTTTGATGAAGAACCTAGGTGGAAAAATTTATGAGGCAATGAGCAGTGCCAAAAAGTGATCCAGAGAATCAGTGCTAGCTATATTTCCTGTTTCTTTATCAGGGAAAATGATAGGAAAGAATTGGCCATTGATTGATTTCTAAGTTCCAATCCATTACTAAGTATCTCACATACATTTTCTACCGACTGCTCATCGCGACACTACCAGATGCATATTAAAACATGCCTTTCATTGCTAAGAGAGCCAAGGTTCAGAGAGATTAACATGCATGCTGAGGTCACGTAGCAGTGGAGCTTGGTGGCTAAGCCAGCCTACCCTGGAGTCAGAATCCCGAGATATACGTGCTGGATTCATCTTTTATTCATCCTGTGATCTCGGGCAGTAATCTCATCTCCAAAATGTAGATGGTGATAGTGCACGAGCCCGAGAGTTGAACTCACTTTTTCCTTAGGTAGTTTTTGGAAACATTTCTGCCTGTAAGTTGGCCAGTAAACCAAAATATTCTGAATAGATGCATATTCGAGAAGCTGGTCAGAGACACTTACATCTTGTGAACTCAGGAGTGGAGACCAGAAACCATGAGGCTTAAGCGCTTCCAATCCCAGCTCATAAAAGCCTTTGATTCTGAATCTGTGATGCAGTTTCAAGTTGTTAGGAAATTCTGGGACAGCCTCACTCCTGATCCCTGTAAACTTTGCCTCGTGCGTCTCCTGTTGCTGCTCGATTCTGGATGAAGGGAACTTTTCATGTTACAAGTTCAGCATCTGCAGTCTTTCCCCTTACACAGGACCCTGCTCTTGGTGGCCTGCTTGCCTTAGGAACACAGGACACAGCGGGCGGCTCAGTTGGCTGTTTCCTCTCTCCACACAGAGCTCCTGCCGGCTGGACTAGAATTAGGACAAAAGAAGCTCTGCAAACAGCAATCTGTCATGAGTCAGAGAAGAAAGGGATCTGATTAGAAGAAACAAGTGGTGGCTTTTGTGTGTGTGGCTCCTGCATCAGTACTTCTTCCGAGTCAGGGAGAATGGCACCCAGGGGAATGAGTAATGTTAGTTTTACTACACGTTTACCTGAGATTAAGGGCAAGTTGGATACAGCCAGTATCTTTTGTTCTAATATTGACTTAGCCTTGTTGTCACAAATCGGCTATTGATTTTTGGGGTCCCCATTAGTCTCAGGGAAGAGAGCTAATCCTTCTTTCATGTTTGTTTATATACCATATTGGGCTGGAGCTCAGGGTGCACTTTTCACCTTGATCTGCAAGGAGGAAGGCAAACACATGACCTCAGTATTAGAAGCCACCCTGGCTGGTCACTCTCCACTGTTTGTTTAATTTCGCTCTGACTTCTGCCTGCCTTCTATTCCCAGGTATCGGGGCATGTTACGAAATGAAAGAGACCCTGAGATCAAAGCACTGGTCAGGATTTTACTAGGGGGCACCTCTGAAAGCATTTGCAGGCCCCTGTGAATGGCTGGAGATGTGACCTGTAGAAAATACTTTGCTCTCCAAATTGGGGCTAACAGATTTATCACTTACGGGGCCTGGACCTTCCAGGTCAGTGGAGGGTTATTTTTTGTGTATCGTGTGCAAATACATGGTAGTACTATTACAGAAGCCTGAAGAACAAATATTTGGAACATGCTTTCAGGATAAAAGAGACTTCTGAAAGCATAGGTTTGATTTTAGAATTCTCTATAAAAACGTTAACTTCATTGTCATCTGCTTGAGATCTTTGTCTCTAGACAGATCTCTCTTTCGGCCACCAGCACTGTGACAGTTCAAGATGATGGATGCTTCGTGGAATTTCATTTTCTACACTGTGGAAGGCTAAAATCAGATGACGGAGGAATTCTGAAGCACAGTTTGATTGTTTTTGTTTTATTAGTTGTCTGAAGCATGTTTCAAAAAAAGGGGGAATGTCAACATATGCAATATTAAACAACTTTTTTCTATTCTGGTTATTGAAAGGGCAGTTAATTTAACATGGTGAGACATTCCAGTTCACATCTGCAGAATAGAGAATTCACAGGCAATGTAGTGCAGCATTTAGAGCAGAATTTGGTAGAATTATGTTTGAATCCTGACTTATTATCTGTGTGACCTTGGGTGAGTTATTTTACTTCTTTAGGCCTTAATTTCATGATTTGTAGGTGGCAGCAATGGTGGTATTGGCCTCACAGGGTTTTTGGAAGGATAAAAGTAACTATATGTCAGATACGTAGCATTGTGCCTTACACATGAAGAAAGGTAGCTGATATTATTACTATGCAGTCCCCAGGACCTCCATTTAACTCCTTACAGATGACCGTGACTTTTACTTTCCAAAGAAGAGCAAATGTCTGATGATTTTTTTTTTCACCTCAAAACATTTCTGTATATTCACCAATTCATTTTTTAAAGTGCTGAAAATTTAGTTGGTTCTTCCTTCGTGACTGGTTCTGCTCTGTTCTTTATGCATATAGCTCTTTTCTTTCTCATAACCAGCATATTCCATTGCCTCTTAAATTATAAGAAAATCGAGGCTCAGCAAGTTTAGTAATTTGCCCAATGTGCTCATGTATGAATAAAAATCATCTAGCTCCAGATCCTGTGTTTCTAACCTCTATGCTATATACTACCTGACTTCAGTGCCTTAGAATTTTAGTTCTGTACATAATTCTCCTTGCATATTCAGTTTTTTCTCTCTTTCTACTAGTGCTTTAATATCTTTCTCAAAGAAGGCCTAGATTTTCCTTAAATTAAATGAATTAATAAATGAATGAATGAAACAAATAAATCTTCATTATTCACTTCTAAACTCCTTATGATCTGGTGGTTGTCCCACTGCCCCTGAAACTTCCCTCCCCAAGTTCACAATTGAATATAAAAATGACTCTACATGAACCAGAAAGTAAATCATTTTGGAGGCTGTTACAATAGTCTGAGAGAGAGAGGTTAGTAGCTGGGACTAGAGAGGTACCGATGAAGATGGAGAATATTAGATTGTTTTAGGGTATTTTGGAGATGTCTTCTGGGTATCATTACAGTTTTTGTATATGTGCTGCCAAAGTGAGCACAAGGATGTTTTGGAGATCATGAGGATGCACTGATTGATCTGATGTAGGAGGTGAGGAGAAGAGAGGAATAATGATGCCTCCTAAGTTCCAGTTTGAATAATTAGTGGATGATGTTGCTGTTTATGGAGAAGAGCTGGCTTGGAGCAGGTATGGGAAAAGGAATGGAAATTAAGTGGGTTGTTTTTGTGTTGTTTTGTTTTGTTTTTCCTGGGTGAGTGTTGTAGGATGGAGATGTCAAAGGCTTATTAGAGTCTGGAGCTCAGAGAGGAGACATTGACATGGCAATCATATGTGAAGCCATAGACATAATACTTAGAGAGAAAATGTAGACAGGGAGAAGCAGCCTGGCAAAGAGAGCTATCATTTTGGAGTTGAGCAAAGATGGTAACGAAAGATCATAAGAAGGAATAGACAGTGAAGTGAGAATAAAATGAGGAATGAGATGTTACTGGAAATCACGTGTGAACGCCTTGAGGTTTTCTGAACCTAAGGTGCTGGGGAAAGTTTCTCTACTCCTACACACTGCTTCCACTGCCCGTGAGGCCTTACTCGGCCTCTCTGCCTGACAGACTCCTACTGTTCCTCCAAGATTTAGTGCAGTTCCTCTGGAAGCCCCCTCTGCTCCCTCATGGCTTGTTTCCCAGGTGGGTATTTCCAAAGCGCATGGTCCTTTCCTCAGTCTCAGCCCCAATACCCGGGTCCTGAGGCTGATATTATCTGTCTTAGAAACTCCAGTTCCACTGAGGTGAGCTCCCCAAGGGCAGCAACTTAGCCTTTTAATTCTGAATTTCCAGCAACTAGCACAGTGACCGCGAAAAAATAAGTATTCGACTTTGTTTGTGGAATAAAATGTATGAATCACTAGCTTCCTTTTTGAGATGCAATAGGCAGTGTCAAAACATTTATTTCTCCTAGAGGGCTCCACTTACAAGCTCAACATTAAGTTCCACCCGGCGTTCAAATTCCACATATCTCCAATTGATGTAATTCACTTCCCTAAAGACCTCCTTCTATTGCTATTTATGGTGCCAATATCCTCAAGTCCTTCGAACTTGAAAACGAGAAATCACTTTTGACTCTTCTGTGTATATAGCCAGTCAGCTACAATTCCTGTCCGTTTTCCCTAATATCTCTTGAATCTGAATCCTACTTTTCTTCTCTAGTTAACAACTTGCCCAAGGTCACCAAGCGACTCAGATGCAGAGCCAGGGTTAGAATCCATTCTGTCTGACTCACTAAGTAATATCACCTTTCTGGCTGATGCTCGAGTAACTGGGATCCTTTGATAACATGGGAAGCGATTCCAAAGAATGTAACTTGTAATTTTCTGGAATACTTTGGGAAGGAAAATACTCTGTAGACTTTTGTTTTGTCTTATGTCTGAGACATAAACCGGCTATTTTACGAGGCATTGACAGAGAAGTAGATGGATGACTAGTTTATTTTCCTCAGTAGGGCGCAATCGGATGACTGTCTAAGGATATAAAGTTAATAAATATAGGAAAGTATTTGTATCTAGAACATTTCTGGTAAAAATCATCAACTGTATTAACTAGGACATCTTACTTCCACTCCTTAAGTTTCGATGTCTTCTCCTAAGATTAATTTGTTCCCTAGGATCTCATCTTAGCTACAGGATAAACTTTATAATTCTGAATTTTCCTATACAATTTTGTCTTAACTCTGGCTGATATTCAGAGAATGTTTGGTGATAGAATGAATAAATTATTAAATGTTGCTTAGTAAGTAAATATGTAAATAGCATGCACAGTAATACCAATTAACTGACTGATATTTTTTCAACTTTCTTACCATTTGACTGTCAAATAAAGATGGAAAGTAAGTTACCCTATTCTAGTATGACATTTTCTCCCCACTAATAACTGTTCCGTCTTTGAAATCATGAATTCTCACATCCTTCTTTCTGATTTCTATTCTACCCAGATTTTGCACTGTACCGTTCTCAAACTCATTGGTTCTACCAGCTTATTTGATACCCTATTTCAGAAATTCATAGTTCAGTCTTCTACTTCCTGCCTGATTAAAATAACTGGATGTGAACTCTTCTTATAAACACTATGAAAACTGAACAAAAATATGTTAACCGACTGTCTTTAGACAGCGCACAACAGGAAGAACAGTCCTGTGAGTCACCTGTGATTGTCCCGTCTGATACTAGAATGTGGGGCAGGGAGGGGAAACTCAGGCAGAGCGTGGTGGATTCACTGAGATGAAGAGGGAAAGCAACGAGCTTGGAGAGACTGAGACAGCTGGGATCCGTAGAACAGAGTACGAGAAACGAGGAAGCTGCACGAACTGCTGTGGACTGAATGTGTCAAAGCCAGAACTCCCAACATGATAGGATTTGAAGATGGGGTCTTCAGAAGGTAATTAGGTATGGGAAAACCTATAGCAATATCATGTTTAATCATGAAACACTGAACACTTGTCTCCTAAAATCGGTATAAGACACAGATCTCCCCTCTGACCACGTTGACTCAGAATTTTACTGTAGATCCTAGCTAGCATGATTAGAGCAAGAGAGGGAGAAAAAAAGGCAAATATAAGGGAAAGAAAAAAGCACATTGTATTTCTTTTGCAAAAATATATAAGCATGTGATTTTTAAGATTTTAAAGAATCTACAGAAAAATCCTACTCAAACAAATAAGATATCGGGATACAAAGTCAACATATAAAAATAGTTTTATTTCTGTATATCGGCAAATAAAAATTGGAAAATTAAAAATACCACTTATAGTAGTATCAGAAACATGAAAAATCTTAGGGATAAGTTTAATGAAATAAGTGTAAGACCTGTACACGGAAAGCTACAAAACACTGGTGAAAGAAAGGAGACCTCAATAAGGGATAAGATGTAACATTTTGTTAAATTGGAAAATTCAGTTGTGTTCAGGTATCGATTTTCCTCAAGATTATCTATATATTCAATCTAATCCCAACTAAACTCCCGGCCATATTTTCTTTATTTGAAAACATCAAGAAGGTGATTCTAAAATTCCTGCCAATATGAAAAGGATCTAGAATATTAAAAAGATTTTTGAAAAAGAGAACAAAGTTGAGGTGCTTACAATATCTGACGTCAAGACCTACTGTACAACTACAGTAATCAGAACAGAGTGAGATTAAAGTAAGGAAGGACAAAAGGAGCATTAGGACCTGATAATTATCTCCAGCTCAGAACTCCCCTTTGAGTTGCACAGCATTTTTTAATAATTATTTTACATCTCTTCTTGAATGTCTAAAAGACATTGTAAACTCCCTCCATCTGAAAATCAAGCCATTATCTTTCCCCCTAAACCCGATCCCGTTACTCTTTCTTCCATCTCCTTCATTTACGATCCCCTGCTAATTGTGCAAAGCAGAAATTTGAGAGTCACTCTTAGCCTCTCCCACTCTTTGCTACTGCATGTTACTGATCCCTTGCTAGGAATTTTCAGTCTTAGCTCCTACATATACTTTGACTTCATCCACATTTCTCTGTTTCCTCCACCCTATTCTAATATCTGCTCCCTGGACTTCTGAAAAAATTTTCCAGACTAGTTACCCCACACCTACTCTTCACTCCCTCTGCGGTATATTTTTTAAATGAAATTTTTATCATGTTAAACCTTGCTTAAAGTATTTCGATGTTTTCGCGTAGATTATAGGATAGGAGAAAGATAAATTGGCATATGGCTTCCAAGATTCTACCTTGAATCTAGTCTAGTTCCTACTTGCTTCCTGACATCATCTCACACTACGCCGTCTCTTGCTTTTTCCGAGAGTAATGCTTTTTTTTTTAATGCAGGAGAATACTCATAATATAGTTACCAACTGAATGAACAAAGGCATTACATACTTTTACATATGCTACCACAGACAAAAAAATATCATTATCTTCCTATTTCCTATTGAAATTTGACAATAAGTTGACATTACATGTGAAATTCTAACTTTTTAGACAATTGGTATAGTCAAATTACTGACTCATGCATATACTCCAAAATGATTTTCTTTCATGATTTTCCTCCAAAATTCAATGCATCACTTTTGTGATTTCGATAGATATTAAGTGTTTATATTTAGCTACCTTCTTGTGAAATTGAGAACTGAAAGATTTACCTTAACAGCAAGTTCCAGCTTTTGCTTCTCTATCCATCACATGTAGTTCAAAGGGCTTGAAAATGTAGAGAGTTGCAGGATAACAGGCAAGCAGTGTGTTACTTCACACTCAATGTTTTAGAAGGGAGTTCCCAACTTCTCACTCATCACACACGTAACAGAAGACATAGAAGACATGCATGACACATTGCCACAGGATGTACCTGAGGTTATATGCAGTTCCTTGAGTGCTAACTAAAACTCCATCCAGTGCTCTCTCTTTTAAAAAGTAAATTGTTAAGCAAGTGAGTGAGAGTGACATTATTTGGGGGATAACTTTGAATGTGACTTATAACGTTCTAAAATTACATTATTCACAAGTTTCATACTTTACCTACTATCAATAACAAATTATTTGTGGTGCATCTCACCAGTAAACTGGGCACAGGAATGTATTATGACACTGAAATATACAAATGTCTGTTTTAGAATGTAACATTTCAAGTCTTGAACCACCACTGCCTTCTAGCCTGAATAAATATAACAATAACCAGGTTGAACACCAGAGGACAAATTATGTAACATTTATGTGTAAATATTAAAACATGCCCTTATATGAAAACATTTTTCTATTGAATGTGTCCATACACTCAAATATTCATACATATTCCCAGTCATGCTGCTTGTAAATTCCTTACCCACAAATATTGGAGAGTGGAGGGCATGGAATTCTTGCTAACCATACACATTTCTTAAACAGTTACAAGACTGGGGAAGGCAATAGCCTCTGGGCTTATGTGAAGACAGCTGTGCTGTGGTTAATTCTATTAGTGACTGTACATGGAGGAGTTATTAGGAGTTTATAGGTTCTAATGGGTTTAGCTGGTTTCCTCTCCCATCGATGTGCCATTTCTCTGAGTCATCCCCTAAAGTTCTGGGTCTGTGAGAAAAACAGAGCATTTCTTCATCTAACCCCTGCAGCAATCTCTTTTGTGGCATCATTTAGCTTTTTCTTGAAACGTGGAGCCCAGCATTTTCTAAAAGGGTTTTTCTTCTCACGTTATCATCTTTAATGTCAAGAAAGGCTCTCCTGAAAATATGTTAGGTCTGACTTTATGTTGCTTCCAGCCACAGATCCTAGTTCTGACTTCTGAACCACAATCAACCAACCTCTTTAGTAGTCTGCTTCTTCCTGTACTATTTCTTTGCTAATTCTTTTCTCTTCAACTTCCACTTTTTTCCTGCCTTTTTTTTTTTCCATGTGAAATGTTTCTGTAGTCTCTCAAACAATGCCCCTCTAAAAGCATCGTGCCCAAGATGGAAGATAGTGTTTTAGATGGATACCATTCACATCTTTTTTAATATTTGGTGGATTCCCGAGGAAGCGGCCTTTAAGCTGAGGCAGATGGTGAGGGGAAAGTCCACAGGTAGAGAAAGAGCTTGTGGAACAGCGCAGAATCGTGAGTGTTTGTGGCATCTCAGGAAAGTCAGCATGACTGGCAAGTAGAGTATGTAATGCTAAGGAGTTTGATAATTTTCCTTCAGGTTACCCAGAGCTTTCAAAGGTTTCTAAACAGCCATTGCACGATAAGGTTCGTGTTTTAGAAGATCTCCTTTGGTATTAGTGTTGCAAAGTATTTGCAAGGAATAAAATTAGTGCATGAAAATGAGTTAGGAGATTTGTCCACATGAAAAGGATGGGATAGAAGCAAAGAAGGATCCTAGGCACATTTTTTTTTTTAAATCCATAAGAAGGGTAAATAGTTAGAGGCTGTTCCTAAAATATAGGTCTTTTAGAACACATATGGAGTCTAGGTCCTACCAACCCTGGAGAAAACACATCCATTTTTCCCATAATGGTTCAGAAGCAGATTTGTTCCACTCACTAGGGCCATGCGCAGTCCAAGTTGCAAATTAGGCCAAATTTATCTTGAGATTTTCCTCTTCTGAACCTCTCTACCTTATTTTCACCAAGTCTCTCTCTGTCCTCTTCTGTAGGCCTCAGCTCTCCATATGCCCATATTTCCTTTTTCTTGCCTCATGAGGAAAAAAAGGAAAGAGACATGGTCAGCAGGAAAAGGACCAGTTCTACAGATAGACAATCCTGGACTCATAGCTTAGCTCTGCTAGTTTTATAATTCTAGACAAGTTTGCCTTTGTAACCTTCAATTTCTTCATCTGTAAAAATAGTCATAGGTTCACACACACACACACACACACACAATATGTGCATGGCAAACAGTACACAAATAAGCTAAATAAAATATTCATACCAAGGCATAGATTTAGAATTCGTAAAGGGTTTAGAAGAACGATGCTCAACCCAAAGGCTGATACGAAGGAGACAAATCATTATTTGAGGAGGACCTGCATGCAATTGCAACGTGTGTTGGTTGTGGAGGGGATGAGGTGGATGAGAAGGTTTGGAACCAGTGTGTCACAGAACTATTATCTGACTTTCTGCCAGATACCAGCGCCTGCTGACTTTTGAGTGACACTTTTATCTCGAAGTGCAGAACTGTCTGATGGAAAGATTGACTGTGTTATATTCCGCCTAGGAATATTTTAAAGGCTAAATAAGCTGGAGACTCTTTTTTGGTCTTGGTGCTAGCTCCGTAGCTTGATTTCTACCTCTGCTGTCACCTGGTCCTTCTGTTCTGTTGGGAGAGACTATGAGGGGAAGGCGGGGCTTTCTGAATCCTACACGGCGTTGTATTAGCAGGTTGTCGGTATCTCACCACCTTCTCTGTAAAGTGGTTCCTAGCACAGATTCAGCAGCCCGCTGCCGTTACAGGGTTGTCAATGCCCTCGGCAAAGCCTGGGTTTCTTTCACGCTCTCACTTAAAGGGCAGATTACAGAAGCCACCACAGGGAAGGTGCACACAGATGGAGAGTTCTGATGGTTAAAAGGCAACTACTCATGTCTGAGCAACTCTTCCATATCAGTGTGACCCTATGTGCTGGGGACTTCAGCTGCCTTCAGTGCTGGAAAGAGAGCATAGGAGATGTTTAGCGCATGGATAAATGAGTAGGTGATGGCTGGCCGGGTAAACCATGATTTCTCCATCCACCAGGGATTCTGCTCTGACACGTGTATATGAAGACTCCTCCTGAAGTGGATCTGGAAAGCATTTCTGGTATGAACTTCAAATGCTAAGGATTCCCTCTGTATCTACCAGGGATTGATTCTTCATGAACATGAAACCATTCTTGAGGAAACAAACTCTATATTTTATAAACACATGAATCAGAATTGGGTTTCATTTTATCTAAAAGATGCTGCATTCAAATCTCAAAATGTGTTTCCTAGTGGCTTATTGAGAAATATATATCCACTATTTCCAAGTCTCATAGTGATATTTATTGATTCATTCCGGTAGTGAATGATTTCTAAGTACTCGTTAGCATCCTGGATAGTATCAGTTACTGTGGAGGAAACCAAGAGAAATATGATAATGTGTTTACCTAGCTGTCTACCCCCTAGAATGTAAATGCCTTGTAACCAGTGGATTTTTTTCTAACTTCTTTCTAGATGATTAATTCATTTCCTACATCTGCCATGTAATAGGTACTGAGTAAGCAGTTTTTGAAGGGTGACTAAATGGGTAAATGGAAGAACTATAGTAACAAACAAAGGGGGAAATTTTTCTGTCCATCTGAACACCCAACATTTTTAAAGCCAACTATTAAATAAACAATTAAATAAATGCAGGAAAGTTTGGTTTGCCCCTTATTCAGTACTCAGAGGTCTCTGGAACTGCCAAGTCACCATAATACTCCCATAGGGATTTATGAACCATTAGAAAAATATACATAACACATATTTTGTGAAATAATTTTCATTAGTATAATAAAAGTGTTGATGATGTAAACTTCAACTAAACAGACTGTTCAATAGCTTGAAAATGAACCAACTAAACACCTACTATATAACAGACCCCTTCTATGGAGATGATATAATTAATAAGATCTTCAAAGAGCTAACATTTCGGCAAGTGAGACAAGACACAGGCATCTGCAAAGCTATCTGAAACTAAAAGATTTAAAGGACAATATCATACCACATTACTAGTTGTGTCAATTACTTTCTAAAAGCATGGTAATAAAAACAAATAATGATCCTTTTGGGCAGCCATGTACTGTCATGTACCTTGGCCTTAAATTTTAAAGCTGATCTGCTCATGGTTCATGGAGCTGGCGCCTCATAAGAAGGAGCATGGGCCCTTTGATCCTTCCATCACAAATCTGACACTTATTGCTTTGTTCCTGTTGGTTCTTGCTCATCATTCTATCCTCACATGTCCTACTTTTGGGCTCCAAAATACTCCTTAAACATATGGGAATCTACAGATACTCTAGTTTTGACTCGTGGCATTCCTTCTTAGCCATGGCTCCACCAAACTGGGTCCAGCCCTCAGGATTAGACCATACCGAAGCCTCGTGTCTGAGACACTCTATAGCTTCTTCACAAGTCCCACCTTTGTGACATATGCAGGGAAATTTAATTCTCTGATGCTGAAAATCCCATCTTTGTTTTTGATGGGTGTCTTATTTCTACTATAATTAGAATTTGTATTTTTTCTGAGAATAAAATGACTTTATTCCTACATGACAGAACATGAAACTGGATTTTTCAAATTCAAAAGAAGTTCCATTACCACACTTACTTGAAACAACCAACTATTTCACTGCCATCAGGGAGCAAAGCCAACAAATACAAGTGGTCAGTTTCTTTGTGAGTGGGAGGAAGGGATTTGGGTTAGACTATTTTTGAGGTTCTTTATAGTTTTAATTTCCAAAGATTCTTTAACCCCGATTCCTAGGAAAGATGGAACTACATTGATCTGAATATCAAAATAAATATGTTATTTTTAGCCACACAATATTGGATTTAGAAGGAACTTGGGAATCATGCATGACAATCATCTGACTTTACAGACATGAGAAAAGAGGGCCAAGGGGACCTCGGCATCACAAGCCAACTGAGTTCAGAGCTAAACTTGGCCTTAGGGTCTATTGAGTTTATTTCCCTGATCTTCCATTGTCCCAGGAACTATGGCCTGGAGGAGTACTCTGGAAGCGAGTGCTTATAATTTCCCACAAAATCTGGCACATTTACACGTACTAAACATGGGGTTTTGATTTAATACCCAGCTGTCGCAGAAGCCATTAAGATTGGCAGTCGATTCCTCCTCAGTTTATATTGGTCCGCAACCCAGTAAACAGCCTGGGCTTAATCCTGAGACCGAGGTGCTCATTTTTGTTCCCGCTTCCCAGTGATTACTTAGCCTTTGCTGGAGAAATATTCTTAAACCACCATGAAGGCACAGCGAATCGAACTTTCTGAATCCGTTCTTTTTTCCATATGTGTCCTCTACCTGAGGCACCATATTCCGTGTTTCTGACCTAGAAAATATTCTATTTCATATTTCAGTGTAAAACTTTTTAGAATTCAAGAATGCCATCTAAAAGTTTTAAAGCATTCTTAGGAAAAGGCACGACACTCTGGGCAAGACTGACGGCTCTGCTTGAGGAAGCGCTTGCCGCATGCTAAAGGGACTCCTCCAAACTTCCTTTACCTGTCTCCCCTGAGTTTCTGAATGATCACGGTTTGCCTCCGTGTCTTCTGAAAATGCATAGAGAAAAGGAAACAACATTTTAAGACACGTTCATTTTTCCTTGAATCATAATAGCTGCAGCCGCCTTTGCGTCCCCATTCCTTCCTCCTCAGCCACCATTTGTAGATTTAAAACCCTGGAAAAAGTACAATTCCACCAGCCACCCCGAGTACCCAGTGTCAGCAGTTCGTATAAAACTTGGAAAAATATAGTGGGGATTAAAGAAATCTGTAAAACTGTGAAGTCAGGCCATAGCATGTAAAATGCAATTCCTTTGACCGAGTACATAATTTATTAGGAAAGTACATTATTTATAGGAAATCTGCTTGACATCTTATCCTTGGCAACCGCTTACGTTTTTTAGAACAAAAATGGATAAAATGTCTCCCAATATAAGAATTCATTAATTTCTCGAGAAATATCTCTACGTCTATGCTTCGTACCCGCTCCTCTACTCCCAAGCACAATTCTCCTTTTCTACCTTTCTTCCTCAAAATAAGTCACTTTCCTATAGCCAGTCCCAGGGCCGGAACTAACAGGGTTTCATACCTACTCCTTCCTCCGTCTCCATTGTCTCCCCCTGCCCCTATGTACTGTCATGCCCACCATTAAATTCACTACCGTGAGTAACAAGCATTTGGCTTTCATACTGTTGCTATTCAGATTCAGTTCTCTTGTAGCTCCGTGAGCCACGTTTAACTTTGTAGTAAGGGGGAATTTGGTCTTTTTCCATGGTTATTTTCTCAGGAAAACACCAATTACCCACAATTTTGTACAGCTTTGCAAATAAAAGGAGCCCTTCAATTTCAGACCCTGTTTCTCAAAATAGAGTAGAGAGACATCAATGTCACAAACACTTTCTGTTGGCCAGAACCCCCCTCTCTTTCAGACATACTGTTTTTATATATCCGAGCTTCCTGATACCCCCAGGTTACAGAACCTTAAAAAATGCCTTTGGCTGCATATTGAGTGGGGCTAGGTGAGCATCAGGACGGGGATGTAGTAACTTTTGATCTTCCAAGATTATCGTCCTTTGCAATTTCCAAAGCTCCATTTAGTCCTTGGAATGAGAATGCCCTGATTTATTTTCTTAAAGTGGAGCTCTGAGATATTATATCATATTGTCATCTCTAGGGTTTCTTTCTGTTCTGAAGAAAGGATTGGAAAAGCTTCACTCATTCATTTCAGAGACAAAACTACCATTTGGGGATGAGGCAGGAGAGTGGGTGGGATACAGCATGATATGTGGGCATTGATCAATGAAGAGCAAGGTGAAGAGGAAATAGAGAGAGGGCCCTGTCCTGAGCCCAAAACATGAAGTACCAAGCCAGCTGGCTCTATGATGCTGCCCTTGATTTTCCAACTCTATTCGTTCCCACAGTTCCATTGGTAGCTAAGAGGCTGTCTCGGCCCCAAATAAGCTTATCCTATGGTCATTGAGAGGAGTGTATGTATGGAGTATGAGTGCTAGGGTATAAGTGTTAGTTAACAACATTCACAGTCTCAGAGGCACTGCTCTATTGTAGATGGTCCTTCAGAGAGACCATCATAAATTCAATACCGCTGATTCCAGGAATGGTTTTATTGGTCTGTACCTGTAGGTATTCATACACTGCTAAGTGTTTTTCAAGTTTTTAAATTTGATGCGAATAATTTCACATTTTATGCATTCTACTTCAAGATATTTATGTTTTTGAGAATAATTCCTGTCAATATATGAGATTCATTTATTTAAAATGCTTTGTAGTACTCTAGAATAGAAACACGGCACAATTTTTTGGTCTATTGTCATGTCAATAGACATTTGTTGTTGTTTCTTCCTCCTCCTCCTCCTCCTCCTTCTCCTCCTCCTCCTCCTCCTCTTCCTCCTCCTCCTCCTCCTCCTCCTCCTCCTCTTCTTCTTCTTTTTCATTATTGTTGTTGTTATTATTATTATTATTATTATTATTATTATTATAATCAATGCTCAGTAAGTAGGCTTTTATGCACTAGTGTATAAAATTTTATCAAATTTATCTAGAGTTGTTATCGAGATGTAGAATTGCCAGCTTGGATCAGGGAACATGTCTGTCTCTAGCATATTGCCAAAATTCACCTGCCCTGAGAGTTCCAAACACCTGGATAGGACTTCAGCAAGAAGAAAGTGGATTGGATGAAGTAGGTTAGTTTCATGGGTGAACACAGAGGAGTATGCAATGCTACTTTCTTTCCATGAACCTGCCATGATAACAGTGAATTCCTTGCTCTCGAAAATTTTGCTAGATTGTAATCTGAGGCTGAGATTTCTGTTTCTATTGCGTTTTTCTGTTTCAATTATTTTTCCTTCTCACTCCCTTGTGAAAATAAAATGGGTTCTCTCTAACAAGATTCTATGGAAATAAAGCTTCTCAGTTAGGTCACTGGCAGTAGATGGTGTTGACACATTTGAGAGTTGAAAAAGCAAAGGTTTACGATAGAGCAGTGCCTCTCAGACTGCAATGTGCCTAGGAACCACCGGGGTGTCTCATGAATTAACAGATTCCTGTATAGTTCCCAGGGCTGGGCAGTCCCCAGTTCTAACCAGCTCCTACGTGATACCAATGCTGCTGCTGGTCTGAAGACCACACTTTGAGTACGGGGCAGGCTAGCCTAGAGGGAGCAAGCATTTGCCAATATTTAAACCTTTCTGGGACTTAATGCAAATTATCTTTTTAAATCTCTTACCTTTTATTTTTCTTTAAGTATCAAAAGATTATGCAATAAGCAGAATTTAGGACCAACTTCTTTAAATACATCCTTATTATATTCTTAATAGAAAGATGAGCGATTTGGTCTGTTGAAATATATCCAAGGTATATCTGTCAATCTTGTTTTTGGTGAAATAACCGAGTGTTTACTTAAGTCAAGCACAGTAATACATCAGTGCTGCAATAACTCTTTCTTCCGTGGACTTATTGAGATAAATTGATATGTAATGTTTTGTAAGGTTAAGGTGTACAATGTGATGATTCGATAACATATTACAATAAAGTAAGTTAGCACATCCATTGCCTCATACAATTATCATGTGTGTGTTTGTGTTTTTATACGTATATATTTAAGCTCTTCTTTCTTGGCAACTTTCAACTACATAATGATACAGTATTGTTAACTATAGTCGCCATGCTGTGCATTAGGTCCCCAGAACTTATAACTGAAAGTTTGTTCCCTTGGACCAATATCTCTTCTTCCTGCCCACCCACTTTCCCCTCACACCACCCCACATCTTAGCTTCTAGCAACTACCATTCAACAATTTGTTTTTATGAGTTTGGCATTTTTAGATTGCACAGGATAAGGGAAATCATACAGTGTTTGCATTTCTCTGCCTGACTTTTTTTTTTTACTTGGCCTAATACCCTCAAGAGTCATCCATATCGTTTAAAATGGCAGAATTTCCTTAATTTTTATGGCTGAATAATAGTCGTGCGTGTGTGTGTGCATGCGTGCGTGCGCGCGCATGCATTCACCACATTTTCCATTCATTCAAAACATTTAAGTTGTTTCCACATTTTGGCTATTATGAATAATGCTGTAATAAACATGGGTGCAGATATCTCTTCAAGATACTGATTTCACTTTCTTTGGCTATATACCCAGAAGTGGTATATAGATCATTGTCATATTTTCAATTCTTCTGAGTAACCTCCATACTGTTTTCTAAAGTGGCCGATCAATGTACATTCCCACCAACAGTGCATGAGGATTCTTTTTTCTCCACACTCTTGCCAAAATTTGTTATCTGTTGTCTGTTGTATAACAGTACTAATAATGTCATTTCTTGTTCATTCTAACCAGTGCGAGGTGATCTCTCTTATTATGTTTTAAATCTGTATTTCCTCAATGATTATTGATTTTGAACACCTTTTAATGTACCTGTTGGCCATGTCTGCGCCTTCTTTGGAAAAATAGATGTCTATTCAGATCATCTGTTCATTTTTTAAACAGACTTTTTTCTGTTGAATTGTATGAATTTATTTACATCCTGCATATTAACCCCTTATTAAGTATACAGTTTGAAAATATTTTTTGTTACTCCGTAAGATATCTTTTTATTTTATCGATGCTTTTGTTGTGCAGAAGCTTTTTAGTTTGGTATAGTCGCACTTCTTAAGTTTTGCTTTTGTACTTGGGCTTTTGGTGGCATATCTGAAAAATTGTTGCCCAGACCAACATCAAGGAGTTTCTCCCTTGTGTTTTGTTCTAGGAGTTTTATGGTTTCAGGTCTTACATTTAGTCTTTAAAACATTTCAAGTTAATTTTTATGGGCGGATTAAAATAGAGATCTAATTTCATTCTTTTGCATGTGAATGTACATTTTTTCCAACACTACTTGTTGAAGATACTGTCCTTTTGTCTTGAGGAGTCTTGGTTCCCTTGTTAAATATTAGCTGACCATATATGTGTAGGTTTACTTGTGGACTCTCAATTCTGTGTCTTTGGTCTATGTGCCTGTTTTCATACCAGAATCATACTGTTTTGATTACTATATCTTTGTATTCTAGTTTGAAATAAAAAAATATGATGCCTCTAGCTTTGTTCTTCTTCCTCAGGATTGCTTTGGCTATTTGAAGTTCTATATAAATTTTAGGACTGCTTTTTTGTTTTTGTAAAAAATGCTGTTAGAATTTTGATAGGGATGACACTGAACCTACAAATGGCTTTGGGCATTTTAACAATATTATTTCTTCTGATCCATGAACACAGGATATCTTTCTGTTTAGTTTTGTCATCTTCAATTTCTTTCATTAATGTCTTATAGTTTTCAGTGTAAAGATCTTTCCCTTCCTGGGTTAAATTTATTCCTAAGCATTTTATTGTTTTCAGTGCTATTGCTAATGAGATTACTATCATGATTTCCTTTTTGAATAGATGATTGTCATATTAAAGAACTAATTTTTGTATGCTGATTTTATATCCTGCAGCTTTACTGAATTTGTTTATTAGCTCTAACAGTTTCGTGTACAGTGGGAAGGGTTAGGTTTTATACAAAAAGGGCCATGTCATCTGCAAACAGAAACTTTTACTTCTTCCTTTCAAATTTGTATGCCTTTTTATTTATTTTTTTCTTGCCAAAATGCTCTTCATAGGATAGACTACTAGTACTGTGTTGAATATGAATGGTGACAGTGGACTCCGTAGTTTTGTTCCTGATTTAGAGGAAAAGCTTTCAGACTTTCCTAATGAGTTGTAATGCCTCTCCTATCATTTCTAATTTTGAGTCGTCTCTCTTTTCTTCTTATCTAGGTAAAAGTTTGTCAATTTTTTTTTATCTTAAAAAAACTGCTCTTCATTTTGTCGATCTTTTCTATCGTTTTTCTCTTTTCTATTTCATTTATTTCTACTCTTATCTTTGTTATTTTCTTCATTCTGCTAATTTTGTATTTAGTTTGTTATTCTTTACCTAGTTCCTAAAATATGTAAGTTAGATTCTTTATTTTTTATTAACGTAGCTTTTTATCACTGTAAAATTCCCTCAAAACTTTTTTTCTTCATCACATAACTTTTACTATACTGTTTACTTTTTTTGTTGATCTCAAAATATATTTTTTTAGATTTTCCTTTTGATTGCTTCTTAAACCCACTGATTTTTCAGAATTGTGTTGTTTATCTCCACATATTTGTGAATTTTTTTAGTTTCTCTCTTGTTTATGATTTCTACATTCATACCATTGTGTCAGAAAAGATACTTGATATGATTTCAAACTTATTAAATTTTCTAAGACTTGTTTTATGAATTAGCATGTAATTTATCATGAAGAAATTTTTCTTTTTTTTGCATTTGAGAAGAATGTGTATTTTATTTTATTGCTGTTGGATAGGATGTTCTATTAAATCCATTTGATCTAAAATATGATTCAAGTCCAGTGTTTCCTTAATGAATTTTTTATCTGAATGATCAATCTTTTATTGAAAGTAGAGTATTGAATTCTCCTATTATTATATTATTTTTCTGCCTTCATTTCTGTTAACATTCGCTTAATATATTTAGGCACTCTGATGCTGGGTAAGTATATGTTTATAATTCTTATGTAATCTCAATAAATTGACACACCTTATCATTTTATAATGATCTTCTTTGTCTCTTATTACAGTTTTTGACTTAAAGTCTATTTTCTCTGATATAAGTATAGCTACTCTTACTCTTTTTTGGTTTCCATTTGTGTGGAATATCCTTTTCCATCCCTTCTATTGAGCCTATGTATGTCTTTGAAGCTCAGATGAGTCTAGCCAAGCATATAGTTGGGATTTTCATTCAATCACTTTATGCTTTTTGTTTGGAGAATTTAGTCCATTTACATTTAAAATAATAGTGACAGGTAAGGACTTAACGAATGAGATCTTGTTGTTTTCTGGCTACTTTGCAGTTCCCTTGTTCCTTCCTCTCCTGTTGTCTTCCTTTGTGAATTGATGATTTTCCATAGTGGTATACTTTGATTCCCTTCTATTTATCTTCTTTGTATCTACTATAGGTTTTTGCTTTGTGATTATGATGGAGCTTGCACGAAACATTTAATTAAGAGCTGGGGAAGCAAGCCAGGAGCTTGCTCATGTACTCCACTTACCCTCATTCGAGAAATCACAGGCTGAGAAAGTTTCTTTTGGTACTGAGCTATGCCAGCGTGGGGAAGGTGTAATGGGGTTAAACTGAAATTATTCCTCTCCTCTCACTCTCTTCAATGGATCCAACCTTGGATTTTTTTTTTTTCTCTCAAATAGTATGCTGAAATGTCTTAGTGGGACTCCTGGACTCCCAAAAAGGCTTTGGGTAATTGACAAAAATCATTGTTCTTTGAGGGAAAGATGGTAGAAAATGTTTATTTCACCACGTTGATGATGTCACATCTGCATTAATGTATGAGGCTCTGCACCACATTACAAGAGAAGTCTGTGATTTTTAGGTGCCAGGTACTACTTCAAAACGAAATTATGAAACAATGAATAAAAATTAAAAACGTAAGAGAAGTACAAGAAAATATAAAGGAAGATTTATCTATTCTTATAAGGAGAAAAACCTTTCTAAGTATAAAAGGAAAGGCAAAAAAAAGGAAATATCAAAATATCAAAAATTTAAATATTGAGGTAAAAAGTACTATAAACAAAATTAAAAGAAAAATCCAATGTTGGAAAACTGTAAAATGTGGCATATAATTTTTAAGAATTTCATAAATGAAATGAAATCATAAAGAAAATATGAAAACTACAATAAAATGTACATTAATATAAATAGACAATTTGCAATAGAATTAATACAAATAGTAAATGTGAAAACCTTAATCTCATTATACTAAAAAAAAAAATTCAAATTAAACCAAAAACAAAATGCAATTTTCATTCATTATACTGGCTGTTCTCAGTTACCCTTCTCTTCTTTTTTTTATTTTAATTTTTACTTCTTTTCTCCTCTCCCCCTTTTGAAGCATTTCTGCCTATGCTATTTATTTCATTCCCACCATCAACTTTCCCCATCAAAATTTATCCTCCGGGAAGAATCAAATCATAAAATAAGGAAATATGATTCCTTTTCATACTTTGTATTTCCTCTCATTCTGTTTTACTTTAGAAAAATAAAAGGTGCTTTTGTTGTAACCCCAGGTGGGAGGTGAAATTTGGACGAGTCGTGTGCTTCCCAAAAGGCCCAAACGCATTGTTCTGGTTGCACACCACCGTGTCAGGGGCAGTTGGGCAGTCGGGAGGGGCTCCGATACTTGGATCCGAGTTTCAAAAGACGAGTAAGAGAGTGAGCAGTCTAGGGGAGATAGGAGGTGGCAATGGATTTGGAGGAGAAGAAAGACACGAGGAGGGAAGGAAAAGACGGAGAGGAGGCAATTGCTCCCCACCATCTCTGCAGAAATATAGAAACCTGGAGACAATGGTCAATTTTCCAGGAACTACTGTTTGGATTCCCAGTCTTCATGGTGCCGAATGCCAGGGCATATGTGTCAAGAATGAGAACACTGAAGAAGACATCAGTCCTCTCTCAGAAGGGCACATGGTTCCTGAGCACCTCAGCTATTGAACAGGGCGTACTGAATAAATAAATACAAATCACGTGGGTCCTAATGGTCACAGCCACCTGACTATACTTTTTCTTTTAAATGAAGTAGCAGAAATCCCAGCACTAAGACCAGGATTAAGTAAAACGCTTCAGGATTGGGAAGTCGTAGTAGATGCTGTTTTTATATGGTAAAAATATTTATTATTTTCCTAAATAAATATTATTCACCATTGAGTATAGTGGCTGACCACACTATGTAACAGCATCCTAATTGCAGAATAAAAACATATGTTCCTGACTTACATTGGTCATAAGAATAGTTTGGCACAAATCTTTCTAATACATCTGCCTTTCCATTTACAGAAATTGCCTTGACCTCAGTAGTGTAAATGTAATCCCTTCCTGACCAATCCTCCAGTAGAGAAGTACTTCTAAGTCGTCACATAATAACTACTTCTTTTAAAGAATTCTGGGAAATCCTCTCAACATGCTCTCCATGTAGCAGAGACCAGACGCGCACTCCTAGGGACAGGAAACTTGTGAATGTGTGTCTTTTATTCTGGGTGGGGTTGCCAAGTTTGCACTGGACAAAGATTAAGGCTTTTCTAGGAGTGGGGGTAGGGTCATCTCTGACTTCCTGGCATTTCTGATTGTGCTGGGTCAAGTGCATCAAAGATTAGTTATCAGAAAGGCAGCAAGAGAGTTCACCTTTCTTTTTCAGAACCTGGTCCTTTGCACTGGACGGATAGAAAGAGATGGGGAGCCTGTTGCTTTAGGTGTATCAGTAGGAGAGAGTCATCCTCTGAGCCTGACCTTGGCACATGCTGATTCTTCTCTACCTGGGAAGCCCACTCTGCTTACCTAAGCCCCGCGCACTCTCCCTCCTCCTGCTGATAGGAGAGCATTCTTCTCTAAATGCCTTTGGTTTACTCTTCATAAGAAGCCCTCACTTTGCTCCGTGTGCTTCGTGCTCAATGTGTAACACGGTCCCATTTCCCTGTCCCATTCCAATGGGTCTCGGTCCCATTGGGGCAACAAGGTGCCTTGGAAGAGAATGAGCTTTGCCCTTAGACAAACCAGCAGTTCAGTCTCATGGTAGTTTAGATGTGGAACTTCGGGAAAAATTCTCTCTGAGTCCTAGTTTCTTTAATAAAGATGGAGAATAAAAGCATATTCTTTGCAGTGAAAATAATGTAAACCATCTAGTGTAGTGTTTGGTACATGGTTGGCATGACATTTATGTCATTTATATTATTTTAAGATTTTTGAGTAGGTGAACATTGCTTTTAATCCATATTTTACCCCACAGCAACTAGAATAGGGCTAAAACATGAAAACGTGAGATTTGTGAAAACTGAAGTAGTATAACTTTGCTGCTAATTGTATGATTTGAGGAAATTTCTTAAACTCTCTCGATCCAAAATATATTATCTAAAATTTATCAGAATAATAGTAACTATTCCACAATGTCATGTGATGATTCAATGTAATGATGTATTAAGGTAATTAACAAAGAGCCCACCCAATAAATGTTGAATAAACGAGTGTTAGGGACTGCTCCTCAGAAAATGCAGCATAAAATCAAGCCAGGAGTAATTGTCTCTCCAACTAGATTGGCCTCTCCCTTTCCCCAGAGCTGTCTCCTGGCTAAGAAATGGGGGTTGCGGGGGATTTAGGGAGTCTCTGGGCCATGGCCTTCGTGTATAGAAGTGGAAGCTGAAGCCTGGGGAGTTCTGAGAAGTGGCCCAGGCCACACAGGGAGCTAATGGCCAAGCCTATCAGAGAGCTGGCTGTTTCCACAGTTCTCCAGGGTCTGACCTCTCTGCCACCTCTCATTTCTGTGCCTTTTGACCTACAGGAGTGCACAGCAAGGCCTTCGACAAATAAACAGTGGCCTAGAGATTAAACTGCACCTGAAGCTGGTTATGCAGGTTCACTTAGCATTTGAACCAAGGGCGGAAACTGGGCTGTACCCAGACTGCAAAGGGATTAACCCATTCTGGGACTCGGCCTGTGAATTACTGCCCACTTAGTAAACACATGAAGGGAGGGAAGGACTAAGTCTCATTACAGGAAACACAAACCTATACAAAAAATTTAAACAGACAAATAAAAAATCAACAACAAATAAAACAATTGGGAAAAAACTAAGTGTAGTTAGATGTGCAAAAAAAAAAACGCCACACAACCTTTCTCCTGGCTTTCTCATCCATCACAGACAAGAAAAGAATATAATGGAATACAATGAAAGGAGTCATTTTCTGTGAGAAATCATGGGCGCCATTTTAGAGTTCTGCCCACTGCCATCCTGTTTCAAGCATCCATCTTTCTAATTACTCTGCTTCAGCCAACTCGGGCTGCTTTGTGTGCCTGTGAGTGAACTAGCTTTCCTCCTACCTCAGTGCCTTTGCATTTGCCATTCCTGCTGTACCCATAAAGGTTTTGCTCAGAAGTTACATCCACAACGAGGCCTCCTCTCCGCCTTCTCATGGAAATGTTCTCTTTAGTTTCCCAACGCTTATTGCCACTTCAGTGTGATTCATTTACTTCTTGGTTTCTGTATTTGTTGTCTTTCACTGGGCCCCTGCTCCCGACATAAACTCCCTGACGGAAAGGACGCGTCCTGTCCTGTTTGTCGCTGTATCCCCAAGGCCTGGATTCGTACTGGCACATAATAAGCCCTAAGCACATGCATGACTGCGTGTTTTGTGGAAAGTGAGAGGCTAGAAGGCTGGGAGAAGCGAGTCGTGAGGAAGGAGGATGAGGCATTTGGAGCTGAAGGCCTCGAATGACTTATTAAGAGCTTGAACACAGGTGAAGAGAAGGGAACTCTAGGAGAGACAATGAAGCTGCGAGGGAATGTAAGTTCACAGGAGAGTTCCCAGTTCAGGCCTGCCCCCTCCCTCGTGTTTAGGGGACACTGAGCTTTGAGCATGCCACTTGGTAGTGGCGTCCCTGCCCCACTTCCTGCCACCATGCCCTCCACTCTCATTCCCTTTGGACTGTAGAACAAACCTACCTTCCCACTTTCCCTTGTCCAAAGGGAGGGCAGACGAAAGATAATCTTAGATATGTATGATGCTGGTTCAAAGGAGAAAAAGCATGACTAGCGATACCAGCCGTTCAATGTTCATTTCCAGGCACCTTTAAGGGGCGGACAGAGCAAGTTTGCGGCCGTCAGAATTATCTTCCTTTCCATCGAGTCCAGGATGCGCCTCCTTCCACACCTTGTGCTGGACGCAGCGGATGCGGATGGAAGTTTCCAGATCTGCAGTTCATTAAGCCCTTGCATTGGTATGATTTTATTTTCAAAATCCCCCAATGGTTTATTGTAAAGGAAAAGAATTCCCCTATGTGACACATGTTGAGTACATGTGTGTAATAAACTTGGGGATTTTAGCATCCCTCGACAATTACATTTCTTGCTATATCAGCCATTTTAACACATTTTCTCCTTAGTTATAGTTGGATTAATTATATTTATGCCCAGACATTAGCATATGATATTATATTCCAAATAAGACTTGTTTATAACATTTACTGTTTTTCATTTTCTATTAATTTTTCTAATAATTTTATTGAACTTTTGTTGATGGAGGAGATATATTAAGATACTTTTAGCACTCTGAACCCAAAATCCTGGCTTAGGCAATTATCACACTCTAGCAGATGGCATGGCTTGGTATGTGTATGCATTATAATTGGAATATATTATATTTATAAATCAATGATGCCTTTTATTTAAGTTCAATGGATAAATAACCTCAGGTTTAAATATTTTTTTTGATTGAATTACTCCTGTGAGACAGCAGACATGTCTTCTCATGGCAAAATTTGAGCTGACTGAGCCCAGATCAAAATAAATGAAAGAAGTGGTACCTGTTTAGGAGTTTTAATGGCCAACTGGGGATCTCATCTCTAGTTACTTTGTAATGAAATAAGATTTTTGCTGATATGAAATGACAGGAATTGCAGTTTGGTCTAGTTTACCACATTTTGCCAAGAGAATCTATATCCCCTGGGCTTGAGACTAAAGTGCATAAATAATTTTTGCCCAAGCCTGTGGGAGTATACACGACTTGTCATAAAACAAGCTACTGGCACTCTTACGCTTTGAGGATATTTGTTTCGCTAGGAAGATTGAGGAAGAAGCTGTTAGTAAAACTATGTTGATCTTCTTTCAGAGGAGAGAAAATTGAGCCTTAGGGTGAAAAGGAGAAGGTTCAGAAGGAATCGCTGATGTGTCTGTGATAATTATGTTTACATGGGTAAGAGGTGTCAAAGTGACATTACTCATGAGGCTGATTTGAACAGAATGTTGCAAATCACTTTCAAGATTTTCTTTGGACTTCCCCATATTTTTGGAGGTTGGAGTCAGGATTACTGGCTTTGGTAATTAATCCTTCCCAGGCTGCATTCTTTGCTACTGAGCGTAGCAGTGATTCAGGGGCTCAACCTGCTAAATCAAGATAATGCTTGACCTCTGGAAGCAGAAGCCTTTCCCTCGCTCAGCCAGAGAAACTAAACCCAGGAGTACAATTGGTAAAATCAGCAGAGTCCATATTTGAAGAGCTGTAGAGGGAGCTTAGACTATCTACTTCAGGGATTTTGAGGGGATTTTAAGAATATAGTATAAAAAGTTATAAACTTCTAGGACAAAGTTAGTTAGTTGGGTTTTGTATGAATTCAGAAACAGGGCCCTTAAAGAGCTATACTATTTTCAAGGGAACCATTGGTTTCAACATAAACTTATCACAGTGGATCTTTCATGTCTGCTATGTTTGCATGTTTATTTGCCTCGTGTTAGTTTCACAAGAGCCCTATATTAATACCATAACTATGCATAAAGGAACTCATTAGGATGGTTTGAAAAGAGCTGAGGTGTTTAAGATAATTATCTTGTCCAACAGTCTATCATTATCTTTGTGTTATTACGCAATTAGATACAGCACCTTTAGACAACACCTACAGCTCTAGTGAGATTGTGTCAAGAAAGGGAAATAGGATCACTTTCCCACTGTGAAACCGATTTAGATTTATAGGAAGTTAGGACTAGAGTGGCTCCCTTTTGAAAGAGCTAAGACGTCAAGAGCCATGCTCACTAGCACGGGTACCAGCGCTTAGCATAGAATAGGCACTTTAAAAAAACATCAAAGTGAGCGATATTAAATGATGATTTTCTGTTGTTTCAAAAATAATGTCGTTAGTCACCAAACTTGAGATTTTTGAGACTAGAGCAATGAAACATTTTGAGTAAGGTTTTCATCGTATTTTTTCAATTCGACACACAAATATTAAAGTCTTACGATTTCTTTGAGTTTAAAGATTAGCTGAGCTGGGATGGTGCAAGAACGGGAGAAACATCTTCTGTTCTGAAAAACGAATGACACATTAGATATTCCCTCTCTTCACTGCCGCCCCGCATCTGGCCTCACAAGGCAAATCTGAACTTGCTTTAATCATGTCCCTTATCATACTCTGTCCTGTACTTGTCGGGTTACTGTGTCTATCCCAGTAGATTGCATACTCTTGGACAGTGAAGTTTAAGTGTATCACCTGGCTTGATATTCCTAGGGTCCACTTGGTACCTTTAATATACTAGGAGCTCAAAAACAGGAGTCTGAATGAATAATTAAATGGCAGAATTCCGAAAGCTTTTCGGAAGCTGCTAAACATTTTCAGTTCTTGTGTGTATGTGATATGCATGTGTGTGTCACTCAGAGCATCACTACGTGCATCTAAATGTGTTTTTCCTTACTATGTTTCATCTAAATTTAATTTTACATCCACACCCACACACAGCCTCATACCTATCAGACACAAACCCAAGCTGCACATAACAACATATATTCTCTAATTTTTAGACTTTAAAAGCAAAAAGTACAATCTGTAGACTTATTTCATTCCCAAAAGCCAAGTCTTTTTGATGTTTGACATCTGAACCCTCTGTCAGGAAGCCGTAGCCTGCAAGTCGTCTTCAGATACTTTGTTTTCTAGGACTCAGCTTGACCAGCAGCTGTAAACATGGAAAGGTATTGGCCTTTTCCCTCACATTCTTTGCTCAGTTCAACCTCCTTTGCATGACAGTCCCATCCTAGAACGACTTAGAATCCAGACCTTTATTTACAGCCTAAAGCTTGTGGAAACTCAGAGAAGGTGGGTGAAAGTCATAAATCAAACCCAAAACGTAAGTGTCCTTCAGATCAACTGTTCCGTCTTGGCTCATTTTGATGTCAAAAGCCCTAGATTCGGAGGGGGGAAAAATGTGAGATGAGGGTACTTCTTTCTGTGCTATAGCACAACGTGAACTTTAGAGGGAGGATTTGCAAGTTGTTTAAGGTCTAAACTATTCGCTCCCTGCTTTTCTGGTACACGTGTTCGAGGCCGAGAATCTTATCAGTAGATAAAGGCAGAGAGGCTGCCATCCCACATTCCACAAACTCACTTCCAGATGGTTGGGAGACTAAGGGGTGAAAAACTCAAGCTCTTCAATCAAGCCAAACAGCCCACACCTTTATTGCCCCGTTTGTTTAGCGGCCTGTCACGGGCCTCCTCACATCTCAGAATCAGCCGTGGGGCAACTGTTTAATTAACTCCTCAAGGCTGCATTTTGGTGGGGGCAATTTATTTATTATGAAAAACAAATTGAAAGCTCCAAGGGTTTTTTGTGTGTGTGTGCTGCTCTTTCTTTTTGTAGTGGTTACTGTTATCTGGAGTCATTCCGGCTCCGCCTGAATAGCCACGATGCGTTTTTTGTTTTGTTTTGTTTTGTTTTTATGTTTTTTTTTTTTTTTTTTTTTTTTTTTTTTTTTTTTAAGGAGCCACTTTTGTGTTGTTCCTTTTTCTTTCTGTCTTTTTTATTTTTTCTAAGTGAGTCTGGCTATCTGACTTGAATGTGGAAGATTTCTTTCCTTGGCGCCAGGAAACTATGGCATTTTTCCAGACGTGTGTGTGTGTGTGTGTGTGTGTGTGTGTGTGTATGTGTCTGTGTATTAGTTGTAGAAATACTGCAGTTGCAATATTAACTTCTTATGACAGTGACAGGATGACATGTTGCTCAGTCTCAGGTTAAAATTTGCTTGTGAATAATTTTTGGCCACCTTAATTCTAATAGAAATCTGAGAACAGACTACAAGACACCTCTGTTCCAGGCCCTAAGGAACATACAGAAGGACACAAGAAGACATCTGACCTTGAGAAACTTACAGTCCCATTTTCTGGAAGAATATATATTTATCTTTGTATTATTCTTAAAATATTTTATTTGGGAATAATTTTTTATTTCAACAAAATTTGCAAAGGTGCTACAGAATGTTCCCATATACCTTCCACCTCCTTCCTTCTAATGCTAACACCTTATAACCGTGATATCAAAACAAATAAATTGACATTGAACAATACTATTAACTAAACTACACACTTATAGACTTTACCTAGTTTTTCTACTTGTGCCCCTTTCCTGTTCCAGGACCCAATCAGGATCCCACATATTGCATTTAAGTATCATGTTTCCTTTTCCTCCTCCATTCTGTGACAGTTTCTTGGTCCCTTCTTGTCTTTCATGACCTTGACACATTTGAAGAGTAGTGGTTGGGTGTTGTGTAGAGTGTCCCCCTGTGTTCATCATTTTAGTGCCTATAGAGAGTCAGCCTCTTTCAGAAAGCTGTCTGGAGGCGATGTGCAAAGATTTGAAATCATATGGACTTTGAGTAAGAGCCAAAGGGTCTCCTCATTTTTAAAATGTAGAAAATAAGGTCAAGAAAGAGAGGGAGAGCAAAAAAAAAAAGACTCGCCCTAAGCGAGACAGCTAGCTGAGTTAGGATTAGGACCAACCCAAACCTCCTGACTTCTGAGCAATGTTAGAATTATCTTCCTTTTCTATTTGGAAACCTGGGGGAACTTAATTTCTGGGGCAGTGTGGCTTCCAGGGTGCTCCTTCGATGCCCAGAGACTGGGCTCCACATGCTTCCCTGAGTCCCCAGCACCGAGGCTGCCCAGTAAGCACTATCAAATTGAATTAACTTATTTTCCAGAGGATAAAAATGCCAGGAGTGGATAAAGATGTATCTCTGAGATAAGAGCTAAAAAGTGCACAGAGGTAAGAACTGAGGAACCATGAGTGAGATCACGAAAATACAAAATAAAACAAACAAACCACCAAAGCCAAATCCCCTGTAGCGATGACCCGAAATGCTCACAGCAGAGCCATAGCTGTCGGGTGGAGCCTAGAGTTGCTCCATGAATAGTGGGCAGGGTGTCGCCTCCTGGGACAAATACTTTTACTCACTCACGGTCCTGCAGGAAAGGACCTATCTGTCCCTTGATCGAATGCACTTCCTGCCCATCTTGCTTCCCGAGACCTGAGGGCACAGGATGTGGCAGTCAGGAGTGCTGTCTCACTGTGTCCGTGTTCAGTCTCCTCGCCGTTGCTAAGGGCCAGACAGGACCTAGCAAAGCCCCCTAATCCCCGCACCTCAGGGTTTTAATGGGCAGAGTTAACAATTGCATCTCATAGTGCAATCCTTAGCCATCTAGAGTCATGTAACTCTGAATCACAGAATGTTCTAGAAAGCAAGTTCATCATTGATGACTAGAAATTTATACTTGGTTGCCAACATTTTCTGTAGTTTCTCTTGGATATAGAAGGGCTCTCCCTTGGCATCCTCCGTTGGCATTATTCCAACACGAACCAGGTGCAGAGTGGATTTGCCTGATGGATGGAACGAATCAGAGCAAACAGGGAAATGGCCTGGGACTTAAGGGTCCTTCCTGGTCGAGTGTCCCATCAAGGGATTACGTGACTTGGGGAAAATGGCTGCGCATCTCTGTTTCAGGGTTTCTTCCTGCTGCGTTCTCGCAGAGTTCAACTTGGCTGGTGGTTTATAAACTGGATAATAAAAAGGAACTTCAGAGGTTTCCCTGGCAGGGATGTGGTTATTGAAGCGGGTCAGTGAAATATTTTGTGGCAAAACATTAAAAAAACAAAAAGGTTGGAATAATGATCCAAGCGATCTATTGTGTAGTATCAAAAAGTGAGAATTCTGCCTCGAGTCAAACAAATCTGGTTTCCTGTAACAGTGCAGCTGCTTACTAGCTGTGTTTCTGTGGCAATTTGATTAACCTTCCTGAGTCTTAGTTTCTTCATCTTTTTTTTTTTTTTTTGAGAGGCAAGAATCATTTATTTGAGATTACAAAAAAAACCTTCTTCATCTTTAAAGCAGAAATAGTAACTGTAACTCCCTCTGAGTTTATTGGTGGGGATAAATGAGTTATGTAATGCAAGGTGGCTTGCCTGGGCATCTGGAGCATTTTAAGGGCGCAGTTAATCATGAAAGCTCTTCCACCTGTCATGTTCTGTGGTTCTGAGAGCTGGACCTGGAGGCATTCCTGGAGCATTATCACCATGGTCTCCACCTTCTGCAAGGTCCAGGGACTTTCTAAACCTGACCTGTCAGTCTGTGGTAGGACAGGATGTCAGCCCAACCCAGGAAGCGGGAGAAAGTCTATGAACGTGGTCCCTGCAAGGTCATAGTAATTTGAGAGTTAGCGAGAAGGTGATGGAACTTTCCTCCAGCTCTTACATAGCAGGGCAGGGAGGAGAGACTTGGAGCGTTTCTGTTCTTGGCCCCCTTTTACTTTTCTTACCCCAACTGTGCAGGGCTATTCTGGGTGTATGTATTTTGGGAGCCATAATGAGGTGCTTCTCATCACACCTTGCCATTTTCAGGCAGCTTTGACTAGCCGCCTGGACACGGGGACAACCTAGCAATTTAAGAGCTATAGTGGACTGGGCTGGAAATAGAGAGGCCCAAGCTGCACCAGGGCGAGGTGGGAGTGGGGAGTTTGTAGTCTCCCCTTCTAAAAGAGGAAGGCTAAAATGACTCACAGTCACACCTAGAGACGGTCACAAAGGACGAGAAAGCGAATTTTCTCGTTCTTGTGCCATGCCGTGCCTGGAGAATGTGAGAGAATGATGACCTCTGAAGTAGCAAAGAACCAACTTCAGTGGACGTGGAGTAGAATAAATGGGCTTCCTTTATTTGCCAAAGCGCAGAGGCTGTCCAGGTCGCCCCATTGCAGTTCCTTCCGAGCTCAAGTTCTACTGACATGGGAATAAGCTCAAAGAAAATAAAGCTGTCACATCAGCCTCTGGGGAAAAATGCCACCCTTATACGTGCCTTCAAATTCCTAATGACCTGCCATCATTTCTTTTCCTGCAGCACAAAACACAAAGCCTGTCTTGCCGGACATGATTTTCTAGAGCCCAGACACCTTTTTTTTTAACTCTGAAGCTATGAAGGTGTCAATATTCCCAGACCTGCAGTCTTGCACCCAGAAAGTACCCATCCTCTGACACTATAATGCAGAATCTTTGCAAATACATAAGTGCAGCTTAATGTCTAATTCAAGGAACCTCACATTTCTACTCCCCATATGGCGGGGGCGGGGCGGGAGGAGAGGGGCCAGGGGAATGCCGCATGCATTAACATTTTGCTCAAGTTTTCAAACAAAAATGTTGTCCTGACTTCAAACCCCAGTTAAAGGAAATGCTTGTCTCCAAGAGCTGACACTTCTCTGGTCATATTTCAGATACAATTAGCCTCCATTGATGGTGGTGGTTGATCTCTCCAATGAGCAGCTAATCTTATCTGTGGTTCACAAATGGCTCAGATGGGAGCTTGTGACTTTGATTACTGGAAGACTGGACCCCATCAGACAGCTTCGCTCCAAACAGTGGTCCTGTCAGCCCCCTGCCCCTGGAGATCAAAGCCCTCTCCGCTCTCCCTATCTGCAGGGAAGCTCATTAGAGGGAGGCTGTCAGGGTTATAATCACGCAACAGTTTTACTTCTGGGTTATAACGCTTTCTCCTTCTTATCAGCCTGTGAGGTCCAAAGTGAGAGGGATAAAGGAGGTACCGATGACATCTGATACATTTAATAGGCTCACTGGTGGCCGCTGGGGCCCCAGCTCTCTGCCACTGCTGCCTCACTGACTACCGAAGCACCCCCTCCCTCCAGACTCTCTGGGGTTGTTCTTTATTCCTAGGGGAGGGGGCAGTTGGACGAGGGGGGACCGATCCATTGTCCCCTTGACAGTTGCTTTACCATGAGAACAGAATCAAATAAAATAGGAGTTTCGAAGTCCAAAGATCTGCCTTTCAATTTCTTCTCTTTCACTCAAGAAATGAGTGAACTTGAACACTTTGCCGTGGTCTTCAGTTTCCCCTGTAAAGTACGTAAATTAATACTTTTGTCATTAGACTTTATATGCAGATCTCAAAATTCCCCTCTCCTAGAAGACATCTGTTATAACCTGAGTTCTTTCCTTCTTCTCCCTCCCCCATCCCCCACCCGAGTGAAAGCTGTATTCTCATAGCCCTCAGGGATTTCCACGGACACTGCACATATCATGCCTGATTTTCTGTCGACTTCCCTTTTCCTTCCCAATAGACAGTGGACTCCTCAAGGCACAGAGGGCTGAGGCTCCATATACCAAAGGATGCCTCCACCTGACACGCAGTTGATGCTCAGTGAGTGTTTGTTGTCTACAATGAATAAAATGCTGTGTACTAAGAAGATTTGCAGAACACAGCAGGAAGGGCTGGGATCTGTCATTGCACATGAGTCTTTAGAGCTTCATGGGGACCCACGTAGATGACGCACCATAGTGGCTCTGAGGTGAGCCCAGGAATTTAACAAGTTCCCACTTTGAGAACCACCGATATCATCCAGTCTTCCTATTCATAGATGAGCAGACTGAGGCTCCGATTGGAGAAGAGGCTGGTGCGAGGCCGTAGAACTAGTCACGGGCACTCAGTGTGTTCTTATTACTAAGTAGCTCATAGAGTAAACTCTCTCGTGTGGGGATTTCTGTGTGTGTGTGTGCGCGCGTGCACGAGCGCGTGCGTGCGTTTTGAAATGGAGGGGCAATAGGTCTTTTTGTTTGCTTTTAATCTGTGACTAGCTTCTTAGGGCTTCAAACGTGGGTCTTTTAGTTCGAAATCACGTGACCATTTCATAACACGGCCATTTCGCAATACGCTGCTTTCATGTTAAGAAGCAGTGTAGTCCCGCTGCCAGGATGCTGGCTCAGTTATTATCTTTATTTGTGTCTCATATTCCTTACATTCGGTGATGCCTTCGGCAATATCTGAGAAGAACTTCGCAGAACGATAAGAGAGGGACTCCGAGTGCCGCCGCAGGGCAGGCTTGGTCTCCCCATGTTTAACCCAGCGTGGGCTAGCTCAGGGCCTTCCACGTCCGTGCTGCGGGGAATGTGGAGCTCTTGCCAGGAGCTGTCAGTACCCAGAAGAATGAGAAGTAACAACTGTTGCCTGTGGGGGTGTGAGGTTTGGGGCTAGATAGGACTGAGTTTGGTACTCACTTCCTTATATCCCTGGTGGGGTAAAATTTCTTAAAAGATTGAACCTCAGGGAGACTCGTTTCGCTGCTCTGTGGAGTGGGAAACATCCACCTCACAGAGTTATTGGAAAAGTCAAAAGAAGTCGTTTGTAAGCATCTTGCACCATGTCTGGGACCTGCCAAGAGCTGGCCCAAGGTGAGGTCCCAGCTTCTCTTTCTTTCTCTCTTCACCTCCTCCCCTCCCCTCTCCCACTATTATCTAAGAACCAACACTGGGACAACATGAGTGGAAAATATAACCCAGCAGGAACAACAAGCAAAAGACACCGTCTTTTAAACAAAACAAAACAAAACAAAACAAAACAAAACAAAACACATGCCTCCTGATTTACTTACTGTTACTTCCTCAACATTAATTAAATTATCTACAATTTTTCATGGAAATCCATTTAAAACTTTTATGAAAGAAATTTTTGTAGTTAAAATAATTACCTTTCCATTAAATGTAATTTGGGAGGCATTAGTACTAATGGTAATTGTAATGGAATTTATGGCTGACACGTTAGAGTTCATGTGATGAAAGAAAGCCAAGCAGTCCTCAGAAATCAGTGACAAGCTTATCAGGATATTAATCTCCTTCAGTTGCTCTTTAAGAGAATAAATAACTAATCAGTCACTGACTGCAAATATAACGTATAACTCTTGTGCTAAGATGGATGATCGTTTAAGCTTCGGCAGAATATATTTATTTAACTGACAGAAATCATGACTCAATTTCATTTGTTTTAAATGACAATGCAGTAAAAGCCAGACTAGCTATAATGCTTGGAAAATGGAAAGTTTGAGTTAATTTTTAAAATTAAACTTTGTGAAAAAGAGTGAATCCCATCAATTCCATGTTAAGCATTGAACATGTATCTGAAATGTTTATTAATTACCCAGTCTCAGTGAGTGATCTCTAAGCAACATTCCAAAGTCTGTGTTAGCCTCATTGTTAGAGTACAATTATTTTGACAGTCAAATCTCCTGGCATCTCATTTCAGCTGCAGGAGTTCTGAACATTTGGGGCAAATCTTACTGGACCTAGACCAGAACTAGCTGTTTTGATTCTGAATCGGTTTCAGGTATTACTCAACTTCGTTGTGATTCCTTGGAATGACAGGAACAGGATTCCATTGAGAGACACGAACGCTCCCCTGAATTCTGGCTAGCTTGGTTTTTATGGGTATGTTCCGTCACAAGTGGGATAGCCATCGGCTGCTGTATCACCGTGATTACACTCAGGTCTAGCTAACAGGGTAGGACTAGCTCTTCTCTAACTTGGGGCGCAGAGGCCACTCTCAGCACAGGGCTCTGTGTGCGGGCATTAGCGACATCCTGGAGGGGAGTCCATCTGTTTCTGCGTGGAGGGACTTTCAGCCAATGCGACATTCTAGCCTTCTCTACCCCTCATTCCTTTGGAAGAGGAGGGAGTCACCCAGTTGCTGAGTTGGGAAAAGAAATTGAACTCAGCATCAACTGTTCCTTGAGAAGCCCGCCTTCCAGCAGAGTGCCATCTGGTTCGTTCTTAGTTGTCTGGAAAGCAGTCTTGGATTAGAAGTTTCTGCCCCATTTAGGGACTTGAAGAATTGTTGAGCTCTGCCAATTACTGGGTGGTAAGTGTGTCTAAAAATGGGATAAAGTATTCACATATCCACTTCGTTGCAAATCTAAAGTTAACGCTTTCTGAGCATCTTCTGAATTAATTCAGGACAAAAAGGGCATTTAGTTACTTATTGGGCCCTCTGTCAGTCCCTAGGTGCACACATGGGAATCCTGATTCTCCAGGGCCTGATGCCAGCAGCTCCACACCCATGCATGGACACGCGAACCATGTCGGGGCTCAGTAAAGATGTGATAAATGAAGGATTGAACAGAGGTCTGAAGACTTCTAGTGATTCTTCAGTTTTCGATGTTTATTTGTCTACCAAGCCAAAAATGGGCTGCGTGATTGAAATGTCTCTTGTATTTCACGTCCTCGGTCTTACCCGCCCCTGTTTCCAGCTATACCTCCGATGTAGGTGTGCGTCTTCCCAGCCTTCCATTTCCTTTACGTCAGGGCTGCTCTCAGTGGTGGGACGAGTGTTGACTATCATGTGAACAAGACAGCAAGACATCCTAGTCTGTTACTGAACTTCCCGAGGCCAGAAAAAGACGATATGGATGCCGGGTGGAGACACGAGCCGCAGTTGTCCTTTGGGTGCGTGCCTGTTGCCACCTGCAAATGCAGGTGGGCCTTGATGTTTCTTCTGAAAAATTATCTTGGGAAGGTAGCCAGGACAACAGGTGCCAGAGTGGCTCTGAGTCATGCTCCGCTTTGAGATAGAAGTAGCCCGTGAAGGTCCCAGCTAAACGATGCTATAAACATTTAGAGAAGGGAGGAAGACGCCTGCTCCGGGGAGTGAGCTCTGGCTGCTAAATAATTTTGAGTGCCCACTCGCAAGGCAGTGGGCTCCTCTCTGAGTCTGACAGTGGTTCACATGGCTGCGTGTGGTCACGCAGAGCAGACGTTCACCCAGAGAAATGGAGCTCGTGAACTGTCATTGCTTTGAGACATGGTTCGCTGAGGGCTTCCCTCTGCCTGTGTTTTCAGGGTTAGCAAGGAGACTAGAGAGGCCTGTTCATGACTGAGGAATCTGTTGGAACTTTTGGTTGGGAGATGAGGAGATGGTTATTCTATTCATCGAATCATTCATTTATTCATTCATTCATCAGATATATTGGAAATGCCGATTCTGAATCAGTTTATTAGCCACTGGATAAGGATGGGTGCAGAGGTAAATGAGATGTAAGCCCCAGGAAAGTCTTAGGCTCGTGGAGAGACAGACAAGTGTACATGAACCATAATGAAGTGTGACGTTTTCTGAGGTTGTAGGACCATGCAAGAGGCACTCAGAGCTTTCCGTCCTGGAGAATCAGTGAAGGCTGCTCGGAGGAACTGGTGTAGGAGCTGAGACCTGAAGAACTAGACTGAGCTAACCAGGCCCTTCTGGGGCTCTGGGGATGTAGAGGGTGAGGGAAAAATCAGTGGAGTCCGGATCGTTAGGTATCTGGCAGGGCCTTCCTTTCCTCCTGCATGCTTTCGAGAGGATTGTTTCTTTAGGGGCCATTATGTATCTTGAGACAGCTGCCTCTTGGTTCATGTCCCAGTTTATATGAGATACCATGCCTGGCAATTTTATATAAGTTATTTTGATTTCTTACAGCAACCCTATAAGCTCAAGACCATTATTCAAATTTTTCATAACAGAACTGAAGATCAGCGTGGGTAAATAACTCACCCCAGTGTGCACTCGGGGCCAGGATGTCCAGTCAGGGCACCCCAACCTTAATGTCTGGGCTCTTTCCATGACCCACGCTGCCTCTCCAAGGAGCAGAACGCATGCAGGACCGGAGAACTTGCGAGCAAGCGAGCTCTGCCTGCCGGAGCCCGGCTGGGCTCTGGACGCCTCCCACTCTCAGCTGCAGCACTTGATGGCGAGTGAGCCTCTCATCCTCACAGCGCCAAAGGGCACTGGCTTATCTGCAGATCCACTAGCCCCTCTCCCTGCAGCCTCGCCCCCACCGATTTCATTTCTGGTTTAGCCGTTCGTTCCGCCCGGACTCTAACACGTTGCCAAAATTGTGGCTCCAGGAAGTTAATTAAACTCCTAGGCCAAAAAGAGCCTTCTGTCTCTAACATGCCAAAGAGTCTTGATCGCTCCCTCCTATGAAGTACTTTGCGAAACACTTAGGGAGGCATAACTCCTCTCTCCTCTCTCCTCTCTCCCCTCACCCATCCCTACACTTACCATCTTTTAGAGACAAAGCAGCAGGCCAGTGGGAGTGGAGACTGGGCAGCTAAAAGTATGCTCCTCTGGACAGTGTTTGGTCATTTGAGTTCCAAACGAAACTATGTTTAATCGGCCTCCTGACTCGCAATGCCGAGTACATATTGTTTGTGGCTCATTTTCTCCATACAGTTTTAACAAACTCTGCCTTCAGAGAGATCACGTAACTGAAAGACAGAATTAGGCAAGAATGGCAGAAGTCTGGCCAGTAGCCCTCTGCCAGTGTTTTCCATTGGAAAGCATATAGAATTACTTTATTGTTCCAGACATTAGCATTCTGTACCCGGCATATACACATCGAAACGCCGTAACAAATGGGCTACATTACAAAGCACCTATATGTCACCAAGGCTCAGCAAGCTAAGCTGTGCCAAGGCCCAGAGACATCCTTCCAAGTTTCCTCCGCAGATTGTCTCAGTGTTTGGGGTGGGCCGGCCAGCCTGAGTTTAATAGCAAACATTCTCGGGTTTTTTTAGATCCCATGTGTAAAACAACTTTCAGTAGAATGTGCCATCTGCCTGCCACGGAGTAAATCCCCGGCGCCGCCAGCACCTCCTGTCACGCCAAAAACCGAAAAGGCTCTATTTAGGGTTTTTTTAGTTGTTTTTGTTTGTTTGTTTGTTTGTTTCCTCCAAAAACCAGGGCTCAGGCTCCGGACTGTACCCTTGCTTGCTCTGGAGAGCATTATCAACCTCCTGGTTCAGGGTTAAGGGTCGAGGCTGGGGTATTGTTAGTGTTTTCATCACTAGCGGAAATGTATAGTCTGACAACCACCATGCTCGCAGATCAAAGGCAAAGGGAGGTGTTATCAGCTGCCGGCTGTGCTGTGACTCTAAGCACATCTCTGGTGGGCTGACCCCAAGGTGAGCTGGGGTGGGAAAGAGTTCTCCAACGACAGATGTCTGGGTGTGGGCTCGTGTGGGATGGCGAGCTACGAGCAAAGGCTCCGTCCCTTCCTTTTGGGTAGCCTCCCTGTGCCTAGCCTTAAAAGCGTGGAGTGCTTTGGAACTGGCGTTCGATTGACATGGAGGGAAGCATGTCGATTTGTAGAAAGATTAGCCTGGAGGAAGTGAGGCGCTCTGTATTCTCATCTTAGGTCTGCCACCGGTCTACTCTCTGAACTGGGGTGAGATCCAGGCTCCATTCACACTGACCCCCTCAGCCAGTCCCTGCGTGGACCATGCCCCCCGCCCCCAGTTCTGCTTTCCATAGGATGCCCTCGCGGAGGGGGCTATTTTACCCATCCCTGCTGGAGAAACTGAGCCTTTGTCGCCAAGGCCCGGTTTCCACGTGACTCCTTGCTGACACAGTAAGCACCTTTCTACCGCCTTAAAAAAAGCAGTCTGTCTCTTCCTCTGCCCTCCCATTGTCGGCATCCCATCGTTTTTGTGTGTGTCACTGTTAGATGTCAGCACCCCCAGGGTGACCTATTCACTTTTCTCCAGGTGCCTTTGGTAGCACCAGAGCTGAGGCGACATTAGGCGAGTGAATGCATGCACGAGAGAACAGGCGGAAGAAAGGGGTGACGGGTTTTCTGCATCCTTGGAGGGAAAGCACGTTCTTCGGATGCAGGCTCGTTCGTGCAGGTGGTCATGTCTTCCGGCCTTCTGGTTGCTCCCATTTTTCCATGATGTCTCCAGTTGCCAGAGGGGAAAATCTGCTCTCTCCATTTATAAGCTTCCCTCTTTCTCAGATTTGTGTGTTCTCCATTTAGTGCTTGCGGTTCAAGTCCTTTTAGCCTCAGCCTTTGTTAAAGCATGGAGTTTCTTACTAGAAAATGCTCTGTTCCTTCTCGAGTCATAACGCTTAGCATCTTCTGACACCTCTCACAGGCTGTTTGTGTTCTCTCTCTACAAGATGTAGTTCCTCTACTATCCCAGATCCACACAGCTCTGCCAGCCCTCCCTCGGGCTCTTGGCCACTTGTTCTTTGTAGCTTAAAAGGTCTGAGCAAGAGCGTGAGCGAGACCCACAGTCATGGCACCATGCCGCTGCAACTCCTGGTTTCCGCTGTAGTTTGAGGAGTTGTCTGCACTATGCCAACTGACAAAGAGGGGTTGACTCGACCCCTGGAGATCCTGGCCCAGGCAAGCCAGACGACACAATCCAGGAGTTAATAGATGTTTACCAGTTGGAGACAGAGGGCAGCAAGAAGTCACTGGAAAAATTATTCTTTCTTCCTCCACCCCATGTATTATTCTAAGAACATGTAGTTTGTATTGTGTCTGTCTGTCAAGATGATGGGTGAATAAGAACAACCGTCCACGTTCGTCATGAAGCTGAGCCCAGATGGGCAGTGTACCCTCTCATCTTTGCATCTGTTGCTCCCCGACTTCCTCTCTTACTCCTATCCTGCTTCTCTGAGTTGGACTCTTCAGTGTTAGCAAGGAAGCTTTTACCTTGGTCTCTGTTTTTGACGGAACCTGGGCTGAGTCACATCCCTGGCCATCGCGGGTTAGGCTGACCTCTTTTGTGCCCTCACAGTATTGTGTACACATCTCTCTCACTTTCCACACAATATCACAATCACGTATTTATGGGTCTCTTTCTCCTTCTGGATTACATACCTCTCGAGGGCTGAGACCACACTGTATAATTTTGAATCTCTGGCACCTTGCACCATGCCTGACATAAATTAGAACTCTGAAACTAGTAAATATTTGCCAGATGACTGACCATAAAAGAGACCTAGATTTCCTCTGATCAGGGAGAGATTCCAGCAGATCTAAGAAACATTTTAAATGGTTCGCCATTTCAATGTGTGGTCTCTTTTGGTTTCACCTAAACTGAGTCAAGGATGATGCTAACAATTGCATCACACTACAGGATTATAATTATATACAATAATGTTTACAGTAATTACAACAATATGCTTGGCACTTGTATGTTACCATGCTATTAGATATTTCACATACATAATCTCATTATTGCAGCAACCGTCGTTATTATCTACTTGAGACTTTTGGAAGTGTGGCTGGACCACTGGTCATGACGAAAAACATTCATGAGAGTATATTCAATTCTATTTTAATTATAGTTTTTAAAATGAGGTTTTCCTGATTGATCGATACTATTTTTACCAATATCTACCAATTGGCACATAAATGCCTAATGGCAGAACTACTTAAAAAAAAATCATCTCATTATATTGTGATATGGACTCTGAACCACAGAGCTAGTCACCTCTGTCACCCTGCTTCTTTATGGTTCCACTGAAGTTATAAAAGTCAGCGAGATATAACAGAGGGACTTACAATCAGGGCACAGTAGATAATTATAGGATTCAAAGTTGGCTTTACCCTGTTCTATAAACCTTCTGAAATCATATAAATATTTTGTATGTGCCTTTCAGAGGTACAATTTTCCAGGGTAAGTTTTATATGAAATTCTCAAGTGGATAAAGAATCACTGATTCTAATTCTATGTGCACCACCATCTTGGGGTGGGCTGTGAAGAGTAGGAGAAGATATCTCTGCCTCAGGTGTCCCAGCTGATCAACTGAGTTCTCAACGACCAGGAATCCTAGGAATAAACTCATCTGATGACGCACTACGCACCTAACTTGAAACTTAGGCGTCAAGGAGCTCACAGTATTTGCTTTTGTCTCTCAAAAGCTGTAGGGTTCTGTAGGACTTAACCTTTCCTCTGGGCTTTTCCTCTCTCCACTGTAGCTCTGTTGTCAGGATTTCATTGTATGATGTAATCCAGTACAACTTGTCCAAAATAATATTAGATTTATTCCATTTGTTAAAAGGAAGATATCACTAGTATGTGGCCCTTTTGGCAAAATCTCAACTCCTAATACTAGGCACGGGTTCAATCACCTGTTGCTAAGATACTGCAAAAAAATATTATCTGTTTTTAAATGTTTCTTTTTTAATTAAATAAACTGTTGCTTTGAAATATCAGTGCAAAGGTTAAATAGGTCTTTGAAATCATATATATATATATATATGCTTTTTCAACTGCCAGAGATATTTCTGAGCATTTTAAATGGAGCAGCTGCTGTCTCAGTGGAGTTCCTTGATGGGGTTTTAAAATCACACAGAAAGGAGCACTCGTAACACAATTTGGAGTATGGAAATAGCAGAGAGAGACTCAATCAGATAAGTACGTGCTGAAAACGCTGGTCACAGGCATTCATTCTGCATCAGGGGCATGAGGGAAAGCAGACATAGACCCACAATCCCAATTAGCAACCCTCTTAGCCAGATCCAGGGTTGTTTTGGATTTCAGAATGGTAATACAGAGAGCAGATATCCCCAGAAGAGTCTGGGCCAACAACTCCTAAATGAAATCATTAAGATTTGTGTGACAAAATATTTTAGTGTTTATACTATGTTCTCACATCCAATTCTGTGGTCGAGTGAGTTTGCTCAAACTTATGGAAACATTTGGACTTGAAGAACATTTTTAATTTTTTTTTATTTTGTATTATACGTGACTGATTGTGGATCATTAAAACTGAGAGGAACTCCAGGGTGTGCATGATCCAGAATAATTGCATGATCAACTTAGACCCCAAATGCCCCAGGCCGTAGCAAGACTGGGAACTAGGAGAAGGCAGGAAGGAACAGATTGAACATTCACACAATGTCCAAATGAGGCAAAGTCGCAGTGGCCAGCAGGGAGGCACAGAGGTCTGAGACTTATGGATGACACTTGGAAAGACAAATTAGAATTTAAAGACACTGAGCCTGTCCTAGATCTCTCCCAAATGCAAATGCTTCTCTTCCTCCACGCTGTTATTGCTCTAGTTCAGGCCATCTTCTAGATGCCTACGATAGCCTCTTGACTGGTCTTCCCACCTCATTCTGGTCTTTTTACCCAAACAGTCCTATATATCTGTCTCCACTGCAGTCATTCTGTGATGCAAAGCTGATCTTGCCACTTCGATGTAATGTTTCAATGGTTTCCCATGGCTGACAGGATAAGTTGCTACGTGCTGGGTTTCTCTTCTGTGTTCATCTTGTCTCTAAGCCTTCACTTCTCCTCTTAGGCTGTAACGACACAGTCATCTTTAGATCATCTTTAGTCATCTTTAGTCACCAACGTCTCTGCCTTTGCAATGCCCTCCATACCACCTCCTTCTTCCCATGGTGAATTCTGGCCTGTTCTGTAAGACTTGACATCAGTTAACTTCTGTTCCAGGCTCCAGGCTGACCTAAATGGCTCTACAGTTATCCTATACTTATGTCAATCAAGTTAGCACTTTTCATAAAAATTGCCTGTTTGTATACTTTCCTCTTACATCTGGCTATGAGTTTCCCGAAGGCAAAATCCATTTCTATCATATCTCTCCAGGTTTGGCATAGGGCTTGGGACATGGTTTATGCTCAGTAAAAAGTTATTGGATTGTGGGTTGAATGTCAACACAGACAAAATTATGGAATCCAGGCCATCGGAGAACATGCAGAAGCAGCATTTGTGACCAAAAAAATTCCCAGGTGACATAAAAAAGGATGAATTTCTATCCTGAAGATATTAGAAGTGTTATGAGATAGTGACTGTAGAGACTCTAAATTATTCTGAAACCAGCAATATGATCTGTCATGTCCTTTGCCCATAAGAATATGGCAAGGGGAAGCAGAGTAACTTTAACCAAATGGAAGGGATTTCTTTATGGCGAGGTTGAGTAGGTAGTGGGATTGCTTAAGAGAGCACTTTTTACAATAGGGCCCTGTGCATCTATGAGAGTAAAGGAGTGACCAGGGAAAGATATGGTAAATTGACTTGTCATGGTCGCTAAAATACGATACTTTGAGTTGGAGTTTCTTTTTGCACTCCCCCACTGTGGGGTAAGCTGGACTGTCTCACACCAAAGTCACATTGTCGTGATGACCTAGGGATTTTAAGCAGAGCCCACAGAAATCAGCTGTGATGGAGTAGATAAAGCACTGGTCCAAAAAACAGAAGTCCATCCAAATCCCAGGACTGAGATTTATTGCGCCCTTGGGAAATTAGTTACCATCTATTTGTCTTCAGTTCTTCTTCTCTGAAATAGAGATAATACCAGCCTTAAAAGACTGTTGTAAGTATTAAATGAGAAACATGTTTGAAATCATCTGTCAAATAATATACACCCAAATTTGTGTTGATGCTTTAGAGAAGTTCCCTAGGCAGTTGGTATAATAACAGAGTAAACATCATTCTGCTATAGACCAGATTTTTGATATGGTAGGGAAAGATGGTACTTTAATCATTTGCAAAGTCATTAGATCAAAAATGGCTTTAATTATCCATCTGGTACACATCATTGGAAAAAATTCTAAAAACTCCACCTCGATATATATGTATTAATACATATCTTCATGATACTTTGTCTGTTTTATCTGTTTGTACAAGGTACAGTGTCATTTAGAACTTCTGTGACTAGGAACAACATGAAGTCAAATCCTTTCAAAGTAACTCCTCACAATTAATTATCAGAGCAAGACCATCTAAGTATAAGCCCTGTCAGGATTCAGAGAGAGCCTGAAAATTAAGACACAAATTAAGTCAGTAAAGACAATCCTAAGGTTAAAGTGTCACAAGGGAGAAGTGATGGGAAGCGAGGAGTGGGAGAGTTAAGATTCTCATCCCTGACAGGAAGATGAGAGATAATGGAAGAGAGATGGGTCCAGAGACTAATTATTTGCATGCTGTTAAACACAGGAGTTAAATGCCTGAAAAACATAGATAGATACAGATGTGCACACACCACACATACACATGCATCTTATAACTTTTGACATTATCAACTCTGTGCATATATGTTTCGTGTATATATATTTTTTATAAAAAATAAACTTTTAAAGGTCTAAAAAGTAAGTTTTAAAAACAATTGTAGTTCATACACACATACATTTCCATTAGCAAAGAGACCATAATATATTCTTTTGAATTAGAAATGATCCTTCATCGCAGGATATTTAAAACCACTCAAAGAAGACATATTTCTTCTAATTAATTTTTGTAATCGAAGCCTGTATGTTCTTAGCAGAAGAAATATTTATACATAAACATTTAAGAGCAGTGTTCTTAATGACGGGTTCCTGTTTAAGACTATTAAATACTTTCTATGCTCCAGATATGGAATATATGACGTTTTATTTAATTATTATCTCCATTTTTAGCTTCATTGAGATATAATTGAGATATACTATTTTGCTCAAAAATGCAGTCATTCAACATATACACCCTGATGAGTTTGGACATGTGCATACACTTATGATTCCATCACCATACCCAAAGTGCTAAACTTATCCATTACCTCCAAAACTTTCCTGTGTTCTTTCATGGTTTTTGGGTTTTTTGTTTGTTTGTTTGTTTTGCTTGTTGTTTGTTTTGCTTTTTTTGATAAGAATATTTAACATGTTCTCTCCTCTCGACATATTTTAAAGTGCAAAATATATCAATTATAGGTACTGCATTATACAGTAGATCTCTAGAACTTACTCATTTTGCATAATAGAAACTTTGCGCCTATTGGAAAACAGTTCTCCATTTTTTCTTCCCCCACCCAGCTCCTGGTGATCATATTACATTCTCTGATTCTATAAGCTTGACTATTTTAGGCATTGCATATAAATTGAATCATCATTATTTGTCCTTCAGCAACTTAGCATAATGTTCTCTAGATCCTCCATGTTGTCACAAATAGCAGGATTTCTTTCTTTTTTAAGACCGAATAATATTCCATTGTATGTATATACCACATTTTCTTTATCCATTTATCCGTTAATAGATATTTGGGTTGTTTTCTTACCTTGGCTATTGTGAATAATGCTAAAAGGAACACAGGGATGAAGATATCTCTTTGAGAGCCTGATTTTAATTCTTTTGAATAGAAACCCAAAATTGGAATTGCTAGATCATACCTAGCTCTTTTTGTAACTCTGATGGAGATCCATTCTATTTTCCATAATGGGTGTACAATTCAGCATCCCCACTAATAGTGTATAAGGATTCCAGTTTCTCAGCATCCTCACCAATACTTATCTTTGTCTTATAATAACAGACATCCTAATGTGAAATGATATCTCATTCTGGTTTTGATTTATATTTCCCTGATGATTAGTGATGTTGAGTATCTTTTCATATATCTTTGGCAATTTGTGTGTCTTCTTTGAAAAAATGTCTGTTCAAGTCCTTTGCCTATTTTTTCATTAAGTTATTTGGTTTATTGCTATTGATTTATAGGAAATTCTTATACATGTTGGATATTAACCCCTTATTAGATAGATAATTTGCCAATATTTTTCTCATTTTCTCATTTCATTCTGTTTATTGTTTTCTTTGCCTTACAGAAACTTTTTAGTTTGATGTAGTTCCACTTGTCCATTTTTTGGTTTTGTGCCCTGTGTTTTTGGTGTCAAATCCAAGAAATCATTGCCAAGACCAATGTCAAGAAGTTTTTCTCCTATGTTTTATCTCCATTTTAAGTATAAAAAAACCCATCCAGTAAAGTAATAAAGCATGGATTTAACTGACATCTGCTTGAAGATTTAGCCTATGCTTTCTGAAGGCAAATTAAATAGAGCTGAGAGAAACAGATCAAGACATTCATTAAGAAAGGAAGCAGTGATCATGTGGCCCACTCAGAATGTCCTGGAATCCAGGGGCTTCAGAGTCCATGCTTTTAATTCTTATGCTATACTTCCTCACCTCTTTTCCGGAAGGAAGAATAGGCCCTCACATCCTCAGGCACCTTGAGAATGTGTCTTGGTATTATCAAGCATGGAATTGACCATATTTGCATTTACCATAATTATCATTGCTCTTAGAAATCTGTTAAGCCATTGCCTGACTTATGAATTTAAAGACTTTGCTCCTACCTCTGTCTTCACTTTGCTATAACTCTGGCCCTGACATTTGCAAAAGCAAGTGTAAAATGTGTAAAATATGTTCCGTTAGGGAAGTATGCTCTCGTTTCGTTATCCAGTGTCTACAAAATAAGATGTTAACATAAAAGCAAGGAAGAAAGCCTTTGTGATTGCTAAGGTGTGCTGAACAGGACGAGCTTCGTTAGACTCATTCATTTATTCATTCATCCAGTGCTCTTCCTTTTTAGTGTTTTTGCCTGAGCCTGGCACTCTTCCAGACATGGGGAATTAAAAAGAAATAAAATAAAGCCCCTACCCTCTTGAAACTTACTAGATAAAGGTTTGGGGCTGATGTTTTTGGTGTTTTCCACTCTTACCAGAGGCAATAAAGATGACAGGGGAGGGGTGCAGGCAAATAATAAATGGCTGCCGGGGCCCAAAACAGGAGCTGTGGCAACGGTTTGTGTAGATATCCTGGGAGCCCAGAGTTTAGCAGTTGGTAAGGTCTCCTCAGGAGGGTTTCAAACAGTCTGCGAGCATCTCTGATGAGCACTTTAACTGGCTGTTATTCCTGTGTTCTTACTTAAAAGCCAGTGTGGCACAGCAGTGGGTTTTGACGTTAGTATTCTTGCATTTAAAATCCATCCATTCTAGGTGCCCTGATGCAGAATTTCTCATCTAGAAATGATAACAATACATAATGTGTACAGTTGCAGTAGAGACCCATACATAATGTGTACAGTTGCAGTAGAGCCCAGCGTCTGGAACGTAATAAGTGTAACGTAGGTGTAGATACTATGCTTACAACAACAACAACAACGATGACAGCAACACGTTGCTCCTACAACTCATCTCCATAATGAGAATGCTGTCCTCAGTCTGTGGTATTATGTGTCTCATGGAATGGGCCATATAAACATTTTTTAAATAATTATCATTGCTCATAGCAACCTTTCAAGTCATTTTCTCATTTAGCTATGATCTCACTTATGAATTTAAAGCTATTACTCCTACCTCCTTTTTCAGTAACTGATGCCTTGATCTGAGGACGTGACACAAAATGAAAAAGCTTTAGTGCTGCTTCTAGTTTTCACTTATGCAAATTAAACATGTCCAAGTTGTCTGACTTGTTTTAACCATATGAAATAATAGATACGTACATGGCAGAGTTATTGAAAGCTTAAGGGGACTTTAAACCCAAGTCTATGTCAGTAGTCAGAACCCAGGTCCCCAGATTCCTACCCAGAGCTAAACAACCAATTGCACATTGATAGTAACAAGTGGAAAATTAAAATATGAAGGAGTGATTGGGTTGGGTAGTCAAGAATGTCTCCATGTAGTGAGCATAATATGTGGGCTTTGATTTGAGGCCAATTTTGATTATCACCGTCAGATTTCCTAAAGTTCATGTTCGAACAAGACACTGACATATGCCTAACAGGGACTTCACAAACGTCCTCGCCACAGATGGAGAGCCTCTCCTTGGGGTAATTTCAACTACTCTCCCCTTCTCCCCAACTACCAGAAAGTTGGTGAAGGCCATTCTCTTAGTGCATGATCATTCCTACAACCAGGAGAGCCCATGGAACAAACCTGTGTGAAGGAGAAATATGAAATTCATGACTCTTCAACCCAGCTTTTTACGTTCCTAGTATTTTTAATGGAGTCACCATTTTTCATCTGTTACTTTGGTGTAGGGTACTGAGTGCTAACGGCTGGCCTTGTCCACTGTCTGTAGTCCTTTCTGTGTACTAGAACCCTAGTACATGATGTCGCACAAGTCTCTTCTTCCCAAATAGCCTCAGATAGAGTAATTTGGCCATGTCGTATTAGTTAGGAAGGTGCTCTGCTGCAAATAACACAGTACATGAGCAGCAGCGGCTTAAACCAAAGGAGTTTATTTTTTTTAATAAACTCAGAAGTCTGCGGTAGGCAACCATTGGCCTTAGCTCAGTGTTTTGATCATGTAAGGGCCAATATCTCTGTGACTTTCTGTCCCACATGACAAAGGGTTAGTATCTCCATTTTAAAAGAGTTTGGAAAAAAAAAAAAGCATGCATACTTTTAAGAATATAGGCCTCCTCTGGGGTGAGGTTGGGATAACAGTCAACTGAGGAACAGTGAAATAAATCACTCATTGAGGTGATCACAGATGCCATATGCTCATGGCTGTTTAATTTCAGCCAAATATCCCCAGCTCTCATGCCTACGTCATAGCTTCTCCATCTTCAAACTTCTGTACAAGGCTGGAAATGGATGAAAGGGGAGAGGACCTGTGACAACCAGATCTTTGAAAAACATATATTTTCCCTTAGAGCTCACTGGCTGGCCCTGGATTGTATAGGAAGACTTCCAAAGAAGACTTGGAAACAAGGAAACGGAAATGTCATAATTGGCCTAAATCAATCATAACTCATCATTCAGGTCTCATCCCATTCCTGCAATGGACAAATCTGGGCATCTATTGCCAAAGAATAAAGGTGGCATGAGTGTTGTGTAGCCATTGTCGGTATGTGTGACACTCTGTGTGTCCTCCAAGGTCAGCTGCCTTGATAGTAGAGTATCTGTCACATAATTATAATCAATCGCTTACATGTTGTTGTTTTTGTTTTTGTTTTAAATCTCAATTAACTAATAGCTGCTGCAAGGCAGGAGCTGTGTCTTATTCTCATCTATTACAGAATTTACCACAGGGCCTAGGACATAACTGTTGCTTAGTGTTCTCCTGAACTGCATTAAATTAAGTGTCTTAAACAGAACAAGGCAAATTAAAGAATTCTAGGATTACAGGACTAAAGTATCACAGTTTCGAGGTGTAAGTAATCACATTAGGGTTGAGATGGAAAAAGGAGATAAGAAAGGCTTCACAGAAGACATATGTTTTATTTTTGCTTATCAATAATTAAATTTATTGGGATGACATTGGTTAACAAAATTACATAGTTTTCAAGTGTACAATTCAATAATACGTCATATCTATATGGCATTATGAGTTCACCATCCAAAGTTAAATTTCCTTCCATCACCATATGTTTGACCTCCTTTACCCTTAATCCACTTCTCCCAATCCCTCCTTTCCTTCCAGTAACCCTTAAACTGTTGTCCTAGTCTGTAAGTTTTTGTGTGTCTTGTTTGTTTGCTGTTTTTAATTTTATATCTCACATATAAGTGAAATCATATGACTCTCAACTTTTTCTCTCTGACTTATTTCACTTAGCATGATAATTTCAAGATTCATCCATATCGTCATGTACAGTGGTATTTCATCTTACAGCTCAGTATTATTCCATTGTGTGTGTGTGTGTGTATATGTGTATAATTTTCTTTATCTAATCATCTATCAAAAGACACTTTGGCCGTGTCCATGTCTTGGCCACTGTGAATTATGCTGCAGTGAACATCAAGGTGCCTCTCTCTTTATGGATAAATGTTTTCAAATTTCGGGGGTAGCTACCCAGAACTGGGATTACTGGATTATATGGTAATTCTATCAATGATTTGAGGAATCTCTATACTGTTTTCTTTGGATTTAAAGAGGAATTTTTGAATTTGACCTCAAAGACAAAGGAAGTAAAAGCAAAAATTAATGAATGGGACTATATCAAACTAAAAAGCTTCTAAAAACCATCAACAAAACAAAGAGGCAACCAACTGAATGAGAGAAGATATTTTAAACAATGCCTCTGATAAGGGGCTAATACGCAAAATATGAAGAACTCATACATCTCAACCACAACAAAAAAATCTAATTTTAAACAACAAAGAATCCAGTTTTAAAATGGGCAGAGGACCTGAACATACAAACAGCCAACAGACATATGAGAAGACATTCAGTTTCTCTAGCTATTAGGGAAATGCAAATCAAAGCCACAGTGAGATACCACCTCACACCTGTTAGAACGGCTGTCTTCAACAAGACAAGTAATAACAAGTGTTAGAGAGATTGTGGGGGGAAAGGAACCCTCATACACTGTTAGTGGGAATGTGAATTGGTACAGCCACTGTGGAAGATATAGATTTTAAAATGTATCTTGAAGAATGGATAGAATCCATGTCTGATTTCGTTTTATGTGGCACCCATGACACCTGGGATGGTATTTTTCAATAATGAGCTTTTTATATGTTCGTCAATGGCATTAAATTTGAGTAGAGGTGGAATTCAAGGAGGAAACCTCAGCAGGTAAAGTCCATAAGTAGAAATGCACACAAGCATTTCCCCACCCGTCCCTTAGCTTTCCCATTCCTTCTCTTTGATTTCCTCATCCCTCTTCACCGTCAAGCCTAAGGTCACAAGTGTAATCTGAGGTTCAGCCCTCAGGTACTCTGAGGCTTTGAACCTTAGTGGAATATATTATTGACTCTTTGGGCTGAAAACAGGGCTGTTTTCCACCTGCATCTACTCAGAGATCTGGTACACATCCAATATTAATTTGCGGCATACAGATGACAGAACTGGCAAATATAAGAGCAGTTACTTTTGGACGAACTGAGTTGAACTATAGTCCTTTGCTGAGAATGCCTGCTTTCCAGAGGTTGAATGGATCTCTGATTTTAGAGCCTTTGAGAAGACTCTTCACTCCCAGCATGCGATGCCATGTCAGTCTCTGCTTTATCTTATGAGGTCATGTCAGCCGAATTAAATTTACTGGGGCACCCAGTCGGAGCTGTAGACCACATGGGCAGACACATTATTAGTAGTTATCTATTGATTTGGAACCAAATAGCAATGAAATCTTACTGAGTTAGTTTGCTTTGTGTGAACACAGGCCCATCATCATCAAGGTTTTGTGATTTTTATAAAGCAAAAATGAAAGAAAACAAATGAACAAAAAACAAAAACGCAATACCTTAAGAGTGGTCTGGTTCCAGAATGTTTCAACAATACCGCAACTGCTGACACGTTTCCATCATGGAGATGTCTCTTTTGCTAGAAAAGGGATAAGGTAGGTGGAGAATTAAACAATATTGGAATTGCAAGAAAGCTGAGGTTAACTCAGAAGAGTATGCCACCTCTAGCCAAGGTATCTTGGTCATGTCCATGCAAGATGTCTTCACTGCACTTGTCAGTCAGGACTCAGTCTTTCTCAGATGGGGCTTTCTTCACATACTGGAACTTATCATTTAGAGATCTGTCTCTGTAAAATATCACCACTCCATTTATTCAACATGTTTTCTTAAAAAATGTTCCATGTGCCAACCACTATATTCCATATAAAAGTTTCTTTGCTTTTGAAGCATAGAGCTTTTAATAATTATTGCATAACTGTGGCCTGGTAAAATAAGTGTGTCGCTTCCCATCATAGCGTATTCTACAATAGAGAAGACCGTATGAGTTAAAAATTGCATCTGACTGTCAATAAGAATGATGTGAAATAATAATATCGTAAACCAATTGGAAGATTACTTTTTTTCTTGAGTAAAAGAAATCAGGAGGGAGACAGTCCAGAGAGAGTGTGATAGATGTACGCTATCATCAATGTTCTGGATACCTTTTATCTTTGTGCTGCACTATCCTTAACACATGGCATCCATCCTCAAGATCACAAGATGTCAGCTGGAAGTCTTGCTGTCACATCTATGTTGCAGGAAGAAAAAATAATGAAGTGGGAGTGAACAAAAAGTACACATACCAGCTGAGTCTCACCCATTAAAGAGCTTTTCTTCACCCCAACCAGTAACTTCTTGTATCTCATTGACTATGCTCTAGACATAAGGAAACCTGGTCACATCACTATACCCAATAATATAGAAACTTTTGCTACTATGAAAGACAGAGGAAGATGGATATTGGGAATGTAGTTAGCCAGTTTCTGCCAGAAGGCGGTGAGGAATAAAGGGGGAAACATTTGTTTGTCAGAAATATGCCATCATTTACTAAATTAAACTGTGGAATCATTTGACCAGTCTTGGGTTATACATTGAACAGTTCAGCTCAGTGTTTTTTTCAGCTATAAAATTAGAGTTTGCAGTAAAAATTTTGCAGTTGTCTTCAAGATTAAATAAAATGCTTTATCATTTAATGTGGTAAAGATTAAAGACATGGACAAAATTGTCAAAATTTGGAAGGAATTCCCACTAATTGTAAGGAATCTATGGTATTAAGGAAAAGAAAAACAACAACAAAAAACTTTACCAGTCTTGTGAAAAAAAGACTACATGGAAAAAAGAGAAGAAGATACTTAATCTTGCCATTCTTTTCTCCTAGTGCAGACAGTCAAGGTCTGTATCAGCAAGAGAAATGAACCGATATCACTCTCCCATTCCAAGGCTGATGTCTGAAGCCATCAGAGTACACACCTTGCATACTTCTACCAAGTATCACACAGGTCATCCCCTTCAATCTTTACATAAATGTCACCTTCTTCGTGAGACCTACCAAGATGTCCCCACCTTAATGTTCCTTATGGCCTTGCCTTATCCTACTTTTTTTCCTTAGTACTCATTATCATCTAATGTGCCATGTATTTAACCTATTTATGTTTCTATTTTTTTGTCTTTTTCTAATAGGACATAAGCTCTTTGACAAGCTCCATCTTTCTTTGTTTTACTTGATATCGTATAACCAGTGCCTAGGAGAGCATGTCACATTATAGTAGGTATTATATAAACACTTAAAATTGAACTATTGAACTTCTCATACATTCACTATACCTCTTTGCTCCTTATTTTTTCTATATCGCTTATCACCATTGCACTATTTATTTGTTTGTTCATTTATTTACTCTATTTATTTTGCTTTTTTTGTCTAATTCTCCCCAGTAGAATATAATTTCCACGAAGGCAAAGATGTTGTCTGTTTTGTTTACTGCTCTTTCCTAGCACCTGTAACAGAACCTGGCATATTGTAAATGTTCAATATATATTTGTTGATCTCCTGACAATCCCACCAGATAGATCTCACTGAAGATACCTGGTTGGGAAATATGGGATGAGAAAATTCATGATGTGTTACATCGTAAGGATATTGCCCTTGCATTGACACATGGGACAGAAACAAGAAGGACACTGGTCGTAGGCTTGCTGGAATTTACAGTTTTCACACGTTCCGTAGGTTTAGAGTATCAAAAACCATAAAACAGAATGGTACCACAGTAGTACAAAGATTAAATACCTGCACGACTTATAAATTTTTGTTATTTCTCAAGAGCTGTGTAATCGATGTGAAGATAGTAGGCATTCAAAAAATGTATTTTAATGTTTATATTTTTTAACCACTGTCCTCCCCTTGAGATAGACAATGAATTATTTGTGGGCAGGAATTGTATTACATCCTTTGTTTTGATTTGTATATAATACCTGAAACACTGCTTATTGGAGATCTGGTAAAAGCCTCACTGGTTGATGGTTACAGACTTGGTAGAAATCCACAAAGAGTCAAAAGTGAGAGATGGAAATCTGAATTGCAGTAGACTTGCCCAATATTGAAAAACAGGAAAGAGGAGGGGATATTTTGACCAATGTTGAATCAAGCAAATCTCATGGTGAGTTCTGCTTTGCTTCTGTTACAGTGAGGAGTGTCTGTCTAGTACTTGATGACGAATCTTGAACTAGAGGGAATGTGTGTGGGCCAGTGGCAGCCATGCTACAGTCCAGGGCTGACAGACTTCAGATAGATGAAGAGCTTCTTCAACCTGGTGTTCAGTAGAGGAAACACAAGAGTTCTCGCTTCTGTCTAGCTTGAAATAAGAAAAAAAAAAAAGGCATTAAAACAGCTCTTCCTTGATTCCTGTTCTGTGACTCAGGATGTTATGGTCGGATGGGTGAGAGAAGGATGAAGCCTCTTAGCTGGAGTGTCTTAGGCAGATGAATGACACCTTTGGGTTCCAGGCAGCGGATCGTGAGCTTGTATATGATCAGTCCAGAGACCCTGGTTTCTTCTCATGAAGTCTGAATCCTGGGTCCCCATTTGTTAAGTTCACCTTTCTGATTTCATGCAACTTACTTTTTTTCTCAGCCACGTCCTTCTTAACCCTGCATTTCTTTTGAAATGTCCATCTCTCCCTAAGCATGGCTTTGTAAACTCCTAATCATATTTGTTTGTTTTAATTGAACACATATGTTCTGAGTCTTGGGTACAAGTGATGGCTCCTAATTGGTTACATGCTAGCTTGGCTCACAGTTTCAGAGGATGGGGTTTCTCTGGTTCTGGTTGGGAGTATGGAGGGGGAGATAACTTTATAGCTTGATTAAAGCAAGTTTCTCTAATGTTAGGGTTCTCTCTAAAGAAACAGACATAATCCTGGAGGAACAATGGAGGCTTGCTTGCATTTAGAAAGTTAGAACAGGAGTTTAAAAAAACAACCCTTGGTCCAATTTTCAACAGGATTGTATAATGTTCAAAAAATGAAAAAATCCCCCCCACTTGTAACCACAGGAAGCCAAGCATTAAAGTCAGAAAAAAGGAACCCCCTCAATCCCACCCCCAGAATGAACTGCACCATATTGTTTTCCTTTCGTGCTTGCCGATTTCAGATTTTCATTTTCTGTACATTAAAAAGGAGACTTAAAAAAATATTCGTTAGCGGTTTCTGTCTAAATCTCATCATCTAATTATTTTCACAGTGAACATTTGAAATGGCAGAAGCAATTCTGCCAAGAGCCTTCTCTCTCTGGATTCCAGGAGATGTTTCACAATAATGAGAAACCCCAATGGGTCTCTTAAGAACCGTTAAAGGGTTCCATATGCAGACGCCCATATGTAGGGGTACAAGGCATAGTTCTTCATTTTCCACAATAGGGCCTGACAGCCCTTAATGTATATTATTACATTAAATGAGATGCACATTAGTTGGTCAGACTGCTGGCTAGCTGGCCCCAATTCACTGAGAAATGCACACCAACCTGGTAACCCCGTTCTTTGGCCCCACCCACTCCCACACATACGGAGTACTGTTAGTCATTGTTCCAAGTGCTCAACTACTAATTGGCTTTTTGGACCTTGTCCTTGAGTGTGGAGTACTGGTTTCATTGATTTTACTGGAATTGTAAAATGAATTAATGTGTCAGTTAGGAAATATCTGGGCCAAGCTGGGGATCTCTTTTCCACTGAACCACTAGAGGACTTCTATTTGTTCTTTGGGAGGTGAAAGATGGCAGCTATCAAAGGCCCAAAGATGATGGTGTCCTCTATTTTAAATGCATCACTTGACTAGATCTTAGCATTCCTTCTTCTGTTGTTGCTGTGGCATTCTGTGCTAAAGTAGCAGAAAATAAATACATGGAGGCAATGTTGGGTATCTTGTTAAGTGGGTTTATCTACCACATTTGCTAAGCAAAGAATACTCATTATCATCATGACTGAGAGAATTCAAATGTTTTTATTGGCAGGAAAATGCTGGGGTTTTTTGTTGTTGTTGTTTTGTTTTGTTTTGTTTTTACTTAAAGGTTGTGCATTGTTCATTAGGAGGCCAGGACATGGAAGTAACCAAAGTGTCCTACAATAGATGATTAGATAAAGAAGATGTGGTACATATATACAATGGAATATTGCTCAACTATGAGAGGAAAAGATAAAATACTGCCATTTATGACAATATGAATGGATCTTGAGATAATCATGCTAAGGAAAATAAGTCAGAAAGGAAAAGTTGAAAACCACATGACATTACTCATGTATGGGATATAAATCTAAAAGGAACAAACAGACATGACAAACAAGCAGAAACTCATGGTCATGGACAGTGGATTAGTGATTTCTAGAGGGAATAGAGTGAGGAAAGGTAGATAGGGGTAAAAGGGGTCAAATATTTGGAAGGAAATCTAACTCTGGGTGGTGAACACCCAATGCACTATATATACTGTTGAATTGTACAGTTGAAACTTATTGGATTTTGTTGGTCAATATCTCCCCAATAATTTTTAATTAAAAAAAGAGTAACTAGAGACAGGATGCAGAGTATGAAGGTGGTATAGCAAGGGGTACAATTAAGAATCACACTCTTGTCTGTGGCCATGACACCCTGAACATGCCCGATCTCATCTGATCTCAGAAGCTAAACAGGGTTGGACTTGGTTAGTACTTGGATGGAAGAACACCTAGGAATACCAGGTGCTGTAAGGCATTTTTTTTTAAAAAAGAAGGAATCACACTCTCAACAATGCCCTCATTCAATCAAGAGCACAGAATAAAATACTGCAACAGAGAGATATAGATGCACATAAGCTTTTGGAGAAAGAGAACTGGGCACCCTATGTCTGCGATCAAGAGACAGGGAGGACTCTGCGGGCTCCCAAGAGAAAGAGAGCGAGGAAAGTTCTGAGAAAACGAAGTGACAAGGCTACAAAATATTCCCAAAAGGAAGCATTTATGAACACTCACATACACACACAAGCATGTAGGTTCCCCCGCCACACACACACACACACACACACACACACAACACAACAGATTTTTAGGGAAAAATCTGATTGCAATTTTGAACTCCAGCTGCTCACATTTAGCATAGGGTTATTTTCAGGGTGGCCAAGTCATGTAACCAGTCCTGATTCCCACTTGGGTATTTGAAGACCTGGAAATCAATAGTGACAAGATAATCTGCTGCAGTGGCCAGGGAGGGGCATCCTGTGACTGAGACAACCAGCAGAAGAAAAAGCCTGCATCAAACTCTGAGGTTTCTACAGGTCTTCATGGTGCTCTGTGAGTGTGTGAAATGGTAGAAAATGGGAAGAAAAGTATTTTGTCACAGTCTCATGAATCATTCAGTATTGGTTTCAATTTTCAGATAAAAATATATGGCATCACAAAGGTATCGGCCTGATTCTCATGTACTCATCAGTGAGCAGGAGATTTAAGAGAAACCATTTCATCTAAACTCAGAACAGCAGCTTACAGTGTTGATGCTGCTTGCACGCACACACGCTAACTCACGGCTTCTCTCAGTGTGAGCCGGGGCCAGTAAGCAAATGCCGTATTACTGGCTTACAATGGCAAAAGTCCAGAAATGAGTCTGAGTTTAGAAACTTCGATAGCAATTTAACCGAGTAATTTTATATCTGTTGAATCTAATTTTTAAGTGTCATATTTTATCTTTGTATTCTCACTTTCTGAGTAATATGTTTTTATTGCATTATATGGAAGTTTGAAGTAAAATGAATTAGTAACTTAAATAAAACAAGCAAACAAAATTGGTCCTCTGTCACAGATAATTAGAGAAGCATTAGCTTAACTGAAATGTTACAGCGATCCATGGAATAAACTAAGACTTCCCCTAATATGTGGGCTTGTTTTCCACATTTTAATCTCAGATTTCTCTCTTCATTGATAGCCGAATGCTTAATACAATATAACATAACACACCCTCAATGGAACACTAATCCCTAAAATCTGTTCTGCCAAAATACTCTAAGAAGCCTGTTTTATAGGTTATTTAAAAGTAATGCAGTTTTAGTTTTATTTAGTTTTATTATTTTCGAAAGCCAGCAAGTGTGAATATATCCAGAGTTCCTGTTTCATAGATAGACATTAGTGAGATGTATTAATTGAACTTAAAAATAAGGTTCTGTATAAAGTGTAAATGCCCCTTCATTTCCCCCATTTACAGCGGTTATAAAAGTACTTTAATTTGCTTTAAAAGTTGTTTCTAGATAAAGATATAATAGTTTATTGCCAGTCTGTCTCAAAAACAACTCTTCAAATTAGGAGACCTCAAAGAACGAGGTCTAAATGCTTGCATTTTGTTTCCATCCTCCACTGGTGTAGGAAATACATGTAACATTTACAAAAGCTAAGAATCCGGAATCCCCAGTTCGTTCTCTCTCTCTCTCTCTCTCTCTCTCTCTCTCTCTCTCTCTCTCTCTCTCTCTCTCTCTCTCTCTCTCTTTCTGCCATTTATTTACTCTGAAAATGAATCTTTATTTGTTGGGGCAAAAAGTAAGTTTCCTCTCACTGTCTCCTTGTAATTATCACCCTATTTTATTTCTCTCATAGTAATAATCACTGTTGGAAATTATAATGCTTATTAATTTGTTAACTTATGGACTTTCTGCCTCTCTATACTCACGTGTAAATTCGCAGAAAAAGGTAAATCCGCTCTAAGTGGAAGAATGTGATGGAGGGTCCACTTAGAATTAGCCAGGTACAAAATGGAGACTTCAAACAGAACTAATTAAAGGTGGTGTAGAGAACAGGAGCCCTGTTGGCTCTTCTCATTTTCACCACCACCCTCACACAGAGCAACTTGCTGCCTGGCAAACAAAAACTAAAACAACGAAGCATCCTCCTTCGACAGTACTTAACTTTACCTCTTGAGAAAAGCTGAGGCTTCAAAAGGCCTATTTCTATGGCACTTGGGGGACTCCTAGTCTAATGACCAACTCAGGTCTAAATGCAGACTGTAAAGTCAAGTCTTCCAGTGGACAATTTTGAGATCAGACATTGAGCTCCCCATTTTAGCACATCAAGAAGAAGGCATCCAAGAACACAATTCCAACTGTTTCCAACTACCTATAAAAGTCGACAATGTTCTTTGTGCCTAAATAGCACGTCCAGATGAGTTAAACCTAAAACAAATAGATAATGTATAGAACATAAGTGAACTTTTGAAAATTCACAAATAATAGAAAGATTCAGAAAGATATTGTCGCCTCTATAAAATAAGAACAGATAGTGATAACAAAAGAAAAAAATGAAAAAACTATGAAAGACCTCTTAGAAATTAAAAATTGTTTGCGTAAATTTAAAGTTTAATAGAAAGGCTAGGAGCCAAAATTGATAGCCTTTTCCAGAATAGATAAGCTATAGACCGTACTAAAAAAAATCTGACATTCAATAAAATTCTAGAAAGAGAGAACACACAAAAAAGTGGAGAGAAATTTAAATAAATAAATGATAGAAAACAATTTATCAGAGGTGTAAAAAGATATGGTTTATTAGTTCAAAAGTAACTATCAAGTGATCTCAGGGTAAGAATTTACCAGAGGTGTAGAAAGATAAGATTTTTCAACTCAAAAGGGGATATCTGAATGACTGCAAAGTAACACACACCCACACACATACACAGAATTCTTTTACTTTTTTGTAATATTTCAGAACACAAGAGAAAAAAAGAAATATCCTTAAAAGGCAAAATCACATAACCGGTAGATTGAAATCCAACTGGTATCAGAATTTTCATCACAAATAATGAATGTTAAAGACAATGGAAGCACCGCTTTCAAGCTCTAGGAATAAATTAGTCTGAATCTAGAATTCTGTACACAACTAACTTATCAGAATATGTGAGAAAAAAAATAAAAACATCTATAGATATTTCCCCAAGTACTAGTCTCAGGAAGTTTCTAGATGATATACTGAGGGAAATAAAAATTTTAAAAACTGAGTGAGAAAAAGAGGACATAAGATACAAGGTACATAGGAATTAGCTGAAAAGTACAAGGAAAATAAATCCCGTGACGATATCTGACCTACTATAGGAAGTTGTGGTCTACAAAAAAATATTTTCCAGAAAAGAATAGATTCTTTTAAATTGATAAATGGGATAAGCAAGAAGGTTTTAGTTATGTGGAAAAAATAATTACATATTTTTCCTCAGTGAGAATAAAAGAAAGGTAATTAGTAATGTCATAAAAATGTATATAAAAATCACGATAAAAATATGAAGCAAATGAAAAGTGTCATTTTTTAAAGAAATTTCATGGAATGTAAGAAATCTGCCACGATTTCATTTATGGTTTCTGGTTTCCTGTTTGGCTGAAAAGACATTTGCTACCCCGAGGTTATATCAAATTCTCCTAAATGATTTAGTTTAAATAATTGTACTTTTATGGTCTTTACATTTAGATTTCTAATCTATATAAAATTTACTTTTACATGGAGCGTAATAGGGACTTAACTTTATTTTTATCCTGATGGTTAGATAATTGTGCCAATGTCATTTATTAAACATATCATTATTTACTGAATTCAAATACCACTTTTATTATTTTATTCCAGATATTTTAGGATATGCCTTATGCTAAGGCCATATCCTAAAATATGTCTCTTAAAAGAAGGTAAGAGACATCTCCTTTTCATATAGAGAAAATAGATATTTCATAAGTTGAAGCAATGAAAAGGCATAAGAGAACAGATATAAGTATTATAATTTAAGTCCAAAACCATAGGAATCAAAATAGGATGTGGGATTTTTTTTAATCAGAGAAGACAATTTTAATTATTCACAAGATACAGGAAAAAAAGGAAAAAGGGATGAAAGAAAATACATAAATTTATAAATATGAAAAAAATGTGGAAAAATAATTAACAAAAGAATGTACACTAGTTATAAATTGGTGAATGTCACTAAATGAAAGACATTCAGAATGGATTAAAAACATACAACATGTAGACATACACATATACACTCTCATAATAAGTTTATTTACTGAATGAAGATCTGCATTCATGAAGAAGGCGGGAAAAGCTTTTGACAAAATGCAATAGTCATTCCTGATTAAAACAACAACAACAAATATCACAACAAAAACAGCTCTCAGCAATCTGATAAAATGGCACTTCTTCAACATGATGAATGTCTCTGAGAAAAACTTACGCCTATCATTATTCTTCATGATGAGTGTCTCGACACACTTCCAGTAATATCAAGAACAAGACAAGAATGTTTGTTCTCATTCTTTTTTTTAAATTAAATTTATCGAGGTAACATTGGTTAATAGCGCTGTATAAGTTTCTAGTGTACTGAATTCGCATTGCGTGCTCATCACCCAAAATCTCGTCTCCTCCTTTTGCCATAGGTTTGACCCCCTTTACCTTCTTTATTCTTCCCCTCATTTCCTCTTCCCCTGTAGTAATCGCCATACTGTTGTCTGTGTCTATGAGTTTGTTCATTTGTTGCTTTTTGTTTTATATCCCACATATGTAATATGGTTATTGAAATCATATGGTTATTGTTCTTTTCCATCTTACTTATTTCACTTAGCATAATACTCTCAAGATCCATCCATGTTCTCATCCTTGGAATTCAATTGGAGGTTCTAGCTAGTCCAATGAGGTAAGAAAAATGACATGCAGATAAGGAAACAAAGTCAAATCATTTATATTAATTAATAACATGATTATCTTCCTAGAAAGTCCTGTGGAATTTGCAAAAAGCTACAAGAACTAAAACCTGAGTTCACCAAAATGTAAGACACAAGATCAATATACAAATATTAATTGTGTTTCTACATACTAGCAATGGACAATAAAAATTGAAATTAAAAATAATGCCTTTACGAAAGCATCAGAAATATGAAATACTTAGAGATAAATCTTACAAAAGATATATAAGCCATGCACAGTAAAAACTACACACACACCACTGAATTGAAATTGAGACCTAAATAAACAATATATCAACAGATGGATCAGAAGACACAAATTTATAAAGATGTCAGCCTTCCCCAAATTAATCTACAATTTCAAAGTCTCAGTGCACAGTTTTGTAAGATTGACAATATGACTGAAATTCATGTAAATTCGAAGGACTTAAATTAGTGAAAATCTTTGAAAAAGAGAGCCTTAGTTGGAAAAATAATGCTACCTGATTTCAAGACCGACTAGAAGTTACCTTAGTCCAGTTGCAGTGACATTAGCATAAAGATAGGCAAATAGACCAAGAGAAGAGAATAGATTCCAGAAATAGAATTACACATGTGAACAACTTGTTTTTCATGAAACTGGTGGTGTTCTTCATGTTTTATGTTTATATTGTACAATTTCTCTTTTTAAATAAAAAAATGTTCAATAGGTTTGATGTTAAGGTTCACGATTATTTTATTTTCCTTGCTATTAATATTATGAGTAGTTGTAGTAATGCTCTTATTGTTTTTGTGATTATATTTGAATGGAGAGAATTCTTCTTGGGAAAGACATTTATGGACAGATTTTGTGGATAAGGGACCAATGGGAGGAAGCGATGGTTGGAAGCAGTTTGAGTAGCGGGCAAGCAGGGAGTTTAAGTATCTGTCCACAGAAACTTGTTCATCGGAAATTTACCCTGTAGATAAGTGTAAGAGCCAGGAGAACAGAAAAACTCTTTTGCATACAGTAAAACTAAGTGATGCTATATGATGCCAGTGCGTGTGAGTGTTTGGTGGGAGGACGGTTGATGTGATCTTATTTTAAATTTCAAGGATGTTCGGTTCTTGTCCTTTCTCTACCACCATCTGCTTCTTCAAAGATGAAGAAGCACTGGCTATTCAACTCTAGTTTGCCTACCAAACTACTGGATGAGAGGCTCATACAGTGAGAGCGTCTACACATACTTCTTGTATCGCCCCAAACAAGGAGTCACTGTGCTCATCACCCTGCTCTGGCTCAAGATCCTTAAAGGCAGGTGCCTTTTCTTGCTGTCTTCCCTCAGCCATCATCGCTCCCATTTCATTTCTCTCACCACTCCTTTATACATTGTGGTTTGAAACGTACATGTTCCATAGACTCGTCAAAGACAGCACGTCCCTTTCCGATTCTTTTTCTCCTTGTTGGTTTTAGTTCATTTTAGAGAGAAAGATAGTCTTTCCTTTTTCATACAAAAACTGAAAGAATCTAAGAAATCTTTTAAATGATGCTGCCAGTCTCTATGGCTGTGAATAGCTGAGTGCCACCATGCGTGGTGGCAGTCCATTTAAAAGCAATGCCAACCTCAGGGCCCTGACCCAAGGTCATGTCTTCCAGCTGCTACGAAATATTAAATGGAGGTAACTATTACAGTCAAGAGCTCTTTGAACTGTATTCCTCATTCAGTGCATTTATTATTCACGTACTTTTCATCCAAGAACCACTTTATAAATTGAGTTCAAATTATGAAGTGATGCTCATTTGAATACATTAGTTTACTTGCATGTCCCTTCGAAGATGGAAAGGAAAGGCCAAGTCAAAAGTTGAACCTGAGCAGCATTTTCATGTACTGGCCTTTTCTTTTGTGTAGGCTTACTTATTGTTCTGGTATAATCTTTACTGTTTCTTTAGAGTAGATATGATCACCACCATACCCACAAGTATTCTGAAACATGTGGCTCTCCTGTGGATAGTTGTTTCACACGCATTGACTAAAGACTAACTAGGGACTGGAGTTAAGGAGTGAGGTGATTAAATAAACTCAGACCTTCGTGTTAGGAAAGTTCTCATGTAAAGACAATTCAATTAGACTAAAATACCAAGCACGTCTTTCATCGCCACCTCATGGGACCGTTACACTGTTTAAATAAGAATATAATATATAATAGCATGGAGTAAATGTTCAATAACTGTTAGCTATTTATCGCTATTGTTTTTATTGTCATCATCATCATCATCGTTTTTATTATCAGTGCAAAGAGGTAATGACAAAATTCCGAAGGGAAGAGTTGGAAGGATTCTCTTCATTTTGGCACTTCGATTTCGGCATCGTTCACAGTCTCTGGGGAAGGGACGGTCTAAATGGCAAAGCAGAAGCAGACATACAGACAAAAGTGAAAGAGGAGAACGGACCTGTTTTCGGCGCTGCTGTATCGGGGCGCGTTCTGGCAATTCCTGCTTTGATGTTGGGGTCCCATGCATTGACCTTTTGGTTCTGTTTCATTCTTTCTAATTCACTCACTTCAACTTGGCACGTTTTCTTTAGCAAGGCGTTTGGCATCGGCCTGGTCCTTGTATAACAATTTTGAGAGGATGAGAGACGTGGATAGAAATAACCCCTCTAAAGTTACGGTGACCTTCTCCCGTAATGTATTGTAATGTGGTGATAATGATAGATGCACTGGCTTCTGTATTTGAAGTTAAAAGAAAATTCAGTCGTGTTTTCTTTTCACCATCCACAAACTGTTATTTTGTAATAACAGAGGGAAGAGTTTTCTATAGCAGCCTCGTCAGTGGTTCCAAACTGGAAATAACATCCAACCACTAACTGCTGTTTAATTTTTTTTTGTTTTTACTTTATTTCATGCGTAACTATGTTTGCACAGCAGGGCAGCAAACATCTGCGGAAATGTCACTCGGAATAGCAAACAAGCTACCCTTTCTGCCTGGGGTTTTTGCCTTTGGTGGGTCTACACAGCCCCGATTCAGCAGGAAGATATTATTTAAAACAAAACGAAATCTGTGGGGAGATTAAAAAAAAAAGGCAAATGGCACCACTTGCCAAAATATGAATTTTCTTGCTTGTAGTGCTTTATTGCTCTACGATAGAAAGCACTCCTCAGAGACAACTCATAAAGAGCATTCCTGGCTACTGACTGACTCAGGAGGCAATGGAAGGGAGGCTTGGTAGGAATTCATCACAGGGGCGAAACCAGCAGAAGCCTAAACGCTCAGTGTATAATCTTTACATGTAACTAAAAACCCCAGACAGACTTCTTGTGTTTCTGAGGGATGCTCCTGGTTTCTCTCAGGGGTTTCTATTTTGGGGGATTGGCACAAAGAGACGTCAGCGGATGTTGGCAGAGGCCATGTCTCTCCCCAGCTGCACCAATGGAAACCATCACATTACAATGACTCATCTCTTTCCTTTGCCAGTGGGGTTTTTGTACACCATCCTCTTTGCTCAAAGTCATGCCTGGTGACTAGAAGCAGGAGGCATCTTGGACCCTGAGGAGTTTACGCTTTTGAGTTCGAGGAGCCCAAACTCAAAGTAGCAGCTGTGAGAACTAAATCCATAGAGATTAAACAGGACTATACTTACTACAGCCTTCTATAATCAGAGCAGTTCTCTTGTATCAGGTACAAGATAGCGGGCTCGGTAATGGTTTGGAGTTTCTGGCACCATCTGTGTTACGATTTATCTTTTTCCTCTTTGGCTTTTCACAACAGAAAGAAAAGTAGAGCATTTAGATTTGTGAGTTCTATTAGAGTCCCAAGTCAGCATTTTAATGCCTTTGCGTCTCGGTTTACAGATCTGTAACATGTGAATAGTAACCACTGCCTCGGAGTTGTTGAGAAGATGAAATTAGATAATTGAGTTTAGCGCATGTAAAATTTTCCCACCAAAGTTCTTCTGGAGGTAAGCCTGAGATCTTAAGATTTTCAATCTAAGGATTTCCTCCAGAAGTTTGCTGGGAAATTTTTAGATGTACTAAACTCCACTGCTCTATATATGAGGGAAATATTTTTTGTGTGTTATATAGCATCTTGCTCCAAAGATAGATCTGTACGTCTAACAAAAACTCGACTTTGAGCTGTTTCTGTTCTCGTCTGACCTCATGCAGGCATGTAACAGCTTCCCTCAGTGTGGCAGGCATGGAGGCCACCATGTTTCAGCACTATGCTCCAGTTTGCATGATGGTGGCAAGGATGGATTATGGAGCAGTTAATAAAGCACAGTACTCGCCTGTAAGCAGCTCACACAGTCTGACGACATGGTATATAAACTAGCCTGAAATAGGGTGGAGGGAAGCGGTGAAGGGGGAGAGAATGGGCTTCCTGGAGAGGCTGGTGTTTAGGATGGACCTTGAATTATGTTTGGGACAATATGTATAAACGTGGATGTGGGAGGAGCATGGCATCTTCACTAATTGGCAAGTAAGTGGCTGGATGCATTTGGGCCTCTCCTTTGAATTTCAGTGATCATTCTAGAATTTCACATTGAGACTCATGAATTATGACACAGTCAGGGTTTTGAGATGGACAGGAACAGTGAAAATGCCAAATCTCTATAGCTATCCTGAGTTAATTTTTAAAATATTAAATATTAATTTTTTTTTATCACCAGTGCTTGGACCAGCACAGAGGACACAGGTTACCTTATGTCCCAGATAAGAAGGTTTTGCTAACTTTATGCATGTTTATTAGATATGATTTAAGTGGGTAAATTTGGAAAATACACGAACCTACATTAAAAATTATTTCACTGATGTTCAGAAGATGGATTAGATAACTCTGAAAGAATTCTCAAAAGAAACCAGACCAATCCTTCGTATCCTACATGTATTCGGAAACCTAAGAAAAGAGCTAATAAGACAGTTCTTTCCTGAAAAAATGTAGAAAGGGGCCATGCATTCTTTGGTGATGTGCTCCAAAAAAATGTTAACAAAAAGATGATTTTTACTATTAAACCTTCAACTGACTTTGGCCTGCAAAACACCAGCTGGCTTATATTACTTGTAATGTGCTTTGGTGTGTCTCCGATGATAAATATGAAGGGTCCTTTAAGATATACAGAAATATTAAGCAACTAAATATGCTTTCCCCCCCCTCTTTGAAATTTAAGGAGTCAGAAGAAACGTGGGGTCCTTTTAAACACAGGGAAAATTCTGTATAGCTAAATCACCTTTGTTCCCACTAAGACCCAATAAGGCCTTCCCCTTCTTACTAAACAGAATAATGGACTTTGAGTTCCACCAAGCAGGACTTTAGCCCTGTACAAAATAACAAAGAACAACAACAACAAAAAACCCACTTGTCATAATCCAGCCTCAGTCTGTGTCCCAAATAGTATCTCACGGGTTTATTTTATTTTATTTTATTTTATTTTATTTTATTTTATTTTATTTTATTTTATATCCACCAGGACTCATCAAGTAGGCAAGACAGGTCTCATACTGGTATGTGCCAGATATGTTCCTGTTACCAAGTCTTTGCTTGTCCTTTCTGAGAGCAAAGCCTTACCTGGCCACTCTGGTTAACCTTGGTCTCTCTTCCTCCGGGCCTCCTAACTGCAAGTCTTTTTCCCCCCCTGCCTGTCCTCTGGGAACTAAGTGCACTTGCTTCTGAGGTCAATAGCCTTTAGGTACAATCTCATTTCATAACCAATGATATATGTGCCCTGTAAAGTAACTCATTTGCTCTATTCTGCCTCCCTGAAACATGGAGTAGAGAAGCTAGTATATGGTGGGTGGCCAAAAATATGTTTTATTTCATAGGATGACCAATGGACTGCTCTTGGAAATCATGGGATTTTGCTACTCGAATATATATGACAAATAGTTTTCTAATGTGGTCTCTAAATTCAACTCCCCTTGTAATCTCATTGTCGGTATAGAAACTTAAAAGAATTCCTTTTAAGTAATTCCTTAAGGAAGTAATTGAATAAGGAAGTAATCCTTTCATATTCAATTCATAATTGAATATGAATTTTATTACAGCTTCTGTTCTAGGCTTTGTGGATAAACTAACATGTGAGTGACAGACATAATAAAATAATCACACAGTCAATGTACAAACTGATATTAAGGGAAAGAAAATGATTCCTTTTACCATGAGGGTTTTTCTTCAGATGCCTGGGCTTGGAGCAGGCTCTACTCTGAACAGCCAGAGGATGACTTGGAAAAAGAACTAGGTAGAGCACTGAGTATAACCATAGAAAAGTCACCGTAAGAGAATATAGTTGTCTCTGATGGTGATAGTACCCAGGAAAAGGGTCCCTCCCTTCAGGTACAGAAGCCACATAGACTAGAGAAGAGAGGGCATTGATTTGAACCTTCAGAAACATTCCTAAAAACAGGGACAGGTTCTCAAAGATGTAGTGTAACCAACCTACTTCTGAAGAAGATAAAATGTCTGGCAAGGTAAAAAAGATGGAAGTCTCTGTCTTGTCCTTTCTCCTTTTAAGTTTCCATTTTCTGAGAAACCCTGGGAGGTAGAATGATTTAGTTGAACAATCTCAGGATTCAGGACAACTCGGCCACTGACTGCAAATTCCAGTTCTGCCGCTTACTAGTGCTGGAGCTTGGGCACAGTGCTTATCACAGAGGTTCATTAATCTCATCTGCAAAAAAAGCAGATCATTATATTTAACTTGCAGAATAGTCGTTGTCTATCTGTCCTTTCCAAGAAACCAGAATTCTAGAACCAATATCTAGAATGGAATTCTAAGAATTCCTTTAAAGAGAGAAGGGTGACCTTTCTTCGCGGGACACAGAGTGAAGGGAGAGGAATGAGGGTGTAACCAAGCCAAGCACCATATCCAGGGAGGGAAACAAAGCACAAGAACTGTATCCCAAAGTCAGCAATCAAGGGGAGGAAAAATAGAATTAATGGGCTGGGGTGAGGCACTTGGAAATCTGGCAGATGCAACAGGGAGAAATTTCTGTATCTGGTTGGTCCGGGCAATCATGAAAATTGAAGGCCAAGAAGGTCAGTTTCAAGGACAGTACCTGCCATGGAGCAGACACTCAAAACCTGTATCTTACCTTTGGAGTTGCCAGAGCAGCAACTAAAGTTACAGACAGTGTAGGGGTCTTATCACCCTCCACACATAGGATCTCAAGTGGCTGCATACGGTGACCAAGACACCACCAAGTTTCGATTCCCCTTTATCTAGTGTGGAATATGAAGCTCATAAATTTTACTTGATTTCCCCAAGTTTCCACAGCTAATGAGGTAATAAAGCTTGGAGTTTAATAGAATGTCTGTTTACAAATAAAACGTTCTTACCATGATTGGTGGTTCTACGTGGCTGATTAACAGAATCATTAGGAGGCGCTTTAAACAAAATAAAGATTTCTGAGCACTCCAAAGTTGCTGGATTTAAAATCTCTGTGGTTGGGGATCAACAACCCATATTTAAAATTTGACCATCAGTAATTTCGAGGTAACTCCTGTGGGGGACAAGTCATCTGGGTACAATTGCTTTCCCCCATATGGGCATCTACAGGGTAAGAGCGTGTTATTGGCCCCATTTATTCACCCAGTTAGAGCTAAGCTGGAGCTATAAAAACTTTGAGTTTCCTCCTTTATAGCCTATAAAAGCGACCCTGTTTTCACTCCTGTTTTCTCTGATAATTTTTTTTTCAGTCACTATCCAAAATTTCTTTTAACAATTTAAACAATTCCTCTCTTAAAAAGAATTGGGAAATATATGATTAATCTAGCCAATGATTTGATATAGATTCTGGGAACTTGATAAATAAATACAATTCTATATTATAATTTCTCACTTAAAACCACATCAATGGAAAAGTCCTCTTGAATTCTATAGCATAGAAAGGAAAATGGCAAAATAGTTTCATATGAGATATTTTATCAAATATACAAGAAACTTTGAGAACTTGGACAATTTCTTTCTTCTTTACTAACTACCATAACACATAGTGTGACTTCTTGAAGTCTTGAAGTCAGGAGATTAACTGTGTGACCCAGGGTGAGGTGTCTACCTTCTCCAGTCTCTCCTCATATCTCAGATGCAGAGCATCATATCTGCTTTCTGGTACCCTAAGAAGAACTAAAAGAGATTGTATGGATGAAGGTGTCTGCAATTAAATCGGGTACATAAGACGTACTCAACAAAATTTAGTGCCTCGCCTACTTTTTAGAAAGGTTTTTAGTGAAATGATTCTGCAGTTGTACTTTCTGTTTCTTCATTTTCTTGTCTATAAATGGAAGTGTGTTCATACAATATGATCTCTAGAATCTCTTACAAAACTAAAGTTCTATATTTTTATTATTCTAGGAAATTTTCCTGTATGTCCTCTAGTTACCCAGAACTGTTTCTCAGAAGTTGTATTGGTCACTGAGAAGTCAATGAGAACCCCTAGATAATCAATAACATTGCATTAAAAGATTTATTAGATAGAGTACATAAGATTTGCTTGTGGTTAGCAAATTCTAATGTTAACAAATATACATTTAACTAAATTATGGTAAATGACATTCTTTCTTCGATATGAAGGGAACTTAAGACCTTACATGCCTTTTTATATATTCTTATAGGGCTATTGACATTTTGACAAATCAATTAATAGAAAATTTTAGGAAAAATATATGGGAACTAGAGTTCTCTATCTATTCACTGTTAGATGGGTTCTAGATGGATTACCATAAAAATTTAATTTTTCCCCAGTTCTAATCACAGTGTCTTAGTATATAATTGAGACTCAAAAAAGTCTCATCAGGGGAATTAACTAATACATTTTTTTAAGTTCCACTGACTGTTGTGATGTAGCAGAAAAAACATTGATCTGAAGTTCTTCTGGTCCGATTCCTTTCTTCGTTTTCGTCTTCTCTTCCCCACTCCCTATTGTTTCCCACTCCTTTCTCCTCGCCACGCCAGCGACACTGGCTGGTCCAGCACGGCCTGCCACGTCGTGGTAACCTCCAGCAGTGGCCTCACAAAGCAGTGGGAGGTCCGCAAGTAGAAGAGGCCAGGGGAGGCAGCAAAGCCCCAGAATTATACGTTCGTCATTGACAGTGGAACGAGATGTATGCCGAGCCAGTCTTTGATTAGGCCTCTACAGAATAGGAAATTCTGCACGAGAAGTTATCTGTAAGAAATATTCCTACCGTGGGTTAAATCATCAAGCAAACATGGTTTATAAATATTCCCATCCCATTGTATTTTCAAGAATGTAAGCCACACCTAAAAGCACAATCCTTATTTTGTAGGGAAATACATGATGATTGCACACTTTGTCCCACTGTGCCAAGACTTACCCTTGAATTTAATTTCAACCTTCTTGTTTTCTCCCTGCGCTATAGTATGATTTCATAGTACATCCTCCCATCTGTTGAAACAGAGAAGCGCTTGCATTTTAGGTTAAGATGACTAATATTCATGAGGAATGAATCCAAATTCAAACTAAATGCACATTTTTTGCATTTGTCCAAACCCAGCCATGAATTATCTCAAGCTATCAATAGAAGAAGAAGAAAGTTGCTATCTGTAAATCCTTATTTGTTTTCCTAAATTGCACCCTTGGCAATGGGTGTGACAGAAAAATGTTCAGTATTCCTAGTAGCCTAACCTGCCAAGGGAGATAAAGCCACTTTGATGTCCCGGGACCAGAGACTACACAGATTTTTTTACCCAAAATGGGCTTTGAGCCCTTTTGAGAGAGAAGTGGGCTAAAACAACCTGCCCACTTACCAGCCTTCGGAACCCAGCAGATACACCATTGGCCCTGCCGGCTCCGGGAGGTGGCAGATCACAAGTCAAGGTAATGAATGCTTTTTTACTACTCTGGCCATTCATGAAGGTAGTGATGTTGATACTACACACAATAATAGTAAAAGTGAATGCAGCAATAGTTAATATTATTGGTGCTCGCCTTTCCGGTGCGATCACTGCATTCCAGCCCTGCGCCTGCCAATGTGCCTGCCTTTGTCACTTCATTCTTGACCACGTCGCCGCAGTGCAGCGAGTGATGCTCAGAGTATTGCGTGCCAAAGGTCACACGGCAAGTAACAGGACTGAAGCTCACAGCCGCTTTGCCTCCTTCTGACACCTCTGCTCTGCCCTTGACCTTTTCTGGGGTGCCCTATGCCCTCCCGGCACATGTTGCCTCCTTTCTTGGGTGAGACCCACCATGCACTTCCCGCTGGGACAGCAACTCCGAAAACAGTGTCCCCAGCAACCCCTTCCCCCCCGCGACACGCACCACACACACGAAAACGTTCTCCTCTGGAGGCCGGGTGGAAAGAGCACCCCAGGAAAGATCGGATTGTGCGGCAAAGTAAATCGCATTCGCAAAGTGCTTCGGCTTTAGCAGCGTTTCTGACTCCCGTGGCTGGCGTTTCTGTCGTTGCCTCCTGGACTTGGGGCGGCCGCGTCCCAGCGCTGTGGTCAGAAGAGCCAGCCCCCGCAGCTCTTCCCGTCCGCCCCCTTCGCGTCTGGGTTCATTTCTTTCACGGTCGAGAATTCGTTCATTCCGTTTCGTTTTCTGACCACCTGCTTTGCACCAGCACTAGGCTAGAATCCTACACGTAAAATTTCCATTAAGCCTTAGGAAAGTATTTTTTAAAACCGTTTTTGATGTTTGTTTTGTGCTTTGTTTTGGCTGATGGGGAAAATTAGATCGGAAGCATTTATGGAACCTGACCAAAGTGCTAAGTGCTATTAAACTAGTGGTTTTTAGGCAGAGGAGACTTTCACTCCCTTCTTTCCGAAGGGGGTTTGGCAATGTTTGGAGACACGAGTGTCACATCTGGGGGATAGAAAGGGGCAGATTGCTATGATGTCTAGTGGTGGAGGCCAAGGGTGCTGTTAAAAATCCTACATTTGCACAGAACAGCCCCCTACAAGGAAAGACCTATTCTGTCTCAAAGTATCGACAGTGCTGAAGGTGAGACCCCTGGATTAAACAGAAGCGTCTTTGACTGGATTCCGCCATGCGGCTGCTCTGGCTGATGGCTTAGATGCTCCCAGATGGACTCAGCTTTGTTTGAACCAGAGCCTCTGGCTACTTTGCCAGGAGAGTGTCTATTCTGCTGTCGCATGCGATAGTCTGGAAGCTGAGGTCCTCCCTGCTCAGCCGTCTGGCTCCCCAGGACGTCCATGGCTTAACGCCCTGATGCCACTACACCTGATAAGCCCGTCTCGAAATGCCAAACGCCCAAATTTTTCAGGAACAGTGAGTCGGGAAGCATCTGTGGTCAGGAATCTCGGAGTCCCGAATATTCTTCAGGTTCCGGGAGCTTGGCTTTGGGGAATGGTCACAAAACTGGATCTTTTACAGTGCTTCTTGGCCCAAGGAAAAGAGGAAAAGGGGACTACCCATTTCTTTTCCAGAACATTGTCCAATTTCAGTGAAGCAGAAAAGAACTTGGAATTTAGGGCAGCTGCTCTGTCTGGGAAGAAAGATGGAAAGTTTGACTGTGTTTACACCACCATCAGGTGGCCTGATGATTTTAAACAGAGAGGTAAATGCCCAGTCATTCTACATGAGTATATGTTTGTTGGGACAAAACATAAACTGGTAGTGTAAAGACCTGAGCTCGAGGCCTTTGGTGAGACTTAATTCATTCACTTATTCCCTAAAAAGATGTGCTCTTGAGCCCTTATTACATGCGTGCCAGGTACTGAGTGAGGCTTTGACCGTGTAGATTCCAATCTGGTGGGAGGGAAATTATAGAGAAAGGGCCATTAACATAAAGTAGGAAGATAAGTAGTTATGGCAAAGAGAAAGGGGACGAGAAGATGCGGGAACTGGAGAGACATTCCAGCAGAGGGAATGACGTGTGGGAAAACCCGAAGGCAAGAGGAAGCATGAGAAGTCTGAGAACCAAAAGCAGCCAGGTACGGTGGGAGCCCAGAGAACAAAGGAAGGAGAAGGGGTCAGGAGACTGAGCTGCAGCGCGAAGGCTGTGGGGGGCGAGGGGAGATCAAGTCTGAGAGTCTGAACTCGCAGCGGGGTCTGAGTCTCGCCCCGCGCAGGATTCCAGATGGGAGCTGAGGGTCAGAAAGCCGGGAACAGCACAGAGACACCCGCGAGATCATTACTGCAAAGGTGGAGACAAGGCCTAGAGGTGCGGCAGAGGATAGGAGGAGAAATGGAGGGTTTTAGGAATATGTGGCTGGAGGGAAGGCCAGGAATTGGTGATGGACAAGCTGGGGTGAGTGAGGGAGACGGAGATGAAGGATCCCATCCAGCCTCCCTGTCCAGGCAGCTGGGTACGTGCCATTTACCAAGACTGTGCGTATCTATCTTTCCTCGTCTGAGAAGTGGGAGTAAAATTCTCACCTCTCCTATCTCACAAAGCTGTTTTGATGACTAAGTGAAAATAAATATAAAAGGGTCGTGTAGACTATAATGCGTAATACACATCTGGCTGCACATTGATTGTTCGTAATTATTATTATCACACGTTCATCTCTCTGGCTCTGTTATCAGTCTCTATGTGCTATAAAACACCAACCCAACTCTATGATAATATCACTTGGGTGCTTTACAGCTTGCTGATTTCACAGTTACAGAAAGAATTTATGGAACATATAAAATGACAAGGGAAAAGGTGTGGCCTCTTGTTCTCTAGCATGAACTTGGCTTTGAAATCTTGAAATCGACTCTGATTGCCATGAGAAAACCCAAACCAGCCCAGCTTGGTTGCTGACCTGATCGGGGAATTGGGAGTAGACAATGGAAACTGTTTCTCCTGTATTGTTTCACTGAGTTGCCAAAGAACGCCTGGGTCTCACCAGCCTCAGCCTGGTCCTTATCCAGATGGCTCTGTGTCATCAAAACCACAGGAAAGCGCCTACTGGCGTGTTGCTACTCCATGGCTCCAAGTCTATGACCTTATTATTATTATTTTTTTAAATCCCTCTGCAGCCTTACTGAATAGACTGTGAATGGATGAGCCCAGCCAATGCTGCAAGGAAAATATTTGGGGATCAGTAGACGTGGGCTCTGCCCCAGCTTTGCCACTTAATCAGTTATGCACCTTGAGGAATCCACCTTGAGAAGTATCGGTTTCCTTGAACATTATTTGGGGGACATAGATAATTCATTTCGGGACCGAAAAGAATAGGAGATAATAGATACGCTTTGTAAGTTGCAAAATGCTGAGAAAACCACATGGGTAGATGGGTAGACTGAGTGATATTAGTATTACTAATATTAGTTCCATTGAGAAGAAAGTCTATTTTAAATACGCTTTGTATTCCCTTGGGACAGGGGATAACATTTGTTGGAAAAATTATATTAAACTGGAAACTGAGCAACCTGAATTTAACCATCAATACAATTTTTAAAACCATAGTCCTCATCATTGAGGCATAAATAATCTAACATAACTACATCTTAGAATGCGCCGGGACTGGAGGTGACCTCAAAGGCTTTCTACTCATCCTTTTTCGGGTGTCGCTGTAAGAGGCTGCTCTCTGTGTAAATCCTGCGCATTTGTGATGATACATCCAGGCAGCAGTGGTTTGGGGCTGAAGCCCAGACCTCTGACTTGTCATTCGGCATCGTTTTTAGTCAACTACATGTCCTCTCAGGAGTCTTTCTTACTTTCTGCCAAATATCACAACACCCCTTGAGCAGGAAAGCGAGGGTCCGTGTGTCCCAGACCGCTGGCAGTGGTAAAGGTTGGTAGGTCCGATGGGGGTGGCATTTTACCTTTATTGCATTTGCTGCTCAGGCCAGGCAACATTTCAGATTCAATTCGCATAATTGGAACTGTTTCTTCTTTAAAAATATGACCTCAGTGTTTAAGATCATCACCGTCTATTCACAGTGATGCAGTTTTATTTTGCTTTATTTTTAAAATAAAGCAAACTTGCTCCATTACTTTATGGCAGAATGGAGAAGCTAGTGAGTGTTAAAGAACTGTGAATCATTCCATTTGAGGGGAGAAAGTGCTCCCTGGGACACCAGCTAACCTCTTGACACTGGACACCCTGACTCTGCTTTCCCACGGCAGATGAAAGCGACATCGGGAGAGAGGGGAGAACATGGTGGCATTCTCTGTTTGTCAAAACATCTTGAACAATTTTTCAGACATTTTGAGTTAGTTAAAATCCAGACTACATAGTGCCAAGCAGTTTTGCTTAATTTCTAACCCCTCGAGTATTTAAAGGGAAATTCAATCGGTATTTTTCTGAATTGTTGCATTTAACTCATCAGTGCGCCGTTTCATAAGAGCCACTCAATGCCAAAGGAGTCCTTCTGTGCCAATTCAGAAATCCTACTCTGAAGGACTGAGCAGAAAAAGGAGCCGGGACCCGTGGGTTCTACAATCTCACAAATCGAGATCTAGAGAAGCCTATGGCAAGGTCTTGTCTTGTCGAGATCATCCAGGAAACCAGCAGGGAAGGTGGAATGTCAATCCCAGAGCGTGTAAACCTGCCCCAGGTACTGCTCTCTTTGTGTTAAAAACCACTGAAAGTTCTGTAGTGGAGGAACGTGAACTTCTCCTTAACAGAGACCAGCCCGTTAGCGTGCATGAGACGTTTTCACGATTATAACACATAGCGATGAATGTTTCTAAAATGCTCTGCGGTGACTGGCATAACTGTGCACCTTAGCTGTGAGAAAGCTATTGCTTCTCAGGGTCAGAGCCCAAGGCCCTCGGGAGACAACAGCATCCCAAAGTCACAAGTTCACTCAAGTGTTTTCCTTCTTCCCAACCTGCTCATCTCCCACTAATTCAGGAAAAGCACTCAGAGCCAGTTTCTGTTTCTATCCATTAAAGGTTCAATAGTTTAACACATACACATGAAGTATATTGTAATGCTCTAACCAAGGACATGTACAGCTGGATTTAGGGAATAGGCCAATGCCCAATAATAGGGGACACATCAAACAAACATTGGTGTGGCCATGTAGACACAGAGGCTGCTGATGCAAAGGCTTGCTCGGTACCTCTTCTGTCCCAGACACGGTGCCCATTAGTTTACATATCTTCAGTCATTTCATCTTCCTCATGAACCTGTGTGGTTGACAGCGTTAAGCCACTTTTATAGTGATGATATGGGTATTTTGTGAGGTTAAGTGACTTGTCCAGGATCACCCAGCTAGTAACTGGCAGAGCTGGACCTGAGGAGAGATTGACTGCCTTCCACATGCGTGACATTTCCATTTGCCATTCCGCCCTCTGCACACGATATTTGGTTATTGGTCATAAGTTTATAAAAATGGTACAGCCACATGAATGACATTCAGATCTGATTAAAAGTTGCTTAATTAGATACAATTTTTAGGTGAAGAACTTTTAGCTTTGTTTGTTATTCAGATATCGTACATCTTCCATTTTTATCCAGAATTTCCACCATAATGCTAGAGTAATCCTGAAATTCCATAATGCTAGATCATTCAGTGTCTCATGGAATAAATTAAGGGGCATAATTAGGATTAAATTCTAGCAAATTTAGGAAGCTGTGCATCCTTATGTAAGTGAACCCAGCTCTTGCAAACATGTGCTGCTGAAAGGTACCCAGGGATGCTTCCTCAATTCTAGCAGAAGCTGCCTGCCTTCTTGTGATGGTTATGAATTGCTTTACATCCTTACAGGTCTTTCCTAACCTATGGATAGTTATGCTCTACAATTTTATTATAATTTAGTCAGAAGTCATTAGCAGTGCATTTTCCCATAGAAACAACATTTAAAAATGATAGGCTTCCGTGGCAACCCATCAAAGCTTAGAAAGCTCCACGACTTTGGAATAGGGAATAGCTCTGGATGTAGGAGCAGAGCCAGTATCTGGTCACTTATCAGGGCAGTGCCATGCAGGAGCTGGGGAGGAGGAAGTGGGGTCATGAGCAGTGCGTGACAGTGTCTCCCGTGGGTTGCTGTAGCTCTGTCATGGGTGTAAGAGCTCTTTACCCACAACTGTACCAAAGGCATTGAGCCCCGGACATTGGTTTGTGATGACAAACTTCAGGGGTCGCATCTGTTATTCATCAGGAATTTGGGGAGTCTGAAAATTTGTTCTCTTCCCATGGGACTGAGTCTCTGAAAAGCATCACCTCTCTGGACAGATTCGCAAGCATAGCTCATAAGTAGTTTTTCACATGAACACTTCCGGACTTCCTCTGCAGTCCTGTGAGCGCCAAAAAGGCAGAGACTTTGAATATTTTGCCCACCACTGCAGCTTTGATGACCAGCATATGTTCTGATATATCATAGGCCCTCAATGTATATTCATCAAATGAATAAATATTCAGTGACTTTCCCCTTTCAGCTGCCGGCCTTGTGATTATCAGGAGATTTCATCAGCCAAGTTACAGAGAAAGGAAAGTTCCCAGTTTGGGGCACATTAGGCATGTGTGTGACGGGAATGCCCACTTCTTCGCCTGCTGGATGCCTTATAATTTATTAGGAACCAAGCTCAGGTATCTCCTCCTCCAGGAAGTCTTCTACTGTGCCACCTGTCTCAAACAGAGACTAAGATGCATACTCTGATATTATCCTATGATTATTACTATATTATTATTATTAGTTATCACTGCCTCACATCATTTTTATTATTTTTTGCCTATCTATCTCCTAAACTGGGAAGCCCTTGAGATTTATTTCTCTTGTGAAGCCAACATTTAATCCAGTGACTGACCCAAAGTAAGTGCTTAACTGGGGCTGGCAGAAAAATACCTACCCCTATGCCCGTAAAGATGTCCAGGTCCTCATTCCTAGGAGCCATGGACATGTTAGGTTACCCGGCGTAGGGGAATTAAGGTTACAGATGAAACCGAGCTTGTTAATCAGCTGAGCTGAAGATCGTGAGATTCCCCTGGATTATCTGGGAGGACCCAGTGTAATCAGAAGGGCCTTGAAAGTGGGAAAGGAAGCAGAAGAGATGGTTGCAGGATGTAACGTGAGAAGGACAGGACCCCCCAGAGCTGGCTCGGAAGAGGGAGGAACGGGTCCTCTGGCCAAGGAGCGCCGGCGGCCACCCAGGGAAGCTGGAGAAGGCAAGGAACGGATTCTCCGCGGGAGCTTCCAGGAGGGAGCACAGCCCTGCTGATATCTTGGTGTTAGCCCAAGGAGACTCTGGCGGACTTCTGACTTACAGCCCTGTAAGATGACAACTTCGTGTAATTGTAACGCACTGATTTGTGGTAATTTGCGATAGTAGCAAAAACCAAAAAATACAAATGTCATCTCCAGAGTCGCTGACTGGGATGTGAATAATGCACCTGTGCAGTGGATTCCCAGAGAGCAGCCCTCGGGTCTCCACGTCCCAGGGAGCACAAAGCCCGGTCTGCCGAGCCCTCCCCGCTTACCTGTCTAGGAACCCACAGTGAGTACCCGTGTCTGAAGGGTGGATTCCGCTAGTTTCTGTCTCATTTTGTTAAGGTTAGAATTTAAGGACTTGCATTCTTACATTGAGCAATGATACAAGTGCCATCAGAAGGAGTAGGATCAGATGCCATAGGTCTCCACACATGCTTTTTCAGGAGTGACCCCAATAAAGAAATGTTCTAGGGGACGAAGAATCATGAGCAGAACCGCCGTCTGGAGGGATGAGGCCAGGCTGACATTTTCTCCTGTTACGACCACACACGTCAGGGCGGCTGACTGTCCAGGGCCACCGTGTTTCTTTGAGAGGAATTAACCTCTCCTGTTCAGAGTCACACTTAACCAAAGTCTGGAACTCCCAAACTAGCATGACCTCCCTCCCTCAAACAGGTGCTGTCAGGTGCCTGTCCTGAAGCGGTGTCATCGGCAAGGGTCCCACTGGAAGCCCTGTGGCTGGGGCTCCTGGGTGGTGGAGGCTCTGCAGATCCCGGTCCCCACTGTGGCTGCCCCGGGGAGGAGTCATCCCACAGCCCTGGGCACAGGTAAGCCAGACCAGTTACCCGAACCCCTCTCTGGGAAGTTTCTTGAGGATCCAGCCACACAGCCATTTTCCGGGACACCAGTGGCTGCTTGGGAACAGGTTCCAATAGGACCCAGGGCCCGCCTTCCAGACAGCTTCCCACTCCCGCCCCCAGCGTGAGTGACGGAGCCAGTCCAATGCACTGAAGTCGGAGTGGCTTTGTTTTCCAAGGAGCTCATTGGTTTTTTTGTTTTGTTTTGTTTTGGTTTGGTTTTTGTTTGTTTGTTTTTGGATCCACCCCAAACTGTCTCCCTTACTTTGAATCTGAGAAAGGAAACTAGGGTCTCCATTTCTTCCTAATACACCCCCTCGCCCCCTCCCCCTGCCAGGCTCACTGTTCTGATGCACACGAAGAAGCAGCGTCTGTGAGGCTCGCCCACTCTCCCGCCCATCCCCACTCTTCTTCCCTCCCTCCCTCCCTCTCTCTCTCTCTCACACACACACACACAGACACACACACATGCACACACTTCACATCACACAAAAATTCTCATGCAACCTTAAACTTAGATAACTTAAAGAAAGCCATTTCATAATAAAAAGTTTTCCAATACGTGGAAATAAGTGGGATTTTTTTTTTAATGGCAGATTCTTTTTTCTTAGGAAAAAGTCCTCATCAAATATCCCTGTGCATGCTGGTTGCTTGACTGTCTGACTGATGAATCTGTGGATGGAAAGAGGGAACCCCTAAGGATTTTTAGGATGATTGGAAGAAAGCAGAGCTCATCCAATGCAAATTTATTGGAAGGTGGATCAGTTGCAAAGGGGTGGGTTAAGGAGTTGGTTTCCATCCATATTGATAGGTAGAATGTCAGGAATTAAAGAACACGAGATAAATTTGTTACCCAGGAAAGAGAACAGTCGATTGGGGTGGAGGTACCAGGAATGGTGACCTGATTCCAGAGAAGTACCAGAAGCTCATTCTCCTAGAAGGGTTAACAGCTTGCCAATGGCTCACCTTCTTTGGCGAGCTTCCCCTCCCCCAGGTTGGGAGGTATAAATCATTGACTATCAGGATAATGAGAAGCAGATTTGTGTCTGCTAATTTCTGGGATATGGAAGGTCTTTAGGAAAAGCCTCATAAGACGTTGCTGAGTGTTGTGAGCTCTACCACCTTGACAGAAGACACATGTGGGATGCAGACGGGCCAGGCTGTGCTCCAGCGTGGTGGATGCTGCAGGGGAGGGCAGAGCTGACAGGTCATACCCGGAAACCCGTCGTGTGTTCTGCTGGATGAGGAGCCTCTTCCTTTATTTCAAACCCAGGAGCCAGGGATGTAGAAAATGTAGTCTGTCCTTCCGTGTGCTCTAAGGGTATATGCATCCTCCCCTTAGAAGAAGGCTGGGGTCTCTTCACAATGTCCGTCTCCCTGTGCTCTGAAGAGAGTCAAGAAAGCCTGGTCAGAACCAAAGACTCCTAAGTCAAAATTGCTAGGAGTGCGTAGAAATGAAAAGTGAATGCAAAAATCTACTTCACATGAAGTTAGTATAAGCCAAAAAGAGCAAGCCAAGGAGGAAAGCTCTCTTTAAAAAGAAGCCTGCCGATAGGTCCCAAAGCAGGAACGTGTCACGGAGTAGGACAGGGCGCAGCAGCAGAAGCAAGGTGCCAGGCTTCCTCTTCCTGAGCCTCAGAGGCTCTGTGTTGAGAGGTGGCACGCCCCTTCTCCCGGTGGCGACCCTGTGCAGGGGCTGGCCTCCCTCCAGAGCAGCTGGCTGGCTTGTCCTCTGGGCACAGAGCTGGGCAAGTGCAGTGTGGAAAGAACTTCTCCAGGTAACCCTGCTAGTGGGTATTGCCCAGGACCACAGCAGCCCATGGCTGTTATGGTCGTCTTGTGGTGCTTAGGTCAATACAGGGACCTACCACATTTATTAGGGACCTCTGACACGTGAGCCATTACATTTCAATGTGGTCTTTTCATGCAGTGGCAAAGCTTGAGTGAAAATGAATGTTGTCTAATGGTTATCTTATAGTATATAAAGGAATGGATTATAGATTTGTCACAGAATATTAGGGTAGGAAGGAAACACAGATTGTGTCTTAAATCTTTTATTCTACCTATGGAGAAACCAAGATTCAGAGGGAAGAAGACTTAGGCTATCCCTTTTGTTGAACTTTGTAGAATATTTTGGACTTTCTGAACACTATTTGTCAATTCCTCTATGTAGGATCAATCTCAGGGTATATTTTTGAAATGTGATTTATCCCTCAGAAATTCATTTTTTGTTATAATACAACAGGTAAGCAAGAGGCCAAGGAATGTAAAAGAAGCTGAGATATATTTTATACCATCTAATTGCTTATAGTATAATGGAACAATTAACTCTAACATGGGATAATAAACGCTATAGAATTACTTTCTTCTTAAAAGAAATGTATCATATGCCTACATTTCTCAAAGTAGGAAATGGCCATATTCCAGAGCTGGAGTTGTGAGCTAAGTGATTTTCAGATGGGTAAGGTGTTACTATAAATACTATGTTATAATAATAAAAGCATCATAAGTTGAAAAAAAGAGAGACAAAATAATGTAAGTAAATTTAACTTTTATTACTCTAATGAAAGAAACTACATTATGAAAATTTTAAATATATATTATGAATATTGTGAGTTTGACATATCAGCTTACTTTTCTTTAAACACAGAAAGTTATAGTAGCTCCATTAATTAAATTGGATATTAGTGCTACCCTGTATGAATTTTTGCCTGCCAGAAAACATTTTGGAAGGAATTATGTTAATATAATGAGGGTAAATTGCACTTGGTTAATTATTCAGTAGATCAAATCAACAAATATAGTCTTAGAGCGTGGTGTGCGTGTGTGTGTGTGTGTGTGTGTGTGTGTGTGTGTGTGTGTGTGTTGGTGCAGGGACTTAGGGGAAGTGTGAGGCTAGCTCAGATCAGAATATCAAAATAACAACCAGAATGTTGGTGAATACGATATAATAAGGCAACTTTAGCAGCACAAACTATCATCATCTATCATCTAACTATCATATAACTCATGGCCAAGGCCACCTCAGGTTCTCAAGATGAGAGTAACTGATGTGCTACCCCATGTCCTCACACCTTTGGACCCCTCTGCCCTTTCTTTGCTCTGCCAGGAGCGATCTGAAGTGATCCCTGCACCTTGGGGAAAGACTCAAACCCTCATCCTCAAAAGCTTCTCCCTCCCTCTTATATGGAGCCAAGTCTTTGACCCCACCTTGCTAGTTGGCATGGCCCTCAATTAGGGGAAAATAATAGGATAAGGAAACAGGTTATTAGCTCCGAACATTGGTTTCATGTGTTTCTGAGATGATACTGTGCACAAATGAGATTAAAGGAGCATGACTAACATGAGCAGAAGGATAAGACCTGGAAATTATACCTGCAAATGGGCTGGGAAGGTGAGAGACGAGACAACACTACACACAACTGATGGGGCCCTTATCATCTCCTGAAAACTTATCCTCATGGAAGCAGGAAAAGGGTGGAGATTGATACATTTTTAAAACTTCTCCGAAGTCCCTTCCCCAAGCATAATCAGAGAGTAAGAATCATTTCGCGTTCAGTGTGCTCCCACATTACAGCATTGGACTTAATCATTAACTCTTACATCATGTGGTTGCAGAGAACCGACATTGACCTTCGTCGTCCTGGCCCTCAGTGGCTGCCACTGATGTGATTTGCTTCCAGTCTTTACACCTTTTGGGATAGTTGCCACTTTTTAGTCCAGCACAATCCTATATAAGTTGATATATATTATAAAATAATTTAATATATATATGTATTTGAATCATCATTCTGTAATATTTCACAAAATGCATTGATTGCCAGATACTCTGCTAGCTAAACAAATTTTAGAACCACTGGACTAATTGAATTTCAGTTCAAACGATCATGCCTTCAAAATCTCCCCTCTTGCTCTGGCCCAGCCTAGCCAAATACTTGGGTGAAATGGGCATGTTTACTGCCTACGTGGCAGTTTGTTTCGACAGACTACAGTGGCTATCAGCAGCTTTCTTTCTGTATGTGCATGTCTAATCTTTTTTAGACTAGGTCAAAAGGAAACAGGAGACCCTGCTTTAAAGTTTCTTCAAGTATGGCCAACATAGATTTAGTTTTTGGTGGTTGATTGGTTCATGAAGTTAGAATTGCTGTGGGCCAATACAGAACCTAAAGGTGTTGGAGAAAGTAGAATCTTGGAGCCAGAATAGACTTTCAGAGATGCTCTAACTTAGAAGATTACTGAAAGGCTCTATAGCCAGAAACGCCACAGCACCCCATGACAGAAATAGCAGGGCACATAGCTCTTAATTCTGCTCAACCATGGGTCACCTGCACCCTGGCTGCCATTCTAGTTCTCCTGGCAGTTTTGCTGTCCTCTTAGCAGTTTTTCTTATTCAGTTTTTTAATTCTTGTGGGTACCATTGCCCTGATATTGACTGTGACCAATAGATTTTGGCAAAGGAATCCCCAAGGCAATGTCAGAAAGGGTTTTTATACTCTAGTAACTTCCCTAGTAATTTTTTCCTTTTCACCAGAACGGGTAAGATTATGATTGGTACTATTAAGTAAGATATGGACTGACTGCATGTAGAGAGTGATGAATATGCTTAAATACCTCTCTGAGGCTCCCTAAATAGATCAGGGAAACATGGGTCCCTCTGCAGCTCCCAAAGAGCAAAAGTATATTCTAATAGATGTGCACAATGAGCGGAGTTCACCGTTGAAATTTCTCCAGGAGAAGTTATAATTAAGTCATTTCTCTCAGGATGGTGATAGCACAGAGAAGGGTCCTTGACAGAACGGTAGCTTGTGCATTCTCCATCAAGATTTGGCTACAGGCCATGAGCACTCCTCTGATTTAGCCCCCAGTCAGCAAGTGGCAATTGCCATCTTGATGACCCAGGACTACTACTTGGATCATTCCAAGTGAGGCTGAAAGTAGTACAGGGAACATCTGTAAAGTGTTAGGATATTGCATTTCAAAAAAAATAAAGCACACGTAAAGCTGATAAGCCAATCTGTTCCTACGTGTCTTGAAGTTTCCTCTCTTTGTTATTAATTAATTAAGGTATAGGGTAGCCTAAAGGGAGGAAGCACCCGTAACTTTGACAGATGATAAAACAGGCCGCAATTCACCAGCCCAGTTGAACAAATGTCTCAATTTTCCTAGTGGAATTTTTTTTCATTCTCAAAAGCAGTCAAGGTAAAATTCCTTAAAATTAATTTGAATATGCAAAAATAAATATCCTTGTTTTTCTACTCTTCTCTCACAAAAATTTAAAGAGCTGGCCTTGGAATGAAGGAAAACTTGAGATCCTCAGGGAATACGCTGCTTAATTCATGAAGGCTGGTGTGTGGGAAACATTGCCTTGAGTATGGTGTCCTGAAACACAGCAGAGGCAGGAGAGAATTGTGCGTGTGAGGATCACTGAGGCATTTCAGGGTTGCAAAGGGTTGGATGCTTTCTTATCTAATCTCTGCTTAGACAGTTCATTCTTTTTTGGACCAGTTTTAGAAGTTCTTCCTCCTACAGACCTAAACTCTGCCTTCCTATCACTTTGTTCCTTGCTTCACACCTAAAACCCTGAGATTCTTTCTATTTACAGGTCTTTTAGGGACATACAGGCACTACTCCCTCCCTTCTCCATTCCTCTATCCAGGTCTTCTCTGGGCCAGGTACACTCAGTTCTCACAAGTCTTCAACGTAAGATCTTTCTTTACTCTCCTGACCTCCCTTCTTTAGACCAATTCTAATTTGCTAGAGAAATGTTTTCTCTCAAATAGAAAGAACATGATACTCCAGGTGAGATGAACATATTTCTAAAAACTAGATATTCAATGACTAGTAAGTCTAAACACAAGTATTTTAAAATGTCAAGAAGAGTGGGATTTCACTGATTAGACAACTGTAGAATTTTTTTCATGACCTCAAGATGCAGTACCAAATAAGTAAAAGTGATAAATTGCAAATGTACATGTGCAGATGTAGACATGTGTGCTCTCAGGGTGGTCCACTTGATGGAGGGTCCTTATAAACCGCATTAGGTCCAGAAGCTTCCAGAATGCCTTGAGTTCAATTTATGAGGTAGGCTTTCTTTGGGGGTCTACCATACATAAATAACTATTGATTAGCTTCCTAGAGACAGGTTTTTAGTAGAACTCTGAACAAGGGCATTAGAGAAATGCCCCCAGTGGGGTCATTTTTGTTGACCTGGGACTACATAAAAATAGGAGTATCGAATGCTTAATGTCACATTTTATTGCTTGGTTCAGCTAATTTGTCTTGTGGGAAGCAAATGTTTTTGAAAGCATTCCAGAGCCTTTGTAGTGTTAAAGCTCATTACCTTGGATTTCATATGAGCCAAAAAATATACAACCAACTAAGTGCCGTGAACCTCAGCAAAATTTCATGACTAGACAGAAGCAAAGCTATGAATATCATGTCATGCAAAACTAAGATGAATTTAACATGCATTCTTAGTAAAATGCAATATAATAAACTTGGGGAGATTCCTTTGCTACTGTTTTTTTTTTTTTTTCCCCTTTAAGCACTAAAGGTGATCTAAAGAACAGAATGAAGAAGAAGTCGAGTATACCTTCTTTGCGGGAAATGATGTTTCTTTTCTATTATTCTTTAACTCTCCATCTGCATGGATAAACTTAGAAAAAGACTGTGAGTTTTGCCCAGACAGTACTTGAATAGGCCAGAATACATTTTTCAGTTCTCTACGACAGGCCCCCTCCTGTGCCAGGTCCTTTCATATACATAATTCAATTCTAACTCTTACAGAATTATTATCTCGTTTTACAGATAAGGAAACTAAGGCCCCAATGTCACTATTATGATTTAAAAAAAAAAAAAAAAGATTTGTAAGAGCCAGAATTTTATTGCTCTGTTTCTCAAGACACCCAAAATCTGATCCTATTTACCTTGTTAGAATTTCTTTCCCACTCATATCTTTAAGGCCCTCTAACTGACTGGATCAGGTAGCAGTCATCAAACAATTTGTGCATTCAAAACCTCACAATTTTGCTCCCTCTGAAATATTCTATCATATCTACCCTGTCTGTTGAAATACATAATTGCTTCTATGGGAAACTCTCAGCTGGTTGTGCTCTCTTGACATCTCGTCCATAAATGCTGAGCAGATAGTCAAACATTTTGCTGCTAATGCAGTGAAACAAATTAAACTATAAAACAAAAATTTAGATGTCCTTATTCTGTAAATAAGCTAACCTGTGTATTACAGGGTTCTATACCCAGTGGTATACATTACGGTACCAATTATACATAAAAATTATTCTTATAATGTCTACATCACTTATTGATATTAACACATTGCTGGCATGAGCATTATTTTGGTACAAGTGTCACTAGCTAAATAATGACCCCATCTGCAACTTTATTTTGACAGGGAGGTGCATGCACGTTTTCAATAACTTTTCATTAAATAGGCAGTCCTTATGTGGCTCAGCTCAGTAAATAGAGAGCTTCTCTTAATATTAGTCCATTGTTTGTGGTACTAAATCCTTTATCATCTTCAGCTGAACTTATACAATTACATTAAATTATTTTTATCCCATATATTTCTGTCTGAGATATTAACATCATAAATATTTCTATTATGAACTAGGTCATGAAAATCATTTCTTAGAATGTTATACTTATGAACTTGATTTTATTATGTTTTGTTCACCTTTGCTCCCCAGAGATTTACAAATTTTCTTTGGTCAAGTTTCAGGATACATTTGTACTCAACATATTTTTTACTTTTTGACATCAAATCATAGTCACATTTTCTATATTAAATTATTTAATAGCTGCTTCTACTAAAATGACACTGTTTTTTAAAAATGTTTTATTTTTGTTTCTATATCTTTTGTTTCTCTCACATAGTTACCTTGTCAGTTTCTCTAAATAACTAAAAGATTCATAATCTATAAAGCTAAAAACATATTCTAAGATTATAGTTATTATTTTCAAATTGTGTAATTTCTCTAATTTCAGAATTTTTATCGGAGTGACTATTTAAAACTTGTTTCAGTTTCAAAGGCTTTTGCAGCTCTAGCACTGTTGTCTGTGTTTGAGATTCAAATATCTCTGCAGTAGTCATGATTTCAATGCTACCTATATTATTCTCTTTTCTCTGATATTTCTTTGATGCATAGTAAGATTTATTGACTTGTATATTTTATCTTTATCAAAGAAATGACTTAGTACCAAACTAAGATATCCAGAGATATTTCTCAAACTTGTCAGCTTTTCTCTCTAGCCATGGTACCATTTATATAGCCTAATCCTTTGATCTGTAGTTTCTTCTTCAATGCACAGGGGAAATGCCCTCTCCTATATTTGTTAAAAAGACTACCTGAAATGCAATTGTATGTAAAAACCTGACACACATTGGGCATGCTACAAATTATACTATAATCGTTATTATCTGTGATATACAGGGTTTTTTTTAAGTCTAGCATCTTTATTCCCTTATTTTGACAGTAGAAACCCTTTCTTTGGGGACCTGCTCCCTCCCCCTGCTCTAAGCATGGGTCTCTGCAGGCTGCCAATTCCATGACTCCCATCTCCAGGATACATAAGCACATGACGCAGATCCAGATAACACACGATAACACACAATGCAACATTTGGATGACGTATTATAAAACTTCACACTAGAAACCTATGTAATTGTATTAACGAATGTCACCCCGATGCATTTAATTTTAAAAAATAATAATGATGTTCCATCCCTCTGGCAAGCGATTGATCAGAGAATGGGAATATGTCCCAAGGTACAGAAATCAGTTTTCTCCATGATTCTCTTAAGGGGAGCATATAGAGAACATTTCTTTTCCTTTCTGATAAAGGAGCGGCATGGACATGATGACTAGAGACCTAGTGGCGACCTTGTCCTCTACACTATGGAGACACTGGAGTGCATACAGCTGGCACCAGGAAGAAGTAGTAGAGACAGCATCCGAAAAGGGTGAGTCCAGTCACTGCAATTCTTCCGTTAATTTTATGAACTTTCAACTAGTCTTAAAATCAACACGTGTTAAAGCAAGTTTGAATCCACTTTTTGTCATTGTACCCAAGAGCTTTTCTGACAGGTGTATCAGTTTGCATAAAGAATCACAGCCCTGTTATAAAAAAACAGCAGAGAAGACCCATTTCAAAAACAAACAGGGTTTAAAGTCAAAAAGGAAGGACCCGAGATACAGCATGGGTATGGATTCTTGAAACAGGAAAACACCCTCAGGTGCTTCCATCGAGGCACCGTGAGGGAGGTTGTTTAAAATGCATCACTTGGGGCTTGGAGCCAGCACCTGGTGGAAAGTAGATAGTGAGAGGCAGGCTGGCTGCTGGATGGGGAATTTGTAAGCAGGACATCACACTGCAACTTTCCGTAACCTAGTGTTTCTTCTGTGTGCAATAGATCTCTGCAGGAACTCTTGATTAAAGTCATCACTGTTGTTTGCCTTTCCGTTATTTGGTTTGTACAAGGCATCTTAATTTTCTGGTACTCTTATCCATGTCTATTCAACTCCGAAGACCGAGCTCTTGACCACTTCATGGTACTGAATCGGCTCTGTCTTGGTGAGGGAGGGTTGTGCAGCTGTGTATTTTGGCATTATGTGGGCTGTAGCATGTCCACTTGCAGGAAGTAGACCAAGTTTCTAGTCCGGAATCATTGGGTAAGAGGCTACCCAGAGAGGGTGGGCATAACTTTTTAGACTCGGCTTGTCTTGTTTCAGTTGACTTCAGAGGATCCCTGACGTTCCTCACATTCTCATGCTGGATGTTCTTCTCACAATCATCGGGCCCTCAGGCTGGGTTTGGGAGAGGGCATCTCTCTTGCAAGTGTGTGTTGCGGAAGCCTCAGGTGCTGAACTAGCCTGCATGCGCTAAGTCGCTCGTAACTCGGGGCGAAATGCTTGTGTTTTCGGTGTCGTCGTTGTTGTTGTTTTCACGCTGCTATCCATCTCCAAGGAACAGGGAGCCTCCCGCTCTCTGAAATAGGGTGCTATGTAGATGTTGGAAGTTTAGTTTGGGATGTTAGAGTAAGATGAGACTAAAGAGATCATCTTCTACATGATTCTGTCTTACCGCTCTTAGACACCAAGGAGAATGTGTCCCACCTGTGGTTAGTGACAGAGCCAGGCTGATAATGTTTGAGTCCTGACGACAGCGTCTCTCCCCACACTGCACACCGTACTACCTGAGGACACATGAGCTTGATGGAGCTTTGCTAGTTTAAAGTCTTGGTCACGTAGTGGCTGGTAGAGGTTCGGCTTAGTGAGACCCCCATGCCTGCAACCAGAGTCCCTGTGGTGGTTAGGACTGCAGCTGCACCAACTGGTGGAGGCACCGTGCAGGGGAGGCCAGGCCTGCACGTGGTGCCCTGGGCGTCACTCTAGACCACCGTGGGGATTAAAGAGGCAGATCTTCCAGTGTCGAGGTTCTCATCTACATCTGGCCTTGGCCCATTCAGCACACATAATGAACACTTCCTAGGCACCTGTGCTGAAACTGGGTGTGTGTATGTGTGTGTGTGTGTGTGTGTGTGTGTGTGTGTGTGTAAAAGAAATAACCTCTGTCCTCCAGAAGCTCATAGTCTAGTGACAAAAGGTAAGTGCCATGTGAAATGGGAAATCCCCCTGTGCTGAGAAAACAGAAGCCAAGTGTAATTCTGGGGTCCCATAGATTTTTGTTCTTATCCTCGCTGGAAAAATCAAAGCACAGAGCATCCGTTTCTACAAGTACCGATAAATGGATGCCAGCCATTTCATTACATTTTTACCTAATTAAACAACCAGGGAGCAGGAGATCTGGGTAACAGGCTTCGTACAGGCGTCAGTCTGCCTCCCCTACCTCCCACAGTGCACCTAGCTACCTGCCTCTTCTTCTCAACTGTTAGAAGAACGCGGGTTTGTACTTATTCTTTTTATCTCCTGAATTAAACATGGTCTGCACAGGAAAAAGTAAAAAGAATCGTAGAATGTCTGGTCAATGAACAGAGGTGATTGCCTTCCACATCTTCTTTAATGGTGCATCATGAGTTTCCATGATCGTATTCCATCATTTAATGATACAACAGAGGTTGGCGTGGACTGGCACAATTGTGTATGTGTGTGTGTGTGTGTGTGTGTGTGTGTGTGTGTGTGTGCATGCGTGTGTCACTGTACCTGTGTGCGTGTCAGCGTGGGCTGCTCAAGTAATTGGCAGATGCCTATGATTGGAAGGGTCACAAGGGTTTCAAGGTTAAGGCAAGAGCGGTTTCTAATCATATATGCTGGAAAAGAAAGATTCATGAAAAAGTGATTGGGTTGAGTGTGAAGCTCTTAAACCCTCTGGGCAGAGTGGCGGGACGGCACTACAGCCTAGGAAAAAAAAATCACACTATTGTCGCTCATGAAATTATTTGTTCAATCCTTGGCATTTTCACGATAAGAAAGAAAGATAGGTGATAACTGCATAATCTTTACCAAAAAATATCTAGGTTTGGGTCCTGTATTTAAAAGGTATTTTCTTGCACAATGGAGTAATAACACCTGTCTCATAGGATGGAGGGGAGAAATCAGGGAGGGAATATCAGTGAACCATCTGATACAGCACCTGGTACATAGCGAGCACTCGGAAACATCACTGTTGCTCTTTTCGTTATTATTGCTGGTATTTTCATTATGGAATTTTCTCTAGAGAATAGTGCCCAAGACAAGAAATACCTTTGGGAGCGGGACCCAAGAATGGTCACTTTGCCTGCTCTCCTCTCTAGACCGGGACACTGGGGTGCAGCCAGACCTGAGGTTTGTTGCACAATCCCACCAAGATGTGGGAAGAGTCTGTGTCCTTTAACACAAACATACAAGGAAGGCCAGCTCCCGCCATGCTGCTGCCTTGCTGAACGTTTGTTGGTGACTTCCGCGTTCTTGAGGAGCGGGGGCTCATTGCCGACTCGTTGAACCCTTCTGCCTTCTGTAAGACTCACACCAGCCTTATTTGCCTCCCACGAAGCAATCTGACTGTGTGCTTCCTTCAATTTATTCTTTCTAAACATGTATTCCATTATGGCACACCCTCCTCCTGAGATTTGCAACTTGACATCTCATGCAAAGCCTGATAAATGGTACTATTCACAAAATGTTGTATGCATATGTATGTTATACACACGTGTGTTTCTGTGTATTTATGCATGTGTGTAAAATGCTCTCCGATCTGCCTGGGATGGTGCCAGAGCCTTTGCCGGGGCAGGTCAGCGGCTGATTCTGAAAACCTCCGGGTATTCCCATCCGCGGGCAGAGGGGAGGTCCTTGTTCGCAACCCCTGTCTCCGGATGCAGCATCAGTCCTGGTCCCCTCTGGAGAAGCTCACTGTGTGGGAAGTTAAGTCACTTCCACATACGCAGAGGCACCGTGATACCCAACGCTAACATGAATAAAATAAATGCGTAAAGATCCGAAACATATTATCACATTTAGACCAAACTCTAGCTATTACCAGGCATATAGGCCAGAGGTTTTAAAAGTTGTTATTCTTGAAAAACATGATTGATTTTGGACTTTTTTTTCTTTAACTTCAATGTCATGAACCAGACATCCATAATTATATTATATCTCTTATACAAATGAAAACGAATAAATTAAAACTGGACATGTTGCAACAAGACTGTTGACATTATATACAAAGCCTGCTTATTGTCATAAGATACTCTTAACCTTCAAGCCAAAATCTTTCAAAACTATTAGCGTTAAATCTTGCAGCTGTTGTCAAGAGTTCTCCTGTTCTCTGTTTTACGCATTGTGCTTTATTTGAAATGTTTGTTATATTTGTGTATATAACTTGCTGTGAGCTGTTCCTTGAAAGCTCCAAGGATTAAACATGAAGGTTGAGCCAGTTCAAAAGGAACAAAGTTAAGAATATTAAAGAAAACTTGCTAAAATGAATGTTTAAACCATTAAAATATTTAGCAAGGTTTGCCTGGAGCTGTTTCCTTTATATAAAACATGATGCATTTCTTTTCTCTTTCATTCTTTCTCGTTTGAAACAGATGAGGTTAAGGAAAACATACTTCCGCTCTGAAGTTTTTTTTTTTTTAAAGCATTAGAAATTTAATATCTAAATACTTTATGCTTATAGATATGCTTGATTGAGGCAGAAATATCTTAAATATTCCAAATCTTCAGGCTAGTGGTTTATGGGTATATTTCATAGGTGAAGGACATGAAGTGCCCAAGGGATTGTCCTCTTTGAACTTGGATCAGCTTATGAGTTTTCCAAATTGCCAGGAATTAAATATATAGCAACAGATGAAATAGGTCTTGCTTATCTTCAAAATGCAAAAGAACGGATGAACTTTGCAGAACTCACTGTAGATTTATCAGGAATTCTGGTTTTATTTATTCAGTACCCAAAGAAGAGCATGTAATTGATATGTCGTCCAGCTCCTCTACCATCCTGTGGCATTTGGGATTCCTCCCTGCCTACCCTGTTCAGAAATGCCAGGCTTTGGATTTGTCTGGGCATCCAGCCAGCCAGCCAGCCAGCCAGCCAAACATGTCAGGGAAGTGTGGTATGATGGAAAGAGCATGAACTCCAAGCCAAACCATCCTGTGTTCAAGGGATGTCTCCTTGTGTGACTTGCAAACTGACTTAACCTCCCTGAGCCTCAGTTTCTTGTTCTATAAAATATGAATGATATAATGCCCACATTATATCATGGGCCATTTTTTGGAAGTATGTAAGATAATGTACTCAAAATGCTTTTTAGTGCCTGCCTTATCAATGTTAGGAGAAAACCAACAAATATAGAGTGGGGGCTTATTGAGCTGGTTATTTCCTCCATTCTTAGGTCTTCAGAGCCCAAACTAAAATAGGAATCTTGTGAGTCATACTCTCGTAGGATCACTAACCAGCTTTGCCCAAACTTTCTTGAATCACAGTGCTCTTAGCGATTCAATAATTCGTGTATGGTATCCTGAGACCAAAAGAAATACCCAATATCTCCACTTATTAATTAGTTCAAATAAGTTGATATGCATTTATGACCTAACAATTTGACAGTCATTAAAAACATATGTATAAATGATCATATATACATATGTATTATATGTAATACTACATATAACTTAAGAGAAAGAAAAAAATACTTTTTTTTTCATTCTTTAAAAAACACAACTACTCATTGTTGGATATGTATGCTTATTGAGCTACAGCTTTTCAGAACTTAGAATCAGTTTGGATGCCTCCACTGTCCTTTCCTGCTCCACATTAATTGTCATGCAGGGCTCACTTTTTATTCACAACCACCAAAAACCTAGCTTTGCAAAAATTTTATCATTGAAAGTAATGCAATACAATCTAACGTTGAAACTGTGCCCTACCTTGGGGCAGCAGTTTTCATGATATGTGTAACTCATGTCCGGTGTCACTATGCTTCTCTTGAAATTAATTTTTTTGAGTAAAAAATGTAAAAGCCCATGGCACCCCTGTGCATTTGCTGCAGCCTCCTGGGGCACCTCAGCACACAATTTGGGTCTAAAATATCTTTGGGGGCACTTTGCCTTACTTCTGCAAAGAAATGACCTTGTTTCAAGCCCCAAATATGGATTTCACAATGAGAAAAGAGATACCTGTGAAGATACTGAAATAGTGAAGGCCAGAGCTTCTGCACATCTGCATCCGCCCAGCAGTTCAGGGTACAAGTTTTAGCCTCAGCGGTGTGTATCATGGACTCTCTGAGCAAGATGCTCAAAACAGGTCAAATGGACATACAGGAGCTGAAGAAATACAGCCGCCCACCAACCTGCCTGAATGTCTGGTCATGTCATCGCGAAGTGGCTTTCCTACAGAATGACCAGTTATGCCACCTTCCTCTTCAGAATTTTCGTAGCATTTATTGCCAGTAGCATGTAGAGTCATAGAGTGCCATCCACAGTCACCAAGCAAATACCTATCAGCTCAGTGTTTGGCATTATGTTAACTGTCTAAGTTTCCTGTTTCTAAACTTACAGGGCACATAATCAAGAGCATGCTTTCCCTCCAGCTCTCCAGCTTGCCCCTTCCAGGCCACCCCTAAGTTGTGGCTCAGTGTCTTAACACAGTGTCATTTCAATTAGCAACTCTCAGAGGTGCCACAGAGGCCTGCCCTAGGCTGTATGTAGTCTGTTTATTCTCACACAATTGAACATACATTTTTGAGTTTCAATTTAGAAACATCCAGATGCCTAGAACTCCATTATAGTCTTTGGTGTGAAAAGAAAAGTTTCTGACATTCTCTCTTGGTCTTTGGGGAAAAAAAAATACTTCAGTTTCTGTTTAATTGCTCCTTGGGCTAAAGTCTTGACCTTCTTTAGCAAATACAAACCCTGTGCTTTATTTTGAGCTCTCAGACCTTTAAGGCACGAAGCCAGTCTGTGGGTAGAGTGAGAGTGAGAAGAAACTTTTGGGAGAAGCGAGCTTCTCCTCCAACTCTGACCTGGAAAGTTTGCACACTGGCAGGCACAAGGCACAAGACCAGGAGCCACGTTGTTCTCTACCTGCTGATTTAGTGCCCCTTCCCTTGCAGACTTGCCGAGAAGAAGCAAGCTCCTGGCTTCTTGATGCTTTGACTTGGCCTCTCCCTTACCAAGAGGGCCAGGCCAGAACTCTTTTTCTGCTGGTGAACAGCTGGAATGCCCTCCCTCAACACAAATGTGCCAGAATCATTTTCCCCCAGCATCAAAATCAAAAGTGTCTGTTTTATACTTACTTAAAGAATATATCTGCAATATTGGAAATAAGAGAAACTGTTCACTTTTTAAGAAGAAAGTAGAAATCCTACCAAGAATCTAACCAATGTATTATCTTTCCTTGCATGTGTTATTGCTGTTGCTGTTATTGCTGTTTTTAAGATTAATTCTGAGGAAATAGTTGAACTCTCTGTATATGTGGCATGCTAGCTCCCAGGTCTGTCTTGACTCCAGTTTAGATTCCTGCACTTCTGGGACTTCCGGGGCCAACAATACGATGATTCCCTCCCCCTAATCTTCCCCTCGGCCCGTTCTGCCCACACAGCCTTCACCACACACACCTGTACAGCTTTCACCTGACATGTGAGGGGAGCTGTAATCTCTGATCTCCAAATGGGTTCAGGGAGGGAACGTAATGGAGGAGAAGTAGAAAAAGTCTGTTGGGCTCAAAAAAAAGCAGCCATTGTGGTAAAGGGACAGTGTTCATATTTTCCAGAACTTTCAACCCTGAACCAAGTTTTAAATACAAATAATGGGACAAAAGGTCATTCTGCCATTGTCATGCCAGCATCCTCACTCTGGTTCCAGAAGCATGGCGGGAATAGAGCCCACATTACCTTTCTTACTACATTTTTGGAAGACTTATGCAAGAGTCTCCTCTTCTCTGTGGGGAGTACTTCACAGACCCCCATGGATGCCTGAAACCACAATAGTACCAAGCTCTCTATTTACTACACTTTTTTTTATACATACTTACCCATGATAAAGTTTAATTTATAAACTAGGCACAGTAAGAGATTAAAACAACAATTAACAATAAAATAGAACAGTTATAGCAATATACTGTGTTAAAAGTTCCATGAATGTGGTCTCCTTTTCTCCAAATGTCTTATTGCACTGTTCTCACCTTTTCAATGAAAGGAAATGCCTTATGGCTCTTCTTCGGCACATCTGAATTGCCAGCATCACTACTCTCGTGCTTTGGGGTCATTATAAAGTAAAATAAGGGTGAATTGAACACAAACACTTTGACACCTCGACAGTAGATCTGCCAAGCCAGAGGGCTACTAAGTGACTAACAGGCAGGTAGTGACTAACAGGCAGGTAGTGACTAACAGGCAGGTAGCTTGTACAGCATGGAAATGCTAGACAAAGAAAGGCATGATTCATATCCGGGCAGAATGGAGCAGGAAGGCTTGGGACTTCATTGTGCTACTCAAAACAGCGTGCAACTTAAAACTTATAAATTGTTGATTTGTGGAATTTTTCATTTAATGTTTTTGGGCTGCAGCTAGCCATGAGTTATTTAAACCAAGGAAAGTAAAACTGTAGACAAGACAGGGCAACTGTAGTGAGTGAAACCCCTCCCAGATTTTGGTAATAGGATGAGCATCGGTTCTAGTTTTCGAAGTCTATATGTGAGTTAAAGTTGTTGGGGTTGGCACATCAAACTTACGGATGGGGTACAATGGGAACTGAATGAGATTCAGGGACTTTTAACCAGATGCCATTTACGACCTGAATTTTGTGTAATTCTTTGTTAAGAACCTACCTATTTAATAGATAATAAGATATGTTCCAAGCAATTTGATTCATATATTATAAGAGTCTTAAAATTACCAGGGATGGCACCTAAAGCTTACAAATGGGAGAAAGTTAGATTTTTGTGAGTTTTCTGGAGGAGTCAAGCTGCTCTTAAGCCCTTCACTTAATTATCCATTTTTTTAGCAAGTATTAAGAAAAAAAAAATAAGTCAATTTGAAACCTTAATGACTTGTCTATGTAATGTGATTAATGTATGTTCTATTTTCCCATCTATATTACCTCGCTATTATCCTTATAGGTAGATAGAATATGATATCCTTATTTTACAGTTCAAAATTATTTTGAAAGGATTGGAGAGATTAAATGGATTTTGGTCTTACCATTTAATAGGTTATCGGTTCATTATTTAGATCACTCATTCATAGATATACTCATTCAGATTTTTCGTAAAGGCTATATTTCAGAACCTATGCTAGGTTTAGAGGATGAATGCAAGCAATAGATTGCTTGTAAAGGTTTAACAGTGGGTTGCTAGTAAATGTTTAACAAATCTCTTTTGGGGGCTTGAGTGCTGATTTGTATCATTTACAAAATTCTGTGATGTAAAGAATCCCACCATGGCTGATTTCTTGCTAGCAATGTGACATCACCAAACTCACGGGTAGGGAAAGATATGTACAACATGCACCTGTGAGTGGTATAGATGGCTGTAGTGCACCTCTAGGCCGCAACTGTCTTAGTCTATTCAGGCTGCTATAAAAAGTACCATCGATTGGGCTGCTTATAAACAACAGAAACATATTTCTCATAGTTCTGGAGGCTGGGAAGTTCAAGATCAATGTGCTGGCAGATTTAGTGTCTGGTAAGGGCTCACTTCCTTGTTCTCACTATCTCCTCGCATAGTGGAAAGGGTCAGCTCTCTTATTTGGGGACTGATCCCATTCGTGAAGACTCTACCCTCATGACCTCATCATCTCCCAAAGGCCCCACTTCCAAATACCATCACACTGGACATTAGGATTTAACATGTGATTTTTTTTTTTTGGCATGGTTGGTGCAGAAAGGGGCAAACATACAGACAAACATTCATTCTATAGCAACGCGGTGTAGAAGACAGTTCCTGTGTTTGAGTTGCTAGTCTTAGTCAAGGAACAGAATTGTAAATAAATATTTACAATATGATGATGTGATAAAGGTATGTTGGAGTACTAGTCTTCCCAGAATGATTATCAGGTAGACTTTACAGAGGAAGAGATGTCTGAATTGAGTCTTAAAGAATGACTATTATTTCTGCAGGCAATCAATGTGAAGTAAGAGCTTTACAATCTCGGACAAAGGCATGGCCAAGGGTATGCAAGTGTCCATGATCATGGTGTGTGCCAGGAACTGTGAGTGGTTTCTTAAGATGTTAAATGGATGTGTCCTGAGAGTCTCAGGAGATGAGAAGTAATATCACCAAGGAAATTTGAATTATGTTAAGAGGTCCGGACTTGCTTTATCATGAGGAAACGAAAATGGAGTTTTCAGAACTTTTTTCAGCTTTATTGAAGTATAACTGACAAATAGGAATTGTACATATTAAAGGTATACAACTCGATGTTTTGATATGTGTATATATTGTGAAATTATCACTACAGTCAAGCTAATTAACATATCACATGGTTACAATTTCATTCTTTCTCCCTCTTTTTTGTGACGAGAACACGTAAGATCTACCTTTTCAGCAAATTTTAAGTAGACAATACAGAATTGTTAACTGTAGTCTCCACACTGTATAGTAGATCTCCAGAATTTACTCATCTTGTATAACCGATATAGATCAAGTGTGTGTGTGTGTGTGTGTGTGTGTGTGTGTGTGTGTGTGTGTGTGTGTCTGTTTGGGGTGGGGTGGAGAATAGATATGGATATGACTTTGCCTGTAAAGTGGTGAGTAGACTTAAAAGTGACAGTCCGGTGGTAATAAGACAGTCAGAAGGATGGCACAGGACTCCGTTTAAGAAAAAAAGAGCCAGGTATGAAGAGTTGAAAAGGGCCAATCAGGCTGTAGAATCACCTAGGCCAACGATATCGTGGAGACTTGAACCCAGCCCTCTGGGTCCATCTCCGTAATCTCTCCTCTCACTTACTTCTCTGCCCTCTGCATACGATAGCCACTTCAGGGGTGGCGGGGTACTAGACAGCCCCTTCCTGTCCTCAGGTCACCCCCGGTCGAGGACTGTGAAGGCAGAGACTATCTGTGTTACTCAGAGCTGCAAAGATGGCTTGCTCCCTGCTTCAAGAGGCCACGCGGACCCGGGGCCATGCTGCGGAGAACATGTGGTTGCTATTTCATTTCTGCTTTATCATTTTTCATTCTGACATAAAAGCTCCCCTGCAGCAGGGAGAGAGCGCTGTGCATTGTAAGGCGTAATGCGAACCGAGGGCTCCTGCTTCGTGCCAGAGGAAACGTGATTCAGAAACAATTTGAGGGCAACTGCAAGGTGATGTGGCCCAGAGAACCAGAAGCTATTGAAACTTTAAACATCATTTCTGGACAGTATAATATGTTCTGCAGGGCAGCTTGAAAAAAAAAAAACAGGAAAACCCTCCTTGACCAATCCTTGGAGAATTTGGAGTCTTTAAATATCATCTGGAGCAAATGTTCCTTAAAGAGCCCATGCAAGACCACAGCGTTGAGCTGGAGGCACCTTCATCCCGTGTCCCCCACCCCCGAGAAAGCCGGGGCCACAGGAGGGGATGGACTTGCCCAGGGTCTCATACCCCCTGGCTACAGATGGGGCCTCCTGACTCCCCACTCCGTAGCAGGTTTTCCCTGCCAATGGCTACCTCGAGCCACTCTCTCCTTTCTCATGTTGAGCCATCAAAAGGTGAATTTTCAAGGGGGAAAACCAGTCAAGATTTTTTTTAAAAAAAGAGAAAAACAACTGCCCTATCCATCCTTGCCCGGTCAGTTCAGTTCTGTGACCTGTGCATGTCTCTCTCACCTTGGGCGGCACGTTCCTTGAAGGTACCTGAGCATCGTGTCTGGAACAGAGCTGGCGCTCAACAAATGTGGAAGGAAGTGTGGGAGGGAGGGGAGGAGGCAGGCTGGGGGGAGGGAGGGAGAGTGGGGGAAGCATGGTGGAAGATGGTTTTCAGTTTTGAGCTTTTACATAAAGGAAAGGGGCGTGTGATTAACATTCCACAAACTGTAGTGGTCAGAGATAAAGATAAAGGCAATTTGTATCTATCGAATGGTTTCTTTTTAACATCTCAGATTCCGTTCACCAGTTTATCACTAAGAAATTATGTTTCAGCTATGCACTATGAACAATTCATAGCAAAATATATCAAGGTTATTGGTAAATTTGGGCTTCAGATATCGATGACTCACCAAATGCAATTGCTGGTCTTTGGTGGGATCCAGAACACATTATTTTTTCTGCATCTTAATCATAACATCCAATCTTTTCTGCTGTGTTCATTCAACAGGAAAATGAGCACATGATTTCATTGCAATATATAAAATGAATTTTATAAAAATTCTAGTTTTTTTAAAATAAACTTTAAAAAAAATTAGAACAGTTCAGATTTACTGAAAGTTTGCAAGATAGTACAATGAGTTCCCATGTACCCTTACGCAGTTTTCCCCATTACTAATATCTTACCTTAGTTTGGTACACTGGTTACAATTAATGAACGATGTTGATACATTATTAACTAATGTCCATACTACATGCTGATTTTCTTAGTTTTTGCCTAATATCATTTTTCTGTCCCAGGATCCCATCCAGGATACCACAGTGCATTTAATTATCATGTCTCATTAGGCTCTCTTGGCTCTGTCAGTTCTCATTTTAATAGAAGTAAATAAAAATATGTTTGGTATACCTAAAGATAGTAAATGAGTTTTCCTCCCCAACACGAGCCTGTGCTTGTAAGCACATTTTCCACAAATGTGAAGTTTTAAACATGTTTACTCTGTTATGGATAAGCTAATGGCTATATCACTCAAAGGAGATAATACTGCACCTCAGGGTAATAAACCTATTTTAGAAAGTACAGAAAATTACAAGTATGTTGGTAAGGAGTGGCGAACAATGTATACAGCCCGTGATGTAACAGTCAATGTACCTTTGGTTGTAAGCAGTCAGAATACCAGGATTGCCACCACTGATCATTGGAATGCGAGGCACCCCCAGGGTGCCCAGCTCCCGATTAATGTGCATGCTCAGAACGCTGGCTGGGAGTGAGCGGAGGCCAAAGCAGTGCGAGACTGTCCCATTCCTGCACAGATGGGATGCTCTTTATAGCCCAGTCCTTTCTTGCTTGCTCACAGTGCTACTTAGCTTGTTGAAGGAAATACATAACTGAAAGCTGTTTAAACTAAGTGGTGTTTATAAGCAGTTTCTTTTCATATTGTCTACCCCTCGAATAAAACACTCCTGCAGGGCCAATTGGAGTATTTCCTAGGGAATTTTGTTGTTGTTGTTACCAAGAAGCCAGAACTAGCGAGGAAAGCTGTTTTCCTGTACTACTTTCAGTGTGTGAGGACGGAAGCCTGGAATGATCAGCAAGGAGAAAGAAAGTTTATAATAGCAGCAAATGGAGTCGGCACGCAGAGAAAATCAGGCAAGAAAAGCAGAAATAAAACACCAATATCAGCACCGAGTGTCCAGAGCACTGGGTTTCAGTTGCTCCTGAAGCAGCTCGGTCATTGCTTTTTCCAAAATCCTGCCCCATTCCCCTGTGTTATTGCTGCTTTTCACCCTTGTGTAAGATTTCTCTCGTCTATAACCGAGGGAGTCCTGACTAATACATTTAGTAAATATACAAACTACTTAGGCATCTTGTTTTATGTTATTCTTTCACATATCATTCATATATTTTTCCCTTCCGATGTTTATCACATTTTGTAATTGCGTATTTATTAAATGTCATTTCCCCGTTACATCACATATAATACAAGAGTCGGGACCATGTCTTTCTGGCTCACTGCTAAATACATAGCACCTAGCATTATCCTTAGAACAGGGTAAGTATTTAATAAATAATGATGGGTGAATGAATGAGTGAATGAATAAAGGAACCATACTTTATATTCCAGTTAGTTTAACTGTTGAAAGCAATAATGAACTTTCAATAACTTCCATGAAAATTTCATCAGGTCAGGGTGAAGGAGTGGTTCTCAGTGTCTAAGAATCTAGATGCCTGGTGCTCATGGAGAAGCCATTCAAATTTAACATACGGGGCTATTTAATTGGGTTATTGTGTCATGTAGTTTGTAGGGTTTGGGGTTGTTGATATCTCCACTGTATTTTATGCGTTGATTTCGAAAATGAAATCTTTGGTCTTAAATGGGATTGTTGTAGCCAATTAAAATGAGGATGATTGTAATTTGGATCGAATGCAATGATGATAGGATTCTCTCTATCTCACAGGGGCATTGCTTAGCCAAATTAAAAATGAGATCGTTCCCTAGATAGTACTTTCTTATTTTAAAAAAAAAAAAAAAACCGCTGTGAAAGTGGGAGAGAATAGCACTTTCACATGAAATACACCACCACCTCTAACAGCTAAATTGGTAAAATTGAATCTGCGTGGAGGAGACGGGATTTCTGCAGAAGTCTCTTTAGGGGACAGTATATTTTCCAAACCAAAGAGGAAAGAGTAGAAATCTAATTGAAAGGCTTGGTCGAGGGCATAGAAAGAAATACGAGACAAAAATTTTGCAAACGTCATGAAAGGAAAGATGCGTGTTAATTTCCTAGAACTGTAGTAACAACCACAAACTTGGTGGCTGAAACAACAGAAATTTATTGTCTCACGGTTCCGGAGGCTAGAAGTCTGAGGTCAAGATGTCGACAGGCTTTGTTTCTTCTGATAGCTCTAAGGAAGAATCTGTAGCATGACTCTCTCCCAGCTGGCAACCTATGTCATTCTCTGGCTTGCAGAATCACCACCCAGACTTCTGTCTTCATCTTCGAACCGCATTCTCCCCACGTATGTGTTATATTGAATTAGAGTCCACCCTAATAATCTCGTCTTAACTTGGTTATTTGCAAGAATCCTATTTCCAAGTAAAGTCATAGTCTGAGGAACTGGAGTTAGGACTACAGCATAGGAATTTGGGAAGAACACAATTCAACCCATAACAAGATGAGCCCTCAGAAAAGGATACTTTTTTTGGATATTTAAAAATGGGGGGGGGGGGTAGCTAAAGAAAGGACATATTTATTACTCCCGCATGGTCCAGGGGCAAGAGTGCTCAGATGGGCTGGGCTTAGCATTGACAGGTCTATTTCCAAGGCAGAAATGAAGAATAATCTTTCTCCCGCCTCAGCTCTGACCCCACGCTTACAAAGCAAAATGCTGGAAACTTTTTTAGTGTTCCCACTAGAGGGGAACACAACTCACCTGATGGCATAGGCATTCTTATCCTTTCTGGAATGTTAATTCTCAGTGTAAGCTAATGTCTCATTATATATCTTCTAAGTCAGTTTCTGTGAACTTGATTTAAGATAAATCAGTCCTCTGAGCTCAGTACATCTAAGTGCTATGGCTGGATCCACTTTCTGGACATGTCACACACCTCTATACAACCTGGATGATATAGTCACCTCGTTTCCTCAACACTAATGATAAAGGAGTACAGTTTTTAATGCAGTTTAAATAATATTTATTAATATGTGCTCATTATTTGTGCATATGTCTATTCTTAGATATATGTCTCATTCATATCTGTATTTCTAAAGCTTATAAAAATATTCAGTATATAATAGGAGCTGAGACGTTTTTGCTAATATAATAAACGTGCTAAAAAGAGCATGATTCCTCTAAATTACAGCTTACATAACTTTCGTTAAATGTGAAAAAATATATATGTGCTGCCTTGCTTATCCTGATGATTTTGAGTTATCTCTAGTCATTGCAGCAGCATTTGGTTTCCTTGCTGTGAATTCCTTTGTTTTTCAAAAAGTTCCCAACCTCTTAATCTAGTTTGACTCCTTAGGAAGGAGCCTAAAGAAGTTGCTACATTTTCTGTTCCCACGGCACCCTGACCTTTTTCACCTTTATTAAAACCCATCACACCTATAAATTATTTTAGTTGCTTCATCGAGGTATAATTGATGTAAATAACCTGGACATGTATAGTACAACTTGATATCTTTGGCGTATGTATATACCGATGAAACCATCATCACCATCAAGATACTGGCATATCCACAGCCCACAAAAATTTGTTTGCACTCCTTGTAATCCGGCTCGCCTGCCCGTCCTCATTCCTGCTCCCATCTGATGATCTTTTCCTCACTATAGGTTAGTTTACATTTTCTACAATTTTGTACACAAGTCTGTACTTTTTTTTGGTCTGTCTTTTTGCATTTAGGATAACTGTTTTGAGACTTATCTATGTTGTTAAACGTGTCAATCATTCACTGTTTTATTTGTGAGTAGTCCTTCTTTGCATAGATGTACCATAACTTGTTTATCCATTTACCTGTTGGTAGACATTTAGGTTGTTTTCTGCATTTGGCTGTTATAAATGAGGTTTCTGTGAATACTTGGTGTACAAGTCTTTTTACAGATATATGGTTTCATTAATATTCAGTAAATACATAAGAGTAGAATAGCCTAATTATACAGTAGCTACATATTTAAGGAAATGCTAAGTTCTTTTGCAAAATGGTTGTCCTATTTTACAACCACACCAGCATTGTAGGAGAGTTTGAGTTCCTCCATAGCCTTGCCAACACTTGATATGGTTAGTCTTTTTCATTTTAGCCACCTCAATAGGTATCTCATTGTGGTTTTAATTTGCATTTCCCTTATGACTAATGATATTTAGTTTATGGCTATGCTTCTAAAATTTAATTTTTGACAGAAATGTAAAAATTTACTTATAAATATGGAATTTAAAAAATTCTATTTGGTATTCTTAAGATAGATGCCTAATTTTGAATGAAAATATTAGTTGTTTTACTATGTATTCTGAAGTGTAACATCAAATAGGAAAATCTGTTTCTTTTGCTTCTTATGTAGTTCACAGGACTTTCTAGGAAAATTCCATGCTTTTAGTATAACATTTAAGAACTCTTTAATAAACCTATAAACGTAAAGACTTTCTCCTGTTTCAATCTAAATGTTTTATAGTTTTACTTTTTAAATTAAGATATAAAATTCATTTTGAGTTAATTTTTGTACCCGGTGAGATATATTGATTGAAAATTAGTTTTCTGCTTACGATTTTCCAATTTCTTGGATAAAATGTCTTTCTCCACTGTATTTCTTTTGTGCTTTGTGGAAAAATAAGTTATTCATATACGCAAGAGTCTATTTCTGACCTGCTCTTCCAGTCTATTGATATATTTGTACGTCTTTACATTAGTATTACGCTGCCATAATAACTCTAACTTTACAATAAGTTTTAAAATCAGGCAGTATTAGTCCTCCTACTTTAATAAGATTTTTAAAGTTGTTTTGGCTTTTTTGTATCCTTTGCATCTCTATCGAATTTTAAAATCTTCTCCATTTCACAAACAAACAAAAATTCTGCCCGTTTTTAATTGGGATTGCATTGGATCTAGACCAATTTGTAGAAAATTAACATTTTAACATCATTCCATTTTCCAGATTATGTGCTCAATATATCTCTGGATTTTTTTTAGGTCTCTTAAATTTTCTGTCAGCAATATTTTTGAAGTTTCACTACACAGACCTTGCCTATCTTTTGTCAGATGTATCCCTAAGTATTTTATATTGTGATGATATTGTATATTTTTACTTCACTTTTTGATTGTTTATTGCTTACATATAGAAATACAATGGATTTTTGTATATTGATCTTGTAGCTGTTGCTGAATCATCTGTTGCCCATAGCCCAGTGCTCTCAATAATGATATTATAACTCTATGAGGATAATGTGGAAGCCACTATTCACACTCATTTTTTAGCTGAGGGTTGTACCCATAGTGCAACCAACAAGTTGATGTTAAAGGAGGATTTACATCAGATGAGTGCATATTTGTATGAGTATGCTTAAATTTTTATTTATCCTCTGAGGAACTAGGTAAGTATTTTTTGAAGGCTACTCAGTTACCATTAGAAGACTGAGAATAGGTGCGAGAGGATGGAGATACTGTGGCATACCCCTACTTCAGTCAAGGTGACATTTTTATCTATATTACATATTAAAATGATACTTCAGATTTTACTTGGAAGGTAATGGATGGATGGATAGATTTTAGATAAGTAGATAGATAATTGCAGCAATAAAACATTTACAAAATTTCTGCCTTAAGTATAGCCCCAGATTTATTTTTTTTAGGAATTTTTCAAATAAAATATAAAAAATACGTAACCAAGTTCTTCTGTGACTGACTCAGTAAAAATAAAACCAGCATTATGTACAATTAAGTATTAATCGAATGCCTCTTTTCAAAAATATTTGTAACAGGCTCTGCTCCACCCCTCAGCCTGCCCCATCCCAGTCCACAAGGAACAGCTTGTCACTTGTCATTGCCACAATAAGGCAGGTGAGAAACTGAGCCCTTCCTCTCGAGTATGACTACCTTTAAAAAATTGCCCCATTTTTGATACACACTTGTCAACCATTTCTTTAAGCTTCTGAAGGAAGCTGTAAGAAAATGCGTGAATCGAGGTCAGGATTACACTTCTGCTGGCAACAATCAGCTAATTGTTGAGACTCAGTTATCCTCATTGCTGGTTATTAAATCATTAAGGGCCAAAAGTTGATTCCTCCTAACAGTGATCAGTGCGATTCAATTCTGTTTTACAAATGCTGAATAAAATATTTGAAACCGCGACATCTTAATCTATCTAACAAATTAGCACTTTTTTAGAAGGAGCTCACAGCACAGCCATAATTTATAACTTTAAAAATAATTCTTGTCTACAGCCATGCCACCCTGAACAAGCCCAGTCCTGTCTGATCTCATAAGCTAAGCAGGGTTGGGCCTGGTTAGTACTTGGACCACTTAGGAAGACCAGGTGCTGTAGGTGTAAAAAATAAACAATAAGGGATTGTAAGCTGACAAGGTCTTTGCAATCTGTGAGGTCAACCAAGGGTTGCCTCTCCTAAAAAAAAATAAAAATAATAATTCTTTGTTTACAGATACCAAGCATCTTCACTAACTAATACATACTTAATGACTTTATATATTAACGGCCTCAAGTTCCTTAGTAAGGAAACAGAGAGGTACACTGAATTTCACCATGCCTCATGGTAAGATGTATAGGTTAAATTGCTTTCAGCTACGACTTTACCTTAAATAATAAGAAAGTATATTATGTCTCATGAGAAGAACTCTAGAATAATGCAGTGGATACATTATCTCACTCATCATAAAGCCTTCCTCAACTGGATCCCCAGAGAATCTGCCCATGGCGCCCTAAGTCATCTGTTGAATATAATGAATTGACTTTTCTCCTATGCATCTAGAACAGTACTGTAACAACTACCCCTGAGAGAATGAAGGAAATAGCCACATACATCATTTTCTTCATTCAACAGTTCCAAAGAAGAGCCCCAGTTGAGGAAGGCTGAATAGCTTGGCTTCTCCCCACCCCAAAACAACTTCCTCTGTGACTGATTGCAAGTCACATTAGCAATTCCTAGCATTGCATTCAAACATGACAAATTTTAGGGAGAGAAACAGCCTCTTCCCTTTGACTATTTCTTAGAAATAAGGACATAAGAAGCCCCTGGAACACTTTCCTCCACATCTTATTGATCCAATGGTAAATTCATTGAATCCAAAATATGTTTGCATAATGAGCTCCCACAGAGAATCAAACATCTCTTGCAGTTGACTAAACCTTCAGGTGCCACTACTTTTCTCAGAATGGTATATAGGCTATAAACTAGTGCTACAAAATAAAAAATGTGCCACAACTATTATTTCTGAGTATATAAGCAATAAACATGCCTCCAAATACAGAGTCTAGAGTTCATTACAAGATAATACAATTGTTGTGTATTTTACTTTTACCAATACGCGGTTGCTGCAGCTGCATATGACTTAAACCACAAGGATGTCAATATACTGAAAGGTTTAAGAACAACTAAAAAAAGAAAATACCAGAATTCGAGATTAGAAGTCCTCCTTAAAAGTTGGCAGCAGTGACTATATACCTTATTAAACCATAAGAGTATATTACTAGAGATTCATGAGTTTTGTTTCCCATCCATGTATGGAATATATATGTATACTTCCATCTCCCCACTCAAGCTAACAATGTCTCAAATGGAATTAAGGTGCAGATAAGAGAACTTGCTCAACCTACTTTAGAGAGAAGAGGATTCATTGCAGAATGTCAACTGGATTATAGTTTTCTTTGAAGGATTGAACAGAAAGACTCTGGCTAGAGCAGAAGCAGGCCAATTCAGAGACTCTTGTTATCAGCGAGCCAATTATTGAATTGAGAAATTGCTGCTACTACTGCCAGCTCCAGAAATCAAAATGGAATATGTATATGTGGACTTTCTTAATGTTACATTGTTTTACCCGCCTTGATATCAAGAGCTTAAGGTATAATCCTATTCCTCTATTTCTAATCTGTAACTGCTATAAATCAGAGGTTGATCTAGTCCCAGTTTTTTCCTTTAACTTTTTTAAATTTAATGTTTCCTAATATATCTCATTCTAGAATCAGAATCAAAATGAGGTTATATAGAATTCTCTCCATCAAAATTAGTTTAAACTTAAACATCCTCTGGTTTTTCTCAATGTTGAGTGACTTTTCTCTTAAGGACATAAAATTTCTTGCTCTCTTAATGTATATCTTTCCATAATCCTTATCATCTTCTCCTCGACCCTCTCTGCTTGACAGAAAAAAAAAATACAGAGGCGTAGTGTTGAATGAAGGGAGAAAAAGACAGTGTTTTCCTTGAACTGCTCTTTGTGGTTCTTAATTTTCTTGCCTTTATATAAACATGGACAAGGATTTTTCTGTGTACCAAAAGCATGGCATTTTAATTGAGCCTCTTTCCATTTAGAAGGCATCAATTCGATAGCCTCTAAAAGACAAGGAAAAATATTTCCAACTTCCAAAGTTAGTCCCAACCGCTCACAATTGGGCTATGGATTATGACATTTTAAAACACAGCACTGTATTTAAGAACCAGAGTTGTCCCTAGAAACACAAATATGTCATCTCCTGTCTTCTGAAAACATAGTATATAATGCAACAATATTTATCACTAATAAGTTTTTTAGAGGGAGAAATAAAAGAATTCTATTCCAGCTAAGAAATCTGCTACTGCTGATCGTGGGCAAATCTCGTTCTAGAGTTTCTATGATTATGAAATCATTATCTTGACAAACCCCTAGCGACTTAAACAGTTTAGAGTTGCCTGACTCCAAAGGACTGGGGATTAGGCAGTATCTAAGATTCAGCCTGTATTACTACTGCCCTAATGTTTTAGATTACTTTATAGCAGTAAGCACGTAGGAAATAGACTGGATTTATTGACTAGTAAAAAAAATGACTTGCTTTATCATTTGTGTGCAACCGAATACCTTTGGTATGCCTGACTAGCCTTGAAATGTGTGCTTTTGAATACTTAGCCCAGCTTAATGCTACTTTTATATTGAATGTGTACTCTGATATATATGGATAACCAGTTACAGAAGAAAAAAGTAAGCTTTCGTTCCTGTCATAGGTGAGCACGAACAGCAGAGGTTCTGTCTCTTTTGATACATCAGGGTTTAGAAACTATGTTTCCCATATACTCTTTTTTAAAAATGACAAAAGGTAATTAAATTTAATAATTCAAGATGGTGGAGATAATATAGTATTAATGTAATGATATTAAGTGTTTGAAGCGGAAGTGCATATAGCCTAAATAATCATTGTAGACTTGGTAACAATAGAGAGCAAGTAGCAAAATTTACTCATGAGAGTATACACACACACACACTCACACGCATAATCATTTAGCAATCATAATCTAGGTTTACAGTTGTAAAATATATTAACAACATTTTAGGAGTTAAATCATCTGAAATTTTCTTATATTTAAGAGTAACTTAAAATTAAGTTTTTGAAATAACATTAAAAAATCAAAATCAGTTTTCTCATGTAGATACATAAATCAGTTCGAAGATGATCTGGGAAATAGTCTATGCACATTAATAATAAAAATATACACAAAATATCTAGCCCAACAAAAAATGTTGAAAGCACAGATAAGAACATAAAAAAAAACTTTAATAAGAAATTTAAAAATGAAAAATAAAAAGAGTCATATTCTGTCTCCATATGAGAAAATTAGCTTTTATAGATGTTCATTCATCTTAAATTTTATTCACCAGGAATATGAAGCATGACAACTAGTTTAAATATATAATATATACACATATATATTTAAAATCCTAACTCATTTTATGTCACAATTAACCCTAAATTAATATAAAATTCAATATAAAAAGAAAAACTCTGAAAGAACTAGTAAAAGAAATAACCTTCTTGAAGTACGTGAGGTACATAAGACCAAAAAAATTAAAAAGTAAATAAACAACAACAAAATAAAAAATGATTTATAATGCAAATATGAGGAAAACATTTAGAACCAATATTAAGATAATATCTAAATATTTTATAAATCTTTAAAAATGTATTTTAAAAGTTTCTTAGATCAAATTGAGGAAAAAACAAAATGAAGAACAAATTTTAAAATATCCAGTGCATACACGAGCACAAATTTAACTCCGCACAAAATTTATAAAAGTTTAAGAGTTACCGTTCTTTGCCTGTCATGTTAGTAGAGATTAAAAACACCTGGTGTGGTAAGTGTGTGAGCAAATAAAGACTCTTGTACACCACCTAAATAAGTTGAAAATAGTTTATTTGGGGAGAAAACTGACAATGTTCACATAAGCCCTCAAACTTGTTAGATTATTGCCCTAGTAATTTTACTTGGGGGAAAAAATGTATCCTGAAAAATAACCAGAAATATGTAGATATATTTATGTTCAGTAATTTCATCAGAAGCCAGCAAATATCTAAATGGTCAGGAAGAAAAAAAGTAGTTAAATAAATTATTAAAATCACTATGTGCAATATGCTTCTGGATTTAAGAATTTTGGTTTCAGAAATGTTAAGAATGTAACTAGAAAAAGGCAGCAACAAATGAGCTATGTGCGAGTTTATTACACTCTGTCCCAGGGGAGCTCTGCATTAGACTGAAACAGCATATTGGAAAACACTAGCAGCTTCTATTGCTGGGCGATAGGATTATGAGGGATTTTTTTTTAACTATTTATATGCTCTCAATATTTGTCTAGAACATATATTCTTAAAAAAAAAAAACCCTGAAAGTAACAATTTAAAATATAACTGTTATCTGTACATTTCGGATTTAGATTGCATCTTTATATCTATATATAGTAGAGTAAGAGGGTCTCTTATTTGTCAGAATCGGTCTTGTGATTATTTTAAAATAAGTTCTCACAACTTGGAGGGTTTCTATTTTGCTGCAAGAACTAAATATATCTCACATATCAGTCATTCGTACGAGGATATTTTATTCATAGTGACTTTCCCATTTTTTGGACTATTTCAGATCTCTTGGTGACATACTTGGATACAGTAGAGCAGAGAGCAGGGAGGTGGCCCTTGGAATGAAACAAGCTGGGTCCAAATCTTGTCTCTGTCAGTTGCCATTTGATCGCCCCAGAAAAGTTACTTATCCTCGCCACGCTTTTGCTTTCTGATAAGTAAAATTGGGATAATAACCCCTACCATATGGGATTATTTTAAGGGTAATGTAATATATATATATAAATAAGATATTGTAAGTGTTCAACAAATATGAGCAATTATTTTCACTTTCAAGGGTACAAATAAACCTCAACATCTGAAAAACTGTGTAATTAACACTATATTCAGCTTCAGCCGTAATTACCACATAGTATAAATCTACTCACAAAACCATTGACTAAGCGCTGAGACTGGGCACCAAGCCTATCTGGGGTGTGTGAGCTTTCTAGTTTCTGCTACCACCTCGGTGAGAAACTTTATTTATATTTTTTGAGGAGACCTGAAGTGAACCCCGCCCTTACTGGCAGGAGGGGTGCAGGAGGCAGGCAGGGCACACCGCCGAAGACCGCACCGTGGATGTGGACTCTCAGAAACTTCCTTTGGAGAGGCGGTGCTGAAGCATTGGGTTCTCCCCATCAAACCATCAGAGAGAAACAAAACGCAGTGAGCAATATCATGCTAAGACCAAGTACTTTCTTAAAAAAAAAAAAAATAGCTCTATTACAGTATAATTGATATACAAATAGCATTGTACATTTAACGTGTACAATATGATGAGCTTAGGTATATACAAACACCTGTGATAGCATCACCACAATCCAGGGACTAGATATATCCAAAAGAATTGAAATCAAGATCTAGAAGAGGCACGTGCGCGCCCGTGTCTACAGCAGCATTATTCATAATAGCCAAGGCATGGAAACAATGCAAGTGTCCACTGACGGATGAACAGATGAAGAAAATGTGATCTATGTAATATGTGTATGTGTGCGTGTAAATATATATATATATCTATGTACATATATATGTACATATGTACGTATATATATATATACACCTATACATATATATATACACATACGTGTGTATATATATATAATGGAATATTATTCAGCCTTAAAAAAATAAGGAAATCCTGTCACTTGTGACAATGCGATTGAACCTAGAGGACATGGTACGTGAAATAAGCCAGTCACAGAAGGACGAGTACTGCACGATTCCCCTTATACGAGGTATCTAAAATAGTCAAACTCACAGAAGCAGAACATACAGCAGCGGCCGCCAGCGCCTGGGCGGTGGTGGAAGCAGGAGCCGTTGCTGCCTGGGCTCAGCCTTCCAATTGTGCTACATGGATAAGTTCTAGAGACCTGACCTGCTGTATAGCACAGTGCCTGTGGTTCACCCGCCACCACATGGTACTGTGAACTTCAAGATCAAGTGCTTTCTAAGAGCAGACAGAGCTCCATGGCTTAAAGTAAAGGCTTCCATGGCGCCCTTGAACGCTGTGTCTGCATGAGAAATCTAGGGAGGGAAGCGGCAGCCCTGTTCCTCCTGCCCAGGGAGGCAATGCACAGAGTGCCGTGCTCGGGGCATCTGAGAGAGAGGGGAAGAAGGAACCTCGGGGGACGAGTGGGCGCTGTCTTTCTTTAAGATGGACTGTAACTGGAAACAGCCTTGGGCCAAGGTCAGGGTCACGAGTAATAGAATCCTGGCGGTATGTACTAGTTTATCTTCCCCCAGTGAACTGCTGCCAAACCATATACACAGCGTCGCACAGCGCCGGAGAGCGTCTACTGCGTCCCCGGAGCAGTTGAGGAGGACTTCTGTTGTGAAGATAGTTTCTTAGGTAACAAAGGAAAAACATGCATGGACAAGCTCTCATTCATCAGTGCCGCGGATTCCCGTAAGAATTAAACAGCGAGAATTTTGGTATTCTCTCCTGAGCAAAGCCACTTCTTGGAAGGGACAGATGGGATGGGGGCCCTTTGAAAAGGATGTGTGCCCGACCGAGTCAGTAAAGGCCTGGCATCTGTGTCAATTATTCAGAAGCCCTGGCCCCAAGCTTCCGGTTCCTGCTCTACTAGAGAGGGGGCGACAGCAGCGGCGACCGGCCTGGACGAAGCCATTTGTCGCGGCTCACGGGGCCCCCTGGCTGGGGACGGAGCCCCGTTTTATGTTGCTTACGCCAGTCGCCTTCAGATGTCCCAGTTTCTCAAACTGCGTTCGGCTGCTCCGATGGTGGAAGCTGTTGGACTAGAAATTCTAGATGGCATGTAGACTAGAAATTCTTTGCTTTTAAAAACAATCTTTTCAGTTCTGTAACATGAGTTGGTCCCACGTTTCCACAGAATAACTTTTGTCAGCAGGGAATGGCCAGTAAGTTGCCTAGCAACCCAGAATTCTAAAGGGGAGCAATTCCAAACCCAGGGGACTCTGACGTGGGCATACAGGAGGCAAAGCCAGGATGTGCCAAAGGGAGCACATTCTGGGTGGCTGAAAATAATTCTTCAATACAAAAAAAAATTTTTTTCTCTTCTATTAAGATAACCCCTTTATATCCCCCATGATAGTATTTAAAAGCATATATTTTTATTATAAAATAATACGTTTTTCATAGATAACAGAATAGTAAAAAGCTTCCACTTTATCAAGATAGAAATAACCTAAATTTAAATCTAAATCAAATTACAGGGATAACAGTTACATTTTAGACTATTACTTTTCAAGGATTTTTTTTTTCTTTAAAGCAAATACATGTTCTTGACAAAGAAATTGAAAACATATAAGTAATATTAAAAATTTGCTCACAATTCCAACACCTAGCAATGAAAGTTGTTATTATTTTCATATATGCCATTTTGGTCCAATATAGACATCCCTCCCAATAGAGTGCTTTCATAAAATTATACATAATTCTCTTTTTATTAAATTTATTAGGGTGACAGTTAATAAAATAACAGGTTTCAATTGTACAATTCAATAATATATCCTCTGTACATTGCGTTATGCAGTCACCATCCAGAGTCAAATCTCCTTCCACCACCACATATTTGTTTGCAATTCCTTTGTCGCTGCCTTTTTCATTAGCCACATCTTTAAAATTTTGGGAGACATCATTTTTAAAATTAGTAACATATTTTATTTTATTAATATTACTTGTTTACCCATGAAACAAGTAAATAAAAAGCTTTGAGACTCCCATCTAGTTAGTCAAAGTGGTAATTCCCAATGATTTCATTGTCATTCTGAAAATATAGAAAATATGTCTTAGTACAATTAAAGGACTAGGCAGAAGACCCAGAGGCCAGGGGAACTGATCAACTACTTACCCCCATCCAGCCACCCCGCCCACAGGCCAGGTTGTGCTTAGAAATCTATTAGGCAAACTCTGTGCCCAAAACTCATATAGGATCACTTTTGCGTATTGAAGTAATAAGCCAGGTAAAATCACCTTTGTATGGAAAAAGAGAGGGGAGCCTGCAGATGGGTTTGACCTTAACAACGGTCACAGATTTGGCTGCTTGATGATGTCACCATGCTCTGGGCTGAGCGGTTCTACCTGCTCCGGCATCCTGAGGCTGGCTCTGAGCCTCAAACTCAACGAAAGTCCACATTTGGAAGCCATTTGCTTCTACAAAATGTTTCCTATTCCAACGCCTGACAGTTGTTGTTACTGGGGTCATGACTGATTGAGTACAGAGGGACCGGTATGTGGAGATGTATGCGTTTGAGGGGACAGAGACAGAAAACAAATGCATATCTGCCACTAGCGTTATTCTACCTATTCTGAAATATTGGCTTTCTTATCGCATCTCGTAATTTACGAGTTTTAAAAAGAAGCAGCCAAAGGCAGTATTCTGTTTCCCCAAAAAGACAATACTTTTTTTTTTTTTTTTTTTTTTTTTACTTTGTGGGGAATTCTCCAACTATAACACATTTATAGTTGCCAGAAACAATCCCAAGCTGATTATTGCTTTGCAGATTGTTCATGATGTGTGTAGCTTGAGGAATTATCTGGTGAGAGGGTATGTGTGACTAATAAGAACTAAACTAACCTTCGGGGAGTTCCGAGTTTGGTGAATCACCTCATCAAAACTTTTTCATGGATGAGGCCCTCTCTGTTTGTGGGATGAAGACAAACAGGGCCCACTTGCCTAAACTTCTGTTGTTATTAATTTTAAAGTACTTATTCCACTCTTTTTTTTTTCTATTGATAAAATGAATTCTGGCATATTGTAAAAAAGAAAACAAGAAAAAATAATATTTCTGTATATTCCACAACCTAAGACAACCGCTGTTAACACTTTGGATATTTTTCACCGCTCTAGGCACTTAAAAATAAAGTAACCATGCTTCATTAACTTTAGGTTGTTTTGATCATGAGTCACCACTGGTATGTACCATCCAGAAAATCTATTACACCATGCTTTTTTAAAAAAATTTACCTTTTTATTTGTAACACTTAAGTGGATACATAGAAATATAATTTAAGTGGGTTTTTTTTGATTAACATAAAATAAAATTGACATTTTGGAGTATACAGCGCTATGCTTTAACCACATATATAGATATATGTAACCATCACCACAATTGGGATACAGAACTCCTCTGTCACCCCAGAAAACTTCCTATGCTTCCTCTTTTCAGTCATATCTTCTCACATCCAGTCTCTGCAAGCTACTGATTTGTTCTACCATTACATTTTTGCCTTTTCTAGAATGTCACATAGTTGGAATCATAGAAGTATATTGTCTTCGAGACTGACTTCTTTTATTCATTATGATGCCTTTGAAAAATCGTCTGTGTATTTGTGTGTATCAATAGCTTAATTTTTTTTTTTGATGTGAAATAGGCCACCATGTAGATATACAATAGTTCGTTATCCATTCATCATGAAGGATATATAGCTGTTTCCAGCTTTCTGAGATTATGAAGAAAGCTGCTGTAAACATTTATATGCAGGTTTTGTGTGAACATAAGTTTTCAGTTCTCTAGGTGAAGGGCCCTGGAATGAGACCGTTATTTCATACAGTAAGCCCGTGTTCATAAGAAACTGCCAAACTCTTCTCCAGAGTATGTTGTAAACTTCTGTATTTCCAATAGCAGTGTATAAAATTCCAGTTGCTCCCCATACTTCCTGGTACTTGGTATTGTCAGTTTTTTTAAAATAATTATTGTTTCAGATAACTCTCAGAGGCATATATCTCCTCTTAGTTTTAATTTGCTTTTCCCTAATGGATAATAATGTTAAGTGGCTTTTTCTGTGTTTATCTGCCATTGATATAATTTATTTTCTGAAGTCTTTTGTTCATTTTTAATTGGGTTATTTGTTTTCTTTGTGTTGAGTTTTGAGAGTTCTTTATATATTATGGCTCTAAGTCATTTATTTGGATATATGATTTCCAATTTTTTTATTGATTGTGTTTTTTGTATCATGTCTAAGTGATTTTAACATTAAATAGAGACCAAAACCCAAGTCGCTAAAAGTTTTGCCTACAATTTTATCAAAAAGTTTGATATTGTACATTTCGTACTTATACATGGTTAATATTGAGTTAATTTTTGTGAAAAAATTATGTTGAGGGGTTTTTGCAAATAGATATTAATTTTTCCAACACCATTTATTGAAAAGATTACTTTTTCTCCATTTAATTTTTTTACCTTGGCTAAAAATTTATTAACCATCTTGATGTGGATCCATTTCTCAACTCTTTTTCCTATCCCATTGATTTATATATCTATACTTTTACCAGCTAAGATTATTGTATCATTAGAGTAAGTCTTATAATTAGATAGTATGAATACACCAACTTTCTTCTTTCTTCTTATTTCAATTATTGTCATTCTTGTGCCTTATCATATAAATTTTAGAACCAGCTTGTCTATATAAAAAAAAAGAAAAAAAATATTTCTCGTTTCACTTAGAATAGTTGTGAACCTATTGCTAAATCTGGGGAGACTTGACATCTTAACCGAGTCTTCCAATTCATGAACACAATTTTTAGATCTTTGATTTCTTCCATCAGTGTTTTGCATTTTTCAGTATGTAGATCTTAGACACGTTTTGTTAAAGGTGCACCTACTTTTTCAGGGGGCAGCTATTGTAAATATTATTGTATTTTCGGTTGTTAAATTCCAATTATTTATTGCTAGTCCTTACAAAAAGAATTGATTTTTTGTGTGCTGTCCTTGTGCTCTTTGACCTTGTTATACTTACCTATTCGTTCTAGCAACCAGTTAGTTTTTTTTCTGATTTTCTACATAAACAATATAGTCTTCTATAAATAAAGACAGTATCATTTCTTTATTTCATGTCTGCAGGATTTTTGTTGCTTTTTTCTTACCTTATCACACTGGCTAAGATTTCTAGTTCTATTTTCAATACAAATGGTGAGAGTAAGCCTTCTTGCCTTGCTTCCTTCCAATTTTATTGGGAAAAATATTCAGTTCTTTCACTTTAAGTGAGTTTTATTGCTAGCCTTTTTTTTTTTTTGCCATAAAAGGAGTTAATGTAAGATTTTCAGGAAACAATTGGAATTTATATTCCCTCTGAAAGTTGTCAGTCAATAGTCTCATAAGTGAAACAATGAGGAATAGCAGTCATCCAGTTATTTCAACAGGAATAACAGCTGAGTTCATGTGCCTGCAAGGACAACTACCACGACTGCTACCTGGTCTCCAACAATTACAGGAGACCAGGAATTTTAAGATGCATTCTGAGTTATTAAATGTTAAAAGGTGAAAACTGTGCATCTAAGAGCTGATAACATACGGTAATTTTTATAATATGCTTTTAGAAACTTAACCTGTTTCATGAGCAGTTTTTCTCAAGTTATAAAAATCTTTACGGATATATTATTTTAATGGTGCCTAATATTTTGTCATAAGCATCTTCAAGTGTTATTCAGTCAGTCTCTTCTACTAAAATTTTACTTTGTTTAAAATGTTTATTATATATGATACACTGATGAGCATTCTTAGTATTGGACTTTGCATTTACAATTACATGCCTCTGAGAATCAACTAGAAGAGGATTTGATCAGAAGATAATTTGTCTAATTTTTAAGCTAATTTTCCTAACAAAGGTATGATTTTATACCAAGGGAGAGTTAAATGAGTCACGAGAAAATGAACCAATGTTGACAATATGAACTTGTATTCTAAGGAGATTTTTGGTTGCTGCATCATATGAAATAAAATTTAAATGATCAGATTTTTCTTGTCCATCTGCACAAGAGTTGAGTACAGGCAAGGGATCATTCTTTATTTTCCCATAAAATTTGATGGCAAGATGAGAAAACAAATCAATTTCATAACGATCTTCTTGTTAATATATTTCCACTGTGGGGCTATTACTACGAATTGTAGGCTAAAATGGAATGTTCTCTGGATGAAGCATAAGGATTTTATATCTGACACAGAGCAAAGTAATTTAATAGGAAAGAAAACACAATTTTTTAAGTTGTAAAAAATTGTACAATTTTTATTTCTGCTCAAATTTGTGAAACAAAATATTCTATTAACTCCATTCCATCACTCTATGGATAACTATGGGAAAGTTTGTTAACATATCTTGGATAAGAATATCAGTCATATTGGAGTTAAAACAAATATGTGTTGCAATACAATTTGCTCCAATGTTTAGCTTAGCTTAGAAACAGAAAATGTTAACACACTAATTTCAAACTGTTGATACTGGTTTGCATTTTGGGGGCCAGCACGGAAATTGATATAAACAAAAACTACTCACGTTGGATTTTTTATTCATTCTGTCTTATGATTCAAACCGCTGGCTATGTAAATGAGGAAGTAAGAGGAAAAAGTTTAGGAATAAGTGACAGCCACATTTATGCATTTCTCAGTAAGTATAATTATAAACTACATAAAAACTGAATAAAGATATGAACACGTTTTTAGAAAGGGAAGCAGATACGGATGCAAAGTAGTACATAGAGAAAGCCGTTGACCGAGTTAAGAATCTGACACTTAGACAGATTGCGTGACCTAGCATGTTTTCATCTGTGAAGCGGGATCTCTGGCTAAGTTACGAATTTGTGAAAATCAACAGATAATCAATGGGGAAGTTTCTACTTTGAAGTCTTTCATAACATTATAGACAAGTTAAATATTAAGAAAGTTCAAAATATTCCTCTTTACAACTTCTGTGATTTAATCTGGATAAGCCATGTTCTTTTTATCTGGAATATTAATATCAACCCTATAAAGTTATTTAAGGGGAAAATGAAATAATTTTGTGAAAGTGTAAATGCAGCATAAGGAATCAAAATCAGGACACTTTCAGATGCATTTTCATAAGCGGTATGATTTATTCGGTCAGTGTAGGTTAGTGACTTGTAAATATTGGCCAACCCCCTCTCTATAGCAGTGATGGAAGGCATTTATCATCTTAGACTTTATCAAGATCACCAAAAGATGATTCAAGAAGGTTCGGAACTCTCTTGTGAAATGTGTCCCAAGAATCATGGAAGCAGTCTCTATAGGTCAAATATATGTATATACCATGTTTATAGACATTATTCAACTATTTCTAGGCCATGGGGTGATGTTAACAACCAGTCCTTCATACCAGACAGAAATGATTATTTTTAGAAAAATGGCTGCAGTTGTGTTTATGTCATCTTCGTGTAGATTTTCATTTTCCATTACTGAGTATTTTATTAATACCTAGGGATATTCAAAATTTTCCATGATACTTATTTTGTTGGCCATGACTATTCTTATTATTCCAGATGACTTTATTTGAACCGATTGATTAATTGATTGAGTTGTCCATAATTCTGTTTGTGATTGTCCTGCATTGATTCTTTCAAGTATAGCCTCATTACCAAAATTTCTAAAACTTTCTTGGTACCCTTTCTGGCATGATACCCTCATGGACCCTACAAACAAAGGTGAGGCAGAATCCTTCACTCGGGCTGCAGTGCTGCAAGTGTGTAGAGTGAGCAGCCTGGGTAAGAAGGTAAGGGTTGTATTGGCCTCCATGCATTTTGGTTAGAAGAAGAGGTCTCAGCACCCCCTGGAACCTCCTTAACTTAAAAGCTCTGGCATTACTTTTTTTTTTTTTGTCACAAAATGAAACAAATGCTCCATCTCTTATACCTCCTTGTTGCCTCATTTAACCTTTTAATCTCCATGCACACATAACTTTCAATAGCACTTTGTAAATTATAAATCAGCAGACTATTATTACAGTGTCATCCAAGACTTTAAGACAAATGTTCCACCTTTATTCTGAAGGAATGTATGAGGCAACCTAAGCAAAACGACATCTGGGCTACGAGGAGGAGTATTAGCCCGGGCTTGTCAAAAGTCCTACTCCAGGACACCACCTGGAGGGTGAAGGAGCTCAGCAGACAGAGGTGTGTGTTGGGGGGGGTGGGGGGGCGGGGAGTGCTTGCAGATGCCTCAAGATGAAGCATGATCCTTAGGGACCAGTAAGAGAGAACTGCAAGGAGAGATCACCAATGCCAGGGTAGGTTCTCCACAGAACCCACAGAAACATTTAGAAGAGAAAGAAACCAAAGGCTACATCCAACGACACCAGTCATATAAGGCCTTTCCTGCCATTGACCTCACGTCCTTCCACGGTTCATTTCTGGAGGAATCAGAAGCCTTGGTTCTCAAGCTGCGGAAGGGAAGGTACCAGCAAGGGGGAGGGGAGTAGAGAAACAGCCCGCCACACCTCCCTTTTGGCTGCAAGGCCCTGCCTGGAACGGCCCGGGCTGAGGAAGGGAGAGATTTCAATTTAAATGAAGTTGAGAGTTTTGACTATTATATGTGAGTGGACGTTTTAATGAATGAAAGAATACAGTTTTGCGACTAGCAGAAAACTGAGGAACTTACATTAATAGGAAATGACCAGAAAGTCACAGGCTATGTCATGCAAGCTATGGGGAAGACGTAGCCCTGCAGAGTGGGTGTGCCGGGGCCGTGGGTGGGTAGGAGGAACAGGATGGCGTTCTGATTGCTCACTCATGTCCCACTGGTTCAAAGCACTGTTCGAAGCACCGAAGGCTATAAATGATGCAGAGCACCCAGGACATTGATTGATTCAACGCTCCCGTCTTCTTTTGCCCCCATGGCGTAAGCTCTCAGGGCCCTAAGCACAGTGGATAACAAGCAAGCGAGATTGGAAGAAGCTATCTGCAAATGAGTGACAAGAATATGCCTATTGCGCTCACCTTCCAGAATGCCTTCTTTACGCAGCTGCTCTCTCTGGTTCTCTTTCTTTTGTTTGTTTGGGGTTTTTTCCTCATTTTGTTTTTAAAAGACTGTTTGTTGGCCTCAGAGAAAGGATTTCTTTTGAAATGATTTCACAGATACCAATGGCAAGACTTCATTTAGATAGAGGAGAAACTAAGCAAACCCCGCGGGAGCATTCTTCCCGGGACTGCGATTTCTGCTGAAGAAAGGGAGGTGTCTGAGATAAGCCGAGGGGACTGTGCTGGAAGAAAACAAACACGTTTGTTGTTCCCTTGGTGCATATATTTCCTAATATAGTGCAGGACCTTGAGAACTCTGGCTGCCCTGGCCTGGCAGAGAAGCTCGGAGCTCTGTCCTGCTGAACCCAGAAGCCTCTGCCCAGCGAGAATTCCCAAGCCGCCACACATCCCGCTGAGAAGAATGGCCCCACGTGGACTGGCAGAGTGGCAGTGCGTCTCGGGGTAGAGATGGGTGAGTGGCTCTACATGCCCACATCACTGCAGGGGCTGAAGGAGTAGGTGCCTACTCACTGCTGACCCCTTGCCCCGGGCTCCTATAGAGGGAACTCTCTCTGCACAGAGATGCATTTCTGCACCCACATGGAGTAAGTGTAGTCAGTGAAGACTGTTCAGCATTTGTGGACCACCTGCCAAATGCGAGGCTCTCTGGGCACTGGGCACGGGGGGTATAGGAGTGGAGCGGTGACAGCAATGAAAGTGGGCACTGTCTGGAAAGAATATCACTGCAATAAGAAGTCAGATTTGAAATAGGTCTACTTTTTATTATCACAGTGCACCAGAAACTCTAAATAACATTAGTGATAAAATACTCCTCCCTGAAAAAAATCCTATGTTGCTCTAAATTCTAAACAACTGTCGTAATTGTTATAGGATTTCAATTATATATGGTATGTATGTATTTATATATTTATAATAATTTACTGTTTGTTATTTATAGTACTTATTTATATATCATATAACATATTTATATAAATTTATATCTAAATATTTGTTTATATAATGTTCATATAAATGCATACTGGCTAAAATATATAATATGTTGTATAAATAAATATATAACATTTTGAAATAAATATATTAAATATAACATATAATATAAAATTTCGCATATATATATATATGGCTCAATTGTGTACATTTTTATTACTTTTCCTTCAATCAACATTCTGCATGCATTAATTCAGAGACCTCCCAGTTGTAAGTTGGTCCTGACACACGTACGCTCAGCTACATGTGTTTGTTTTGAAAATACATGCTTAATGATTCAGAGTCGTTGGAACTCCTTTTAGGTACAATCTGTGTCCAGCCTCTGTGGTACTGGATATTCTTGTGTTTAAAATAGTAGATTTGAAATAAACAATGATGACATCACGATTTTTGCAGACAGAAAAAATTTGAGTAATTTCTGTGACTCCGTGGAGTTTTTATTATTTTTTAAATTTAAATCAATAACTCAGGGTGCAGACTACGAGATGAGAGGTGATATTTTCAATTGTTAAGAATACATTTTGGTTCACATATGAATATTTTACTGAACTTGAATAGTATCTTCAAGACTGAGATTTATTATTTAAATTGTTAGTTGTTGCAAAACTAAAGAATAAATCAATAAAACAAAACATTACATCAGTGGTATGACTTAGTCGTTGTGTCTTTTGAAATCTCTTGTTTTTGTTAAAATTCACTTATTAGTTACTGGACAGTTATTTACACAAAATATCTTATGTCAAGCTGTAGCCAAAGAATCAAAGTTTAAACAGTTGGGTAAATTTAATAACTTAGTAAATAGCTGTGTGGGTTATTTTTTCTTCTTGAATCATACTATTAATTTTATTTTTCTAAATATAATTATATACATCAATAAAATAAATTTGTAATTGCTATTTTTTTGGTCCTTATTACTTGTTTTATTTCCTGATTATAAATGAAAATAATTTTGTCATGTAGAGGAAATGGGTGTAAAATATGGTCTCTCTGTCTTCAATCCACTAGGTAGGTATGCCACTGACCACATTATTATGGACAATGACAAATATTTACTAACCAGCTACTATGTGCCAGGCACTATTCTAATGCTACAAATACAGCAGCAAATAAAACAGACAAATTTTCTGTCTTCGTTGAGCTTATATTGTAGCAGGAAAAATAAACAATAAATAAACTAGAAAAGTAAATTATATAATTTTTTGGGAAATGGTGAATGCTCTGAAAAACAAATTAGACAGGGAGAGGGTAAGGCTATGATTTTAAGCAGGATTGGTCCAAGTAGACCTCAGTGAAAAGTTGTCATTTGAGCAAAGACTTGAAGGATGAGACACAGGATTTCACAGGGGTTAGTGTCTTATATGTCATCTAATTTCCTGTCTCACCACCGTTTTCTGAGAAGACGAAGTAAATGAGGTACATGGACATGACTCAGTTGAACAAAGTCTAGTTCTGTTTAGCAGTATCACCTCACTTTTTTTTAACTGGAAAATAAAAACATTTATATTTGAGAAAGTTTCAATAATCTGGATTATAGTGATAAATAACAATAAATATTTTACTGGAAAAATACTCAATACCTACTATGTACAACACATTTTGATAAGTATTGATTGTACATAAGATGAACAGAATTCAATCCCTGTTTTCAAATAGCCAAATGAAGGAATAATCTCTAACAATAATGAGAGGAAGTGCTGTATACTGTACAAAATCATTAAAGTACTGTGAGGCATTGAGGGAAGGCAAGGTTAAACCTGGCAGCATGACCTTGCAGAAAGCTTATGAAGCCAGTGGATTTAAACTGACTTTGAAATATATCTAGGATTTCAGTAGACAGAGTCCGGTCCTGTGGCGAGTCCAATTGAACTAAGGCACAGAGGTCGCAACCGGTAGGAATTTGGAATAATTGTCTCTGTGTTCCCACCTAAGATGGAGACACACAGTGATGGAAAAGATTGCGAGAAATCAAGGACTCTTGCTAGATTTTTGATGTAGGACTGGAAAAGGTAAATTAAATAAGAAGAGTTGTGGAGGAGGGGTCATGGTCATATAATCTATTATAAGTAGACATATGTTTGCCTAATGATGAAATCCAGAGAATGGTCATGGCTGAGGCTGTCATAAATAGGCTGTGGTTAAGGGTCAGAAGATTTGGAGACGGGGGGCAAGAACCAATAGGAAGGATGGGAATCATCAATATGGGGCTCAAGAGGAACACAGCGGGTAGGCAGGAAGGGAAGATTATGTCTGACTCTGCTGTCCCTAAAGAAAATAGAAACATTCTCAATATTATGAGCACAGTGAGGGTGGGGAAATATTTAATTTACGGCTCCTCGTAGGGTAAGACTGGAACTCAGCCTTGCTTCTCCATTTGGGTAGTCTGTAGTTCTGTTGTGTCGATTGGGGTTGGGAGGGAGCTGGGGGGGGGGGTGGAGATGGGCCAGCATACCTTGTTCATGGTGTCGAATTTTGTCAATGTAAAATTCAGTTGGGTAGTGTCTGCCGTTAAATACCAATCGACTAAGTGCAAAAACTACCAAGATACTGTGTGCGTTCTTTCAGGTCCCCACTTATGTACATATGACTCAAAGCCAACTGACAAAAGATGTGTTTTATAAACCAAAAATAGAAATCTAGACATTCTCAATAAATATGACCCTCTAGGGAAGCCCCAGGGGACCTCCAAATAGGGCAGTGTTTACATAAGAGGCCTTAGGGGCCCTGCTCTGCATCTCCTGGAAGGAAGATGTGTAAGGAGGAACTATTTCTGAAGACTTGAGTGCCTTCCTTTGACAGCACATGATAAAAGCTTTCTTCCAAAACATTGTTCTTCTTCCAGGACCTCTTAAATATTGTACTTCTCTCATCCAGCTGAATAATGTCATTTAAGGAGGAAAGAGGGGGAGCTTCGGAGCTGAGAACAGACGTGCTGCCAGCCAAACTCTAGGCCAGCCCTACGTCAGTGGTAAGGGAAGGACCGTCTCACTTGCAGAAAGGCCATTTATTGAGAAGTGCATAATTTGGTGAAGCACACCATTTACTCAATGTTTAGATGCCTCATGAATACTTCTAGACTCTATCAAAATAGCTTTTTAAACGCAATTCATATCTCCAGGCTAGATGAAGTTGTTATATTATGAGAAAAAGAAAAAAGAAAAAAAAAAAGAACCATACAGCAATGACATTGAAAACTGAAATATCAGTCGACATGCGCAGAGACCTCAGAGCCTGTAGTTGAAGGAGAATTCCTCTAAAAGTGCCAGCTTCTCCCCACCCCGACCTCATCCCGGTGCACGCACACACGCACACATACTCACACGCACACACACACATGCGCGTGAGAGATCTCCCATTTTCCCTCCTCCAGTATCAGGGCGTGCCATGTAAGTGTGTTATCCTCCTTAGAAACAGAAATGGCTTTCGGAGTCTCATAGGGGCCCTCAAAACCTTTCGACCTTGTTTTGCTTTGACGTCGAGGTTAATGCTCCCGATATTAGAGGTGTCGCATTCTCCCTCCTGCTAGTTCAGAATTCAGAAGAAACAATACAAGCAAGTTCCTAAGGGCAGTCCCAGAGATCCATTTTTGGAAGAGAATGTCTGTGTTTATATTTCCAGTTTATAAAACATGTACCAATCACTTGGGTTCAGAACATGTTTACAGAGGAGAAAAACACCCACAACACAAATAAACCGCTGCCCGCACAGCTCCGACTGACGGTCGCTGGCTGTGCCGCTTCGGGCGCTGTCTTTCCTCGCCGGATGGAGCGATCTGCTTCCTCGGGCTAGGGGTTTCTGCGGAACATCCATACTTAAGGACCAAAGGCTAGTTCAGACTCCCTCATGCCTGACATACTAACAACTGGTTGAAATTAGGCAAAATTACTGAGTAGAGCCCCTTGCTGACCAGCAAACCGCAGGTACTTTCTTCCCCCTGTGAGCGGCTCCTACATCCTGAGCCATGTGGGCAGTTTCCTGAGTCCGTCCCGCAGAGGGAAGCGGGAGCTCTGTTATCGGGGTTCCAGCTCTAGCATGGGCCTCTTTTCAGGTTAGCAGAGACTTGAATGAACAGTTCCCGCATCGATGCAGTTTCTCCAAGGAGGAGGACGGCCTTTGGAAAACAAGTTCCCTATTTGTCATTAAACTCAAGTACGACCTGTGGGCCCTGAGGAGCAGGTCGTCGGCAGATGCATTGGTCGATTCCTTTCAGCAGTTAGTTTGTTCATGAAAAAAAAAATGAAACCAAAGCCACGAATATTTTTATTAAACCTGGTGAGAAAGAGATCAGGAGCTAGTGACCGAAAGTATGAATGTAGGAGAGTAAGGTTTGAGGGAAGGATTGTGAGGACTAATTACAGAGGGATATGAGTCATACTGGGGAAAATGGAGGAAGCCTGTTCCCTGAGTGGCTTCTGTGTCTCTCCTGTTGATCTAGCAGCTCTGACCTTTTCATTAACTAGAGTTCAATTTTTGAGCATCTAAAACACAGCAATCAACAACTCCCCAAATAAATTCCAAGGCTTTGTAAAAACCTGTCCCTTCCACCAATCATTAGGAAAATGCCATGTGTAGATTATGCCAGCTGTATAATTTCATGTAAACCCCCAGTTGTGCAGAATTTAAGACCAAATATCTCCTCTACTTATTGCTGCTGGGCATCTAATTTTGAGTAATGACTGTTTAGGACCATTCAAGATAAAGCCCAGTGACTCATGTAGTAGGGATTTAAGAAGTAGTTGTTGAATGAGTTCATCAATTACAATAATTGTGTGGTGCTAGAAGAGGAGCCACATACAAATGGTGTGGGGAAGCCACCAAGTCTTTATATATATATATATATATATATATATATATATATATATATATATATATATATATATGTATGTTTCCGGGTTGGCTGCTACATTCAGGCATTCGTGAACTTACCATTTACTGCAAACACGAACTTGTATTATAGATGGACCTGCTTGGCTTGTAAGTTACCCACAAGAAGGCATTCTGGAAAGCTCTTCCTTTCCATTTCCATGATCGAATCTCATCAGTCTACTTCCAATGGAAAGACTCCTCTCCCATTAGAATGTAAGTAAGCCTTTTTGAAGTCAAGGATTAGGTCTGTCTTTCCCATTACTCTGCCCTATGCTTATCCTAGTGCTTTGAACCTAATAGATACTTAAACTTTTTTATATTTTAAAGGCAGTTTATATATAAATATTTAATGTTATTCGTTGAATTAACTTAAAGGAGTAAGTGAATCAACATCCTTATCAAACACGTCTTGAGTGAATTTTTGAAACGTGTTTCCTTACACACTAAGAAACTGTCATCCTACATCCTATGTTCATCATTTCTTTGCTATATTTTTAGTGCATCTCTAAATAGTTTATTTAGTTTAATAATTTTTAACTTTACAGAAATGTATCACGCCACACTATATGGACTCTTTAATGACTTATCTTGTTTTTACTTAATAGTGTATTACTAAGGTAAATCCCCGTTGTTGTGTATTGTTGTAGTTCACCTTTTTGGACTATGCTGTAAAAGTGCTTTGTTTACACGTCGTCAGATATTCCGTTGATGAGTATCTGGGCGTTCTCTATTAAATAAGGTTGCGCTGGCCATTCGTGTACACGTCTCCTCTTGGATGTGTGCAAGAGTGTTGCTGGGTGCATAATCTAAGCTCACATTCATTGTATCATGAGGTATATGAAGGTGCAGATTTAGAAGGTAACATGAAGCTATTTTCCAGAGTGATCGCACCAATTTATAATCCCATCGGCAACCCTAAAATAATTGATTTATCCTTTCAAATGCTTGAAAACGTCAGATATTTAAAAAAGATGTGCCAATTGTTAAACATATCTGTTTCGTAAGTGAAACCTCAGTGGCCGTGATTAACATTCCCCAGTCACCAAAGACATCGATCGCCTCCTCACGTGTTTGCTAATACCTCCATCAGGGTTTCTATAATTTTTAAGACTGTAGTTCTTTTTGGTGATTCTCTGTCTAATGTTATCCAAGCCTAGTGGGTCAGAGGGAGCCAGAGACAGTGAACTGACTCATTGTCGTTCCTCTGTCAGAGGTGATGGACCGTTCAAGCCCTGGTTTCTGGTCCCAGCCCTGTCGCTTTACTCGTTGTTCTATGACCAGTGAACGAGCATTTGGTGCCGTATGTTTCTCATCTGTAGAACGGGTGTGATAATCAAACAATCACAGCGTAGACGAAACAGAGTTTCTGTAAACACTCTGCCTGCTTTGTAGTTCGTTCCTCCCTCAACGCGAGGCCCTTCTCGCATTCCTGTGCCTGCTTCTAACATGCCCTGTATCAAATTCTTCCTGGCTTGCTATTTTATATTTTTGATTATTAGAAAATAATCCTAATATGATCATAATAATACCTAACAATTCCTGGACAATTCATATATGCCAAAGACTATGCTAAGCATATTGTAGCCGTTACCTCATTTAATTCTCATAACCACTCTCGGTAGTTGATGATGTTATTCCTGTTAACGTCTGTCCTCTAGAATAGTGAACAGCAAACTTTATCTGTAAAGAGCCAGAAATATTTTAGGCCTTAGGGATTATCTATCTCTGCAGTTACTCAGCTTTGCCTCTTTAGTGTGAAAGTGGACATAGACAATATGAAAATGAATGTTTTTGATAAAGCTGTTTACAGAAATAGGCTATGGCACAGACTTGGCCTGTGGTCTGTCGCTTGTCTACCCTAGTATGTGGCCATGTATGCGAGAGCGAGAGCCACATTTCGAAGTGGCCATCACGCCTGTAGGCTTAACTTAAAAGTTGACGTAATTTTGTAGAACTTTCCTCTGCAGCAAGTGCTCTTCATTTAAATTTAGCCAAGTACTTATTGAGTACTCCAGGCACACTAAGCACTATACCAAGAATACAGAGATAAATTCAGTCACATCTTCTACCCTCTCGGCTCAAAAACTAGTGATAGGAAAATCAGGTAGATAAGTGTGTAAAATTCAGCAAGTGCTGGGATAGAAATATACAGCCATGAGACACAGAGGTGTGACTCCTATCAGTTCACAGATATCACAGGGCACCTACTCCATCCCAGATGCTAGACCCTGGGGAGGGATACGCAATACACATGACAGACGCCCTCCCTCCTTCAGATACTGACAATCCACTGGGAAAACTGCTTAAATAAATAACTTAGTAAATATTTACAAGAGTACAAAATGCTGCGAAGTACCAAGTACTGGGGAAGCCGATGAACATGTGGACTCTGGGACCAGGGGATTTGTCTGGTATGACTGGATTATGAGGTGGCGGGACATGAACTGAGAGGTGAATCAGGGCCAGACCAGAAGGGTTTGAACACCAAGTTAAAGAATTTGGACTTTATTCTGGAGACACCTGGTAGGCATCAAAGATTATTGAACAGGTGAATGACAAGACTAGTTCTTTTGAAGGAAAATTCTGGCAACCATATGTAGAGTAAATTGAAAGTCGAGAGAACCGAGGCCAACAGCCTCAGCCTCCTCATGGCCTTACTAAGGAAACTCTTTCATGAAGCATAAAGGTAGCAGGAAGGAAGACACTGGGAGCTATAAAGCTGGTGAATAAACCCGAAATGGGAAATGAGAGCTCCCTGTATGGACTGAAATATTTTTAATTAACAGCATATTTCTTTTCTGTCTAACTTTCGATATGGTGGTGGGTTTTCAGTTGTCCGTAAAGAGCATTATCATTTGCTAAAATATACTGAGCTAAACCTTCAATTTCTTAAATATTGAAACAAAGTGCTTGCTATTTATGTGCCTGTTAATTTCCTTCGAATCTGCTTTCTGCCCATATAGTTCAAAAGCAAAATGTTTATAGGTCAATGTGATTACAGACTGCAAGGTCGTAGCATCCACATACGTGAGATTTCTCCTGTGACATGCCAGTTTCTTGTTCCGAACCAAATACTTTAAGAAAAGGATGATAATCATGTATTTTCCCTGCTCTGTAAGAATGTATAATCCAAGAGATTTCTAAAGGGGTTTTCTCATTCAGAGGCTTCACATGGATCAGATCCCCGAAAATCAACACTCGGAGTGGCATTGGTCTCTCCTCTTTCTACAAGTAGTCACCAGGTCCAGTCGAGGCTTTGTTGAAAGTGCATCTCAGCTTTAGTCTTTCCTTTCCCTTGTTGGTTTTACCATCCCAAAGGATTAATAACATTTGCATGTGAGAAAAAGAGAAATGGTGACACATGACAAAAGTTTTGACAAGGGCAGCAGCTTATGAAAAAAAGGTCTCGACCCAAGCAACCTCAAGGCTGTCGTCTGCCTGGTGGCATGAGGGCTCCACTGCTGATCTATAGCAAAGAGGGGAATCCGCTTTGGGAGTCAAAATATCTCACAGGCAGAAAAACGGATGCAAGAGCTGTGAATAACAGAAGGTCTTGCAGGGCCGAATCCAGGAACGAGATGATGCCTGTGAGTGAGGAAAGGGTTACGGGTCCCCAGGGGCTCTCTTCGTGCACACACAGACGTGAACCGAGTATCCACAGAAACACCCTCCCAACCGGAGGGCAGCTGATCGCTTCTGCAGCAGACATTGGTTTTAATATCTGTGTCCTAATTTATTTGACATCTGCAGAACATCCAAAGAAAATATTCAAGTACAGGATGGGCGATCTGGCTGCTTTCTGAGTTCATCAAATATCTCACACTCCTTTTTCAAATGTTTTCAGTTTTGCAAAATTCAAAATGCATTTTGCCAAACATGTTCTCTGTTAATGTTTATTTAGAAGGGAATTTAATCCGTATGCTGCTGATGCATTTACACTTAACTCATCAAAATGTTTTACTAGAGTCATTTGATGTCCAAGAAACCTTTTGAGTCTTTTTTATAAGCCTCTTCAAGCCCATTTTGCTTCGAAACAGGAAGTCGCCTGTTACTAACCATAAACGAATGCAATACCCGTAGGATTTGGTTTCATTTAAGATACTGAGAGACCACAAGTTCTCAGCCGACCCTGAACTCTACAGAAAAGATTTTCTCTTGAACCTACTGAGGATATGGCGTGCACAGATGAGGTGCTATTATTATTTTCCAAAACAAAATCCTTTATGAAGAGGCATCTTTCATGCAACTCCTGGGAAAGACGGTTCCCAGGCAGAGCGCTAAATCACTGGCTTTGCAGGCTGCACCTGGTGAATGTAACTGTCTCCTGTGATCCACTTACCATTCAGAGCTCATTTGCTAGTATTAATAGAACAAATAAAATGGAGTGGGACAGAGAGATACCGGCACAGTGATTTCTTGCTTCAGGAAACCCTTCCCGGGTTACAGACCAATACAATGTTCCCAACCACAAGCCAGGGAACCGAAGCTGATGTAAACACAGCATCCAAGCCACAGAACATGACTTGTTTAAGGCTTAATTCTGTGAAGCAAGGCAGGAAACAAGATTTATCCTTCTGGGAAACTTTTGGCATTTGCTTCGAGCTGGGCCTGATTACTCTGCCGTCCTCACCATCCATTACAGCTATCTGAAGGAAATCAAGTTCTTGCCCAAACTAAGGCAAAAGAGAAATGTCTGCATCTGAGTCCCATAGAAATCCTTCTGTTTGACGTGGCATTAAACAAGGGAGAGCGAGCGGTCCTGTCGCTGTGAGGATGGCCGGTTGCTATCTTAGGCCTTTTGGCCATGAAGGGGAGTGAAGTTAGTTTGGGCGAAAGCCATTTTACAAACATAGGAAAAAATAAATTACTACACTTAATAATTGAATCTTAAACTTGTCACTATGGCAAACTCTGAGTTATCCCGCGAGCCTGCTCTAGGACTTGGCAAAAGTAGTGGGTGCTGGAGGTCAGATTTTATGTATGAAATCCAGCTTTAGGTTTTAACTGCACAGGCTACAAAGTAAATGTCCGAAGGATGAATGGGCCATTGAGAAGTAAATCCGACTCCCCGAGTCTCTTTAAAGGAGTCTGGAAGGAGCCGAGCCATCGGTTCGGTGGGCTACCGATAGAATCGGGTTGTTAATACAAAAGAATTTGAGGTTATTTATACCAGGGTTTTTTTGTTTGTTTGTTTGTTTTCACCCCTGTGTGTCGTAAGTTTGTGTGCATAGAGCTTGTTTTTTAGCATGTCTTTATCTCATGTAACTTTAGTTGTTCCAGGTGCTCCCTGATTGGGCAGTGGAAGCTGTGTGACTTGCTCTTGGCCCACATTCTGACTCCTGGGCACAAGGCTGGAGTGTTTACACTGGAGGGGAATAGTCAGGCTCTCGCCCAACCAGGAGACATTTCAGTTAACATCTGGCTTTGCTCACTTGTCCTAAATATTAGATTATTAATGGATAATTAATATTACACCCTTTCATTGCTTCATTCTTTTTCTCCTTAAAATCACATTTAAAGGCCACTTTCCTTAGGATACATTTTTAAACCCTTTCTTAGTGGCACTGCCTCTGAATTTGGCATACGTAAAAATCTTCAGGAGACTCAAGCAAAGAACTACCAAAGCAAGAAAGACGCAAAACTAACAGATTTTTTTTTTTTAAATAAGATTGGGAAAAAGAAATTAGTTTATTATTCAAATTGAAGATCTAAAAACCTTATATCCAAATGCTAGCATTAGTGAAAATGGCTCATTAAGGCCCTGATATGTACTTGAATATGCTGGCCAGAAATTAATATTTTACATTTTTATCCATTTTGGCTTCATGAATTATTTTTGAAACCAGGTCTAGACAGTCACAATTGCCTAACTAATTTAGGTAAGATCACTTGTGCCTCAGAGCTAGGCACGTTTGTATTTATTGATTCAATGCCAGTCCACTCTTGCCAGAATAAGTCATGGAATCATCAGGCCTAATGACAGAAGTGGCCTCAACTGGTAAACCATTTATTAGTAAGCTTGAGCTTACCCAGTTTATCACCCCACCCATGCTGAAGATAACTAAATGAAACAGTTTCAGAAAGCACATTAGTGCCTTCATCATGACCTATGGGGCATAGATTTCACTACTTGAGTACGAGTTACTGGGAAATGATCCCCTTATTTTTGGAAGGCCTTCGTTTTTCTAGAGGAGTCCACAGTCTCCCTTAGGTGCCACTAGCATTTCAAACTTGAACGTGTCATTTTGTCCCCGCATCTTCTGTTCCTACTGAGTCCTCAATTTTTCTTAATGGTACAAAGATGTACCATTAACTTTCAAGTCTTCCAATTTGAAGGCGAATAAAATAAATAGTCCTTGTTACATGGAAAGTGTCCAGAGACACTTTCTGGGCAGCCTATTCACTATTCGCTCTCTCTGATGGCTGGAACAACTCAGGACAAGTTTCTGTTTACCCTCTCACCAGCATTATCAGGCAAGCAAAGCACGTGTGGGACCTCCAACAGGCATTGGGATCGTATGTGTACATTCAGAGATATGTGTATATAGAATTTGATACGTAAACAATGGTATGAAAGCACTCAAACAAAGAGAAACAGGATCATCGACAAAAATAAAAATAATAACTAAGTTTTTTTTAAGGTTTTGCATGTCACACATATAATTCCAGTTAGTCCTCATTAAAATCTCATTTTTTTTCCTCCCTTTTCTTCCCTTCTCTACCTAATGTTTTTGCCTCCATCACAGGAAGTGATTCTTGCTGCATTAACCTGTTTGTATGCATGCACACATGTAGGTCCTGTTTATGAAGAGCTAGGAGAGAAAGAAAGTCACTATCTGCTTTTGCTGTGTAAAGGCAGATCCTTCAAATATACTTTGTAATATCATCTAACCAGGGCAGCTTCTAGTGTCAGACAAGCTAAGAATCCAGAGCACAAAATTTAAGGAGGCACTTGCTTTACAGGGTCATGCAAATGGGAGGTCTACAACTGAGTGTAAACACCTCCTTAAATTTTGCCTGCTAGTCCTCATCCTAGTCCTGGCCCTTTATGCAGCAATTCCCACATGCTAATTACCTTGCTCTAGTTCCACAGAAAGTAAAACTAATCAGCAAGAGATTTAGTAAACATCTACTATGTGCCATATGTTGTGGGAAAGTGAAAACTTTTCTAATTATATTGCACAGGCCTCTCCTGGAAGAAAATGTCATCCAATTAGAAATAGAAGCCATCCACGTGGGAAAAAAATCAAGTCAAATACATTGTCAACTCTGTAAAATATCATGGTGGCTTGAGGTCACAGATGGTGGATTCGGTATGGTGGGAAATGGCAGACATTATTAAGGATGCTCTAGAAGATGAGCCTACTCATACACGGGGCGTGAGGCAGGGCCTTGCGAGGGAGACAGTGGGACTCCAAGCGAAGGCTGATTGATGTTGGCCATATTGTCCATAGGAAGCCAATTATGTGTTTGAACAGGGGAGCAATGTGCAGAAAGCTCCATGATGGATTATGCATTATTTTGCTGGAGTGGGTCAGGGTGATGGATGGATGGGAGGTCCATCCAAACTATGAATGTTGTTTTAAAGTGGGGGCATATTAGTTTAAAACTTGTTTTAAAGTGATTGCTGCTGCTAAATGGTTTTGATCTGTTATAGGAAAATTGAAGTTGGAAGAAAGGAAACAGTAGAGGTTGAAATGTCCAAATCAGGCATCTTATTTATACCATTTGTCACATTCCCATTTCTCCTAAAGTTGGCTCCCTGACGTACTTCGCAGTTGTTGTTGGCTTTGAGCTCCCTATTGTCAGACCTACTGGCTACTTCACTGAGCAGTTTGTGTGGGTGACGCTGGTCTTCCAGACTAGATCACAGACCCTACAAGGTTAAGGTTCAGAGCTCATTCTGGGATGTTTTATCTCTGTAGACTCTGGCAGCAACTAGGTGCATGGAAGACAGTTAATAAACGTTTCACAGCTGTCTATTTTGGAGCAAAGATATGGAGAGAAATTGGACTTGATTACCAAATGTGGAAAAGGTCTGCATTTGTTGTACTCTGTGAAGTTTGGACCGATCTGAATGAAATTTCCAATGGCTAATTTCATTTCTAATCCTTACATGAGCCAGAAAACTCCACCTGCAAGGGAACAGTTTTTCACTTTCTTTTGAAAAGGGTGAGCACCCCATTTCCTGTCATCAGCAGCAGCAGTAACGAGCAGGAATTGGTTTCTTCTAGAACAGTGGTAGTTGCTTAGGAAGGAGGTCCAGGACTCAGGCTTCTGTAAAAGAACTTGGCTTAGGGTCAAACCAGAATGAACAATGTAAGACACACAGGTCTCTTGATAGACAGATATCTGAGCTGGGGATGCTGAGGCCCAAGACAGTTTACCAAGAAGGTAGAATTATGAAACCCTGTTACTCAACAGGGCTTCTTTCCAGTTCAAAGTATCCTGGGACTAAACAGTACACATAGCAACAAAACAAACCAACCGTGTACACTCTTTGCGTTGTTAAATGGAACATACTCCACAACTTGATGCATAAATCAATATAAGTGCAATGGAGTGATGCCTCATTTATTTACCATCACCAGGGAATGGACTATTTATTATATCTAATATTCTAAATAACTGAAGCCTGTGACTTTAAGTGCCAAAACTTTAAAAAATGCTAACCACATATGACGAAAATCCTTCTGAACAATTTCTACTGTCTTAAACACCATGCTCGTACTATAGCTTGACTTTCGATATTTTTGAAGAAAAAGAGTGGAACGAGGACTGGCCAGGCACATGGCTGGGTCTGATGTTTTAATGCTAATGACTCGCCCGGGGAAACGAGGCGCTTCCAGACCTAATCTACATCTTTGTTTCGAGAGGGATTATTGGTAGGAATTTGGACCTTGCTGGGGAAAAACTGAAGGCTTATTGTGGAGGAGGCAATAGGAGAATACTGCTACTGCTGAGTATGTACACACACACACACACACACACGCACACACACACACATACACACACACAAACACACATACACACATATACACACACATACATGTATACACATACACACATAGATATACACACATACACATATATACACATACAGTTGACCCTTGAACAATGAAGAGGTTAGGGGTGCCAACGCCACACACAGTCTAAAACGTATAACTTTTGACTCCCCAAAACTTAATTCCTAATAGCTTTCTGTTGACTGAAAGCCTTACCGATCACATAAAGTCGATTAACAAATATTTTCTATGTTATGTATACTTTATACTGTATTCTTACAATAAAGTAAGCTAGAGAAAAGAAAATCATTATTAAGAAAATCGTAAGGAAGAGAAAATACATTTTCAGTACTGCGCTGAATTTATCCACATCGTAAGTTTATGTAAGCTATTTACAAGGTGAATCATCTGCCAGTATCTACATCAATGTTTTCTGATATGACACAAAACACTGTAGATGTTGCATGTATCACTAACAATAGATGTAAAAAAATGAAAAGACAATGTGTAGAAGAAATTTATATTCATATGCAGACACAATGATTCGTGCATTGATATGAAGAAACAGCAATACGATTGCTTTATGGTAGCCTAATTTAATTGATTCTGATGCTTCATGACAGGAAGGAAATCTCCAAAAACATTTCCATTCTATTTATTTTTTTTAAATCCCTGAAAATTCTTATTTGAAATCTTTAGTACCTCAGTTAATCTCGTGGGATGTCTTACTCTCTGGTCTCTGAGCACGCACCGATGTTCGGTGTCCATGGGCTGAATGAGTCTACCGACACTGCCTGCCTGGACCCTCCCTCCTCCCAGGTTCTTCATAGACATTGAGACTTCCTCGCTTTCACAGCCTCAGGGGAGAGTTCCTCGGTTCTGATCAGCAGACAGAAAAATCCATCCCTTTCTTTTTCTGTCTTATTTATTTCCCATGATGAAGCGGCAGGAAAGTGGGGGGGTGAGCGGAGAGCTCACCCCGGCATAAAAGCGTACTTCAAAGGTGATTTCTAATAATTGAGTTCTCTTACTAAATAAATAAATTTTCCTTTTCCTTTTGGAATCATCTAGTTCTTGTGTGTATGTATAGAATAGACTTTTCTCCTGACCCCTGTTATGGATTTTAATTCTGAAGGATTCAAGCCTTTCTCCACTGAGGCCCTCAGGTCTCTCTCTGAGTGATTTAAGACCATTGGCTTTTTAGAGGTAAATCAGACTACCACTCACTAGTTATATGACCTTGTGCAAATGACTAAGCACTGTATACTTCAGTTTCCTCATCTGTGAATCAAAAAAAAAAAAAAAAATCCAGTACCTTTAGAGGCAACATAAAGTCCCACGGTTCTGAGGCTATTAGGACCAAGGTCAGAGTACGGTTTTAGCAACTTGCTGCTGAGTGATCATGGGCAAGTAACCTTTATGTGACTTTTCTGTGCCTCAGTTGGGTTCTCTGTAAAATGGCCATGATAAAGGCACAGGCCTCCTAAGGGAGTTGTATGGAGCAATCTAATGTGGTCTGTCAGTAAACGCAAGACCTGGCAGACAGCAGGCACTCAAAGAGTCGTAGCTAGAGTTTTGTTTGTCATCATGATTGCCATTGGTGTTCAACGGTTATTTCAAACTTCCTATGTAGACTTTGTACCAAAAAAAAAAAATTGTGTAATTTTATATACAAATTGGTAATGATTTGTGTAGTCCTATGCAAAACTATAGCATGATTTTTCAGGGAATAGTCTGAAAATTTTATTTAAAATTTTATTAAATATCTGCTTTAATTCTGAAATCATCGACAATGTCATAGCTAATTGAAAATAAATAATCAAATTATAAAATTTTAAATGAAAATTAGTTAAATATGTTTCCTACAGATTAATAATTGTGTACTTAAAACACAATTTAAAATAAATGTACCAGTAAGAAAAATATTTGCAATTTAATACGACGGACTAATTGTTTCTTCATAAATAAAGATCTCATTCAATATATGTTATCCAAAAACGTAAAAAAATTCACTCGATAAAATACAAATGACTGAAAAGTATTTTCATTGTATCAGTTTTACTAACAAGTAAAGAAATGGAAATCAATGAATAATCCTATGTTCTTCCTTCCAAATTAAAATAGTAGTAATAATAAGAGATGATAATATGAAAAGGAGGAGGGAGAGGAGGAGACTCTGACGATGAGAGTGTGATAAAATAGAGCCACTCACATCCACCCCTATGAAGAGACATTGGAGCAGTACACGTAACAAGGATTTTTAAATGTTTGTTTTGCTAATTTAACTTCAGAGACTCTGTCTTAGGGAAATAATCAGAAATGTAGACAAGTACAAGCATTATTTATAGACGTTGAAGGAATTTGAATATGGGGATATTGTTAAGTAAATTGTAGTTTATTCACATGATGGGATATCCTTCAGCTTTTTAAATGGTATTTAGAGAATTTTAAAAATACTTTTGTCAACAACTGAAAAAGTTAGGTGCCTTATTATCTATACAATACCATTTCAAATATATAAATATTATAGAAGAAAACAAATGTGTTAACCTTAATACTGCTTCTGTTGTTATGTATGTTTTAAAATTCTGTTCCTTTATATATGTTTTTAATTGTGACAATTAAGCACAATTGAGCATTTTTAAGTGTACAGTTAAGTAGTGTTAAGTATATTCGCATTGTTGTGCAACAGGTCACCAGAACTTGTTCATTTTGCAAAACTAAAATTATACCCATTTAACAACTCCTACACTCCTTTCTTCTAACCTCTGGTAATCAGCATTCTACTTTCTGTTTCCTGAATTGGACTATTTTAGATACCTCACCTAAGTGGAATCATATAGTGTTAGTCTTTTTGTGACTGACTTATTTCATTTACATATCTTCAAGGTTCATCCATGTTGTAGCATGTGACAGATTTCCTTTTTAAGGTTGGACAACATTCCATCCACATTTTTTTGTCCATTCATCTGTCAGCGGACATCTGAGGTGCTTCCACCTTTTGGCTGCTGTGAATAATGCTTCCACGAACATGGGTGTACAGATATCTCTTTAAGTCTCTGTTTGCAGCTCTTTGCAATAAATACCCAGAAATGGGATAGCTGGATCATTTGTTAGTTCTATTTTTAATTTTTCGAGGAACCACCATATTGTTTTTCATGGCAGTTGTACCATTTTACCAAGGCATACGAGTTCTGATTACTCCACATCTTTGCCAACGGTTGTTATTTTCTGTGTGTTTGTTTCTTTGTTTTATATTAGCCATCCTAATAGATGTGAGGTAGTATCTTACTGTAACTTTGATTTGCATTTCTCTAATGAGTTTTGATGTTGTATATCTTTTCACATGCTTGTTGGCTCCCTTGTGTATTTTTGAACTTGTCAAAATGTTTATAATTAACATTTTGTATTACTTTTGTATACAAAGTAGTCGGCATACTATAGTACCTTTTTATCAAACACATAACACTGTGACCATAATTAGGATTAGTTTTGCCTTAGTTTGTGATATTAGCAAAAAAGCTTTCTTTTCTCAGGCCCCTGTATCCCCATTTGTGAATTAAGGAAGCTAGATGAGCTAATTCCATCTATGACTTTTTAAAATAAGGAACATAATCTTTCTTCATTTCCCCCAATGTTGTAAAAGTAATTACATTTCTAAATCTCTTAAATTTTAAATTATTCTGAGAAGAACAGATGAGTGAGTAAATTGCTGATTTGGTGATGGATTTCTTCAGCATTTTTTCTTCATTTAACATTTTTAGAACTCCAATTCAACGATGGGCATTGGACTGTGGTCCAAGAACACAAAGATAATTCAATCTGGACCCTGCCTCGTTAATTTAAAAGTCTGTTTTAATAGGCGAGCTTAAACGTAAATGACTATACTGCAACTTGAAGTTGATCTAATACATGTATGAATAAGGTTCATTTGTGTTACAAAGGAGCAGACATCTGCTTCTATGATGCTAAAAATGTGAAGGCTTTTCTAATAGTGGGAAAGGATCATAATAGTTGTCCCCCGGACCTCAGTGTTTACAAAATCCATGGCATGCAAATTTAGTGAGAAGAAATTTAATATTCGCTAGCAAAGACAAAGCAGAATTTCCATGAGCATTTAACCATTACATTAAAAAAGAAACTAACAACTGGCTAAAATGTTTCCCATTCAATCAAATGGTATTTTAGAAATTGTGGCCTACACAAAGGATGTCTCTTGCTGGGCAGAGTAATCTAATACATTCTGTGTGGAGTAGGAAACTTTAATGATATATGCAGTTTTGTTATTAAAACTGAGTTATATAGCTTGCTCTGCTCTGGAAAATTGTGACCTAGTATAACATATCTTCACATTGTTTATAACTTCAGGAAAATCAACATTTTGGGTTCCCAGTTCACACAGTAGGAATTACATTTGTTTTGGCCAAATATAATTTATATAACTGCAAGGAACAATAAAACATGAACTCTACAGTGTTTTCTTACCTAAAAATAATATAGACCTTGTAAAATTGAAGAGATTATTATTATAAAGGAAAAGACAGTAACTTAAAAGGCTGAAGCTCATTTTACAACACTCTTTAATGCCTGTGCAAATAGGCAGACACCTGTGTCCCCATTTTCCTTGACCCTAGCCACAGGAGTGAGATTACACGAAGTAATAAATAACCTCGCAAGTAAAACTTTGAAATATAATTTGCTTGAACAAGCCCAGTTCTACGTTCAAAAGTCATTTTCGAAGTGACTTCTTAAAATGACTCACTATCCTTTATTCCTTTGCCTATGATGATCTTTCATATGTGATTAAAGCATCTGGTCCATCTTGTTAATAAGGTTCCAGTTAGTAGTGAAGGGGCTATTCTGGACTTGAAAGTTGGGAATTATGTTAATGAATGAATGAATAAATGGTCAACCAATCAATGATTGAACATGTATCTTTAAAGTTAACTAACGTATGCAGGAATTCACTCTACCATCTCAATACTGTAATATAAAATGTGATCCCATTCTCAACGATGTCGGGATGACGAAATGGGGGAAAAGGGCAAAACTTCCTTTGAGGAGCTGTATGCAAGAGCCATATTGAGTGCACATCACAAAATTGTTTATTACCAAGTCAGACAACTGAAAAAACCTTGATATTTTGGAGGTGAGTACTATGTTCAAGGGACTAGTCCACTGTATCTTATTTAATCCTCTAAAGTCTAAACAATTCCATGAAGTTGGCAGAACTATCACTACGCTACATGTGAAGAGACTACGGCTCATAAATCGTGTGCAATGCGTTCCAAATCACATAGCCAAGTACGCGGTGCGGCTGAACCTAGACTGTGAGTCCTTTGATGCTACACACTACACTCTTTCCACAAGGCCACTTGAAGATCTTCTGGGCGAGGACCTTAGGCTAGTACCTGTCACAGCATAATCAGATGGCAAATGCATCTAGCATGTCTACTAAACGACACCTCTCTACTCTTGCAATTCTTACCTTTCCTCGGGCTCAAAACTTTTTCAGTTAGATTTTTCTGCCCTCAGATTTCCTTAGATTTCACATTCTTCTAATTCCCAGTGTAATTTTTGACTTGGTCTTTTCAGTGTTCATATCAATTTCAAATGGGGATTTGAATTGCATTTAGTAGTGTTAGGGTTTCTAATTGTATTGCATTTTTCTAAAGCGATCTATTCTTAATACTTATTTAGAGAGAGAGTCCTAAGGAGTCCTAAATAATGTCAACTTGTTTCTTGGGAGCCAATACGAGAGTCCATTTTCTTTTAAAATTGTTTGCAGCCTCTCCAGGCATTGAGTCATCTGGCTTGGGCCAGGCACTAGAGGGTGCTTTAGAAATATTATTGGATGATGAACTCGGATGTTGTCCACTTGCTTTTCAGAAATCGTTCCTGTAAATCATGGCTTTGAAAGCTTGTCAGCATTTTTCTCTTTCTTTTGTGGATTTCTTCAAAGGGAGAAGGAATGCCTGAAAAGTAAACATTCAATAGCCATAACTGCATCCCAAGGAGGGAGGAATAAAAAAATATTATAGATACTTATAGATATATAAATATTTCTGTGAGATAAAAAGAGAACCCTGTGGATAACTCACAAAGAGCCTACGGGAACTTTATCAGTCGGCTGGGCTTCGTCAGAATAAAGTGGCTTTGTGAGGGGGCCAGGGCAACATATGTTTCTCCCTGTTCCACACCCTCTTTTCTGGAAGCTAGCTGCAAGCATAAACCCTCACGTTCGTGTGAGACGTCTCTCTCGTTTTTTACGAGGCATTTTTACATATATTATCTCTCAAGTGAGATTCACTATGCCCTGTGTGGTAAGTATAACTGCTCTTTGGAGAAAAAACTGAGGCTCAGCGAGGATAATTCACTCATATCCATAGGCGAAGGGGTGAAATCAGACTTTTAAAGATAAGACTTGTTCTAGGGCAGCAACCCATTCTTCTCCCCTTATACTGTTAACAGGACCATATTTCTTCCCTTCTTTCTTCAGACTTTGTCACCTCACGAATCATCCCCCTCTTCATTCTTTTCTTTCCTCTTTAATGACTTCAAATTTTAAATAAAAATAAAATAAAGCACGTATCAACAAAACCAGAGGTCACAAAACGTAACACGAGACCCCACACTCGTTCTCCGCCCTCGTGGTGGAGGAGCTAACGAAATCCTGTGGCGGCCACAGCCTACAGCCCCATGAGGTAGTGCTGTCAGTGAGGTGCCATGTGTGGGCTAGGGCTTCAGCAGAGGCAGAACCCTGGGAAGATCAGAAAGGGCTTCTTAGAAAAGTAAAATGCCTTCCTCTAGGCCTTGAAGGAGAGCAAGATTCCCAAGGAGTCCTCCAAGCTTCAGAAAGAGGAAGGGCACGGGCAGTAAAGCTGAGGGCATTGGCAGGGGACAACGACTATTCAGTTGATTGGAGGATTGCTTGCCTGAGGTGGACCACAGGGAGGAGAGGCTGGCAAGCAAGCTTTTAGCGAGGTTAAAACTTTCCACAATGTTGGAAATGTTTTATAAACAGCCTCGTGGAGTGCAGTAGCCATTGGCCACATGTGGCTAACTGAGCACTTAAAAAGTGGTCGGTATGACCAAGAAATTGAAAATGTAGTTTAATTGTTATTAATTTACATCTTAATTTAAAAGCCACCTGTGACTAGGGGCTGTCATTCTGGACAGAGCAATGCTAGTGTCCTTGAATGATGAAGGATTCTGAGGCTGTCACAGAGCTCCAGGTTCAGCCAGGGGAAGCAGATTCTTGCTGACTGAAGGAGAGAGATGGACTGAGAGAATTTGGAGAGGCAGAGATAAGAAAGTAAGAGGGGGAAGAATTGGAAGTTGGGATCAAAGGAGACATTAGGGTTATAATGGCTGAATTTGTGAACCACAAAATTCAAGGTACAACTGCTTGTACTCATTTCATTTGTATAATAAAAATTTGTTCTCCATCAAATTTATGTGAACTTCTCCAATGCCAATATGATGTTCATTTTTTTTTCATATTTTAACCAATATCTAGTAGCCAGCACCATGTCTTCCACAAAATATGTTGTGCATATGATATTTTTTGACAAACTCAACCATAGCTGTGTGTTACTATGTTATACTTAAACTAAATTTTCATTATCTAAACTGGATGGAAGTGACAGAGTGGAGGTAGTTAAAATTCGGTAATTTTAACACAAGTGAGCCTTAAAAAAAATGTATTGGTGTGTGTATGTGTGTGTGTGTGTGTGTACACATGTGCACATGTGTACACATGTTGGTTTATTTCCTCCAAATATTCCTCTATCTCTAAAGCACTTGGAATTTAAAAACCCCAATGTGGTTGTTCAAACACTGTATCTGTATGCTTTGAAACCCATAAGAAATAATATTCTTATTTCAGCTTTATTAGATTCTTAAATTGTGGATAAGGTCTTCTATAAATCTAGCCAGTGTCCGCTCCTTCATTCTATGGTTGAAAGGGTTATTCAAACAAATAATCAGGAAATCAGGCCCTCCCCCCAGACTATAAGGAGTTGATCCCCCAGGGATTTAAGATAAAATATATCAAAATCACAAGTAGAGACCGTGCCGAACTTAGTAAATGGTTTTCCTCCGTTGTTTTCCAAGAAAGATAAGAACAAAGCAACAACAGCTGTATCAATGCAACGTCTCGCCCCGACACCATACACTCAACCGTTTCTGTGACTGTATATTACCTACAAATGGCTGCCTTGTGAAGTAAGTCTTAAATATGTTTCTGCTGGTAAATCCTCACACATGGACATTTGGAGCATGAATGGGCACCTGGTAACCCTCCATGTACTGTGTTATGGACCAATGTTAACTGAATAGCGTGGCCTCTCTCCTACTGCTCAAGGATATGAGCAAAATGTGCAGAGTTTCAGGACGAAGGTTTGGGAAGTCAGTTTTTCCTTGACATTCATTCAAACGGTGCTTTGGCTAACCACACATGATGCTGATGGAGTGGGTTTATCCTGTTCTCCAGGCAAGAGCTATCTGTTTTTTTCTCCCCAGAGTCTCAGTTCAGAGACATTCTTTGCAATTAATCAATAACCCCTGGGGCTATTGCCAAAATATTTTCTTTGGGGGAAGGGGGATATTAGAACTGAAGAGAAAGTGAAGATCAGCCTGCGAGGGCCACCGGCAGTTTGTGCTCCTCTGCCTTCTTCGTCTCCCAGCGATGAAAATCCTTTAACTCCCAGAGATATTATTTTCTAGCATCTTAATCTTATCCAAGTTGTGTAATATTTCTTTGAAATATTGGCAGCAGAACTTATGAAAAGGTATTTAGCTCTGACTTCTCAATTATAATTTTATTGTGTGTGCATCTTTAAGCCTCATGTTTGAGTTCGCTTACAAAAAAAAAAAAAAAAAAAAAGCAGGTTAAGATGTGGAGTCAGTGTCTTTTTCTATATATTTACCTGAACTCACGTAGTTGACTAGATACACATAGGGAAAACAATGTAATTATCAATAGCAACGTGCTAGCTAATGCTGGAATTGTTCCTCCAGTTACAGAATCCTAAGATCTTAAAATTGATATTGACCTTACAGGAAGCCACCTTAAATCATTCTTACAAATGGCTGTACTATTGCAAGGATCAGAAATGGGAAGAATGCTCGTTCATGTTCTGTTCTTTTTTTTTTTTTTTTTCCAAATGTCCAAGCAGCCAAGTCTCTGGTATGTATCATAGGAACAGGCAATTTTCAGAGTGAAGTCAAGTGAAAAGTATGCAAATGGCAGTGTAAATGTTAGGAGAGTTTGCGGAAAAATATGCCAACTATGTGCTGTTTTGCTACAGTAAGTATAGAACTGTCTCTCCAATGCCACGGGCAAGATCCTTGCCAAGTGGAATACCCTATTTATAACTCTATCAAGAAGAGGAAATAGTGCCAGGAACAAGATAAAACTATTAGCCATATTAACAAAAATACTTAAAAGCATGTTCGTATTTGAAAATAAATGTTGGCAGTTAAGAGAAAAATATAAGTAGTTGTAGATCTGGGTGTTGAAGCCTGTTGCAAGACCATTAATTAGTCATCATCTTATCTTCAATGGTGTATCTCTGCCAACTTGCCTGTTTGAAGTGGTAAATGGAACTCATAAATGGACTCTTTGGGAGATATGTAGAAAATAAACAATCCCTCCTGTTCGGTAAATAGTTAGGAAATCTCCCTGAGCTCACGCGTTTTTCTCCCCCGTTGGCACTGCTGATTCGAGACCCATCTGGGATGCCTTCCCAATCTGTCTGGGAGCCGCCAGTCTTTCCGATGCCAAATATTTAGGCTATAGTCCCAGGGGTGGGAAAAATAGACTGAGTCCTGGGGCGTGCCATGAGCATGCAGACTGGTCACAAGTATGTCACATTGGGACGGGCTTGGCAACCAGCCTGCACGTTGCCAGCATCAGGACATGGGCTGTGAGCTGCCACCCCACACCATTCCCTCTTCCCCAGGACCCTGAGGAGCAGCACGTCGGATAAACGAGAGGCTGAGGGAATGGTTGGACTGGCTCCAAGACGGCTTCTTTTGTCTTCTCTGTTGTGTTGGTGAAGCTTGGCATATGGCGGGCTGTCCTTTACTATAGGACTGGGCAAGCATTAAGATACAGTTTGCTTTTTCTTCCTTCATTTTGTTACTTTCTCTTCTCCATTGACTCACCTCATCTAAGTGAGTACAAAGACTGGATGATTTGGAATCAGGCAAAATCAAGGTTAAATTCCGGCTCTTTTGCTTACCCTGCGTCTCTGAAGGAAGCACAGAATAAAACATTTAGCTCACCTAAGCCTCGATTTCTTTTTCACAAATCGCATTTACCTTGCTGATATGCTGTGAGGTCTAAATGAGTGGTGTGTACAGTACCGGGCACTGTTTCTAGCATATGGTGGGCAATAAATGTTGATTTGCCATAGCTAGAGGCACTACATCAGACTATGGATACTTGGATTTATTAATGATTTATTAATCTTATTATTTAGTAATCTTATTCATCATTTTAATAGATAATAATATAGGATATTACCCTATAAATATCTATTCATCAAAGTAAGTAATTTAATTATTAACTCTCTAACAAATTGTATAATTTTACAAACAATTGCATATAATTACTTAAGATAATCATTGCCACACATTATATCTTATGTATTATAGATCGTATGTAAATATATTACATATATACTGTATCATGTTTTATATACTATAAATGTATAGTATATACATAATGTATAGTATTATATACATTATGTATAGTATATACATTATGTATATACATAGTATATACATAATGTATAGTATATACATTACATTATGGCTTGTATTATATATTACAAACCTGTATCACCTATATGTCACATATTATGTATCACATTTTATTTCTTTTTAACATCAAGACATATTAATTATTAATTTGTTTATTTAAATTGTATATAGTTATATATGATTTTATTTTATTTAGATAAGGAATTAAAAATATAAAGTGATACAATGATAATGATACAATTAGCATATTATATATGATATAAAGTATATGAGGTTATGATATGGATAATTAGATTATATAATTATTACAAATTTTTAAACTAACTTTAATAGTACTCTGTATGTGTTATTTATATAAATATAAATGACAGACACAAGTCTAACTATTTAACAATATTCAGTGTACTCAGGTCACAGTTCTCATGGTTAAGAATTATCTCAAGAGCTGGCAGAACATGTCCGAGAAAAGCTTAAATCCAGGCCCTGCATGAGGCGTGGGAACCTGGCCGTGCCAATTAGCCTCTCTGAATTGCTATTTCCTTCCAATAGTAAAACAGGCGGAGGGAGATTTACAGATTTAGGTCGAAAACATTATCTGAAAAGCGTACGACACAATCGTTAGCACATAAGTAATTCATGAATGATAGATATCATTATTTATATTATTATTAAAGTTAATTATCACTAAAAGCTAATTATAATTGTTGCTTCCAATGAAAGTCTTAGAAACACGTGTAGGAAGCAGCCATTTACCTCCGGAGAGTCTTCCGTACCGAGCCGGCCACTGTGATTCCTGTTTTGCCTGGGCCCCTTTTGGAGAGCAGGGCCAGTCACTCTCACTTTCTAGTGGCTGGAGAATATTCAAACTGATATCTCATGTGGGGTAAAATCTTGGGGACAAATATTTCTTCTATTTCAAGGTTTCTTAAATTTCATATGTGATTTAAAAAGCAAATAAGCCCCTGAATTGCTTCGTTAAGCTAGTCAACCCTAATTAAGAAAAGTCAAGAGAAAAAATATTAGAAACTGCTGTGCTTGACTCTTAGCCTCCTCTCTTTCTCCCAGAATGTGCCTTGCTTTGCTGAGGAAAAGGAGTTTGTGATTTTCCACGATACAACCCACTCTGACCTCCTCGGTTCTGAGTTTGAAATTGAGCTCTAGTCTTTTGGGATCGATGTGTTTTATTCCTGGTGAAACGTGATTTTCCATCCCCATGAAAAAACGCCTAAAATGCCTGGCAAAGGAGCACAGGGGGTCATCTGAATGATTTTGATGAGTTAGAATTTGACGAGCTTGAAACATCAGTTTTTTCTCCTTTGGCACAGATCAGGAGCTTACGAACAGTGGCGCAGAGGTCACAGGCAGTAGCTCAGGCTTAGAGTGGGAGTTCTGCGTGTAAATATGTGATTGGGCGTGCATGCGTCTGTGTGTGTGTGCACATTTGTATGTTCTATACGCCTGTGTGCACGTATGTGATGGAGGACATACAGCGGGGATATGACACTTGTCTGTAAGACAGATGGAACCCGAATTCAGCTTCTTGTTCTTGTCCAAACTTTGGGACAGTTATTCCCCTTAGCTCTGCTGAAGTTTATAAGAAAAATAAGTTTCGCTATAGATTTTCCCAGATGCCTGTTTATGTTAGTTTCCTTGGAATCTCTAAGATCCAGAGAGGATGAGAAAGAAAATCCAGCAACCCACTCTAATTGTCTTCTGTTGGAGTAAGTAACTTTTGTACATTGAGCATTTACTGTGAACCAAATTCTATTTAAGTATTTAACAGCCGTGGCCATATTTAATTCTCACATTAACACCTCAAGGTGCATTTATTACTTCTATTTAATTAATGAAGATAACAGGGGACGAGAAATAAAGAAGGCTCATGTCCCCAGAATTTATAAGTAGGTTGAGCAGGAATTAGGAGCCAGAGAGCTGCCTACTGCAAAACCAATGTGATTTTCCTCCTCTCCCCAGGATTCAGAAGGCTGTATTATTGTGACCATATAAATTAGCCCAGCAATTCTTCCTGGTCCCAAAGGAGAAAAGTCCATGTCCCTCCATGTTCTGAAAACACTACTTATCACCGCACCTCTGCTGAGCAGGCTCAGCAGTCAAACGCCTCTGCAGCCCCAAGGCTGGCTGTCCCCCCAACCTTCATGACCTCAGTACATGTGGAACCCTTCAGAGGAAGTTGGGTTGCTGTGGGAATCTGCTAGAAGAGCAGGAAATGTGAAGGATTCAGACATTAAAATCAGAAGAAATTTTGCCCCCAGTCTTACCTGTACAGGCGAGGGAGGCCGGGCCTGAATTATTTAGGGTTGTGGGTGGTCACCCCTAGATACATCAGCTGTCCCAGACGGCCTCTCTATTTGAATATGAGTGAGTGGGAAGAATAAAAACCTTGCCTCGATCAAAACAAATGTAACAGGAACCCAAATAATAAGCCTCGATCAGCTATTGAGCATTCTGGGATGCCGTTGCAAGGGCCCGTTGGAGGAACAAAAGCTGAGTGTGTCTTCAGTGAAGAGACAATGTAGAGGATCTCAATGGACGTGGTCGGGTCCAGTTCATAGGTTTCAAAAGAGTTCCATTAACTCAGCACCGACCAGTTCCCTGGTATCGAAAGTGTCCATTACACTTGGTGAGGCATGGTGGTGGGCCTCTGCCTGTGACTGACACACTTGTAGGGGCCGAAAGGCCTGCCGTCCAATAAATTCCTAAATACTTAGGATCCACCCCTGTTTCTTTGGCCCCTAGAGCTAGTGAGCAAGTACCAATTCTGGGTTCTACGCATAGTGGGTCTAAGTCAGCCAACAGTTCCCTTGCCTTGGACTTGGAAAAACAAATTCTGCAGGAGGAGAGTCAGGGGCAGAGCATGTAGTTCTGATGCCTCAGACACGTGTGTGTTCTCTTTAGAAAACAAATGACCTCTGGCCAGGAACTACATAGATAAACTAAGGCACAAAGTGTGCACAGTTAAAAGGACTTTTGTGCAAATACTGACTTTAATCAGAACAAGCAAGTAAAGGAACAAACAAATCTTACATATTTCCTTCTATTTCTCAGTGTTCTGAAGATCCACAACAACTGATTATAAGCCTAAAAAATTTTATCAAGTAGTTATCAAATAATTCCCCTAAAGAATATGAGCTAGCATCATGAAATTCTTTCTCAAGAAGATCTTTAATGAGGCCTTAATAATAACAAATAGTTTCTGATATTTCTGTGGGGCCACTATTGCTCCAACTGCTCGCAAATCAAAGGGCAGAAATCAAGTTTAAGCAGGAAACATGTGTGATGGATGCTCAAGGGATGGAGCGTCAACATGAGGGGACCTAAGGAAATGGACATGAGAGGCTATGTACCAGCCTTGGTCAGAGTTCAGAAGGTGAGTCCTGCTACAGCATCTATCAGTCAGGCAAGGGATCCAGGCTCTGACAAGCATAAGGCAGGATGTCAGTACCCCAGATAATTGGGCTGAATTCTTGGCAGAGTTGTGATCCTGTGGAGGACCTTGCACACTGAACAAAGTGGGGGTTTATGACTAAAAAATATATAAAGAGAATGGAAGAAGAGAAGGGTTGGAGGTTGGATCATTTGCCAATGGCTAAAAAATCTAAAGAAAGCCTATGTAATGAAGCCTCTGTAGAAACCCAATAGGACAGGGTTCAGAGATCTTCAGGGTTGGTGGACATGTGGAGATTTGGGGACAGTGGCACCCCTAGAAAGGAGATGGAATGTCCATGGCCTTCCCATACCTTGTCCTGTGCATCTCTTCTATCTGGCTATTTTATAACAAACTAATGTGAGAGAAAGAGAGACACAGAGAGAGAGAGCAAGAGAATAGAGAGAGGGAGGGAAGGGGGAGGAAGCAAAGATCTTAGTCTTCTGGGCAAGAGGAGAGGGAGTAGATATATCAGCAAGGTTACCTAGAGAAGCACCAAGCCTCAGACCTCATTGTGGGAAAAGTGGCTAGAATGTAATGCGAGTGCCTGACCATCAGGCCGAGTCAATGGCTCCTGACAAGGACGCATGATGATATAAGCTCCACTGGCCTGAAGATTGAAGTGGTCAAAGGCTCCTGATAACCTATGTCATAGGAAAGACTGATTTGGGTCCTGGGTCCCCTTAAGTCCCCTGATGGTTTAGAGGATTGGGCCCTAATAATCTAAAGAGGGAAGCAAACCAAAGGGTGAAAGTTTCCTAAATCAGCACCCCATAAAGTCGTCAATCCTAGTTCCTTCCCATGGAGGACATCCCAAAAGGAAGATGACTCCATTCTACAAGCAGAAGGCGAGCATAACACAAGCCTGTGAAGTCACTGGTGTGAAAAGGAACCAACGTGAGGACACCTGCCAGCTGGAATGAGAGAGTCACATCTCAGCTTCAATGCACCAGGTGGGCAGTCGAGACCAGCAGGCCCGTCATCAGAAAGGGTCCAGATCAGCCACAGATTTTGTGTGTCCTCCTTCAACCTGTTCCAACTATTTTGCTCTCCCCATCAACTCTCAAATCAGAGCCCGGATCTTCACACCTCAAGCCTTTGCCTAAAGCCTTCTCTTTGCCCAAAATGCCTTCTCTCCTCCCTAGTCACTGTATTCCTATTGGGGCTTTAAACTAAAGGCCACCTTTATTCCTACCATGACTACTTTAGCTTGCGGTGACTTTTCCTGGCTCTAATATCTGAATCATGTGTTAAGTAATCATTATTTAATAGTGTTTCCTAGAAAGTTCATGAGTAAGAGTCGCATTCACATTAAGCTACAGATTAAAGAGTAGAAAGAGCCCCCGGGGGCCACCGTTTCTCTGTCTGGCTGAGTAGGCAGAGGTCCAGAGGGGGACGTGGTTTTCTCAGGGCCACAGGAGAATCAATAACAGGGAAAAAAAAAAAATCTGTTATCATCTGACTCTCAACCCAGGACATCTTCCGTGACTTTTTCTTGCCTAAGCTGTTCAACTGGAGATCCAAACATGGCAAAGATCATATTTGCAGAAAAGTCATAAGAGATGGATCAGGGCTCTCTCCTGATGTTCCGGCAGCTCTGAGCCTTGCCGAAAGTCCCTGGTTTTGCAGCTCTTGTTGAATTGTAAGGTTTCTGAATAAGCAGGAAGAAGCCAGAGCTGGGCGAAGCTGCCTCTAAGGCCCTACAAGCCCTCCCCAGAGGGATGAGAAGCAGAGCCATTACCTTAACCTCGAGATTTCCTCCTGTGTTCCCTTTATGGCCCCCTTCTCCTCACGTGAGTTCTGGGATATGAATGTGCTCAGGGGTAGGGAAGGCCGTAATCCCCAGGGCCTTGCACTATAAACTTCATTTCCTCCCTTTATTGCAGTTAACTGCCCATGAACTCTATTAATATTTTGCAAATTGAGATCCCTAAAACACATGTTACAGTTAATTTTAACCTCATGCTAACTAGGATGTGGTCAAATTTTCACAACAAATTCCAAGGATATTTGGATATACCTTGGAAAAATGCATTTAAAGGTGGCTCTGGGGTGTACATATTTTTTCTAAATCTACACATTTCCTTTCAACTGTCGTTAAGGAGCTGGCAAAAGTAGACCGTTTTAGGAGAGGAGGAATCAAAATACAAAGTGGCTTAGTCATTATGCAGGAGGGCAAAAGGAAGCATCTACCAGACCAAGAGAGACAGAGCATCCCATGTACCTGAACTTGACAGAGTAAAAATCTGATGTCTTCTTCATCAACAAAATGGCTGCATGCTTTTGCACACAGGATCCTTTTTTTAAAAAATACTTTACCACTCCATAAACATAGTTCTTCCCTTAAGGTAAATGCTTTGTGGTTTATAAGTTTAGTGGAAAAAATAGCACTTTTGTATCTCCAGTTAGGCCCAATATATTTCCATGGAATAGTATCACAAGTGTGGCTTCTAGATGATCAGCCAGAAAGAAGCTTGCTTGCTTGCTTCCTTCCTTCCTTCCTTCCTTCCTTCCTCTCTTCCTCCCTTTGTCCCTTCCTCCCTTCCACCCTTCCTCCCTTCTTTCCTTCTTTTCATTTACTGAGTATTTACTGAAGAGCTACATGTACCAGGAATTGCTCTAGCTCTTGCAGATACGGTGGTAAACATATCCATGGAAAACATCAACCATACAACCCACATTGAATCATTGAATCATACTTATAAGCATGCAGCCACTGAGGTGGGCACACTTCCCCAAGAACATCAATCTATTAAAGGTATTTATCTCAACAGAAAGATCTGAGAAAATGTTCATCTATAGAAAATAAAGCAATGCCCTTCTATTAATCTTTCAGTCACATCACTTTTTTTGTTTTTAGGGGACTTTGTTTCCCTAAATGAGTCCCCATTTCCTCTCAATCATGATCTTGAGTTGAAGTTCGCCTAAATCTTGGTTACTTCAAATGAGGAGATGGTGTGGTGTAGTTACTGCATTTTTTCTCTCTCACGATCAATTCAGAGACAGATGAGGGAGAGCAGGGCCACTTAAGAGAGCTTCTGCTCTTCCACAGTGGCCAAGGTCACATCTGGGCCCAGAGGAGAGACCCTCGTCCCTCATATGTATGCTGCTAAACTTATTTTCCCTTCCCCATTACTCGCACTGCTATGTCCTCCACCCTCTGGTTCCAAGACAAGGGGTGGCATCCTCAATATGTAAGGTGTCAACTTGTCTCGATATCTTCAGCAAATATTTAGTTGTTTAGAGAGGAGGGAATCTTCATGGGGAAAAGAAAATATTCTTCCTGAAGGACCAGTGACAAGCAAGCTAATTAATAAAGAAGACGAAACTGTGGTTACTTTTGATCAAGTGCCAATGACCATACCATAGATTTAACTTATCAAATTATATATATGCCAAGATGAGAGGGTAGAAGGTGTTCTAGATTGAAGAATGGAATACATTAAGGATTCTCAAACTTTTTTTGATTTTAGAACTCCTCTACATGATTAGAAATTATAGAGGACCTCAAAAATTTTATATAGCTCATAGCTAGTAACATTTAATATATCAGAAAGTAAAACTGAGAATAGTTTTAAATGTTTGTTTATTATTTCATTTTAAAAAAACTTCTGCACAGCAAAAGAAACCATCAACAAAACAAAGAGCAACTGATCAAATGGAAGAAGATGTTAGCAAACAACACGATGAGGGGCTGATATCCAAAATATATGAAGAAAAAAATAAACAATCCAATTAAAAAATGGTCAGAGGATCTGAACAAACACTTTTCCCAAGAAGACATACAAATAGCCAACAGGCAAATGAAAGGATGTTCAACTTCACTATCTATTAGGGAAATGCAAATCAAAACCACAATGAGTTGTCACCTCACGCCTATTAGAATGACTGTTATCAACAAGACAATAACAAGTGCTGGAGAAGTTGTGGGGGGAAAGGAGCCCTCACACACTGCCGGCGGGAATATGAATTGGTACAGCCACGATGGAAAACAGTATGGAGGTTCCTCAAAGAGTTAATAACAGAACTACCATACCCAAAAGTTTCGAAAACATTTATCGGTAAAAATACATGTACTCCTCTGTTCATTGCAGCACTGTTTACCGTGGCCAAGTCAGGAAACAGCTGAAGTGACCTTCAGCAGATGATTGACACATGTGCAGTGGGACGCCACCCAGACATAAGAAGAGACGAAACACTGCCCTGTGCAGCAACAAGGAGGGATCTTGAGAATACGATGCTAAGCAAAATAAATCAGGAGGAAAACGTTGAGAACCATGCGATCTCACTCACATGCGGGATGTAAAACTGAAAGCAACAAACGAATGAGAGAACACAGACAACAGTATGAGTGAGAGAGAATGGGGCGGGGGCGTAGAGAAAGGCTAAGAGGGTTAACTATATGGTGACGAAAGCTTTGGGTGGTAAACAGACAAAGCAACATATAAATTATGTATTATAGAATTGTACCCTTGGAACCTATATACTTTTATTAACCCTTATCCCAATAAACTTAATAAAAAATAAGCATTTTAAAGATTCCAACTAAAAAATTAATAATAAATAAACTTGTTATATTTTCACATAAGTACCTTATTTTTATGAAAATGACTATAATTTATTAAAAAGTAGTTAATGAGAAAAAACACATTTATTTAATATTTTGTTTCATAGGAGATCCATGGTCATATCTGCTTCTGCATTTAATCTGGCGTGATATCACACGTGTAGCCTCTCTAAAATTCTGCTGTGTATTCATGAAAGACCATCCATGAAAACTATCTGTGCCTCGGTTTCTTCATCATTAAAATGGATACACTAATAGTACCTGCTTATCTGGTAGTCGTAAGAATTAAATGAGTTTGGAGCAGTGTCTGGAGCACGGTAAGAACTGGTATGATCATCGACACCATTGTTACCAGCGTTGGCTCTGCTCACCCACTCTCTGATGAGGAAGGACCAGTGGTGGCCCCCCACGGCTAGATGAAGGGAAACTCGACATGCGTTGCACCTAAGGCGAAGTCAGCTTCCGTCTCCCTGTCTCTATGTCTTCAGTGATTTCCATCTCAGAATCCTCAGGGGCCTTCTTTTATAAATGTTGGCCCAGATCTGAGCCAATGGTTCTGCAGTTACTCAGACTCAAGGCTCTCAGAGCGATCCATATGGGATTAAGCGATATAGAAGGAACCATAGACTCTTTCCATGGTCTTCAATGGGTTGGATAGGACCTCGTGGGTCATTTTGTTTTACTTGCCTCTGGCTGTAGGAATTTTCCATGCTCCACCTCTGGTGTTCATTCTCCAACCTTGGTTCAGGTACTCATGGGGATTAGAGGTTACCTAATTAAGATGTTCTCTTAATTGATAGCATATCAGGAGTTTTCAGCCCTTAGTCTTGCCTTTCTGGGGCCTCCTCAGACTTGTTTTTTTAAATCTTCTCAATTTCCTCATCCAATCTACTTCCTCGGTAATAGGCTTTACTACTATTTCTATAGTAGTATATTATACTATACCATTTCTATTTCTTCCACAGGAATGAATAAAGGTAAAAGTCAGGGGCCTTGGAGATAGATGGACTCAGACTTGAACATGAGCTCTGCAACCTTGAGAAAGTTACTTAACTACTCTGAGCCTTGGTTACCTCAGCTTAATAATAAAGATAAATGGGAATAATATCTCACAGGTTTAACTGAAGATCGTGTGAAATAATACACATGATGCCTAGGATGGCAAGTACGGGCTTGACTGAAGGCTGGCGCCTAAAAACAGAGCTCAAAATGGAGATTGGAGTGCTTTTAGGATAAAAGGAATGAGGGGAACAGGATTTGACAGGAGAGGAGCTAAGCGAGGCTGCGGTCTCAGCTGGAATCTACTTTCAGCCTTATCCCACCATGAACTCTGGAACCTGAATCTCACCCCTGAGTCCCGCCTTAAGACAGTGGAGTCGGTCGCCCTGTAATTCTGAATTGGGATGTCTTTGGCTGAGGTACGGACGATGCAGGAGGTGGTGGGTGGAGGGTAGAGGGCGATGGGGGCTAGAGATGGTACGTAACCATGATGACATGGCTGCCGGTCAACAGCACCCAGTTCTGTAGAGCCGAGAGAAGCTGAGGAAACGAGTGCGCCAGCCCACGAAAGAGGGTCCTGGTAGGCAGTAACGGCGTCTCTAACCTTCACCCTCTCCCTTGCTCGGATCCCCAGGCTTCTCACATTAAGATCAGTTCATCCGGGCACAGCTTTCTGGTGGGTCACAACTCCTGAGGGAACAACCCAGTGCGGGCCAGTGGGACGAACGCCAGTCCGTGTGCTGCAGTTGGTTTCGGAAGTAATGGAGACTCGCCACCCCCAGGGGTGGGTCTGCTGCGCTTCCAGGCCCACCTCTCCCCTCCCTCGGTGGCACGTTCACTCGTCTAGGTGGCTTGCCTGGTGTGTTAACACATCTCTGAGGGGCCGCGTCCTGGGTTGCCGGGCCTCGAAGCTTGCACATGCACTGAATAAGCGCTGGGCACAGCAGAACCAAGAGTGGCTAGTGGAGGGCCCACTTCCCCTTCGTGAAGTGGTGGCCCTTTCTCCTTATGGTCAGAGTTTTTTACAACTGTCACTTTGGTAACTTTTTTCTTTGCCTGCTGGTCTAGTGGTGCAGTGGGCCCGAAGTGACCGTCAGCGCCCACACCTTTCAGTTAACAAAGTCCTATGTTTCCTGGTAGAAACAGTGCCCAGAATCTCAAGTTCCTGGGACAAGAAGCATAAATTCCCCATGTAGGTTACTAGAAATAATAGTGACTGGGAGTGCAAATAATTCACTACAGGGCTTAATAATAATAGTTTCTTTCTCTTTTGAGAGAGCCAAGAGCCCACTTTTTACCCTCAGTGCAGTAATTTTCTGAGCTCGCGGACACCCTGGGGAAGGCAGCCTCAGGCAGTCTCCCAGTTAAGAGAGCTTCTTTATACCCCACGGCTGCGGAGGGATCTGTGTCCCGGGCCCCCTCAGATGAAGTCAGCAGCCCCAGAGTGTCTCAAAGCTGCTGCTGGCCTCCAAGCTCAACGTGCTTGGCCCAGGCCCCACATCACTGTAGGACACCCAGGGCTTCAAAGGAGGGCCCCTCGGAGCAGCCTCCTCCTCCCAAACACTTCTTGCCAAAGCACAGCTGAGGCAGGCTTGAAGCTAAATATTTGGATTGAATGGGAGGGAGCGTCCAGTCCTTCTGAGGGGTATTTTACCCAGGCCGTCGGGAGAGAGCCAGCTCACAGCACAGGCATGCTGGGCCATGGCCCTGGAAAGCAAGCCGCAGGGATGCTGAACAGTCAGCTGGACCCTAGGCCTGCGAACCTGGCCGAAGGAGCAGCCCTGCCTTGTGCACAGCCCTCCCAGCCTGCCCTTCGTCTCCTCTCTTCCCTTTAACGACCACCCCTGCTTTTGCACGCATAAATTGAGCACCTCCAAAAACGGAAATGGCCTGGGCCCTGGTCTGCACACCAAAGAGGGGCTTGAGAGCAGACTCTGACTCAGGCCTCGTGCGGGCAGGTTCTACCCCCTTCCTTCGCTATGGAGGGCTCCTGCGTAATGATAACGTCCAGCACAAGCACACAGTGCCGTGGGGAGGCAGAAAGGGCATGGGTTTGGGGAACAAAAGAGCTCACCCATTGTCGATTCTGTGACCCCAGGCCTCAGTGTCATCTGGAATGTGTAGGCAATAACAGAAGCTTTACCCCGTCCCACACTGGGCTGCACTGAGGACCAGCCGAGTAGGCGTGTATTTTAAAAGCGCCTTACGTGCTGCATACACGTGCCCTGCTCTAGTCCGGGTTGGTGATGGCGATTATGCTGAAGAAAATGATCATCGTGGCCTAAAAGAAGCCGGAGATGGAAATTACCTTATGCGTTATTTTCGAAATGTAAAAACTAGTTCGCTTAAGTTGACCTAGTGAAATAATAGCAAAGCCAGGCTTAGCTCTCCCTGGCCTGTGCTGTTTTGTGACCCTTCTCTTTCTCTTAGTGCTCCCAAACACTTAAAAAAAAAAAAAAAAAAAACCAGCATTTGTTCTCCTGAAGTAGACAGGACAGATGACATGTCCCAATGTCCCAAGTTTATGAATGAGAAAATGTGACGTGGAATTGAAAGAAGGACTTTAAAAGGCGTGGTGAGTAAGTGATGGCCTGGGCTCTCGCTATCCATTTGCCCAAAGTCATCTCATTTTAAACTTTAAAGAAAGAAAAATCCACTCACACCGAATATCCGCCACGCGATCTTTAGCAGGGCTCTCTGTGTCCGGGCCTCCCTTCTGTTGCGTGAGATCCGCTTTCGCGTCATCCCTGACTGGCGGGCCGCCCGCCTCTGCCTAACCAGCTCCTCTGGAGCCCTATTCAGACACGTAATTCTGCTATCAAACATCTCCGGCTTCAGCTAAGACTTACCAACAGCTCACTGTGTGCAGGGGCCCCGAGGAACTGATTGTCAGAGAGGCCCCCTGTGTATTGGAGAACAGGCTGCCTCGCGAGGCTGGCCATCATCCTGCCTTCAGACTTAATGCAAAGGCCCAGTGTGGCTTTTTGCTGTGGGATTTGGCACAGTGAGCCACGCCCTTCTTGATACTCCATCTCCCTGTCTCCTGGTAATCAGGCTCCAGGTTCTTCGACTCCATCTTGGGCTGGTTCTTCTCCGTCTCTTTCACTGGCTGCTCTTCTTTTCTAGCCCTGAAACATCACCGTTCAGAGTAGCGCTGATTCACAGCCGCACGTCAGACAGCTTAGTGACGTCTCCATCTGGACGTCCCACAGGCATCTCACATTTGGCATGTCTAAAGCCGGACATCTTTTCTCTAATCCCCTGGAAAGCCCCTCTCTGTCCTGTATGCTTTATTAGTCCCCATCCGAGCCATAAACTGGAACATCATCTTTGCCCCCCACCCTGTCCTTCGTACGTTTTCTGACTCCTCAGTTCTACACCCGCACGACCTCTTGAACCTGCCCTTCCCTCCGTCCTCTCGGCCACTGGTTTAGTTCTGACCCCGTTTTAGCTCCTCTCGAGTGCAGAGCAGCCTTCCAGATTCCACCCTGGCCTCCTTGTAATTAACTCAACACAATACCACAGGAATGGCCTCCCTATAACGTGATATGCTTGGTCACTCATCCCCTGCTAAAAACCAGTCAATGACTTTCCGTCATCAAAGTGTCAGTCCAAACTTCGTATCACGAGTTGGGGAGCCCTGTGATCCGGCCCTTGTCTGCTTTCCAGATTCATTGCCATTTGCTCCTGCCAAGTCCTCTGAGGTCATCTCACACGAAAGTCTGGTCATTTCTTAAACACGCTGTGCTTTTCTCTGGCCTCTGGTCCTAATCAAAGTCTGTTTTTACCCCTTGGGATAGTCTTCCTTTTCAGAGATACATTCGACTGTCTCCTACTTCCTGAAGAAGCATCTCTTTGCTGAAGCTGTCCCCATCCTCTCTGGGTAGAGCTGGTTGCCTCCCATGACATGCCTCAGCCATGGCACCATCTTCCATAATATGCTTGGTTACCATGTAACCCTTCTACCTCTCGGTGACATCGTCATGGCATATACTGCTTTTCATTTAGCTCTCTTCGTTCTGTTGCTTAGCGCAGTCCTGGAACACTTTAAATGCTCAAAAAGTATCTGCCGAATGAATTAGGTAGTAAATGAATGAATGAAAGATTGTATTTCATGTCTCTGTAGTGTTTTAGCCTCCCTAAGCTTACTCCAAAATGTTCAGCCCTGAAATTGCTTATAGCTACCCAGCCAATGAAACTAGCTTTGTACCTTTCTAGTTTACTTTCTGTTTAACTCAAACTAGAATGATCTTTCCATGGATATCAAGCAGTTTTATGAGTACATGAGTGGCATGGAGAAAACTAAGGACAGCAGAATTCTAAAAGAGAGTCGCATCTCCTCTTCACCGACCCCAACTCCCTAACGTGCCATGTCCTGAAGGAGCTGTCGCCCAGCTTTTGCGTCTCTGCTGAAAACCTGAGGTTGATGGCGGCGTGTTTTCCCATCTCGTGCCCTCTGCCTTCCGATCATTCCTTCTTGCCGTGTCGCCTAATTCATCAGCAGCAGAGAGGCCTGCTTGCTTGGGCTGCTTTTGTTCTTTCTTGCTATTCAGGGCTTCGCGTTTACTCCAAAATAAGATGGTGATCACCTTAACATTGGGAGAAAGCGATTCTTCTTTCCATCGACTTACCCGACCGACTGACCCATTTGTCACAGATATTGGACTATGTGTCAGAATTGTATGGAGGAGCTAATTCTTAACAATTAACTTTAGTCATCTTGATGTTATGGATAAGAGAAAGACTTCAAAAGCAAATGTTTATAAGTATTGAGACCGCTTGTCCTCTCAACCAAACCTCAAACAATCTAGGAACCCACTAACTGGGAGAGGAAAGGAGAAGTCACTAGTTCAGAAATTGCTCTATGCCTGGGTCCCATTCACTCCCCGTCCTGGGTCAGCTTTTATAAGAAAGAGAATTAGGCAAGGTAGAACTCCCCACGTAAGTCTGAGTACCCACGGACGTCTTCACCTTCCTCCCGGAGCACACTGCATAGCTGAGAAAAAGCAAAGCTGTGGATAGGAGGCGGACACAATGGCTCCATGAGGCTTGCCACAGATGGGTCACGGTGTAGCCTCAGAGCCCTGTGTAGCCCAGAGCAGCGCGAGAAGAGCTAGGAGCTGGATTTCCTGTGCTCCAGTAGGGGAAGAGGCAGGGGAGGCAAAGGTCCGGTGATCTAGGTAGGGAGGATCACGAAGGAGAGACATGGGCAGGTCTTGCTGCCAAGAGGTGGACGGACACCCAGGCCACCTCTCCGTGGGCCTCTAGTGGGAACGTCCTACACTGTGATGACTATTCGTACCAGTAATGCTTTTGTGTATTACTAGTACAAAACCCCAGAAGATATTTATTTTTTTAGGTAATCCATGAAAAGATGAAAGAGATGAATTTTCGAGAAATAGGTAGAGAGAGAGAGAAAGACCGAAAACTGAAAAAGGAGAGAGCTGGAGAAATAGAGAAAGAGACCCGGGGGTGAGGAAGGGGGATAAGGCCTCTCCCCATTCGGATTCCACAGAAACACGTCCTGAGCACGGGTCACGGGCGATGATTTAATGAGGGCGTGCTCCGAGGGGGAGCCAGTGAGAAAGAAGGGCGATGTTTTCACATTTGCAAAAATGGTGAAAAAGGAAAGCCGAAGAGATTTATATTTCCGATTCAGTACCAAAAATACGGAACACCCAGCTGAATCTGATTTTCAGATAAACAAGGAATCATTTTTTTAATGTAACTCTGTCCCATGCAATATTTGTCATTTATCTAAACTTTGAGCTTCGCTGGGTGTTCTGTATTTTATCTGAGGACTGTGGATGGGTGGAGCCCTGACACTGTCCACGGCGAGGCGGAGGGAGCTGGAGCACAGACGGGGTGGGGGGGGGGGAGGAGGTGCACAGCTGCTCCCATCCCCTGGCCGCTGGGTTCTAAAATGCATCCAAAAGTTCAAAGCAACCGGGGGCCAGAACATCAAGATCAAAATGGGTGGGCGAAGCAGTCCGTCTCAATGCCATCTGCCCATTTCCTCAGTCTTCAAATCCAGCTTCAGCTAGAAGTGATACTTGAATACATTCTATCTTTAAAATACACACACACACACACACACACACACACACACACACACACACAGTGGCAATGTATTCCCTCTGGTTTCAAAAGTAATGCCCTTTTTGGAAAATTTGAAAAATATACAGGTTATTTAGAAGAAGAGATAGATATAAGATCAGCCACTGTTGGTAGGATAGTGTGTCTCTTTCTGTTCTTTTTCTAGGTATATGTATTTGTGAGGATGCTATTTTCTTTTTAAATTTTTTTTCAAAACTGGGACAATACCTTAAATAATGTTTTAAATTCCACTTTGAAAAATGAACATTATGATAACTTGCTATTCTTAGCTATTATTTGAAAACATTAATTTTTAAGTTAAATTTATGAGGGTAACATTGTTTAGTACATTACATAAGTTGCAGGTATACAGTTCCCTAATACATCATCCGTACATTGCATTGTGTGCACACCACCCAAAATCTAGTCTCTTTCTGTCAACGTAGATTTGATCCCCTTCATTTCCCCCTTTTCCTCTCTGGTAACCAACATACTGTTGTCTGTATCTATGTTTCTTTGTTTGTTGCTTTCTGTTTTATAACCCACATGTGAGTTTTGAAATCATAAGGTTCTTCTCCTTTTCCATCTGACTTATTTCACTTAGCATGATACTCTCAAGGTCCATCCATGTTGTCAAAAATGGCAATATTTTATCCTTTGTTATGGCTGAGTAGTATTACATTGTACATATGTACCACGTCTTCTTTATCCAATCATCCATCAAAGGATTGTTTCCATGTCTGGACTATGGTGAATAATGTTGCACTGAACATAGGGATACATATATCTTCACAAATAAGTATTTCTAACTTTGGGGCGTAGATACCCAGGAGAAGGATTCCGGGGTCATACGGTAGCTCTATTCTTAACTTTTTGAGGACCCTCCATACTGTTTTCCGTGGTGGCTACATCACTTTACATTCCCACCAGCAGCGTACAAGGGTCTCCCTGAAAACATTAATTTTAATGAGCACATATTATGTTACATGGTTCAATTATACTTTATTAATGGCATTATTTTAGACACTTAGGTTATTCTAATTTGTGGATAATGTGAATGACACCGTGAATAGCTACGTAAATATGTAGCAGCACACTTGACTCTTTCCTTGAAATCATTTCTGATGCGCCTTAGACCCACCTCTAGACTTACGCCACTAACTTGGGCTTAGAGAGGTGGAGGGTTGTTTAATTATTCAGTGTGACAGTTTTTCTCTCACCACTAACCACAGAGATACTAGTCAGATGCAGCCGACAGATTCAATTGATATCTTCAAATTTCTGGAGGCCAGCAGGAAGAAAAAAGAAAGCAAAACCCTGTTCTGGAGGGTGCTGGAGATAGAACAAAAACTAACGTAGGAACAGGCATGTTGAGCTCAACATGAGGCCAAGTGTCCTGAAAGTTCTGTGAAGCAGCAGAAATCGCTCCCTTGAATAACAGGAGCCCTGGCTTGCGGGAGGCATTGATGGGGAGCGGGAGGACGCCCTACCCTGGGTGGAGTGGCAGAGCGCAGCGGCCAAGAGCAGGAGCGATGGAGACAGAGTTGGGGTTTTAAGCCCAGCTTTGCCACTTTCTGCTTCTGTGACCTGGGGCAAGCAACACAACCTCTACGCACTTCCGTATCCTCATCATAGATTGGGCATAAGTCCTGATGGTTATCATGAGAATTAGATTAATAATTCTTGAATGATAAATGCCCACTAATATGCTGACTTTTCTCAATACTGGAGATGTATTTTTCTTTGTTAATATTTTCTTTTCTCCAGCTTACTTTATTATAAGAATATAGTATATAATGCACATAATATACAAATCATGTGTTAATCAACCGTTTATGTTTCAGTAAGGCTTCCCATCAACAGTAGGCTATTAGTAGTTAAGTTTTGGGGGAGTCAAAAGTTATAACTGGATTTTTAACTGCACTGGGGGGTCAGTGCCCCTAGCCCCCACATTGCTCAAGGGTCAACTGTATAATGCTAGAACTGTACTAAACATCTGCAAAATGTTCGATCAATAAATGTTGGCACTGATTTAGAGTGTCATTGCTATAGACAAGCTCGATTGGGCAGTACCATTGTCTGACAACCTTTAGAAAATATGAGTCTGCACTGGGGTCTCCCAATGTCCGTATTTCACCACGGTGACCCCTGGGCCAATGGACCCTACGAGCATGCTGCAGGGTATTCTCTGGTTCCATTTGTTTTCAGATCTGTGTGTCATTGTTTACCTTTTTGTGAGCAAAACCAACTTTAGGTCTCTGGCACTTTGTAGCCATGACAGAGGCCAACTGTAGCTTTGCAGCTTATCCATTTCGGAATCAAATAGCTGCCTTGTAAAAGCAGTGTTGCAATCTTTAAATGGCCATAAATAAGGATTTGAACATTTATCTCACATCATGTGATTTGGTAAAAGTAAACAGAATGTCTTTCAGTTGAAGAGTGGAAGTGACGACTGAGCGAAATGATATAAAACAGGAGAGTTAGGTCGAGAATGTGTGTTAACTCTGTAAATATGTGAAGGAGCAAAGGCAGATTTTTGTATGACAGGCAAGGCCACATCACGTGAACAGGGACAAGTAGGTGCTGTGACTCCTAGAAACCTCATTTCTTGTCTGCGACGTCCCTCCGTTAAATAGACAGGAGGATATACTAAAACAAGTGGGTATCTTCTAATCGAAAACCAAATCAAAACTAGGATTAAAGTCCATGAAACGTTGCAGGCCACCACGTGCATAATCAGCATGATCACCTATTAACTCATTAAGCCTGAACTGAGGAAAGAAAACACTAGATTCAATCATCCCTTCAAAACTGCCCAAAATTAAAGGCAAATAGAGGACCCACTTCATGTAGTAGAAAATGAATATCATAGCAAAACAGCTAATTGCTAGAAATAAAAATGAAATTGTCGAAACAGAAAGCTCAGAGGCTGCATCGAACAGTAAATTGCACCGGACAGGAAGAGGGGTGAGGTACGCACCAGTGACTCTTCTACCTCTGGCATGGTAGAGAGACGTAGAAGACACACTGTTGTGAGCCGATCTCTGAGATATCTTCCTGCACCTCCCCTGGGCACCACATGCCCCAGTACTGCTTAGAGACAAGGAAAGAGGGCCGGATTTGCTCCCAGCAACCCACAAAGCCACCAGCGTTTCTGAAATTCAGGCCTCTTTTGTCCAAAATTTTAGAAACATCCAGTCCTAAAATATGACATGTTCGCAAGGAGACTTTGTGGTCCCTCACTTTGGTAGTGTTCAAAATATTGAAATCTCTGTCGATTTACAGATGGCCTTTCCCCCTAAGTGTCCCCCATGGGTGGTTTGGCGTGAAGGCTGGGGACGGGATGCATCCCCGGCCGCTTAGTGTCTCGGCTCCCATGACCTCGCACCAACTCCTGATAAAGACACTAAAACTTCATTTCATCCTGTGTTTTGGTCACAAATGGTTGTTATTTGAACGGGCTCATAAATTTTTTTAAAATGTAAGCTCCAGAACAACATGTGAATTATAGGTTTAAAATCCAAGGCACATTTAGAGACTGGCTGCTGGGCGATACCTAAGGGCTTGGAATCTGATATACCGTCAATTAAGGACAGCCCTCAGTTCCAAGGGAGGGGCCGGAAGCCAAGCAAGCACAGATGCCTGTTGCCAGACTGAGAGGTGACGAGAGGAGACCAGGCAGAGGTGGTCGTGGTGGCACAGACCAGGTCTGCGGAGCGGTTGGGAAGCTGTTTGCTGCCATTCATATAACGTGGGGAGGACGCAGGCGGCGTTGTGGGTGATCTGTGAATGATCCCAGAGGAGGGGTCGGGGAGGGGGGCGGGGAAGGGGGGTGGGCAATGGCAGTAGTAGGCATGCGTTTGTTGTTGGAGGTGGTGCTGGGTGTTAGTTTCAGGGCCCCAGCCTGCTGAGCTGGATTCGTCTAAACCACATTGATGACCGGTCGGTCACTCGTTCCTCATTCGAGGCTGATTTTACAACACTGAGAGGCGAGAGGGAGCCTCTCTCCTACCCTCAAAAATATCAAGGAGATATTTAGTGGACACCTTCCTCATTCAGAGGTGACTCTGGGAACTTCACCTACCTGCCGGAAGATGCTAGAAATAAATTTTGGAGGGCACAGAGGTTCCTAAATACCTTATGGGTGGTGACATCAGGCTTAGACTGTGACACTAGTATCAACCCCGTTCAGTTTAATTCCACCAGCACTCGCTGCAGAGCTGCCAGTCTCCCCAGACCACGGGAGCCTGAAGATGCCGACGCCAATAACAAGAGCAACAGCCTCTCATTCGGTTCCTCCATGCCCAGAGGTTCCCGGGACTCCTGTCCTTCCACGTGTCCTCTCTCTGGGGAGGCAGGAAGACCAGGGTCTGGAGAGGCAGATCCAGACTGGTACTTACTTAGCAGCATGCCTGAGCAAGCCTCCTCACTATGCCGAGACTCTGTTTTCATTTGCAAAATGTGGACCGTATCTATTTCAGGTCATAGTTGCAAAGGTTAACTGTAATGCATATAAAGCACCTGGCAATGTGCCAGGTTCAGAGGAGGTGCCCAGCCAATGATAGCCATCATACTTGCCAGCTTTCTGGTGGGCCCCTAGCCCTGCGGCTGCTGCTGCTGCTAAGCTGTTCTTTGATTACCTTTATTCTTGTTGTTTTTGCCGCCACCCCAAGGTCCCCCGCTTATGGGTATAGATTCCTCAGTCAGTATAGTTGTTCACTAGACTTTTTAAAATATAATCCGGACTTTAGTCAGTATAGTTGTTCACTAGACTCTTTAAAATATAATCCTCCACAGGAAAAAAAAAATGAAACAGGTTACCAGGAAGCAAGTTGAAGGGTGGTCGAGTGGAATTGTTTTATTTCATCTCAAGCCTCTTCTCTAAAAAACCATTGGCCCAAAATTGGGTCCTGAATCTTCATTCTCTTCCAGTTCGAACCCAATTTACCAGACTTGATCTGTATTTTGTTTGAAGACTGCAAACCCAGTGACCTAGGGCCCCAACCTTCAACCCGCAGATCTTTGCCGTTCTTCCAGGGGGCTTCCATCTTCATAAAGACTCTGGAGCATGCATTGTGTCCCAGTGTCCCTCGGGCTTAAACACAGAACAGTCCCTGTTCCCTGCCACTGTGCCCCTCAGCGCCTGTATAAGGTTCTAGAGATAGAAACACAGGCATGCTCAATCTCCGTCTCCCTGCTCTTTCTTCAAATACTCGCCAAACTATATTACAGTTGACTTATGGCACAGACCATAGCACAGGTAATTACAGGTTCCTAAGAAGTACTAAGAGGAGAAAGATAAGTCATAGATCAGAAGAAGCCTCACAGAATAGGAGACGTTTGAGTAGCCTTGAGGTGAGATTTTGATTGGCCAATGAGGTGCGAAGATACTTTCAGGCTTAGGGACTAGCCTATGCAAAGCCATGATGTGGCATTGCATGGTATATTCTAGAAAATGGCAAGCCATACTGTAATAAAAAAAAAAAAACACAGGATGTTTGTAGGGGAGATATTGGGATGAGCCTACTAGGACGGTCGAACAGACAGAGAGGGTTTAAATGTCTTCAATGTCATGATGAAGTAGAGACTTTTTCTTAGAGGCAGTAGGGACTGAATCAATAGTTCCCAAGCGAGACAGTGGACATGGGGAACATAAAACTTAGAAGGGCACTTTATAGAGTTTAGCAATGATTGTCAAGGACAACATGAGAGAACGATTGGATGGGACGAGTAGGAGAAAGCTTCTCGGACAATGCAGTTCGGGGCTTGAAGGAAGATATAACTATGAATTAAAGAAAGGGTGGGGATTGGGGAAGGGAAGTTTTCCAGTGCAGGGATGATCATTACAGCTGGCATTTGTAAGGGCCCACTCTGTGCCAGCACTCTGCAATCTCTGCGTGTGCCCTTGCAAGACTAGGGAACGGGAATGAGTACACTCTGCCTCCGGCTCTCAGTTTTCATGACTGGCTCTTGGAAAAGGATGGGAAATGTTATTGACTGGGACTAGGAAGCTGTCATTTCTTTATGGGAAATAACATGAACTCCAAAGCTCTGTGAGGGTGAATGGGAGCCCAGAGAGTTCAGCGTGGCTAAGACTTTGATACAATGAGAGCCTCGGCTTGGGGAAGCTGGAGAAAGGGAGCAGAGCAAGGGGCCAATATGAGCGGAACTCTATGCCTGCCTGGAGGTGGAAAGAAAAGAAGGCAGGTTCTACAAAAAATGGTACTTCCCACTGTGAGCCCCTTTAGGGCAGGAACCCTGTCTGGTTTATCCAAGAGCCCCTGTGACCAAACCCCCATGCACAAGGACCAATAGTTATTACTCCAAAAATGAATAAAAATCATGAGGCTCAACTATTAACTTTATTAAACAGACACCACAATGGTGGCAGGAGTTCGATCTAAGTTGTCACTACAGGAGGCCGTATAAGGATCGCTCGAAAGTTATCGAAGCAAAATCCTTCCAGAACTGCAGAGGAAGTCATCTTCAAAGCCATCTTAGGAACCATGCAAGAGAGCCCACTGCCTTCTTTTATAAGTCACTCCTGGCTTTTGAATACAGCAAGATGCCTGTTTCATATCTTGACAATAGTGACAGATACATAAATCTAAGCATGCGATAAAATTGCAGAGAACCAAATACACACACATACTCACAAGTAAAACTGAGAAACCTTAATTCCAGTGGATTGTACCAATGTCAATATCCTAGTTGTGATATTGTACTGTGGTTTTTTTTAAGACATTGGCATTGGGGGAAACTGAGTTAAGAGTTCATGGGATCTCTGTATTATTACTTAGAACTGAATGTGAATCTACAATGACCTTAAAATAAATCTAATATTAAAGAATGGATCATTACTGAAAAAAATTTGAATGCTATCTTTCTAACACGCTTTTTCGTACTACAGTGACTGGAGAATTAAAGACATATTCCTTTGGGACCAGAACTCCAAATGTGATTTAGGTTTTGGATGCACTCCCAGGATGTCGAGAAGGTAGAATGCAGTGAACATGGTCATGCCCTCCAACCCCCACCCTTCCCACCGCTAGTTTGAGGAGACATCCTAGTGTTCAGTCTCTAAGCTTTGTGGGTATTAAGACAGTATAAGACACCACTTTTTTTTTCAGTGCAGAGGTAGCAAAATGTGGTGTAGCTCTAAATTCAATTTTTCTGAAGGCAGTTTCTAGATTCCTGGATTAAGCCCATGTAATCCCAGAGCCATGTTTCAGTTGTATTTTGCCTATCCTCCCTTGTCCTGATGGCGGGAGAGGTGGCAGCTACCCCGAAGGACCGTTTGGGGGCGTAGCTCTGAGAGTCGTTCATGGAGCCCTACCTGAAGCCTTTCAAGGTTTTTCTAAGCATATAACTCTCTGTATAGTTTCCCTTTTGTTTAAAAGAGCCCATCGTTATCATTGTTGGTGGTGGTTGTTGTTATTTGTTGTTGTTGTTGTCTTCAACTAAATTCTGATGCCGATGCCCAGTGACATTATAGGCCCATCGTTCTACCACTGGATTCTCTCCCACATGAGATGCCCTCTGTCTAATAGTCTAAAGACATCCGGAAGTGGTTACCTGAAGTCATAGAACAGTCAACGGGGCTCTCTAACAGCTGGAATTCTCTGGGGTGTTACCGGAAAGAGAAAAGAAAAAGCAGGAGGAAACAGTGCTGCCCTGGTTTTGGGGAACTGTCGATGTCGTCACCTGTATAGATTTGGGCTTGTCGTTGATTACAGCACAGGAAATAAGTCCCAGGGAGACCTCAGAGAAAGCAGAATGGCGTTTTAGCAAAGCTGCAGTTGTGTAGGATGGATTAGTCTTGAGATTTAATGTATAGCGCGATGACGACAGTTAATAAAACTATACTGTATCCTGGACATTTGCTAAGAAAGTAGACTTCAGGTGTGCGCACCACAAAAACAAAACGTGGAGATGGGGTTAACTTTAGTCATCATTTCACTATATATTGTGTGTGTGTGTGTGTGTGTGTGACCATGGTTTACTCCTTAAATATGCAATCGTTATTAAAAATATAAATTTAATTTTGTTCTGATACATTTAAACTCTTCAGTTGTAATAGATCTGTTTGTTCTTAGTGATAATCTGGGTGAGATTGTGCTATACATCCCCCAGGAAATTAAAAGCGGCCGAGCAATTTTTTTCTATTCCCCTTATGATATTCCTTCTCTCCATCCCTCAAAATTTTAAAAATCTCGTCTTCACAGTACATAGAACAAACGGGAAGTGTCCCGAAGCCACAGGAAAGGGATCGGCCGGGCCCGACATGGTGCGAGGCTGTCGCAGCGCAGCGGGACAGGGGTGGCTTTCACGGTTGGGACGGGCGGCTGGTGCGCCTGCGCCCTGCGGGAGAGCCGCCTTCTCCGTGGCCTCAGCCACCCTGCTCTTCCTGCTTTTCCCTTTCTCCCCACCCACCTTTCATCGTCCTCAGAAGCCCATGTGTGTGAAAAGCAACAGAGGAATGTGGGTGGGTTGACTTGTATAATTAAATCCACGTTGCATCGTGTTCCTTAGAATTAATAAGGAATTCATCCCGTTGAAACTCACCATGACATCTTCTCTCTGACTCAGATTTCTTTTGCTTTTCTCTCCTTTCCTTGGCTAAAAGCATTAGACATGGGGCTATGGTTCAAATTAGTATCCTACATTTTTCTTCTTCTTTTTTTTTCAATTGAACTATTCTGTTCAGTGAAGAATTTAGTTTGTCCATATTTCATTTTTCTCCTAGTCCACTCATCCACCGTTGTCTTTTTTCTAACTTCTCCTAGAAAACTTAGTATAGGAGAAAACGAGAGAGCTCTTCGCTTGCTCATGGCTGCAGAGCTGGAGAAATACTCTGCTGACCGAACGTTGGCAATCCACGCGTCGTCCTTTGAGGCTCTTCAGGTCCTGGATATTTTTTCACGATGCAAACTGTGCTCCCACGTCTCTGTCCACCGAGGCCAGGGGGAGCAGCGCACGGGGGACTGTGAGATGGGGAGACAGGGAGAACCAGCAAACAAACGGTGCTTCTCAGTTCCTGGGTCATGTTGCGAAACACCTTTTTATTGGTGGTAATAATTTGACTTCATTCCCTTATAAAAGTGGATTTATGTGATGGATACGTAACATATATTTTTCTGCCACTGTTCTTGTGGGATAGTGGTTGTATCAGTTAAGATTAGATTCAACTGTGAGTAACATAAACCCAAAATAACAGCAGCTGAAACCTGATAAAATTTTTTTTTTTTCTCACGTACAAGTCTAGCTGTTGCAGTCTCGGCTGGTACAATGCTTCTCTTCCGTGAAATCTTCCCCACAATGCAAGCCTCATATAGCTGCCTAGTCCAAGTCGGTAGTTATATTGTCATTTGAAGAACCTTCTTACAAACAATCCGAAAGAGTTCATCCCTTCGATTATGGCTTCTGACTTTAGACCACATGGGTGCCTTGGTTTAGCTTCATGCATGCCATTTGGGGCTGAGTTGCGAGACCAACACAGGCTTGATTCTGAATCGTGCTGCTTATTGAACGTGCAAATTTGAGCAAATCCCTTGACCTCTGTGTAAAAGACTGGCCTGTTGATTAGCATGATTGCAAATACCATTTTACTCTTGCTGAGTGTTGTGTTTTGTTTTGTTTTGTTTTCATTTTCAAAGTAAACCAAGCCCATATTTAGAGACTGGCGATTTGCTCCTGGTGAAAACAACCCCCCCCCCCCCCGCCCCGGAAAGTGAGCTGTACGTTCTGTACAAGCCCTTTTCCCAATTAGGAAAAAAATTAATGTAAAGAGGGCGACCTCACGGTTGTGCCGCCTTCAGTGAAGCAGGTTTCACTCTTTACTGTTGCTTTGATCTGTCGGGGACGTGGTGAGTTGACAGTAAATGTCCACTCCCCTCTCTCTTCTGTCTCAGTGTCTTTTGAACTGCAAGTTGAGAGACTCAGTGTTGGGCTGTGAAATCAATTTACTGGGCCATGCCTAGCACATTTTTAATGAAAGAATAGAGTGGAATAGAATAGCTTAGAAAAAAATCGAGGTCATCACAAATAATATGTCTTTTTTCATAGAATAGGTTTATATATACTCTTGTGTTCATGTATGTCTAGTCTGTGTTATAACGTAAAATATATTTCTTAAAATGGGTCATGCATCTTGAAAAGGAAGAAAAAAGTGGGAAGAATCACTCTTCCTGGTACGAAAGCTTACTATGTATACACACAGTAATTAATACGACATGGTATTTGCAGAGCGATAGGTGCATAGCTCAGCGGAACAGAATAGAGGACGCAGAACTAGACCATAAGTAAGTCAAACTGATTTTTGACAAAGTGGAAAAGCAGTTCGAACGGGGGCGAACTCCACTGGCCTTTTTGATTCAAATGGCCGTTTTTAAAAATGGCCCAGGTAGATCTTCATCCCACCTGCATTCTAAGTAGCAGAAAGAAGACAAGAGAAGCCACCATGTGTGCCGACTGCCTTTTAAGGAAAATATCTAGGAACTGCCACTGAGTTTGTAGCTATGTCCCATTGCCCAGAACATGGCCGTGCTAAGTGTAAGGAAAACTGAGAAATGTCATCTTTATGCTGAGCCGTCTAAAATTTCTATTATTATATTTAGGCAGAGAGAAATAGATATCGGGTGACAGTTTATTGTGCGTGCAACACAGAGATGTGCAAGCACAGAATTCTATCTCTCCTGGATACCAAAATGATTTTTTTGCAGCACATATTTGACCCCCGATGAAAAACCTCTTTGTCTCCTAAATGCACATAGGGTAAAGCCTGAACTCCTGCACGAGGATATTGATGTTCTTGAACGCTTGGCCCAAGCCTAGATTTCCCCAGCCCTCCCAGCCCGCTGCCTTCTGCAAATGCTGAGACTCTACCACCTCCGTGTCCCTGCTCAAGGTTTTCCTTTCCCTGGATTGTTTTTCTGCATCCACTCGGCTTGTGTATCCAACAGCCGATGCCTCATCCTTACAGGACTAGAGAAATGGCCATTTTCTCCCTCCGATGCCCTTCTAGACTTCAGAAGTCACCGTTCCCTTCCCTAGGCTTCCATTAATTCGTACATATATTGATTATGGCACTTACCTCATGTCTCACCATGACTTGTTTATGTGTTTTTTGTTGTTGTTGTTTTGATTTTGTTTTATTTTTGTTCTCCCTTCCAATACAGGGCCTGTCTTCCTAAATCTTATTTCCACAAATCTTTGAATCTCTCCACACCCTTAAAATTATTTGTTGAATTATTTAGCGGTTTCTTGGGGTCAGAGGCTAGAAAAAAGCAAAAAGTATCTGTTTCCCACAGGTGCGCTTTGAATGGACGGCGCTGCTACTTCGCAGATTTAGCTGTGAAGAAATAATCTGTGTCTCGAGTGGCTTTAAAAAGGTGAACAGGATGACTCCTTGACATCTTGAGAGTCCGATTTCACTGTAGCGAGCAAGCTGGATTCAAAGTCAGAGCACCGGAAAGTCCCCTCGGACTTCACGTTCTCACAGGTCCCAGGGGGCACAGACCTGGGACACAGACATGGGGACACCAGTCTGCTTGAGGAAAGGAAAGGCCTTCAGGTTTCACTGCAAGAAGCCAGAGTAGCAAGAACAGCCCCGAAAATATCATTTCTCTAGCTACATATTTGGAAGAAAATCCTTTTCTCTCTATGGAAAAACATATGTTTTGTTCTTGGAAGCCATGCTGTTTTTATTCAATAAGGAGTATTTTCTATTTCATTATTATTTGTAAATTTGCGTTTGACATCTTTTTCATCAGTAAATGATGTTATTTGGGGAGGGGAGGAGTTAAATGGGAAGATTTTATAGCTTTTGAAGAATGCCTCCCATTTCCCTGCTCCCCTGAGCCTCTGGCAACTGTCATTCTACTCTATCCTTCTATGATTCTGACTATTTTAGATTCTTCATACAGTGGAGTCATGCAGTATTTCTCCTTCTATGACTGGCTTATTTCATTTAGCATAATGCCCTTTTAGTTTAGCCTTGTAGTTGCATGTGGCAAGAGTTTTTTTTTTTTTAAGCTGAATAATATCCATTGTGTGTGTGTGTGTGTATGTGTATGTGTGCGCGCGCGCGCGTGCGCGCATGCGCATGTGCACACGCCATTCATCCATTGATGGACATTTAGGTTGTTTCCACTTCTTGGCTATGGTGAATAATGCAGGCCTCCTTTTCTGAATGAAATACCAGATGACATTTTCATCAGTGACATTTTTTAGGAGCAATCACTCGGTTAATTGGCCTTGATAAGCCCCAGTTGCCTAGAGCTGTAAAATTTAGATCCCCTACTGTGGCAGAGAGAGTTTTGTTTATTAGATCTGCTTTTGTCCCTTTACATTTTCTAGTCTTCCACTTAGATCGGGGCCACGTGACGTATTTTAACAAATAGGCTGTGAACAGAAGTGTCATGAGTCACTTCCCATCGTGATATGTCAGATCCGGTGTCTGCCTTTGTCTTCTTGTGAAGGACACGTGTTCCGGATGGCACTGTTACAAGATGGAAGGAGCTTTTAATGAGCAAGAAACAAAACGTTAATGTGTTGAGATGCCGAGATTGAGGCGTTTGTCTGTCGTCACAGGTAGGATTAATAACCATGACTAATGTAGTGACAGTATAAGGTTCACAGGAGGATTAAACAGGTCAGTTACATACAAGCTTGAGCACAGCATCTGAGAGAAAGGTACATCAGCCATAAGGAGAAGGAAGGCTGCCATCATGTAATAAAATCATTATTTTGAAAGCAAAAATATCATTCTAGAGTTGTAGAACTTTAGATTTGGACTTAGAAGTTATTTAATCCAGTATTTTCCAAACTTGTTTAATTATAAATCTCAGGTGCTTAGCAGAAAATACAGATTTCTAGGCCTTGCCCCAATTATAATGAATCTGAATCTCTAGGGAAGGTTTTGATTCCTTCCCTAGTTGTTTTGTTGTTTTTTATATGGAAAGAAAGTGAGTCACAGAGGAGACTAGAACCCAGTTTACATGAAGGCTAATGCTTTACTTCTGGGTTCACATAATAATGTTCTAATAGAGTGAGACCAAGACTGACCCTTTGTCCCCCTTTCCCTGATAAATCATGTCAAGACCTGCAAGTGATTTTACCCCTTAACAATGAAAAGAAGATGTAATTTTAAAATTACCTTGGATGTACAGTAAAAGCAGCATTCCCATAATCAATCATCCAAAATCATGGGGTTATTTGGAGCTATTTGAAGGAAAGTAAATTGAAAACATGCTGTTAAACAATGCACCAAAGAGTTATCAAATCATAAACATCTAGATTACTTTAACATGTTGATTATTCCACATTTAGGGTCTCCTTACAAAGTAACTCTGGCCATGAAGAGACCTAGAAATTTCAATGAATCTCTTTCTAAGTTGTTAACTGTATTGAGTTCAAACACTTGGCCTTATGGGAACATATGTTAAAGTTAAGAAAAAATTTTATGTGTGTGTGTGTGTGTGTGTACATACACACACGTATTCTTCTTTTTGGAGCTATTATTCACACTTTGCACTAAGCAGAAGACACGGAGGCCTGTTATTAAGACACGTCTCTAAGGATATAGAAATAGCTTGGGGAATGCAGTGGTATAACATTGAAGACATTAAAATCTATCTGGAGCTTTGGAAATCAAATATACAGACATTCCATAATGACCCTTGGGTTTTAGCATAATTCCTGAACCTGAAAATTCATAACTAAATAATGGCAGCACATTTATGACATAAAATGCCTTAAACCATTTGTTTATTATTATATGTGGATTTTAAGTTTTATGTTTAAGAAAATTGAAAGCCTACCCATTTTTCCCCCCTTGGAGAGGTGATATACCAATTACCTTTGAGAGTCTTTGTTTTTCTCACTGGAAGAAACCTAAACCAGGACTGAAATTTACGTCAAGGCATCTTATTTGGTTATCAAATCTATGATCATACACTCTTGTTAAACTAAACCAAATTAAATTAATCTTTGTTGAAAAATAAATGATGTAATTCCTGGAGGATCCTGTTTTACTCTCAGAATGGTGGCCTGGCTCTCTTCTAAGTAGCTCATAAGAAAGCAAAGACTGAAATAGTTCTTGAAACCGAAGAGAGGGAATTGCCTTGAGTGTGGCAGGTGTCTGGAAGGAGCCACTCCCCGTGAGTGATCTGTGATCTAAGGGGGTCATCATTGTAAGACTGAATTATACACGCGTTCTTCCTGAGACCGGATTCAAAGACTGAACTCTAAAATTAATCTAGATGTTATTTCTTCTTTGAGTTCTAAAACGAGCCCAGGGAAGATTAGAAGTCATTCATCTGACTTGAGAATCACAGTGCATCCTCTGACTTTTCTTGGAATGGATTCCTTATGTGGACATGATGTGAGCTGAATTGCATCTGGTTATTGTTCTTAGAGAATCTTGCTGAAATTCAGACTGAGCCTTTTACTGTGGGCTGATTTATCAGTGCCTGCCCGTGTGAGAACCAGAATGGAACTGGGGAGTTGTGACAGCTGAGAGGACGCACCACAGGCCTCCACCCAGGTCCACGTTAGAGTGGCATAGCCCAGGGGCCAGGAGAAGCACGTGCAGTGTCCTCCTGGACGTAGAAGACTTTTCTTAGAACTCTGAGAGTAGCCAAGAGAGAAAAGGCATGGCAGCAGCGTGGTGGAAGGACAGAATTTGAACCTTCAACCTGGCTCCACCGCGTAGGAGATATATGATTTCCGAGTAAGTTCTGTAAACTCCCTGAGCCTGTTTTCCTATTGATAAAATAGTAATAATAGTGTCTGCCTTATGGAGTTGTGAGAATTAAGGGGAGACTTTATGCACAGTGCTTGGCATCTGGTAGGTCTCAAAAAGTGGGGAAATGGCAATTCTTCAGTAACCTCATCAGCAGCTCACTTATATTGAACATTTATTATGTGTCAGGCAAGCACTTTACTTCCTAATGATGCTTAGCACACACCTAGCATTAATGGCTGCTCAATAAATCAGTCATGGAGTGACAAAATGATGCCAAATCTCTTTTAATATTGACTGTCATGGGCCATGAGAGGCCAGCAAGACCGGGAGGAAAACGTCCATGCGGGTCCCCGATGTGGGATGAGAGGAAGATCCTCTCATCGCCTGGGATCCCCGCCCTCCTGTGGATGGTTGTACCCCGGCCACTGTGGTGGTAGGCCTCGTCGAGTGTTTCATGGTCTTGCTGCTTCTGAGTCCAGAGGGTGAAAACTGAAACACAAACTAAAAATGTCAAGTTCCATTCTGCTCCAAGAGCTCCCGAGGGCTGGGCAGAGGTTTTGCAATTTCACCACAGGCATTTACAAGGGCCGCACGCTTTGGCAGGGTTGAGTCTCCAGATAGGCAAACCTCTGCAGATCCAGATTGCAGCTGAATTACAGAGGTCGTGAAAGGGGGAGGTTCTGGGGGGTCCTGGAAAAGACTAATTCAACCTTGGTTCATCATCATGCTATACTCAAACCTCCGCGTAGCCAGGGTTTCTGGTTTCAAAATGAAATTTTCACACGGCCCAAATCCCAACCCACCCTATTTTAAAGAAACAGGCACTTGGCATGTGATCCAGACAGATCAGCAGTTGCTCACATACAGCTGTGCACATCTGGCACACAGGTATGTGATTTTGCATGAAGATAAATTGTGTGGGGACCAAATGCACAGTTGTGAAACTAAAAATGAATAGCTTCTTGGAAGCAATCTTCCCGCACAGCAGGGCCTCTGCATGAGCTTGATCTTTTTCATTAGGCCTTTTTCAGAAAGCACGACTTCCTCCAGAAGGTCTCTGGGTGAAGGAAGGGGCATGCCCACACCTGCAGTTGGCTCTCTGCAGCTTCCTTTAAATCAGAACTTAGACACCACCTCTGACAGCCATGGTCAGGCAGCCTTCCCACAGGAGTTGCTCAGAGCCGAGGATCAAGGAAGAGGCCAGGTCCTTCCTTGGCACTACTGCAGTTTCCATAAATTCCATAAATTACTCTCCCCTTCAGGGAGAGTCCTTTTGTGGACAGTTGCTGGACATTTAGGGCCCTTCGCCGACTTTGACGGACTAGGAAGTCCACCTCCCTTGGGAGCCTCATGGAGCATCCTTTCCATAGTTCATCTGTGTTTAACTCAGCAGAGAACCTCATGCTCATCTGCTCTTCAGATCAGAGGGCTCCATTTCAAAGTGCTTCACTGGCCTGGAGAAGACAAAAAGAATGAATCCTGAGCTAGGCCGCTGCCTAGATTCCAGGAAGCACTGTACAGTGGGCTCAGTGACTAAGGCTTAATGTAGAATGTTTCATTCCAGGCTCAATTTCACAATTTCAGCAATAGGAAGTCAGTAGGTGTTGGCACAGATGAATCAATAATTTCGAAGGATATTCTGCCCATCTTTTTGCTATGTGATGTTAATATGAGCAACAGGCTAGCAAACTGATCTTTCTCTCTCTCTCTGTCTCTCTCATTCCCTCTCTCTCTCTCTCTCTCTGTCACCCCCTCCCTCCCTCCTTCTCTTTCATATCTATCTATTTCTCTCTCAAAATAAACATCCAATAAGTGAAAGGGAAATTGCAATGATTCTAGAGGGAAATATAATCTACATCTTGTTCCACTTGAGTTAGAGTAGTAGATTAGCCATAATATCCATTTCTACAATGTTGTATATGCTATTTTTTGTCTGATTTTTTTTTTTTTTTTTACCTCTTACCCAGCCTAATGAACCCTGGATCATTCTTTATAGTTCCGTTCAGGTCTCACCTGTTTTACGACTCCTTCTGGTACAAGAAATGACTTTATTCCCTATCCTAGCATCATATTTCAATCATACCTGGTTGTTGACACCAAACCAGTTATGTAATTATCTGTTTACATGTCTGCTTTCCCACCATTCTGCGGGCTCCTCAATGACAAAGTCTGTTTAGTTCTATTTCCAACACCTATCCCTATTTCTATACACAAGTATTTGTCAAATGAATACTAATAGTGTTCCTTCATTCCTTGACATAACTTTGTTAGGACTCGGATATTCCCAGGTAGTAAACTCCTTGATAGCACAGTATGTAAATGCAAAAGGTCCTCCATAAAGGTGACCTGGACGTGACCCAGAAGCCAAAGAGGAAACAGCCACATTCTGAGGTAGCCTGCAATTGCCGGAATTACCCAGGATTCCTGACAAGAGATAAAATAAGAAGCATGTGAGTGAGAACAGGACAGATCCTTTGTTCTTATAGAAGAGACTCCTAAAAAATTCAATTATTTTTAGGCTTTACTGCTGGGACCAGGACGAATGCAGGAATACAAGTCACAGTGGGAGACGCTGAGGGTGTTGAAGACCAGCCACTCACCGCAAGAGCTCCCTGAAAGACTTGCAGTCCAAGAACCATTAACGGCGGCACCTCCCAATGGCTCGTCCTTATCGACACTCCCTATTCTGCCCCTTTGTCCAACCTGTGCCGTGCACGGGTAGTTTGTGACTCTGTGAAACTTCACAGTGGGCCAAAGCCTTGAGAGGGAAGGGTCTGTCTTACACAGAACCCAACATAAATTTTACACACACATGGGAACAGAAAGTCGAGAAGAACTAACAGCATATATGAGTCTGCTGATAACTGCATAAATATAAAATATATATAAATATATACCCATAAATATCTGAAATATATGTAGAAAAATATGTACATTTCTACATATATTTCATATATATATATATATATTTATCTCCATCTATTTACCAGCTGTTTTTCCACTCAGTTTTTAGAAATAAAACCCAAAAGTACTCACCAAAATTGTTAATGAGTGATAAAATTGACAATCCCTCTCTTCCTGGTAGAAGAGTTTTAGCCCAGGGTCAAGTATGATACCAACACCACATGATTGCAACAGCTCAAAAAACAGGGTTTCTAGGAGGAATGAGAGTCCCACGCTTTCTTACCCTGATGCCGAAAACCTTGGTGCTGACCCAGGCTGCTCCTTCATCCCTGTCCTTCGCCTTGGACTTCCTGTTCTCTCCCGCCGAGCCTCCATCCCAGGGTTCCCCAAAGCAGCATTGCTTCTCTGTCCCTGTGATTCACAATGGGGGCCAGGTACCAGCACACCATAGCAACTGCCCTGTTCCTTACAGTGTGTGGGGAGAGACACAGCCACTTGGAGGGGTGGGGCAGAGGAGAAGATTAAACTACAGCTGTATTAGTGTTTCTATGGAAAAATACGTGTTGAAAATGTAAACCTCCAGGGAGATAACCAGGCTTGACCAGAATTTTTTAGTCATCTAGAAACTTTCCGTACTTGCTATCATAACATGCCACCCAATCAGAAACAGCCCACGTCTCCAGGGGAGGCAGTGAGAAGCCCAGCTGCTCATGAGTAGCCAAACGATGACTTTTGGCCTCTTCAGGGCGTCTGCACAAATAAACTGAAAACCGTTATGGGAATCTCAGGAAGGCAGTAGGAAGAACGTGAATGTTGGGGAGAAGCAAAGAGGAAGCAGCTTGAGACTGGGAATAAAGAAGTTAGGATCTCACCCACTTCTCCATCCTGCGACTGCAGGAAAGGCTTTTACCTGCTCTGAGCCTGAGTTTCTTTTTTTCTAAATATTGAAAATGAACCATACAAAACCAGTTTGTTTTATTTTTTAAGATTCCTCATCTTCTAGGATCTTTGCAAAAATTATGTCTTCATAGAACCTAAAATTTTTGTTTCCATGGCTATTATTCTGGTTCATTTCTCTTATTTATTTTCAGGGATTTTGTTCAGAAAGATATTGTCGTGCTGGATTTCCTTTCAACCCAATTATCACTCTGCTCTCTAGAAGTCATCTGAGTCTGGGTGGGGCCAGGGCACAAAGCTTAGTCTGTCTTCCTGTTTGGGTTACTGATCCGTTTAGAGTAGATATTTATTAAATACTTGCTAACTAAAATGATCACCCATTTTTTAAAAACCAACATTAAGAGATGTTCTCTCTAAAAGTTCAGTCTCTCCTGAAAAATCCTCAGTATCCTGTGGTTAAAAGCAATTGGTCCACTATGAACCATTTCCTGAATTAGTTCCAGGAAGGCCTCTTCTGTTGATAAGGAAACACCAATTATCAACCAGCTTTGCTGGGCTAGGAGATCTTAGGGCATCTGTCAAAAGTCTCATCTTCCAGGTTTTCCTGGCATTTATGACATTCTTCAATCATATCTTTTCATTCAAACCACATCATTCCAGGCCTCCAAAACCAGTCTCTTTCTTTAAAAATTGGGTAAACCCTGTTAGCCTCTTTGCCCGGGAATGCAACAATCCTAAGAGTGTATCACACACAGAGTGTATTTGAAATCAGGGTATTAAGAGATCTCGCCTTAGGTAGGAGTGCGGTCAGCAGTTGTTAGTTCCTGATGCCTTTGGTTAGCAGCTGAAAGATCGGACTTCTTAAGAAAAATGTCCATGAAGTGAAGTGCTATTGGTCCTCTAGTTACTCCAATATTCCTCACACCTGAAACTCAACCCCCAGTAAGCAGATGGGGAATCCTCCCTGTAAATTTTAAAGTAGGCCGATACAGAGAGGTTTCTTCTTCACCCCTCATTGTTTTCCTTTACCTCGGTAGTACGGTCTTGTCTCCTTTCTCATCAGCAATCAAAATATCCATGATTATACCCCACGTATCACTGTCAAAACTACTTTCTAGGGAAAAAAAAAAATCTGTAAACCAATTTCTGATAAGGGGCGGGTGACTGAAAGAATCTTAAATGGAGCTATGCGGATGGGTGGCATCATGATAGAGAAAAAAAAAATGTAAAGGGACAGCGACATTACAGATGATGGCCATTGTCAGAGGGAGAAGCATAGAGCACTGAAACCTACACTGACTCTGGGGGGATGTGAAATATTGGGGAGTCAAGCCCTGCCAAGCCTGGGCGAGGTGATGGTCCGGGTATTTGAGCCACTCAGTTCTATTTAATAAACCCTCAGCAAAATCTGAATGTGTTTCTCTAGTAAACACTTCCTTATAACAACGAGCAGTCAGGGTAACTCTGCGACCTCGGCAGCCCCTGCTGGCACTCCCTTCCTGAAGGGTACATCCTTTCCTCGAGCAACCCCACAGCCTTCACGGGGAGAGGGACTTGTGCCTTCTAGAGAAGGACCAGGGCCACTTGTCCATCGTCCCGTAATACTCAGGCAGAAGGAGGCCCTCTGTGCTCTACTTGCTGAATGGGGTCCCTGTCTGTAGATGTCTAAACAAACAACAATGAGTGGAAATGTCTCGGGTTGGGTGGGAGGGGGCATTCTTTAAGAATCCGACTACTGTGAGGGCACAATCCATCAACTCTGGAAAAAAGTTTGAAGTACAGTGTGTGGTCCTCTTCCCTCGAGTCTTTCTCGGCCTAGAATTTAATTAAGGTCTTTAAGGAGAAAACTATGATGTGGAACAACTGGTGTGTCCTAAAATATATGTTTTAAGTGTTCATAACTATATAATCCACAAGTTAGTTTTTATTTATGAAAAACCTCAATGAGAATAAACTAAGCAGAGGGCATAAGAAATGGCACCTTCATTATAAGTAAACCAAGCTGTCTACACTGGCCATTTGTTTCCTTCTGGGGCCTTGGATGAGACAGTATGTCTGTCACTGAGTTAACACTGTGTGATCCAATCAGCCTGGGCCACTTTCCCATCCGAGTGCCTAGCTGTACCAATTGTCCCCACTTTCGATGAAGGTACGCTAACCCTAACCAGCCTGCCCAGTGATGAAGCCAATATCCCTAGAAATGATTGTTACTGGGCTTAACCATCCTGAAAGTCAGAAACCCATGTACTTCTTCTACGTGGCAGCAACCTCGGCGAATGCCTGATGGAATCGGGGATCCTCATTGTACGATGGGATGCCTTCACTTGAGGAATATCAATAACTTACCTAGATTTGGGGAATAGAAAAAGCATTTGAAAGAAGAGTTTTTATTAAGAACATATCAATTTGAACTTACTCAGTTTCTCAAGATGGTCAAACCAGGGAAGAGCAGTGGACATGCTTCAATGACTCGTACTTTTATGGGTGCAAGCGCCCCTTATGGCATCAAAATATTTCAAAGCTTATGTCCCCAATTGCAGTTGTTTTACTTTTTGTGCTTCATAAATTAATTTTTAAGTAAATCCGCGTTGTGTTTATCCCAACGGTGTCTACATTGATTATAACATGCTCCTACATATGTGGAAAACATATATTTTGTTCAGTCTACGAATAATGTTGTTCATGTGAGAATACACAGACTATTTGTGTTAACTCTACAGTTCCCAGTGGCCATTGGGAATCGTGAAGACATGACGTTAGCTCTGGTAGTCAACCTGGCATAATAGAGTTTCTCATGATATATTGTAAAGGCTGGAGAAATAAAGGTGGACATTGACACGATAAGTGAGTATTCAGTGAAACAACTTGCAAAGGTGCTGATAATTGGGGCAAATGGGATAGGGTCTCTAATGAGTAACTGTAATCCCTACCCTCGGTCCCCTTCCCTTTCATCCTTGATCTGCCACATGGCTCGGCGCATGGTCTGGGCAATGTCATTGTTTGCTCTCCAAGCCTCACGTTCTTCACATGGGACCCGGTAGGTGGAGTATGAAACAGAACAGCAGTCCCGAGTCCTTTCTGATTTATAAACGCCATTGCAATTTTTATGAATGTCAAGAGCCATCTTTCTGGGAAATAACTTAACAGGCACAATGCTTACCTACAATTCAGGGGACTCATGCATCTTCTGGGGCCATGGAGAAAATGCTTCCGGGCGGTGATCGATGAGGTACCCCGCAGCATGGACGCCGATTCTGAAGGATCGCAGTTACATGGCCATGGAGTTGTGGTGATGTCGCTTTTATTTCAAGCACCTCCTCTGCAGAGATATAATAGGAACCGGTTCCAGGGAGGCATCTGGAAAGCATGTAGCGTGACCTCCAGCTGTGTTCGGTTTCAGTTTGTTCCAACTAGTGACCCTGAAGTGCTCTTTTTCTTCTCCGACCCAGACATGCTCTTTCTCCCTGGCTGCCCTGTACCTTCCCTGGCCTTGTAGAAATAATTGTGCCAAAGGCAAGATGATTCCGCCCAGGAGGGGGGCCTTATAGCATCGTCTCATACTAGAACAGCTTCTTCAGCTGACTCTGAGCTGTTCATTCTTTCCTCCTTGATTCAGTCCTTTTCCCAAAGACTTCTTCACACTTCAGAGAAAGGATTCATTTTATGGGCATGGACTACGCGGAATGTGTCAACCACTCAGGGGCAGAGGCAAGGCAGAGAAAGAACGTATAGCTTATGGGTGCTGGTGTCTTCAGGCTTCCAAGCTGGCTGAGTATATGACCACCACTGTGAAAGGGGAAAATGCAGGGAGCGGTCCAGATGTCCCTTCTATCCCAAGCGGTCCCCTTGTCATGGCAGCTGACTACCATTGCTTTCGAATCACTTGGCCATTCTCCCATTATTATATTATCTATATAGTATCTATATCTAGACACATTATCTACTCGAATTACAAATTTTTCTTTAAAAACGCCCTTCAGCCACACTAGCCATATTTCAAGTGCCCAGTCCCTGCATACGATTTGTAGCTAACTATTGGATTGGACAACCCAGATACAGAAGATTCCCATCATCATGCAAGTTCTGTTGGGCGCCAATGATCTATACATACGTTTGGTAAATGCACACTATATGCCAGCACCTGACTGAGTTTTGAAAATATAGAAATGAATGGGACAAGTTTCTGCTCGCAAGGGGCTTATGGGTAACGAAGGAGGCAGGCATGGAATTATATCATCACAATACTCAGCTCTTGAGGTAGAGATAGGAGAGAGATATTCCCAGCAGAAACAATAGCATGTAAAAACATACAAAGGCCTAAAAATATTGTGCATCCAAAGAAATGGACAACTTCATTATTTGAAATGTAGAGTAAATGTGTCTAGTGGGCAAAAGAGTGGTGATAATGACTGATAAACTAAGGTGAAAAGACAGGCAAGGTCTAGCTTTGATGGGCTCTTGCACGCCATGCTTATTTGGTAGTGGTTTCATAAAGGATAATTATTGTACAACTTAGTCTTTAACTAGTTTTAAATACCTCAAATTTGGGTTTATGCAATCAAATACCATTTTGCCCCATCTCTGTCAGAATCTTATTATATTGCCTTTTTACACAATTTGGAATCCTGAGTTCTAGTCCTGTCTGTAGCTTAGTTTGTCATTCCTCCAGGCACTTCCCCTTGGGTTAGCATCCACCATCATCACGGCTGTATGATTACTGAAAGATGCAACGTATGGTGCATATTTATACTTGAGCGTTGGGCAGCTCAGAGACGTATCTTAAATTGACAATAAGGATGATGATCACAAAGAAGATGACACATGTCAATGCCCAAAGAGAAACCATTAGCTCATCAGAATAAGAGGATCAATGAAAGCTAGTGTGAGGGCAAGTGGGAAAAGGACAAGGAGCTCATAAGAGGTATTTTGAAGGTGTTCATCTCAAAGACCGGGCATGTCCTTTCAAACCACTAAATCCCCCCACCTGTGGTTGAGATTCGTGTCTGTGGGCCTGCCCTAAAAGCATCATGATGACCATTTAAAGCTGCACACCGTGAAATCATGGCTGCATTCCCGAAAACATTTACTGAGCATCTCATAAGAATTGAGACCTTGCTGCATTCAACGGAGACCCACCTCATGGATTAGTGAGTGGCGGGAAGAAGACTCTCGTTGTTATCATGATCGTGACCTCTGGACTATTCGTTACAGATTTCAAAACCCTTCCACTGCTGTCATCTGGGGTCTCAAAATATCCCTGCTAGGTAGATAAGATCAGGTTTGTTATCCCAGTTTTACAGATGGCAAAACTAAGAGCCAGAGATATGAGGTCACTTCCTCATATCACATTAAAACTAGAGAGCTAGAGCCAGGCCTCTTATTTTCAGATCTAAGTTTTGAAAAGCGTTCTCAGAAGGCAAGTTATGTAATTACAGCAAATTCCTCTAAAATCAAATTTTCCTTGCACATTGGGATGAAACATCCAAACTGAAGGCGGGGGGTGGGGGGGTGCGGCAAACCATGAGAATCTTGATGATTGCATGCGGTTTAAAACAGACACAACATTCACAGCAGCTCAAAGCCCTAAACGCTCCTCTTAGTCACCAACAGAAACTGGACACTGGTTACTTCTGAAAGTCAACAAGGTCAAAATGTTCAGGTGGCTGCAGCCTTCGGTGGCCTTCCCGTTACATAAGAATAAGGAAGAGGTTGAGGAGTTTCAAATTTTCTTTAAAAAGAATGGAAAGAAAGGGACGTCTACGTCTTTGCTCACGTTTCAGTGGATGTGAAAAAGTTTGTGATAAAAATCTGAATGGCTCACACCGAGCCGGTGCCACAGAGCAAACGCTCAGAGGTCTGTTTTGAGCCTTCATCAAATTGCAACTGCGTAATTGCAAATAAATCCCAGCACATGTTGTTTTAATTAATGGAAAATAATAAGATAACAGTCATAATCATGAGGCTTAACCAACCATACAGTTAAAGTTTACATTTGTTTTCAATTATAGTTAAAATGTATTCAGCTGAATACAGCTTAAGTGGTAATTGCATTCTTTACAAGTTGCTAATAATCTCTGGAATGGCCATTCTAATAAAAATTTGCCTCTAATGGGTACATGTCCTGTTTCCTCATTGTCAAGGCCAGTGAAGTTATTAGGAGCACTAGCAGTCCTATGGTCTATCTGAAGATTTGGACTTCTGTCCAAAGCCCACACATGAGCCACTCTCTCTGTGTTTAACGTGGGAAGCAGCATGGTCATTTGATTGTGGTTTTATGCTCTTTCCCAGGAATGCTTCTCAGGGGGCAGTACTGCTATTGGGGAGTGGCCATTTGTCATTTCTTTTTAGATGAGGCCTTTGACAGACCCCACAATGGGATGCTCAGCCGTCCTGGCTACAGAGACTTACCTTCATTTTGAGATAGTCACTGACCTCCACCCAAATTTCTGAGACATCAGTCTCTGTTTCATGGGTGAGTAGTTGTGGGACTGGACTGGCCACAGCATTCCAATCCAGGAAAATATGTCCGGGTGCACACATGCCTTCATAAACTGTTTTTAATGTTCTGTATCAGGGAAAATCTTTGGCCTACTGTTATATGCTCCCTTTCTTTTCTCATCTCCCAATTCTCTTGTTTACTGTGTTTCTTTTCCTCAATTTTTTCTTTGCTACCCTGCTTCTTCTTTCTTCTCCTTTTTTCTCCATCATCCCTATGGAAGAATTTCAGGGCAAAGAACCAACAAAACTTGCCTTAGGATTAGAATGCCTGTGTGGGGCGGCCCTGAGCGATATCATTTCCTCAGCTGTCATCCCGACTCCTTGTCACTTTAGTGATCCAACTCTGCATCTCTGGGTCCAGAGAGAGAGATTATAATTTAAGTACTTAGAATATTATTAGTTCCAACATCTACCTAAAATGGAGAGGAAGGCCATGGAGCTCTGCCCAGAGAGAGGAGAGTAGGCTTGATATAAAAGGAGGTGACATCTCCCAATGGTAACAGAGCCCAACCCTAGAAGGAGATTTGAGCCTATTGCTGGCAGTGCTTTTCTAAAGAGAAAGGCACAGGCTATGCAATAAACACATATTAAACAAACAAATGGTAGTGGAAGTCGTCAAGGAGAACAGATGGCAGAGTGATGACTGTACTCACGGCAAACGAGGTGCTCTCTCTTGATGCCATGACAATGCTCAGGCATTATTAAGTTTGTATGTAAATTCAGAAGGCAAAGTCAGCCCCTCTGTATCCCTAATAGTCAGCAGCTTCAGACAGATCCTTCCTCCTTCGCTTGTCAGTCCCGTACCCGAGATGCTGGGGGTAGGAGAGGGGGAGGTTACATCTGGACTATCACGGGGTGACAGAGGAGGGAGCTTGAACAACTTTCTTCCCCTCCTTGGGTCTTCATGTTCTCATCTTTTACAGTGATCATTTTAAAAGTACTTCTTATCTCGGACAATTGTGATTCCATGAAATTGTAGGTCAGATTAAGAAAGCTTTCTCCTAATCGATGAGATCTAACAATTCAGTCTTTCCATAGTAGTGAGCGATCTGTTGGTAGAATAACTCCAGTGGACAGACATTTATTAGAAATTTTGTAGAGAAGAGTCATGTATTAAAGAAGGGGCTGGAAGGGATGCCTTTAAAGCTTCTACAACCTGGATTCCATAGCAATTCTCTCCAGCCATAATTCACTCCTTCCTTCTACCTTCTATGAGCACTGGCCTGGGCTTTGACAAACACAAAGGGAATGACGCAGCCCCGTAGAAAATCATCACTGGTGGCCACCATGCCAGGCAAGTGTTAGGAAGGCAGTATGGGGCTGATTGATACATGCTTCTGTATACTTAATCCTCCACTTACTCTCCAAACCACACCACTGTCGTTACCATAGAACGTGGCAGCTCACACAGTGCCCCCCAACTTGGTCCCACCCAATGGAAAACAGATACTTTTCATTGCATAGATTCTAGTTTCGAGTGAACTAAATTATCTCATCCCAAATAATATGTTCAGCTTTATCTCCCACTGACCCCCAAGATATACTCAGAGCTTCAGCCAGACATGATAGCTTGCAGTATTTGTGTTTTATTACCATGTAACAAATTACCACAAACTTAGCAGCTTAAAAATTCTCTCTTTATTAGCTCGCCATTTCTGTTGGTCTAGCGTCCAGGCACACCTTAGCTGGACCCTCTGCTCAGGGTCTCGTAAGACTACAATCTGAGTTTTCTCTGTGCTAATTTCCTTTCTGGAGTTCAGGGTCTTTTTCCAGGCTCACCTGCTTGTTGGTAGAATGTGGTCCTTTGCTGGTGTAAGACAGAGGTCCTGCTTTCTCGTTGGATGACAGTTGAGGTAAGCTCCCAGAGGCCCCACAGTTCCTTGCCAAGTGGAACTCTCACAAATAGAAACTCACTTCCTTAAAGCCATCAGGAGAATCTCTCTCCAATGTGCTAAGATGAAGTCTTATAAAAGAGAACACAATCACAGTCATAATTATCACCTTACCTTTGCCACATAACATAATGTAAATGGGGGAGTGGCATCCACCACCTCTGATGCAGTCTAATGGCTAGAAGCAAGTCACGGGTTCCACCTGCACTTAAGAAAGGGAATTGCATAAAGGTACAATCACTGAGAATTATCTTTGAATTCTGCCTATTATACTTATCATTCCCAGAGCATTTTTCTTATCTCCTATAGACATGAGTTTTTTTCTCTGCCTAGTGATTGCCTTCACCTTTCTCCGCCTATCCCTAAAACCATCACCTTCATAGCTGACTTTAAATTTGCTCAGTCTACCTTCTGGGCTTCCATTGCATGTGTAATACTCTAAAATAACTTACTCATTCTGGAATGCACTATAGTTTGCAAGATCTTCTCCCCAATATGTGCAAATCTTCTTCGGAGTCGGGAACGATATTATGTTCCAGCTCACAGCCCCTTCCCACTCCTCAACCTCTACTTCAGCACCTTGCACAGTTTTTTCTACATAGGTAGTAGTTGGCCAACAAATGCTAGTGGAATTCAATAAATTAAACCAAAGTGTAGTAGAATTACAGACTCTGCAAAGTTGGAACAGACCTCTGAGGTCATCTAGACCGAACTCTTTCCCTTATTGCTCTTGGCTGGAGGCTATTGGCATCTCTTCATGTTTCTATGTCCCATCAGCTATCAAACATTTTTATGACATTTATTTCCTCATTATAGTCCTTATTGTGCTTTATTTATATATCTGTGAGACACACGAGAGTTGGAAATTCTCCCTTCCCTTGCAATCTTTTCTTCCCCGAAGCTCCAGCCAGCCCAGACTCCCTATGCCCGGGTAGGTCTCCGGGGCTCCTGTGACAGCGTCGCTCCCCACTTCCCTACGCCTCTTCTGTCTCCTCCACCCCTCCGTCGTCAATTTCCAACTTCCTGTCTTGACATTCAAGGCCTCCTTACACTTAGAGTCTGTCTTTATCACCTCCCTTATTTTTCCTATGTCTCCCTCCCCAGCTCCCACTCCAAATTCTGGGCATGCCTCCAAGTTTCTCAATGTTCCTGGAACCATCATCCCCCACACTCCCCCTCCCTCATTTTCCCCATCATCTGTCAAGCTTTCTCCCATTTCTCTTACCTTTTCTAACCCTAAAAAGCATTTGAAGGAGCTCTCCTTTGACAGAGTAAACTGATGTATATTTAATGTTCTATTAGCAAATGTTGGCCTGTGGCTCTTTGACCATTGAAATACGCACAGGGCAGATGTGATAATGCCTTGATCTTTGCCATAGCGAAAATCATAGGCGCCTTCCAATGTTGGACGTGGCCATGTGGGAAGGCAGCACGCAATGGACCCAAATTAAGTTGTCTTGAATTACCCATGTGACTGACTAACTCAAAAAAGATAAGAATTATTTGGGGTTAAATATATCATCCTAATAGGCCTTCCATCATTTCAGTTAAAGGGCAGGTTAGGCAATGGAGATATTTTTAAGGTTAGCTCTCATAGTTACCAGATCGTGTGATTTAGGATAAATCATGTAAATCCTCTGAGATTCAGTTTCTTTACTTCCAAGTGGAGTTGATCATAATGATAATATCTAATAATGTCAGTTAAATAAGTTAACATGTAAGAAAATGTAACCAATTATATGTAAATGACACAATTTTTCACAGCAGCATTTCTGACTGCAATTCGTATCAGATCTTCGGTTGAGATTAAACACGGGAGAGCCACTTCGTCCCCTGGGGACCTTGATTTCTTCATCTCTAAAACCAGGGTAAATAAATTCCTGCCTTGTATATCTCAACAAGCTGTTTTGAAGATACCATAAAAGAAGAGATATGAACATTTTCACTATGAAATGTGCAAAATTATGAGGTATCGTGTTCATCATAGTTGGCAACTTTGCCATCCCGGAGGAAGTAACGTGAGCTGTCTACATTCCTTCTCTGTTTTCTCTACCTGGAATGCTCTTTTGCTTCCCACTTCCTCACCTCATTTGACTCACTACTATTCTTATTTCTGGTCCCAGGTAGTCCTCTTATCTCCTCCCTGAGCCGCTAGCCCAGTCCGCGCTCTCCTGAGCTTTCATTCATTGTACACCCTGGCAAATTGACGTGGAACAGCCATGGCCCCCAGCTGGGGACATCGGCCAGAGATGGATGTTAGGCCGAGTTTAGGAGGAGTCACAACTTGACTTTGCCCAATAGCAGTGAAATTAGGGAAACTCCTGAACACAATCGTTAAAGTCTCTCCCAGAGATTGGCACATTATTATATTTTTATCTCTATAAAAGTACATTTGTTTAAACAATGACATTTTTTTATATGCAAGTGATATACCATTCTTAGATGGACCTATAAAAATGAAAACTCTTAGCTAAAAAAAAAAAATCTATAAATTGGTAAATTTAAGACCTGACTTCTGAAATCTTTAGACTTCTTTTTCACTAAAGGTATTTCCTAAATTGAATACTTCCAACTTTATTCAAAAACAAGGCATTTCAATCAATTTTGTTGATTTTTAAGGTCTAATTCCTTTTAAGAGTTTAGAGCTTCAGAGCAATATGTTGAAGTCTCTTATCGATAACTTTATCTTGAACCTTATTTGTTTGTTAATGTGTGTTTACTATTCACAGATTCAAATTATCAGAGCAAAAATACAAATTATCTCTTCAGTTTCCTAGTTTACTCTTCATTTTGTGGTGGAGGCAGAAAGAAAAGACATAACTAAATGATGCCTGGAGTCTGCCTTAACGTGTAGATTTCCTTTTTTTCTCTCCAATTTAATCTTCCATATCTCTAAAGGTAGTGGCTTTTTCATTAGTAGTTTGAATCAAATTATCATAATTTAGCTATCAACTTGTTTACAATATTTCTGATTTCATTCTAGTCTAGTCTCTTTTGACCTTTGTAAATTGGTATTCTTTATTTACTTTTAAAACTGCATTAAAAGAGATTTCTTTTTCACATGATGGGTCCAACATTATTCTGAGTCTCTTTCCACACACACCTCCATCCTCTATGCCATTAAATGAGTTTAGGGCAAATTTACTAATTTGAAGATTTCAGCTACTTGTCACATAGTAAGGGCCACCATGCCAGGCTATCCCCGGTTCTCTTCAAATAAAACAATATTGTAATTCTAAACTAGAATTATTTAAAAGGGTAATTGGAAGCTTCCTCCAACCTGGATATTTGGGAAATCTTGCGGGTCGAAGGACTTTAGCTCAATGAACCCAAAGGTTCCACTTCTATAGGTACTAGATTCAGGGGTAGGAAAACCAAAGCACCAAAGCAGCACAATCGCTAGGAATATTATCATTTGTTGTTGTGTAACAAATGGCCACATAGTTACCAGCTTAGAACCGCCCCGATGCAATGCATTATGTCACAGTTTCAGTAGGTCAGAGGCTTGGCGCAGAACAAACTCGAGGTGGGGCCAGGTGGGGCTCTCATTTGCAGGCTCTGGCGAGGAATCTGCTTCTAAGCTCATTCAGGTGGTTGGCCAGATGTAGTTCCTTGTGGTTGTTCGTTGTTGGACAAAGGTCCCCATTTCCTTGTCGGCTGTTGCTTTCTGCTCCTGTGGCCACCCACGTTCTTCTTCTTGCTTTCCATATGTCCCCCTCCATCTTCACAACAGCAAAGGCTCACCCAGTCCTCACACGGCAAATCTCTCTGACTTCCCCATCTGCTTTCAGGGCTTATGTGAAGATATCCAGCCCACCTGAATCACCTTCCTGTTTTAAGGGCAGCTGTACCATATGGCATAACGCGAAATCACAAGCACGATAGAGCATCATATTCACAAGTTTGGAGAATGAGGTCAGGACATCTCGGAGAAGAGGAGTCCATTTTAGAAATTCTGCATTCCACACCTGGGCCTGCATCATTCCAGGTTATAAGGAAGCTTCAGAAATCAACAGATTCCTCACAGATGACACCTCCTGAGAGTAAGAAGACCTTGAGCGAGAAGGAAGTTTCCAAGGAAACAAACAGGAATATTTTCAACTGCAAAGATAAATTCTCTGCAATGCCGCTGGAATGAAACTGCAGGAAAGGCACAGATGGTCAAACAGAGAGAAAGAAGAAAGGGAAAAAATAAACAAAGTTTCGTTAGAAAGGATCCAGAATTACCAGGCCTGGTAGTAAATATGCTGACACGAACAACATGAAGCCAGCGAAGGAGATGAGCCTTGAAGGGGACCCGTGCGAGAGAACGGTCGGCGAGGAAGCTGAGCGCACAGCGACCAGGGAGCCGTGGAGCATGGAACAGAGCGTCCCGGAGGAGAATTCCCCAGCGATGGAAAACGCCAAGTCAACAAACACCCAGCTCAGAGCCAACAAGTTGCCTCAAGGCTGAGAATTTCCAAGATTTTGAAAATGGGGGTGAGAATGCCGGGGTAGCACAAGGTCATTTCACTGTAGGTCTGTCGAGTCGATTGTAAGGAGAAAACTATATGTTAGCTATGAGCAGTAGAGCAAAACGATCCCATTAAAAGGCAATATAGGCAGCAAGGCTGAAAACTAGACATGCTATACCGGGGATCTTTTTCTCTCCGGAGTCTCCTACTACAATTCTTGTCTTTACCTCCTACCTAATTCTGGGAAAATAGACTATAAAATAAATTATAAAATAGATCATATTGAAGATGATATGAATACTTAGGGATTGTCTAGTCTAATCTCTTCTCATAAGCTGGTAAGTCAAGGACTAGAAAAAGAAATAAACACATCTGGGTCAAGCAGTGAACCTCAAGTATAGTCACTTTGAAGGACAGTGGCCTCTACTTCCCAGCCCAGTGTCCTTCCTAGCACAGGGCCTATGTTCCTCTCTTTTAACAGAGGAGCTAACCATCAAAGATATAGCTTATGCTACTTAGTAAACGGCAACTAAAAATTAGGTTTCGCCGGAGGTTGGATACTCTAAAATGTCATGGTGGGTCTTCTTTTAAGATTCTTTAAAAAACCTATAGTATTACCACAATCCCTCCTTAAGAACAGCATTTAATTTTTCACGCAAGGAATATTAGAATAAAATTTTAATTTTACATTGACTCCCGATGGCTTTTAAATTATAAAGGTGTCTGTGTTGGTCAGGGTAGGTCTTATAATTTTATCAACCAAAAAGTATTTTCAAATAACTCGATATGTTAAATAAAAGCTTATCCCCCATCAAGTGCTGTTAGCATGACATGTGGATACTAGCGAGGAGATGTGGGGTCCATGTTGGATGCATACGTCTACTTGCTAAGGAGCTAGCTCTATGAAAATATGTAAGATCCTTGCTTGTCTGACCTCACTGCCCCATCTGTGAAAGGTAGGTGTAGGAATGGATTATATTTATTCTCCCTTTAGTGCTGATAAACAATGCATCCACATGGAGGGTTGTTGAGCTGTGCACTGTAGACTTTAAGGGTGTGGCACTCTCATTGTGTGGGGGGTTCAGTGGGCCTCCAGCAGAATAGGAAACCTGCGATGTTATATATGGTCTCACATAGGAAAAATGCATCTCAAAAAGGAAGATTTTGAGATATTAGGCCACGCATCCCTATAAAGAATCATCTCACGTTTGCTATAGTTCTCCCTAAATCTCCCATGTTGGCTGAGAAGAATAAAAAAGACTCCTTTTGTTCTGGCTGAGAAGAGTCCTTTTGCTATTGAGATACCATCTTAATTCAGTGATAATCTTGCTGAGTAACTGTCCAGCTTTTAGTCAGGGGCATGGGAAAGAGCCCAGCAACAGTTGGAGAATGGAGAATATAGTGATGAGCTCAGATATCTAAACATAGATGGAAGAGAAGCCAAATATTGAGGAAGAGATTACACAGGGAGCCGTCCAGTGGAAAGGCTGCGTATCCTGTAGGCATGGTGCCAGAAAACAAAAATTAAAAATGACCAAAATTAATCTCGCTAACTTTATGAAGAATAACATCGTCTAACTGAAAAGTGCTCAAGTTAAAGGCGTACCCCCACCTGTGCGGCTCCTACAATATCAATTCTTACAACAGCTCACACCGTTATATCAGTCAGGAGGATGCTTTTCAGATTTTGGACTTACCTTGAGCTACCTAAGTGCTGGTGTGACAGATGTTTGAGGTCTCCTCTCCAAGACAGACAGGAACAGTTATGGATTAAGAGAAAGTTATGGATTAAGAGAGAGAAAAAGTGAAAAAGAGAAAAATCAGAACAAACCTTTCAAGAATCTTTTTGCAGATTTATTTTTTAACATTATCTAGTTTTAGGAAAAAATAATCAAATAGGAAAGTCCAATGATTTTAAAGTTAGGGAATCAGCTTTCAACTTGACTCTCTCCCTTAAATGATCCATCTACTCCTACTCCCCTAGCTCCACAAATGCTAGATATCGCTCTAGCCTGGGCCACGGAAGGGGCAGGTGTCATTTTGTGCTCTAGACCTACTGATCACAGCAACAAAAATGGCCCCTTTGCTCTCCTCTCTCCGGGAGCAAAGGAGCAACAGAGCAAAGCAGCCACATCTAAGAGGAAAGGTCTCTCTTTGGTTTGGGGAAAGCATTCTTTCTGCGGCTCATGGACGGAGACCGTAGAACAATGATCAGAAAGAAGTTAAGCTAAATTCATACATTTTCCTTTTATGTTTTTCAGAATCAAGCTCTAGGGAGAGTGAGCCCTTCATTTATTAGCATGTCTTTATTCATTCAAAAATGCATATAATAAAAAATGTACATTTTATGAGCGAGGTCCTGGGAATGAACATAATATTAGAAAATAGAAGTATTGAAACAAAGGATGAGATGTGATGATTTTTCAGGAATTTTAATAAATGAGAGAAGATGCAAGATTTTTGATGCCGTGGATCTCTGCCTACTGCAACGGGAGGAATGTTTTTGAATGTTCTTCCCATAGCCGACATGTAGCCACATGAGGATTAAATGAAACGAGATAAGAGCTACAAGGTACATAGCATGGTGGCTCCCGTTATCAAACAGATGTGCCTTGGCACACCACAAGTGCTCGATGATGTCATTCCATTAATTCATGGACTCACGTATTTTCAGTTGCCCATTTTCTTTCATTTACGTTAAGCCTCCTCTCTTACATGAGTCATATTTGTTCCTAAAGATGCCAAGCTGTGTATTTGGGGTACATACATGAAACATCTTGAAACAGATCTACTTCTACAGGGTTCCCCACTCCCTGTTTCAACCACCAGGATCTAAATCCAGAAGATGACACCTGAAGTCCCAAAGCAGGGACCGGGCAGACAGCATCAACAAAAAGTGTCTGCTGTCACAAAGTGTCTGCTGTTGTCTTCCTACCCAGTTATCTTTCCTGTGCCTCCCCATCCAAGTCCTCCCCTGCCACACCTACCCTGCTAAAAGTGTCAGTGTTTGGGGGCATATTTACATAGCCATCTACTTCCTGGCTCTGGGATTCTGTTTTCTTAGATCTTGTCATCACCACCAGGCTGGAAGCCAATGTTTGAACTGGGTGGGAGTTGGAGGGAGTCATAAACAGAATCAACCCTCTTGTGCTTTAAAAGAAATCAGGCTAGAATTATATACATATTTCATGTCAGAAAAATAAAATGTGTCTTGGCGGTGGATGGGAAGTTGGAGCACTTGGGGCGGGAGTGGAGAATTGGCAGAATTGCTCCCCTTCTCTTTGGCCCCCCGCCGGACAATCATCCAACCCTTTACTCTCAGAGTCAGCTCCTCCCCCCTCTTCCGAGGCCTTCCACGCACCAAAGCTTCCTTGCTGTCATCCCGCGCATGTCGTCAGAACCCAGAATGGCTCGAAAAGGAAGAGCGTGCTTGCAGAATGGTATATATTCCCTGGATTATGTACGGCTTATGTTGAAGTCACTAAAGTGAATCTCCTCAACTTTGCTTTGAGGGGAAAGCAGGGTTTGGATGGCAAGACCAGTTCACAGGAGGATCAGATGATCTAAATGAGAACATATTTAGAAATCTACCTCTTCACCAGAAATGGAAATCACCTTTCTCATGAGTGTAAAGCACTAAGATTATCATTTGCTAAAATCAATCAATCAATCAATCAATCAATAAGTTTGCCGAATTTCTCTAAACTCCGTCGTTTCTCTCCAGCTTGAGTGGTTCTGTTTCTCTAATTCCTGGTATTTTCTAGGACCACTCAGAGTTACGGTCCTTCTGAATTTTTATCTGCACAAAATAGGGCACTATTCAGCTCCCAATGCTTCCTTCCCACGTGTTCCCAAGAAGGACCGCTCAGTTTTTTACTGTGCTCCTCCTCTGTCCTCAAACTCCTTGGAAAGTGCTCCTCCTACCACCCAGGGTCTCAGAAAGCTTGGCCTCTGGTGACACGGCTGTTTGTGTTCATGTGACCCCCCATGTACTTGTCCTATGGGTATAGATACGTTTTTACAGACCTACATGACAGCTTCTAAGGCATTGCTTTCCCACCCTCCTCATTTGAGACTCAAGTCACTAGCACGCTCTCCTCATCTGTGTGTCTGTCATTTTCTAGCCACTATGTAAGTCATTTCCTCATATTTGGCTCCTCTTTGTGACCTGGAAGAACGTCTTACTCTCCATCTTCAATTCTAAAATGCAGTGGCGACTTAACCAGCCACAATCCTAGAGCCTTGTTTCCCTACACACCCTCTGTATTGGGAAACAAATTTAATACTTAATGGCAAATAAATTGGATGCATTTCATGTCTTTCTCAGGAGAAGATAGCGTTTCTGCTGAGTCTCTGTATACTAGCAGGAAGAGGTAAAACTAAACTCTTCTTATGTCATAATTTCTTGGGTTGTTCGTGGTGAAGAACCCACATCGTGCCAGAGTGCCAGGGTCTGCTCGGCCCCTGCTTCATCACCAGTCCACCAAAGGGAACTAAAGGTCAATGTTCCATCCCACTAAAAATGTGTGTACACTGCTCCAGACTGCTGTACTTTCCTTCTGACATGACTAAAATAGGAGGCTGGGAAACTTGCCTTATCTAGTTGAGTCCCAGATCTTGGCATTGTCCAAAACAATCCAGGAATTCAAGTTACTCTAATGTAATCTTCCTTCCTGTGCCAAAAACAACTTTTGATGGATCTTCTACACTTACTTCGTAGGTCATACATTCTCCCCCAAGTGTGAGTGCTGATGAACTAGCATCAACTAATTTCCGAGAATTTTCAGGGCAAGGGAATAGCCCCAACCACCTCTGAATTTTGCTGACTTTCTGTTGAATGGCCGTGCCTCCCTCGGCTCTCTGTTGTCAGCAGAATTAACCAGTCTGTATCATTTTTTATAGATTGTGAACAGGGAGGACCTCAAATCTGACCCCCCGTTGGGCCCCAGTAAATCTCACAGTACACCATTAAAGACACTCCTCTGGGCTTTGTTTTTCTACCAGTCCATCATCTCCTCCCATACACTTTGGATATTAGCAAACTTCTTTTCATCTGAGGGTCACGGTAGGATTTTTTTTAAACATCTGCTGAAGAGCCAAATAGGTTATTACATAGGATCCAGCTGGTCACGTGACCTCCGAGAACATCTCACTGCATTAAAACAGGGTTCTTTTCTTGCATGAAAGGCTCTGCATTTCTTTTCCCGCATGCGCCCAGTAGCACCTTCCTTTCAAACGTTAACCCTATGAGATTCTTCTCCTAGATGACTCCTTTTTGTTTTAAAGTGCACACAATTCACTTCTTCTTTTATTGAAGTTTGAATTAAAGTGGTTAAAGGTAAGAAATAAGGCATTCGCCACCCCCACCTCAATTTATTGGAAGACCACTTGATTTTGTTACCAGTTGGGGTTTTAGAGACTGTAGGAATATTAATTTGGAAATCTCTTGAGATCTTATACTCAGGGTACCTCACAACTGCATCATTTTTATATTAAGACCAATACCTCATTCTATAGAATAGAATGAAAAGTACAACCACATGCATTTTGCAAATAGACTGAGACTGTAGTAAAGATAGTTCCTGTACGTAGCTTACCTCCGTCAGCCTCTCACCCTAGAAGCTCTGGAGTTGTTGGTCCCATCTTCTCTTCAGAGGGCAAGTAGAGTGCCCTCATACCAACGGTGAAGAAGACAGTGAGACAGAGAGCGACTTTTCACCAACCATATACTAGCCAGGGCCCCTTGGGCTTGAGTTCAGAACTCCTCTTTTTCTCTTCTCCTTTGTAGAAAACAAAACAAAATGGGAAACATTGAAAAATGTAAAGAAAATGACAATGGTAACTCATAATCCATAGCCTCAGAAAACTATTATTCATGTTTTGATGAATGTCATGTTTTATTATGAAAAATTTATATGATTTGGTATTGGCTTCTTTTTTATCCATAATAATATAACAAGTATTCTCTGATGAATAAAAACTCCAACATATTTTCGATGATCATCTAATGCTTTGTTAACAAATATAGCACAATTCAACTAATTACTTTGACTTTTTAGAGTTTTTAATATTTGAAATACAAGTACCATTGATATAATAGTGACAGTGTGTAACACTGATACACTATTATCTAACACACGTTACTATATTTAGATTATCCTAATACCGTCCTTCTTAGATTTTGTTTTCTGATCTAGAATCCAATTCACGATGACTCACTGAGTTTCGTCATCATATTTTTATCTCTTTAATCTGGAACAGCTCCCCTGGCTTTAGCTTTCATGACATTGACACAGTTGAAGAGCACAGGCAGGTTGCTTGGTAAGATGTCCCTCCATCTGGGTTTTTCTGAGTTTCCTCATAATTAGAGTCAGGTTATGCATTTTTGGCAAGCATGCCACAAGAGGTGGCGTTGTGTCCTTCCTTCTCAGTGTATTACATCACAATGCCAGTCTGTCCTATTTTGGTGACGTTAACTTTGATCACTTGGTTAAAGTGATTCTACTGTAAAGGTAGCTCTTCTCTTTTGTAATAAGAAATTATCTATAGGAAGATGGTCGAGACCGTAATATCCTGTCTCTTGCCAAACTCATCCATGGGTTTTAGCACCCATTTTGGTGTGTCCAAAATAATTATTACTCTAGTTATTGAAAATTAATGGTTTTTCTAACTCTCGAATTCCTGAAGCATCTATTATTTGCCATTTTACTGAAAGAAAAAGCTTTCACTCTTTCTTGCCATTTGGTATATATGTATGTAGTCATTCAGTCATTTGCTCATTTACATTTGTTAATATCAGTATGGGTATATGGATTCTTTTAATATTTAATATTATATAATGTACTATAATCATTATTCATTTTGATGCTGAAATTGTCCCTGATTTGGTTAACATAAGCCCTTGAAGGCTTGCTTCTAAGTTCATTGGACAAATTCTCATCATTTTCTTTTTAGCCTTTATATTCTGACCTCCCTGTCAAGGATTCCTAATTTCTTTTAGTGGGAAAGAGAATTCTAATTTTTTGAAAGGCAAAATGCATTGTTTTTAATTTATGTTTCTTTGGACATTAATGAAGTTAAATTTTTCTCTAAAATGTATTCTTTTCTTATATTTTTTCTTATGTTATTCTCTTTAATTTGCATAGTATTTTTTTAGATTACCTAGAATACACACAAAAATGACATGTATTTTGACATTTAGATTAAATCATCTATTTCTAAGGGAAAAAGTATTTGTAATTTCATTGTTTCAAATGGTGGTTAAACCCCCTCCCCCCCAAAAAAAATTTCACAAAACTATGATAGACATTTATAGAACTCGGTCACAGTTTAGAACACACTTTGAAAGTCAAATTCAGAAACTGAGTCTGTGGGAGCCAAAACCATCCTCCTGTGCTTCCTGCATTCCTAAGGGGTGGGATACGTAAAATCTTTAATGGTGGAAATGGCAATGGAGTTGGAGAGAGGAAAAGATAAATTTGAAGACAAAAGAATCCATGACAGTGGGAAGAGGCATCTATGACAGGGAAAGGGTAAGGTCATCTAAGAAGCAGTTGTATAGAGAAAGGACTTTGTCCAGAAGTGCCAGTTAAAAAAGAAATCACAAAACAGAGTGGCAATTTATAAAGAACTTTACTTTTATGAAAAGCTACCATGAGTTTGAAACATTTTATAAACACATATGGATGGGAGAGATTATCCCTCTGCTTGCCTAGAAATATCTAAATTACACGGTAATCACTCTGAAAATGAAATTATAGCGAGAAAATTAAATAGCAGATTCTATTCTGAGGCATGTATATCAACCATAAACTCACATGTTGAACTTTAGATGTCATATCTGAGATGTTTTTGGTGTTGGAAACGCTTTCATCTCACCCACAAACAATGATGACTTCTGAAGATGCCACTGCTTGACCTGAGATGTGTAAGTGACTAAGAAAGCTTTACACCCCACCTCAGTTGCCCTCGGTCATCTGGGCTCCCCACCACCACTGACCCTTTGGTGGCTGGTGGAGCTATAGTCTTTTGAGTTTTCGTGCCCTGAAAAATCACAGAATTTATTGTCCACTTAGGAAACTCAGCCAGAGACACATACGCCATCAAACACTCACCAGTGTTTTCAGAGAGGAAGTTAATTGATTTTGTCCCTGTCACTACTTTGCTCCTCTTATTGTCTCCCTTGCTTTTCCCTTCTTCACTAGAATTATGTCCCCATTGCTCACCAGATGCCCCGATGGCTTTTCTTCTCACCAAACCATCATGGCCTCTCCTGTATTAACATTTTCGTGCTAGTGTCTCTTTTTTAAAAATAATTTAAAAAAAAAAACAGTTTTATTTTTTTAAGAATACGGTTGTTTTAGAAAATTTGCAAATACAAAATATAATGAAGAAAAAAGTAAAAGCTACCTATAATTCTACCACCTAGAATTAACTACTGTTCACCTTTTAGTGTGTAACTTTTTATTCGCTCTCTCATTTATGTGTCTTCTCTTTATATAATTCTGTCTTTCTCAGTGTCTATATATGTATATGTACATGCGAGAGAGAAACAGAGGCAAGAAGATAGTCCCTCCAAAGTGTGCATGCATGTGCGTGTGCACGCGCGTGCACACACACACACACATGCGCGCACACAAGAAATAAACTGATTTGCTAAGCCACCGAGATTCCAGATATATTTGTAACAGATAGAGATACCCTAAACTAAGTTTTTCTAGATTACGTAGTTGACAGACAGGTGCATGCAACTGGAAATGGAGGGATGAAGGGTGATGGAGAAAACAAAGAGATGCAGTTTCATAAAAAGAGTCTGTGAACACACCTGTGATAAGTAGGCGATCCACTACTGAGTGCTTCAGGGCCAAATATATTTTGAATAATTAGAATTGAGTAATTGGTCAGTCATTTCATTCATATATTCTTTCAAAAAGCATTTCTTAATTGCCTGAAAAGTGTTAGACCATAGCATAGGCACCAGAGATACATTAAGGATTAATGTGGTCCCTTCTTTCAAGGTATAAATTATCAGGAGAAAGATCAACTTCTTTATAACTCTGTCAGCAAAAACAGCTGTTTTCTACTTAGACCCTTTGGGGAGAAGGAAGAATTAAATGAAGAATTTTAATAGTCTGACATTTCATTAAAGCCTATTCTGCTTGTTTCTTTCTTTCCCTGATTAACTACTAAGAATTAAAATGATTGTCCTTAAACTTTTGCCAACTTTTTATTCCTACCTTCTAAGAAAATTCGAAAATTTATAAAACTGATCAAAGTTATAGGGAAGCAGAGAAAAAAAAAAAGGCAATGTTAAGAGCCCAGATAAAAGAATGTTCAGAAAATCCACACACTTTTTGACTCATCTTGGCTCACTGTATTTAATTAGAAAAGATTCTTTAGAACTTGGAGGAACTGGGATTTTAATCTAGAAACTCTAGGTCTTTTACTGTTTGTCTTGCCTCGGTGACTTGCCTCAGTGACTTGCCTCGGTGACTTGCCTCGGTTTGCCTCCCTGAGCTGCTGGGCCAAGCTAGTGTATGTGGCCCAATTAGTCCTTCCCTAATCTCAACGCTCCTTCTTAGAAAGTCCCTAATGGCGTTATAAAAACAAGGGACTACAGCAAATGGGAAATTAAAGTACACTTTATTATTAGCCGGGTCAATGCCAAATTAACAAAAACGAGGCCCTCTCCTGAGGGAGCTCACTGTCTGGTGAGAGGCAGGACTAAAGATATGGGACATATCTCAGGCCCACATGCCTAAACAACAGAAGCCATGTTTATCATGCAATTTACCAACAAAATGTAGTGCTTTACCAATAAGCCTTTCTTTATGTTTCCTGGGAATGTGTCTTCTCTTTTCTATGTGGTAGAAACGACTTTTCTGCATGAATTCAAGCATATGAAACCAGAAACCTGCTCATGCCACTCTAAATGGCCCACATAGTACACATCCCTAACCATGTCATCCCCCAGAAAGCCTGACCCTCATGTCACCTTTTGCAAGTTGAACTTCTTTGCCCTGGAATCTCATACCACAAATGACAGCTTCCTAACTGTATTTGTGTCACCTGATTCAGCTTTTATCTGTATTGGAAAATAGATGAAGAAAAGGTTCAGAAGATAATAGGATATATCCTTCAAATCGAGAAAACATTTAGATGGCCATATCCTCAAAGGAAAAGTGATATTTTAGAAAGAAGCTGAAGCTTTGGTAATGTTAGAGGGTACTCTCCCAGGGGCAGTGCGGCCAGAAACATTTGAGTTCTTCCCTCATCTCACAGCTCCTCCTTATAAAGTCCCCTAAAGACATTATAAAAACGAGGGGCTACAGAAAATGGGAAATTAAAGTACATTTTATTATTAGCCTGGTTGATACCAAATAAACAAATAACAGAACTTTCTGGTAATGTGTCTAGAACATGTGGCCTACTCTCAGATCCCCAAACTCTAAATTGAACATTTTATCTTGGAATCTTAACATCCTTGGGCCGCTTGCGTGGAACGGAAGAAGCAAGTTATCAATAAAAAATATGCTGCATGGAAAAAGAAATAAAATGAATCTGGAGACATTTCAGAGACAGACAGAATCTTTTATGAAACCGAACAACAAACAAATGAAAAGCACTCTGCCATAAACACACACACACACACACACACACACACACACACACACACACACACACACAGCTCTATCATAAAAAGTAATCTCTCATCATCAAGCATATGGGTGTCCCGGACCTAATTCCTAAGTGATAGTTGTAGAGGGATTGTGGGTTCCAACATCAACCCTGAGAATAAGAAAGAGAAGAGATCAGCGACCTCTGTCCCTCTCACCAATCTGGCCATATGACTGGAGGAGACAGAAAATTCTAACCTACTGTGAACTGTCTGCTGGTGAATATGGGCCAAACAGCAGTCGGCCATCTGGCGCAGTTAGTTTAGTACCTTATTCTCTTAGAAAGAACTGAAAAATCAGACAAGAGGATGAAGCGACTGCTTTGCCAAGCCCCCACATGCTGAGGATTGGTCAGGAAAGAAAAACACGCTATTATTTATTTTGAGGTGGCTGTTTTGTTGCCATGGGCAATACCGCCATTGTGAGCCTCTTGCGTGTTGCTGGGGCATTTTGTAGAAACTCCTATAAGCATCACAATTACCTGTTAGCTAGACATTCCACCTTTCACTGCAGATCAGGAAGATGCGTCTCAGAAAGGTAATTGTGACCATCATCTCATAGCTATTAAACATAATCTTGAGTTATCTGAATCCAGAGCCTATCCCATTTTTTAATTAATTTTTATTTTGGTAACGTTGGATAACAAAATGCAGTAAGTTTCAGGTGTAAAATTTAACAGTAAGGCATGCGCCGTATTGTTTTTTTGTCTTTAATCTGAGGTTATTATACTACATTTGCACTATTAATTAAAACAGGTTTTGGAAATCACCTGACTTTTTTTTATTAGTCATTACAACTTGGCATCTGTGGAAATATTCAAAGTAGATACAGAGTTATATTTTCTGCACACAAGTGACACAAAGCAAGCATTGTTCATCATAACCTTTGCAGAATTCACTAAAAGACATCATCTTGATACTGTCAAGAACAGAAGTTTCTTCGGACCAAGCACTTCCGTATATTTCCAAAGAAAACATTCTTTCTTATAACCTTTCTTTATATGCTTACTCACAGAAGTATTTAAGTATCTGAGTTAAAACAACTATTTAGTGGCAATAATTGTAGGAACATGTACATATATTTCGCATCAAATATATAATATATTAAGGGAAGTATGTCTGACCGCATTAACAGGTTCCAGAGAAATGAGGTTTCCTTGATTTACGCATAAATGTATACGAATGTGCTTTCTAACGTTTATGTAATTTCACCATTTAAATATACATATATATTCCTATAAGTGCATATACATGCATCCACATTTACATAGCACACACTATAGGAATATTACTGTTAACCTTATCGAGAAATAGGTCTCTGCGTGGGATGTGAAGAGCTGGAAGGAGTGTCCCTCCCACCCTTACAACAACAGGAGAGATGGGACAGGAACCACGACTTACCAGGGGCAGACGCAGTCAGACACCAATTAGGAAACGTCATCTAGTACAGTCAAGGGATGAGTGGCAGTCAAGTGAGAGCTAGCAAGAGAGAGTGGTGCTCCTTAAACCTGCGGATATAGGGGGAGTTTGTACCTTCTTGCTCCACAGACTCCACTAGGCACTGGCAAAAATGATTGTTCAACATCTTGAGAAAGTGTCCGTCATTCTTTGGACCTGGACCTTCCTCTCTTCTCCCTGACAAAGGAACATGACCCTTACTTAATTTATGGGAAGGGAGGTCTGATGTGCAAAACTACCGTTACCTTTAAGGCACTGGTGAAATCCCATCGCATCGGGGCAAAAGAAATAGGAAGGAAATTGCCACACCTGGGGCAGAAATACTTCCAGGGACCAGAGCCATAGCTGAGGTGGGAGAGGCGGGAGAACTGACATGCGAAGTATGACTGCAGGAATTCGAAGCCTGTGGTGCATGAGGGTAACCATAGCAACAGTAAACCTCAGACCCAGCTGTGCCCTTGACCAGATTAACCTGAATACCACATGAAAAACACAGCATAAAGAAATGTATGTTCATTCCTACGCATTAAAAAAAAAAAAAATGATTTACCTCAGTCTCTACTGTCCTGCACAAGATGTTTGGCTTTAACCAAAAATTTACAAAATCTTTGAAAATGTAAAGGAAAACAATGTAATGCCAAGAGGTAAATCAATCGATAGAAGCTGACTGATGTGACACAGATGTTCAGGCTATATAAAAGGGAAGTTAAGAAATATCTAGAGGTCACTATTGATTTCCAAGCTGCCAAGCTGTGGTGTCTATCAGACACTACAGTCTGTAAAACTAGGCAAGTCCAAGCCAAACTAAAGCATCCTGTACTCAGTAAAGTTGGTTCCTAAAGACTCTTGTTATGAGTCTTCCAAGAACACCGCGATTCATTCGTTGAACACATATTTACTAGCTATGTATTGAATATACAACCCAATCCCAGGTTTTCCCTTAAAAACAGGGATGATTCTCTTAAAGTGAACACAATTATATGTTTGATCCCACAGTACTCCAAACCCTTTTGAACCTCAGGATTATATCGGGTTATATCATAGCTCTTCTTGGCTTTATATCATCTTCTGATGGCCTTTCTTGGACATCTGCTTATGCATCTTGGTTCCATTTGTGCTCTCACCATACCTTTATTTGCACACTTAGAAATGTGCATCTGGATCTACAGATGTCTCCTGATGAAACGACTCTTATTTGAGACCAGTACGAGGTGAAAACCATCACTATCTACTGACATGTAATTTGGCCTAAAGTTTAGTTGCTAACTTATCATCTATTCTACTCTCACAATTCTATTTAAGCAAAGATTTGGGTCATTCACTCATTCATTCAATCAACCAGTCTTGAGGGCAATAAATAAATGGATGCTCATGTTAACAAAGGAGCAAACCACATCTTGCCAACCTTCAATATTGTCAGGAACTGTTGCATGCACTTTCTCGTGGCTTATGTATATCTCGCAATAATGCTATGATGAAAGTATTATTAAACCCATTTTACATTTTAGAAAATTGGACATAGAGAGTTTGAATAGCATTGCCCAAGGATACATAGTTAATGATAGAGCTGTTTTTGTAATAGTCTGTTCAAGTTAGTGTCTGGTAGGCCATAGCTGTACTGAATGCCAACAAATCTCATGGAGAGACATTTCATACTAGGATAACTTCTATGGATGGTCATCTTACTCCTTTTATCTCTTCTGTTGTACTTTTAGAGGACTGAAATGAATCATAAGAGAGTGCTAAAAAAAAAAAATAGGAAGTTTCAAATATCTGGTCTCAGTAGCCACTTCCGTGTGTGACAAGTTTTTGAACTTTAGAAAGCTCCTGAATTTGAGAAGCTTTACTTTTTGAGTTATGGTTGTAGTGGTTCATGGAACACAGTCTGGTCTGTTAAATGTGCACAGAATCCCATGAGAGCCTGAGACAGTCCAGCGGGAACATGGTGTAGAGTCACAGCTTCACAGCCCATAGAATGAAACAGCGGGCAGGAACGAACTCTCCTCCACATCCCCAATGGTACCTACTGTTTAATATTATCATCTTATTGATTCAGAAAACATTATACATCTTTCCCCTTCCTTTCAAGTGCTTGGCGCCTATTTCCTTACACATCAACCCTTTAATTTTCTTCACAGCATTATTCACATTTTCTAACGTTTTTCCTTTGTTTCCTCATGGTTTTCCTTCCCCCGTAGAACAAAACCTCCACAAGAGCAGAAAGTTTGTCTGTCTTGCTCGTTGTTGAATATTTGCTGACTGACTGAATTATGTCTAATACGTAGTTAACTATTCTTATCAGAATGTTTTTCAGTCGTCTCATGCAGCACAGAACCTTCTGGAGTGTCATACCTCTGGGCTGCTCTATTTTCCACCTGCCTTAAATTCTCTCCCCATCAACCAGACATCCCACTCTCACACTTTCCATTTTCCACACCTGCCTCAGGCTGTTTTCAAACTTGATTTCACAGTACGGTGCAGTATTAGTTTTCTAGGGCCATTGTAATAGAGCATTACAAACTGGGTGGCTTAAACGAGAGAAATTTATTGTCTCACAGTTATGGAGGCTAGAAGTCTGAAATCAGGGTGTCGGCAGGTTCGGTCCCTTCTGAGGACTGTGTGAATGTTCCGTGCCTCTCCCCTAGTGACTGGTGGTTGCTAGAAATCTATGGCATTCTTTGGTTTGTAGACACATCACCCACATCTCTGCCTTCATGTTCACATGGAGGTCTTCCTGTGTGAATATCTCTGTTTCCAAATTTTTCCTTTTTAGGACACAGTCATATTGGATGAGGCCCATTCTAATGACCTCATTTCAATCATCTGCAAAGACTCCATTTCCAAATACAGTCACATCCACAGGTACTGGAGGCTGGGAATATAATACCTTTTGGAGGGATACAGATCAACCCACAGTAGGTGGGGTGAGGGGAAAAGGGCATTGGGGAGATTATGCCTGAAGGCACTATTCTCCCTTTCTATCACCCTCATAATGGTTTTCCAAGTTAATTTCTCAGGCCACTGATCATGTCCGAGACTTTGTCATTCCTTTTCAAACTCTGTCTTTCCTACTTCAAAATCCAGAATTTTAACTCTGTTGATAAAACACCCTAGATAATCTTAGTTTGATTTTTCTCTGAAAAATAAATCAATATTTTTTTCAATAAAGATATTGCCATTCAAAATTATGGATGCTTTTGTCTTTTTAAAAATTGTCAAAGAAAACAGTGTTAAAACACAGAAGTGGGAAGATATTTTATTTTCCATGTCGTTGCTTTATTTTTCCATTTACCAGTTATTCCAGTCTTTATAAGATTTGCAGTCGACTATCTTATTCACATTCGGCCATCATCCTGTAACTTATCCTCCAGCCACATGGAGCTATTAAGCAATTCTCCAACAGGGGATGCGTTTGGTTGTTTTTTACCTGCTATTTCTTCTCTCTGGAATAACAGCCTCACTTATTTATCTGGAAACTCCACCCAACCTCCAACACAGTGCCATCTTCCCTACCTTCCTCAGGGACTTGAACTCTACCCGCCTTTCCCCTTCTCAATGATTTAAACAAACCTCTATCATCATAGAAGCTATTGGCCATTCTTCACTATGATTTGTTAACAATGCAGTCCTTCCTGATTACACCATACACTGGTGGCATGGATTGTCACACTTTCCGGTGCATCTGGACCTTGGCTGGTACTTCATAAATGTTTGAAAGATACATAGAGGGAAGGGACATACAAGTCACAGAAGAGCTATTTCCAGCTCTTCATACACCTCGTGTGCAAGGACAGAACATCCGATTCTCTGCCACTTGCCACTGATACATTTAGTCTTGATAGGCGTGAGCTCTAAGACAAAGGAAGACACTGAAGTTTAGAGGGGAGTTGGAGGGGAAACCATTGAGGACATTGGCTGATGTCAAAAGATGCTGGCCTTTTGTCCACATGAACCAAGCTCTAAGCTAGAATTCAAGTCAACACCAGAGCAGTCACCTTACCCAGGAAAAGCACTCAGAAGAGCGAGGAATGCGGCCCATTTATTCATTTGGCCCTTCACTATAATGCTCTTTTGTTGCTTGTCATGTGTCAAAAGTGCAGGAAGCCTCCGCTGATCCATCCTGTGAGCCTTAGAGTGCAATTCGAGTCAGTGGTGCACATTCGCTGGGCACAGATTTATCTAGAATGTCTGGATAAGGGCTTCCTGTTTTCCCTGTTCCCAGTCTGGGTGGCGGCTACCTCTTGCCTCAAACATTGACATCTAAACAATCAGCATCTTCTACCAATAACAGTTTAATAAACGCCTTCACATTCTAAATGTAGCATCTGAAACTCCATAAACAGGAGTGAACTAGTAGCAGTCTGAAGTTGTCATCATTGACAGCTTATGATTTATCTTAACTCTCCCTCGCCATTTGGCCACGACTTTAAGTAAACACTTTCTGTCTTCCTCATGTTCTCGTTACTGCCACCTCCCACTAATAAGAGAGACTGCCAAGAAAAGCATCCAGACAGTTCATTTACCTCCCAAACTTGCCTGAGAGTAGCCGCCCCCAGTTTAGACAAGGGGCGAAGCAACTACTGCACATTTTCACCAGATGGACCAACGCTTCCTGAATTATTTACATTAATGTTATTTGCTTTCAGGATGTGTGTAACGAATGGGTAGTTGAATGAAGTATTATGGCATAGACTGAAGACACCAGCAGTTCAGACAGGCCATTTATGGTGACAGATGGAGATGAGCCACTTTGCTTTCTAAGAAGCTGGGGAGCTTAGGGCAGCCCGTCCTTGCTAAGTTCTTGGCACGGTCTTGCTCTGTCAGGTGGTTGAGTCTTGGTCCAAATCCATAGGAAAGTTCCTCACTTAAAGCTTTCTGGCCAGAGGACTCTGAGACTGTCACCTTCTCACCCATCAGCCAGTAGTGGATTAGGTTGATCAAAACGGGTGTTTGCCGGGCTACGTAGCCGGCCATAAGAATGACAGGTGTTCCCTGGATTTCCTGAGTATGAAAGTAAGAGACCTTCTCTCCCTGAACTGGTGGCTCCCTCTCGTGATTCTGCCCTCCTGAAATTTTTAATGGCCCATCCACACAGATCCAAGGCGGTCTGAGATATCATAGAGCAGACCGTCATGAGGACCACGTGTCTGATTGTATTCCTTGTGCACCTTTTAAACCAAATCAAGAGTAGAATGGTCACTGGCAGGTGACTGGATACAGTTGTGGGAGAGAGGTGTGCAGAGTCCTGCTGTCTCCTCAAGTGCCCATTCCCCAAACACGCACCCTGAGGCTGCCACACCGTGTGCGTTAATGAGGGTCGGAAGGATGCCAGGGCGAGCCCCATCAATGCCAAAGTGAATCTCATGGCAGGAGTTTCTGAATTCTGTGTGGGGACTCACAGTTCCCCATGCATAATGACTTGAACGATCACGTGTTTATTGAGTGTTCATGGGGCACATTCAGTATCCAAGGCTCGGTGTCCATCTGGTTGCATGGGAGAAGCCCTTGAAAATGCCTCTCCAGAAGTTCCCTCTGCGGTGGAGAGGCGAAGTGCCGTCAGAATGCTAAGCGGTAGACCCGGAGGGGATTTCTCAAATGTCCTTGAAGTGGCAGCTAGACTCCACAGGTACTAGCCTTGTCCTTGGCGCTCGTTGGGGGACGGCAGGGGCTGCGGCAGGATGGGGGCTGAGGTGCTGAGGTCGCGCCATTACTACATCTGCCATCACTGGGTGCGTTTTGTGCGGAGAGGTGACCCGCCGCAGGCCGCGCAGGCCGAGTTCGTTAAGGAAGCTGCAGAGCCATGTGAAGAGGGGGAAGAAGCTCCAAGCATCGTCGCCAGACATGCCGCCAGAACATCATCCGGTGTGCCGTTCTCCCTCCCTCCGTCTTGCCTCGCTCCTTCTTCCCCTTTCTTTCTCTCTCTCTCCTTCTTTAAGGAGTCCTCACGAATACATCATTTGGACCTCTAGCCTGTTACATCCTCAGCCCCCGCCCCCCAGTCGTTGTCCTGAGTTTCCCATGCACAGCTGAGTTGCTTCCTCTTCGATGGCGCCCCCCTTCTGCAGGGCGGAAATGCTCCCTCCCTTTGCTCCTCAGCCTGGCTCCCCCTGAGTCTAAGCAGCCTCATCAGACACCAGCGGGGATCAGCACATGGGGTGGAGGGAACCCCAGAGCGGCCTCGATGGCCAAATGCAGACTCTAGTCCCCGTGTTGAGAGCCCGTAGAGTTTGGGGGTGGCATTTTGCCCTTATCCATTTGACACATTTTTTAAAATATTTTGAATTATTACATAATGAAAGGAAGACACAACGTTTCTATGTTTGTAAAGGGGTTAATACTCAATGAAGATAGTAAAACCCTACCGAGCAACTTTCTCAACTGACTGCCCTACCTGCCCCAGGCCGACTTCCCAGGCCCCTGGACCGCGGTCACCACCGCCCCTCTACGCTCGTCCTAGTCTCTGCGCGAACATTCCTGGGCAGCAAGAGTGTTCTCACGGGAAGGCGTGTGGCCCAGGCTGATTTTCCACCCCGAGATTAAGGGCTGGTTCTCTTCAGTCTCCTAAATCCCTCAGCCTGTAGCACGAGGCCCCGCACACATAGGAATGTTTTAAACCCCTTTGCATTTCTGCTCTTTGACCAACCAACTTTTACAACAAAGTCAATTATGTTTTTATTTTCCAGGGAACACATACCCAGACACGCGAGCCAACAACACACACCGGCGTTAACACAGACATGTGCCTAGATGGCCAGACACGGGGAAGCACACTGGAAGGCAGCAGATCACACTGAGGGGCGGGGACCCGGGAGCCCACGCACCCTGGGCTGTGCACGCACGGCGCCCCACCCTTGCTGACATCACGACCGTTGCTCCGAGCTCCTGGCTCTGCAGTCAGGGCTTGATTCCTCTGGGCCGGACCCTGGCGGGTTGGCCGGGCCTGGCTGTGCTGGACAAAGCAGGCCAGCACAGGGCCCGCCAGGGCAAAACCACAGATGGGTTCAGGTGTCGGTTCCCACCCAAGCGGGAGCTCCCGGAGCCCGGGGTGACTCAGGCCCTGCCTCACTCGGGTTACTCCAGCTTAACTGCCCTGAGATGGCCTTGTACTCCCGCTGACCACACAGCCCTCCCTGTCTCCTCACCCACCAGACGTGTGGTATTCACGTCAGCCTCAGCCCGAACATGCTGGCCTGCCCCCACCAGAAGGAGCAAGAAACAGTCCACACTGCCCTCAGGGTTTCGGAGAAGGGTCCTCAGTGTTCCCGCCTTGGCCAGGGGCTCCTAGGAAGATGCACCAAAGTTTTTTCTGTCCTGACCCTGCAGGTTGAGCCCCATCTGCCTAGTTTCTGGGAGCCTAGGAAGCTGGGGTTGCTCCTGAGTGGGTGCTCAGAGGGCAGTCGTGGGTGACAGTTACTCTATCACCCTATATCTCTTCAGCAGATGGATCGGCTTCCACCTTTATAAATATAGTAACGGCCTCAGGCGTCCACGTTGTGGCCCAGGCAGGTTGTAGTCATCAATGGTGTGAACTATTTTCATGGGTTCACGTGAAAGCGCTCACAGGCCACTTGCTGTGTGGCTGGCCCTGTGCTGGGTACTGGCAACGAGACTCACACCGGGCCTTGTTCCTGCGAGGTCTGCCCGGGGACTCTACAGGTCACAGTGGGAAAGCAGCGAAACTAACAAAAGCCTGGATTTCAGAAAGCCTAGAAATTAACTCCTGTCTCCATCTCCTATGACTTGTGCGACTTCGGAAAGTCACCCAAAGGCTCACTGAGCTCTAAAATTGGAAAAGCTTTGAGGATTGTATAAGATTCTGTATACTATAACAATAATAATAGTGACAACAATAATAATAATGACAATTGTTTGTTACTTAGTGAGTGCTTTATGATGTAAAGAAACTGGATCAAACTTTAATCTCATTTAACCCTTACAAATACCTTCTTATTTTTATCCCGTTTCACTATAACTAAATTATAAAATTTGCCAATAAAGTGAAGGAAGATAAAGACAGAACCCCCATGAGGTATTTAAATTTTAACAGGGGCTCTTAAACATGAAAATGTTTATAAATCCCAAGGAATGGATCTAAAATGGTGGAATTTCACACATGGAAGGTAGCAGGGAAAACAATTTTTGGTAAGAGACCTTGCCAGTTCCCATTGTTTATAGCACAGAGGCAAATGCTTTTCCTTAAAACTTTTTTTTTTTTTAGTTTCTCCAAGGTCAAAGGATTAGAGAATGCCATGGTTAATTCTACACATGTGACTTAGGGACTTCATTACCACGGCCGCTCGACAAGCTACCATCGCCACCTCTGACACGTTCACCGTCACCACCAACATCTCCACCGCCAACGCCCCCACACTCACCCCGCCTCCGCCTCCACCATTACTTCCTCCACGCCTGCCACGCAGCCACCACCACCGTCACCAACACCACCGACTCTATGACCCATAGCAGCTCCGTCTCCACTGCCACCACCCCCAGCCCACCCCCACTGTCACTCCACCTGCACCACTGCCGATAACACCACTCGCACCAGCAGGATCCTTCGCACCATCTCCAGTAACCACCACCGTAACCACTGCAGCTGCAACTACAGCAGCGCCTACGGTAAGCAAGGCGCCTGACCCTCGCAATCCCTAACCTTCACTAGGATCCAATAAAGAAGACATTTAGTCTTGTCCCGCCGATGGAGAACAAAAGTCTCAGAGAAGTTAAATAACTTCTCCAAAGTCTCGCAACTTCTACATAGTCGAGCGAGGGTTTGACATCAAGACAGCTTGAATTGGAAAAGTGTGATTGCTCCGCTTTCGTAGGCTTTGCTTCTCCCATGCTTGTGTCTCTTCCTGGGAGCGACTGTCCTAATCACTGAAATGATGATGGGAAGTCAAAGTCGGTTCAGAATGGTAGAAAAGAAACACTTGAAAGCAGGGTCGGTGTAAGTCTCTCACGTGAGAACTGAAATGTCACAACTGTGGGTCCTGACTATTTTCTGAAAGGCAGCGAAGTCTTTCCAGCTGGTGGGGAAAGTCCAGCTGAGGTGGGGGAGAAAGGGGACCTGGCACTGAGGCCATCTTCCTGTCAAGATCGGGGTGTAGAGTTGCTGTCACGTCGGAAATGAGGGCAGCCTCAAGGCTGGGGTTAGCATTCAATGGGAGGGTTGAAAGGACTCTTTGAAGTCTAGATAGCATTTCTGAAGGATGGCTGACAAGAATTCCAGGCTTTTATAGAGGGATATGGAGATTGGATATGTTTTGCTTTTGAACACTTTTTATTTGCAACTTTACAGTTCTTTCTACCATAAATTTGAACTGAAATGGATATTAAATTGCAAAAACAACAGAGTCCATGCCTATTTTTTATGCACACACACACACAAAAGACTCTGAAAAGTAAACTTTGTCTTGCTTGGCACAGAGAACAGAGTTTGGATAATACCTTTCCTGAGGTTTCACTGCTCCGCCGGAACTAGTATCTCCTCTGTCCCACTAAAGAGAAAATTGATTGATTACCTGTTAATTTTTGCACTTGAGAAATTCATCAGGTCCCTTGATTGGTAGCACTCGGAATCCTGAACAGTGTTTCTGTAATATGAGGAGAAGGTACCAATAAGATACAGGTAGCACAGTTAAGAGTGTTTTTGTACTTGAAATGTTAACACCTCTGCCTGCGCATTCATCGTGCGCAGCATCTTGTTTTTGAAACCACGCATGACCAGACTGACTGTCACTCTAAAACCGCTAAGCTGTGTATTGCCACTCTTGTTACGGCTCCTATAAGATAGTTTTACAAGTGTCCTGCAGACTTAATGCCAGGAAGAAGACATGCTACAAATGCAGATCTCGCATCTTGTTCTTACATGATTGTCCATAGAAAGGTTCTCATAATCTCAATCACGTCCGCGTACTGCGTGAGGGACCCTGGTTAGCCGCCTCATTGTATCTACTAAAATAAACTCAGGGAACGAGGAGATCTGAACACATTGAAAATCTTCCAAGCATTTTGTTCTCCTCTGTGTTTATTAAAGTGAATAAATAGATAGCCTCACCAGAGAGTTTATAGATGTCTTTGAACCTCTCATACAAATGTGGACTCTACAACAGCTTACGTATGAGTATACTTAACATTTGAAGTATAAACATATAGATAGGGCTCACAAACTACTCCCCATGAACTAGTCCTCAGGGCACTCCTAGCTGCTAAGATGGATGTTGTGGAAATCGCATTCTGCTGGTGAACAAGCTTAACTGTCTTCTGTGAATATCGGGAATGCCATGGAGTGGTGACAGGAAGTGTCCTGGCTGGGCGAGGGCCGCTAGGAAGGGGAGAGGCTGGCCCTTCCTCTGAGCAGCTCGAGGCTCCCACTGTAGCTGAGCTACACAGTCGGCACTTGTAGCCATATTGGCTGCCTTTTCAACCCCTCTGAGTCATAATCTGAAGGTCGCATTCATAGTATTAATGATTAGTAACTCCAGTGCCCATGGTTGGCACTGAAAATGGCATGGTGATAATTGCCTTTGGTCTTAAAGAATAAGTAGCACAGGATGCCTGTGTCCCACTCTATATGAGGTGTTCTCTCCCCCGCAGAGTAAACTGGCATCTTTCTTTGGCTTATTTGAGAGAATGCTTTCTGAGCCAGCCGTGAGCAGTCCTTGGAGCGTTTTCTGAGCCAGCTTCTGGTGGGGTATTGGGCTGTGGTGTATTCTGAAGAGAGCAGTTGGCACACTCAAAGAATGAGTATATTTGTAAACCATAATCATGTAAATGTGAAGGAAAACACGGTGTCTGCCAGCAATGTCTCCGGCCTATGTGTCGAAGAGAATAGTGAGCAGTGGAAGAGACTAAAGCCATAGATGGCAGAGCTGGAAGGGACTTCAGCATCATAAGGTCCTGGTCCATAATGGTGATGGAGAATAAGCAACTTTCCCAAGAACATCTAATCATTAAGTGGCAGATTGGGGCTTAAAGACCTGGCCTACTAGCTCCAGTCTGGGGGGTCCCCTATTGCACCTCGGTTCCCTCACTGATAAAGGAGAAACAACAGTACTTGACTGGCAGGATACCTGTAATAATGAAATGGGTTCATGTCTAGATAAGTGCTTCACAGAGATTGGCCCCCAATAAATGTTTAATGTTTTCTTTCCTTATTACCAAGTGATTACGTTTTGGAACCCACATCTCTAATCATTGTCCATTCTTACCATGCTCAGTGCTTATGCTACGTGCATTCCTATACCTGGTGTGAGGCTAGAGGATCGTGCACACCAGGTATGACTTCTGCCACAGAACTCACCCCTGGGCAATGCAAAAGATGAACTAACCCACATAGGAAATTGTCTCTTTTTTAAAAAATGACTTCTTGTAAACTTTTCCATTTCTACAATTTAAAAGCACCAAGGACATTCCAGGCAGGGCAGCCTAGAGCTTTTTTTTAATTTAAGTTTCCTTGAGATTTAGAGCCTGTCTTCTCAGATCGAACACCTATAAATTCCTGCTCTTCTCAGGAGCGTACTGTTGTTCATCGTTTCTTTAGTTAAAAGAAAAACAACTTCCAAACTCAAGAATTTTATCTCAGTGCCCAGGAAAAGAAATCAATTATTTCTTTGCCATTAATAGCATCAATAACTATAGAAAGGTAGGCAAATTTTTATCACTCAGATTTAGTTCCTAAAATATTCCCTAAAGTCTATAATTACAACTGTGAGAAAGAAGCATATGGCTGTGACAGTTCTATGTTCTGTGTCCTCATCAGGATCCACAGGCAGTTTAAGTAATAGCACACTAATGACGGTCTGTAGAACGTGCAGCCAATTTTCTTGAGTCTAGTTTCCTTTGAACATATGTTTTTAGGCTTGGGTAAACTATTGCCATTAGTTATTTAGTGTTTCGCTTCAAAAGAGAAAATCTCTGTTGCTTACAGTGTATTCTTTGACATAAATCAACCGAAGACAACTATCACAGAATTCATATCACATAGAAGTTACGCCTAAACCACACTTTACAACATTTCATATTATGAGAATTCAAATTTCTTCTATCAGAAAGTTACAAGAACATTGAAAGATTGAACTCCATACGATGCTTAATAAACTCCCAAAGCAATGCTGAATAAACTGCATTCAAATACGAGCTACTCACTAGAGAGGTGAAGTGGAAAAGAGAGGGAGGGAGGGGTCACAAATGTGTGATTCGCTGTACAAGAAAGAGTCACACTGAGAAGGAGAAATCTTCCGAAGCAAAATCACCGAAAGAAACAATGTTCACAAACTCTTTTGTGTGCTCAGGGAGGTGTGAGAGGACGTTGCTTCTGAAATGAAATACTACTCTGATGGCAAGAATCTGACGTGACAAGACAGATGGAGCAGAGAAGAGATGGCCCGGAGAGGGTTTTTTGTTTGTTTCTTCGTTTGTTTCTGTTTGCAATGTGATGACCACATTAAAAACGACAACGTAGTGTAAGCAAAATCGAATTAATGACATGAAAGACACAAGCGAAAAGCAGCTCTACATGGAAGAGAGGAGGAAGGGATGTAAATAACAAGGATGATGACAGACTTGGAGAAAAGAGGCTAAAAAAGCAATATGTGAATTCAAGTTCAGAAAAGTGGGGAAGAGAATCACTACCATTAAGTGTCTGCCGTGAGCTGGTTCTTCTGCTAGGTTTTCTGCTGTTGTTTAAGAGCTCAAATCCTGATAGAATTTAGGATAAGAAAATACTTGAAATACAGACAGCAAGGACCCTTTTAAGAATTTGTCGTGCTTTTTCTTTCTGTTACATTATTAACGCAGGCTTGTGATTTATTCATGCATCACAGGCTGGCCTCCGTACATACTCTATCATGGGTAATTCTCAGAACAATTCCACAAGGTAAGTATAATTTTTCTCATTTTTATAAATGAGAAAACAGGCTTACAGAAATTAAGAAGAAAATTCAGCAAATGGGAAGCGTCTTAGTCAGCTCGGGGTGCTATAACAAATTACCATAGACTGGGTGACTTACAGACTTTTTTCCCCACAGTTCTGTAAGCTAAAAAGTCCAAGATCAAGGTGCTAGGTCTAGAGAGGACCCGCTTCCTGGTTTAAAGATGGTCATCTTCTCTTCTCCCTATGTCCTCTCCAGACAGAGAGCAGAGAAAGAAGCAAGCGCTCTCGTATCTCTTCTTCTAAAGGCATTAGTCCCATTCATGAGGGTCCCATCATCATGACTTAATTACCTCCATCTCCAAATACCATCACATTAGGAGTTAGATTTCAGCATATTAAAAGGGAGGGGGGGCACATTTCAGTCCATAGCAGACAGAAATGAACATCTAATGTATATACAAAAAAAATTCCTTATTTAAAAAGGACCTAAGACAAGAGAGTGCGAGATGTTAATAAGAAATATTTGTGACAAAGAATCTTTACCTAGACATATCCTTTTTGCAAGACAATGAAAGTATTCTATAAGTATTGGAAAAAAGTAAATAGACAAAAAAAAAAAAATTATGTTCCCTGCCTAGAATAGAAATCAGCTTTTTTTAAAGCTGACAGGAAATAATGAAAAGGCCTCTGAAGTGGGTGAGGGGAAATGGTGTGAGCCCCCAAATCTGTACTGACTCTAATTTTTGTCCTATGCAGTGGAAAATAAATATAATTTATTATACACAAAGTATCCGAGAAGTGATATAAAGATGGTAATGTTTTCATCATGACAGCCCCTTGAGGAAGAAGCTATTATCTCTATTTTACAAATCAGGAAACTGAGACACACAGAAGGTAATGATTTATCCATGCCTTCACAGCCCTTTAACGGTGAAATCAGGATTTCATCCAGGAGTCCAAAATTTTAGTCCTTGTTCTGTGCCTACACCTGAGAAAAACTTAGCAGACAAAACAAGTGGAATAACTCATACCCAAAGGGACTTTGGAATAAGGATGTTTAGAATTCTAGAAAAGATAAAATAAAATGCCTGAGAGAAATACTGAATATTTTAAGGAAGGAAATAGGTAGAATTGAAAATTGACCAATATAAATTCTAAATTTGAAAATTAGTCATTGATTTTAAAAAATAAAAAAAAAAAAGAAACTCAATTGACAGGTATACTAGAAAAAGCTGAATTTTACATTGCATTTGAATTTGAACTTTGAAATTGGATATGAAGAAATCTCCCAGAATGAAGCAAAGAGACATTTAAAAGATGGAGAAAAACAAAAGGAAAAGAATGAATAATACAAAGCAAATGCTAATTAACATCTAGTGACTATTCAGGAAATAAAGAAGGAAAAAAAAATGAGATGAAACACAAAAAAAGTTGTAATTTTAACACTTTTGCTTTCATTGTTAGTTTCTGTACTTAATAATTTCCTTTATGGTTTCTGCTCTAATTCAAAAGATCATTTCAACTGAGTTTCATATATATAGAATTGTGAAAGTCATCTATTTATTATCGATTAATTTTTGTTACTAATTTTGCCACATTTATTTATTTGCTATTGATGATAAAAATATTTTTTATGTTGTTTTTATTTGTTTTTCCCTGAAAAATTCTTGAGATAAGTCCTCATAAAAAAAAATCATATTGCATCCCGACATTGTTAAAAAATAAATCTAAGTTGCACAATGCCAAAGATTTAAAAACAAAAACAAAAATAGAAACAGAATGATCATTCAAAGGGATTGAAAAAGAGATTACTTACAAACAAATAACAACTGAACTAACAGCAGACCACATCATCAGCGATGGGTGTCAAAAGACAGCGAAAAAATGACCTCAAAATGCTGAGGTAATAAAATCAACCTAGAATTCTAAACCAGCTAAACTGTCATTCAAAAGTGACAGCTAAATAAAGACGTGTTCAAAGTATTTCCCATGGAACATGGCTAAAAGACACCTACTGTAGTTTATATTTCAGCAAGATGTTCCAGCTCACAGCAAAGCAGTGAGATGCCGGAAACAAAAGTGAGAAAAAAGTTAAAAACTGTTTCAACACTGTGTAGCCAGAATTACATTAATGTCAATGAGTAGCATCGAATGCGTTCATTATCTAAAATAAATAAATTCACGAGTTTAAAAGCAATGAAAAACTGTTCTAAGAATAGTAGGGTGAATAGTAAAGTTAACCATAACAATATTACATATTAGAAACAAAAAGATTACTATCATAAATCGTCCTTCGAAAGTAACCAATAAATTGGATAAACTTTTAGAATATTAGGCAAATATAACAACACTAGACCTGAGATGGAAGAACAAAAGACTGTTATAAAATACGTCAACTATATGTATTTTTCTAATATATATGAAATCCAGTAAAACTGCTATTCATTAACAAAATTAACTCAACTTGGAATAGAAAGCCTAAAAGAAAATAACCAAGGAAAAAAATTTTAAACTGCCCCAAACATACAAATGAACAATTACAACAAACTCTAAGCTTGAATAGTTTTATCAAGAAAGTATTTCACATATTTATGGAGAAAGATTATTTCTCATGCTATCTAGTTATTACAACACACACCCGGGCTTTATTCTAAGATAATATTTTTCCCTCCATCATACCCCATATACTAGGAAGAGACCTTGAGGCCCTCGACTTGTGGGAAAATGTTGGTGTCTCTTGCAGAATAAAACAGAAGCCACGCCCAGGCTGGAAGACAGTCTCCTTTTCCAAGAATATTTGAGAAAACCAAACAGATTTTCCCTGGTCTGCTTTCAGTTTTGCTTTGTCCTTGAAAACGGTGTGATGCCATTCCACCACCCCCCTGCAGAACTGCGGGCCAGCCCAGCTCTGAGAACACCTTTTCATGTTCTTATGAGCTATGTCCCCGCAGTGGGAGATCATAGAAGTTTTACCAGAACGATCATTCAAAACAAAACCAAGCCTTCTGGTTTAGCTGAAAAAAAAAAAAAATTCATTTTTATCTGTGCGTCATCTTCACAATATACTCTACTCCCCACTATTCTCCGGACCTTCTGCCTGACAGACACCTTTGCTGAAATTACAGAAAAGTACCAGCAGACAAAGTAACTATCAGGACACACTTCAGGATTCATCAGGGAGAAGGACATGCATTTAGAAAGGAAGGGACAACTTCTGTTGTTTTGAAGAGATGAAAGAGTTTGAAGAGAACTTTTAAAAAACGAATACTGTAAAAGTCATTCAGAGACAAATAAAAGACTTTCTGGAGCTGAAAAATATATAATTCAAAAATTTTAATAGACAAACCGAAAAGGGTATAGGCATAGCCGAGTACATTTTAGATCTGAAAGACCAGTGGATTAGTTCACAGAACAGAGCGAAACACACAAAGAGACTGAAGTTCCCAACTCGGCGTGCCAATACTTTGTATTTTATTGCCGCTCGTAAAAGTGAAGCAACTGTAACTAAAACTCACAACCCCATGTTATGGCTCAAAGGATGTCAAACCCCAATAAAATTCTTGAGGTACATCCCAGCTTCAGATGCTTAGTGCGGTATTTACAAATAAAATGTTTTAGTCAAATATTTTATTTTAAAGCCCCTTAGTGAGATACGAAGGAACCAAAAATGAACATTAAATGTGAGTTAGTGGTTTGTCGGTGGTAGTCTGTGCACGGGAGTGAACACGTGCGTGTGTCTGTGTGTCTTCCCCTATTTTAGAGTCCTTCTATTTCAGAGAAATGACAACTGTCTTCTCTAAAGACTATCTGAGCATGAAGAGGACTTTCTTTGTTTGCCATACTAAAGAGATGCTTTGGTATTTTATACAATTGGATTTTTAAGTCTAAGTTTCTTTTCAAACAAAAATCTGACTCGCCCGAGTGAATAGCTCTATGCTGTAAGCAGGATTAAACCATTATTTACCAAAGCTCTGGCAAGCAAAGAGGTGGAAGTTTGGAGATGAGTCCAAAGAGATAGTCCAGGAATTCTCAAAGGGCAAAGCCCGTTGAAAAATCGGGATGGACGATGGCTTCAGGTCAAGGAGGCAACGGTGACTCTGGGAGTCTGTTTTTTTGTGTGTTTGTTTGTTTGTTTGCTACTTCGGAGTGCATCCCACCTCTCTCCAGAAAGGCTGTGAAACAGCTGGTCAGAGGCACGTGAAGACCATGTGGCGAAAATAGAGAAACCAAAACAGTAAACCAGGTCCAACCGAAGGAGGAGAAGTAAATGAGAGAACCGAGACCGAGTATCGCATTTGGCTCAGAGATGTCTGGCAACCAAGTAAAAAGCGAAACATGGCGAATTACGTGGTTCTTATTATCAGAAAAAAAGCAAGTGAACCTACGTTTTTCTTGGTACTTAACTAAATTTCTCAAATGGGTCCTTATATACGGGGAGATGAACAGCAAACATATCATCACCCTGCAGAAATAAATTATATAAAGTGCTACCTTTGAAGAGCCTGAATTGCAGTCTTTACCACGGCTTTGCAGATCCTTTTTTCCTTGGGCTTTTAAAGAAAATTAAATTTACGATAGCTCCTTTCCCTCCTGGTTTGGAATTCTGGTTATTGGTTGAATTGCGCCCCGCCTTCCACAGATTCATATGTTGAAGCGCTAATTCTCAGGCCTTCAGAATAGGACCTTATCTGGAGATACGGGTTTTTATGGAGTTAATCAAGTTAGTATACGGTGGTTAGCGTGGGCCTTAATCCAATACAACGGTGTCCTCATAAGAAGGTGAAATTTGGACATAGACACACACAGGGAGGACGCCATGTGAACATGAAGCCACAGGTCAAGCTGCTGCTTCTATGAGCCAAAGAATGCTAAGACTGCCAACAAAGCACTAAAAGTCAGGTGAGAGTCAAGGAACGGGTTCTCTCAGGGAACAGGGCCCTCGGAAGGAACTCTGCCTGCTGATGCCCTGATCTCAGGCTTCCAGCACCCGGACCTACTAGATGATAAATTTCTGTTTTTTCAGCCACTCGGCTGTAGTACTTCAAGGCAATCCTGGGAAACTAACACACATGTCATTAAGTGTTTTTAGGCCCAGGGATCCTCCGGTTCAGCTTTGCCTAGCAATGAACCTTTTTTTTTTTTTTTTTGTTCGGGGCCTAAATAGAAGATTCTAGTGATTCAGTTGAGAATACAATTGAGAGAAGAATGCAGTCGAGATAATTCCGAGAACAGACGGTGGCTGGGAGCATTTTCTCAGTCCCTTACTTCACCCGCAACGATGTGGTCACAACCACACCTGATTCCATCATAAAAACTTCACATGTTCTTTTTGGTCTTGTCCTGCTTTATATGGGTTCCCCTTTATGACAAGTTCCAGAGACCAGAAAGACCTGGCCCAGGACCCAATGTAAATAAGCCCTGAATCCTCTGTCACTTACCTGACTCCTAATGGAGAGTAGGGAAGCCCTGCATCCCAGCCTGCATCCCCACAGGTGATGCTGCTGTCCCAGCAACTAACTCCTTTTATGATGTGGCTGAATTTTGCCAAGAATTTGCTTGGTGTCACATTTATGAGCTTACTTAAGAATCTTTTGTGCGAACTTTTTGGAGGCCGACTTGATGGACTTGCTCCAGAACGAGAGGCCTGGGGCCCACTTGCACAGCATTTTAATGAGGCCAAAAGGTAAAGTTTGCCTCCTGGTTATTTTCCCTTATCTTCTTTCCTGCCCCTCCTCCCCTCGCTGAGATGTCTCCTTTCCCTCGGGGGTTCCTGCTCTCTGATAAACACGTCAGCCGCTTACCTACAGGCAAAGTTCTCTTAAGAACCTACCCTCGTCCTGCACTCCCCGGGCATGGACCCAGTCTCCAGGAAGGTTTATAGTTCTAGAACACCTACGAGTGCTCTGTGCGTGATTGTGCATGTGGGTGTTCTTGAGGGAGAATGACTTCATTGGCCGCTATTTATAGTATCCAAATATCTTGGCATTGCATGCAACTTTCTAAAATGTCTGATCCAAACTCTACCCCACCAACCTCTATCCCCATGAAACCCTACTCTAACACCTTTGCTAGCCAGTCATACAGTTCTGATTGAACTCTAGTATTAAAGTGATCTCTGCCTTTCAGAGAACCCATAAAATTCCACAGAGTTCTCACTGTTAGTCGGTCTTTCATCTGTCTTGGCTTCATCCCACTGTATCTTTTCTCGTGGACTCACTCACATAGGCATGCACTTACAGCAAAGCAAAGTGGAGGGCCAGTAAACTCTTAGTAATCAAATATAAAACACTCCTAATTTTTTTCTCAGATGCAAAGGGCCATCTTGGTCAAAGTACCCTGAAATATCTGTATAATTTTCAGCAGGATTCCATCTCCTCCTTTGCTCTCCAGATTATGAAACCTCCTCTTGCTGACTTCCCATAAGGGCAGCAGCACAGGGCTGGGCTCAGCCAGGCAGTTTCTCCCAAGCCACATGGCTGGGAACAAACAGCTGGGACAGAAGGAAGAAAAGTCATCTTCATGATGCAAAATATAAACGTGACACGTAGATCCCAGAAGTTCTAGAGATGGTGCCCACTTGTGAGGCTTTGGAAGGCAGGAGTCAGGATCGGCAGGAATGGAGGCGTGCCACACAGGAGGATGGAAACCCCAGCCAAGAGAACGGAGTCCCGTGTCAGCTCCGGCATGGGGCCTTCAGGGACCGGCATTTCCTCTTCTTCATGTGACTTATCAACTATAAAAATTATTATATTCTGTTTTCTATTATTTAAACTTATGTTCCTAGAATATTCTGAGAAAGCTTCTGGTCAGAGGTGTCTGTTCCTTAAACATGTCAGACGCGGCAAGGATGACTGGGAGAGGAGCCATGGGGGACGCAATGATGGCAAAGGTAGTGCTCTGCGATTCCAGCTCCGGAGGACCTGCCGGCCAGGCCTGCTGACCCAGGAGGGGTGACACAGACATCCGGCCCGGAGTTCGAGGATGCTCCGACGAACCGCGGCTCTGCACCCAACAGCCATTGTTTCACGTACTCCCAGAGTGTCCCATTGCTTCCTCTCTCTTTAACAGAATCCTTTTCCGTAAACGACTCAGAAGAAATCGATGCCGGGGGCCCCAAGCTTTTCGGTAGGTGTGAGCATGGAGAAGTCGGGCGATTTTCTTCCCAGCCACAGAGGGAGTTGATAGAGAGAAGAATTTCACCTCCGCTATCTTGATCTTTCTGTTCTTGCTTATACAGGTGAATGAGGGGAGGTAGTTTAACCTCCCGAGTGGTCCTGGCCATTTACCACTTACTTCCTTGGCTCAGTGTCATGTGGCTGTGACCAAGGAGACCACACCCAGGTAGAAGTGACCTGCCATCTCTTGTTCAAGGTGCTTTAGTTTCCCCAGCTTCATTGTAGGCCTTTTGAAAGATTAAACTAGAGATCCATTCATTGACTAATATGGTTAGGATATTATTCTAGTCACTTCATAGGAGCGAAAATAAACTTTAGATGTTAGAGAATAAAATAAAGCAAACTTTAGACTCCAGAAAATAACATCAAGTATTCACGCAAGGGTAAAGGCAAGGTCCAGAGCGAGAGTTGAGTCATCCTTGTTCCATTTATATGTGTAAATTATTTAACCGCATATGTTACATTACCAGTTGGGAATGCCTTCACCTGACTAAATATATATTAGTGCACGTTGGCATCAATCTCCATTTAACATAATATTAGCCATTATGGGAGCATTACAACATCATCCCACTCACAAACGTGACACAAAGCAGAGTGTCACAGACACCTCAACGCTCTGTGCCCTCAAGTCAAAATGGAAAGTTAGAAACACCTTCTGCAGGCAGCCACTGGCATTACTTCATATTTACATTAGTTTTGCTAATCTAGTCGGGTGAACTTTTTCCCTAAGAAAATGTAATAGGGATATTTTATTTGAAAATTTTATGTGGTAAGCAGCTGTCTAAAGTCTTAATTCCTGTTTTCGGTTGGGTAAGTGGCAAATGCAACGAGGAAGAAAAAAAAAACAGTAGTTTTCCAAGTGCCAGTGAGGGCAGCAGGCAGTGGAAAATCCCTGCAAAGTCTTTCCAGGAACACCTTCCTACAGATCGCTGTGTAGGCGCTTAAACGTTGGTGTAGAAAAATACATCCACACACGTCTTAATGAGACTGAGCAAAAGAGCTGGAAAACCCCTTGGCAACCAGAAAAACAGAGGCCAAGAGAGGAAAAGCTACTTGAGAAAGTCACACAGCAGGAGAGTGATCGTGATCGGGGCCAACAGTGACCATGGTCCTAGAAGCTCTCGGCCTCCATCACCAGGGCCGTCGAAAAGCTGAGGACAGCAGACAGATCTGTTATTGCTCTAGCCCAGAGACTGGTCACATGCCAAATAACATCACACCATGGGTTGATTTTGTGTTTTACAGGACGGTTTTTGTTTGTTTTAAAATATAAGTGCAGGTTATATCTCTTGGGAGGAGAAAAGTATACTCTTGGAAGGGAGAAGTAAGAAATGCCTGGTATTCAAGGTTGTTTGGGATACTTCAAAGATGGTCTGTCAATGCAGCCACAAGGGGACACAGAGGGGTGTGGGAAAACAGTTTATCATACTCACAGGTCCTAGAGAGACAGTGCCCCCAAATGCCACAAGGGAGCCAGCCGCACAGGGGAAATCTCAAGGGAGGGAGCTCAACCAGGCGGGTGGAAGCCAAGAGAGAGTGAAGACCCATGAGTAGCACCTTTATTGGGAGTCAGGGTGGAGTACACAAGAAAAGGCATGAGGGGGTTTCACAGGTGTGTATGACTATTTACTGTGTCACAGTCCGGGCAAGAAGGGGAACTGGTGGTAGGGACCAGACTATCGCACTGTGCCCCTGGTCACCTGGGTGGGGTGCTCACAGCCTTTCTGTGGGGATGTTAAAGCAGTAGAGAAATATGAAGCTTTAGCATCTGCAATACAGGGAATTAGTTGTTTAATCTACATGACGGTACCAGTAGCAAAAAAAAAAAAAAAAAAAAAAGGTGTGTATCCTCTGTTGGTTCATCCAAATTAAATGACAGAGCAGGTCAGCCTGAAAATAAGAGCCATTCCCAGGACAGTGCACAGGGGACAGATTATGGGGGTGCTGTAGCCGGACATCCTAGGGAAATGCTATTCTCTTACGCCTTTGCTCTAGGAGGCAGCGAAGCCAAGAATTTTTGTATATGAATTATAGTAATGATATAGTTCATGCAGATCACTCACATACACACCTGCACACACCCACACCCTGACACACACACTACGCTCCACGTACCCAATCACTGGGTCGTTGGTTTGCGGATGATGCATCCCCAAGGGACTGCTTGCTATAGTCTTGGCACAGAATATGAACTCAATAAATACTGATAGAATACTTGTGGGATAAGTTAATAGATGAATAAAGGAATGAATGAATGAATGAGAGAAAGAGTGAGAGCGAGAACTAAGATTCAGAGGTGCAGAATGTATTCAATGCGCCTTCAGTGTGGCTTGAGAAGAAACTTCAGTTCTTGGAATAAAGGGTGTTGTGTGTATGTAAAAGCACAATCTGGAGTCAGCACAACTTTACCCTGGCGAGTCCAAGTAAAATCAAAGGGCTACCGAGCCAAAATGTCTACAAGATCTATGTGACGCATTCAATTTTCCAATTTTCCTAAAAAATGAAAAAAAAAGAAAAAAGAAAAACTCCCTTTTGCAAAACCTACATGTAATAAATGTTCCAAAAAAGCCTGCCCGTGGAGCAATGGAATGTTGCTCGCGGTTTTACGCAGGTCATTTTATGTCCCTATGACACAATTTAGCCATCTGTAAAATACAATAAGATCATCCGTGTGCACTGCTTACACTTGAAACGTTGCAATGCAAACGCTAACTTACTCCTTGAAATGTTGACTACAGGCAGTCGTTCTGAAGATCACGTTTATTGGGAGAACCCCGGAGGACTGTCATGAGGCTACTACAATGGTTCCCTGGTAAAATAAGGGACTTTCTAAGTAGACATAGTCCAGACATGCCAAGGGGTAGGCTGAGTTCATCCCTCCTTGCCGGAATATTTTAATGAGATAAATTAAAAAAACATTACTAGCTCGTCATTAAACCAGGGGTCCCCCTCATACCCTATGTGAGGTAAATGCCAGTTCCTGAGGGGAGTGGAAAGTGTCGCATGTAGCTTATCGAAAACGTCTGTGACTGTGTCAGAAGGATTGGGTTGAAGTCCAGGTCACGCCACTTAGAAGTCGTATGGTCCCGGTCAAGGTACTTAATCACACTTTCCAATTAATCTTGCGAACCCAGGGCCTGACACATGCTGGGCAGTTAGGGAATGACAGGATGAGAGAGAGTGATGTGCAGATCGCACAAGGAAGCGCAGATGCTTATCCTCTGCAACGCTTACGGCACTACGCAAATGTGTCGTCACTAACAGTAGATACTCTACAACTCACACTGAATCCTGGAAAATAGATGGGTCGTTGTCACAGCTCCACGTGGCGGAGGTGGAACTTTTAACCTGGGGTGCACGTTAGTTTTTCCTCGTAGGCGCATGTGCACAACCAGGAGCCCCGGCCGTTGAAGCCGAAGAGACAATCTCTGGGGGTCCCTGTGCTGTATGTGTGCACGTGCCTGGATGGGCAGATGACTGTCACGTGGGGTCGTCAATGGGACAGTCATGTCAGCACAACTTCTCGCACTGCTGAAGTCCGTTAAAAATTGAAATCTTTCTTCTTGTTGCCTGTTCCGTTTTAATATTTTCCCCCAACCAACTCACTTGAGCCAAAAGAAAAGCAAGAATTTTCCACCCCGCTGCTTGATTGGCAGTCTGACATTTGGCCTCTTGCACCTCTCAGAAGTCTGGCCACAAAGACCAGCCTTCTCCACGCCAAGCAGCATTTAGCGCTCTGTTAACGCCAGGCAGCAGCACGAGCAGAAAGTTTCCTTGCGGTTACAATGTGACTTCATCTAGCTGACACATCTGAGCAGAGAAAACACCAGAGAAGTCTGGGCAGTCACTTTATGAGCAAACAGGAAGCAGAAAGAGAGCTATGGCACGGTCTAGCTGGAGAAGAGGCGGGTGAGTCACCGCGGGTGTCGCACTGATACAGTTTGCAGAGACGACGGGGATGCACGTGAGTTTAAGTATCAACAGAGAGAGTCTGGGAGGGGGCCTTGTTGCTGGTCGGCGCTGGAAAGCGAGCCTGCGAAATTATGTACCCCTCTTTCAACGCCTTCTCTCCATGTCCCACGGTCTGGCTTCCGACAGCTTTCCCTAATGTCTTTTTATGATAGTCTAATAAACGACTGCCATGTCAAGCCTTTGTTGAAAACCTTTAAACATGCCCCACTTCTGGAGAACTTGCCTGGGGAAATGGTTTCAAATCAGTCATCCACAAACCAGGAAGGACAGGGGTGAACTGCATCCCGCAGGTTGAGAATTTCACAGACAATCGACTGCGTAATAGTGACGCTCACTGTTCACTACAAAGACACAGAAAACCCAACTAGTTAGAGGAAGCAGCTCGGGACGTCCAGCTTCCTGCGTGGAGTCCGCCACGGCCCCACGGCCACTGCTGCCGGCGTGCACCCGGGTCCTGCATTCTATGCTCTGCAGGGGAGACCCCTCTTTTTCTGCTCCCCCTCTCGCCAACTTGAGTAAAGCCCCGGGGACACTCTGTTTTGTTTCATTTCACCTCTGCGAAGTTGTAACAACAACAAAAAAAAGACTCGCGAACCCGTGCTTTTCCAGCATAGATTCGGGGCTAACCCTCCGCAAAATGAGAAGGTGTTTTTCATTACGTGTCCCTCTCTGCACTTAAGCCTTCCTAACTTCCCACACCGGGCCGAATCTCCCATGCTGCTTCCCCAGGCCCCCTTAGTAAGCCTCTGAGATCTCTCACCTGCACTAAGAACAGGCTTCCCCACCTCGGCACTACGGACACTGGGTTGGATAGTCCCTTGTTGGGGGCGGAGGCTGTTGCGTGCATTGTGGGGTGACCTCCACTCTTAGATGCTAGTAGCTCCTTCTCTCCCCAGTTATAACAACTAAAATTGTCCTCAGACTTTGACAGGTTTCCCCGTGGGGACACCATCACCTCAAATTGATAACTATCACACTAAAAGAGACTTCGGTAGTAACCCTGTCCCCAGGGATTTGGTAATAAGCTATGGAGACTCTTACAATGACAAATTCCAGGCATTCACCAGCTTATACGAGTCAAGCCCGTATCCCTGCGAGACTGAAGTCACTTAGTGAAGGCAGCACTTTCCTCAGGTGAAGGTAGCTGAGAAAGTCATTAGCTGGTTTATCAGAATTATATAATTGAGGCCTGCAATAAACCAATCACAAACATTTGACCCAAAGCAGTAGCAGTTTCAGGTGTAAAACCTCCTATTCATTGGACTTCGGGGCCCGTACATTCCCTTAAGATCCTAGAATGACTCTCGACTAGGCAGAGTGGATGCTCTCCATCCTTCAAATGATGAATTTTCAAGCTCAGAATACACAGCTATAAAACCCAGCACTTAGGAGCCAGTGTCTGTACGCAAGGTCTCACACAATTTACAGCCCTAACCAGAAGGTGATGTCATCGGTCGAGGTACAGATCCCACACCTCGTTTTCCCGTGGTGGGATTTACACTTTCTTGGAGAACGTGGAGTTGGCAGAGTGTGTTGAGAGTGAGCAACAGAGACCCAGGGCAGGCACAAACTATGCTTTCAGAGTCAAGCCTGGATCCCTGCGAGCTTGGTCACCAGCCACGACCTGAATGCTCCAGCACATTTCGTGCAGTGTAAAATCATTCGCCACGGTCTGAGTGAGGGGCGCTTTCAACAGAAAGAGAAAATTACTATTGCAGTAAGGAAGCTGGCTAATGAGCGAGAGTTTGCGGCCGGGTCCTTTTGGGGAACTGGCAAACTGGGGTGACTGACTGAAATTCAATATTGGGTCTACCGATTGGCTCGAGTGATTCCAATCACAGAAAACAAGAAATCTGAACAGACTCTTGAGTCTAGGAACTCTTCTGAAGTTCAAACAAAGATTTTACTTTTTTCCCCTCCCCCCTGAAAAAATTGTCTTTGAATGAAAATGAAAAGGACTTTAACCCCTGAATTTAAGGAGACTTAAATTTATATATTTAGTCAGTTAGTTGTGTCAATAAAATATTTAAAATCTTGTAATTTTTCAAGTCTGTTAAACTTCCATAGCAAATCCCGATACCATATTGATTCCATTGGTACTGATAAAATTAAAAATGTTGCACGACGTGTCCTAAATCTTCAGAGGCTATTAACTTCCAATGCAAATTTATTTATTTTTTAATTGAACCTCAACAGTACCCGCTGTAAAGACTAATTTTCCCCCTCTCCCTTTGAGGACAACTCACAGAATCACAAAGCAAAGCTTCGACCGGGCACTTGACCACGCCAAGGTACTTCATTCTTCTGGCAATACGATCTCCCTGCTAAAAAAAAAAAAATTAACTCGCGGTATGATTTTTACAAATCCATGGCTTTGGCGTTAGTGCTTCTGCCACTGAGCTGGAGGCAGCACATTCGTTCTTGGCCGTGTGAGCTACCTATTAATCACACAGAGTGGAGCTTATGCAAGACCAAAACATGAAACCAAAGCCCAACACTTCTTACCAAGAAGGAGAGAAGTACATCATGGAAGACGTAACATCATATGCTGTTGCTTGAACTTAAAAAAAGAAAAAAAAAAAGTGTTATGTCTGAGCAGAAACGGGCAGTCAGCTCGGGTCTTCGAGGCCGTCAGACGGTCCTGCCTGCACCCAGCACATGGCGCTGGGCCTCGGGCCATTTCATCTTCTTTCAGCCACCCATGTTAGAGTGCTAATGAACGCAAATGAAAGGTTTAGTCCAAGGCCACCTCTCGAAATCTAAATAAGTCATGCGTTTAAGCATTTTTTTTTCCTTTTAAGATATAACAAACACAGTCTTGACTTCTTGACTGGTTCGTGGATGAGGTAGTCTAATTAACTCTGCTCTCTACCCCGAAAATAATCTCTTACGCCGAACACATCTTCCACTCCCGTTCTCTGCTGTGCCATTAATACGCTTTTCTTCTTCTATCCTCAGTTTCTCGAGGGACTTAAGTCAGGACTGGAATTGAGCATCGGCTCCACCGAAATCCATCCCCAGCCTCACGGACGGTGATACTGGTTTTTCTCTCACCACTTCGGACACGTCTCTGTGTCATTGCTTCCCGTGTTGTGCTGCGATTATCCATGGACATTGTTGTCTCCTCCTTTGATCCATAAGCACTAGGTCTTGTCCGTCTCTGTGTCTGCAGCGCCAGGCCCACAGCGATATTCTCTGTACGTTCTGACAACAGGACAGATGAATGGGCGTAAGAACCACACTGATTCCTTTCTGTCTGAAGTTCACAAGAATTCCAGAAAGAGCTGTAAGATTTCTCCACTGATTAGACCAGAGAAGGCAGAGGAAAACACCCCTGTCTTGTGGAGAAAGAAGTACAGAAAGGAGAGGAAGCTCGATCGGGTGAGTCCCGTGAGATCTTGGAGACCTTGTGTTCACGGCCCCTCCATTGTAGTTCAACTCTTATTTTTCTAGTTATAAAAGGTTATTATCTGATCGTTTTCCAGGGAAAATTTGAATCGAGCTCCTCACCACCAGAGATATTATTATTTAACTAGGGACACAGAGCAGTTACCCTCAGAAGGTCACCAAACAGCTCAAGGCAAGTGCCGAACATCGTGCCTCTTGGTTTCAGCAGCCTCCGGAAGTGACCCTTCGAAACTTGTTATTGTTCCTGACCGTTTGATAGATGTCATGGGAAGAAGACTAAGTTAGAGGGGGTCCCAGTTAGATGACTTTGCATTAGGCGTTCTTTTGATTTGGTTTTTCTTGAAGACACAGTAAATCACATACCCAACGAGCTCTTCTTCTGCCCCTGGCTCTCAGCAGGTTTAGAATTCAACAAATGGCTCATCTAGAGCAAGCGTCTCAGACTTCACGATTTTCACTTTTGCATTGGTCTCTTTTCTGCCCAAACGCATCTTTCTATCCTTGTATTTCTTTTTGCTTTTTGACCTACTTCTAACAGATGTTATCTTACTAGCATATGATATTTTTATAAACTGCCATAAATCCTTTTTGAAGTAAAGTGATGTAGTAGAAAAACTAAAATATTTCTATAAAAACAGAGGCAATAGTCAAAATATTGAACAAGTACAATGGCGTGGTCATTGACCAATCAGAAAGGTACTATCCATGAAGGAAAAAAATGTCAAATTGGTGCGTAAGGGCAGAACAGCCTCCTTGCAGTTAAATCCATAACCTCCTCTCAGGCAAATGGCACAGGATTCAACCTGGCTTCAGGAGACGAGGAGACGCGGCACCAACGAGGGTGAGAAGTATTGACCTAAAAGTTAAGATAAATCCAAGTTGGAAAGCTTGGCTCTGCCTCCGAGGCATCGTCTGCGTGTCAGATTTCTCACCCGCAGGAAAGAAAAGGAACGCCTGCCGACTTCGCGGGACCGGTAAGGAAGCAACATGTTTCTGCAAAAGTAGACGTTACTGTACTGAGGCAGAAACGCCGCACCCCGTGTGATTCTCTGGGCCTTTCGGTGACATGGTCAATGACTCACACCAGTTTCCTCCAGGTTTTTTCAAAGCAGGGAAACAGCGCCACACATTTGAAATGTCTCTGCCTTGGTGTCCTTGGGTAATCCTGCACATTGCTGCTTCAGTTGGCGAGTTCCTCCATGGAGCAAAGTAGATGCACAGGGCTGCCAGGGGCTGCCACCCTGTGCACAGCAGGCGACTGACTCTACGGCAGCCTTGGGATCATGCCACATGGTCACAGGAGCCCAGGAAGGAGGAAAGGGTGGCCGAGGCCAAAACATAAGCCAGGCCTTTGAACTTCAGCCCTTAGCCCATGAGGTCATTTTCCATGTATTCTCCGTTTCCACCCAACTCAATATCTCTTTAATGTTGAACACGCTGAAGTCCCGTGATGAGCCATCCGGGCCAGAGCGACGGTGTTCGTCATTGTGGGGCTGTCGTCTGGGGCTGGAATGGTTATGAGTCCGGGAATCAAGCCTGAGCTTGAGGCTGCCCTTTGTTCTCTGTACCTGTGAGCTGCTTGTCCTCAGAGAGGGCAGCCCCAGTCTCCGAGGTCACCCCATCACACCTCTGAGACACAGAAGGATATGGTAATTCAGAGGCTGGGCTAGAATCCCGGCTCTGACATGGACTATCTGTGGCTTTGGGCTTCCGTTTTCTCCTATATTGCATGGAATAAGAAGAGCACCTCACTCAGAGGGACAGCAGAGATTTAATGAGCGTGGTCATGCACGGAACTTACCGCTCACAGAAGCATTCTGAGTGTGTAGAGTGTAATTGCTATCCAGGCCTCCACATGAGAATAGTACAGTTGTAAACCTGTTAACGTTGCAAGGCCGCTATTGATTGTCCAGGCTTGCTCCTACCCCTCCACAAAAATTCTTTGTCATAGCCACACCTACCATTTGTTTTTTCATACCTGCTCTGCTTTTGTTGTTCTGTTTCCTCTGCATGGCATGATGTGATTTTGTGATATAATAAAATATGTATATCTGGCCTTCCTTTCCCGTTGCTGGCACAGACCTCCCAAAACCTTTGGAATTTGCTGAGTAACTGGGGTGAGAAGAATGTCTTTTGTTATTTATAAGTCCCCTTCAACCACATCCAGATTTATACAAATGGGGTGACTTTTGGAAAGCCACCAAAGATGGAGTGCTGGTTTCTAGAATGAGCCGTGTCGATTAAAGGGTTATAACTTCCAGCCCCACCACCCTCAACCGACTCAGGGGGCAGAGGGGATAGAGATTGAGTTCTATCAGCAATGGCCAATGATTTAATCAATTATGCTTCAGTAATGAAGCCCCCAATCACTGGGGTTCGGAGGATCCTGGGTTGGTGACACATGGAAGCGCTGGGGGGTGGCGTGAACAGACAGCGCAGGGGAGCCCCACGCCCCTTCTGACCTTGCCCTGTGCTCTCCTCACTCCAGCTGTTCCTGAGTTGTATCCTTTCAGAGTAAACTGGAGATCTAGTGAGTAAATGGTTTCCTTAGTTCTGTGAGCTGTTCTAACAAACTATCTAACCTGAAGAGGGTTCGTGGGAATCCTCGGTTTGTAGCTGGTCCGTCGGAAGTACAGGGGACAACCTGGGACCTGTGACTGGCATCTGAGTGAGGGGCTGTCCTGTGGGACTGAGGCCTTAACTGGTGCGGTCTGTGCTCACTCCAGGCAGTTAGTGTCGGAAGTGAGGAAAATCGTAGGCCACTCAATCAGTGTCTGCTAAGAACTGGAGAATGGCCTGGTGTGGAAAAACTCACACATCTGCTCAGAAGTGTTGGTGTGAGTGTACAAAAACAGTTTTTTTTTTTTTTAATGCCTTTATCAATTTTTACTTCTTGCTCCATCCCTCAAGTAGCAATTCAAGGCCATCCTATCCAGGAAGTCTTCTCATTTGTCTCTCGCAGGATGCGATAGGTGTCCGTTCCTTTCTGTCTTGCCCCTTTCACGCAGACGAAGTCTGTCTGCCACCTAGATCGTGAGCTCTTTGCGGACAGGACCTCCGTTCCTTGGCTTACTGTCTCCCCCAGCAGAACCAAACAGAGGGCTGGTGCTCAGTAAGTGCTGAATTAAATTATAAATGAACAAATAAATTTAACATGTTGGGAGATCGGCATTGTGCACAGGCTCACAAGGTGTCTGCCAGCATCGTATGCTTTCAAAAACGCGAGAAAAAAAAAAAATGCCGGATATCCTCAAATGCTCTTCCACCAGTGGCCTGATTTCTTACATCTCCGTTCATTCATTTATCCACACATTGGCCCGTGATATGCTGGGCACCTGGCTGCAAACGTAATCAGACCCGGCCCCTCCTGCGTGACAGCCCTCTGGGCTGGTGGCTTTAAATTCCTGTTGATTTCAGAGCTTGTGTAACAGGAGGTCGTTCTCTAAATGTCCTGTACGCCTTTGTAACGTGAACGAAGGATGTCACATATATTTTGGCCAGGGTGCTGAGCGAGAAAAGGGGAGCACGTGAGAGCGCTGGGCATCTGGGGAGGACCAGGGAGAAGCAGGGGACCACCAAGGAAAGGAAATAGCTGGAGGAGGGCAGGTCAGAAAACGTCTTCCCAAATCACACCTCTCAAGGAGCCAACCAAGGGATAAGGCTTATTAATAACTGGGCTGAGTGGGAAATGGGTCTGAAAATAAGCTTCCTCTAAAAGAAAGAGTCCATCTCAGAGTTAAATAGGCCTAGGTCGGAATCTCATCTCTCTATTTAGTAGCTTAGTGGGCAGAACCTCAAAATCTCTGTTCTTTATTTCCTATTTGTATAATGGAGATGGCCTGATTCTATGTTTTGTGACGATTAAATAAAATATAATATCAAACAACCAGTTAAATCGCATGTGCTTGAATAAAGCCTGTCGCTCTTTTCTGCTCTCTAACTTAGGTACAAAGCGTTCCCTGCGCCTGGACGCACTTCTAACCCATGTGAGCCATCAGAGAATCCACGAATATTTGTTCAGGGACCTGCGCATACGAATCAGGAGAGCGGGAGCTGCTGGCGAGGCGGAGTCCCTCTGTGCGGGACGCGGCCAGGCTGCTTGAGTCAACACCAGTCGTGGGCTCAGCGACTGTGCTTCTTAGGCCACTTCAGAATCCACGGGGTACATCGAAGGATTTCTGGAACCAGGATGCAGAGGAGACTGTGTGGATTCCCTTCAAAATGAGCCTAGGCCTGTTTGCACTGTCCTCGGCCGCTCCAGGCGTCAGGAGGATCGAATCGGTGGGTGGTGCTGGCCCTCAGACTCCGGCCCCTACCCCTTGGCAGCCAGGAGCTGGTCCCACTGCTCTCCCAGAGTCTGAGCTGATGCCGCAGCCGGGCACGTGGGGTGAGAGGTGTGGGTGGGGCTGTGCGTCCTCCAAACATGCAACTTCAAAGTCTGTGAGGATGTCGTTTGGCATGGAAGAGAGTCAGACGCAAATGGAACTGTGGAATCTCCAACATAAAAGGTCCCATTCAGAGCTACACGCCCTGTTGCACAACACGGGGACAAGGAGACAATTGATGGCACTAAAAGGCCTTGAGCTCAAAACAAAGGGACACGACTTTCTCTGCTTTGTCTTCGGAGCTTTAAGGCTTGTCCTATGTGATGGCTGGTCATGAAAACAAGCGACAGCTTATCCCACCCTGCCTTGGCAGAAAGCTGGCTTCTCAGCACAGACCTGGAGGCAGTGCCCTCTGACCTGGGTTTCTGCAGGAGCTCAGCACACATTCACCTGGATGGGGTGGCGGGGGGTGGGGGGGTGGGGGCGGGGTGTCTGGATTAAAGACGCGGTCGTCCAGAGCAGACACACGAACTCCCTGCGACTCGCCTCTCGCCCTCCTTCCGATGCCCAGTCCATTACCAGATCCCTGATTTCCTCCTGCCCCACCCCCACACTCCATCCTTGTCCCCACTGCACTGTCCCTCAGTTTACCCCATGGATTCTGAAGCAATCTTAAGAAGCACAGTCACTGAGACTACATCTGGAAAAATTTCAGAACAGTCCAAAATCGCAACGTCATCCTGACCCGAACTTACATGTAACATGTTAGTCCAATAAGCCGGATGAGGACGAGCATTTACATACGCATCATACGGTGGGTTTATTCCTCGGAGCAGACTTACCTGTACGAGGGAACAGAAACTCAGAGAGGTTGTCTGAGATCCGGGACCAGCAAGTGGCAGTGTTCATTCTCGTCCACCGGAGCCATCCTGCTCTGCTGCCCCGACAGCCCCTCGCACGAAGTGTTTGCCTATGTTAAGTCCCTCCCCACAGAGCCCTCCGTCTCCTCCCGAGGTGGCCACGTGGGGGCAGGAACCATGGCGGGCATGGGCGGATTTTGCTGGAATCCCTGGACTGCCTCCAAAGATCTCAGCACAGAGCTTTGAGAAACTGATTCTAAAATAATTCAATTATTTATCGCAAATATATACATATCGATCAGTGTCTGAATCTGTCCAGTTATCCATGCACCAGTGGCTCATATTTCACTTGAAATTTAGAAGTTTCATTTATCAATGTCAGTGCACACCTTCAGAAGTATAACCGTAAGCAGCGCGATGTGTATTTCGAAGCGTGAAACATTTGCGTTTCGGAAACAGTATTTTTTGTGCAGAGAGAAAAGGTAATTACTTACATGCCAGTTCACAACTGGGAAAAGGAGGCCGCCAAGGGAAGCTTCGCAGCGGAAATCTCATTGCCGGGGCCTGCATTCGGTCAGAGACGTGAAGTCTCGGAGGACCTCCGTCTCCAGGAGGGGTGCCAGGTCCTCTCTCCTGCACATCCTCTCTGCGGATTAGTCATCGGGCCCTGCAACCGCAACGTGGCCGCTCTGTGAGGCGCCTTCTTCCCTGAAACAATGAAGTTCTGTCTGCTCATCTTCGGGAGGCATCTCTAGCTCGGGGACATCACTCTGTGTTATTGCAAGTCCTCGGCCCTGGCTTCTCGGGACATGACTGGAAGGGGCATTGAGCTGGGTTGGGCAATAGCAAATGTCCCAGTGGGACGCAGGGACACTCTCACTGTGTGGGGCGCCCGGCAGGGACACGGTTTGAAAGGTGAGGAAGGCAGGAGTGTTTCTCACCAAGCCCAGGGGGAGCGTGGCGACCCGTCGTTCGGACAAAGCCCGGAGCGTCCCCACGTCCCCGGTGGGGTCTTCCGCGGTGGGGAGGAACACAGCTGCCGGAGCCGCCACTCCGTGTCCCAGGAACTGATGACACGAAATGCTTTCATGCATCTGGCCGGTGGCAGCTCCGGAATGTGATAGCACTGCCCGAGGGGCCTTGTGGAGCATACAGAGCCACATTGTCATTCCCAGAGGAACGTGGCAGATGCCTCGCACAGTAGGCTGGCCCCCGTCCACCCCCGTGTCCAAGAGCGGCAACCAAGACTTCTTAAAATCACAAACAGCTGGCCGCGGGCTCTCTACCCAAACCCCGGAATTCCAGGACGCTTCTGCAGGACTCGACAGGTTTTAGACCACAGCTCAGGGGACTCAGAGTCCACGGGCCTGCCACCCCTACCCACTGTGCCTGGGCCCCCGTCACCACGATCATCCCAAAGCTTTGTGTCGGGGAGAGCATCTCTCAGGAACAGCCAAGTGCAGGGGCGTGCGAAGGCCTTGCCTTAAGTAGTCTTGTCCTCCATCTTTGCAACACATGATTGTGAAGCTGGCGGAGGCTCTGAGTCTCGCGTGGACGAGACGTGCTTTCCCCGCGTCTGAGTGGGGTGCTGACGAGGTACTCACCAACCTCGCTCCCCGACCTCTGAGCTGGAAGCAGGCAGGGTGTGGGGAGGAAGATGAGGAAGGAAAAGGATCTCGATTAGGTCCACAGCAAATACGTCTCGAGCAGCCCCATTCTGAACTTTCAGAGAGCTACTGGCGCCCGGGTGACAGTGGCGATTTACCTGGGAAGACGACTTCACTTTTCCAGGCCTCGGTGTCCTCATCCATAAAATGGGGGATAATGGCCCTAATACGGGAGGCGGAAACTCTAACAAGATTTCATTTGGCGCCTGCATTTTAGATTACTGAGACCTTGCTCCTCTCTTTCATGTTTCCGGCTCTTCTGTAAAAAAAAGAGAGGTGTTGGGTTGGGGCCCTGTGAGCTCGGCATTCCAGAACGAGGAGGAGAGGGGAGAATATGTCTTCTAACAGTGATTTTTCAGATAAGTTTTTCTCTCTGCTTTTGTAAGTCAGAAGGAAAACCAGTGAGGTTAGCTCTCTGGAGAACTTAAGATGCTATCAGCACGGAACTTTCCACCTTTACCAGCATTTCTTATCTCCCGGCATCTTTAGGGTGACTGTGAAAAATGCTCTAAGTGGATGTTTCTGATTCATTTTTGTGATGGTCCCATGATGTCTGAAGAAGTTAAAGTTTAAACTCTCTCCCTTCCCCTCGGCCTTTACAGCTCTGTGCATTGGTTCCTACGGCCTGAGTTTTCTAAAAAGGCGGATGGCCTGACTAGGGCAAGTGGCTCTATTTGCTGAGGAGAAAACTCACCCGGCTTTTAAATGGGTCTCTCATTCTGCAGCAATAAAGGGGACGCAGACGTCAGCGCTGCCATTTTTTGGCTGGTGTTATGAAGATCTCTATCTAGGAATAAACTTCCTCAAAGATTAAACGACAAGCTTGGAGACAATAGTAATACTGTCTTATGAGTTTGAGACTCTGCTCCTAAAGGCACTTAGGGGACTGGGTGTACTCTTCTCACTGATCTTGACAATTTATGCATTGTTCAGGAACTAGCCCCAAGCAAAGTCAGACAAGAGTCAGAATTTGGGGTCCTATAAAATGTTAAAGTCGGTGGACCTGCTGTCTCCAGGGGATAGAGAGGTTTTTTTGTTTTTTTTTTTTGTTTGTTTGTTTTTTTCATGCGATGTGTTGTGACTGCCACACAGGATAGGATCCAGAGAGCTTCCGGAACCCGTTTCAGCTTCTAAAACACCTGGAATGCATGCAGGTCAGGTGTATACGTGCATGCAACACACCTGTAGTGGTTCACGTGTGTCTGTGCCAAGGTGTGTCTATGTGAAGAGTGTGCCTGGCTGTGAGTGTGGATCTGGGGCAGGGCTGCCAGGTTGGAGTGCAGCGTTGGTGCATGTCAGCACTTAAGAGGACTGGGATGCGCAGGTGTGAGTGTGCAGGTACATACGTGCACATCACCTGTGCCAAGAGTGTCTGTGTGAGTGAGAGCGAGACCATGGGGTTTTATAGTAACATACGACATTGTTGGTCTTTACACTTGACTCAGTAAAGACGCGCCACCGCTACAGCCCATCACACTCACCCATTCGTTGTGGAGATTTTCCTGAATGCCTGCTATGTGCAAAGTCCTGCGTCGGACACTCTCAAATAGGTAGGAAGAGAGGAGGTGCGGTTTATGTTCTCAAAGAGGTCACCGCATGGTATGAAAGAGGAGACGCATATCCTTGGAAGGTAGAACTCCCCCAAGCAGACAGGCGCCTGGTTACGGTGGCATTACCTGATCGTGATGCTTACCTGTCTGCTACCTCGCTTGAGGATGTCTTTACAAAATTTATGGATGCAACAAAAAGGGCTCTTTTCAGCATGCTGACTGAATTGCTTGAAATGTAATTGATGTTCTTTTTTTAGGTATAGTGAATTTAGTCTTTGTCATGTAAGACAAACTATAAATACTAGTTATAAGTATTTTTTGATTTTTTCTCACTAAAGAACTGACAAGGATGTTGCAAGGATTGAATAAATGACAATGATAATAACGATGTCGATAATAAGATCAGTAATCAATATTTATTAAGTACTTAAACATTTGGGCGCTGGAGTAAGTGATTTATACAGGATCCCATGATGAGTTTGGATTGCATCTGTGTGCCATGGGGAACTCTGAAAAGAGACCCAATGGAGGAGAAATCTGAAAGGAGACACAGAGGAGGATTGGCAGAGAACGTGGCGGGTGTGGGGACCTGGATGACTCCCACAGGTCTTTGCTTTCCCAGAAGCCCTCGCTCCAGAGACTCCGAGCTTGGCCTTGAGCCCCAGCCCTCTGTGCTTAACAGTGTAAAGACTGAGGAGACCGTCATTTCTTAGGGATCATTTTTGTATGAGTGGTGGTCATCCTTATAGTCAAGATCTTTATTCGATCCCCAGCCCATTCAACCTCCAGACACTCTACCTTTGGCTAGCTTTAAAAAAATACAAAATACAAAATACAAACCCCACTATGTCCTATCTATGCCTTCATGGGAGGCAGCTTTCAAAGGACACACAGATCTTAAGTTGGCACAACCTCTCCGATAATATCCATTCAGATAACCACATCTCCTCAGAGACGTAGAGTTCTCTGTGGTTTATGTATAGCACTCCCACATTCACAGTTGGGTCGATCTGAATGGCAATCGCCCTTTGAGGTAGGTGGAATTAGTCAGCCCAAGACTATTCCAAGGGAGATTAACCAATGTGAAAAGAGTAAAATAACTACGACTTGTCAAAAACATCTACGTATTGGAAGGCGTCTACAGATCGAAACCAGAGCATTATCAATACATCACAACACATTCTACTGCATCACGGGAACACCCGGGCCCTTGATGGCAGAATGAATGGCCTTGCCCCGGTGGAGAGGAGGCGGCTGTGGATTCCTGCACCGGGAACCAAGGCCGAGGGAGGCCCTATGCCAGAAATCACTAAGAACCAAACTGCAATAACAGTAAACTTCGGTAACTTTCATCAAGGAATTTACATACTGTGAATGTTCCGAAGTCCTATACTTATTTTTTATATCACTTCTGCTTAAGATGAGTTCAAAAGAGTTTTTTCGAAAACAATTCAAGTTTTTTTCTGTATCCTAAGGACACGCTTCTGAGTAAGAGCGTGAATCCTAATTGACCTAAACTTTCGACCTAGAAAGGGATGTAACACAAACCCAGAGTGTCCCAGGTTACCAGGTTGCCTTCATGAGGCTGTCAACTGTGTTGCGTGAGCCTCTAAGCTGAAGAAGGCATTACCAGATGATCACTGGCGACAATACTAGTTGGTTCCTAGTTAATTAAAATTGCGCTACGCAAATAAATGAAATCACGTCGATGCTCATTTCTTTGACTATCTAGATACTTTTTAAAAATGTTATTCTGGGTGACTTCTTAGGAATTTCTTAGAGGGAAAGATAATTTATAAGCAATTTTTATTTCCAGCCGCTAAACGTTAATATATTTCCCTTCCTCCAGGGGTCATAGCTGGGCCTATCTCTGCTTTGTGATTCTCTCGCCATCTTCCCAGCACAAGTCCAAAATTACCCTCAGCCTCAAAATCCAAATTTCTGGAGTTTTTTAAACTTGATCTCCTCTGTAGCAGAAGGCACTGGATTTTCTTGAGCAAGGAAGGGGCATGCAGAGGAGATCTCTGGCTCCATTACTCTGCGTTGCTGGGTATGGAAAGAGAAATATTAACAGAAAAGACCGTTAAATAATAGCTGTGTGGGAGGGAGATGGGGTATGCAGAAAGAACTTTGGCTCGGAGTCAGCAGATAAAGAAAATCTGATCTTCTAATAACTTTTCTGGCACCGATTCACTGTGTTACTTTGGGCAGGTTACAACCTCTCTCTGGGCCTCTAATTTTTCCTCTATAAAATAAAGCTTTCTAAATATCCATTCAGGTTTGGCATACTATGGCGTTCCCATCCTATTACCAGTTTGTAGTTCATGATAAAATGACTTCTCTTTCTCCCGGTTCCTTCAACTGTCTAGTGTCAAGGCAAGAAGAGACAAGGCATTGTGGGAAGCCCTAAAAAGCTTGTGGGAACACTTTGCTAAAGGAGAAGCAACATGCAATGCAAACAGAGACCTGCACCTTAGGATTGTGCACGTTAAAGGGATGAGAGAACCTGACCAGAGTAGGAGTGGAAGCCACTGAGTCTGCAGTCAGGCGGGAACGCTGAAGCAGTTACGAACATATCCACTCCCTACCCCAACCCCTCCCATAAATCAATCACTGAACTAAAGCAATATACATGCAACTTTTAAAATGTAGACATCATAAATGATGCCCATAACATAAAAAGATGCATCACATCTGGTCCATTTGGGACATTAGAAAATATCAAGATAAATCTCCTCTTTATTTTGTAAGGTTTAGAATCTCCTTGTTCCTTGCGTTCTTGTTTGCCTTGATGAAGCACTCCTGGGGCTTATTCACAGCTCAGGGATGAGAAAAGATGTCCCCAGCTCATCCAGTGATTTACGAGGCCGACTTGAACATTTCCAAAAGGGATTTTTTTTAAAGGAACTTGGCCAGCTTATATTTTTTTGTCTCCCTCTTGGTAGCAACTGAGATTTCGAATCCAGTGAATATATGTTAGACACTGTTTACTTGAACTTTCTAAAACAAACTGTTCATCTTGGGTGTAACAGAAATGCTCTCTTTTTACATTACAGTTCCCATGCCTCCCTGCAGGGACTCGCCAACACAAACACCTACTTACAGGGCTGCACTCCACCACTGGAAGCTCTGGTGACTCTGCCATTGGATTTCAGTCGATAAATTTGCATTTAGCGCTTAATTTGTTCAGTATGCCTTACTAATTTGGCAATATTTATTTTGGCCCAGAAAGCATAAGGCAGCTAAGTTCTTTTGTTTGGTTGGGTGCATTTTTTTTTTCATTTTCATAAAACGATTTGAGATATGAAAATGTTACAATGTCATGGACAGGACCGGTTTCCTGTTTATGAGTCACCATAAATATGAAAGGTGCTGGGTGACATTTCTCAGCTGAGAGAGTCCATACGGCCCTGTGAGGAGAACAGATTCTCGAGCAGGGTGGTCTTGAGGTGACTTGCTGACCTGGTATAATGTCAAGAGGAATTACTGTTAAAGTACAGTAGCCAGATACCACCCGCACGCGCGCGCACACACACACACTCACACATACACCCACACACTCACACACACACATACACACAACTTTGATGGTTTCTCTCACTATTACAGGGACAAGAGTTTTATTGTCATGTCTTCGTCTTTGCAAAATCAACCTTCATCTGCATCTTCCAGGAAAAAAGTGGCAAAAAGTACATTCGTGTCTGTCACTTTTTTGCTTGTTTGGCCTGTATTTCCTTTCACGAGGCTCCTCCACAGCACTGCACCCAGAAAGTTCTCCTGTTCAACATGGGGCTGCAGCCCTGTGGCCCCTGGTCTTGCCCTCAGAGGAATGCTGCAGCTCGCCAGGCCCGGCATAGTCCCTGAAGTGCTGGTATCCATCACTGGGATCACAGTAGTTACCAGACTCTGACCTTCCTGAGACTTGTGTGTTTAGGGAAGAGCGGCCCCCATAGTCTGGGTTTTATATAGTTTGCGGGAACATAGTGGGAAACTAGAATGCTCCCTCGAGACGAGGAGGCTCTTCTCACTCAAAGACAAGTAGCTTCGATGCCTGACATCTTGTGAAAGTCTCAGAAGAATTGGGCTTATGGCACCAGACTACGCCCATCCGTCTCGGCTCTGGTCTCTTCCAGCTCCCACTGCACGAGCACTCAGAAGCTGGTCTGATGTATCCAGACTGCACTTTTTTTTTTTTTTTTTTGCAAAATGAATCAACTTGAGTCATGAACAGCAGTGCTACCAAGGCTGTCATTTTTTCTCACACAAATAAAACTCTGCCCGTAAAACTCCTTGAAGACCCTTTTCAGACCATTAAACTCCTACCCACTTCCTGAACATGCCACAGTTTTTGTTTCCAGTGTGGCTCCATGGAATTGCCACGCTATTCCATCTGCCCAGAATGCCCTTCTCCGGCCTTCCCCACCTGGCACACCAAAACATGCCCCCCAGTAGCCAGTTTCAAGGCGACCACTTCTGTGAGACTATGCTTCCCTCCATCTTTCTACTTTCCCTTGCTCTTTTTCCCATTCATGCCTTATTTCACTTATTCAAATAGTCCTTAATGCCATCCGTATGCCAAATATGCAGGCCACTCTTCTGAGAGTATTGCAATGTTTATCTATGAAAATTATCTCTTAGACAAAGCTAAAGGTCTTAGAAAATCAGGAGCTTTGTCATTTATATCTTAAAATCCCAAGTGCCCAAGGCAGGGTTCATGTTTTCCTTGCTCAGAAATTATATTTACAATAAAGTAATGCCTTCCACTCTGTAGATTCAACCCAAATTAATCATTATTTATCTGAATATTGTTTACCTACCTACTGGATATTAAACCTAAGTAGTTATGCTTCCAAGTTCTAGCCTTGAACACAGCAAGCATTGGCTGTTTCGTGATGTATACCTGGGGAAAGATAGCTTCTCAATTGCTTTATCTGTAAAGGGATAAAAATGCTTACACCGTTCAGGTAAAAATTAAATAATGTGTAAAATGCATTTTACACTTACACCAATGTCCTATGAGTAATGGCATTTAGTCTTAATGATCAAAATGTTTAGGAATCTTGTCAAAAATAACATTATAAACTCTCATAATGACACATAGTGAAAATTTTAGGAATGTCATCAGGACTGACCTGAGTGGCTCAAATGCAGTAAGTGATGTCCACCTTGTGTGTCAACAAAGACTACTATGGGTCATCTCGAAGCATCAAGATGACGTCATTAACATTCAGTTACTTCGATACAAAGGCTCTTGCAGATGTAAGGTTGAAAAATGATCAAGATATACAAATGGAGTCGCATGGTATGCAACAAGTCAACGGTAATTCACTCCTGACAGTTACCAGCACATGTGAAATGGCCAAGTCCTTGCAGTCTTTGAGCCACTGTTTCGGGATGGCTGCAAAGACGACATTTTCCCCAAGGGCTGGCATCTCATCAGTAAGAGTGTGATTTATGCTGGGAGAAGAGGAATAAAGAGAACTGTCCTAGGCAAACTGGGTTGTATAGTTGCCCCCTTCTATGTTAATTTAAAGAATACGGACTTTATTTTTTTTTAAAGGGCTTTAAGTACGGTGATGAAACGATGTGCTTTATGCTTCTAGGAGCTCACTCTGACTGCTGTGTGGAGAATGCTTCGGAGGTCAGTGAACCAGGATACAGGTAAAGCACTAGGGAGACTGCGGCAGTAGACAAGGTAAGAGATTGACTAGGACGAATGCATCAACTGAGAGATTCTAGAGACCGAGGTTAAAATGGAGGCATACGCTGACACTTTAAACGTAATTTAATGAAAGACTTGCCTCATAGCACACAATTTATAAATGTTTATTCACTCATCCGTTTTCATATTCAACGGATATTGGAGCAATGCTATAGGTGGGAACTGTCAAAACTAAAACATATGCCCTTCCCCAATCTTCGTACCCAGCCATGGGCAATATAGATTAGTATAGTATATGTCAAGTCTCTGTAAATTAATCTACCAATGTATTCAATGCAGTTCCTTTGATGCTTTCAACAAAGTTTCTACGAAAAAAGCAAGTGGACCGACCCTAATATTTGTATAGAAAAGTACTTTTCAAGTTTCTACTATTAAAAACGAAGTCGCAAAAGACAATCTCATGCATATAAATTTGAAAACTTTCGTGAGAACATCAAAAGACAAATGACGAGTGAGAAAAAAATACTCGAAATTCATGATTAAGGACTAAGAACACATAGACAATTCTAATGACATAGTAAAAATACAATGGAATATTAAACAAGAATTATGAGTAGGAAGTTTATAAGAAAAAAAATTCAAATAGCAAACTTACGAAAGACATTCAACTTTGTTTATAACTAACAGAATGCAATCAGAAGTTATAATTTATCAATTTAGCCAACATTAAAGTTTCAAAATACCTAAGCTGCAAATATATGAAGAAATAGTCATAAAAATAGTTGATGAGTAAGTTTAATAACCACTGTAATTTAAATTGGCATAATCTTTAACACAGCAAGTCAACTTCAGAAATGTATATTATTTAAGACATTATGAGAAATTTTCCATTACTAGTACTCTAATTTTCTATATCTTCTTAGTATTTTTGCCTGCTTATTCTTTTAGGTAATTTAAAAAGTATTTTCTTCTAATTTACTTACATTTATTTTATTTTATTACCATACATTTAAATTCTTCAATTTACATTTTAATTATTATCCATCAATAATAAAAAACTAAATCTATGTATTTCTTCCTGAGTATAGATTTTGATATGTAATATTATAAAATTCTTTATTTTCCAATATTATTTAAATAAATTATTATTTAAGAAATGTTTTATTTTTGTATTCATTTAAAAAATGTTTTCAATTAAAGAATTATAGAAAAAAATACATTTTTATTGCACAGCCTGAGAATTACCCCTATAAAATTATTTTTGTATATTTTGGAATTTATTGAGATTTTCTTTGTGATCTAGTTTATTACTTAAGTGTCTGTTGGGCCCTCCCATTTTTCTTTGTATCTCAAATTCATTTTCCTTTATATATCTAATATTATATTAAATGAATAAAAGTTAACATCTCTTACTAAATATATTGTGGAGTTCAGCTTTAGTGTTTTTTTAAACACAATATCATATTGTTCATGTTTTTTTCTGTATATTATGATATTTTAACATCTTAAAAAATCTTTCTGGTGGAATAAACTTCCTTCCTAGGAGCTAAGCAATTCTTAGTGACAGTAGTTCTTAGGACTGCCCCCCCCCAAAAAAAAATGCTCTTTAAAAATTAGTTTTTAGTTTTAGTTTTATTGAGGTATAATTAACATGTAAAATGCATATTTAAAGTATGCAAACGTATACATTGTGAAAGGATTCCCACCATCTAGTTAATTAGCACATTTATCTCCTCCTATGTTTGTCTTTTTTCTTTCTTTCTTTCTTTTCTTTTTTTTTTTTTTTTTTTGGTGAGAACATTTAAGTTCTCTCTTAACAAATTTCAGTTATGGAATACAGTGTTATCAATTATAGTCACATGTTTCACATTAAATTCGCAGAACTTACTTGTCTTACCGCTGCAAGTTCGCCCCCTTATCCCAGCCTCTCCCTGTTTCTTCACCCCCAGCTCCTGGCTTGCTGATTTCACTTAATATAATGGCCTCCAGTTTCATCTGTGTTGTAGCAAATGGCAGAATTTCCTTCTTTCTCAAGGTTGAATAATATTTCAGTATACACACACACACACACACACACACACACACACATACACACACACACGCAGACACCACATTTTCAAAAAACTAACCAATCTAGATAGATCCAAATAGGGGTGCCCTCTATTGGGCCCATGCACCCCAGGAAGCATTATTTCTCTGCTTTATGCATCCTAAGGCTAGGTACCAAGCATCTAGGAATCACTCCTATAGTTTAGAGCCTGCCAGAATTATTTAAACTAGCCAATTCTAAACTGTTTACCCTACCTTGTCCTACGATAAAGATTTTCGACTAAATCTGTTACTTTCAATGGCATTGACCTCTCCATGTTGTCACTTGGTCACCTTGATAAATTAAGACCCGAGCACAGAATACATATCTTCCCGGTCAATACTGAAATTACACTTTGCGTAAAACTGATTATTCTTATCTACAAATACATTTTTCAGAGTTCAATGAGGAAGCAGAACATCTCAGGGCATTATGGAATCGATGGTTTATGATACGAATAGGTTTTTATATTATTATGGAAGAACCTGGGGAAGTAAAGATCTGGAAGGAGGAAGAAAGAAGCCGAGAAAAGCCACAGACCAACTCTCCAGAGGCACTGGCTTTGGTGGAAAAGGGGCAGTTTGCAGGGAAACCCAGGAACTTGGAGCTGCTGGAGTGGGACCGTGAAGAAAAGCGAGTGGGAAAGCGTATGGAAAATTAAATCCTCTGCTTAGCTAGAGCTTATTCCGTACTGCTACCACCAAGCTTCTGGTGGTCAGCTGGGCCAGCAGTCAAAGACAACAGCTGGATGGGGAGATGAGGGCAAGCGGGGGCCCTCCAATGCCTCCACATCTCTCTGCTCTCCCATGTCACCCCAATGGCCTTCAGAAAGCAATAGCTCGGTTCTGCCTTGCAAATATCAAATGAATTCCTTTTTTGCCCTTCTCTAACCTGGAAACGCAGAGAGAAGGGGATTCTGGGAAACTGTTCTAGAGTAACTGAGTAGAAACAACACCAACCTTCAACTCTGTCCACGTTCAGTATGTTTGAATTTGCCAGCTACATCTTTGTTCATCTTACTATTCTGATCCTTTCTCTATTATTTTGACTTAAACTTGTCCCTTATAAAGAGTAGACATTTGTTTTATTAGTTATTTTTGTCCCCCAAAGAAGGTCGAATCTTTTAAAAACCATTTGTCTTTATTTTCAAAATTAATTCATGTTATTTTCTTGTCACCTGTTTCTGTGCTTCGTAGTCGTCATTTATATTTTGTATTTCTTGTGTTTTTGAACTTTGAGGTCTTTTGCTTTTATCTCTTTCTGCACTTTAATAGGTACACATCTGTTTTTTATTATTTTAATGATTACTTTTAAGATTTCAAAAAATATTCTTAAACATATATCTACCAGTCTAACAAGGTCAAGACAAACATGAACGTGTAATTGAAAGAGCATTAACTAGAAGAATAATCAGATGCTAATTTAAACCCAGCCCCTGCTGCTGGAAGCCGCGTTAGCTTCCATGTCTGTTTCTTCTGCTGATCTTGAAGGATTGTTTTATGGTCCAGTAGCCACACAAGAACAGGGCCTCAAATATTATCATCATCGCTGCCAATCTGAAATGCCAGCTATGTGCTAGACTATGCATACTCCTCGCATTACCTCATCTAATTCTCACAATATCCCTCCAAAGTAGGTGGTATCATTCTCATTTTACGGTTCCATAAACTGAGATTCGTGAAAGGTAAATGACTTGTCAAGGTTGCCTAGCTAGTAAGGACCGGAATGAGATTCGAAGCCAATTCTTCCTTGCTTCAAATCAATCCTCTTAACCACTGTACTTCTTTGCTAAGTTTTCTAAGCTCTGAGTCATACCTACTTACAAGCATGTTTTGGGAAAGGAATCATTTTATGTGAATACTCAATGAATTTCAATTGCCGTTGTAACCGTCATCTTCGATGCTTTCCACATGTAAAATGTTTAATGCACTTTTACTCACCCCTCCTGCTCCTTCACGTTGCCCTGCTCCGTCATCTCGTCCACGCTTATCCACGCCACGGTCCCACCCGCAGTATCCTGGTTACCTCGAACACCAGCCCCTGTAAAGCAGAGGGGCCTGCTAAAGATCCGATCATTCTGAATTCATTGGTAGATGGCGGAGGAAGACAATCATCTTTCTTCTTGCTTAAGTGGAAGCAGGTTTTCGCTGTTTTTAGCGACATCACATGAGCAGGCTGCAGATGACGTTTTTCACACAGAGTCATGGTATCGCAGGTGGAGAAGTCGCTCCATGTTCTGGGTGCTTGAAGTACAGGGGTTAGTCTTAAATGTTGGTGGAGGTGTGAGTTTTCACCATCCCCCATGTCTCCATGGGAATTTTAGAGGAAATCTGAAAGCTCTAACTATATCTTGATTTTTTTGAGATGCTTGGCATTAAAAAAAAAAAAAATTCTAACCAAATCCATTGAGTCTAATCTAAGCTCTTCAACCACAGAACTGAAAACCTGAAACTGTGTGGGTACATTTTATAGAGGCAACATTTGGGTAGAGTAATGGCAAGAATAAATGTATTGGCATTGAACGTACTTGGGGCTGAGAGCTGGCGTCCTCAGCTGCTAGCAGGCCTGGGGCACATCACTCAACCTCCCTGCGTCTCACTCAGCCCATCTATAAAATGCCTACCTGGCCAAGTATAATAAGGACGATAAAAAGTCATCAGCACGAAGAAAATATTCAGTGGATGGTAGTTGCTACTGGGGTGAGGTATGTGATTTCTGTTACGTCTCCCACATGAAGTGCTTTCTCTTCTGGGTAACCGCTGACTGACTGTCCAGCAAAAACGAACGCATATCGAGTCCACGGCTTGGTCAGCGTGAGCTCTGTCAACTCTATTCGTAGATTACAAACTATTTAGTTGATTTCCACATTTCTGCAGCCGAGGAGAAATATTTACTGGGCAGATTTAATTGAATTAAAACAATAAGATTAAAAAGAGTCTAGAGGCTGCCCCTTGGCTCCGACAAGGGACAAGTTGCCTTGCTCTGAGTAGCAAACTCATGCCAGCAGCTTGACTAATTTCGCAGTAACATGAGGAGGTGTGACTAGAACTGCAAAAGGGACTAAAACACTTGAGAAGGAGAGTTTTTCTCTTTACATCGTATTCACATCACAGCTCTGGGGATAGGCTTAGCTCACTAATTCAGACCAACACAGACAAGGAATGCAGAGTTTGCATGAAAAAACATTGGCTTAAACACCTCTGATGTAGGACAGTTGAGTTTCCATTACAGGCAGGGCTATCTTATAAATAAGTCATTTTTGCAAAGCCGAAATGGTAAGTTAGCCCTTTATAATTCAGACCAGATTTTCTCATAAATGTAAATTTATATTGGGTGATCAGGTGATCAGCCTCCCAGGTTGGCCATGCAAGTACTTCTACTCCAAAGAGCATGATGTCACAAGTGCCACGCCCAAACATTTAGCCCAATAAAGCAGTGTTCTGTGGCCAGATGGTTTGTTTGTTTGCTTGCTTTTTTTAGACAGTCCATACCATATAAAGTCGAACTCTCTTTGGGTACTGTTTACTGTTTTTAAAACAGTACTAAATGGCCATAAAGAATATAAAAACAACATAGGTTGTTTCTATGGCTTTTCTAGCACCTTCTATATAAATTATACTGGCTGCATTAGCTTTGTTATGTCGCAGGAAGCATCGCTTAACCCCAAATTTACCAAACTGTGTTTCATAGCTCAGTATTCCAGGAGATGTGAACGGTTCTAGGAAAAAAAAAAAAAAGTTTCTTAAAATAAAGTTGAGAAATGCAACACACATAAACGTCCTCTTAGAAATTCACAATGCACGTTCAGTTGTTAAAGATTCTGAGGTAAAAAAAAAAAAAAAAACAAACTTTCAGATGTCATATCTTCAGCTGTCATTAAAATAAATTTTAATCCATAACAAATTTTTGTTTCATATAACCCTAATTAAAATTCTCAGAAGAGTATTCAGAGAGACACTAGATTGGAAAATGTCGGTCTATTTATTTCCACCCAATAGTGTATATGTCGCCTAATACCCACAGTAGAATAACAACCCGATGCATATAATTTCAGTTACACTCAGTATTATGATATAAAAACAATGTACTACAGTTATGCCATAAGGTAACTTGAATTTTTACAGACTGCCTTGAAAAAGTAATGATTATGTTTAACATAGAATTCAGGAAAAAATAAAATATAAGTTTCTGTGGGAAGGTACTATAATTTCTCTTACTTCTATTTCTGGAGTTTCATTCAATCTTGACTTCTGGGATGGCATCTTCCCCACGGGAATTCACTCACAGAGAGGTTTGGGTTCCGAGTTCCCTCACAAGCGGGGGGAAATCGATGTGCGCTGGCACTCCTGCTGCGGAAAATACTCTCTGCACCATATAGACCTATCGGCTGCTCCCAGTGTTTTCAGTATTATTTTCTTTCTTCTTTTCTCAAGGGAATAGTCTACTCTCCCCGCAGTCTTTCTTATTCTGAGAAGGTATGTAAAAAACCCTGTCCCCACAGAAGAGTTTGAAAGTAAACTTGAGTTGGGTCCCAGTCTCTAAGGGGGAGGGTCCTGAACTGGTGAGATTTTATGCCCTGCTGATGGCAGAGATGAGTCCTATCACTTCTTGTGTGTGTGGAAAGTATGCATTCTGGCTAGGCAAGGGCAGGCACTTTTGGGGGAAATTCACTGTGCGACATGCATTTCCAGCACACACTAGTGCTCTGACCCAGAAAGGCCTGGGCCCGGCTCTCATCTGTAGCTCTGGCAGGCCTGCCGGAGACCAGCAGCTTCGGCTTATTTAATTACCTCCCTAGCCGGGGGAGTTCATGCTGCTTTCCATGGCACTTGAGAACTGCCGACACCAAAGGCTTTGGTTTCATGTACTTGAACTTGGTTGACACAAATATTTCAGTGGTGAATCAGTCCTGGAAAGGGAGGTGGGTAAGGTAGGGAGTGTTTATAGAAGACATTTCATCACCACTAGGCAAACATGTCTCATTGTTGGTTCAGGAGGCGCTGGTATTTTCCTCTTTGAAGGGGATGCTCAGTGAGCCAAGAGCTTCCAGCCTGGAGCTCGGCTCCAGGGAAGGGCAGTGGCCATTGCACACAAGAAACCCGCAGGACTAGCTGCTTAGGAATGTTGACAATCTCAGGGAAATAGTTTTGTGTCTTTCCTTAGGGGAGAAAAAAAGTTGGTAGATCTATGTAAAGAATGCCTGAGGCTATCTTGTGGAAACCTTGTCCTTCTGCCTGGCTGCCTTTTAAAAAGCTTCCCTAGCTACAGAACCCCAAAGATGAGGTCAAGAAACCTGTAATTTCAGAAAATCAGTACTGCTGGTATCAATGGTTAAAAAGCTCGATGGGAAGATGAGAATATGGGGTTTCTTTGTCTTGGGTAAATCACTTGACCCGTAAGTGAGAGAGACCCAGGTCTTGCATAGCATCTGAGGGTTCTCCAAGGGCCCTCAGCCTCCTGGTGGAGGGGAGATGGCACCATGGTCCCGAGTCCCCTCCCAAGCCTTGGGAAGTGGAATTCATCTGAACAGCTTGCCTTCATTCTCGGGGTGTGGCGTTATGAATGGCATGGGGGTCCAATGAGGATCGCATTTAGAAAAACCAAAGATGGGACATGCCAAGAAACACAAACCAAAAGGAAATATTTTAAGAAAATAAACAAAGCTACCGAGGCAAACAGACAAAGCAAGAAAGAGGAACAAAGGATTATTTGAGGCCTGAGGTTTGAACATTCTGAAGCCACACATGTGACGAGCCAGCCCAGGAACACAAGGAGGCTCACAGCTGTGTCGGCGTGGAGGTGGCCTGCTCCCAGCAGGGGCTCCCGCCCACGAGGCTCCGAGCGAGCCCGCTGTACCAGCTGACTGTGCAGACTTGAACTCAGCCTTGAGCTGTGCAGAAATCGGGGTCCTCCCCTGGTAGGCCACACAGACAGGGCTGAGAAGACGGATCCCACCAACCGAGTAGCTCCTGTCGGATGCAGTTAAGTGTCCTCCACTCTGCAGTTCATCGTTCGGGAACCGAGAAGAATATCAGCGTTACATCAAACAGAGTTAGAACTGTGTATGTCTACAAAGTTGGCTATCGGCACTTCTAACCAAGAACCCGTGACATCAATATTCCACTATCTCCAGAATCCCGGATTTCTGGAACTTAGTATTTTGAGCTGAATCATTTAAGTTTCCCAAAAATTTAAATCCTAGGAAATCAGATACGAGTTGGACATACTTCAGGGTCAAGCAAATGTTCTAGAAAATGGAATGAGGTCCCAGTGCCAAACAGCTTTTATCAGAGAGTAACCTCTCATCTGCACTGAATTTTAATCCATTTTCACTCTCTTTGGTGTACCCAGAAGGCTTTCGGTACCAGTTACCTAGGCTACGACAGAACGCCTTTCACCAAGATGCGCTATGGTGCCATGCCTGTGGCTTTTATGAGTGGGTCAAGAGAGCACATGCTGTGTGCGAATGGCTCTAAATCTGCTGTCAAACTATTGTCAGAAATATAACCATATCTGACTGCAAGTTATTTATGTGATTAAAGGCCAGAAAAAAAAAATGTGTGTCTCTCGAGGGATGAGCGTATTTCTTCTTTTCTGATGATGAAGCTCATCAGGTTTTCCTTGTTGCTGTGGTTGCCAGGAAACTCATCTCGAGATGTCACAATCATAACTCCAGAACTTCTCATTATCAGTGCAGCTTGGGCCTCCTTCTTCCCTTAGTTCTGCTTTTCGTGTGTGTGTGTGTGTGTGTGTGTATGTGTCCTTTCTTGAAATTAGTACATAAAGATCAGGAAGTGTTACTCTAATCAGTGAACTAAGAGCTTTCATAAGTGTACGGTCCTGGACTGCAGACTATTCCAAAAGGAACGTCTGCTATCCACTTATCTCCCCATGTGGGAGAAGTAACTTGTTTTAGAGAAAGACAGGTGGCAAAATTCATATTATAGAGGTGATAATCCTTTGTCTTGATCCTTGTTCCTGGAAGAGATTAGTTAGGCATGGAGAAAAAGGATAACTCACTGCTGCTTAGCTAAGCATGTGAACACATTTTTGGACAAGTACAGGGAGGTCACTGAGTCTAGGCTTGGGGCAGGAGATTGCAGAAAGGGCGTTTCGTGATAAAGTGGAAAGTGTCGTGTCGAAGTTTTCACGGTGTCGTAATGCTGGAGGAGGGGTAGAGAAAGGACAGAAAAATGTGGCAGGAAGCTGGAGACCTAATTGGTACAAGCGACTGAGGGAATATTTTGGAATTAGAACTTTTATATTCTACTGAAATTATCTGATCAACCAAGCTGTAATCTGGTTCATGATTTTCTTACCAGAATTACATCTTTTGACTTGTATGCCACAGAGAGGGCGGTTGGAGACGATAGAGAGGTGACAGGAAATGGGGAATGTTATCAGGGAGAAAAGGTTGTGGGGGTCCTCTGTTTAGTTGAATATCAAAATTAAAAGAAAAAGTAAAAATGGGCAAGGCAAAGTGTGGGAAAAGAAAATTTAATGTAAGCTGGTAATTGGAGTGAGATCTCCTAAGGAAAACGGAGGCTTCGAGACTCTGTCTGCAAACACGAATGGAGAGGCCACCGGAATCTGTAGTGCTTGGCTTGTGGAAAGAAGAGTGACTCATGGCGATACCGTCGAAAGGTCAGGGACGGTAGGGAGCCCTTGCTAGTCTACACTTGCAAATATATTTCTATTTAAGGGATCTCCAGGAGGCATCAGCCTAAAATTTTCAAGCTCTTTTTCCCACAGATCTAGGTGGATCACAGCACAATCATATGGAAATTGCCTTGTAACATAGGAGAGGGCATAGGTCAGGTGTGCTCAGTGCCAAGGAAACAGCTCAGGTACTCAAAAAGGAGGTTTCTATAAGCTAGATGACCAGAACAGGCTTCATGTAGGATGTAGATTAGGGGCAGGACTTGATGGATAACAATTTCTCTACTCTTATTTGTTGACTAGCAAATGGATAAATGCATGAACAGTCAGACTGGTAGTACTCTAAATATGTACTCTGTATATCTTTTAATAAAAGCTCTGATACTACGAGAAATATAATCTGAAGTACTTAATAACTTGGGCCCAGATGTAGGGGCACAGAAGAATAAATAGAAAGATACCTAATTTTACTCTATATATGTGATTTATATTTTGAGTTACCATCATAGAAATAATTGGTAATATCCAAAATACACAGAAATCATAAGAATACATCTGACTCTGGGGAGAAAGATTTCTAAGCATCAAAAGGAAATAATTAGCTATTGTAACTTATGTTATCTATATGAGGAGAGTTCAGCTTTAAGATGCTTTATCACTAGAACTTTGAACTCAAAAAACAAAGATAGTTATGATTTATAATTTGGTTAAAACATCTAACGTAGTAACATATTTCTCAGTTTAAGAAGAGAAATAATAAGGTCTACATTCTATCATTTTATGTAGACATATTGAGTTTTAATAATAATTTTAATAAATCATTTATACTCTGTTTATTTCCAAGCCAAAAAAAAAGATTTGCTATGATAGTTAAAAAGAAAAGAAATTGAATAACAGAAAGCATATACAGAGACCGGTGTGGTAGACTCTTTAAAAGATGGTGTCTTAAAATAATACCTAGATAAGGGGAATGAGATGGAGATTTCATAGGTGGCTTTCACACACCAAGCTCTTTATTTCCTGTACCTGAGTGCCCTCACAGGTATTTGCCCTTCGATTTGCTCAGAACATATTCTAAATGTGCTAATTTAGTTAGACTGTAAAAGCCTAAAGGATTTATATAGTTTTCTCTACAAATAAGCACTTAAAATCAATAATTGGTGATGTGTATATAGTGTTGCATGGCCCTCAAAACACATTCACCTACACCCATTATGTCAGACTTCAAACACTTGGAAACTGAAACTTTCATGTGCTGTGTTCTAGCACTGTGCCTATTTTATAAAGTGTTTTTCCTACTATTCTCATTTTATCCTCAGACTATGAAGTAATAAAGACTTTCTTATTCCCAGTTTATAGATGAACCTAGAATGCTACCACCAACTTGATTCATTATTTAGAATGATCATTAAGAAAACTTATAAATATTCTTCCCCATAAATTCATTTACTTCTACTCTTTGATTTACAAATTTTGTTTTTATTTTTCAAACAGTTCAATATTAATGTTGCATCATTTCTCCCTTCTTGGTAAAAAAAAATATATATATATATTATCAACTCTATCAGGTTTATTTGTCTTCCAATTCCAGCAACATGGTAGACTGAACTAAAGTGAAACCATTTTTTCCACAAAATATTACCAACAGAATAGTGTTTCAAATATTTGAAACAGAGAAATGCCCAGCTGTCGGGAATAAAAAACGAGTCAAAAGACAGGTTAAAATAATTACATATGATATTTAGGGTAGGGGTGGGGGTATTAAAGCAGTATCTATAAGGACATATACATCTGCAAACATATATATTTATATATGTTAATAATAAAGAATGGAAACCTATAAGCTAAATGTGCAGCTCAAGATTTTGCCTGAAGAAATTTGGAGGAAGGAAATAATATAGAAAAGCAAAATAAAATAGAGAAAAACAAACCCCAAACTTATTCTTTGAAAGGCTAATACAAGAGTCAAATTGATCACAAAACTAGTCAAGAAAAAAAATTAAAAGAGTATATAACTATAGTACAGTGGAGACTTTTTCCAATCTTTACAGAAAGTTAAGAATAGTTTTATTTCTATAAATTTGAAAGTAATTAATTTAATTTTTTTTAAAAAAAATAGTAAATTATCATTACTGATCGAAGGAAAAATAAATTGAAAATCTATTAAAGATGTTGAGAGTTAAAAAAAATCCATCTCACTCCTTTTCATACCCTTGCCTTTCCACAAATCTAAACATCAACACCATCAGGCTCAGACAGTTTTACAGACAACTTTTCCTAAATCTTTAAGGAACACAAAAGCTCTGTCTTAAACAAACTGTTCCAGACAATAATAAAACCAAAAGGAATTCTCTCAAACTCATTTTATGAGTATAGGATGACCTTGATTCCAACACATGACAACCAAGGAAAGTTATAGACAGATTTCATTTATTAACACAGATGCTGATATCCTCCACATCAAAGAAACAAAATCGTTCCACTCTCTTCATCCTCCAACTATCAGAAACCAAGAGAAGATCCCCATGGTAGATGTAAACCAAGCTTCCCCAGTCATTCTTTATCATCAGTCAAGAATGTGGACTACTGGCTACTCTCCCCCAGAGACATCAAGCTGGCTCTCCTCACTGAGACTATAGCCTTAACCTCCATCCCAGGCCTCCTCTTTCATGATCAAGAATCAAGAGAAGGCTTACCAGTGCTGAAGAAGGACCCAAAGTATTAGAAACACACATAGTTGGAATGTTTAAATGATCAGATTGGGAATTTAAAATGACTGTGATTAATATGCTAAGGGTTCTAATGGATAAACTAGACAACTTGCAAAAACAGATGCTTATTGTAAGAAGAGAGATAGAAATTCTGAGAAACAAACAAATAAAATAAACGCTAGAGACACTGTATCAGAAACACTACATTGGACATGCAGAATGCCTTCGATAGACTTATTAGTAGACTGGACATTGCTGAGGAAAGAATTTCTAAGCTAGAGGATATATCAAAAGAAACCTTCTATGCTGAAAAGCAAAGAAAATAAAAACTGAAAAAAAAAACAGAAAAGAATATCTAAGGATTGTGGGACAACTACAAAATGTGTAATATGCACATAATGTGAATGCCAAAAAGGAAAGAGAGGAATAGAAGATATACGTGAAATAATAAAGACTAAGAATTTTCCCAAAATTAATATCAGACACTAAATCGTGAACCCAGAAACCTCAGAGAACACCAAGCAGAGTAAATGCCAAAATCAATACAAAAAAAAAAAAAAACTCTATACCTAGGCATATAATTTTCAAACTACAAAAAAGCAAATATGAAGAAAAAATGCTGAAAGAAGACAAAAGAGAAAAAATCTTACTTGTAGAAGCACAAAGATAAGAATTCCATCCGACTTATGCTCAGAAGCCCTTCTAGCAAGAAGATAATGGAGTGCAATAAAGTGTTGAGAGAAAAAAACCTCCAACCTAGAATTCTGTATTCTGAGAAAGTCTTTTAAAAGTGAAGACATAAAGACTTTCTCAAACAAGAATTGAGACAATTTTCTGCCAGTAGACATGCCTTGCAAGAAATGTTAACAAGAATTCTTTAGAGAAAAGCAAAATAATATATATATAAGATATTCAGATCTACATAAGAAAAGGAAAACCATCAAAGGAGGAATAAGTGGAAGCAAAATAAAAAATTTTATTTTTGTTATTCTTAATTGATCTAACAGATATTATTTGTTCCAAATAATAGTAACAATTTATTCAATTATGTATGTATGCTTATGTACATCTTATGCGCATATACACATATGTATATGTGTGTATACATGTATAATGCATAGGTGCTTAACTATATATATACATATATATACATACACACATATATATTTAAAATAAATGACAACAATGATACAAGGAATAGGAGGAAAGAAAAGAATTATTTTGTTATCATAAGGCGCTTACACCACCCATGAAGTTGTGTAGTGTTATTTGAAAGTGAAAGTGGACTTGAATTAGTTGTAAATGTATATTGCAAACACTAGAGCAACCACTTAAAAAAGTAATAAAAGAAATATAACTGATACGCTAAGAAAGGAGAGAAATTGGAATTACACAAAATGCTAAACTAGAATCACACAAGACAGAAAAAGAATATAAAACAAAATAGAAACATAAAACAAGGGCAACAAAAAGAAAACATTAACAAATATAGTCGATATTAATATAACTCTATTAATAATCACTTTAAATGTCAATGTTCTAAATGCACCAATTCAAAGACATATAGTCAGTGTGGATCAAAAAATAAGGCCCACACATATATATTGTCTGTAAGAAAACTATTTTAAATATTAAGGCACATATAGATTAAAAGTAATTGGATGATGAAAAGTATACCATGCTAATATCAATCAAAATAAAACAGGAGTAACTATATTAATTTCTGAGTAGACTTCAAAGCAAGAAAAGTAATCAGGGATAAAGGACATTGCATAATGTTAAAAGAGTCAATTCTCCAAGACCTAAGAGTCTTTAGTATGCCCCTGATAACAGTATAAAACTATGCAATGTAACAACTAATAGAATTGCAAGGAGAAATAGATGAATCCACTGCTACAGTTGTAGACTTTAACACCCCTCTATCAGAAATAGTCAGATCCAGCAGGGAGGAAATCAGTAAGGACACAGCTGAACTCAAGAACATCATTACCTAGATATAATTGACATCTATAAACTATTATATCCAATGACAGCAGGATACACCTTCTTCTCAAGCTCACATAAAACATTCACTAAGACAGACCACATTCTGCGCTATCAAACACACCTTAACACATGTAAAAGAATAGAAATCGTACAATGTCCACTCTTCAATTACAACAGAACTTGTCCTTTCAATATCGATTTGGCTATTTCGGGACTTATGCCTCTCCATAGAAACCTTAGAATCAGTTTGTCGATGTCCAACGAACATGCTGAGATATCGATTTCTATTGCATTGAATCTATAGATCAAGTTGGGAAGAACCGACATCTTGAAAACGCCGAGCCCTCTTGGGCTAACACATTGGATTGTCAGTGCGTGCCACGCAGTTCCTGTCCTGCCTGGGAGACCGTGGAAGGGCCATGAGAGTCAAGTATCCTGGAAAGCTGAGATAGCACAGAGGGGACAGCCGGCTGCCTCGGGAAAGTTTGCAAAGTGAACTTCGTGTGAGCGATAAACAAACGTGTCTTAAACCGCTGAGGTTTGAAGGTTCTCCGTTACCATAGCAAACCCTAGCTCATCCTCACCTCTACGACATGGCCCTGAGTGGTGGTGACGGTTGTCAAAAGTTGGTGGTAGTTGGTCTTCATAAAGACCATCAGGCCATTTCCCAAAAGTAACGCCTTTATGGTCCTTGACCAAAATAATACTTTCATAGTCAAAGTAACAAAATCAAGAAGATACAAACACACACACACACACACACACACACACACATATCACATAAATATGTGTGAGATATATATATTTATGGCATGTGTGTGTACACACACACACACACCATAAATTCAAGGACATAGACAAGGAATGTATCTCTTGTCTGGAGCGTTCCACCAAAGTCTAAGCATCAGATAAACAGTCTTCTCCCTGCATTGATTCTGGAGGCTCTCAATCTACTTACAAGTAATTATATAGGCATTATGCTCACAAGCATGAATGGATTACAAACCATCCCACCACTAAGTAAATTTAAGCAGCCTTCTTGATCTCTATCAGGAAGGCCTTCCCCGCTTAACTAGTTCCACATGGCAGACAAACCTTGCTGCCATCTGCTCGAATGGAAACACGTGGCAAGACCCTGCAGTCAAACACTTGCCCTTGGTAAGGAGAGAGACCCTGGGGAATTGTTTTTGGAAAACCACCCTCTCGGCATACAATTTGTGGCTATGTTTTGCCCTTTGTCCCTTGTGTGAAATGTGCTGTTTTGATATGAACGTCACTATGGATGAATGTATATGAGATCATATTTACATATGCTAACCGCCAGCATGGTCCCCAGTAGCGATGGGGAGGGCGGGAGGATGCCCACTCTGCCACACCATGGATTGTCGTTGGGTGATGATATCAATGTCTTCCAAGCCACAGAAGGAAAGGAGCCGTCTCGTAAAGTCCCCTAGACTTTCTGCACGGTCGTTGCGGTGTGGTGTCTTGTCATCCTCCTCCGTCATCTTCATCGAGCTAACTTACTGACCTTTTAAGATTCATCTCTGCTGAGATACCGTCTTTGACCACCCCATGTGGGTTAGGCGACTCTTCCTTTTGTTCTCTTTACCCTGCGCTTATGCCATCCCAATATAACACAAAGGATACTTGCATACGATGTGGTTTCACATAATGCTAGAGCTTTTTTTGGAGGCTGGAAGAAGTTTAATGATGTTTCAAAGTCATATTGTCCTGTGCACTTTTTTATGCCATGGGCATTAATTTTCCAGATCCAACTTAAAACGAAAAGTGAGACATCCCACTATAGGTGATTTAGAGCATTCCCCTCCCCTAGACAGCTCATGTGAGATCGGTCCTGAAAACGTCGCCAAAGAGAACTCAAATACTTTTGAAAACTCTGAGATTAGAGAGGAGAAAAGATAGGGCGCCATAGTCATTTCACTAAGAAAGAAGGCAGCTTGCACTTCGCAGAGCATACTTGATGAGATGAAAGCCATCCATAGACACCATGGATAACCGACCACATACTATGGAGCTAGCCTTAGGTCAAGTGCAGCGGCAAATGCTAAGGATTCAGTGTGACTAACAATAAGGCTCCCAAGACAAGGCAAGAAATAGTCCAATCGAACACAAACACTTAACCAGAAGGAGAGCAAACACATACTAAATATAATCCAGTTTGAATCATAATCAGTTGCAGCTTTGTAATTCGAATGTTCACACTAGAATCTTAGTGGGGGAGGGAAAAAGGATTTTCGAATTCACCAAAAATACATAATATTTGTTTTATAACCGGCTATATATGACTCATTCTTAACAAGTTCTTCTATTGTCTTAAATATTTTTATAGATAAATGATTGGACAATGAGCCAAGTTTTGGGGGCAGATGTGAGCAAAACTACGTTAGGTTGTCCACCCTACAGAATCCTGCCTTAAGGAAGCGTATTTCTGCACACGTGTATGATGTGTTGTCATAGCGCTCATATGTCCTACATAAGGATTTGTTCATGGGTTTTTCTCGCCACCAGGATGAGAGCTTCTTGAAGACAGCGTCCTGCACATTTTCTACGGCTCACGTGTGTCACGTGGTACCAGGGGAACCAACGGTGTGAATTCTAGTCCGAGGGGATGGGAAGAGACAACTGTTTCTGCTCAAGCGATCAGGCAGAGGGGCGAATTCTTCCTTTCTCCACCTTTTTGTGCTACTCAGGCCTTCAACAGCTTGGATGAGGCCCATCCAAAGGAGGGCCACCTGCTTTACTCTGTCCACTGATTGAAATACTAATCTTGTCTCGAAACACCCTCACAGACACAGCCCCAAATAATATTTACCTAAATACCTGGGCACCCTGTGATCCAGTCAAGTTGGCACATGAAATTAAACATCCCACTCTTTTTCTTTTCTTTTTTTCTAACATCTAGATCCAAGCTTTCTGTAACAAAATAAGAGGCCGAAAATCATCGAAAGGCATTTTCTACAAAATGGGAATTTTTAAATTTTGCGTTTCATTTTTTTTCCTAAGGATAAAGTTAGCAATTAATTTCTTATGTTGAATACTTTATTGCAGCTTGTCACATGTAAGGTGAAGGTGTACATATATTAAAACAGGTTGATAGAGCTACAGGTCATTTTTATATTCCTTTATAGTGTATATTTGAAAGCCTTCTAATACAGCGTACCATTTTTCTTACAAAAGCAAATGCATATATTTCATATTACACGTGACATGACCTGATGTGATTACTTTTCTTCTCAATAACCAGTGATCCGATGAAAATGAGAATAGTTTAAAGGAATCAGAGCATTCTGATGCTGGTAGATTTTTGCTTCTTACATTGCATTCTAGGTCATCAGCCAAGAAGATAACAAATGCAGAAAACTTCTATTAACAATTGTAACAAAACGGTGGTTGAGCGATTTCCCATATCCAAATTGTTATTATCTTTATAAGAAGTGTTTATGCACTAGTAAAGTACCAGTTTTTGTTTCCTGATTTGATTACTCACAGTAGGGAGCAAACAAAAAGAACCCCTCGTTGTGACTCTCAAAATCGGCATTCACTCTGGGCAGCACAAACAGAAGCAAGTACAGACATAACTCATTATTAACGCTCTATTCTTTTATTAACATTGGCTAGTTACACCAGCGCTAGCTGGGAAATGATGCAGTGTTCTTATCTGACTGCAGGATCCTCATGTAAGGTGTAAAACTGCTTTTAGAGTGTCACAAAATTTGATCTCTGCCACTGCTTGTCAAACATTAGATCGCGGTATTTAAATAGAAAACACGGACTCACATCTCCTCTAATCTGAGTATTGTTTTACATTGCATGGAATGTTTCTGAAAGAATCACATGTTCTTCGGGGACAAAGACAGATTTCCTAATCTCTTTGTATAGTTAAAAAAATAAATTTGAAGATGTATTTTTTTTTTTAAAAGGAAGGTATAATGAACGCAGTATTAAAGATGGCTGTGACCTTAACTGGGGAGAGAAAAGCAGGTGTGATGTTAGAATCACATAGCATGTTTGTCAGCATTCTAGTTTCTGGGTGGGATGGGGGGCACATCAGAAGGCAAAAAAAAAAAAAAATTTAATTTAATTCCCAAAAGCTTTCTCTAAAACCCAAACTAAAACCAGTTAGATTATGAAGTTGAAAAGTAAGGAGACTTGTAAATGTGTCCTCAATCTGAAAAAAAAACCATCTGATAACTAACTACATGGGAATAAACATCAATGGTTTGAATGTGTTTTCATTCTGTCATTGTAGAGTAAGAATAGAGATTACACAGCTAATTTACAAATACATTTCTTCAATCGTGAGCCGCATTTTTGTGCTGTTTACAAGAACTAGATCAAGAAATCTGACCTGAGCTAATAGCTGCTGCATTCACGGGAAGAAAAGTAGGGAATATGTCTCTGCCTGAGTTTTAGGTTGAAATCAGAAATCATCTCACAGAAACACCATGGCTTAGATTTCAGAAACGTCTATGGATGTCTATTTGACCTGTATTTCTCATTTGTCACTCTAAAGTCTCTCTTATTGGTAGAAATGGTTAATAAGATCAATTTTTAAATTGGAGACTGCTTATATAAGTTAACTCCTGAGTCAGTTTGCCAAGAGAAGACCTTTCCCTCAGATTCTTACTACATTTGTCTCTCAACATAGAAAAGTGAGTTCAGGGAGAGAGCAAATTCAACAAATATTTCTTGCACATTTATGCAGCTAAGCATTACCCTAGAAACTAGCTGATACTAAGCTCCTAGCTTTTGAGTCCTGACCATGCGCCACTCATTGTCTCTGAAGCCTATGACAACCCTACGTGGTCGTTAGGAAGATCCATGTTTTAAGCATGAGGATACTGAGCCTCCTCGGGACTGGTAAGTGCTGGGGCTGGCGTTTGAATTGAGATCTCTCTCGTTCTGAAGCTTTTCATTCCTTTACTCTACAACAGACAATTTTAAAGGAACTTACAGCCAACCGGATCGTTTGATGAGACACAAATTCTGTACAACTAAAGGTTCGCTGCCTTCCGTGAACATTTGGAAACTATAAAAGGTCAAATCAAACCCCTCTTCATCTCCATCTGTTTATTGTAACTATGTTACGTTACAAATTGAAACCTTCAGTCAAGACCACCTTAATTGCCTGATAGGTTTGTTAATTTTTACCATCTTTCCATTTTTCCCAGGGTACAGACCAGATCGCCTCACCCCACTATATGTACACTTTGCTGTGGGGGGATCCTGGGGGAGACATCCTGTGACTGACTTTTTGGTTACAAAAGGTTACCTAGTAAAGAACTCACCAGAAGGCCCATAAAGACGACTTGCGGATGGCTTATTATCACAAATATTACCATTTATGGGGTTTGGGAAGGTACTTTCTTAACATCAAAGGTCAAAACTATCATTCTGATTTAGCATGTTCAACTTTAAAAAGACATGAGCTATTGCTTAAAAACTTATAGCTTCAGGAAATTAGGAACCGATATCTTTAGGAAAATAAAAAGCCATATGTATCATTTGTGGAATTAAGTAAGTGGACAAAGAAGTTAAAGTGACTTTAAGCCATTGCCTTTTCCTCTTTCTTTGAAAGCGCACAGCCTTGGAAAGGGTATCTTCGGGTTGTAGCACAGCATTTAGGCCAGGAAAAGCCATCTCTAAGATGGGGGTGGTAAAAAAAGAGAGCAGTACGATGACCAGATGTACGGATGTAATTTGAGACAGAAGCTGCCGAATTTAGGAGACTAGAAAGGCCTTTATAAAGAAGCGACCTCGGAAAGCGTGTGAGAGCGCAGAGCTTCCACCTGTAAAGTGCAAATAAGTCACTGGGGATCTTGTAAATTCAAATTCTGATTTGTGAGTTCTGGGTGAAGCCTGAGACTCCCAGTAACATGAGGTGGCTGGTCATCAGACCACAGTTGGAGTATCAAAGTTATAGGGTATTTCGTTATTTAATAATGGTGCCAACTGATACTTTGTGACAGTAAAAGACAATGACTAGGGAAGAGCAGTCACACGAAATGAAACTAGCACAGGAAGGACAGGTGGTAGTCTAGATGTGTGTGGCCTCACCTGCAGGGGGGCGTGGAAAGAACCCGGAGTCCTGGGTTCGGCCCCAGCGTGCTCCTGAATTGCTCCAGACAGTGGGCGGGTGTCCTCTACGACCCACATTATTAATTCAGTCATCCATTCTGTTCTCATATAGCCGAAGGGACAAATAAATACATTTGGAGTATCATAATTTCTACAATTATTTATTAATTTTTTCTAGAATGGTATCAGATTGCCATACAGCCTTTCACCAAATCTGGGCACCACGTCTTGGACACAGCACTCTCCAGAATTATGCGGAATAAATTTCTCTTGTGTATAAGCCCCTCCCCCCCAGGTCCATGGTCTGTTGTTACAGCAGCCTGAACAAGCAAAGACACACTCTATGCCTTCCTCTACCTCCCAACCACTTTTCCCGCCACTTCTGGGGATATCTGAATAGGGGCCAGGAACTCTGGAATCAAAAGTCTGTAAAGAGCTTTAAACGACTGAAAGCACAAATGTTAGGCTCCTCATTAGACCTCGTTTGCAAAACTTATCCCCACTCATACCCATCGCTATATTCTCTCTCCGGGGGGCATGTGTTCAGGCTCCGCTGTGCTGCTTTCTAATGTCTCTCAGTTCTCTTTTGTGTGCGCTGGATTTCGAAGGGACTGGACATCCCATTTCTGCCCCACGGTTATAGCATCTCTCCATCCCCTTAATATGAAGCCTGGCGGGAAACATGCCACTTGGCGTGCTCTCCATCAAAGGCATCAAGGTCACGGAGGAGGACAGACACCGAACTGCCCCAATTACGCTGAGGAGAGGAGCTTTGTCTCTTCGTGTTGGCAATTACCGTCTCATGGTCCCTTTGCCACCCACAGTCCTTTCCCACAAGGCCCTACAAAGACTCTTCTGCTTCTCAACACTCGATGGCCCTCAACGGCATGGCCCATGTGTGAATCTAACAGCATTTAGTGCCAAAGCACAGAGCTACTTGAAAACACATCCCTGCAAAATATCAGTAGAGAGCGGCTCACTCGAACAATTTGTTTGAAAGAAAATAAAGTTGAGCTGATTAGGAATTATATCAAATATCCACATTCTCCATTTATTGTCCTCACACGGCCATCCACCTTTCCATAAAAACCAAACGAGCACAGTTATGGGCCCAAAGGAAACTCAGGGGCATGGAAGACACCCCATCCTCAAGATATGGATATCTCTTAAGAAACACTTTTTTTTTTAACATTTAAACATTCACCGATTTACCAAATCCTCAGCGAGCACTAATTATATGCCAGGCACTGTGTGCTAAGTTCTAAAACTAAACTATGAAGAAGATGGATGTGAGTCCTAGAACAGAGTGACATAGCACCTCACGTGGCAGCTAAGGGCGAAACAGAGGACTCCGCTGTGGCAGCTCCATGAGGTAAGAGCCAGGGTCCTGTTGGCACGGTCAGAGATGGCGTGAGAAGCAGGAACACCTGAACACAACTGCAACGAGTGGACGGAACTCAAACACGCACACCTTCTGAGGGGCCAAGTGGTCCCTGAGCGCCAGGGAGACTTGGGAGATATTTCCGAACTATAGAAACTGCGATGGCTGAGGGAGAAGGTTTCTGTTGCATGTTTTTTTTTCCCAAAACTGAGGCATATTTACCCTTAGGAATATTTGATGGGGTGCCAGGGGTATAAGAATCCATGGAAAAAAATCATGAACCATCTTCCCAGGGTAGCAGTTTTACTAAATAGTGATTTAAGATGTGTGTCTGTGTGTGTGCGCGCATGTATGAACTAGGATGTAAAATTTACATGACTATTTAATATATAACAGGAAACATCAAAGACATGCCTTGTTTGCGTCAGGTCTCTTTGGACTCCACAGCCACGCCATCTCCATGACCACCACCACACCACATTCTCTTTTCTGTGTGTTGAAGGATATGTTTATGGGAAGGAAGAAACCCTTCTCTGCTGAGACAATGAGATCTGCATCAGGAACGTTGCTTCGAGTCATTACATGAAAGATTAAATGCCAGACTAAGGATGTCAGATTCCATTGAGGATGCTGGAGGAAACAGGGTGGGACTATTTGTGAGCTGGGCAGGGACTCATGGAAGAAGGCAGATGGCAATGTTTCTGAGTCTCACTGTTGTGGATGGGGAGATGTGGATAGCAGATGGGTCTCTACGTGAAGGTCAGAGTGAATATAACAGCGTAACAAAATCAGAATGAAATGGGTTCAGGCAAGACGCATGCATAGGAACAAGTAAGAGCCACCAGGAGCAAATAAGAGCCTCCAGGTTTGTGCGCTTTGGGGACTCCACAGTGGAGTGCTTGGAAAAGGATGTCAGAGTCCCAGGAGCCGTGGGGACAAGTAAGAACTTGGGCTCGGTTCTCCCTGTTGGATTCCTCCCCACACGGGTGTCACCCCGCTTTAAGGGGACACAGCCATCACCAGTCCTGGTTTTCTCTTGCTGTCAAGTCGCAGAGGGGGGTAAAACAGGCAATGCAGCCACCTGTGTCGTGCCCAGATGTACACTGCTGATCACTGCCTGAAGGTGCAGGACGAAAAGAAAGAGCCACGGAGGTGGGGGAGGGATCTCTGCTCTTAGAGAAGGAACTCTGGCCTTTTCACTTAGACGCGCCGGTGAATCCCAGGTCGGGGTATTGCTTGGATGGATCTCCCCAAGTTACACCCTCAGGAAGGTGGTAAAACGACTCCAGGGGGGACTCAGGTTGTGTTGAGGTCACCCTGAAATCCTGCCAGACTCTTCTGTCTCGCTCTAACTCACTCACAACGTGGAGCTGGGCATGGCTCTGCGAGGGAGGGGACTGTCCCCTAGGCCAAGTTTAGATAGTTCTGAACTCGGACATCTGGTGAAGCTCAAGACACACACGGCCCAATAGATACACAATATGAGCCACACCCATGACCAACATATGTAATTTTAAATTTTCTAGTAGCCACATAAAAAATATAAAATGAAACAGGCGAAATTCAAATATGCATTAAAATTATTAATGAGATTTTTATCCTCTTTTTTTTTTTTTTTGGTCTCTTTTGTACTAAGTTTTATACGTGCAACACATCTCAGTTTGGACTAGCCACACTTCTGGCGTGTAGCGGCCACGTGAGGTTCATGGCTAACGTATTGAACGGGACACTCCTAGACTGTTCCATCTTGAGCCCGTACAGCCCAGGAAGGCCTCCTGAGCACCCCTGCAGTGAGCAAGGTCCACAAATATCATAACTTGCCAGAGCTTACACAACATGTCAGGGTTAGAGCCAAGACTAGATCAGAAGTCTCCCAAACCTAATCAAGAGTTCTCTCCAAAATAATGTGTACCGGCTTCCCTCTTCACTGTCGCAGCTAAACCATCGCTAGCCTCTATCAATTCCTCCTTCGGAACCCTCTCAAAGCATTCTTTCTCTCTGTTCTGGCCTCCACTACCCTGCCTGCCTTACTCCTCGACTATTGCAATAACTTCCTAATTGAAGCGCTTGCTTTTGATCAAGCCTTCCAGTTCTTCTGATTAAAACAACTACACTGCGGAAAACAATGATTCTCCGTTTTGTTTTTAAGTAGAATTTATTTTTAGAGCCGTTTGAGAGCTGCAGGAAAATGGAGCAGAAAGTGTAGAGATCCCACCTACCCTCTCCACTCACCTCCCTGCTTCCGATATCAACACCTTAAGGCGGCGCCATGCCCTTGTTGCGATTACGAACCGGTATTGGTACACTACTAACTAATGGCCGTAGTTCATATTAGGACTCGCTCTGTTTTGGCAAATGCATAATGTCGTGTATTCACCGCTACATTATCATCGAGAATATTTTCACTGCAGTAAAGTCCCCTGTGTCCCACTGTATATTCCAACCATTTTCCAACCAATCTTTCCCCGTGGCGAGCGCTGATGTTTTTACTGTTTCTATAGCTCTGTCTTTTCTCGAATGTCATACAGTTGGGATTGTGCAGTATATAGTTTTTTCAGACTGGTTTCATTTACCTCATAATATGAATTTAAGTTTCCTCTAAGTATTATGATACCGAATTTCATATCATTAAATAGTATTTTGTTGTCAAGATGTTCCCCAGTTTGTTTACTCATTCACCTGCCGAAGGACATCTTGGTTGCTTCCAAGTGTCGATAATTATAAATAAAACTGCTATAAACATTTGTGTACAGTTTTTGTGTGGATTCCCTATTTTTAAACAAATATAATTCAAGGCTCTCGATGGTCCAGTATTAACAAACACCTCCATGATTTCTTTACACAAATGCTTTCTTCTGTTTATTTTTTGCTTTTTTGTTGTTGTTGTTGTTTGTTTGTTTTTAAACCTGTTTTGGTAATTTGAAATCCTTTATATCATCATATAAATTTTAGAATCAGCTTGTCGATTTCTTCAAAAAATATGTTCTGATATTTCAATTGAGATTGCATTAAATCAGTAGATCAATTTACAGATATTCAATATCTTAACAATATTGACTCTTCTGACTCATGAACACATATTTCTCTCCATTTATTTAAGGTCTTTCTTAAGTTCTTTCAGTAGTTTTGTAGTTTTCAGTGTACAGGTCCTATACATCTTTTGTCAGATTTATTCCTATGCAATTCATGTTTTTTATGCTCTAATAAATGGTATTGATTTTATTTAAATGTCCAATTATTTGCTCCTTGTATATAGAAATGCAATTGATTTTTTGGATATTAATCTTTTCTGCTGCAAATTTAATACACTCAATGAATTCTATAAGTTTTTTTCTAGATTACATCAAATTTTCTATCTAGATGATCATCTGAAAAAAAAATTACTTCTTCCTTTCTAATCTATCTAGTTGACATTTATTTGTTTGTTTGTTTGTTTGTTTGTTTGTTTATGCCTATTGCACTGACTAGAATCTCTAGAACAGGGTTTAATAGAAGTGGTTATAACAGCCATCCTTATCTTCTTCCTGATTTTAAAGAGAAAGCCATCAGCCTTTCACCAGTAAGTACAATACTAGCTGTAGGTTATTTCATTGATGCCTTTTATCAAACTGAAGAAGTTCCCTTCTGTTCCTATTTAACTGAGAGAGGTTTTATCAGGAATGGATGCTGGGTTTTTTTCAATGCTTTTTCTTTTTATTGAGACTATCATATTTTTTCTTTTCTAGTTTGTTAACATAATGAATGATATTGATGTTTTAATGTTAGGCCAACCCTACATTGCTTCAATAAGTTAATTTAGTTATGATGTATTCAGTCTACTATATTTTTGTTTAAAATTTTTACACATGTTCATAAAAGATATTGGTCTATAAGTTTCCTTTTCTTATAATGTCTCTGTCTAGCTATGATATCAAAATAATGGTGGCCTCATAAAAATGAGTTGGGTATTATCCCCTTCTTTTAAATTTTCTGAAAGCGTATATGCAGAATTGATAATATATCTTTCTTAAATGTCTAGTAGAATTCACTGGTAAAACCAACATGCCCTAGAGTTTTCTCTGAGGGAAGATTTTTAACTCTAAGTTCAATTTTTAAAACAGATATAGGGCTATTTAGGTTATCTAATCTTTCTGGAGTGAGCTTTGGTAGTTTGTGTCTTTATAAGAATTTGTTCATTTTATCAAAGTTGTTGACTTTATTGATATAAACCTGTTCATATTATTCTCTACCTTTTAATATCTGTAGAAACTATAGTGATGCCATTTCCTCGTTCTTCATATTCATAATTTGTCTTCTCATTTTTCTCCCTCACCAGTGTGACTAGAGATTTATTGATTTCATTAATCTTCTCAAAGAATCAGTTTTTGGTGTCATTAATTTTCTCTATTGTTTTTCTGATATTAACTTCATTGACTTCCGCTCTGATCTTTACTATTTCCTTTGTTCTACTTCTTTATGTTTAATTTCTTCTTTTTCTAGTTTTTTCGGGTGAAAACTGAGGTCATTCATTTGAAACCTTTCTTTTTGATATAGACATTTAATGCTATAAATTTTCCTCTAATTATTGCCTCCCACAAATTTTAATATGTTGTACATATGCTTTGGTTCAGTTCAAAATACTTCCTTTTCCCTTTTGATTGCTTCTTTGATTCACAAGTTATTCATAAATCTGTTATTTAATTTCCAAATATTGAGAGATATTCCTGAGACCTTTTCATTACTGGTTTTCAATTTACTTCCACTGTGGAATCATTTACTCTTGCTTTTTATTCCTTGATCTGAGATTTCTAAAAAAAAAAAAATTGTGATTTCTTCCTTGTGACTTTACTCAGATACGATGCCCTCTGTACAGCTCTCCCAAGCTTTGCCAGATGAAGTGTGTAACTCTCTTTTGTGCCTGCAAAGCCCTTTCCTTGCAATCGTGTAAGAGTTCTTGTCACTCTGGGCTGCAATTACGAGTTTACATGTTTTTTTTCCGCACTAGACTCAGGTCCTCAAGTGCAGCACTGAAGTTTTATGCAGGTTTGTCTCCACAGATTTTGGCACACAGCAATTTCTCGAATGAATGAATGCATGAATGAAGTCAGTGACAGAGCCACTCGATTTTGAGTTTTCCTAAGCTCATCTCTCCGGCTCTTAGAATGACTCAGCTACTGAAATCAAAGAGAAGATGTGACTATCAAGGAAGAGAGGGGGAGGCATGAATAAGGCTCTTTGTGTGAAAGGACCAGGGACACGAAGCAGGCCCGCTCAGGTATGGCAGGGTGCCTGCTTTATGTCCACGTTTACGCTGTGCCTGGAGGAGCTGAGCCGGTGGTTCCAGGCCAGGCCTGGGCCTTACCTATGCAGATGGTAACCAGGCCTGCCTGTGAGTGAGTGCAGCAGACACAAAGCAGAGCCACGCAGGTGCTCCCACTCCAGCTGTGGGAAACCTCTGGGCCAAACACAGGCAAATGATGTCTGCACCAGGCCTGGGCCCGAGTGTGCACAGCAGTGTGCGTGCACATATGTGCGTAGAGGGGAACAGGCGGGGGGAAGGCTGGAGATGAATGACTAGTAAGTACTCACCAGACAAAAAAACAAAACGGCAAATTCCTTATTTCCTTCCCTGGCCATACTTAAATCATACACTTTGTTAGTGATTTGATATAAAAATATTTCACCTTCCCTAAAATCAATCTGTGCCTATCGGTGACTAATACTATTAAAGAAATTTGCATGTTTATAGCATTCCATAGCAGAAAAGGAGGCTCCCCATAACAGTGCATACTTTTTAAAGAAATTTTCTTTATAGAAAGAGATCAGAATATCTAGCTCAGTGGGGGATTTCAGACATCGGCCCGCAAATAAGGCAGGTATATAATAGCCTCCCCAGGTCACCTAGTCCACCCTATGTGTTCTGCCATACCCCTTATAAATTATTGAAATCAGCCGCTTGTATTATCCAATGTTATGCACGATTCTAATACAGAAACCACCAGGAGATCAGAGACAGAGAGAACATCTTCCTAGCACTCTGGGATCAACCACTAAAGTGCACACTCGAAAAGATGCCCAGAAAGATGCCCACAGCAATGGATGACTTGGCTGGGGAGGTGCTTGGAAAAGGATGACTCTCTCTGCAGCTCCGTCTCCCGTCGTTTCTGCACAAGCTCCTGCACTCCTAAAACACCGAACCTCTTAGCAATCTGGGAGAAAAACAAAAACAGTATGTATATTCCCAAGTCTTTGATTGATATGTAAGACATTCAGGCAACATCCTGAAAGAAAAACTGCTTACTTGGTTTGGCCTCTCCGGTAAACTGGTGGACAAAACGTAGTTCATATCTGGAAAAGCTTTTATCTCTTTAAGTCAAGGCTCGTTTGAGAAAAATTAGGCCCACACTCTCACATGAGAACTTGATAGGGTTTACCCAGGGTTCTTATGGATGACAGAGGGTGAAAAGCATGCTTTATATACTGGCCTCCATCCCTGCTGGCTCTTCTCTAAGGAGCTGGTGAGAACCTTGAACCAGTGTGGCTGGGGATCAGGGCATAAGTGAATCCTCTTGTGTGTGGTCTGTGCTGGAGTTGCCGGCAGTCAGCCGGGAGCTGTCTGCTCCCTCCTCTCAGCTCAATGTTTGAAAACTCAGATCGCATCTGTTGATTCCATGGGGGTATAGCTTTCCTCCAAAGTGTTCTGTAAAATGATGATTGTATTTCTCACTAAGCATTCAGAGGCCAGATCTGTGGTCTGGTTTTCCCCCTGAAAGAATGGGATGTAGATTTGGAAGCAGCCCTCACCTAGCTGGTGGCAGCTACCTACCTTTTACCCTGAGAGAAGACTGTGAGTTGGCATGGAAACAGCTCACTCTAGGTTCGGAGAGAAGCAAGCCTTTTTGAGTCTGACCCTAGCAGACTGGCTATCTGTTCTTAAAGATTCCTAGCCTCGATCTGCAGCTGCCTTCTGCATCATGTATTCCTGAAGAGAGCTTTTTATTTCCTCCCGACGATTCTTCTATTTCTTGACTGTTTTACTAAGAAACCTGATTTGGCATCTACGTCTAAAAATAAATCCAAATCCTATTATGTGACACGATTTTCCATACAGGGGCAGATATTACCAAGTGTTTGTTGCGTTTACTTATTCATTCATTCAGCACACATTTCCTGCGCTCTTATTTCACGCTGGATCCCCTGCAAGGCGCTGGGGATACAGAGATGAACAGACTCTTGCTTTCAAGGAGTTCATAGCCCAGTGGGGTGACAGACATGGGAATGAGGAAGTGTATCACACTGTCAGATGAGCAAAGCTAACCAATCGTCTGTAGAGGGGAGAGGTGGGATCCCGGGGGAGTGGTCTGCGTGCGAGCTGGGCGTGAGAGGATGGAGGAAGAGCTGCGGAGAGCAGGCGCTGTCGCAGATACAGCTAAGCTGGAGTCACAGCCTGGCGCTGCCCCCTTAATCGCTATGAGATGGTAGGAAAATTACTTAACCTACCAGCTTCAGTTTTATTATCCTTGAAATCAAAATAATTATAATGGGCTTTTTCGGAAGATTAAATACGATCATATTTATAAAACACTTAGCACAGTCGCTGGCACCTGTTAAGTGTTTGATAAATGTGACCTCTCCATTAATTTTATCATTATTATTTTCTATGCAGTCTGGGTCAACGTCTGACATTCTAGAAGAGGATCTGTGCTAACGACGAGATATGGGGAGGCAGACAGCGGCTTCCTATCCAGATTACACAGAAGACCTATGTTCTGTTTATGGGGAGCTGTCAGCCTGCCTCAATTTGCTGTAAAACCCACTGGTTGGGAAATTCTACCCCGAGTTATCAGTTTACGAGGTGTTCGGCAGAGGCAGGGCTGGGAATGGTCCCGCCACCTTATCTTGCTCCCTCCCTTGGCAATGCCCCTTTCCTCGATCCCCTTCTCATTACGCACTCGGAGTTTAAAGCAGAGAGGACTGCGGCTCCGCTCGTCACTGGCATGACTGTGTCTGTCTCCTGGACAAGTGCCAGTTGTAAATGGTTCCTGCCTTCCTCCTGTTCCTGCTGCATCTGTTCGTACGCCTATCTCGGCCTTTGCTTAAATATTAACAAGGAGCGTGTCCAGAGAGTAAGCGTACAGAAATGTAGACACATGGCCAAAAAAGAAAAGAGTGTGGCCGATATAAAATTCAGCGGTGACTAAATATTCAGAATCTGAGAAATTTAAAGACGCATTCAATTTCCTTTTCATTCACGAATTTATTCAGTGTAATGGGGGCCACGGGAAAGCATGCAATGCCCAGACACACGGAACTAATGAGAGTGTTTTACGTATATTCTGTTTATAAATTCAACGTGAAAATTTGCCATCGGCCTTTCTTTTCCTTCACTAATCCTAGCAAGGATGGATAGAATGGGAACACAGGTCCTTTAGAGATCTGCCCCAGGCCACCCGGGATGCTGGGACTCACTTGCAGTAATAGTTCCATGAGCATGCCCTCCATCATCCCTGGATGCTGAGCCAAAGTACTCAGGCTACAAAGGACAAGAGTGTCCATTCATTCATTCATTCATTCATTTCTTTAAACAGCACTATTGTCATTCTTATGAAATCCTGTGTAAGGTTCTATTAAAAATATAGAAATTAATAAAATCAATCTTTCTCTCCAGGGAGTTTATGGTAAAAGGAGACATATTATTCTAATATCAGATAAAAGGAATGAAAAAAAGGAGGGACAAAGATGAGTCAGGTTTATTAAAAGAGCCCAATGTTTATCATGTAATCTACATTACATGATATATACAATACCAACAGTTCATTTTTAAAGAGTAGACGGAGCATTTATTATACGAAGGAAGGAAGGAAGGAAGGAAGGAAGGAAGGAAGGAAGGAAGGAAGGAAGGAAGGAAGGAAGGAACTTTAGGCAAGTTAAGAGCCCCAGGAAGGTTGAAAGCAGAGAAAGAGTAGGATCTTGTGTCTCAGACAGGGCTGATGCATGCCAACCTTGAACTTTCCTATCACATCAGAGAAGAGACTCCTGCTGCCAGGCCAGCACCCTTCCAGTCCTGGATTCTTTCCCTCAGTGGAACACCAAGAGGTCCATTGGAGGAGAACGGGATTAAGAGTGGATACCTGAACATAACAGCTTCCTCCCTAGTATCTAATGGATGTATTGCCTCTGAATTGATTCAAAACTCTTTGGACTCATTTTATAACATCAAGTTTTCAAAATTTACTCCCCTTTATGTGAGACGTGTGAGGTTTAAAGCAAACCTTTTTCTGCCACAAAATTATTTTAACCTTTAAATGTCAAGATTTTCAAGCTCCAAAACATGGAAACTATGTTGAATGCAGAGCATCAAGTCTCCTGATTATTTGATCATTCTTCCCACCTACAGCCTGGTCTTACACACCGTATGCCTAGGAATTCCCATCACTCTCTCCTACCTGCCTGACTGTGGCGGAGTGTCCAAGCTGAAGTCAAGCATCTGCTTATGAAGGTTAAGGGTAAGAAATAAGTATCAGTCTGCGATCTCACAGGGCCAGGACATGGCCCCATGGTTACTTCAGCTGGAAAAACTTCACGAAGGAAGGGAGGGTTGGTAGCAACCTTGACCAAAGCCAGGATCAAAGCCTGTATTTCAGGATTCCTTGCAGGTGTGTTTGATTGCTTTGTGCCTACGATCAGGAACTGTGAAACGTGGCTACCAATTTGTTTTCATTCTTTGTTTGGCTGTGTCTAATGATGTCAAAACAACCTGTCAGTTCAATGCAAAGATGTTAGCTGGTTCATTAGAGATACTCATTTACTGTTTGACATTGTGGAGACAAAAACACTAGAGACTGGACCACCCCTTCCTGTCCCTGGCCTCCCTCCAGCCACCTCTAGCACATTTTCTGTCCTATGTCACTGATTTGCAAGTGTGAAAGAGGTAGCTTGGTCTGCGACCTGGTGAGTGAGCAGAACGGCTTTCCCGTTCATAGTTATTTCATCGGCATTATCACTCACAATGAACCCTACTGCAACTGAAGAGTGTACAATACTTTATGAAACTCAGTATACTTGAATATATTTAAGGTTAGTCCATGGATGGATGAGGATAACGATTGCACAAATTATTAGATTTTTTGCAATAATAGGAATTTGTTCATTGTCTTCACTTTTATCTTCAAAGCATTAGGTAAACACCGACTTGATCCTTTAAATACCCTCTGCTTGGCCTGTTCATATCGGTCAACTGCTACACACAGAATGAATCTTAGACTATAGCAAGAGAAAGACCCCTCCCTGTAGCTAATGACAATCTTCGGAGGTTGTGGCTGCCCCTTCCTTCCGGCATTAGGTGGCTAGGTGGAGAGAGAGGCTGAAGGGTACAATGCACAGAACTTAACAGACCACCTTCCAATGTCCATTTTGCAAGTAAAAATAGCTTTCTGAGTATGTATGGTTTTATTTGGAACTTTGAATTAGAGAGAGTAGGGAGAAATTGATCACATAAATGTGGAATAAGCCACATAGCTTCAGAAAGAAAAGAGGCCCTAGTGCTTTAAGGCTGGCTAGCTGGAGCATAAAAAAAACCCAATGTCATTTGCAGGCAGCAGTGTTTTTGCTATGGCTTAAGAGACCAAAAGTCTTTCTTAGCTAGCTTTATTTTAAGTAATCAACAAGAGAAAAGATATCTACCTTCACATTCTAGTTTAAAAGTCTTGATTTATAGATTTTTAAGGAATAAACTAGTTTAGCCTGATTGCCGTTCATCACATAGCTATGCAACATTATGCGGAATGGGTGTCTGATCGGGTGACAGAATCCAGCAACCAGGTTTTAAAAATTGTTTTCCCACAGTACACGTACCACATGGAACATTTTTTTTTTTAGCTGAGTGACATTTTTCAACTGACAATTGTATTTGATTTATTCGTACAATATATAATGAAACGTTTGCCTATTTCAAATTCGAAATCAATATTCTTCCTTTAGCTCTTCTTTTTAAGGTCCCCAAAAGGAAAACGCTATTTCCACAGCTTCAGTTGCTGAATGCAAAGGTCACTGGCTCTATATGGCACCACACACTGTGGGGTGAGGCGCTGGACTCAGACTGTGACAGCTTGCTGAAAGAAAGCTTTTTGAGTCAGACATGAATTTGGCGGTGATGAAATCTGTTAAACATCTCTGTCTTATCAGGAAACATCAGGTGATTCTCCTCAGCAGCTGTCTCTGCCTCCACTTCATTCCTGTAAGAAGACAGGGAGCTGCTCCGTGCTGACTCAGTTTCTAAGCCCTGGGGACAGTGAAAAGTCCCAGATCTTGAAGTCCGGAGACCTGAAGATCTACTCAGGCTCTGGTACAAGCTTATGCTAAGGCCCTAGACAAGACATTTTCTCTTTCTGAGCCTCGGTTCTCCATTGATAAAATGAGAAGAAGCATTCTGGCAAAGATGACATAAAGCTTATGTCTAGGACACTTTGTCAGCTTTAAACACATAGCAATGATACATTAAATATAAAAAGAGAAATTCAAAACGACAGGGGTGGTATCAAAAATATAACAAACATCATCATGGACTGAAATAGAACTTAAATGCAAAGCAATGAGCAGAGCTGAAGCCACAAGCCTTCTAGGTCATGATCCAAACCAAGGCATTAGTAGCCAGGAACTCAGTTCCCATGGGACAAAATAGACTAAAAGTGCTCCATGCGAACTTGGAGGTTAGAGCTAGGTTCAGTACCTCGAGTAAAATACTGTGGAAGAAACTCTCAACCATGACGCCAAAGAAGCTATTGTCGATTCTGCCTGAAGTTCATGTGTATAGGAAACTCTGGTCATTGGGATGCAGAAGAGCACAAAGACCAGAAATGGAATCAAGTTACCTGCTGGTTCAGGGACCACTTTGTCATTTCCACAAACTGCCACAGGGGAGGAGTGCTAAAATGTCATCGGAATATGTGGGATGGGTCTGCAGTTTCAGGAGAGCTACAAGATGATGTCTACACACTATAGAATAAGAAGGATACATACAGATGGGAAGATGAGGAAAACAAGCTCTCGAATCAATCTGGGACTGAAATTTAAAATTTTCAATGCACAAATAAATCTTACAGTAAGAAAGACAGCCAAAAATTATTAACATTTTGCAAAGCTTCTCTTTTCCAATGAAATTAACTCTATATGGTTGAGAAAAATTATAAAATAAATTTGTATAAAAACATAAGAGATAAATGAATAATTTCTATAAAAATGGGCAAGAAAATATAAAATAAAAATTAGCAGAAGTTGAACAAGAACAGTAATTTTAAAACAGATCATTAAAATTAGAATAAACATAATAATATCTAGACTGGACACAGTAAAAGAGGAATTAGTGAACTGGAAAATAGTACAGAGGAAATTAATTAGAATATCAGTTAAGCGATATAAAATCTAGAGTTAGACAAAAATCACCAAATATATGTTTTAAATAAAGAGAATGGAAGAGTAAAAAAAACTGAAAAGCTAAAACTTTTACAGAACTGGAAGGCATAAGTTCACAGGCTAAAATTTCACTTACTGAATAACAAAAATATAGTCATGGATAGATATCACACAAATTAAGAACAAAAAAATTATAGAAGTAATTTGATAAAAAAGATAGGCCACCACAGCGTTTCAACAAAATGACTTAAAATAGACTTCTCAATAGAGTATAAAAGGCAGAGAACAGTAGATTAAAATATTCAGGAAATAAGCCCCAGACTGGAATTTTATTTATGGCTCAAAATGTATTTTGAAATAAGAACAAAATAGAGACATGTACATCTACACAAATAATGAGTTTAACATATAGACTCTCACTGTGAGAATTTTTGAAGTACTACTTCCGCAAGAATTTTAAAAGAAATAAATTCATACTCAGTTATGGAATACAAATATTAAACCATCATGTTATACACTCTAACAATAATTTTTTTTTTAAATCACACACACACACACACACACATCTTATTGGTTCTGTTTTGGTTCTGTTTCTCTGGAGAATCCTAAGTAATACAGTGGAATGAAGTTGAAAAAGGAAAGAGTCAATAAAATTGAAAATATATTAATAGAATTACCTGATCTGAAGAACAACTAAAATCAATGTGTGAGGAAGAAAACATGTGAAATAATATCAAAAGGCCTAATATGTCAGTGGTTTGAGTCTCAGAAAATAAGAAAAGAGACTATGAGGTAGAAAAAAAATATTTGAGGAAACGATGAACAACTTTTTTACAAATTTGGTAGTCATGAAGATCAGCAAAACTCAAGCACAGTAAATATGAAACAAAAAAAAATGTCATGCCTGAGAAAATCATAGTAAAACTACTGAAAGCTAATAAGAAAGAAAACATTACAAAATAATAAAAAGACAAAAAGAAAAGTCACATTTGATGAAGAGAGACAAAGTGACATCATCCAAATCTACAGAGCCTAAAACACAAACGAACAGCATTGTAAATTTCTTGGAGTGGGGTTAAGTACCAACTCATAATTCCATACCCAGGAAAAATACACCTTAAGAATAAAAGTTAAATAAAGGCATTTTTTGCAGGTGGAAAAGAAAAGAGAGATACAGATAGAATTCAGAGGAACTATGTCAAACAAGAGGAAATTTAAAGTGATGAAAGTGAGTGGAAACCCAGCTCTTCAAGAAGAAATGACTGTCATCAGCAATGATCAATATCTTGGTCTACATTAAAAGAAAATGTTTTACTATTAATCATTTCAGGATACACAAGACTGATTAAGGCAAAATTATACCATTGTCATGTGGCATTTATACTATACTCAGATGTAATACACATGAAAATATATCAAATTTAGTCTAATTAGACTGCAAAAAGTTAATGGTGTATATTTTAAACCCTGAAGCCATTAATAGACCACTAATAAATACTATCAACAGGTATAGCTAACTACCAGATACTTAAAATATAACTTACCAACATGGTATAAGGTGAAATAACATCTGGATAGCACTTTATAAATTGTTTTGTTTTGTTTTTATCAAAAATTTTCCCCTAATCAATGGAGTGAAGGAATGTAAAGAAGTACAAATCAGTAGCTGATAGTCAGGCACGGGAGCTTGGCAGAGGGAATGCAGTTAGCATTAACACGATGGCTAAGTGGGGGGCTAGGGGAGGAAGGGAGCAATTGGGGGGATAGTTTTATGAACATTATAGATCACTAACCAATGTACTGTATACTTGAAACTAATTTAAATAAATAAATGTATATTTAAAAAAAAAATGTTTGGCAAGGAATATTGTCCAGAAAAAAATTTTCCCCTAATATCGGACAGACTCTGATGATTTTACTGGTTAACTCTATAAAACACCGAAGGAAAAAATAACGCTAATTTTAATTGAACTTAAAATACGGAGGGCCAAACACTTCCTATATCACTTTATAATGCTTAATCCTAATACCAAAACTTACAAAGACATTACAAATAATATAATTATTAATTGATATTCCTCAAAAACATTGATGAAAAATTCTTAACAAAACACAAGCACATTAACCCCAGCCATTGTAAACAGCAATACAGTGAAATTATTGTTTCCAACCCTGACATCTCTCTCTGGGAACAGACGAGAAGAATCAGCAATCTATGGGATACCCCAACTCTCATAGGACTGTAAAGACTCCTGTTAGAACTTGAACTTCCTAAGGGAAAAAAGAATTAACCTAGTCCTCTTGCGAGGACGTCAAAGACCAGCTTTTTTCCATCACTGCTCTCTCTCCCATCGATCGATTCAGTTTTATCCTAAGCCTGGTTCCCTTTGCCATCACAGGATGCCTACCTAGAGCAACACATTCTCTGAGAGATAAACAAATGTGTCTTAAACCACTGAGATTCGAAGGTTCTCCGTTACCATAGCAAGCCCTAGCTCATCCTCACCTCTATGACATGGCCCTGAGTGGTGGTGACGGTTGTCAAATGTTAGAGATGATCTCTTTCTGAGGTTCTCTTTATGATCAAGGAAAATTTTACCAAATTTTACCAAAAGCCCCTAAAAAATATCCTCTTAGTATTCATCGATTGAAAGTACGATTCCTGCCCATCTATGAAAAAAGCCTTGCCAACGGGGAATGCCACATGGTAACTAGCGGAGGCCTGAGTTCTCACATCCTTCTTTGGCAAGAGGAGTGGGAAGGACTGTGGTTGGTTTAATGTAATCAAGGGCCCAGCCGTGGAGCTGGAAAACCCCCGACAGCGAAGGGCTGGAATAATTGCAGGATTCCCCAGCAGAGCTCGCCGGGTGCTGCTGCCCACGCTGCAGGAAAGCCGTCAAGCTGCGGCGGGGCCCGCTAGATTTTTGATTTTTCCCTTCTGTCTTCAATTCTGTGTTCCACTGGGGTCTTGCAAGGATTATTTAGTGCCAACAAACGAATTAATAGCTGAAGCACTAGTCTGTTCTGCCCTTACAGGAAAGACAAGGTAGCAGGTTGGGAAGGCGAATCAATGGGACCTGCTGGCTCAGAGTCTGAGAGAGAATTCCCAGTCCGGATCTTCCTAGGGAAACGAGACGCCTCGAGATCTGTGAGATTCCCAGAGAGGCTGGGAAAAAAAAACCCTGGCGACTTTTGTGCCCCAGTTGCTCTTGGCTAATATCAGGAGGATCTGGGTGTTTGGAAAGTTGGAGAGAGATTTCAGGGCAGTGACTGACTTAGCGAAATGACTTCTAAGATAGCGTGTTCAGCTTTATGCTCACAGAGGCCGGGCTACATGGCACTTTAAAAATTCTTGCCTCTGTGGCCCGATTAGATGGGAAATACATTTTTTGTTTCAGATATTTATTTAAAAGTTTCATTTTCACTTAATAAATCCATAGCCATGGCATACATGGAAGGTTTCCCCAAGTGGTAATTTATGCTTATTGAAGAATTACTTTTGAAACTGCATGGGTTGCCTGTCACTGAGGGAAATTGTGGCCACTCAGTTTTTAGACTTATTGGCTGTTACAGATCTGGGAGTTGATATATATTTGAAATGTTTATGCCTTCTCTTTCTTGTTAATTATCGATCTAAACCTTTATGGAGTCTGAGACATTTGTGAACAAGGCTTTCATTAATCCCCGAGGCTGCTGAGGGGTCCGGGCAAAGGAATTCCCAACTTCAGATATGCAGGAAACTTGGGAACCAACAGGCTAATTTCCAGGGTCACATGATGGGTCAGCGATGGCCCAGCTTATAGAGTTTATGTATAGGAATACAAGACATCTAGTTTGCTCGCCAAGGATGACCCTTTAGCTGTACGTAGAGTACACAATCCAGCCTGGCCCCAGAAAAAAAGTAGGGTGTAGATACATCCCTTCACACCCCTCCGGGGGCCTCCTTCACATCAGGGACACCTTGTGCCCTGTTTCAACCCCTGCCTGAGTGTACTCTACCTTCTGGTGGATTTATCCCCTATTTTGAAGCAGACTTAATATTATCTTATATTCCTCTTCTTTTCTTCCTTCCTACCTCCCACTTAGCCACCACGCTAAGGTGATGGAGGGTCTTAAAAATAGAAACACTGGCTAGAATCTCTCAGAAAGCAGTCACCAGAGCACTGAGTACGGGGAGTACAGGGTGAGGCAGGGTGAGGAGGCTTCTCAACTCTCCTCCTTGGTGGGAGCCCATGGAGGGTTTCAGGAGCAGCCGCAGGCCCTGCCGCTGACGGGGTAGACAGGGGGCTGCAGCAGCCCCCATGAGGCCCCCGACCTCCTCAGGCCCACGGAAGGAAGAACGGAGGAGCGTGGTGCTTTGTTCTGTTTTCCCATTTTGCATTCTTAAGGAGATTGAGAGGAGCCTCCAGCTCCTTGCCTTACTCCAATAACTCCCTAAGAGGATTCCTTGCTGAAGAGAAAAACTGGACCTTTTCCCCTTCTATATGCAAGACGGCAAGCCTTCTGACTTCTGGCTTTTGCCTCCCTGGCACTTTTCTCGCCTCATTTCCCTGGAGGTCATGACTGTGACGTAAACATGGTACAGTCTGATGGGAATAATGGGAGAGCAGACATCAGACCCTGGAGGCCTTCAATGCCAAGGTGAAGCGCCCGGCGCCCCTGGGGACTGTAGAGAGCTTTTCTCCCAAGTGCCTGCTTCACTCTTTGGAAGCCTAAGAAGACCCAGCCTCCCAACGTCATGGGCCAGAGCCATGGTGAGCCCTCTGGCTGGTTCTCAGCTCTGGACCAGGAACATGCTCCTCGCTAGACACAGGACATCAACACTGGAAAGGCACCGAGAACTGTCCTCACCCAAGTGAGGATGCTGAGGCCGGCCGAGGAGATGCAAAGGCTTCAGTTCTTCAATCACATGCTCCTTATTACACACGCAAGAAGGAGGGGGCCCGATGGGGTGCTCGCCTCCAGGAGGCCTGTGGTTTTATGCGTGTGAGCAAACACATTTTGTTTAAATAGACCTTCCTCCTGCCCCCACCCCCAGCCCCGCCTCCGCCACCCCATCTTTATTCATTGCTAACAGATGCTGCAGAGGCTGCAGCCAGACAGAGCGGGAGCACCCAGGCTCCCACGCGGGGCGCCGCGGGGGATCTGATGAGCTGCCGCAGAGCGGGGCGCGTGGGGGCCTTGGTTCTGAATCTTGATTCCCCCTCTCCTGGTCCCCCTCGCCCCCTGCTAACCAGGCCTTCCGACAATTTCTGTTCTGTGTCCTTCGCATCTGAGAACGGCCGGACGAAAAGAGGCCCGTGTAGCTGCTGCAGTCGGTGCCCCTCTGGACAACCGCAAGGGCGCCCAGGCACCGGGGGGCGGCCTCCCCCGAGGTATGGAAGCTAGGCACGGAAGCGAGAGGGGCTGAGAGCCCTGGAAGGAGCAGTTCCCTGTCATGCTCACGGTCACCTCCCCTGACACTGGAAGCATGCCCTGTCTCTGTAGCTCGAACCACCCTAAGCCAGAGACAGAGCAGACCAAGGCTGAGAAGGAGGCTAAGTGGCACTGAGGAGACTCACGGAAGCGCCTCGTGGCCACGGCTCTCCCCTGACCTCTCAGCATTCATCCCGACATCCTGATGTTCTGCCCTTGTCCAACATCACATGAAAGATCCCCCGTAGTAACAAGCCTGCTTAAATGTCCCACTAGGTGATAAGCACTTCCCTAGTCACTGCCTAACTCCTGACCACTCAGAGCCTAGGGTGAGGGACACGTCTCCTCTGAAGCCTACCCTGATCCCCACTCTAAGGTGGTCTGAGCTCCACGGATAAGCATGATCCAGCATGGATCCATTACACACTAGAAACCTTAATGGGTTTGGTACCAGAGACCCGGGCTGGGATCCTGGCTCTGCTCTGCACGCCAACCGTGTGACCTTTCCCATGTCCCACCTCCACATAAAAACATGGTTTCCTTATCCAAAAAATGAAAACATTGGTCTCATTCCTGGCATTTATGCCATTACTATTACGGGATCAAATGAGGAGCCAGGTATCAAAGGACAGTTCTGGGGGTGGCGAGAGTGGCTGGGAGCAGCCTTCTGAGAACGTCCATTTCGATTGCTTAATAATCTCCACCCGAAGGAAGGCGTTTCGTTTACCTCTTCTTGAGGTCAGTTTCAGCACAGAGTCGAGTGGGGACAGGAGAAGCCTTAGCTGTAAAATTGAAGCGATTGAGTCACTTTCTCCTCATCCACTCGCCCCGAACGTACTATCCCCTGATCTGATTCGGGTGCTCTCAAAACCTCAAGAGTCCCCGAACGCTTGGAGTGGGACAAAGACTGCCGTTCTGGGACCTAAACATCATCTGCATGAAAGTCCACAGAGTGCCTGTGCCACGAAAGGACACGCAGGACATTTAAACGCGCAGCGACACGCGGTGCGATTCCAACTCCATGACAGTCTAGAAAAGGCAAGAGGATGGAGACGATAGAGAGATCAAGGCTGGCCAGGGGTCGTGGGCGTGGGGATGAATATGCGGAGCGCCGAAGATTGTTACGGCAGTGAGAACACTCCGCATGACATCCAAAGGACGCAGACAAGTCGTCAGACGCGTGTCCGAAGCCACAGACTGCACAACGCCAAGAGTGAAACACAGTGTGAACTGTGCACTCTGGGTGACGATGCCATGCAGCAGGTCCATCAGCTGTCAGAAATGTACCGTCTGGTGGGAAACGTGGATAACGGGGAAGGCAGTGCATGGGGGGGGGGCGCAGAGGGCGACTGATGACTCCCTGTACCTTCCTCTCACTTGTGTTGTGAGCCTAGAGCTGTTCAAATAAACAGTAGGGTGCCCGTCCCTACTCCGTGTTCACACATCACCCATGCTGACCTCTGCCCCTGCACTCAGTACGTGGTAGTGAAATCGTGCGTTTACTTTCCGGGCTTGCTCAACAAATCATGAGCTGCTAGTTGTCAGGGATCCACTGTGTGACCAGTTTCGGTGATCCGACCTGTCTGCGTGACCCGTGGGCGTAGTAAAGCGTCTGGCAGTTAGCAGGTGCTCAGCAGATATCTACGCAATGAATGAAGGAACGCCCAAACTCTGTAAGGAGCCAGGAAGTCACAACAGAGGTGTAGAAGGGCAACTGGACTGTCGGAATCCAAGAGGCTTGAGGCCGAGAAAATAATCAATAATAACAAAGTAAAAACATAGATAGATGTATCGGTGGAGAGAGAGAGAGAGAGAAATACATTAGATAATAGTAATAACACTGTATGGAATATATGAGCTGTTAAATACGCATTAAGCATTTTGCAGACATTATCTCATTTAATTCCCTTACCGAATGAAGTCGGCAGTATAACACAGCAGATTCGATGTAAAAAAAAAAAAAAAATGGTCTTGAGAAGGAGATCCTCATGAGAGGCACCCTGACAGGTCTCCCGCCCCCGCCCGACAGATTTAGGCACCTGCGCTTCTGGAGAAAAGGAAACAGGATGGAAGACACCGTTCGCCGCATGCCCACCGCGTCCCAGGCAACGGGCTGGGTGCACTACACACACGTGCCCACTTAGGCTCAGGGCAATCCTGAGGGGATTATGTTACCGTCTATAAAAATTTAATAAATGAAGAAACCGAGACTTGGAAAGGGGATGAGATAAGGTTGAAATGAGCCCAGGCTCCAGGTAGGTCCACGGAGCCTGGTATATAATTGGCACTCGACAAATATGTATTGAATTAAATGGAATGGAATTAAATTGAATATCCTCTATTCACAAAGTCGAATTCTATTTGAGGGTGCCTCATTCCAACAGCCCTGGCAGATTGCCACCCTCGATCTCTCTGTAAAAGGCTGCAATGAGCCCCGGGAGCCTTTTGGAGAAGTGAGCGCAAGAAGTGGAACCTCCCACATTAATGCAAGTGTGTGGTGGCCATGGATTTGAGCTGAGGCCGTGGCCAGTGGGCCACGGAATCTCATCGGCCTTGTAAAGGGAGATGCGTTTACGCAAAAGACTTGCCAGTTGGACTGCTCAGGGCTCTTTTCTCCCAGAACACCTTGGAAAGGCGATTCTGGTGGTAGCGAGAGCGGCCGGGAGCCAACTTGGAGCTGTGTGCCCGCCCCCCAGAACATAACTGGAATGTTATTTATTATATTTGACATAGCTGCCTATGGCACTTGGATGCCTGAGTCTCCAGCAGTGATCCAGAGAGGAACAGCGTAATCATTCTAAATAACCGAAAATAATTTGCTTTAAAAAAAAAAAAAAAAGTATGTATTGGTTGTCTCCTACCAAGAAAGACCTCTCAGTGAGGGAATGATCATTTTGGATTTCTGCAGCGGGCTTGAAAACTGGCACTTATAACGTTTGCAGTTGGTGGCACCGAAAGTCCATGCTGTTTAATATTGCCAGGATGAATATTTTCATTGGAACGTGAGCTTGACATTTCAGTACATGAATCCTCCTGAGAACCCTGACATCCCCTCATTTACCCAAGAAATCCAGTCATGGAGGGGGTTTCTAACCAAGAAGAAAGTCAACGGGAGTCCCCACCCTTCGGACCGTTCCTCTCATCTCTTGAATACGTCGACGTGTTATAAATATCTGTTATTCCCACTCTTACGGCTCAGACTGGCTCACTAATCGGTCACTCCTCGGACTGCGTGACAAATGCAGGGGAGGTGGATGTGGGAACAGGAGAGCTTCAGACCTGGAGAGAAATCACAGTCACAATGCTTCGCCCCTTACGCTTCCGCAGGAAGTCCTTTGCTGCCACTGGCCTCGGTGGCTTCCCCCTTAGAGGCAAGCAATGGCCTGCGGCAAGCGTTTGTTGACACAGATTCCATGTTGCCTGGTGCTCTTGTTTGTTTCACGCATTATTCGCATTTTTCTATCCGCCATGCATTTTTTCATCGTCCATCCCAAAGCAACGTCCTGGCTTCCATCTGTGGCTCCCCATGTGGGGTCAAAGTCCCTGCAGACGACTGGGCTACGGGTGTTGACGGAACACGCAGCGGGATGGGGCTGACATGTGAGGAACCAAATTCCTGTGATACGGAGACTAAAAATCATCTTGCATCGGACGCTAAGCCAAACACGGAGACGAGCGATATAGCTCAGGTGGCCCGGTCTCAAGGCTCCCCAAAGTGTTAAAGCTGCTTCTTTTCCATTCTTTATTCTAAAGTTTTCACAAAAATTAGTGTGGGGGGCAGGAGGAAAGGGTCAGTTTGGGGTGAGTCTCAGGCGGGGCCTCGGGCACAAAGAGCAGCAGGAGGGGACACATTGGGTATCATCGGTGAGACCAACGACATGTAAGACTTGGAAAGGAATTAATGTAAGTGGCAAGTCACTTATATTGTGGCAATATAAGTGACTTGCCACAATTCCTTAAACCTTCAAGGAGATGTCCTGAAAATGAAGGCCGCTCCTCTCTCCCCTGGCTCCGGGACACTTGAAAAGAGCTTCTAAACGTGGCTTTCTTATTTGACAGCAGACGCCATGCGCGGACGGTAGGCACTGACTGCGCAGAAGTTTAGAACGCCGAGACCAGGAATGTCCGAAGCCACTTACTCGCACCTTCTGCATAAGGCAGCACTCTGCTCTCCAGCACCCCCAACAACATAGGCAGCCCCGTAACGGGGCACACGCTGTCCCACAGGATGCCCATTTTCTCATTCAACACTCCTCTGTGACCAAATTCCCCCTTCCATCGAGACCAAGCACAAGATCCTTTGTCTTCCATTGACGAGCATAAATTCTGCCTTAGAGTCACAATGAGCACACCTCTTCCTTTAACCCCAGCTGGATTATGTGACAATTATCAGCATGGCTTTCGCACTCATGCTGTCCTGAGTACAAGTCGTACCCTCTGGCACTTACTCACTTTGGACAAGCTGCTTAAGGTCTCCAACCCTCGATCCATTTGAAACATGAGCACGGTAGCAGGATCCATCCCACGAGCCAGGCTCGTCGTTAGGAGGTGTGACGGCGGCGGGACCACATGGCAGAGAAGGGGCGCTGACCCATGAGTCGGGAGGCTTGGTGCTTCGTCCCCGTCTTGCCATAGTGGGCTGTGTGACTCACGCAAGTCACTTAACCTTCCTGCAACTCATTCCTCCCTTTTCTAAGACCTCAGCACCCCCCTTGCTCTGCCTATTAGCATCTAGGCGCTGTTCTAGAGACCAATGCAAATATGTGACTCGCACATCTGAGTACCTGTGAATCTATGGCACAGCCTCAGTGCAGGCTTATGCAAACATTTAGTGCTCAATAAATGCCTGTAGACTAAATTGCGTCTGTGATTTCTGAGCGAAAGATGAGGAATTATGGACTGAGAAGGGAAGAGACTCATTAGATTAGGTTTACAATTCGGCAGGCTACCTGGGAGGGTAAAGTCCCTCAAAAGCAGAAGGTGTGTGTTTGGGCTGCAGGAGAAAGATCTGAGATATGGGGAAGAATTCAGGTTTCACCTGTCACAAAAGGACCAGAGGAGCAGGAGAGATGGACAAAGCAGATCCTGGGCTCCAGAAGGTGACCTGTGGTCATCTCTATGATGCCGACCGAAGGTGCTTCTAGGACAGGTGAGTAAAGCAGGGCCTGATGTGCTGAGGGGGTCGTGGGCTGGCCGAGGCGAGGGGCTAGAACCCCGCCAGGGAGGCTTCTCAGCCGAGGGAGTTTTCGAGGGAAACTCAAGCGCTACAGTGTTTAGAGAAAACAAGGCAGGAGAGCGGACAGTCAGAGGACAGAAAGCAGTGCTCCGCAGTCAGCTTCTTTGATTCTCGCTCAGTCCCCCAGCCTTACTCCTCTTTCCAAACCAATCTCAGATTTTATATTTCCCAGAAAGCCTTCCTTCGACTCTGGAACTCCAAGAAATCTACTATCCCTTTGTAAAATTTCTATAAGAACTTTGCTCTGTATGAATTATCTAGTACTTAAGAGTATAAAAATATGACTTCTGGATAATTTGTCTAGTACTACCTTAAAATAAGGTTATTTAACATTTTACAAGTAAAATATACCATGTTCCCGCATTCAGCCACTTAACAGTCCCCCGGAACATACACCAAACATTGTACAAAATGGATTTCTAGTTCATCCCGTTCTTGTCCTTGAACTTCTGACTCCTTGCCTGCTCCTCCACTCTCGGTCTTCCTTACGCGTCTGAAATAACAGCCTTTCTTCCTTCTTATGGCCATGACTTTGCCCTCCTCTCTCGTTCCTCCTCAGTTTCATTCTTGGTAGTCCCCCCGACCCTTCCACCGCTGCATGGAAAGCTTCTTCCAAGGTGTCTCGGAAAGGGACCACGCATCTGCAGTGAGAGGGCATACTCCCGAGGAAGGAATTGAGGTCCAGCTCTGAGCTGCTTCTTCACCTCCCATCATGCGTATAGCAGAGCCGTCCATGTGCTAGTCACTTAATAGAGCAAGTTTAACCAGTTTCTAAAGAAATTGGCAAAACGGTCAGCGGAAGGAGCAGGCTGCGTGAGGACTGGTGCCAGAACTGAGCTGTGCACTGGCTTCCCTCTGTCGCCACAGCGGGCCTTGGGCATAGAAGCTGCTCAGTGAGTATCTGTTGCATGAAATGTGGAGACCCGCGGCAGAGGAATAAATGTGGAACCCCCAAGCGGAAAAGTGCACAGGACAGGAGAGAAGACTGACTGACAGTGGGAAAGTATTAGGTTCGGCAGAGCCCCCTTAAACACTGGCCTCCACCCACAATGCAGTGCAGTTACTGCTCCCTGACCTCCAGGGCCACAGTCCTAGGAGACCAAAGCGGTCCTGGCACTGCACTGTCCACAGCGGGCCCAGAGGCCGCTAATGAGAGGCAAAGAGAAGTTCCCGGCGGACCAGCACTCCTACGCCACCTTGCCACCTTTCCCTTGGCTACGTCCAGATATTCCCAGGGGAACGCTTCCAAAACGATGAGCTCCGACCCCGTTAAAAAGTCGTTTTGCGAGAGCTCATTAGGTGTTGGTTTTGGAAGACCTCTATCCAAAGAGGCGAGTATTCGCCAATTTATCACACTTGGGACTGGGATGGAGGACAGCCCATAAAGACGAGAGGACAGATAACGTCACGGATAAGCTTCACCCTCAAAAACCACAGGCATTCTGAGAAGCGGAGCGCTCTACTTACAGTCAGCCATCCTTATGCCTACATTCCCAACTCTAATATGCCTTTTTCTAAATCTGCTCTTTCTCCATTCGTAACCCACAGGGACCTCACATGTAAATGCCAAGTTCTTGTTTTTGTTTCTCGTCATAACAATTCTTTATTAAGTGCTTCCTATGTGCCTGGCATAGTGCTAAATGCTTTCTCATATTTTATATAATAGAGCTGTTATATCAATGACTGTAAGATGACTACTGTTATCTCCATTTTACTATTGAGGAAACTTAAACACGGAATCTATATTGAAAGTCACTTATCCGAGGTCACACAGCTAATAATACAGTTAGATTAGAATCCATATTTTCTAAAGCTAAGACGAGCATCGTTTTCATTGTGCCACACTTGCCTTTAGCAAGTGCATGATGATACTTACAAATTTCATAAAAAGGAAAAAGTAGAATTTCGTGCATTACATGGAATTCATAAATGTAGCCAGAATGATTTTAATGTTTAGTGTAAATGCGCAACTTCGTTGTTCCCATTTTGCATTTCGCAGTTAGCCCTTTGTCCTAGCGACGTTTCCAACATTATCTTTTTTACACATCTACAGTGAGACACTTTGCATGTTTTCCATTTATTTTGCAACTCCTTCTCCCACAGCAGGTATGAACCCTACTATTTCCTTCTCAAACTGCAGTCTACAGGACAGGTTTGCAGGCTCGACGATAGCAATCCACACGTATTAGGAGTTCAGTGGAATTTAGTGGGTTTTTTTTTTTTTTTTGAGTTCTAACTAAGACGCATTTGGGACTTAGTCAAAACGGAGCCATGGTTATAACCAGCACTCACCATCTCGGACAAAAGCAGAGTAATCGGGGAGCAAAGACTAGAGATTATGCAGGTGGAATGTTTGCATTTCTACTTCAATCAGTTTTGACATAAATCTGGGAATAAGTGGCTATTCCCTGGCCCAATCATCTGGCCTACAATCTAGCGGGTTTTGGATGTGTGCAGTTGGGGCCGAAAAACCCAAAGTGTCCAATAAAAACAAGAGCTTAAAATGGGAGGCACTGACATAAAGTGGTGTGAAAACATGCTCGGTTCCAATAAAGACAGCTGAAAGAATTCTCCCTTTTGTCACACTGAAGAAACGTGATGACATACTCGGTCTCACACTGAATTCATGAAAACAGAGATTTTTTTGCAGAGGGTGAAAACATATTCTTTGGTGTCCTTTTTCAGCAACAAAAGCTAGCATTTCACAACAGGTGAACTTTGGAAACCAGAGAGGGCAGCGGGAAGGGTCAATCTCCCCAAGAAGAGAGCTTTGGGTCCCTTCTCCGTGTTCACACCAGAAATTTCCAAAGGTCAGCTTATTCTCCTACGTTGTTGCTGCCTGTTGTGAATTAAGTTTGAAATACCTTCTCCTGACATGAGGCATTTCACCTCGGTGCTCTTTCTCCATGGAAGAGTTTTGCCCATCTGTTTTGAGGAAACTTGGCATCGGAATCTGATTTTTGTGGGGAATTTTAGGACAGGACTGGTCATCAAAGCACATTAATCTCAACTAAATCTGCAGCTGGACACATGCATCAAATGCCCACTGCCCGGTGTGCGATCACTACATGCTGCAGTCTACAGTTTGTTCCATTCCACAAGGCTCCCCTCTCCCGCATCCCCCAAGCTCTCCATCCTGCTGCTGGGATACAATCCCTTGGCTTGTTTGCATATTTTAGCCTGCTCAGGCTCCTGTTTAGCATTTGTTTATCTTGGCATTTCAAAGCATTATGTCTATTTTTATTATACCCTTGACAGACCAAATCCTAGTGCCAGTAGACCACAATGAACAAACACTTAAAATTTATAGAAGAAATTCAGAATATATTTTCCATGGAGCCTAGAAGTTTCGTCACCTGGTGAAATATTGCCCGTAGGACAGTGGGCTTCTACTGCACTTATGTGACCTTCGGAAAGACTTCTAATATCTGAAAATCTGTCTCTGTCTCTGTCTCTGTCTCTGTCTCTCTGTCTCTTTCCCCCTCTCTCTCTCCCCCACCCCCCCACACACAACTAAACTCTTGTGTGCATATACAACTTAACTCTTAAAAGTAAATTTGTATAGATACCTGTTAACTTTCATAATGCAGCCGCAAACCTAGATACTGAACTTTTTCACATGGAAAACCAGATGTTATCTTTAAACAGTATAAAGACTCAGAGTCACAACCCTTTCAACTCGTCCTATGCAAGATATAGCCTGAGTTGTCTCCTCCCAGCCCTTAACTGATAGAGTGATAGACAACTTTTCCCTAGAGGCTAAAGGCTATGAGGGATGTTTATAGTCAACTGTACATGTATTTTCTCACCGAAACATCTTTCCTCCTGACAAATTCCAGCTGAGCTTTGAGGCTGGTCCCATTGTCCAGTCGTCAAACAGTCAAAAGTGGGTGCCGCCATAGCACTACCAGGTACCCCTGTGCCCGAACAGAGCATGAGAAAAGACTCATGCTCCTGAGAGAATCAGTCTAGTTGAGAAGGAAAATCTTAATAAACCTAGAGCAGTCAATACGCATTCTGTGTTCCACTGATATTTATAAGTTTAGTTAACATTTTCCAAATTTCTTTGATTATGGACCATATAATAAAAACCCATGGAGGATATGAAGTTATGATCGGGTGGGGCCACACAGGGATTTCTGGGATGCCAGTGTTGTGTCCTTTTATAATCTAGTTGGGAGGCACATGGGTATTTGCTTTCTAACAATTGGTAAAATTTACATGTGATCATCTGTTCCCAAGTGCTCAAAATCACCCACCATGGTCTGAGACTGAGATCTAACCGACTTTATAACTGTCACTCAACACTGTCAGACTCATCTTCCCAAAATGCTGCTTCTTTTATATGTCATCTTGCTGAAGAACGGAAATGTGCTCTCGTGCCCAGGATATTGAGCTCCAACTTCTCTGAAGGGCACTTTTAAGATGTAGCTCTAAATTTGCAATAGTTTATGCTGTGTGTCAACTTGGGTGTTTTGGGATGAGATTACATTTAAATTGGTGGACTTCAAGTCAGGAGATTACCCTCCATAATGGGGGTAAGCCTCATCCAATCATTCGAAGGCCTGAATAAACAGACCAGCCTCCCTGAGCAAGAGGGATTTTTCCAGAAGACAGACTTTGGACTTCATCTGCACCATCAGTTCTCTTGGGTCTCCTACTGCTGGTCCCTCTGAAGATTTTGGACCCATCAACCTCCATAATTAGATGAACCAATTCTCTCTCTCTCTCTCTCTCTCTCTCTCTCACACACACACACACACACACACACACACACACACACACACACCCTATTCTATTTCTCTGGAGAACCCAGACTGATACATTCATTGCTACATAACAAGTTACACCCAAGCTCAGAGACTGAAAACATTTATTCTCTCACAGTTTCCGAGGGTCAAACAGAAATCTGAGCTTGGTGTATCTGGAGTCTTCTGCTTCAGTGTCTCCTGGGCCATAAACAAGGCCTCTGCCAAGGGCACAGTCTCCCCTGAAGGCCTGTTTGTGGAATGGGCTGTACATGCCTATTAGTAGCATCACGTTGCTTGTGTGCTGTTGCAATGAGGAACTCAGTCATTCACTGACCACTGGCCAGAGGCCGCCCTCAATTCCCAGCCATATGACCCTTTCACAGGGCAGGTCATGATATGGCATTTGGCTTCATCAGAGAAAGCTCATAAGGAGAACTGGAGAGAGAGGGCTAGCCAAAGGAAGTCGCAGTCTTTCATAAGCAAATCACGAAGGTGACATCTCATTATTTGGCCATACTCTGTCTGTTCAAAGCCAGTCGTTGGGTCCAGCCTCGAGGGGAGGGCATTTTACAAGGGCAGTAAGAGCAGGAGGCAGGGATCCCATGTCGGAAGGAGCCAACTCTGCCCATCGCATGCAGCCTGCTTTCTGTTCTTCCACATGCACACTCAGCGCGGCCTGGAGAACGCTTAACAGGCGTCCGACATAACTCGTACCCGTGTCAGCTTGTTGTCCTACCTACGGGGTTTTTCCTTGTTTCTGCTTCCTAGCAAATTCTACCCACCACTCTGGATATGTATTTCAAAAGTCATCAGTTATCTCATACGTGTAGACTCTTTGACGTCATGTGTATAGAATCGTGCTATTTAATGTCAAGAGATGTGCAGGTTCAGTCTGAACAAGCCATCGCTGGTATCACTAGAAAAAAATGCACTGATTTTACTAGACAATTGCTGCCCAGGAAAATGGGCCATTTACTTGGGAAGCGTCCAGATCTGCTGGACCATCTGGGAGCAAAGAAATGGCCATCCTTATCAAATGTCCATTTCTACAGCCAAAATGGTAGACACATGAGTCTAACTTAATTTGAAAGGAAACATTTTCAATCCTCAGGAGAATGACTGATTTTAGATTCTGGGTTCTGTTTCTGGGAGGCATTTTTGTTTTCTTATTGCCCTCCGTCTGTTCCTTGGAGGGCAGTTCCATTTCAAAGAGAATATTAGTCAAGGTTGGTTTTCTGCATGGTAAGGGATTTGCATGCCACCTCATCACGAAGGCATTTGTCTTTCTGAGTGAAGTAAAAAATAAAACGATACCAAGGTATGCTTGCCAAAGAAAGCTTTAAAATCCAAATGAAGGGTCAGACATACATGATTGCCGTATTCCACAGGTTTCTCTCAATTCAATAGAGGGGAAGGGAGCTCAATTCTCCCATTCCCAATTATGGGCTTTTAAAATTAGTTCAGTGAATTATCAGTATAATAAGTTAATTTTATTGCTGTTGTTCATAACATCCTCCTTGCTTTTGTTTTTCTCAGGTTTATCTCAGGTCTACTGTTACTTTATTTTTCCAGATGAACAGTGGTTACAAAAAAAAAAAAAAACAGCATTAGCAATCATTTTAAATAGTGAGCTTTAACACCAGATTCCAAATAAAAATGAGAATGGAATGGCTCACGTATGCACACATGCTTACAGGTTTTCAACACCAAGGTATAATGGTATGTACGGAGGAGCGAGAAGGATTCATGAATGCTGAGAGAGTTAAGAACGTTGCTGAGGTGGTTTCTTTGGCTCTAGCATACTTCGAGATTAATTTTTTGGCAAGAAGTACATCTTCAGGGATGCTATGAAAACAACAAGATAGCTATAAAAAGAACAAACTCTCTATTGCTCTAGAAAGCTTTCTCTGACAAGTTGACTAATCTGGCACATAACAGGATTAAGAATGGAGGGGAATGCAGAGGTAAGGAAACCAGCCCCACTGATCAGTGTGGTGAAGAGCACTCTGTTAAGTCACCAGTGTAAACCAGGCTCCAAAATGACCATTTGCAGAATTGATAAGCAGTGACGCTTTTTGTTCATTCTCATTCTCTCTCATTCTCTCTCTCTCTCTCTCTCTCTCTCTCTCTCTCTCTCTCTCTCTCTCTCTCTCTCTCTCTCTCTCTCTCCACCTTCCTCCCCCTTCCCCCTTCCCCCCCATCAACTTACAAATGGAAATCACTCAGATTTGGACAGGAGACGCCAACTGGATTAAAAAGAACAGTGGGAAAAAAAGTTGGTGACAGGCTATGATGGAAATAGACTTGTTGAAAAATCATTTTGTCTTAGTTTTAAAGCCTTGATATTTCTAGTATATTGAAATTTTTATAACTTCACTGTGCAACCAAGAAGCAGTTCTGTATATAATTTTACCTTAATAATAGCTTTTAAGAAACAGTTCAATGAAAATTATGAATAAAAAGGTATGATTTCAAGTACAACACCACACGGAGCATTACCACTCTTGATGAATTTTCACCAGTCCATAGTGAAGTTAAACAAGAACAATAAATTAGGCATATAAAATATCAGTGTAAGATAGCCATTCCTTTAGTCTGAGATTACATTCTTCCTGTATTTTTTGGTAGTAAACCATCTTTTTTATATAGACATAATAATGAAGATAGAGTATGACCAGCATTTGGTTTTAAATGTTCTTACTTAACACACACACACAAAAGTCACTTTTTGAATACTTATGTGCACTCCCTACATCATTTTAGTTTATATTTTACTTGATCATGAAATCCAAAAGTCTTATCATCACTGATTCATGGAGTGCGAAGTGTTCTAAATAAGAAGAGTTAGGCAATATGGCAGATTGCAAAATAGCTAAAATTTTCCATTCATCTGTGCATCTGTGTCACCTTGACTTTGAACTTGACTTTGCAACTCCTCCTATAAAGGGACAGAGGTTATTTCCCCTCTACCGTGAATCGGTTTGGTTTTGTGGCTTGGTATGCCAGTCCCAGGTCTAGGCCTCAAGTGACCTCGGTCACTTCTGCTCTGTTTCACGGCATCTGCGACCACCATGTGAATATGTCCAGGCTCTCCTGGAGGATAAGAGAAACCATGCTCCCACATACATACTCTCATCACTCCAACAACTGACAGCCAGTTCAACTCCCGAAGCAGAATCACCCAGCACACATATGGGTGAGCTGAGCCAAAAGTGCCAACCCACAGAGTTAAGAGTTAGTTAAATAAATGGCTGTTACTTTAAGCCCCTAAGTTTGGGGATGGTTAATTACACAGGAATATGTAACTGATACAGTCACATCTATAGGCATTCGATAGAAATTGGAACTGATAGAAAATCTTGCCACTCACCTAAGCTTTGAAACCAGTTTTAGAATAATGCTTTAACATAAACTTGTATCTAAAAGCTAGCTTTGCAAACACCTTTTCAGATCTTATTTTAAAGTGGAAGAGATGTAGGTGCATATCTGTCATGAGAATCATGCAAGCTCACACATCTAATTACTGGTAGAAATAAGCTAAAAACCTAGAACAGCAGAACGATTTCTCTACATGCCCTGAGTGCACCAAAATGTGCCTCGTTTACTTGTTTCTTACTGATTACATGGTGGTTTTGTAACAGTATGAGTCACACCATCAATTACCTCTGTTGAATAAATGAGACCGAAGAAAATATTTTTGATGAGCCAATGAAAGGAACAGAAACTGCACTCAGCACACACTAAGCCGACCCCATTTTAAGTTAGCAATATTTTCAACGCATGTCCATGTGTCTGAATGGTTAGGAGGTGCCTCTCTTCCGGACACATGTCCCAGTCCGGTCCATCCTGGTTACTGGCCGTTGGACAAGTCCCTTCCCCTCTAGCCCTGGCTCTTCAGATCTGATCCCTCATCTGTGAGGTGAGGGGGCAGACTCGGCTAATTTTATGGTCTTCCCCATTACAATGGCATCTCGAGCCCTTAATCTGGTCGCTCGATGCTCAGAAAGAGATAAATGCATTAAAACTCTCTGGAGACTGAAAACCTTGGTATCTACTTGAATAGAGTCTAGCCTGTTGCTTTTCCTAAATCCAAACAATAGAAATATGGGTTATTGTAGGTTATTCTTATAAAAATAAGAGTTCTCCTATGTCTTTTTTTTTTTTCCTGAGGTTGATTTTCTGCACATTAAGACTGTTCTTTTCCAAGGTCATTAAACGCATTCTGTGACTTGAGTTAAAGTGTATTCAAGGATCCGCATGAAAATAAAACCAGGCCCATTGCAACCTCTATTGTGATATTTATCGCTGATGGCGCTCGCATGGCTGCAGAGCTGCATAAAACTCTGGAGGGGTTACCTGCCCTTAATGGCGTCCTTCCCTCTCACTCACCAGCCACTTCTTATTGCAAACAGCTGCCTGGAAACAAAAAAAAAAAAAAAAAAAAAAAAAAAAAAAAAAAAAAAAAAAAAAACATTTTCTATTTCCAAGGGACATTGTTGGCTCTCAGAGTACTTTGCTCGTTTTATTTAACAAACGTTTAAGTTTAATCAAATTTCTAATTCCAAAAATGAGCCAATCTTGCATTTCGAATCACTAGCTCATGAGACCTGTGCGTTTCAAATAGTATAAAAGGAATCAAGTGCAAGAGCCAAAAAAAAAAAAAAAGAGTGAAGTGAAGTGTGTGGTTCCCCTGGCTTCAGCTGACTCCTGCGACGTTTCTGCCACCCGCTTGGACCAGCTGGTTTCTTCTGCCCATGCAGTGATTCTACGGGGACAGCCCGACTCAGCACATAACGAAAGCTTCCTTGAGTTCTGATAGAACGCTTGTTCTAAATAACCTAGTAAAACTGCATCAGCACCAAAGTAAGGGAGGAAAACAAGCGTCATATAAACTTTATTAGCACTCTTTATGATGAAATAAACTAGGCTTACCCTTCTTTTGGAGGGGAAAATGATGAACACAAAAAACATACCGTATTTTTACTTACTAACGTGCACTTGTAAAATGCAGGGCATGCTGTTTTACAGGCAGTAGCATATAAAATACTTTTTCCAGATGTGGATTCATAATTCTCCAAAGACTATAATAGTTATCATAAGATTTATGGACGATAATTTATTAATCACATTTTTTTCCTTTTAGAGATCTGTTTAGTAAGATGAAAGAGAACTTTAAAATGTCATTTTAACCAAATGTAGATGGCATAATATCAAGTTACTCCTTTTGTTCAAATTATTTTTAATGACTTTATTTGTTTTATTGCCTCCACAAGTCAGTACCAACTTGGTGGTAATGATCTATTCAGGAAATCTCTTAAGATTTTTAAAGTAAAATAGCATGGAGCTATTTTAAAAATTAAATGAAGTGAACTGTGTGAGTTGATTAGCGTTCCTTTATTTGAGGGGCATGGGAGCTACTAAAGCTTATTTTTTTTATATAAGATTTGGAGGAGACAAATCTTGTGAAAACTATAGCTCGCTGAACATTCGTGCAGCTTCCTCAACAGAAATTTCGAAGCCCACGTGTGTCCGAAGTGCTACAAGTAACACATTGTTAAATAGAACACACATCTCAAACGTGGGTTACTTTAATCTGGCTGAGATTATTAAAAACGCAGCTGTGCTAAATCCATCCTGAGTACCTGAGTCACATGATGGGTAAAAAAAGTCCAAATGACCTTCTTTGTGTCATCACTTTAAGTAAGTTTTGTCTAAAGTTTAACAATGACAAAGGAAAGAAGCAGTTCGGGTGCCTGTTAGACCTGAGATTGCCATCCTCTCACGTATCGGCCCCTCTTCTCCGACCCACTGCTCCAAGCCAGAGCTGTTTGCACTGGACAATGAGAATACATCATTATCGAATGACGAGCACCTAGACTCACCTTCCTTTTCCCACCCAGACTCTTAATACAGCTATCAGGGTTTCTTCATCTTTAATATAATAATATTTACTATGCAAAGTTATCACAAGGGTCAAAATTAAACAATATATGCATGTAATCTACAGCCCGGCACATAGTCGATATTCAACAACTAGGAACTATTATAATTCTCATGTGTATAAGTGTGTGAGAAGTTTGTTAGGGAACAGAAACATGCTGAATAACTACCATGTGTAAGCTACCATGTAGTGGATTTGTAAGGGATGGCAAAAGAGCTGAGAGGGGATCTAAGTCCCAAAGTGTTTATCATCTCAGAGAGCACTCTGGTACAGGCGTTGAAACATTCGGCGGCGTTTTGAATGGACGGCACATGAGACTGTGAGACCAGGGATAGATCTGGAGTGTAAGTGGCAGTTCCACGTGACGGGGTGGCCAGTGACTCCTGAGAGTCAAGAAAAGGTTGGGAACAGATGAGCAGGCTATGAATAAAGATTTCACGCAGGTTGGGCTTGAGCGCATATAAGGAGGTGAGGAGTCCAGGAGAGAGAAAGTCAGGAGCATCTGGCATTTGCATCGACCAGGTCATCTGCGCTGCGGAACAGCTTGACGAGCGAGGCCATGATGCCAGAAGGATGGATCTGAGACATGCAGAACCGGGCTCAGCTTCCGTGCAGAAACACAGGGCCTCTCCAGAACTCTCTGAACGTCTGAGAGAAGGCCAAGGTTAACATCAGGAGCCGTCCCTAATGGAGAAGGGGTTCCAGCTCTGATGAAGAGGGGATGTGGCCCTGACCATGGTTGTTTTCCATGGTCAAGGAAACCAGCTCTGGGGAAATAGCACAAAGCTGCCCGTCCGGAGCACAGTCCTGCAGCCCACACTTCACGCGTCCGTCCGTCCCATCAGCTGCACTTCTGGCCGTCCTCTTTCTATCCATCTGCTCGCCTCCACGAGACTGTGAGCTTCTTGAGAACAAGGAATTATTTTCCCCCCGTTTCCCCATAATCATGGACAGAGTCAGTTGTCTAGGCAAGTCTGCTGCATGAGCTCTCTTGGCTGAAAGGCCATTGGTAACGGTGATTGTCAAAATAAGGTGTTTATAAGATTCTCATCTGTATAAAAAGTGCCACAAGAAATGAAGAAAAGAAGGAGGGTGGAAAGGACACCCTAAAGTCTGCTTGGGAATTGAAGCATCCTCCCCTCACCTCCCCCCCTCCTCAACTCTACCTCCCCAGTTAGTCTAAGAATACAACCTGGAAATGCCCACTGTAAAGACACTTTTAAACCAGTAGTCGACTGGCCACGGTGACCTACTCAGTATCAAACCAGACTCCATCTGAATCCTTTTTCCTCCAGAAGAGGGGCCAGACAGGACCAGGTCATAAGCAAGAGACAAAGTGTCTTGAGCAGGAGTCCTGTGTCAAGAGGATGCAGACACCTGATCAATGCCTGGGCCTTCCAGCTCCCCACGTAGGAGACAAAGCAGCACCCTTGGACAAGGGGAAATATATTCTACTGGGTCAGCTGTCCCCAACCTGAAAAGCCAATGAGTGCTCTGTCCACATGAAACAACAGACCCTCCCTTGCCAGGATTGGGACGCTCCCTCCAGCTCTACTGTTTGGTTCACCTGGTTAGTGTTCTATTCAACTGGAAGGCACTGTTCAAAGTCTGGACGAGATACCCCAGAATGAACTCAACATCTCTTCCAAGCCATGGCTGCTCTTTTTTTTTTTTTAAATAAATGCCTCTTAGCTGAGACTGTGAACATGAGCCAGTGGTCGACACATGTGCACAGCAACTGAGAAGCCATATGGGTAGCAGTGAAGTGAGCCTCATTGGATAAGTCAAAAATACACCACCTCTGTAGTTAGTCCAACCCAGGACCAAATTTTATGGCCCAGGAAACATGCGTTACAGAATTTCAGAGATAACAGAGAAAGCAAGGAGTGGGCAGACCTACTCTGAGGGGGTGGCATGCCAGTCTTCCAGAGTGAGGTGGTCAAGTAAGAGACCCATGGGACAGATGGCTGTCTCCTTTTGCTAAGTTGGGGCTGGATCATGGTGGGCTTTGATGGCCTCCAGGGGAGTTTACACCATAGTAGGTATAGTTAGTTACCGAATAAATCGTCATCATAGAGACTCACTTTCTTTTTTCCAGCCTCTATATCTGTTTCCTCAGAGAAACAACAGCTCACACATATATAATGATTTGTCTCAGGCCGTATTCTTAGTCCTTTGCTTATAATAACTCAATTATAGCTCAGAACCACCCCAAGAGTTATACGCTATTTTTATCTCCACTGTTACCGGTTGAAGTGCTATGAAGTGGACAGACACTATGGCAGGGAAATTGGAGTCTCAAAGGGTGTTTTATCCTCTAATAAACAATTTTTTTTCAGGGCCCAGAGCCTATTTAAAAAAAAAAAAAAAAAAAAGCTAAGTGTCAGCGCATCTCTGTTGCAATCCAGCTCGTCTGCTACATTTGAGAAAATAAGCAGCATTTGACTCATTAGCCTGCAAATGACACCGCTGCACGTTCCCTTCGCCAGCTTCGCGAACAGAAGTCAGCGCGGAGGTGGAAGCTCAGGGCATAAATTCACCATCTGCAAAGAAATGTAATCAGATCCGAGGAGTTTCCACTTTGAAGTCTTCCTGAACCTGTGTGGGTTACAGGTCTGAACACATCACCCGCTTTGACAGGTGGCTTTATTTTTCATTTCAAAGGGGGAGAGAGAAAGACAGGGAGACCGAGGGAACGCATGCACAGTGCGGCTTTGAACGTCGCCCCCGAGTGCTCCCAGAGGCACGGCTCCAAGTTCGGGTCACACGTTCAGAAGAGCAAAAGCAGGTGGGCTTCGGTGCCTCCCAGACTTTGTCCTGCCCGGTCGCAGCACTGTGAACACTGCCTTTCTCCAGCTCCATGTGCCCGCCCTTCTTCTCAGCTCTTAGACTGACCGGACATGTGGCCAGTGCTTCGTCTGGTGCTCCTGGGGCCGGCCGGACATCTACCAGGTGATGGCAGCAGGTGAGAGAACACTCAACCGAAGGAGCAGCACTTGTCAGCTCATCATGGAAGGACAGCAGTGCTGAAGGCCGAAAGCCAGCTGCCCTTCCGAATCGTTTAGCCCATAGCCTGCTAGTGCTCACAGAGCCTGTCGGACCAACATCTTTAATATCCAGAGCAAGGCAGGACACGGAGAGGGGAGCCAATCGCTCAGCCTGGGGATGTGGTCATCGGCATGGGGTTTAAATCCTACCTGCTTCCCAAAGGACTGCCTGCTCTTTATTGGTGAAAATGCAGCAAAGCAGAGCCCAGGTGTCACTCAGTGCAAAGTCAGACAAGCGCAAGCATGTCATAGCCTGCCGGGAGCCTCCTGCGTGAGATCCCGAGGAAGCCCCGGAAAGGTCCACATTGTTGACAGTCACCACATGCCACAGCATAAGAACCCCGGAGCCCGTGGGGACAAGAGTCAGCCCTCCAGGAGGCAGTACTCTGGGTGGGGGAGGGACTTTGTTTAGGAGGAATGGGTCTGGTGTATGGGATCGGAACACGTATTTGGCCTTGTGAGGAAGAGTAACTCCATGTATCCTGGTGAGGTGACACTCAGATTGTCTTGCAGTCCAGATTTCTCTGGGCCAGTCCTCGGGAGAGGGAATCGGAGAGCAAGTCTTTACATCGCTGTGTGGCAGACCTCCCATACGAGACCGAGAGCACTAACCAGCATAACTCATGTGTGTCCTGGACCGATGGCTGGAGGGCAGGACTTGCCTTTTTTATTTTAAAAAAATGATATTTATTTAACTTTTTTTTTTCTGATTGCAAAAGTAATACATGCTCATTTCAGAAAGATCGGGAAAAAATGGAGAAGCATGAAGAGGAAGACAAAAGTCACCTATAGTCCCACCAATCTGGGCATAATGAGCATTTGCTTACCTGAGTCTTTTTTAAAAAAATGGTGAATATACTTTATAAAAATAAAAGTAAATCCTGCTTTGTAATCTACCTTTTCCCTTAGCAACGTTGCAAGAAACCTTCCTCCCACCCCACATATATTCTTCCACAATAAGAGTTCAGTGGCTGTCTAAGGTCCCGCTGTGTGCGTGTGCCATAAAATTTACTCGGCCTTCTCGCTGACCATTGTTTCAGTTCCATCTGTTTTGACGCTATAAACAACGCTGAAGTGAACATCTTGTGTGTACGATTTCGTGTACACCTCTGATTATATCCCCAGGATAAAAATTTGTTGATACAACTGTTGGAACAAAGGGTTTTCATTTCTTATTTTCAAGATTCCTCTCATATATTCTAATTTTGAGGTGACTGGAAAAAAAAAAAAAACATTCGAGACTGCTCAATTGATCCTCTTGGCGTCATGGAGACTTGAGGTGACTCTGTTTTCCATGCTCCGATGGCAGCATTTCAGGTTGCTCTTGGAGCCCTCTTGCTGTGGTGAAGTTATGTTTAATTGAGCAGGATATCATCACTCAGTGCAGTCCCTTATCGAATAGTTGACCTTCACCTGGTAGTAGTGCAAAGTGTTTTAGAGCACAAATTTTGGGGTCAGGAGGCCTGGTTTGGATCTCTGCTTCTCTTCTCGTTGTTTCATGACTTTGAGGAAATTACTTAATCTTTCAGTTTCCTTTTAGGCTTACTGGTATCACGATGCCTACCTGCTCACTACAACCATCTCCAACCCTGCCTGGAATTTATGCTTAATGATGATTGCTTTATGTTATAATGGAATTATCCAAGAAAAATTTACTGTATCAGAATTTGCTGGGTGTCAACAAGCGAGACAGCAATGAGGAGTCAAGGGGAGTTATAGAAAGTACCTTAGGAACCACCTAGCCCCGCTCTTCTGTGCAAATGTGCAACTAGGGAAGGCAAGGGAGGAAAGGCGAGGCTCAGCCCTGTTTTCCACCTTCTGTGCTCCAGCTTTTTCTCACTGCCTCCCTCCCCAGCGTTATACAGCTCTCTGAAGCAACAGAGGGCAACAGGGAAAGTAAATCGCATTTCTTGCAGAACTGTGCCCATGAAAGAATTTCAGGTATTTGACCTGACAACGGTATTATGGGAAACAGTCAGAGAGTGTGAAAACTCCCCCAGAGCAAAAGAGATGCAGTCCCAACCCTGTCATTGGCTAGAATGGGCGTTTCGAGGACCCTTCCCTTGAACCAAGACAGGGATGGGGAAGGGAGCTGAGCATCACCAGTGAAAATGAGGACTAATTAAGACTGGGGTTCTTGAGCTCTGTGAACACTCATAATTCCTCTGAGGAAAAATCCATATCCTCTCTACCCGGAAACTGAAATATAAATTGTTGCAAATATATAATAGTCTTATTAAAAACCATCATGATCCCAAGATAAAGACATGATATAAAGTGAACACGAGAGTGGAATTATCAGACATGAGGGCAGGTCTGGCACAACTCTTGGGCTCCAATTTAAGCTTTAAGTACTCTGATTGCTAAGAACAAAGAGGAACCACATCAGTTTAATAAATCCAAAGCATTTAAATCTATCTTTAGAAACACATTTATTTCTAAACTTAATTTCAATGAAATAATTATGACATGAATCTCGATAGCACACAACCCACCCAGTCTTCAACTTCGATTCCCTCTGAGCATCAAAATGTACTCTATGAAACTGAAAGAACATCCCTCCAATGATCTGATTGACTATTTTTTGATGATAAGTAAAGATCCATGGTGACCACAACCCCTTCTTCCTGGTGAAGGAGACTCCTGTGACTCACCTTCATTAAGAATCCCCTTCCTAGGAAGGTGTGGCTGGGACATTACATTCATCCATTGATGCCTTCACAAAGTTTTTTCTAAGGGGCTGTTCAATACAAGAAGGTGGATTAAGCATTGGCCAATGGGAACTGATAGATAACAGATGAGAGAATGAGATACCAAGGCCGGAAAGAGGGAAATCGATGAGATGTAATCACTTTCACCTACGAGCCTCTTCATGCCTACAGGCAATTCTGAGCTGTGCGAGTGAACTCCTCCATCCTGTGTGCCATGCTGTTGCCTTCACGCCAGCCAGAAGCGTGTTAGGGCCCGGATCTACAGCGTGGCACACATTATCTCATTTAATCCCCAGGAGCAACCCTATGAGTCTGTTATCATTATTCTCTTTTCACAGATAAGGAAACTGAGATGTTAGAGGTTAAACATTTGTAAGTGACAGAGCTGGAATTAAAATTCAAGTCTGTTTGACTCCATCACTCGAAATCTTTCTCCGCTTACCTAATGTATCATATTTAACTACTGCCTCTTACAAAGTGTAGGGCCAGATGCTTACATTCCTATATTCCATTTTCTAATATAATGTGCTTCGTTTACTGCAAAGAATGTCTTGGTTATGGTTATTATTAATGTCATTGTAATTAATGGAAAAGATTGTAAACCGTTATTTATTATTAAAAACAATACTTATTTGCATGTCATTTATAGTTTATAATGCACTTTTGCAAAGATTATATTTTTTCAACAACTCTATGAGGTAAGCGTGTCTCTGTTTTCCAGATGGTAAACTGAACCTCGGAGAGTTTATGTGACTTGTACAAAGTCTGTCGACCAGTCAATATCAGGCCGACCCTGCACTAGTGTGCCTCTGAGTGACATCTCCATAAATTACGTGCCCTGCTTGCTCACTTGCCTCGCCCTAGGCTCAGTTCTACCGAAATTCGATCTTCTTGATTATGAAATTATATCAATTTCCATCATCTTAGAAGATACGGATGCTCCCAGTTCACCGGAAAGATCAATGCTGTGCATCGGCGATGAGTAAGGAAGCTCTAATACAAGTGCAGCCGGAATTCCAAGACTCTTGGCCAGTACAGCTCCTTCTTAGACTGGGAGCTTCTTAGAAACAGCAATTGTGAATCATTTACCTCTGTGGCCTCGGGCTTGATGCACAGTGAATAGTAATATTTTCCAGATGAATGGATGAATCAATCGACAAACACTTCTGAGCGTGGACTTCTTCAGTATCTTCCTACCCTGGTGCTTCCTCTTTGAACCTGGAGAAGAGGGAAGAAGAGCAGGGAGCCTTGCCGAGCCCCAGGCCAGGTAGGATGTGAGTGAAAGGGGCCACGCTGTGCACGCTCCCATGCTCAAACTCTGTGGGCCTGCCGCGTCTCCCCGCTTCTTGCCGACTCAGACCCCTGACCCCCAGGCGTCTCCCTCTGCACCCTTGGAGGTGACTGGGGAGAAGTTCCTGCAGTTACAGAAGGAGGCTGTTCACCTCCACTTCCTTGTGCCAGATTATTCTCAGGGACAACTGGGCCTTTTCATCTGCAGTCCAGGGGTTGCCACCCCTTTGCAGAACATTAAGATCCAATTTTATATAAAGAAGGGCTCCTTTTATTTCTTCTTTCTATTTTAGGGAGAAAAAGTAGCAAGATTGATCTCAGTTTTTAACATGGTTTGAAAATGGAGTTTTGCCAGTTTTCTGTATTTTACCCCACTGTGCTCTGCTGGCCAAGGTAGGAGAGGAACAAGAAGCCTGTGTTCCTGGATCATTTTTCTGAGAACAGGAAAATGTCAGTGATTTGGATAATTGAATGTCTGGATTAAAATTTACCTATGCCACATCTTTGGATAAAAAGGATTTTGATTAAATAATATCAGCAAAGCAAACAGGATGATAAAGTAGAATTTCCATCTGATTTAATGAAATAACTATTTGCATCGATTGTATATATAAGTAATGTTAATTGTGATCCAATTCAACCTCTTTATTAAAAACATGATCCACAAGGCCCTCTACTAATCAGGAAACATTTATTAGCCCAGTTTGGGTATATAACTGGCTTCCTTGGTTTTTGTTCCTTTTGTCGATTCAGATTTGAGTCTCCCTCTTGCCTGAGATTGTGCAGGTCCATGAGTTTTCCCCAGGGTCTCACCTAGGAAAGTGTCTCTCAGGAAGGACTGAAGACAGTTGTTCTGCCAGAGACGTATTTGTCAGGGCAAGCCCTGGCCTGGGAAGATGACGAGGCTCTCCTCTGCTGTGGGCGGAGGGGTAGGGGGGACACGGCGGGCTGTAAAGGAAATGGAATGTACACAGAGAGGTCTTGGGACTGAATTCTGAAAGCAGATGAAGCTCCACTTCAGTTTTGCAATCTTCGGTAGCATTGAGATCTTTCCGCATGCTGCTTTACGTGCTAAAATGTTTAAAAGAGGTGAAGACATTGGCCTGTGATGCAATAACTCCAGCTGTGCCCAAATATCTTGTAAACAAGGGAAGATTTTGAGTGCAGAGCAACTCTGCTCTCGGGGCTTCCAGGGTAAGGCGGTGCTGACGGAAGAAGGTGGCAAAGGACAGAGGGGGTCCGACGAGGGTCCCTTTCCTTCCTGGCCTGGAGAATCCTGCCAACCATTTGTGGGTACCCTGACTCCCTTAGAAGATAAGCCTCGAGCTGAAAGGCTCTCCAGATGTTACCTGGGCAACAGCATTACAGCTGGCTTAAATATAAATACATATCTACTTAAGAAGACACTCCAGTCCACTGATGAGAGCTAGTGAAAGTTAGTGAGATCGGGAAGGTGAGAACTCAGGTTATCGGCCACTTCACCGGAGGCGATCGTGTAACCCCGCTCTGCTTTCCACGGGGCGGGCCTCCATGCTCGCGGGGGGAACATCAGCATGGGACATCAAACTCCATCACGCATTGCATGCATCGCAGGCGGAGTCGTACCAAATAACTAGCTTCTGAGGGCCTTGTGGACTCTCCTCTCCTCTCCTCTCCCACCCCTCACACACACACGCGCACACACACACGCACGCGCACAAATTCCTAAGGAACTCACGGCACTATTTGCTCTCCCAGAGGTTTCCTGTCCCTTCCACCAGAACCGGATATTCCTAATCAAACCCTTGACTCTCACGATGCCTTGCACGCAGCGCTCACTTAGGACTTGCTGGCCGACTGAATAATTTCAGTGTGGTAAATGGACACACAGAAGCTCCTCCTCTCTCATCTGCGTGTGCACCCCCACCCCCTACCCTTTCGGGACCCCTGGCTGACCCAGTTGGCTGATTCGGGACGAGGACAGGTCCCTCTCAGTCCCCTCGGTGTAAATAATAGGGTTGGGCTTATAGTCTCTAAGAAGCTTTTCTGATCCAACCATATAAATTTACGTGATAGACTTTTCAGTGAGTTTCTCGGGCAGCAGTTTCATAATTTCATTTTTAACCTTTTAATGAAGCTTTAAAATTAAGCCGTTTGGGCCGTAGTATTCCTCCTGGCTTCTTGTTTTCTTCTTGATGATCCGAGCTTTTTTCTGCCCCCCCCCCCGGAAAAATGCAAAACACTTTGATCTGCTAAGAACCACCTGCCACTGGCCTCCGCTCATGCCTGCCATTCACCCTTTGGGCAGCAAAGCCGCCCCCTTGGCCTGGTTTGGACTCCCTCCCCTCCCCCAGCCCTCTGTTCCTTGTCTTCTCCTGGGCAGCCCCACGCTGACACCTGCATGATAAAAGCTCTTAGCACTTTGCCTCCCAAACCCCTGCTGTCCAAGCCCCTCCAGACTGCCACCTTCATTGCAAAGGTTTATTTGATTTTTGTTTTCTATTTTCTATCTGTAGGCCTCTCTTCCATCCCGCTACACAAACTACCTACCCATCCCTTGCTTTCCCCGACATGCCCTGCGGGTCCCCTCCTCCTCCAGATCTTAGAAGATCCTCATGTCAGGTGACCACAGCCGCTTTCCCTCCTTCTTCTGCCTTCCACTTACCTACAAGTGCAAGCAACCGAACGTGCAAGTATAACCGCATCCTCCCTCCCCGATATAACTTCTTCCCAACTGAGAGCTAGAACGTCAGCTAGCATGTCAGCCAAAAGCCCATCGACCTAGCCAGGAAAGCCCGGAGTCCTTCAAAGGGGAGGCATGCCTGCCCAGACACGCCTGCCCCGTCCCTTCCCCAGGCCCCCGAAATGCTGCCATGAGCTCTCAAGGCCGTCCGTGTCGTCAAAGCCAGAGTGTTACGATTACATGCGCAGGCTTCCTAGATTCTAACTCTCAGAGAACCGAAAATAGATCTCAGTCACTTTGCAATCTCTGCACATTTGGGGGTGTCACACAGTTATAACCGGCAAATTTTGTTGCACGAACGAGCAGCCATTTGGGCCATGCTCCTCCCTCCACACACAGATTTCTTATCTCCTTTACCTCACGAGCCCTTCAGATTTATGCCCTGTAAGCGGTGACTGGCTTCTCGTCCTCCCCCGCCCCCATTCTGTTCTCACCGCCTCCTATAAAAATATTCGTGAACTACGAGTTACCTCTCTAGGATTTAAACCAGCAGTACCAATTCTTCTGCCTTTCTTCACAAAACTTGCCTTTTCACCATTATCTTCCTTCTATTTTGGACTCTCTCCAAATGGCCCGCCTCCCTTCTGAGTTATAAAGCTGAGAAAGAGGTTAGGTTTACAAGGCCAAACCATTAGGTTTTATCTACTCAGATGGGAGCCTCTGAGAGTTTGGCTTCTCGCTCCCAGAGGGTATCACAAGTTTCAATGACCAAGAATGACGAAATTATGCCTAGTGCAGCCACTTCTATGCACTGGACAAAGTTGCAATGGGGTGTGATGAACGTTGCTCGTCATTTGACGAGCATATTCTAAGTCTGTGATGCAGCAAGGACCGTGTCTTTACAATCAAGGTGGGAATTAATTGGCAAGAGCGTGATGATCCAGGACACTATCGTGGTCTCCGCACTTCCACTGGGAGGCTCATCATCCTCTTCCGTTTTCCAAGGCCTTTTAAAAATTATTATTATTAAACACCTAGGATTGTAGGGTTCATGAGCTGCTTGATAGGAAGGCTTAAGTTCGAGTCGTCTGAGTTGCTTTTGGAAGAGGATCAAAACCCAGGCTGAAGCTCCTTCCCGCCTGACTCACGAGGCCATTGTTATTGTGTTTAGCTTCGGATAAACTTTCTTATGGAAGGTGATTGCTCACAGCAGTTCATTTTAAACGCGCAGGCTTAGATCTGGCTTCATGTGTGAGCGCAGGCCTGTCATCGTGCATCCCAGGTCACTCTCCAAAATGAATTTGTCTTTCCTCAATGTTTCTCCGAGCCGGGGAGCAGACATTCCTCCGGCTCTGCATTAATCCAATTACTAAACACCTGCAGACATGCAAAAACAGTTTGGGTGCCAAGAGCCTTAGAAATGGTTTTACAGCCGAATGTAATCGGCTGTCCTGCTATCAGGAGTCACGTTACACACCTGCCAAGATCCGAGCCGAAAAAATAACATTCGCAGGTCTCACTACGGGCAGGAGTGTTCGGTGCACATTACAGAGACGAGGTGACCGGCGTTTTAGCTTGACGGCCACGGGGCCCATTAAACATTTTGAACGTCTCAGTAACTGTATTCAAAGTCATTTTAGTACTAAAATATTTATAAGAAAAGTGTGACCAAACATTATTATTTTTTTTCTTCCAGGGAGTGTTAGGCAAACTCCTCCCCTAGCAAAAATAATTCGGCGACAATATGACTCAGGCCCACACCTGTACTTCAGAGCAGTCAGGGGCGGCTTCTCAGGGGATAATCTTCAGGATGCCCCAAATGAGAAAACAATCCCATCTCACCTACTCATTCTACCTCACTGCAAAGCTTCTAGCTTATTTAGGTATTCAGAAACCAGAGAATGAGTTTCCCTAAAGATCCGGCGCTTGAACCTAAAACCAGTGATGCTTAGAGGGCCATGCTGACACCTTCCTCCAAACGCAGTCACCTCTGAAAGTAATAAAAAGAGACTTGGAAATGAAAGAGAAGAAGACTTGAGAGTTTGTCGGGACAACCCAAATCAGGCCTTGACTGAGAATTATTCTTTTCTTTTCTGTTTCGAACTGGCTTTGATGAAACTCTATTGCTGCCTCTGGTGGAAGGTAAATAATTAGCAGAGATCCCTTAGTTCAGCGTTTTTCACAGGAAACAAATTGCCCACAACGAGAGATGCCCTGTTATGTAATTCCCACCAAACTGAGCTCGCAGAGGGTAGAGCCGGCGCCTGCGCATTGCTGCGCGCCCGGACCTCGTGGAGACCCCGCCTGCGACACAGGGGCCCTCGGGAAATGCGAGCCAAAGGGATGCCTGCCTGGGTGACCGGTCCTTCCCCTGATGCACCGCCCCGGGCTGAGCACGCCTCCAAGTAAGTGGGGGATGTCCTCGCCCTCTCCCTGGTCACTTAGTCTGCATAAAGAAACATTAGTGACCAGGACACGAGAGAATAATAAGCGTCCAGGAGAGGAAAGCAGAAAAGAGCGGTCCCCTTTACGCCGCCTCCTTCGAGTGAACTACCCCGTCACCTCCGAACAGACCTCACTTTGAACCGAGATTTCCAAACTGCCCCCGACAGCCTGCTACTTTCCACATCAGAGCGCTGAGAGCCGGTCCCCCTCGTTTGGCACTTCGGCAGCAATAAAATATGACACGTGATTGATCGCTGCATGTGTGTGAGTCTCGTCTCCCCAACCCGGGCACGGGCTCCCCAGGGGCAGGAAGTGGCGTTATGTTTCGTACCTCTCTCAGGTCCTGTCCCACGTAGCGCCAGCCGTCCGGGAGCTCAGCAAACAGAGAGGCCCCCTTAGAGTTTGCTCTCCTTGGATTTTCTTTCTAAAAAAATACCCAGCTGAGAGGCCTCATCTAACTTGGTTTCCAGCTATATTTTAAGTCCTTGCTAGTCAACGTGTGGTCCCCTGGACCAGCAGCATTAGCATCGCCTGGAAGCTTGTTAAAAATAAAGAATCTTAAGCCCAGTGAATCAGCATCTGAATTTTAGGGAGATCCCCAGAGCATTAGAATGTATAGCAAAAGCTGGGGAGCCCCCCTCAAAATCCCCCAAAATGGAACCCTGCAGACCCCTGAGAATCCGCTAGCTCTGGCGGAGCAATTGTCAGAGCAGAGTGGTCCATGTGATCACAAGCTACATGGCTCAATCCAGCTTCCTATAATGGACAAGGATGCTGATGATCCAAAAGATCTGAGCCGCGAGAGGAGAGAGGCAAACGGCAGCATCGCCACCACAGTGCTGGAGAGGATGACCCCGCATCCAGAGCCAGAGGCCAGGTGGCCAGAAGCTGGCTCTGGGGGAGCATTCCGAGGCTGGGGCTTGCTCTGCCCGCCCCTCCCACGCAGCCCCGCGTTCCCAGCCCACATGTAACCTTCAGCCCCTGCCCAGAGCACTCAGCGTGACAGTAATAATAGTAGTCACAAGAAAATGCAACCTCGATCATGCTAACAGCTTTTGAAAAGGAAAATGCTGGGGATATGATTTCAATTAAAACTCACATTGTCTGACTTGTCTCTCAGCACAGCAAAAGCTCACCTCCTCCTGCCCTCCTGAGCTCTTCTCTTCAAAACGAAGGTGGACAGGAGGAGCTGTCAACGCCTGTGCCCACCTTGAGACGCAGGGCTCTGTGCGCCTGGCACTGTATTCCATGTTTCCATGCCCAGGCCTGCTGAGCTCCCATAGCAAAGAAAAAAAAAAAATGGCCTTCATGCTAACCTCACTCCCAAATACACCCCAAGGACTGTGGGCAGAGTCTGAGTCTATCTCAGTCTTTCTCCGGCCCTGTCTCTCTCCCTTCTCCTCCCTCCATCTTGATTTAAGAATAAACAATCCTGAATGTAAAGGAAAACTGCTCTTACACAGATGGAAAGAGCCTAGATTCCTTGCCAGGGCTTGTCTCACACAGACAGCCTCAATGATGTACCTCATTCGTGCGGAAGGTAGCTTTCTCTAAATCAGTTCTGATCACCTAGCAGGTGAGTGCCAGATGGCCAGGTGGGAATGGGGAAACACAGGCCTAGTCTGAATCCTGGTGCATCATTTCCCCCAAGGAAACAGAACTGTGTCATCCTGGAGCTCTCTAATGCTCCCTGTCAACAAGAGGCTAAATAGAATACAACAAACAGGCCAGCATCAAAGCCACTTGGCTATGTGTAAAAAAATCAGATTTATGCTTCCTGAGAAATTCATGAACCAATGCAGCAAATATTTGTTGAGTGTCTGACCCTCTTTCTGAATCTTCTTCCAAACTTTTCTCATCCAAGTAATAATGCCTATTCATTCCTTACGATTAGCTCAAATGTTATTTGCACCAAAGCTTTTCCACATCTTCCCAAATTTCCCAAATGCTCTCCCATTCTGCGGGGACTACTTTCCTCCTTTGATTGGGCTTTTCAGGGAAAAAAAAACAAACAAAATTAGCAATGTTGCTCAGCTGGTATCTGCCAGTCACTATGAAGAGAATTAACTGTGGCTTTGAAATTCAAATGAAGCGATTTCTGCTATAAAGTCATATACACTTTCCCGATAAACCTCACCTTTTTATAAAACCGCACATTGAAAGCAGCGAGGCTTTGGGGGAAATAAGGTGAAGGGCAGACCACTCAAAACACACGAAATTTTAACCACAGCACTAACAAAAATGGTAACAATTAGTAATATAAATAAGAGAGTAGTAAGATTGCTCCCGGTGTCGAAGCAGTCCATCCTTTCCATATTAAGTTCTGTAATTTCTGCCTTGGAGACATAGGTCCCGAAGGACATGTGCATCTAATACAGATTGGTTTCATCAAAATGAAATACATGATCCAAGGCATGGACCCTCTTCATCAGTTAATCTTTTTTTAACACAAGGGGAAATCTATTTACGGCTTCTTTATTTTCACTTGTAGCTTAACACAAAAGGAAGTGTACTAGTACTTAGAGCCCTCATATCAGTCACTTTTTGCTCTAACATAAAGCATTATATGGAATTTTCAGCTTTTTAATTACAGTTTTCATAAATCATGAAGGCTTTCTCTTTAGAACAAGCTTGCTCCTTCTTAAAAACCATCAAAATGTTGAGTTAAAAATCACCATTATACTGATACCATTTTTCCTCTTGAAAGAAACAAGTAGCAGAACAGACTGTTATAAACATTTGCAACTAATACTATGTTTCAGATATCAATGGAGAGGCAGACAGAATAATGTCCCTTAAATAGCAAGAGACTTGACTTCACGGATGTAATTAAGGACCTTATAATAGGAAGACTATCTTGCATTACGTAGGTGGGCCCGATGTAATCACAAGGGTCCTTATGAGAGAATGTGATGATAGCATCAGATTTTAGATTGATGTGAGGCCACTAACCGAGGAATACAGGCAACCTCTACCAGCTGGAAAATTCAAAGAAATGGTTTCTTCTCTTGGGCCTCGATAGTAACACAGCCCTGCTGACCCATCTGAGACTTCCGACCTTCCAAATGAGGGCTGTTTGAAGCCACCAAGTTAATGGTGATTTGTGACAGCAGCAATGGAAAACTAATGCAAATAGTAAAAGCACCACAGTCAGGTCAACTTCAGTCATTATTACTTTATCTATCTTATTTGTCATCATCACCTCCCCAGTTGAAAAGCAGGGGAACCATAAAAATTTTTACCGTGGTCCTACCACCTTAAGAGTTTTGTAAGTATTGTTTCATAGCAGATCCTCATATACTCAAAGACTCAGACAATGATGTGATACATAATAATCAAAATTTGTTTGTTAAATGTTCAATGTAAATTAAATAAATTTGCTTTATAAAGCCCCAAATTAAATAATTCCTCAAGGCAATTCACTGAGTAATATTTAGGCCAAAGGAATCCATCTAGCTATTGACTTTAAGGTCTTAGAATCGATTATGTGACTCTAAGGTGTAACAGGGCCTGAACATGGCGTTACCCAGTCTGAGAGAAGTACGTATGGCACCTGCAAAACTGTACTGTTACTGCCCAAGGAGACTTGCGAGGCAGACATAAACTGGAGCCTCATCCCTGAACTGGGTACACAGGGACACCCCATGCCTTGAGCCATCACCCAGCAGCCAGTGCCTCAACCTCACGCTACTCCAAGCTAAGCCTACATCTTCAGATGCAATTTTTTTCCAAGACCAGAAGTATACACCTTACAGAAGTATGCAAGATGCAATGCACACCACAAAATGTCATTCTCAAACCAATTCCATCAACTTTCCGCTGAACCTTTTTCTAATGAACGAAGAGGAAAGAGAGACATTTAAGCACCACCTCGAGGAAGCTCCGAGGCCATTCCGACTGACCTCAGATTGCCCGGCATTTACAGACTGTGCTGCTCAGGGTGCTCTGGCATGAAGTTTCCTCTCCTGTCTTTCTACCACTCTTTCCGGTCAAAGTATCATATTTGTATTATCACCTTTCGGTGTGAGACAGAAAAGTCTCAGTGCCTCAATTTTCCTGTGCTGTGGCCCTACCAGGAGACTTGGGCACCAGTCGGATTTGGTTTGCTACTTGACCCGGGGCGAATCCACAGGAATTCTTACCGTACATGGCTGGGTCTCAAAGACCTAGTCCCCTGTTCTCCATCCCCTCCTCTGTAAGATGAGAGCTGGGCAGAATGATGGCGTCAGAACCTTTCTAATGCCATAGTTCTTTTTCTTTTTTTTAATCATTTGATTTATTTCTTTCCTTCTAAAAATGAACATGAAGTTGCCTGCGGTAAGTCTCTATGCTCCCCTGCCGGGGTATATTATTTCGTATTGTTCCCCTTCTTGTGAAAATTATAACAGCACAGAATACAAAATGCCTATCTTCAAAGGCAAGGCCGGGATGGTCTGAGCGGTGAGGCTGAGAATTCACGGGGGGCCCCATCTAATGCCTGAATGCTTTATTAGTTTTTTTTTTTTATTTAAGCTTTTTGGTCAGACATTGTGCTCAGTACACTTTCTGTTCGGGGCCTGGGAGGTGTTCTTTACTGAGATGTTCTTTGTGGCATAGAAGAGGAATAACTCAATGTTATAAGTGTCCCAAAGACACTGGAAGAAAAGGAACCATATCTGAATGGACATGATGCGGATCACTGATGCAGAAATGCAACTGCGTGATTTAGCCAGACTCTGGTCCTTCCTCATTCCTGTTCTCCTGTCTCGTTTGTCACTGTTGCCTACTTCAACTCGTAGACACTGATAGCACGATTTTAAAATCTAGCACAACTGTCTTGCCGATGTTCTCTCCGATTTATGAGTATTAGCACCACCTATGCCCACGTGCTACGGTATTCACAGCACGCAAATTCATGAGTGCACATTTTCATTATGAACCTATGCTGTGGGATCCCCCACAACATGCATTTTGCCTTCATTTCCACTTCATCTGACATCAATGTCAGCTGCCCGGTTTCTTTTGGTTCGTTTCCCAGATACATTGTCGCTTATCATTTTAATCTTTTTTTCTTGCTTTGCCTCGACTGGTCTCTTATTAATATACAATTTAATTTAAGCCAATCTGGGAGATTTTTCCTTGAAATATAAATCCATTAGGTCTGCTCTTGTTTCTGCCATCCTACTTTATTCTGTGTTTCTCTTTCTTGCCATCTCTTTCAACCAGGGAGTTTCTTCTTCTATTATTATTATTATTATTATTATTATTATTATTATTATTATTGCTACATTTTTACCATTTTCCTCTTTAGCATTTCTCACTGGGCACAGTTTGGTCTCCAAGATCTATTTCCCACATCTCTTCATCAATCTCTTATCAGGTTTCTTTTGATTTTTACTTAGCGTTCTGAAAGACTTTTGTGAGCTCTTGTCTTCTCACCTGTTTCTACAGTATCAAGCCAGCCACCCTGTTTCGAAAATTACCTTAAATTTTTGATAAAGTACTTCCTCCAGATAAGGCACCAAACTCACCTTCATTTGCTCCCTTTTACTGATGTCATCCACAGCCCCTCTCCCTACCGAGTTTAAGAACCTTCATCGAATGCTTTCTCGGATGTTTTTGTTTTCTTGTAACAGGGCTATTTAGAGCAGGCAGTTCTGAACTGTCAGGGGCTTTGGCAGCAACCCCCTGACATGCAGAGAACTCTCGAATGTCTGTAGTGTTGTCCCGTCTCATCGCCTCACAGAAATGTCCCATTTTTCCTTATGGCTAGTGCTCACCTCTCCACCTGAAGTATGCGTGGAGGACTTCCAGGGGCTCCTCCTACTTGCTCCTTAGTAAAGACTTCTTGGTTGAAAGTGGAAAGTGGCCAAAAATTTAGCTTGAACTAGATTAAGGAGGGTCATGGGGAATGCGGCAGAATGAACGAGGCTAGAACAGAGGCTTCGGTGACCACTAGTCTCCAGAATCTTAGGGGTCTCTTTATCCACAGTGGAGCACACAGTTCGGAGTCAGACAACCTTGGCTCGAATTCTTTTTCCCACTTGTGAGCTCTGTGACCTTCTGTCACTTCAGTTTCTATACCCATAAAATGGTTGGAAAACCAGCCCCTACCTCGTAAATTTGGTGCATGGATTAAAGGAAGCAACATGAGCATATGACCGTGTCTAGCACACACTAAGCCTGGCTATGTCACCTAATGCTGGCTCACGTTCAGCCAGGATTGAAGTTGGGATTTCTAACAACCTGGTCTGCACCTCCTGGTGGGAACTTCAACAGAAGAAACTCTATACAGATTAAAGAAACCAAAATATGAAAAAGCCCAGCCCGACAATGGACGGCCTATTCAGAGAACTCGCATCCTGAGCGGATGAAATCAGGAAGTAGAAAGAGTCGCACCTGAGCGACAGCTGAGAGCTTCATGTCAGTGTAGATGGGGAAGACAGGATCCCCTGGCTAGGTCTTGCATAAGTGTGACCACTTCCACCAGGAAACAGCAAGCTCGGAGTCTTCCCCTGCCAGTGGTGACCAGCACCGCGTCTCCACTGAGGGCTTCGCTGCACTGCCCTGGAGGATTCACGGGGCTCTGCCAGGATTTGCTCCCATCTACTTCTTGTCTTAATCAAGCCTCCTTGGTTTAAAGTAACAATGATCTAAATCACATTCTCAAGGGATAGTAAACAGCAAAAAAGGGCAGAGATAGACTGGGAGCTTCATGTGCAATGAGACTCAGGGACTCGCCATCCCGAGGCCTTCCACAGCATCTCTCTGTCTGCTCCCATGTGCACCTGATTTTCTCTTAGACAAACCCCCTAGGTGGCAGGGGCGTTGTTGTGGAGACTTCCAAGATCCTCTACTTTGTAACCTAAGAGTAGTAACTCCCATTAAAAAAAAAAAAATTTAAAAATGGGCCATCTGATTGACCTGCCTTGAGTTACCTATTCACCCCCTGAATCAATCACCACAGCCGAGACGCTGGGGTGCTCTTTGCCATCCCCCATCAGAACCACGTGTGTAATGTCAGGGAGAAGCAGGACCCACAAAGCAAGGGATGCCATTTTGAGAAAATAAACACTAAATGACAATAATATCTCCCTCATACACTGTCTCAACTGGCAAATAACAGCACTGACATGTAAAATATTTACCAAGTAACACAGCTTGGGCTATCACAATGGCCACCAAAGCCAGATTCTGGAGACCTCCCTTGTACCAAGCATTATCCTATTATTTGCTGCACTGTGGGGAAGGCAGAAGGAGAGAACCATCTGGATGGTAAGAACGGCATGAGAGCATCCAAGAGGCATGAGGAAGCAGCTGTCTACTAATCAATCTGAAAGTATTATCATTGTCACAATTGGTTTGGTCATTCCACTACATACAGGCCTCATTTGGTCCCATGGACGTGGCCTCTAACAAAATTCCCCAGGTGCCTATCATGTGGATGATGCCCACATGTCAATCATGCTCATCACGTCAATCAAGATTTCTTTTCCATTTTTAACATATTCTGTTGATTGTTTCAAAGTGGATTCGAGAGGGAATAGTTAAACATCAGTTCTCATTTGAACAGCTTGCCTAGAAATCTCTGGGGTTTTTAAGATAATCTTTTTCGCTAAAAACCAAACCTCTTAGAATCCTGGAAAATCGGGAAACTGGTCTGATCTCCGCAGCTGAATGCCGACTCCGCTCCCAGGATGCCCAGGGACACCGGGGACAAACACGGACTCAACACTGGAGAGCAAGTGTTCTTTGAATCGTGACCCAGAGAAGCGAGTCCCAAATATCTATTGTTGCTGCCTCCGAAATCTAGTAAAAACACAGATACGGGTCTTTTAAGGTTGCACTGTGTTTATTTTGTCATTGTTATTTTATTATTTCGCTTAAGATTTACCCAAACTAAAAACCAAAACTAAATATTCCTCACAAGCCCATTAATTGTTCCACAGACAAACCTTTCTGTTCCTTCCTAATCGTAATTGGACTGAGCCCAGCTGGACTACGGCAGTGAGCTTTATCGGGCTGATTAAACCCTCCCACCACACACACATGTTCCCTCCTCATTCCCCAAATGACCACATGCTTTAAAGAGAAAAGACCACAGCTCATATCTCTAAGATATTTCAACTTGTTTAAAAAATATCATATCCTTTCCTGGAGTCATTATTTTTCTGTTTCTCTGTGTCTTTTGGAGCTATCAGAATTCTCTGAATTTTTTCCCATAGAGACACTTTCAGCATGAATAAGCGTTTTTTCCCCATTGCACTATAGACTATAGAATCGGTCAATTTTCAAAGTAATAAAAAGTTTTCTTTGTTAGCTAAACACTGAGGTGCTCGTAGGTTATTTCGGGCATATGTGGAATTCCTATTTAAGAACAGAGGAAATCCAGATGCTTTAGGAAGCATGTGGATTAAAGTATAAAAGAATACCACATCTTCTGAGGAAGCATCGCCCACCTCTGCCCTTGTCCATGATGAGAACTGGCCATCCTTTGTTAATAATGTCTGCTGGGCCCGTACCAAATTCATCTTTTCTGGAACCGTCAAAAGACCGGGTTCAAGGCCTTTCCCTCGTAAACCTCAGAAGAAAGTTTTATTGCAGACCATACAATTCCAGAGAACGTCCTCCAGGGTTTTGGAGGACAGATGCACACACCACAAGCCAGTCCTGCTAAGCCTAACGGGGTCAGCTGCCCACACAAATATCCAGGGAGCTCTAGGTATGACTCATTGAGCATTTGGAGCTCTTTGCTGATCTGGTCTCTATTCCTTTCCCAACAGTATCTCACACTGCCCCTCTCCATGCACCTGGACCCTGAAGACAACAAATGATTCTCCATTCTGCACACACCAATATGCATTTCTTCTCAGGCTCTTTTGCCATCTGAAACTCCCTCCTTCTGCGTTACCTATTGAAACATTAACATAGAATCTTTTCAGCAAATGATATATATATAGCCAGGTGATCCATGACTGGCAACTGCTCTCTTCATCATCATCATCACCACCACAACAATGCACTACCACGCTTACAACTATCATCCTCAAAGATATAATTCGAATGTAATCTCTTCTGAGAAGATATTTCTGATCATCTTTTCAGAATTCATTAAACTACCCCATCCTACTCAGTGTTTCTTTGTCTTAGCTCATCACTTATTTCATTTTACTTTGCATTATAGTCAGTCTATTGTCATCATTGTTATTGTTGTTGTACTTGTTTTTATAAATAAGCTCACCCATCCATCCCTGAGAATAGGAATCACATTTGATCTTTTAGAATACCCACCCCTATCAGGGTCATACTTTGTGCATTTCTTTAATAGGCACCCGGTGAACATTAGTTGAAATGGACTGCTTGTCAGTAAGATTATCTTATTTTGTTTGTGTTTTAATACTTGATCTGGGTTTTTGGTTTTGCTGTATTGCATCTCATATTCAGTAACTTAACATATTTATTTTTTCAAATATTTAGTCCAGAAGTTGACTCTGTGATCGGTACATTCATGTTTTCAATCAATAATATGATTTGGGTACTCCGAAATGAACCTCATGCTGTGCAAATGTGCTTTCCTCTTGGATCCCCATAGAAATAAAAGGCAAGGTTGCTCTTGATATTTTCACAGGATATCCTCTGACCCCTAAATTAATTTAAGTGTACTGTAGGAAGCAGCGAAAGTTTTGTTTGGGCACCAAATCCCAAAACCCAACCCCTTAACGCTCAGACCCGAACTATACAGGAAATTTCTAACAGTAAATCAGGAGGCAAAAGTGCATTTATGACAGAGCCAAAGAAAAAGAAAAGACAAGGAATGACCAACGGGATCATTTTTATTATAATTTAAAGATAATCTGTCAGCATAGTAGAAATCGAGTCATTGGCTGCACAGTGTAATGATGTAATTCTTCATAAAAAATCCAGTCGCTCCATCTCTATCATCAGCCACTTCGGCAAAGGCTTGTATTCCCTGCAGTCAGAGGTACGGAGAATACACAGACCACACGTGCCACTTCCTGACCATAAATTCATTACCCAAGGTCCAGACATTAGTTCTTTGTTTTTATCCACTCTCCCTCTATCCAGTCCCCATGTACAGATCTTACTTCTATGCAATCGACTCTTAAATTTGTAATTTAAATCCAGCTTCATCAAACTTAAGACCGTTTACCGACTCGACACCTCCAACTGCATAATACACAAGGATTCACAATCAAATGTCCAAAACCACTGTTCAAAACTTAGTCTTCAAGGTACCCCCCGCCCCCCGCCATCAGGCTGACCCTATCAATGTCATGCTACATCTCCCAGGATGGATGTCTCTGAGCTCCTTTTTGGGACATTTTTTTCTTCTTCATGTCCAATTAACTGCTATAGTTTATAATTCTTGGATTAAGCTTCTCATTCAAACGATGTAGCAGTTCCCTAACTACCTCTTCAAATTACCACGTGTGTAGCAACCCTTAAAACATAGCTCTGGTCATGCGATTCCCCTGTTCAAAAACTTCCACGACTCCTCATTCTCTCTCAGTCTAGGAACCAAGGCTGTCCAATCATCCTGATGTCCATTCTGATCTTTCAATGGTACCTCGCACAATGACCACAGAAGCTTCATACTGCAGTTGCATACAATCTCTAGAAAGGCACACTTGCTTCATATCTGCACCCCTCACGGCCTTGCACTCAGCACATAGTAGGTATCATTAAATATTTATGAATTGAGTTTCATATGCCTATCTTGATTTCAAAGCCCTGTGTCTAGGGGGCTCAAATGAAACCTTCCTTTCTTCATATACTGTTCCATACCTGATCCAGATGCCCCCGATTTGAATTTCTGATAATTCGGGAAGACACTAGGTTAAATTTTATCTTTGCAATAGACAGTTGAAAAGTAAATTAATAGTATAAATTAGCTAGTGTGGTGTCTGTTTTATCTATTTAAAAATAAACATTTTAAAGCATTGAGGACTTTTTATACTCAGTTAGTAAATTTTTTAATATATATTTTCTTATATCTATCCAACTCTGAATGCATCGTAAGTTTATCAAGATGCATTTCTTGTTAAATATTTTATAATCAGACCGATCCCACTCCACTGACTCAAATCAGTGAGGCTTCGCCGTGTGTATAAAATTACACAATGCCCCTCTTCCTTGAGCGCCTGCTTTTCACTGATAAATGCAAAGGGAGTCTCCGCCACATAAAACCAAAATCGACTACCTTTTTCTACCTTTTTTAAATTAATTAATTAATTTTTTTATTGAAAACATTATTTAAATTCCCCCCATCTACCCGCCCCCCCAATCTGGTAACCACTAGTCCATTGTCCATGTCCATGAGTCTCTGTCCTGCTCATTTTTTGCTTTTAGGTTTATATCCCACATATAAGTGACACCATGTGGTTTTCAACTTTTTCTGTCTGGCTTATTTCACTCAGTATGATTATTTCAAGGTCCATCCATGCTGTTGCAAATGGCATTTCATCTCTTCTTATGGCTGAGTAATATTACATTGTATATATGTACCACAGCTTCTTTAGCCAATCATCTATCACAGGACACTTCAGTTGCTTCCATGTCCTGGCCACTGTGAATAATGCTACTATGAACATCAATGTGCAAGTATCTTTTCGGATGTGAGTTCTCAAGTCTTTGCGGTCCTTTTTCTACTTCAAATTTATGTCAGTCACTGCAAGACTGAGCCGTCCTTCTGGAGGCAAGAGCATCAGCTGCAGGATCTTGAGCCCTCTATGCTTTGGACAACTGGTGTACCCTCCTGTGCTTTGTGGGTTCCTCATAAAATAGATACAGATATAGATATAGATATAGATATAGATATAGATATAGATATAGATATAGATATAGAGATAGAGATAGAGATAGAGATAGAGATAGAGATAGAGATAGAGATAGATATAGATATAGATATAGATATAGATATAGATATAGATATAGATAGATATAGATAGATAGATAGTCATTGGTGGTCTTGTGTCTAGACTCCAGCATTGAGTGGCCGTGTGAACCCAGAAGCATCTCCTTTTGTCCAAGGCATAAGGATTCGTTATCTGCGTTGCAAAGAATAAATTCTTACTCCGTGATTACTGCCAAGTGGACATAACTGGCTCTGGAACCAGCCTGGAATCAGATTTTACCCTTTTACTCCAATCTGCTGTCCACGCCTCCTCTGCTGACTGATGAGGTTTCTATTATCCCAACTGCCCCAGCAAACAGTACTCAATCATTGCTGCTTCTAGCACAACATGGGAGTAATTTGGAGAATTCTAGGCTACAGTGCGTACAGACATCACCCAACCGGGGGAAAATGCTGTGGTTGGACGCTTCATATGGCATCAATTAAAAACAACCTGCATTTTTATAATGCAGCTGTACCGCCCACTTACACTCCTCTATAGTTTCCAGTTAGCAAACACAAAAAACAGTCTCCGTCCCTTTAACTTCACAAAAAAACCACCCGTAATGCACTCCGAGGCACAGAATTCCTAAGCATCGTTCTTAATTAATCTGTGCAGGGGAGACGTTTTCCCATGCAAGTTACCATGTGAATGATAACCCAGTGTTGCAATATTCCACTCCATTCGCCTTCGCACAAGCAAAGAACTTGAGACCAAAGGAAACCAGCAACTCCTTGGAAGACTGCCACCTACTATCAAGTTACTGCAGCCCAGAGGCTGCCCTTCAGGATATACCACATTAGAAAGGACTTCCCTGGGAAAGGGGAGATTTGGGACAAATTCGATGTGGACTCATGTCTACATACACGGCTATTTAGGCGAAACCTTGACATGTTAATTTAACTCTCCAGGCCTTTGTCTTCTCATCTGTGCAACAGGAATAGTCTTTTCTATTCACTTTTGGAGTTTGTTTTAAAATAAATAGACATCAGTAAACAGCAACTCAACATGCGATGTGAGTCAGGGGAAGCAAGTGCAATGTCTTCTTTGCAAAAACGAGCACCTCACTGATCATATCTGCCGCCAGTCCCAGTCTCCTGTCTCCCGTCCTCGGACACAAGCACGCAACATAAAATGACAGGCGAATGTCACCAGTTACTCCCATAAAAAGAAGAAGAAAAAAAAAATTAAAGTGATTGTTTTCTATGTACCCAACACGTTTAACAGATTTTAAGAAGGATAAAGTGGGTCAGGCCATGGATAGTAAGCATATTGTGCTTTCTAAATCAAACCATCAACATGGAAACAGTAGTATACTTGAATGAATACAATTCAACGTTGCCTAGAAAAAGAGATGTAGAGCTAGAATGCCACGTGCACACATAGTGGAAAATGGTTATTACTTGGTAGAAATTGGTTACAGTGAATGTTAAGGACAGCCTTGGAAGGTAAAACAACCAGAAAATGGCAACCCAAATGCTGGGCGTGGAAGAGTATGGAACTGCTCAACCTTTACCGTTTGCGATAGGAGTTATCAGAGTTCACAGGATTATTGTAAGGATAGAGTTTCTGTTACTTTCGGTACCTTAATTACAGGGCCACCTCTTTTGCTCTCAGTCAGAAGCATCTCTATGCCCCCGCCCTGACTGTCACTTTTGCTGGTTTCAGAATGAGCAGTCTCATTTTTAAAATGTTTCTTGACTGGTAGAAACGAGGGAAAAGAACATGACCAACAAAATCATATCTTGGGTGAATGTCTTAGAGGTTGATGGTGCATAGTAGTATTTGAACTCAAATGGTTAAGAATTGTTAGGTTCCTCACAGAACGCACTCTGTATGGTACTTTAATGGTGGACATATGTCATTACACCTTTGTCCAAACCCACAGAATGAATATACCACTAGCGGTGAACCCTGATGTAAACTATAGACTCTGGGTGATAATGACCTGTCAGTGCAGGCTCATTAATGGTAACAAAAGTACCATCGTGGTGCAGAATGTCCTTAACAGAGGAGACACAGGTAAGGACAGAGGTATATGGAGACTCTCTATACCTTCTCCCCAATTATGCTGTGAGCCTAAAACTACTTTAGAAAAGTAAAGTCCATTACAAAGAAAACCACCTTGATTATCCTCCTTAATAATAATAACAGATAACCCTGAGTGTTTACTCAGTACCAGACACCACTCTGAGTCCTTTATACATATCAACTCATTTAATCCTCAACAGAATCCTATAAAGTAAGTACTAGTGGGACCCACATCTCACTGATAAAGACGCTACGTTGCAGAACAGCCCAGTGATTCACACAAGGCCACATGGCTACAGATTCCACACGCAGGGAGTCAGGCTCCAGACTTCAATTTATTCCATCGTTTCCGAGGCTTTACGCTGAACCTCACATCAGAATAGCAGATGGACTCTACGAATGGGAAGGAGAGAATAATTCAAAACCTGGATGGTATAGACTTTCTAGAGCAAAGATGAGGAGACCCCCAAGTTGTGGCTGCCCTCTGGCCCGTGCTGAGGAGCCCCGAGCCCTCACCCCACACGGCAGTGGCCACGGCAGGAGGACCATGTAAGCACGCTGCCCGCGGGGCCAGAACTCCCATCTCGCAGCCCACAGTGAACTCTGAGATGGATGTGCGGGTCCTCACCCCCACAGAAGGACCTGATTGAAGTCATGGCATGCACGGGAAGTTCATGGCGATTTCATGGCCACCTCTTCCGACTTGGGCAAAGGGCACGATTGTTTGTTTTCATGAGAACTGAGCTGGAGGAGCAGAAGGTGTTTCTAATGAAGGCCCACCTGCATCATGTTAAGGAACACACGGGAACCATGGCTTTGAACTTCAGGACTGATGACTATTTGTTTTTTGTGCAAGTAATGGAAGAGCAGCCTGTGACTATCTACAGGGTCCATAGAAGTCTGGGGATCGCTGTTGTCCCATCAGGCTGGCTCTGGACTGACCCGGCCACACTGGGGGTTTGTCACTTCAGCACAGGAGGCTGCCTATTTCCAAAATCAAGGGCCCTGTGACTGCTTTCCTCAAAGTTACCACACGCCACACAGCCCAGCCTTCCTCTCATCAAGAACATGTCTGAGCTGGACACTCTCTCCTGCCTGTCTGACACCTCATCTCCCTTTTCAAAGAAGTCCTCACCTTGCTTTGCTTCCTCCCAGAGTGGCCTCAGACACATGGAGGTGATATCTGAGGGATGTCCTCAGGAGGAGTCGTCCAAGACAGCATGGACCGCAAAGCCTCGTAGCCAGGAGCACGAGGATCTAGAGGCAAAGCTTCTCAGCGCTCTTCCCAGCACCCCCGATGTGGCCCACTGGCCTACACTTCTGAATCACATAGTAGGCTTCAAAATCTTCCCACAGCTAACAAGCAAACATAACAAACAATCTTACATCACCTTCGGTCTGGGCCCTTCCCTAGAACCCAGAGGACGGTCATTGATAACCCGACTGGCACTGCAACAATGTTAAGTGCTGGCTTCTACCTACGTCCTCCTCTTGTACAGGAATCTCTGGCTTGAACAGAAGACTGAGGCAGGCGACGCCTACCCCAACTGATGTCTATGCTAATGGTGGGATTCCTGGCACTGTGACCCCAGACTGGTGTTTGGCCACATGGCAGTCCCTTCCAGGGCCCTCTGGAGTTCCAGTGGATGCCCTTAATCACCCATGTTTGTGACTGTCCACCCAAACTGCAGTGAAGGCTAGCTCCCCTGAGACTATAGGCTGAGCTCCTGCAAATTTAAGGGGCACGGCACCAAATCACGACCGTGAGAGCTGCCTCGTTCCTTGGGCTGCTTCTGTGCAGTTTAGCAAGCCACAGAGGGCAGAGCGGGCTTGAGTTCTAGGTCTTCCCAGTGACGGCTCTACTGCCTTGCATGATCAATGCCTAAGCTTCAAGCGTCTGTGCACTAGTGTAAAACAGTGACACCAACAAAGAATGTCCGCCTCCAAAGTTCACTGTGAAGGTCCAGTGAACCGCTGCGAAAAGTTTTGCGAGCTGTAAATACTGCAAATGTAGGCCTTTCAGGGCTGTTAGAATGTTAAACAAAACATATTTAAAAACTCCACTGAAGACAGAGCTTCGTGTGTAAATATTCGCTCACAACTTTATTGTTAGCCCTTCCATCGGCAATATCGTCCTTGTATTAACGACCAGCACTGCGCTCTATGTCATGGGGAAAAGCGTAACGAAGGTGAGACCCAGTTCCTGCGCTCCACGCATCTGTAGCCTGGCGGGGAGGCCAGGACACGCACGTGGAGTGATGACGTGAGCAACGCGGGACAGACATCCTCCTCGCTGGCACCTCGCTTACAGATACAGACTTGGAAATAAATCACGGCAACGGGCACTGCCCATCTGACCTCTTTCCCCAGCGCGACTGTCCGGGACTCTTACGCAGGACCCCACCACCACTGACCCGACCCCTGCGACAGAGCCTCCCCCATTCCTGTACCCACGGGCCCTGCTCCCATGCCAGAGACCCCTCCCACCCAGGCCTGGGGCAGACGTGTGGGTTTTGAGAGATCGCAAATTGGGAAGTGGGGCATGTTCTTCCAGAGGAGCGATGAGCCTGGTGACATTAACAGGGTCTGCCACTCCGAGCTGTTGTAGGTGCCCCTGCCTGGCCTTCCAGAAGCCCTCTCTTGCCACACCAAGCACGCACACTGTAACTCCCTGATATGAGAATCTGTATCCAGTTCATCTCTGTATCCATAACACCTAGTGCAGGACCGGGGACAAAATATCTGTGGCAATGACAAATGAACAAATAAACTATATCATGGATTAACTGTGTTTGGGGAGGCTAGCCTGAGGACAAAACCCCACATAGAATTTTTGTTAAACTAAAAGCATAAAGAAAAGAGGGTTAAATGGTACCAAACAGTAAAAATATATGTGTGTATATGTGCTTGATTATAAATCACAAGCATGGAGAAAACTGAGAAAGAAGACACACTGGGTTATTAACATGGCAGCAAGGAATGAGGGGGAGAAAGAAGAGAGAGAGCCAAAGATAAAAAAGAATTAAGAGGAAAAAAATCACTAGTATATAAGAACCATATACATGTACCCATGTAAAATAAGGGTAATGATAATTCTCTGGTAGAAGCCAAACAAGAAATCAGAGCTAACCCAAGTGAGGAGATGAGATGCATCTTCCCAGACGCACATGTGAAAGAATGAGAACTAAGACCGGGAACCCAAAGGGCACCTTCACAGCAGCATGCCTGGGTCGGGCTGCTCCCTGAAAAATCCAGGGACTCAGACTGTTGGCTCTGTAGGCGCCAGGCTTTCCCACCGGCATGTCGAACTCCAGCCGAGGACGGGTCCAGATAAAATGGTTCGCACAGCTATGCCTGCATCATATGAGCTGAACTAACATCAATAATTACATCAGGAAAAATGTGTTTACCTTGGTTTCTCGCCATAGAAAATGGGTCCAACATGATGTTGAACATACGCCTTTCATTCTTGCGTCTATTAGAAGGACAAATAATTTAACAGGTGGGACTCAGAATTCCACAGTTTTTTTTTTTGTTTTTCTTTTTTTCTTCGTTTTTACCGTGGAGTATTAAACATTCCATTTTTGGTCAATGGAATCTGGAACCCTTCTTACAGACCTTTGGCAAGCTCTATTTATTTTGCAAAAGCTGTCCTAATGCTCACATGAGCAGTGAGCTGGAAAGGCCTGGTGAGTCCAATCAGACTATATGCTTTCACATGTTATCAGCACAATATGTTGCTCAAGTAGAGAGACTGAATTCTCTAACTCCTCCAAGAATTGATCCAGGCAGCAAAAAGAGAGGAAATCCATTCTACTTTAACAATGTAATGGGTCCAGACTTCATACAATATCATTTCAGTCTAGAATTTTCATCATCACTACCAAAAACATCAAACAGAAAACATTACAGAACTTTTCATTCCGTTTCTATTGTCCAAAGAGTAGCCATCTTGTTCTAGGCTTGAGCAGCAAGAAAGGAACTAAAAGGAGCTGGGGAAGAGGCAGTCATGTGGAGGTTTAACTGTTTCTCACTGCCTGATTTCTAAGCCTCACAATTATTAACAAAAATTTAATCGAGTTTTTGCAATTAAAGACAACTATGAATTTCCCCTTGTATCAGATGCTCTGCCTCTTAAAGACTCTCCAATCATATTTTTAGATTATCATACTCATCTTTTCTCTCTTACCTGTTTTTTGTAATCCTTTAATAGATTATTCAAAGAATGCTAATATTTATGCTAAATATAGGTTGGAAAGTTCTCAATGATCTAAACTTATTAGAGTGTATTAGTTAAGTAACTCTAACTACTATAATGAACAAGCTCAAAAGTACACAATGTGTGAAACACAGCATGCATTAATGATTTGCTCACATAAAGTCCAAAACAGGTGGTAGAGGTAGGCGACACACCTTCCACGTGGGACTCACGGGCCCATGAGCTTTCTGTCATATGCTCGGTTCTCTGCTAGGCCCATGGAGTCTTCTGTGTTCAACCAGCAGACAGGGGATCAGAGGAATGGAAAAGCCAAATCCGCTTATTAAAAACGTCAGCCCAGAACAACACCCATGATTCCCACTCACGATCTGTTGACCAGAACTTAATTACCCAACTACAAAGAAGGCTAAGGAAAAGTGTCTAGTTATGTGGTCTGAAAAAAAGGGGAAACATTTTTAATAAAGAGCTAGCCACTGCCTGCCATAGACAGACAAATGGATTAATCCACACTTTAAATTCTATTTGCGTTATAATTACCATGGTAATTTAGAAATCAGTTTTGGCTCTGTGTGCGCATGCGCACGCACATGTGCGTGTGATCCACATAGCTGGGCTATGACGACCTCGCTTCGGAATCATGCACAGAGTTCCACACCCAACACACCTGTGGATAAACAGTCAGAGAATCCTGAAGTGGTTCCTTACTGTCAAACTGAAGTCCAAAGTGACTCAGATACACTTATACGGCAATTCAAATTGTGAGGCAGAGAGTTTGTCTAAGTAAAAATTGGAGAAGTGATACAAAAATTTGCCAAGCACTCTGCCTTCACTGTAGACACTGGTCAGACTGGATGCTCCTGTGCTCCGGGCCTGCTCTTTAGACTCTCAGAGGCTTTGCATGGACAAGTACAATACCTACTGTGCTCTAGCTTGTTACAGGTCACAGGCATATCAATAACTCTCCTTTGATCTTCAGCAAAACTTTGTGTAATAATCAGGGCAGGGATTACTGTCATGTTTTGTTTGTTTGTTTGTTCGTTTGCTTGTTTGGTTTTTAATTACCAAGCTGGAAACCGAAAGCCCACGTGAGCTAAAGGTAGATTAGTGGTGGTACTGAAACTCAAACCTCAAAGGCCACTCCCCTCTCACACAGCACTCCTCAGGCCCCCGGAAAGACTGTGACTCCTGTTATCTCGACAGCTATGACGGGCTTCTTGTTTGCACAAAGTTCACTTTCTTCAAATCATTCCTAGTGCTTTTATTTAACAAAAGAAAAATGTACCCCACACATTTGTTCCTTGAGCAGCATGGAATCCTGCCAAACGAAATGCATAAACACTAAGAGTTTGCTCACTATTGTGTATGCGCCAGCAGCACTGGGAGCCCCAGCGAATCTGTTAGAAATGCAGATTCTTGGGCCCATTCCATGCCTCGCTGAATCGCTGAATCGGGTTCCCTGTTCAAACAAGATCCCCACATACTACGGAGGCACAATCAAGTTTGAACAACATTGCCCTAGGATGCCCGTTAGTATATTAACTAGAGTGTTAGTAGGGAAGAAAACGATATATAGTAAAAGAGTTCTTGTAAATCAGTAAGAAAAAGAAAAATAGGTAGAAAATAGACAAAATATAAAAAGAGTTAATTCGCAGAATTCCAGTAACAATAAACATAAAATTCTCATCTCCAGTAATTTGGGAAATGCAAATTAAAGTTTGATAAACTCCCAATGTGTTTTCTTATGCTATGGAAGCTTAAATTGCTATAGTCTCTTCGGAAGACAATTTTTCAACACCTATGTTTTAAGTTTCAAAAAATTTGACCACAAAATTCCATTTCTAGGAATCCAGTCTTTCAAAATACCTGTTAAAGTGTCAAAGGCAAACGTAAAAGAATCTTTATTACTTTATTTAAGTTGTGAAATATGAGGGGAATCTATCCATCTATAAGAAAATAATTGAATAAATTAGTAGCATCCATACCAGGGAACTATGCAACAATTTAAAAGTTTAGTGTCATAAAAAACCATGTCCAGGACACATTTCTGAATGCATAAACCAGTTACAAAATAATATATACAGTATGATCTTATTTCTATATTTTTAAACTATAAAAGACAGAGGTATATATAAATATATATATACATATATACATATATATATACACACACATACATATTGGTTGAAACTCATCAAATATTAAATTTCAAATTGGTTCATTTTATTTTGTGAAAATTTTACCTCAATAAAATTGAGTAAAATCACTCTGTGTATATGTTAGTGGATGTTATGTATGTATTTTCGGACCTACAAAAAAATGGCCTGTAAGGAAACACAACAAGCCTTAGAAAGCGGCAGAAGAGTGGAGAACATGAGTGGGAACTTTCTCTAGTGTTAGTACTTTTTCATCGGTATGTCCACTTCTTGTATTTTAAAACCCCCAAGTTAAAAATATGAATGAAATGAATGGAGTCATTTGTAGTGAGCCCAAATCAACCCGGAAACTCAGTCCAGCTTGGCCTTATTAAATGCATTCAATGGCGGAGTTTCGCCCTTGAGTATCCGGTGTGAGGGTCTCCATACATGAGGGTTGTCGACACCACACACACTGTTGCCAGACTGGCCCTCTGTAAACACCTGTTTACTACTTTATATAAAACTAACTAGACATCTTTAAGCATCAAACCCTATGCTAAAAACTTTATGGAAATTTGATACCAAAAGGAAGACAGTCCTGGTCCCAGCCTTATCACTCTTCTATTGAAAAAGCTTAAAACTTTCTGTATGAGATGATGTAACGACTCTACACTTGTTAATCCAGCTTTAAAAACTCCTCTTCCTGCCTCGCCCATTAAGCACTGATTCTCATCATTTCTCTTTATTTCCTGTCCACTCTGGTTAGACTGGCCTTAATGCTGTCCTACAGATATCCCAGGCTTTTCTTCTACAGTCCCACTCTCCCGGAATCCCTATCTCCCCCATTACCGTATGCCCCCATATGCCCGACAATCCCCCTTCCCATCCCTCCATGAAGTTGCTGCTAAGCCCCCAAACCCTCATTCGCCTCACCTCCCCACATCATGCCTTTATGTTGGACAGTCTCATCTCTATAAGGAGAAAGGAGGCCTCATCTCTTTCTTTTCTACCCCTCCCATTGTCTTGTACAAGGCCAAATATATTAACTGACAACTAACTATGGATGATTTATCACTTTATTATTTTTAAATGTTGGATAAAAGAGAGATAACTAATAGGAAATAAATGCTTTTCTAAAAGTCTGAAGAAGTAGGTATTTTTCTCATTTTATAAGTGGATAAACTGAGGTTTAGTGAGGTTAGGAAAGCTGATAAGGCTCATACAGCTTATAAATAATAGAACCGGTCTTCAAACCCACTTCTGAATGTCTCTAAAGCCCAGTCTTTGCTCTGTACTACGCTGCCTTCCTAACTTGTCACTTAGATGATCTTGTTGAATTCTCACATTGCTGTCCCAAGAAATATTTGTTGATTGATTGATGACATTTTCAGTAGCAATGTGGTCCAGTTAAAAGGTTTCCTGCAGCTGAGTTTGATGAAAAGCCCCTGCTGTGTTCAGAGAGGTTTAACCTGCTTCAAACTCTGGCTTTCCCACAACATCATCAGTCTCAATCCCAAGATCTGTGCAATATACAGCATGAGGTTTTATATACTTGCAGAGCTTAAAAATAAATTCTGAGATGATGGTGTGCAAATTCGAGCCCTGGCATCTGGGGCGAAGGGTCAGTGCTGGGAAGCCCGTGGTCACTCTGCTTCCCAAAATTGTCCCCGGTAGTTGCTTGGCCTCAGGTTTGTTGGACAACCTTCTTTGATTTCTTCATCTCCTACAAAGCAGACCGTTGGCACATCAGCATAGAACGCTGGAGTCCACAGGGGCCTGGGCACAGTGTGATAGCACAAGGCCACCATTGACTGGCCTTGTCAACAAATCCAGAGTCAACAAACTGGGTTCCAGGTTCAGTTCTCCATCAGCGAGTGGTGCGCTCTTGGGAAAAGTACTCAGTTTCTGGCCTGTTTACTTGACATACTATGGGAATAACGGCACCTTTCCCGCCTACTCTTTAGGAGATTAAGAGAATCAGAGAGATTCTGTTTATGGAAAAAAACTGTATAAAGCACAAATCCCTGTCTGTATAACATATGGAGAAGAGTTATTGTCATTAAAAGAGATGTCATGCTGCCGTGGACAAAGCACTGGGCAAAAAAAAAAAATCAGGAGACCTGGGATCCCCTCACGGCTGAGCAGCCAAATCTCTTCACGTCATAACAGCCAGGGTGCTCTGGACTCACAGATCCTGTGGGTCAGAAAGAATTATTTCCAAGTTGGCTTCATTTGGAAATAACGCCCTTACCAGCAGAATGCTGCCGAGCAGAACCTTAAGAAGCTGGGCTGGATGTGGATGAGCCACAGCCTCCCAGGTTAATTTCGGCAGCAAGGTCCTGGGATTCTGGGATTCCAGACTTAGCCTGGCCACCAGTGAGTGACTCACTAGGTCTTGGCGCCTGAAGCCTCTCTTTTGCATCACTTGTAGTATTTTCAATTCTGTTGTTATCTTTTTAACCGCCCTGATTTAAGTGCACTTTAATCCTATAAGCCATCTCAGATCCCTTTTTGAACCATGTTATCTATGAAACACATCAATTAACAAGCAACTTGCTTTGATCTTAGTAAGTCACAGATTTCAGAGCTGGAAGAGAACTCAGAAATCAAAGTCAGCCTCATGTGTAATAAATGGTAAGACAGAGACCCAGAGAGAGAAGAGAAAGTGCCCTAAATCACACATTTCGTTAGAAGCAGAGTCAGGATGAAATCTCTGGGCTCCCAGCTTGCAGTCTGTTGCTGTCTTTATCACTTTATAACGTAAGCCTGTGAATCTGTTTCTCCAGCTATAAAATGAAAATAATAATATTGTGGCCTTGCAACATTATACATCAATGTCACGTAAGAAAAAACTTTGCTATAATTATTGCATATGGTTTTCCCATACTTTAATAATAACTAACGTTCTTCCTGAAAACTCAAGGGAAGCTTCTCGGGAACTTAAGAACACTGAGTATCCTTTACTGGTACCACTGAACCAGCACACTTTGAACCGGTCAGCTCAGACCTGCAATTTTTACACTGCATGAAATTGTCCAGTTAGGGGGCCAGTTAACGCCTGTGTAGACCAGCTTCAGACTGCCTTGGAAGTCACACCCTGTTAAGTGGGGATTGGTGTGGCACAGAACACTCAGTTACAGAAAACTGAAAAACGCATTCCTGTTATTTCTGAAGTAAACAGAAATACTTGTGCCTATGCATTGGAGGGGCCATACCTCATTGATGTAGCAGTAGCACTACTACGAGAGAGCCACCATTGCTCCCTGATCAAGAAGGTGGGAGTCAAAACACAGATTTAAATTCTAATGTGGCCACTTCCTAACAACTCTGTGATAAGGAGCAAGTCACATGACCTCTTAGCTCAAGTGGCTCATTTATAAAATAGGAATAAAAATAGCATCTACCTCACAGGGCGTTCATGAAAACCGTATTCGTTAATAACGTAAATTGCTTACGACAATGACTAGTGGGTGGTAAGTAACCACTAATGTCAGCTCTCACTCCATTATTGCAGGTAAAGAATGCAAGTTTGGTGGCAGAGTCTGCAAATCTCACGGTAGTAGCCTGAGTCACTAGACGTGAATCTCAAGCCCTCGTGTTCTGGGTTCTTCACGCAGTTGACGGTTTAAGGGTTGAAAAAAATTCCACTTTTCAACACCATTTCTAAACTATATGTCAGAAACTTCTGTTCTTCTCTTTTGAATGTTCAGAGAAGGGTACAGGCAAAGAAGAGCATCAAGAACCGGTGGGGACAGTAAGGGTTACCAGTTTAGCTGTTTGTCTTCGAGGAAGCCTCACCTGCCTGTGCAAACATCTCACAAGGAAGAACATAAGCACAGACATTATGACAGAGCCTTCTGGCCACAGCCAGTCTGCTTCTCGGCCACATGGACCCTCCACCCCCACACCATTGTATCCCTGGCTCTGCCCACAACCTCATGGTAGGCCCAGCCCTCTGAGGGCCTCAGTTTCTCCACCTGTGAAAAGAGAAGGTGAAGAAAGTGCTCTAAATTATCTCTGTATTTCTTCCAGCTTAACTTTTCTCTCAGTTATTCTACTTGCTACTCTTTCCCCAGTGTGAAGAATTCCTGACCAATCGCTAGAGAAACTTCCGTGTAGCAGCCGAGAGATATCGAGCAGTTTCTGCAAAACACCTGGTAATTACGGCAAAATTTACCTAACAAGGTGACAGACGCCCAAAGCACCTTTCACAACATGTGGGAAATGGAATCTTTAAAATTCACAGTTGGTCCCTTGGAGCTGGTCAGGCTGGTCCGGCCAGGCCTTGGGTGGGTTTAGAAACATTCCAGCCAGACTTCCTCCCCAGCTCTCCACTCTCCTAACTGCCTGTCACAAAAATTGCTCACAGTTCCTCAGTCAGAAGATCGAGGTTCTGTCTCTGCAGGTCTCTACAGATTACCAAAGACTGGCCCAACCAAGCACAAACACAGCGGGACTCAAGACCCAGGCGGGCGGGCGGTTACTCACCAGAATGTCACAGACCTGGCCAGAGCGGGTGTACACAGGGAAGTTAAAAAGCTCCTCGAAGCTGGGGCCGGTCCTTTTTAAGTAGCCCAGAAGACTCAACATTATTTTTGTAAATAATTCAGAGTGGCTCTGGAGGGAAGCACCTCATTTAAAGAAAACCCAAAGGAAAATCCACCAGCACCAAATACAGATCTTAACAATACAAGACGTTTGGTGCATGTCTGTGGGACGAAGACATTTATGTGTTTGGATATTTAGGCTCTTCGCTTCCCAAAGGAACTTGCTGCCACGTGCTGTCGAAGGGCCGTCCGGGTACATTCGCGTGTGTGTTCTGTGCGGGTTCTTCTGGTCGCCGCCTCCCCTCATAGTCTTTCGCCCCCTTCTCTGCTCCATGCCCTGGAGTTGCCGTTGCGTTCTGGTCAATGGGAGGCACAAGCAGGAAAGCAAAGAGCCGGGAGAGCGAGAGGCGGGATGCGAATCTGGTCGGCACACCCCCGCTTCTCACCCAGCCTGGGGCCGCCCACACACACCACACGCTACAGTCACACCTAGTCACACAGCTTCGCGCGCCCGTGGGTGGTCTCCAAAGCCCCACCCCTGTGTCCGGAGGCATCGTCTCTTCGGATTGCCCACCCACGTTTCCCTGACCAGTGGCCCCTCGGCTTCCACTCTCAGGCCAAATCTCTCTCGCATAGGTTTGTCCTGATTGCCACCTCTGCCTCCACTGTACACTCCTCTCAGCTTCGACGGAACCCTACACATGCGGACACTTACTAAACCACTTTTAACAGGCAGTCACATCTCTCGCATTGTATTACCATTATTGCTTCCATCAGCTATCTTATCAGGCCACGAATCCCACTTTGCATGTCTGGCATCGCTCACTGCACGTGGCCCGCAATGCAATGCTCCACGACAAACCGTGAGCCTCCCAAAAGTTTAGACAGTATTTATCCTAGACTTTATGAAATAGGAAACAGAGGCTCAGAGAGGTGAACTCGCGTATAGAAGGTCCCACAGCTAGTAAATGGCTGAAGCGGGGGTTTAAAACTAGGTTTTCCAAAGCCACATCCTACCAGTAGAGGGTTAGCATCCGGCTCATTAGGGCAGGAGAAGGAAATCGGGGCCTGAAGGTCCAGAATCACTGGCAGCCCCTGCACAGGTGTCATTTTGAGCATCCGCAGATCTCGGTGTGAGCCCTTCCCCGCTGGCCAGAAACCGAAGCTTATCTGTGGTATTTAGAGGTCTAAGGAATTGGGCAAAGTTTCATGATGGGGATGGAAAATGTCTGCTTCTGTCAAATTTCAAGACCTTGCAGTAGTTGTCTGATTTTTTTAAAAAATGTCCCTCATTCTAAAAATATTCTCCCCACTCCCCCTCCAAGAAATTCCGTTTTGTCATACGCATGGTTGAAGAAAACCCTGAAGGCATCAAAAAGTGTCAATTCAGGGTGAGCAGAGCAGAGTGGCCCTGGCCTGGATCCCTGGGATCCTCTGAGCCACAGAGGCAGCAGCCCCGGAAGCAGCTGGCGTTTATTTTGAAAGCCATTCTTCTGCCATGGCAGGGAAGTTAGCCTTCAGGCGAATGCTCTCCCTAGGAAATCCAGGTGCCTCTGGGGATTTCAGGTGAGAACACCAGGCCCCTCGATGTCCCATCCTCACCTGTCCACACAAGAAGGCAGAACCCACCCATCTCATTTCATATCTTTACAGCCCCTAGACCCAGTCGCCCCCCGAAACCTACCCCAACAAGCGCCGTTCCCACCGAGCCATCCCATCTCTTGCCGCCCGAACAACTGTTCTCTTTCCCAGACTGTTCCATGGGAGAGCGAGCCCGAGCCTCCACGCCCACGCACTTGGGCACACGGCATTTCACTTACTGCTCTGTATGGACATCGAGCCACTGTCGCGAGGGCTGGAAAGTGTCCTTCATCCACTGCAGCGTGTGCAGAGCCCGGCCCACGCTAAGTTGAGGCCTAGTCCATCGCCGTTAACCACCCTCCGGCCTCCTTCTCCAGGGCGCCCAGCCGTGGACTGTAGAACTGTACTGATGAGGGACCCACGCCACACCTCTCGTCTGTCTCCCATCCTCCTCCCCAGTGCCAACCCGCCTGCATGATTTTGCAAATCTCTAATATGTGGAGATCTATTCATTCTTTCTACCTACCTCAATTCAGTGAGCCATTAGACCACACCCCTCTTGTCTCCTATCATCCTGGAAAAACTGAACCTTCAGTGACTACTCTGTCAAGAAGAAAGACCAAATAAACATGTTTCATCTTTAAAATACTGCTTTTTTATGCATTTTACGGAAGACCTTGGCAAGAAGCTGGTTTGGCTGAGTAACGGCATTTTCTCAATGCAAGGCCACTGTAAAACCTGTGAGATCTTAAGAAAAATGATGCCTGAGGACTTGTCCACGACCATGGGTGGCATTAAGAAAAGCAGACAGCAGAGGCTTGCTTCCTTTCTCCTCTGCATATAAAGGGGCGTAACTCACACCGAACACCGAGGGCAAGAGAACTAAACATTGGCCAGCACCACATCCTGCAGAGGAGTGAACCAGATGGCAGTAAGGACACTAGAGCTCCTTATCCCAGCAAAAATAAATCAGGGCAGAGTTAGGCCCTGGGGCCTAGGCGCCATTTTGGTAGGTATTACTTGGCAATGCTTCCAAGGTTCATGCCACAGAAAACTCTGGCAACGAAACTGAGAAAGTCCTTGTATAAAGTATGTTGAACTACTCCTATGGGACAGGCGATTGGAGAAACCAAGTCCTCACACCCATTCCATGTCTTCTGATGACAATACAATGTACCTATGGTAGCTGACGTTATATAGCATCACAGACAAAGAAGAAGCACCCTTTCTTTCCCATGAAGGTGGATGATGTCTAACTGGAAATCAGAAATGCAACTAAGTGCACTGGCCCTAGGCTCCCACCAGCTGAGTTAATCTCCCCCAGAGCCATGGAAGACTGTACTGCAGAATGAAGTGGAACCAGACCCGGTTGGTTCGATCCTGCCAAAACAACGGTATGATAAGTTCTGTTGCCAATGGCACAATCTGCAGAATTATAGTAAAATAAAAATCGGTGCCTCTAGGTCCTAGACATAACCACAATACTTTTATAGATCCAAATTATGAAAGCTACGAGAGTGAACATCTTGTTCATGTTGATTTTGGCAACTTCCAAAGATGCTGAGCGTATCTTCCTGCCACCCACTAAATCTCCCACCCTCGCCACTTCATCAGCGACTCCAAACATACAAAGAAAATCTGCATAAGAAAAATCCCCGCTCCTCATAAAACCAAGATCTCTATACACAAAAATGTTTTATGAAAAAAAAAAGGCACTTTCAAATGAAAGTTTTAAAAAATATTTAAACAAGGATTGTCTCATTGTTCGAGTATCAAATACAGAATAAATGCGTATCATACCGAATAATTTTTAAGCTCTGTGTTCCTTATATAACAGTGAAAGAGATCCAACTCCAATGTAAGCACCTTGAGGGACCAGGGTTTAATGAACTGTGTAGCCCCAGAAACTATCATCAGAGTTCCTGGAACATGGGAGACAATAAATGTTGAAACACTAAATGTCAGACTTAACCACATCAGGGGCCATATAATAAATCCTGTGTGTACTGATTTTGGAATATAATTAATCCCCACACCCCATTCTCTGCCTCCCTGTCTCAATACTCAAACACACACACACACACACATGCATTCAAACACACAATCAGCTTTTCTAGGCTATTACATGCAAAGGAAGGAAATAAAAATATAGCATTATATCTACTGTATCTGGAAATTACAATTGAGAAAGGTCAGGAAAGACTCAAGGTTCTCCCTCTGGCGTTCATTAGTCCTGAGAGGGTACACGCATGGGAGAGTACACAGTGCTCTCTAGCATCCTTCACACACAGCTCGGAACTACAAATAAACTTTAAAATTGGGAACTGGAAACACACGTTCGATTCTCTGCGTTTGCTCTACCTGTTTTTTTGTTTGTTGCTGTTGTTATTGTTGTTATTTACCATATCAAAACGTAAAATAAACCTGTTTAAATCTCACATCTTTCCATTGAGAAAGCATCACCAAAGACAAGACAACTCCAGGAGAAATCCCACTTACCCACAGACACCACACGCTCCAACTCGAAGCCCTAGCTCTTGATACAGGTTTCTCAAACTGACTGGTGGACACTGGTTTGTCGAAGACAAGACCTGGGATCCTTTGCATACATGGCTCGTCGCTTTTATGAGCTCTTGGCGACAATAAAGACCTTGAATTCCTTTGCAAACAGAAAAAAACTTTTTTCTTCTTTGTGGGGTACCAACAGTTTATACCAAAGGCTACAGAGAGAGATTCTTGGTCTGTGCCTATGAACAACGAATGCCTCCTCCCCCACTGACATAAAGAAAGTCAGGCATTAGTAAAAGTACAGTTTCTCTTTTAAAGATAAAGACACATGTGGTTTGAATGCGGCCGATCTTGGAAATCACTGCTAATGGATCGCCTCAATGACCAAAACTGCCAATCGATATCCACTAAAGATTCAGAAAATCTATTTTAAAGGCTAGAAATGTGATTTATACATACATTCGGATTTTCTGATTTATCCAACATTAAGAATAATGCCCAGCATTTCTAAAGGATGTTAGAGCTTGCAAAGCTTTATTCCTTCCCCAACTCCTTTTAAAACCCACTATATCCATCCTGCAAGGCAGACAAGGCGGGCTCTGATGTGATTTGTCTCCACCTCAGATGGAAGGGTAACAGGAACTAAAATGGGCCTCTCCCTAATGACACATTATAAAATGAGCTGCTAGTCCACCAATGCAGGACTTGCAAAGGAAAGGTTTCAGAAACCGTATTTGTAATCCTTAGTCCAACATCCACTCTGAAAAACCCTGAGGTTGAAGAGATTTGGAAGAAAGGGTTTCTCTGGCTAGAACTAAGCATTAGCAACACCTGTACCCATGCTCGTGAGAAGAGGAAAGCAGGTGCATCTCTCTTACCTGTGGGAGGCTTCGGGATCATAGGTTGGGGAGCTTGATCTGAGGTCTAAAGGCACAGAGACTGGTGCTGGTTCCAAACCTGGAGAAACCCAGAAGGGAGAGGCAGTGATGAGCTGGCACTCCAGGGGAGGGGGCTGAGGGGCGGCTGCCCTGGACAAGGCTTCGGTCTGGAGTTTCCCTTAGGTTCCATGCGGACCCTGTAGAAGGATATTAGAATAGGTCGTGTTATGAAAAATTCCACCCAAGGGATCCTCGTGGGAGCTGGGCAGCAGGATAACCCCAGAAAGGCTGGGCACTGACATCTGGAACAGTAAGTAGCCAATTGGAACGGGCATCGACTGCGTTAAGGGAACAGCGGTTTGTCACTGGTATGAGAGCATCAAACTCCCATCAAAGCCTGAGGGAGACAATACGAGATCATGGTAGCCCCATCGAGCAGCAGCTTTTTCACTCCCTAACTCTCCCCAAAAGCCCCTTTCACTCATGGAGGATCCGGAACAGACTAAGGGCTGGTGTTGGGGAGGAAGATTAGCACAAATTGGGGAAAGGAGAAGACCACCAGGGCCCCACGTCGCCAGTTGCTGGCTCCCCTGCCCGAGGCATTACTGAGTTGGGAGAAGGGAGAAGCTTCAATAGAAGACGGAATTCAAAGCATCACAAATTCACTGATTGCACATCGCGGCACAGCCTCTGGGATGCTGAATCTGGGAGTCTTAGGCCGGGGCCAGGCTGCCACACAACTCCATTATGGAGAACCGACCTGAGGTGAACAGATAATCGCCCCGGCTTTGCTCCTCCAAGCCCTTCCTATTCTGGAAAAAGACACACGGGGTACATGGTGTCATGGAACCCTCTCGGGCCAGGACCCTCCCCCAAAGGCCAGTCCTTCCTCAGAGGCGAGCTAGACCTCAGTCACACTCCCTCCTCTCAGATGAGGAGGTCAGGTCTGGATCCGTCTGTAAGTGACCGGTGACCAGCGACTCAAAGCTCAGCGTGATGAAAGCCCCTTGACCTCACAGTCATGTGTGAGTTCAGAAGATGGAGACGGGAAGCTTGGACGGTGTGCTTGCTTCCCCAAGGGATGCAGCTTAGAATGATCTGGAAAGTCAGCACATTTCAGACCAAGCCAAGAAAGTCGAGATGGCCTCACCATCGCCTTCTTTTGATACTCTCACCCGACTGTCCCTGAATTTTATTATTTCACAGCACCTGACATTGGTTTCTTGAACTCATCCACTATAGATTAGGCACCTTCTTTACATGAGGGATTGAAAAAAATCACCCACGCGAGTCAGCTCCCCTAGTTCAAACTTCGGTCCTAGCAGTAACACGCGTGTTACTTTGTGGGCAGGTCCCTTTTGCTCCACCTCTGTCCATCAGTGTCCTATACACAAAATCAGAGCACTGAATGAGGTGACCTCTAAGACAACCGTTGCTCTAACACATTATACTGTGTATGGAGTCTGGAAGAATTCAAATGTGACTAAATTATGTAGAATTTATTAGCCCTTGGATTTGCATAGCATTTTATAACCTTGGCAAAATTCAGTCACATCCATTACCTCACTGGTTTGTATCTCCACCAATGATTCTAAGGCATCAGTATTACTGGCCTCACGAAACCAATGAGAAACCAGACTCGGAGAAGTTAAACAAATTATTCCAGGCCACGTGAACAGCAGGAGCGCTTGGACCAGAAGCTGGGCTTCTTAATTCCAAGCTTGACCCCCTTTCCTTGCCCCACAAATGCTGGTGCTCGTCCTTAATAGTGACACAGGCAGCTCCTGGGAACCAGTCACTAATGTCAAGTAATAGCATTACACTGGTTTTTCTCAAAGTCCCAGCGCTGCTCTGCTAAGTGGGCTCTTCCCAGAGGGTCTTGTGAACCTCCAATAACCTTCTTTCCAAGTTTCTCTCAGTAACTCTGACCATTTGGAGAGAAAACAAATCCATACACAGAGGAATTTAAGGTGTTATTTTAACTTTGTGTACCATGCATAAAAAGTTGCCCTTTAACTTGAATTTTTAATCCAAGTTGGGAAAAAGAAAAGGTTTTGGCACATGTTCTCCAGGTGAACGCTCCCGAAGTTTAACTTCAGGACCCCAAAAAATCTTCAGAGTAACCCCTTTCTCTGTCCCCTCCCCTCTCCCATAAACTCCAGGTCCCCTCCCTCTCACCACTATGTCTCACCCGGTACCCGTGAGGCTCCCGATCTCCTTCAGGCAGTAGAAACTTAAAGCAAGAATTTCCTCCTGACTTGTTCTCTTCATCCTGTTCACTGAAAGAAGAGAATTATTACTGCATTGTTTAAAGGGAGATAAAAATTAAGATCATATTGTCATTACAAGAGCATAGAATATTCTCATGACACAAAGTCCAAACACACACACACACACACACACACACACGAATGGCCATAAACATAAATTATTCTATAGTTATTCAAGATGTCAAAATGTTAATTTGCGTTCAATATCTACTGATAAAATTAGAGCAAGTTTTAAAGATTTCTACTAAAAATGATTAAATATAAAAAAGTTTTGGTTCATTAAGAGATAATCAATATATAGGGGATAAAATCACTTATAGAGAAGAGTTCTCTCTTTGGCCATGCGTATGTCCTTATATTTCTTTTCTCACATATACAGATTAAATTCTGATTTTTGTTCATTCAGCTTTTACATGGAGACTCCTACCTCTTCCATTAGACATAAAGTAACTGGTAATAACAGAGAGTAGAGAATTATACAGAAGCATTAAAAAGATCATGTTTCCTAAACTGTTATTAAGAAAAACTCTTTTGAGGACCCCAAAATGTGTTGTTACAATCAGCTCTATTGGCTGGCTCTCTGCTCAGAATCCACTGGCCTGTTACCTAGTCCTATAACCCTGAATTTGGGGGGCAGAGGGGCCGGGGGAGTCAGAAAGCTACCTAGAAACAAATATGGGTCTTCTGGAAACTTTAACTACCACCCCAAGTAACCCTTGGATGGCCTGTGAATGGTACTGATGATACTTGATAATTCTATCACTATTCAGTTCCCAAACTCTGCCACTGTAGTAAGAGGGAGTGTCACTGGCAAGTAAGCGGCACCCCACAGGGCGGAGGGTGTGCCCTGCTCGGGGTCAGGCTTTTCAGCTGAGTGCACAATCGAGTGTAACAGTGGCATGCTGGGAGCAGGGCCACTGGACGCCAAAGCTCTCCTAGTCCTATTGGTAACTTCATTTCCCAAATGCTCTTAATTAAACAGCTTTTATTGAAGTAATCAGCATGAGCTCCTTAGCTTTGTTTTTGCAATGGGTATCGTGTTTATGGAGCCAAATAGGAGAGACTTTGATACTGAATACCTCCTCGGATGTGTTAACGTTGGCAGGGTCTCTGGATTCTGAAGATGCCGGGCTGCCTCAGCACAGCCTCCCGTCCAACCCCCAGCTCATCAGCCCCCCCAAACCACAAAGCAGCAGTTCTCCTGTAAGACTCACTTACGCTATTTCTCCTGTGAGTCCCAGGGAATGGTGTGCAATGGAAACAGGGTGAAATACGATCTCAAAGTGTCTGTCGGACCAGAAGTTTTCAAAGAAAACATTTCTTAAATCTTGTGTTCATTGCTGTTGCAGCAGGCCAATTAGATCGGATGGGACTTGGGGGGAGCTGTCGCCAGTCACTGTAGCAGGAATAGCAAACAAGACTTAAAGCAAATAAACGAGCCCCAAACTGGCAATGCAGGGGCCCCTGGCCAATGACCTCCTCCATTCCCCAGGTGGGATGGCCAGCCCACCCTCTGGGACCGAGGGCCAAACTACAGGTTAATCAGATGAGACATTAGTTCGCAGCCTCGATTACTAGAAACTAATTAATCAGGGAAAGTCTCCAAACAGGAGGAGAATAAATAAACAAGCAGGCGCATGCACTCGCATGCTGGTACTAGATAAGGCCGCCATCCAGGTGTCCTGCTGGGTAGAGCCCATCTGTCTTGTTCAGTTCCTCTTGAGAAATGTGGTAACATTTCTCACATCTGCCTAGAAAATGCAAAGCCAAGAGGGCTCTCAATGTGAAGAAGAGGAGGGATCTTAGGAAAACTATTTAAGGACCCAAGGGGGTGTTTGTGGAGAGCTTTGCTCTACCCTGAACCTACGTCTGCACCGTATGTAAACTCAGCCTCGTTTTGACACTGCGAAAAGGTTCTGTGTGAGTCTCCAACCTTCCCGTCCACTTGGAGACAACCTGAGCCCAAGGTGGTGAGTTCAAGTCTGTGTACGAGGGGCTCATTGGTTCGCCAGCCCTTTGAGACTATCCAGCGTCGGAGAGAGACTCTTGGTACAAGCTACGAAGGATTCAGACCATCTGAAATTACTGATCTCTTCTTCAACATCAACTTGGGAAAGGTTGGGAAGGACGGGTAGAAAATGTAGCCGATACAAGTGGAAAGTATCAACTACTGGCCCAGCTTAACCTGACATGTCACATCAAATAGGGGCATTTGTCTGTGTTGTCTTTTTCCTTCTGGAGCAAAAAAATGTCAGCGACTAGAGAGTGTGTGTAATGTAAACACGGCTGTGTTAGCTCAGCGTCAGGGGGACGCACACCCCAACGTAAGTCAGCACAAGGCATTCTCTGCTCGGAGGACAAGCGCAATGATTTTGACCTGACGACCCGCTCTTAAACGGCTCTACAGCAAATCGCGATTGAATAAATACCACTTAATAGCAGAGATTTGTTTTACAGCCAGATTAGTTGTGGGGAGAGAAACAGAAGGTTGGATGAGTCACTTAAACTTTAATTATAAAATTAAGGTAGTTTCCAAATATCGTTATGAAATTAACCTCAAGCTAAATTTACAAAATGCCACAAAAATGAGTTATAGGAATTCTGGGACAAAACAGAAAGGCGGGGGAAGAGAGGTGTGGCCGCAGAGCGGAAATTGAGGTTGCTTTATTCTTTCGTCTTAAACTAAAGTTGAGTCTAGTGACTTTCCTTTGGCCCAATAATTAGAAATATCTGACCAGAGCTGCACAAAATCACCACATATACATCAGTGAAGGAGTGAAAAACGTAGCCATACATGTCACTGTAGCAAACTACAGGACCGGGGTCAGGAGGACTGAAGTCGAGGCCCGGGTCCGCTGACCTCTGGGGCACCAAGGAGGAACCGGCTGGAATGAAGGCGGAGAGTTATCACAGCATGTGGCTACGCCGAGAAATCACGAAAGCACTGGCAGAGCCGGTGACCTGGTCAGGCTTCCCCAAGGACGACGTACGGGCAGACCGCCACCCCTTCACCGGAGAGCTCATTCCCCTTCCCTCCGTCCTCCCTTCGCGGGAACTCTCACTCTCCTCCTTTGTTTCTACCTCAGTATTTAACTCTTTCTGTTGTTTCTGAAGTGTCCGATTGTTTCACGTAGGCACCTACATACATATCTTTGACCGGGTGACTTGGTGAAGGCTTTGTGACCTCCGAGAAAGTCCAATTACACTTGTATCTTGCCTCCCATAGACATTTACAACCTAAAGAAAAAAAAAATGACGAACGTGTCCCCGAGAATGATGGCCCTCAATCAGAAGTGGAGCCCTGCAAAACCTTTTCCTCCTCGTGCCTCGAATGATGACTAAAAACCTAGACTTTCCAGAAACAGCTACAGGTTCACCTTCTGATCGTGTTGAGATCATAAGAGACACTCGTGCTTGCCGGCATGACCACAGCCCTTCACTGGGCCACAACCCAGCCCACGAGACGGTGAGCCACTAAGGAGCGCCGCCTCCTCGAAATCAGCTTCTCAAAATTCACCACGTAGTCATTCACTGATCATGTTACAAGAAATATGTGTCCAAGGCTTTGTGAGAGCAGGTGTCATGTTTTCTGCATGACAACACCTCCCCCTCGAGCACCCGAAATGAGCCATAAACATAGTAGTTGTCATTTGTCATTTGTTTCAAATTTACCGAGCAGCTAACTATGCTGTCTGTGAAGATGCATAAAAATAAAATTCAGCCCCTCCTATAAAGGAGCTAATAAGGGAGACACATACATAATTGGATAATTATAATCCTGAATGGCACATGTTATGTAGCTGGAGCCTAACCCATGTCAGATGTAGCCGAAGGGTAGATCTCTCTTTCCCTTAATCCACGTCAAATGACCTCCAAGTCTTGCTGATTTCTACCCATCACTCACTAAAGTAAAACCTTAGCCAATGGCTCTTCCTGGGGGCTCCATTAATGGAGTTCAAAGTCCAAATTGGAGATGACATCCCTAAATCACTCTGTTGTGGTCAGATGGTACCTGGAGGCCCATCAGAAGCACCCTGACAGATGAGCACAGTCAGGGGAGGAAGAACAAGTTGGTGAGTAAACACAAAGCCATGACTAAGGAGGAATCACTGACAGAGAGCCAAAAAGGTTTAGCTGGGCAAAGAACACTCAGAAGATCCCCGAGTAACCTGTGAAGGCCTCACAGGCAAGTAGAACTCAGTGTTCACGCAGGACGGCCCCATATGTCAGCACGGGTTACGGTCCACGCGAACAAAGCTCCCCGGGGTTGGGCATTAGGCACCGCAACATCACACACAGCAGCTCTGAGCTCATCTTCTCATCTACTGACCCCAGAAAAGATGCTCTTGGTAAATGTTTGATGAATAAGACCCATTGCTCTATTCGAATATACGAAAAACTGCTATGTGAAAAACAGAGCAGATGTTTATGGTTTTAGTTATTGCCCAAGATGGTGAAAGGAAGGCCAGTGGATGCAAAAACGAGAGGGAAGTAAAATGTTTTTTAAGTTTTTAGAAGTTTCTGGTAAGCAAAGTAGTTTACTCATGAAAGGGGAGGGCAGGCGGGCAGCTGTGAGCTCACGGACGCTGAGAAGCGGAGAGTAGATGAGCGGCTTTCGGGGTCTGGGGAGAATATCCCATCTTTAGAAGAGGGATTGGAGGTTGGGCTCCAGCCCAAGGCAATCTCCGGGTCATGAAAAAGAGCAAAGGGCTGTGAACAGACCCCCTGGAAGATCTCAGAGCCCCGTGGGAGCGAGCACGAGTCGGGCCTGAAAGGGTTAAATGTCTATTCAGCTCCGGGACATTTTTAACATTATTTCTTGTCAAATCAAAATGTTTCCAAATGACTCCTGGGGTTGGAAAATGCCAAGCAGGATCGCCACGCGGGTTCGCTCAGCAGGCGGGCGGGGCTGGCAGTGTGGGCCGGCCACGTTCTATGCACAGTGGTGGCTCGGCCAGTGTGTCCGTTCTTCATAACCTGATGGGTCCTTGTCATAAGTCCTGCCCGGGCAGGCGGTGGGGTGGCAGCTGGCACGGGGCAAGGGCCAGAGGAGCCACAGGCTACCAGGCCTCCTGCAAGAAGGAGTCGGTGCAAGTTCTGTGCAGAAGAGACAGCCCCGCATCCTGGGCCTTACGGGGGCACAGAGCACAGGTGAGCATGGCAGAGAGGGATTCTGAGGTGTAAGGCCGGGAGGTGCGATGAGGCCCGACTCCACGGACTCCCTGAGAGCCCCCTGCACTCCGCACTTTCCTTCAATAAGCACCAAACCGGGAGCTGGGAACACAAGGCCCCTGACGGGGAGTACCCCTGCCAAGCGAGCCCCAGTCAGGAGAGAAAGAGCTTCTGCCAGCCTGCTTGAGCTGCGAAATGCAAAATGCCACGGGCAGGACGGCCGAATCAACAGAAATTTATTTCCGCACAGTTCCGGAGGTTGGACATGTCAGATCAAGATCCCAAAAGTCAGTTTCTGACTGATAAGGGCCCTCGTGGAGAGGTGAGCTAAGCTAGTCTGCGGGATTGCTGCCTTGGCATTCATGTTGTTTGGCCAAGCAGCCGACGCTGGCCCCCTTAGGCAAGCACAAGCTCAGACAGCAGTGCAGAGTCTCAAGCAAATGTAAGTTCCTGACACGGTGTCCCCAGTAGCCCTTGTGGTCAACAGTCCGCCCTACCTCCTAGGGCCTGTTTGTCTTATACACCCCTTAGATCAGACCCCCATGGGGCTTCCCGAAACTCTGATCTTTGGTTGGAATTGACCGATTCAGCCCTAGCCTGGGAACTCCCAAATGCTCCACCCACAGGCACGTGCACCAGGTCCTCCCTCTCAGTCTGCACTGTTCCTTGGCCTGAGAGGTGTGCCGGGTACCTCCTCTAGGACCTGCGAGTGATGAACTTTGTTTCAGTTTCTCTCATGGACCATTCTTGAACTTGGACTCGCCATACTCACCCTGTGTTCCACTTAGCAAACGTTATTTTAACAAAGTCATAACGGCGCTCTCTGTGGTTTGCAGATGGCTGCTTTCTTGCTGCGTCCTCATATGGCAGAGAGAGAGGAGGAGCTCTCTGCTGTCTCTTCTTACAGGGACACGAATCCTGTTGGAACGGGGCCCCAGCCCCATGATCTCATTTACTCTTAGCTACCTCCATAAATGCCATCTCTCCATATATAGTGACGTCGCGGACTGAAGCTTCAACATAGGAATTTTGGGAGGGACACAAACGTTTAGTTCATGACAGAGGTCTCGGAAACAACTCTAAAAAGAGGTGATGAATGCTGCAAGCACTGAAGGTAGTAATCAAGGAGCGTGCCATGGAAGAGCCATCTGGTTGGGCCATGTAGAATAAAACAGCATCTGCCCAGTGAAAAAATAAAGAGAGATCACATGGGATGGCGGTGACAAGTACGAGCCTTGGAGTCGAGCTGTCTGGGTCAAAATCCTGCCTCTGATCCTATTAATTCTGTGACCCTAGACAAGCATTTTTAACCTCTCTGAACCTCAGTTCACTTGTCTGTAAAGTGGAAATAAAAGAGTCTGCTTGACAGGGTTGTCGTGGAGGATGACACATTAATTCCTGTGAAGGGGCTTAACCGACGAGGCTAGCTAATAAATTCCAGGAAGCGTGGGGTGGGAGCCTGTCAATCTCTTGGAGTCTTGAAAACATGGCCTGTTTAGGGAAGAGAGAGCAGCTCGATGAGGCAGCTTCAGGGACATGAAGGAGAGGCCTAGGTTTTAGGAAGGTCACTCTGGTGTCCACGTAAAGCAGGAGCTAAAGAGAGAAGGAAAGCCGGGCTGAGGAGCAAGGCTTGGGTATCCAAGATGGCAGCCAAGAAAATGTCCACCAAACCATGCCACCTGGCAGTTAAATTCCTTTTCACTTCAAAAATCTTTCATGACCTGCGAGGCCCAGTGCCAAGAGCTGTAACTGCAACTCTGGTCCCAGCCCCGATCTCCTCAGCATCCGGGGCCCTCCACAGTCTTTCCCCCAGCACGCTGGGCTCCAGCCAAACAGACCGAAGGGCCTGGCTGGATAGAATGAGCTCAGAGTATTTCTTCCCTTCATGCCCTTGTTCTTGTCAGGGAACCTTCCTCCCTGGGTTTGAATCACTCCCCTCTCACTTAGTAGCACTGTGTGACCTGTGGCAAATCACTTAACCTTTCTGAGCATCTTTTCCTTCATATGTGTAACTTACGCTTTGATGGTACTTACCTCAGAGCCTTACTGTAAGGAATAATGAAAGCATTTAGCTGGGCAGATACGTGTTCATTTATGAGAGGTAAACAATACAGCGCCAAGACCCACCATTCAACATGCCATGTCCGCACTCCCTTCTAAATATTTTTTTTCCTAACAATAGTCCCTGATGACTGGATCATAAAAGAGCACGGACCCAATGGAAGCCTGCTAATAAAATGGCCCATCACATATGATATGACCCAACCAAAAAACGAGCTAAAACAACCAGATTCTCTAATAAGAACATTGTTGGAAATGAGAAGAAAAGCAGCCAAGAGCAGCAAGAGGTGAAACTGAAAGGAATTTGAAAGCCCTAAAGTCAAGACAGAGAGACATTCGGGAGAATTTAGACGTGGAGTCACGGAGGCCCAGAGCAAGTAAAATTTATGAGAAACCAGAAATTAGTAGTGATAATGGAAATCACATGGATTGAAGGTCTGTGTGCCACCAAGTTTAGCAATACATATATTATGTTGTTATTGTGTTTTTTACAAAAACCCATTGAGTGGGCACTATTATTGGTCTCATTAGAAGGAGAAATTGAGTCACAGAACAGTAAATACCATAAGCTCCCCATTGCTCTCATGCCCTCTCAATTCATTACAATAAACCTTCATGCAATCCCTCAAACTCACTACCCATTTCATAAACTAACATGAGCAGATCTCTTATAAGTAACAAGAGCAGAAAGTGCTGTGGAGACAAGGATGATACACAAGACACGGAAAATGTGCAGGAAGGAGAGGACATGAAGTGTCCCATTGAACACGGCCCAGACCAGCCCTAGCGTCCTGAGTGGCTTCTTAGACGCCCAGATTGTAGGAGCCCCTCCTTCCCCCGGGGGCCCTGATGGTATGTGCCATGCATACTGTCCAGTATCTTTAATGATCTTGTACATATCATGCCTTTTCTTCCAAACCAGCTTGTGAGGTCCTTGAGAAGAAAGATTGTGCCTTCTCCTGTTGTTTGCCCTTTGGCAAATGAGGGTGCCCTGAACATTTACAGAAATCATCCCCCTGGCTCTGCTTACAGTGCCGATGATCCCACCCGTGAACACAGACTCCTTCGGTGAGCTCCAAAGGCATCAGAGCCCTTTCGGCGTAATCTGAGAACCCCCAGTAGAATAAATAAATCCCTGCCCTTGTGGCAAATACTTTCCTTTACTTCTTCCCCTATAAAAGCAAATTCTCCAACCCAGTCTCACAAGTGCTCTCTAATGGGTTCTTTGTTTTGTTTATTTCACTTAGTTCAAACTAGAAGCAAATAAGAGAAAATGCATAGGGAACCACCTAGCACAATGAACGCAAGTAGTGTCAAAACTTCTGTGCTTCCTCCAATATTGCCTTCATTGCGGAGTGCAAACTTTTGTGTTTTAAATGACCCCAAGAACAGCTAGGCAGTGGGCAGCAAGGGCCAAGGCCAAACGGCCTGCTTCTTAGTACATGCACAGACTTGTGACATGTAAGCAGGAAAATATAAACTTCAGGTGCTCATCTCTGGGACTTCTAGATGCTCCAGATAGTAATCAATGGAGAATTATACATTTCCACACCTTCCAAGTGGGGGTCCAGCTCAGGACTCACCTGCAGGCTCAGCCTCAGGAGGAGTTACCGACTTCAAAAAATGGCAAATGCTGGGACTTGCAAAGCTAAAAATCTCATGCATGATTCAAAATAGCAAGAAAGGAGGTAAAGAAATCCCCACATCCAAGGGTCAAAGCCCAGCAATGAAGCCTGGAGCACAAGCAAGCAGGTGGGGGGTCTACAGAGGTGCAGAGGGCAAAAGAGGGGTGAAAACAAGGGCTTTCAGAGTGATTATCTGTGCGTGTTTTTCGAACACGTTAAGTAGATGGATTCTCTTTATAAATAAAAGATATGCAACCCTAACACGTGACCCGATTTTTTTAAATCAGTTATTAGTAAATGAATACATTGCCTCATTAAAAAGATAATAGATAAGTATAATGAAGTTAATTTTATTAAGATGAAAGTTTGAAATGGAGGATGACAGTTGCATCCGATTTATTTTAGTGTTTTGTCTTGATTCTACAATTTGGAAAGAAAAAAAAAATCCTGGTTACAGAGACATATTGTTGCAAATGATAATAGTTCTTTTTAACCAGTTGCTTTTCAATGAAGATAATCTTCAATTAGACAGCAACAATAGAAAAGCTTTCTTCTGAAATCTGTAGAAAAAATTGAGCAAACATGTTGAAGAACAAATCAGATCTGAGTAATCACTAAAGAACTAAGGGAGAGATTCCTTTGACTTAAAAATCTCCAGCCAAGAATGTCTACTAACATTTGCCACTTGATTTCATAGATTGGCAGGGGCAGGAAGCATGGGCCATTGGGCCTGCCTGAAAAGTTTCTTTCTGTGTGGAGTGGACACAAGAGGCAAAGAGGCCTCTGGTGGGGAACTGGTGAACAACCTAAGAATTCAAGTTAGGAAGGAAGAAACAACTCAGTCCTCATCAAGGAGCTTTAAAAAGTAGTAGAAAGAAGCAAAATATGTAAAGTCTGACAGACTCAAGACAAAACCCCAGGTGTACTATTTATTAGCTATGTGACCTTGGCAAATTATTTAAAATCTCTAAGCCTAAGTGTACTTCTCTATAGAATTGGGATACTAATTTGTTTGACTGACTGGATTGTTACAAATATTAAATGAGATGCAGTGGGTACAGGCCTGGTCATTCAGTAAGGAGGATCGAGGGAGGAGCAACCATGATCTGAGAGAAAGAAACACAGACGCATCTCCGGGGAACCTGACCCAGACCCGGGGCGGGGGCAGCATGGGGGAGGGGGACACAGGAACAGGCCTTCATCAGGGGCAGAAGGGAGGGAAGGAACAACAAGATCACTTGGTTCTTCCTGCTTTCAAGGGATTCATACAGGAGACAAATAGAGCCCAAGAGAAATGCTGGAGAAGGGAGGGGCTGAGAGCCACCGGGACGAGGAGATGCTGGCAGTAAACAACGGCAAGTCCGGCAAGTCCGAGGAGGACCAGGACCCCTGAGCCCCAGCGATCACTCTTCTGGGATTGCCCTGCTGCAGATTTCCGCAGGTAGACATCCCCTGTTCATCCTCCTCCCAAAAGTCTGCAGAGAAGGCGAGGAGGCAGCCCATGCCTGACTCTACAGCAGACCACGCAGAGAGGGGACTCAGGGCACTGCTCCTTGGCGGTGTCCACCCCAACCCTGCATCCTGAACACACAGACGCCAAGCAGCCACCATTTCATCAACAGAAGTTCTGAGTCCCATTCTCCATTCCAAATCAGAGTCCTGTCTTCTCTTACCTCTTCTCAAATTAAAATAGCTGCCTGCCGACCCCCTATTTATAGACATGATTCCTAGAGAACTTTCTTCCTATATTTAACCCTACTGAGATCCCTTCTTAAAACAGGATCCTAAGTTTTCCTTTGCCCTAGGCTATTTACCACCACTACAGCTAGCTGACTCAGTTAGTCCACCCTGCAGCTCTGCCAGGTCTATCTAATCCCTGATTAGAGATAAACCAAGATGAGATAAAAGGGTAGGTTCTTCAGGGAGAGGAAGAAAGCAAAGCCCCAAACAAGGCAGCCTTCCCCACAAGGTACAGGAAGGAAACATCCTTCTGACTTAATCTGATACCTTCTCTCAAGCAGAATTTATTGAATCCCAGCAGTCCTCCTGACTCCCATAATGCCAACCTGTGACTCAAACGTGAAGCCCTGTGAGTGAAGGGCCTCATAGGCATGTGGCTTCTTGTTGGAACAATATATCAAAGGAGAGAAACAGTCCACACCCCCTCCTAATGGATCTCTTAACAAGCTTACTTAAAGATCACCAATTTACAGAGAGCATTGTCCTAGTGACAGAAAGCTATAATTGATTACTGTGACTTAGATGCTTAGCAAGTGATTCATTTGCACCCCATCATCTCTGTCATTTTTAATGGGAAGGGTTGGGTGGTTCATAAATATGGTTATGACAAGCAAGGAGAGAACAAACAGACCAGGCAGAAAGAGACCCACAGAAGTTTCTGCAAGGTGAGGCTTTCTCTTCTCAGAAGGATAAGACAATCTTGTCAGAGATGCTCTTCTAGCAATCGTCCTGACCCAGTGCTACCACAGGACCTAAGCAGTGCAAGGCCACACCACCTTCCCAGGCATCTCAGACCATCAAGCACAGGGCTCCACAACAGAGAGGTAAATGAACGACTGGGGAATTGTGGCTGTACTAGTTCTAAAGTGCACTTGATTTACCTATAGGATATCCACAGTAGAATTTATGGTCATGCTAATATTTATTGAGGGAGCACTCCAAGTCAATAACCCATGCACAATAGTCCTTATCCTCACTTTACAAATAGATCACAATGAATCCCAAGGAGCTTTAACTCCCTGTTCTATTAAAAAAAAAAAAATCATTTCATTGTGATCCTAAGAGAAAGTCATGTCTTAGCCATCTTGAATCCACCTCATTTTCTAGCATAATGCTTGGTACATAATGGGTACTCTAAATTGTTTACTCAAGTCCTAGGGTTGGGTTGTGTAACCAGTATTACCTACTTCGCCGAAACACACTCACTTTTCTTTTTAACATTCAGATTGACCACTAAGTCTCTACGTATCCAAATTATCAGGACATCCAGTTTCTCTTTCTTGGGACCCTGAAAATGAATCCAATGTTTATTCAAACCAAAGGGGCTACTTCAGCTTTCAAGCTCCAAGTAAAATGAGAACTGGAGAATCAAATTTGTCCACAACAAAAAACCAGTTTTCATCTACTATGGCTTCCGTCATTGTCACATGGATCTCTGTCAAAAAATAGATAAATCTTGGTACACTGCAGTCCTGTAGGCATTTTCAGTTGAATGGGTCATTCATATCTTTGGCCCATTGTTCCCCTAGGGTTCTTCATTTTTCCACATTAATTTTTTTTATTAAGTTTATTGCGGTAATATTGGTTAATACAATCATATAATTTTCAGGTGTACATTATCATTTGACATCTGTATATTCTACTGTGTGTTCACCGCCCAAAGTCCAGTTTCCTTCAGCTACCGTATATTTCATCCCCTTTACCCCATCTACCTCCCCCCTCCTCCCCGACCCCACTAGTAACCACTACTCTATAGTCCTCTGGTAATCACTAGTCTATAGTCCATGTCCATGAGTCTCTGTTTGTCCTGCTCATTTGTTGCTTTTAGGTTTATATTTCACATATTAGTGATATCATGTAATTTTCAACTATTTCTGTCTGGCTTATTTTGCTTGGCATGATTATCTCAAGTTCCATCCATGTTGTCACAAATGGCAGTATTGCATCTCTTCTTACGGCTGAGTAAAATTCCACTGTATATATGCACCACAGCTTCTTTAGCCAATCATCTACATAGGGTACTTCAGATGCTTCCATGTCCTGGCCACTGTGAATAATGCTGCTATGAACATCAGTGTGCAAATATCTTTATAGATATGAGTTTTCAAGCCTTTGGGGTAAATACCCAGTAGAGGGATTTGCTGGATCATATGGTAGATCAATTCTTGTTTTTTTGAGGAACCTCCATACTGTTTTCCACAGTGACTATACCAATTTGCAGTCCCATCAGCAGTGTATGAGGGTTCCTTTTTCTCCGCATCCTCTCCAACATTTGTAATTGCTTGTCCTGTTGATTATAGCCATTCTAACAGATGTGAGATGCTATCTCATTGTGCTTTTGATTTGCATTTCCCTAATAGCAAGTGATATTGATTTTTAAGAGTTCTATTTATGTCCTAAATAGTAATATCTTATCCATATTAGACATGGCAATAATATTATCCCAATAGTTGTTGGTAAACTGTTATTAACTTCATTCATAATGTCCTTAAATTTGGCAGAATCAATGTTTCTGCCTCATGCGTTGTGTTTTAATGGTTTTAAGAATTTCTTTCTTCCTCCAAGGTCTTTATTCTCCTATACTTTCTTCAATGTACATTATCGTATTTCCCCCCACATCTAAGTCTTTAATCCATCTGAAATCCACTTTTGCATGTGGTTAGGTTTATTTTTCTTTATATTGTAAGACAGTGTTCCCAAATCCAACTATTAAACTATTTATTTCCCCCTAACCCTTTTACTGATTTGTTGTGCCAGTTTTCTTAAATAAGTCTCTGGATGTAGATATAAATATACACATAGATATACATATATAATGTACACACATATAGATGATTGATATGCACATAATACATAGATGACATAGATATCCCTCTTTTAGATATAGATATATAGGTACATGTCTGTCTCTGGGTTCTCTATTCCTTGCAATTGGATTATTTGTCTTTTACATGAATACTACTCTTTAATATATCAGTATCTGGCAAAAAAAAATCCCTCTGTTTTTCTATTTTTTAATGTTCACTTACTTTCACATGAACCTTAACGTTTCTATATCATTTTTAGAATATGTTTATCAAGTCCTTCAAGATATCCCACTAGAGTTTTAAATGAAATTATATTGAATTTAGAAATTAATCTGAGAAGAAAACAGCTTCATAGTATTGACTCATTCCATGCAAGAACGAGCGATGTCTCTCCGTTTAAACACGTCGTCTTCTATGTGTGTGTTACGTGCCATTGAGTTGATCCTGACTCCTGGCGACCCTGTGAATGACCACAATGTCCTGTCCCCAACAGCCCCGCTCAGCTCCTGTGGACGGCTTCTTTTTGGAGTCAGTCCATCCCTACTTGGTCTCCACTTTTCCTTCTGCCTTGTTTTTCCCAGCATTATTGTCTATTCCAAGGAATCCTGCTATTCGCGATGCCCCCGAAGTAGGTTGTTCTCTAATAAAACTTAACACTTTTCTGTAGAAATCTTGCGTACTCGTGATTAAGCTAATTCTTAGAAACTTTATGGTTTTTATTGATATTATAAAGATTACCTTATTTTATTTTTAGTTGACAGATTACTTATGATGAAAAAATAATATTAAATATATTTAAGCTAATCTGGGCTCCAACAAACTTACCAAACTTTCTTGTTATTTCTAATAGTTTGTCTGGTTTTGTTTTGCTTTATTTTGTTTTCATGCAAGCTTCTTTTATCTTACCAATTACCTCACTGAGTTACAGCAAACATGCTTGTAATCTTTTTTTCTTTTTGTCATATAGAGATTATAGATTCAAAAAGATGCATAAGTCATTTCCAAAATAACTACATAGGGAATAAAGGGAACCAAGAAGAAATATCTAACTATATTTTAATGTGGTACATGTTCTAAACAGAAGCTAAAGCTGAGAGGAGACACTTTTCCTGGCTCTTAGAAGATAAATAAATACTATTTAGGGTAAACTTGTTTCCTTTAATAATTTTATAGATAATGATGCACATTGGTGATAAAACTAAGACATAAAGGTTATACCAGAGTTTGTCAAAACAGGTCTTTCAGCAGCTTGTGTTCAGAAATTGTGAAAAGACGCAGAAGGACACTTGTTACACAGTCACGCTGACAGTTGTAAGCACAGGGACCGTCACTCGGCCTGAGTCATCAGGGCGGGACACCGACTACAGCCTGTGGTCCTCCCAAGACATGTCTGATGCCACACCATTTCCTCTTCCCAGGTCCACAAGGCTACATCCTTCATCCTCTGACCTCCTGCTCCTCCGGCTACAGTCTGCACAGCTTAGAGGTATCCCGACTGGAAACGCTTGTGGAAAATGTTCCCCGTTCACTGAACTTTTGTCACTTTTGCGGCGCACATTTCGAGCAGCGGCAGATGTTTCCCCCTGCGCTATTCATAGCCTTCCTTGTGCTTCCACAAGCAGGAAGGGCCCCAAAGCAAATGAGAACTGTGCCTGCTTAAAGGCAGGGAGGGATGGCACATGCTGAAAGCAAATTCGGCTTGGAAGAAATATGTCACAAGTTTCAAAATACCTCTGTCACTTTTAAATGACAGTAGTGATCCTGATCACACAGAGGTCATTTGGAATGAGCATGTCCTTTCACACCACTGAAGGCTTTTCCTGGTTCTTTTCTTACAGCCTATCAAAAAGCAGCTGGAAGGCCTCCATGGCTCCACCCAACAGCAGACAGGAGATGCCATTCCTGTCCTGTGCAAAGGGGCCGAGAATGAGCAGCGGTGGGGGCCACCATCAGCAAAGCCGGCTCCCCGAGGAATGAGGTGGGTCAGAAGAGAAGGAATGACTAGAACTGGGACATGAATTTTGCTCAACTCTTTTAAAACAGACACATGCTGCCACCTGGTTCCCATTACAGCCTCAAAACAGTGAGACTTGCCCACTGAGGCACCCAGGTGGAAGAATGAGGCCGAGGCCCTGTGTGCTTGGAGCGCAGAGAATGTTCCCAGCATATCACAATTACAGAAACATCTGTGCCCAACAGCTTTCCGTTGAACTGCTGTGAAAATTTACAGTGTTCGATTGCTTTCAGAATTTCTCACTTCTCGGCCTGAGGCAGGGTGGTCTCGAGGCTGCCGGTGAGTTGCTGCAGGAAGTGAGGGAGATCACAATTTCCAGAGTTTGGATGAAATGTGGCATGAGGGTGTGAGGGGTGAGCCTGGAGCCCTGAGTGCTGTGGACTTCCATCAACTGACCATTCCTTTCCTGCCTTTCTTATTCAATCAGCATCTACATCCTGAGCATGGTGTGAACTGACTTTAATCGAAATTTAAGTAAGAGTTGTTCCTCAAAGAGCCAATAACTTAGTGGGAAATAACAGTTAAAAATAATTCAGAGAATATAAAACATTATTTCTTTTAAACCACAGGCAACAATGAAAAAGCTATCATGTATTACACCAAATGTGAACAAATATGAAAGTACCATCTAGAACAGTACTACTCCAATTAAAGGTCCCCAAACAAGCAAAAATAGCATTCTCTGGCACCTTGTTAGAAAAATGCAATTCTCTGACCCCCAACCGAGACTTACTACCTGGGAATAAGGTCCAGGAAATCTGTATATTAAGAAGCTCTTTGGGTGACACTCACCAGACCTTGAGAAGCAATGATCTGGAATACAGACAAAAACAAAAACCAGTCCTAGGCAAATAAATTACCCCGAACGAGCGAACTTGATTTTTCCAGGGGACCAAGAGAGACAGGCAAGGAGGACAGACTGGCCAGTGCAGTGTGGCAAAGGGTCATGGCACACAGCGGTGGCGGTGGGTTAGGACTTACCAGAAGGGGAGCAAAGCAAGAAATAGTGAAGTCTTGGAAAATCAGATTATGCATGAGGACACTTTCTTGACACGCTTAGACACTGTTAATATATGATGTCATCCAAAGACCTCTGAACAATTGGAAGATAAACTCTGGCTGTGCATGATTGAGAAATTTGGCTAACAAAGCCTCTGTCTCAATTTGCACAACACCCCTACAACCGTCACTACAACCTTACTATGCTATGAACAAAGGATTTTAACTTTTTCTTGCTTTTAGATGTTGAAAACCTTTTGTGATGGTTAATTTTATTTTTTATTTATCTTTATTTAAGTATAGTTGACATACAATGGTATATATCAATCTCAGGTGTACAACACAGTGATTTAACATTTATCTACCTTACAATGGGATTACCCCGATAAATCTAGTGGTATGGTGGTTAATGTTATATTGTCAACTTGACTGGGCACAGGGTGGCCAGATATTTCTCTAAACATTACTCTAAGTGTATCTGTGAGGGTGTTTCTGGATGCCATTAACATTTAAATCCGTAGACTGAATAAGGCAAATTGCCCTCCCCAATGTGGGTGGGGCTCTTTCAATGCACTGAAGGCCTGAATAGAACAAAAAGACGGAGTAAGGGGAAACTCCCTCTGCCTGTCTTTGAGCTGGGACATCAGTGTCTCCTGCTGCTTTCAGACTGATATTGAGATTAGAACTAAAACCATCGTCTCTCCGGATCTCCAGCTTGCTGACTACAGATCTGGGGACTTCTCAGCCTCCGTAATCACTTGAGCCAATTCTTTATAATAAACCTCTTTATATATAAAAATTTATGTATATGTAAATATAAATATATGTATGATACAGTGTACTATATATTATATGTCTCCTATTGGCTCCGTTTCTCTGGAGAACCCAGACTAATCCACTTTCCTTAAAATGGCATTTTACCTGGAATCAAAATGCATATTAGCCAGGTAAGCCAGCTCCTCTAAGTTAGAAGTTCGGGTCTCCAAACCCTTCTATTTCCAGCTTTGAAAAATTTCAACAAAATTCCCAGGGATTTTAAACCATGAAGTTATAAAGAAACCTGTGTGTGCTCTTCAAACGTTCTAGTTCACTGTCTTGCCCATCCCAGCTCCTTCCTGGCCAGCCCTGTGGAGATAAAATAGAGGCTACCAGGTCCATGGTCATGTTAACCAGCTCTTATAACCATCCCATGAAAGCCAAGTGCTGCCACTTCCAGTATATTCCTATGGCTTCTTGGAGAGACAGTTCAATAATCCAGTTTTCTGAAGACTGGGCCTGATTTTCTGACCTGATCTTGGGCTCTGTTCCAAGCCCTACAGGAGGCAGAGGAAAGACACTCCACATCACTGACCTCATTGATGCAGAATGGAAACTCCACGAAGGCAATGTGCCTTCGAGAGACTTCTACGACCACACCACCTCCCCGATCATTACCTATGATGCAAAAGTCTTCAGCACAGACACTTGGCAATTTTACGCCGAGCTGAGCCTCTGATAACATGAGAACATTGCTGGATACTTAATAAGCGGCCAAACTTTGAACCTTCTGACTTCCCATTGAGTAACATTTTTCCTTTTTTTTTTTCCCAGCTTTACTGAGGTATAATTGACAAATAAAAATTATACATATTTAAGGTATATAATGCGATGTTTAATATATGTATACATTATGAAATGATTACCACAAATAAGCTAATTAACATATCATTTAACATAGTTATCATGTTTTGTTTGGGGTGAGAACACATAAGATCTACTCTTTTAGCAAATTTCAAATGTACAATAGAGTATTATTAACTATAGTCAACATGCTAATTTAAAATGACTTGTCTTCTTTTTTCTACATGTTGTTGAAGCTCTCAATTCAGTTTTTGCAGTTTAGTCACTGTATTCTTCAGCTTCAGAATTTCTGTTTGGTTCCTTTTTATGGTTTCTATTTCTTTACCAAATCTCTCATTTTGTTCGTATATCGTTTCCTTGATTTTCCTTAGTTGTCTGTGTTCTCTTGCATCTTTTTAAGCTTTTTAGGATGATTATTTTTAATTCTTTGTCAGGCAGTTTGCAGATTTCCATTTCTTTGGGGTTGGTTGCTGGGCTTTTATTCGTTTCCTTTAATTCTATTGTGTTTACCTGATTTTTCATGATCCACGTAGCAGTGCACTGGTGTCTTCCTCTGTGCATTTGAAGAAGCAAACATCTCTTTGAGGCCTTACAGACTGGTCTGGGGATTGTCTCTGGTACTGTACTTGAGCAGGGGTGAAGCCAGGTTACATGGCAGCTGCTGGGTCCACAGTGGGGTCCGCAGTTGGCATGCCTGGTGCTAGGAACTGAGGTGAGCGTGGATCCTTCCTAGTTCCTAGGAAAATGGGGCTGCCTCTAGGACCTCGGTCAGAAGGGCTAGTGCTAAGACAAGAGTCCATTTCGGGGCCTGCAGCTGGGTCCGGTGACGGTGGGCCTGTTCCAGGTACGTGGTTCCCACCATGTCCCTGGGAGGGCTCCTACTGCTTCACTGTGAAGGTCGCTAGGTGGGCTGGTTTGGGCTTGAACCGAGTCACAGAGGTGCTTCAGGATCCACAACCCTTGACCTTGAACCCAGTTCGGCAGGCCTGCCTCTAAGAATACAGAGGAGCATGTCTCTTCCTGGGTCCCTGGGTAGGCAGGACTTGAGCCCAGACCGTGGCTAAGAGAGGCTGGAGCCGGTCATGGGCTGCTTCATTGTCCACATCCAGGACTGAGGTCAGCTGTCCTCTTATCCTAGGCATGGGAAGGTGTAGATCCTCCCAGGTCCCTTGGTGCTTGCAGATGGCCTTGGCAGGACCAAGGACAACTGAGGCTGTAATCAAGCCCACCAGGGGATGGGGCTGTTTCTAAGTCTATAACCAGGACCACAGCTGATGAGCCTGCCCCATGAGTGTGCAATTGCTCTCTCTAAATGGCTCTCCTCAGTCTGGGGCTCCATGGGGGTTTCACAACCTCCTGCCTAGATTCCAAAAACTGGATCCCACAAAGCATTTCCGTCCATTGATGGCTGCCAAATTACTGTTGCTGAGCGGGCATATGAGTGAGGGACCTCCTAGTGTACCTACCACCTTTGCAGACATCCTATTCTTCTGCTTTGGTTCAAGGATCCCTGACCTGATACCAAAAAAAGAACGTGAGGTAGGAGCAGACATTGGCAACTGTGCAAGAAATTTTAGCTGCTCCTGTGTAATTCCTGATCTAAACCAAAGGGTAATATCAGATATGATAATGCTTGTTTGGGTTCTTTTGTGCTGGTTTAGGTTTAGGTTTTTGTTGATTAGTTGGTTCATTGGTTTGGAGAAATTTTGTTTTGTTTTGATTTGTTGTTGATTTTGAAATCATTGATCTGAAGGAAAACATGAGTGAGAAACAGAGCAATAAAGAGGAATGTAATAAATTATCCTAAAAATAAACTATGATCATGTGTCTAACTTTGTAGAAACAAGAAAAACTTATCTCCTAGGCTTTAAAATTTTTTTCTGACACTACCAACAGTGAGCAATTGCAGAAAAACAGAATAAAGAGGCACCCCATTACGTCTTTGACTGAAAAATCTGGATTCTAGTTAGTCATAAATATGTGCTCAAGTTATAAATAAATACTTGACCAAATATAAACAAGAAAAAAAGAGAGATTTGTCAACAGGGATTTTTAAATCATCAATGGAAGTCCGAAAATTCTCTCGAGCTATTCTATGACCCAGGAGACAGGGCAACAAGCTGACATCAGTACCTCAGACATACAAGCATATTTCTAGGGGAGGAATACAACATGTGAAGGTAAAGAGTTGGCTGCATCACAATATCAGTCTTTGAATCACAGAGCATAGAGCTATGAGGGCCATTGCAAAGCTTCCAGAACAGTCCCCCATTTAATAAATGGGGAATATGAGACTACGAGGAGAAATGGGCAAAAAAAGAAAGCTAAAAAGGCACTTTACCTAAAAGAAAATGCAAATAACTATGAACATACATAAAGTAGTTCAATTTCATTGAAAACGAGTTGCTAGTTAAAAACAAGATATATTTTGCACTCATCACATTGGCAAAGGATTTAAAATCTGACAATACCAAATACTAGCAAAGAAGTAGAAAAATGGAAACTATTAGTCAGAGAGTAAATGGGTTACAACAAATTTAGAAAGCAGTTGGGCATAAATTTGAATATATATAACTACGACCATTTCACTCTTAGATATAAATCCTAGAGAAACTTCTACAGATATGCCCCTGGAAAAAGTCTACTAATGTGCATAATGGTATCAAAAAGCTACAACCACCCAAATGTCTACTGAGAAAAGACTAAATAGATGGAGAGAAAGTCACATAATGGCATTCCATTTAGCACTGAAATAAATGAACTATATAACTACATGGCTGATATACTTAAAAGTTAAAAAAAAAAAAAACAAGTCAAAGAAAAATATGTTGCAGGATTTCTCACTTTAACAAAGTACAAAAACAAGCAACGCTCATCGATATATTGTTTAGGAATGGGGTGTGTGTGTGTGTGTGTTTGTGTGTGTAGTACATGTATAGAAAGACAACAACAAAAAATAATAACGTGAAACCAAAATCTAAGGTGATGGGTCGCCCTGGGGCTCAGTGAGGAGGGGGGTTGCCACGGTAGAGGGATAAATGGACGACACCAAACGTGCAGCCAATGTCCTCCTTCTTAACCTGATTGAAGGGCATTCAGACGCTTGTTTCCTTAGCCTACTAACAATACATATGTCGTTTTATATGTATAAGTGGCACCATTTCTTATAATTTTAAGGCAATCAACACAGACTAGTGGTAATAAGGGTAAGTAATTTTCCCAGGTCATCACAAATAAATGGTCAGATCTGGACTTGAACGCAGATGATCTAGTTTCAGTAGCTGAGCTCATAATAACCCTGTTGTTCAGCCTATAGTTCCATCGCACGATTTATACTATCCTCCTTACTTAACTTTGCTGAGCCTCAGTTTCCTCATCTGTAAAATTAAATATATGTTCGTAAAGCTGTAGGCACAGTGTTTAGCCTGTGCTGTGTGCTCAAAGATAACCCTGAGGAGGAGGAGCAGGAGGGAGAGAGGAAGGGAGGGAAAGAGGAAACGGAAGACAGAGAGAGGGAGAAAGAGAGAAAGAGAGGAACATGAGAAAGAAAGAAACGCCAGTGGGCACTGACGTCCCTAGAGGAACTGCACATGCTCAATTTAGAAAATGCACCAAGTGGAAGTGTAAACTAGAAAATCTGTTTTCTCTTCATTGCCGCAAGCCCCAGAGCATCTGGCCTCATTAAAGGTGCAAAAGTCGAATATCCTATTGAAAATTCTCTTTGGTGTAGGAAATTAAGTTAAATTAAGAACATGACCTTTCTCTCAAACTGGCAAAAGTGATCTAGTTCTGTAAGCATGATCATATCCACCAGCAATACATCAAAACCAGACGTCACTGTGGGACTTCTACGGCTGAGCCATCAACCTCCTCTGAGACTCCAATTTATTTGGCCGCATTCAAGCAAAGAGGATCAGGTTCTTTATAAAATCCAAAGGAAGAAGGTGATATCCACCCAGGGAGGAGGGCTGCAGGTCTTCTCTAACATTTCACAGGCCATTCACTTAAAGACGGAGCTGCTAGCGGCCTGCGGCCTGCCCAGGGTTGCTGCCCCATGCTCCCCTTTGGATAGAGCAGTGGGGGAGGGCAGTACAGACAGAATTGCTCTCTCACGCAGAGGCTGAGCTGTGAACTCAATTGTAATCCTATAAGGCCCAGCTGGAGAGAGCCCTGGAGACTTCAACAGGGCTCCTAGGCAGGAACATGCACCTAGAGACCTGACATGTCCTCCCTTTCCTCCTCTCTGCTCTGCCCATCCGGCCCCAGGCAGAGCCAATTCTTTCCCTACATGAAGGTCCCCCAAAACAAAGGGGCGTTATTAATCCAGGTCGCCCTCCAACAACCAACCACAAAGCCATCTTATTGCAACCCCGCCCATACCTGGGCCTTTCTGGAGGCTCTTCTGGAATCCAGAGGACATAAGGGAAAAGGAAGTCTCTGGAGAACAGAGCACCAGCAGCAAGACAGGAACCCAGAGCAATGCCAGCCCTTCGAGAAAGAAACTGGCCTTCTGGAGTCCAACTCCTGATTAAAGATACATTATTATTTATGCATGAGCGTGCCAACTGCAGTGTTCTTTATAGGCCCAAATAGTCTGAAACTATTTAGCTGTCCAATTTAGAAGATGGTTACATAAATTGTGGTCGAACCATACCACATCATTTAAAATGGGCTGTGTCATGTGAAAAACTCAACCTCCTCGGAGACTCGCATTTATTTGGCCGCATTTAGGCAAAGAGGAGGGATTTTTTCAAATTAAATTATTATCACTATTACCATTATAATTTATATACTAATATTAAATAGAACTTTACAATTTACAATGAGTTTTTCTTCTATCAAATTTATCCCATTTAATCATTACAAATATATAAGCCAGACACTATTATGCCAATTTTACAGATATGGAAACAGATGCTCAGAAAGATTAAATAATTTGCCCAAGGTCAGAAACCTAATAAGTGGCAGAGAAGAGACTCAAATGCAGGTTCTCAAATTCTACCCCCAGAGTTTCTTTTATACCATTATGCATGTTCCATCAATGGGATTTAAGAAAAGTAGAGATACAGACCAAAAAATGGTAAGCTTTTCTCGAAGGGGCTTCAGATAATTTTTTAATGCATTGGAAAGTGTCTGATCGGTATCAAGGGCCAAAAAAGACTTTCGATGTGATTGGGCTGAAAGAGCAAAGACATTTATGCCTGTGGAGAGGCTTTCACGCAAGACCCTTTACACTCATGGGTCTGCTAAATGTGTCCAAAAGGAGGGGAGTAGCTGTGTATAAAATAAATTAATGGAGGAGGAGGAGAACGAGGAGAAAGAAGAGGAGGAGGAAGAGGAAAACACGAAAGAACAAAGAGGGGAAAGGAAGGAAGACGAGAAAATGGTGCTGAAGTATTTATAATTTTCATCACAGGCATCGAACGACTCCTGAAACTCCCTGAAGGAGTATGTAATGGGAAACCAGAATCACACAAAGCTTTTTTATTTTTTGACACTTTTCATTGTTTTGATCTCCAAAAAGTTTTCAGAGTAAAAATGAATACGGAAAACTCTCCTGAAATGTTTTAGCTATTTTCTGGTCTTGTTCTTACTGGGTTAGTAGGGGATATGAAGTCCAAAGCAGTCATTTGGAGGAATGTTAAACACACACTCACACACACTCACACACACACACTAGCATTATTCACACTAGCTGTGGAAACGACCTAAGCGTCCAGCAATGGATGGATAAGTGGAATATTATTCAGTTATAAAAAAAAGAAGGAAATCTTGCCATTTGCAACAACAGAGATGAAAATGGAGGACATTATACTAAGTAAAGACAGCCAGACAGAAAAACACTGTATGATTTCACTTACAAGCGAAAGCTACAACAGCCGAACTCATAGAACCAGAGAGTGGAATGGTGGCTGTCAGGAGCAGGAGCTGGGGAGTGGAGGAAACGTGGAGATAGTGGTCTAAGGACACAAACCCCCAGCTAGAAGATGCATATGTTCCGTGGATCTACTGTACAGCATGGCGACTGTAGCTATTGCATGACTGAAGTTAGCTGAGAGAGTGAATCCTGAGTGTTCTTACCGCCCCGCCCCCCGCCCCACATGCACCAATGAGAACTAAGCGAGGTGATGGATGTGTCAATCAGCTTGAATGGAGCAATCATTTCACAATGCACATGTATATCAAATCATCGCTTTGTACATCTTAAACATATACACTTTATTTCTCAATTATACCTCAATAAAGCTAGGGGGGAAAAAATACACAATACCAACAGATGCAGTTCTAATAATAATAATAATAACTGTGGGATAAAAAAACAAGTGAATTAAAACATGCATTGAAATACGAGTAAAAAGAGAATTACACTATGTCAATGGATTATGAAATTGTGTCAGTGTATTGTGTGCATGTGAACTAAGCAGAAAAGAGTAGTATGAAAGAAAAAAAAAAGTACTTAATTCCATCCAAGAAGAAAGAGATTAAAGCTACTATACTAACAGGTTTCAAACAGAGCCCTAATTTCTGGAGGTCATGGTCAATTCATATTTGTTCATCCGGCCCTTTCAATGGATCCATCTGCTACTCATGGAACCCTACAATTGTTGTTAATGAATCCAATATTCTCTAAGTTTTCCATAAAAGGCTCTTTTAAATAAATGGAACTCGAGTAGCTACACTGTTTTGTAAAAAAATAGAACATCGATTGTGCAGTGTTACCTTCCCCGCACTCCGCCAGGCACTGAAGTCTTAATTAGAGCCATAGCTATCTGAACTATTTTGGCCTTTGACTTTATAGCACAACATGTAATTCCTATTGGTATAGTAAACTAGTAACTTCGATATTTGTTAAAACTAAATAAAGTTTATAAGCCTATCAAAATACCTCTCGTTTCTTGTAAATGTTTAGGAAACATTGCTGAAATGTTTCTGAAAGTTAAAGTCTTAAGGGTTAGCAGGAACCGGTGACCTCACTTTGCACTTTGCTTCCTTCCGAATGAAGCGAGCCCTTCACTCTGCGAGGGGCCAGGAGAGACACAGGCGTTGGAGAGGGGAGTCAAACAGGAAAGAGACCGCGACAAGAAGGACAGGCCTCTTCCACAGCCACACAGGCACCTGAAGATGGCACGCTTTGTCTAGGGACAGCCTGGCGGAGTCCCTTAAACATGGCACCTGTATTCCTCAGAGACAGGAGTGAGATATGAAGTAGGAAGGTTGAGCCTCAACCCAAATAGTAACTATCGGAGAAAACGGCCTTTACTTACTCCCTCTGTCACTTCTGAAAAATCAGTTCACATCATTGCTCTTCAGCAGGGTCTTGAAATAATTCCCACATGGAAAAGGTAATAAAAATCAGGGTGTTACCAAATATTCCGAGGGATGACACCTCTGCCTGCATGTCACTGAGTCTCTGAGGTAGAAATAACAGAGATACCAACCTCATCGGGTTGTGAGCATGATCCCTGACACATACTTAGTATGATGCTTAGCACAGTGAGAACTCTACTGTAATTAGTTGTTGCTATTGTCATTGCTATTATTGTTGTTGTTGTTATTTTGTTTATCTTATATTAAGAGACTCTGTGTGATAGACTTCAGTGACTTCTAGAGAAGCCGGAGGTGGTGCAGCCTTTTGCCGACCCAACACCTTTGAGTCAGTTTTGAGAGCTACCCACACCTCGATGCCTAGTCTCTCTTTAGGCCAATGCGGTATTTGGAAAGGTTAGAAGCACTTAGCAATAACAGAGCTATTCATGGTTTATTCATGTCTAGCCCTTTGAAAATCATGAGATTCCTCGACATATTTCAAGTTACCTTGAAAGAGCTGTCATTGCTCTGTCTCATTTCCTCTCTTCTTATTCTCTTTTGAACACAAGTTAGCCAGGCTTTTGACTCCACTATTCAACCAAAACAGCTCGTATCAAGACCTCCTGTGACTTCCAGAAGTCAGTTTTTAGCCCTCACCCTACCCTCCTTATTGAACTATATTTTTCCCTTGACATAACTCGCTTGGTCCACTTCCAAATTCTTCACCTTTTCCTATTCAGTCTCCTTCCCAAGTCTTTCCTTATCTTTCCACTTTCTAAATGATGAGTGCTTCGTAACTCGGTCCTATGAACTTTTGTTTTTTTCTGTATTGGCAATCTCATACAGACTTGTGGCTTTAAATACCCTTTAACGCTCGTGACATTAAAATGTGTATCTCCAACCATAACTTCAAATTTGTAATGCCAACTACATGCTCAGCACCTCCATTTAAGTGCCAAATAGGTACATCAAATTTGTCGCATACTAAACAAGATTTGGCATTTTCACTTCCAAATCTGGCCCTGTGAGTCTCCACCAACTCAGTAATTGGCTACTCTATCTTTCCAGTTGCTAAGGACGCATTCCTTGGAGATATTATTAACTCTTCTCTTTCATCCATACCTACTGTCTGATCCATCAGTGAGTCCTATGGCCTATGCCTTCAAAATATACAGAGAGAACGCAAATTCTTCTCCTCAGCTCCACCACTACCCACCAACGCAGTGAGATGGAAAGCCACCTGGAGATCATGAAACGGGAAATGACATGACATGACTTCTGTTTAAAAGGAACTCTGGCCGCGTGGATAGTGAACGGTAGAAAGTCAATGGCAAAAATCAGGAACTACTCAGCCTATTTAAGTAATCTAGACACTAGACAGCAGTATTTACTGATGTATCCTCGCCACCTAGAACAGTGTCTGGCTTAGAGTAAGTGCTTAATTAATGTTGTTGAATGTAGGGATCACACCAGCAGATTCCAGAAGCACTGGGTCAAAGGTCAGTATGTGTCCAGATGGCAGGGAGATGAGACAAGCTTCTTGGTGTAAAACACAAAACCGAACAGCAGCAAACATAATATGCAGTAGATGCTCAATAAGTGCATGCATGGTAACTGGTTAATTCGAAGATAGAGGAGTGGAAGGAAGGAAGGAAGAATGGAAAGAAAGAAGGAAGGGAGACGAGGAGGAAAGGAAGAGGCAGGCTGAGCTCCTCCAGAAGGCTTTGTGAGAAGAAGAGGGGAATGGACAAAGAGGACTCAGAAAATAGAATACCGCAAAAAAAAAAAAAAAAAAGGAATGTGAGGAAGACACTTGTCCTTCAAAACTGACTCTCCAAAACAACTTATATTTTCAATATTGCATGAAATCTACCACATACATTCTAAAGTAATAGTTTTATTTGTTCTGTGACATTGTGAAGAGTACATATGCTTGATCGAAGCAAAAATTTCAAACATCTGTTAAACTGTTGTGTTAACCCTACTGATAACAATACCTCACCTTAACGACCCCTACCCTCCCAGGGCTCCGCTAACTAAGCATGTTATTCGCAGTAACACTTGCACAGGCCTCCACCACACAATACACAGGTCTTACTTTTATCAGCAATTTCAGCTATGTCAGTTTGGATTTATTCTTTGGTAATATAAATATCTCAGACTAAAATGTCTCTTTTTCTCTATATAAAAATTTCTCCGTAATTCACCCAGAAGATGCTTCTCTACCATCTTGGTCTCTTTGTTCAGCATTTCTGGTTCATCATTCCCAAGAGAGACTGAGAAGCCATCGACAGTGGCCGGGGATTAGGAGCGACAGCCATGCTCTACATGATGATAGTTCAGCACTACGGACAGCAATGTACATGCTTGTGTGCCCCCCAAAACGATTTTAAGCTCGTTCTAACTGTACCCAGAATGTACCCATATAACATCAGCTTGCGCAAAAAAAAAAAAAAAAAAAAAGGAAAGAAAGAAAGAAAGAAAAAGAAAAAGAACAAAAAAAGAAAAAGAAAAACAAGCCAGCAATAATGGCAGGTGAGATAAATGAAATACCTAATATGTGCCAAGCATTGGCCTAATCTATGTTATTTGTGACTACGCTCAGTCCTCTCAAGAACTCTGCAGATACCCATTATTATTATTTTAATTTATGGATAAAGAATCTAAGGTTCATAGAGATTAAGTAGCTTGACAAATGTCAACAACTAATAAGCCTCCATAGTGGGTCCTTGAACCCTTTGACATACCATCTGCACCTCCACCCACGCATAAGTTTTCCTCCCAAGAGTCTGATGAAGCTCAAGTGTAGTGGGCCACCAGTTCAGTTCCTGACATCCAGTGAGAGAAAGGTCCTGCCTCAGAAAGGTGCCATCCAAAAAAAAGCAAACGTTACGCAAGGAAGAGAGGAGCCTCCAAAGACACGTTGCCCACAGCCTTATCTACAGGTTGCTCACAGGGTCTCCGGGGCACATAAACCACAATGATAGGCACGTTCCATTTACAAACGCTTGCATGTTTTCGTTTTCATGTCTCTGATGTCTACATTTTTTCCCCAAGCATAGCAATTTTCTAATCAGTCCCGCATGTCTGTTCTTAACCATGTAGCTGAGAGCCAGCCAGACAAACTGCAAAGTCCTTGGCCACAGAAACACCTGGCTCCCCAAGGATGTGTGCCTCATTGTCTTAAATCTAGTCAAGGCCCTTTGATCTCCCTGCTTAGACAAGATTGCAGCCAGGTCTTTTTATAGCATCCTTCCAGACCAAGCCTTCTCCCTTTTCCCTGAGCCTTCCCTTTGCTACTCACTGACTCTAAACTCTCCCTCCCCTTCCTCATCTCCCAGACCCCTGAGCAGCCATCTCTCTCTCTCTCGGCCCTCCTCTTGCCTCTAAGGCACATCTCATAGAGCTGAATTCTTTTATCCAGGGATATGAACATGACTATCTCTTATTAAAGGCAAGAACCATCTCTTAAGGAGGCAGCCTTTATTCTAGGACTATCCCAACTTTAAGTACTATTTCTTTGACTTTCTATGAACCTATGTTCTTATTGGTCCTTGGATCTTAATTGTGACTATAAAGTATGGCCACCACACTCACAACTTAGGTTCTCTCACTGTTTCCCCTTACTCTAGGACGCTACCTCCCAAAATACACATATATACATGTAAGCACACAGCTGTACGCATGCATGAGTATCTGTATGTGTATCTGTGTGTATCTATCTAGTACTTTCTCTGCTACTTGTTAACATCCTAAGAGTAGGACGTGGGCCTAATTCTTCCATGAATTTCTACTCTCTGGTGCTATTTCAGGCACATAGAATATGGCCATGTATTTGAAAGGTGGATTTAAAAGCACAGCATGAATATTGGCCTGTTATTTTTTTTATAGTATCTTTATCTGGTTTCGGTATCAAGGTAATGCTGGCCTTGTAGAATGGCTTTGTAAGTGTTCCTTCCTCATCAATTTTTTGGAAGGCTAGGTATTAATTGTTCTTTGGCACCAGTCTCAGCAATATCTATTTGGATACGTCTCCAGCAAGAGCAACAAAAGCAAAAAAAAAAAAAAAAAGGAGAGAGAGAGAGATTGTATCAAACTAAAAAGCTTTGCATAACAAAGGAAACCATCAACAAAATTAAAAAGGCAGTCTTCTGAATGGGAGAAAATATTTGCAAATGATATGCTCCATAAGGGGTTAATATCCAAAATATATAAAGAACTCTTACAACTCACCATCAAAAAACCAAACGGCCAAATTAAAAAATGGGCAGAGGACCTGAATAGACATTTCTCCAAAAAAGACATACAGATGGCCAACAGACACCCAAAAAGATGCTCAACATCACTAAACATTAGGGAAATGCAAATCAAAACCACAATGAGATATCACCTCACATCTGTCAGAACGGCTATTATCAAAAAGGCAATAAATAACAAGTGTTGGCAAGCCTGTAGAGAAAAGAGAATCCTTGTGCACTGTTGGTGGTTTTATAAGTTGGTGCAGACACTATGAAAACAGTATAGAGTTTCCTCAAAAAAATAAAAATTGAATGACCATACAACTCAGCAATTCCACTTTTGGGTATTTATCTGAAAAATTGAAAACACTAATTCAAAAAAAAGATATGCTGCATACTTATGTTCGTTCATTAATACATTATTTTCACTAGCTGAGATACAGAAGCTACCGAGATGTCATTACTAGATGAATGGATAAAGACATATATATACACACACACATACATTCACACACACAATGGACTATTACTCAGCCATAAAAAAAAAAAAAGATCTTGTCACCTGCAACAACATGGATGGACTTAGAGGATATCATATGAAATGAAATAAGTCAGACAGAGAAAGGCAAATACCATATGATTTAACTTGTATGTGAACTCTAAAAAACAAAACGAACAAAACAGATACGGTCTCATAGATACAGAGAATAAAACGGCCGGTTGCCAGAGGGGAGGAGAGTGGAGGGAGGGGCGAAAAGGGTAAAGGGGACCGAGAGATACAAACTTCCAGTTGTAAAACAAGTCATGAGGCTGGAATACACGGCATAGGGAACATAGTCAAAAACATCATGATAACTTCGCACGATGACAGATGGCCGCTAGACTTATCATGGTGATCCCTTTGTAAGCTATTTAAACGTCAAATCGCTATGCTGTACACCTAAAAGTAATACAATATTATATGTCGACTCTAATGAAAAAAAAAAATGCCAGAAGAAAAATAAATAAAATAAAGGCAGAGCATGTGCATTAAATGGCTTAAATGTGGAAATGAGAGTAACTGTTCCATGAACCTGGAAAGGGCCTGACCAGCTAAGGTTAACCTGTGTGTGTGTGCTGCTCAGGACCTGGGAGACAGAGCCAAATCGCCAGACCCACCCCCCACTGCTGCCAACGAGGGGCCCGGGCAAGAAGCACCCCGATAGCAAGCGCCACGAACAACTCACTCCGCAAACCCCCGCTGATCACTTCTCTGAATGCGGTTTAATTAACAACTGCTTTTTAAAAGAATACCGAAGACCGTGGAATTCATACAGCAGGAGATTGAAAATAAAGGGAGAGTAAACTGTTTTTGCTAACTGCCTAGTGCGTGTCAGTTTTATTGCACGTAATTATCTCGTTTAAGCATCACAACCAACCTGAGGAAAAGGAATCGTTTTCTCCATCTCAGTGAGCTCTAGAAAGAGCTGAGCCCTGATCTGTGGGCCCGGTATGTACGCTGCAGCCTACGGCTCTTGTGAGATGCAAGATTGATCAGGTAACCAGAGACGGTAAGTAGATTTGAGCACAGAGCACAGTATAGTCTAGTAATATTTCTTTATGATAGTAAGGATTTCCTGTCATAATATTAAATGCCACTTAAAGGAGCACAGATGCTGAATGTGAGCAGATTAGCCAAATTAGGGTATAAATTCCAACTCTCAGGGTTGTATCCCCAAGGCAAAGTAAAACGCCCGGTAGTGGTCACCCCCTTCCTCAACAAAGAGCAGCTTTCTAAAATGTGATCCATATAAAATATTACATTTCTTAAAATATGTTGGCTTCGGGCTAGTTGCACGTTTTCTATTGGAGTTAGTACCTCATATTGAGGTGTAGAAACTCAGGACATCTGATACAGTGAGCCAGCTACACAAACCAAAATTTAAAACAACAATGCGCTTCACACAATGTAACTCATTTTACGTAGCTTTTGGTCCTCACCGGTTCTTGGCTTTGCAGTGTGGAACCTTTCACCTCTGGCCTCGGCTCTGGGAGACCAGAGCAAAGAAGTATACGTTGGATGAGTAGATGAACTTGATGGGTGTCCCTAGGCCCTGCTACTGCCCTTGTGACCCCACCAGAGTACAGCTTTGTGTTTTAATCCAGACTGACGTAGAAAAGGCGTGCTTCCAAGACTCCAGACTTCCACCTTCCCCCGGGTTATTCAACATGCCCTCCTTAAGTCGGAGAATCAAAGTTCCAAAAGAGTCGAGAGTTATGCTCACTTCCCACTGTGTATGATTGTATGATCTCTACATGAATGTCTAATACTTATTAAACATTACGATGTGCCCGGCACAGAGCTAAGCTTATTTCACGAATGATTTTATTTATATGTCACAACTTAATTAGGCACATACTTTTCTTACTCCCACTTTAAAAATAATAAAACTGATGCAATCCCAGAAGACAAATTCCACAAGGACTTTATCTTATGTTGCTATAAGTCCAGGGCCTAGACCAGTATTTTGCATATAAATGTGTAAGAAATAATTATTGTGAAGAGTGACATCACTAACATGGCGGAATAAAAGTTTTCTACCATCCCCCCCCCCAAAAAAAAAAAAGAATACCAATTCAGACAATCGCTTATGGTCCCTTTGTGCAAGTCCAGGAGTCCAGTGAAGTTCCAACGTACCATTGGAACAATATAAAATCTGAGATTATATGCATTACAGAAGGTAAGAGGAACAGTCTCACTCTACCCACATGACCCAACCCCATGGGGACACGGCTTGGCGCCCAGAGAATCCTTGGCCTGTGATTTCTCCCGGGAAGGGAAGTGAATGTGTGTGAGCGATGGCCCAGCTTCCCCAGCCGTGTGGGATGCCGGCAAAGAGACCCGGCTCTCTCTCACCCCATTCGGAATACAGAAGTGAACGGCATGACTGCAGGGAGGAAAGCGGCTGGGAGAACAGCAGCCGGGGCTCTTGGAGGGCATCAAAGGAACGTGGATCCTACTCACTGTGTTACAAACGCCATCAGGAAGCCCGCCAATGATCCACTGGGAACACCTCACCTACAAACCCTCCCAACTGGTCTACAGTCACACCCAATGCTCTGCACCCTCACCTGCACATGCCCTACCCTATGGCCAGCCACTTGGGCACACCCTCTATGACAGCAGGTACAAGCCTTTGCAGACAGCCAGTGAGCACTTGTAGAAAGCCAGCCCAACTCCGTAGGACTGTGTGAGAGCACACCGACTTGAGCATTTGACACAATCCTAGGGAAAGCAAACAGGAGGGTGTTGGCACCAAGTCTGGCTTTGCAGAATGGAGAGAAGGCACTCAGTGTTAACAATTCCCCCTCAAGAGAGAGAACAAGAATTGTGGAGCAGGAGTGTCAACAGGAAAGGTCTGAGAAAGCCTCACAATCCCTAACAAGGATGATGGAAGGTATTTCTCTCTCGAAGTCAGTAAAGACTAGAGGAGGTGACTGCTTCTTCAAATGTGAAGACAGATCACAAAACTTCAAGAAAAATAAAACAATCAAGGAAACATGACACGATTAAGGGAATACAATAATTTTCCAGTAACCAACCTCAAAGATATGGAGATCTGAGATTTGCCCAATAAAAAAAATACAAAATAGTCATTTTAAGGAAGCTTAGTGAACAAAAAACAAACAAACAAAAACAACAACAACAAAAAACACTGAAAAATAATTCAACAAAATCATGAAAACAATAATAAAATGAGAGGTTTAACAAATTCTGGAGCTGAGGAATGTAAAGAATAAAGTAAAAAGATGCAACAAAGAGCATCAACAGAAGACTGAATTGAGTAGCAGAAACAATCTGTGAGGTGGAAGACAGACCTTTTGAAATTATACAGTAAAAGGGGGGAAAAAAGTGAAAAACATTGAAGAAAGCCTACATGAACTGTGGAATACCATTAGGAGAAACAATTATGCATCACTGGAGTCACAGGAGGAGAAGGAAGGTAGAAAAGTATGAAAAGGTTATTTAAAGAAATAATGGCTAAAAACTTCCTAAAACTGGGGAAAGCTTTGAACATCCTAAATTTATGAAGCAGGTCTCCAAACAATTTCGACACAGAAAGATCTTCTCCAAGACATATTAAAATGAAACTGTAAAACCAAAGACAACACGATGATTGTAAAACAAGCAAGAATAAAAAGAATTCCTCACATGCAAGGGCACCCCCAGAAGGCTGCAAGGGGATTTCTCAACAGAAACCTGGCGAGTCAGCAAAAAGCGTGCTGGTATATTCAGGGTTCTGGAAGAAAAAAGCTGCCAACCAAGAAGACCTTACCCAGCAAATCTGTCCTTCAGAAATAAAAGCTAGATCTCAGCTATACGCCATGCTGACCTCGAGCTAAGTCCAAGTTAGTGGTTAACTGGAGACTGTAGTGTTCGGGACAATGCACGAGACCCAAAAGGACACATACCTGAGTCTTGGTCCCACTTCTACAGCTTACAAAGTACCCTTAGACAAGGTACTTAACCGTTCTTAACTTATGAGAATACATAATCATATCTACTTTTTAGTGTGTTGGCAGTTATTCTATGATAATACTTCACCATACCTAAAAGGAAATAGTAATTTCAACTTCTCAGGGTTGAGGGGGAAATTACAGGAGACTGTAAATTGTGAAATCACTCTCCTCACCAAAAAGAATAAAAAAATACAAAATATTAAATGCAAATATAAGTCAACAGCAAAAGCAATTATCCTCACAACACAGAAAGATTGGCGGGTGGGGGAGGACAGATTTTTCCAACAGTATATGTAGTCACTGCTTCCACGGCCACTTGTCAGAGAAGCCGCAGCTCTATCTGCCCTTTGTCGGCAGCACCCGCTCATTAAGCCTTGGGGCCACTAGCCAAAGCTCACACAAAGGATTTTACATCAGGAAACTTCAGGCATGACCTTGACACCAGGATATTTGTGTCACTGTCCTCCTATCTGCGGGAGTTAGGAGTCAAACCTGGCACAGTACCCACACGCACCGTCCCCCTCCCACGCCCCCAGAACCTGGCCAGATTTCCCCATCTTTGATGAAATAACGACACTTCTGTCTTCTGCTTTGGTTCAAGGCCTACAACCAAAGGATATTATTCAGGTGGGCATGACCTGATCTCATGAGCCCTTACGAAGCAAAGAGTTTTCGCCAGCTGGTCACAGAAGCCACAGCTAGAGATTCAAAACGCAATAAGTGTTCAATGCTGCCTTGTGGATCTAGGAGGCCACATGTCAAGGAAGACAGGCAGACTCCAGCTGCTCAGAGCAGTCCCCAGATGATAACCATCAAGGACATGAGGACCTCAGCCCTATGATCTTGAAATACCAAATTTTGCCAAGAATGAGTTTGGATGATTTTTCCCAGAGCATCCAAAGAAAAACTTAGCTCAAGCTGACATTTTGGCCTCATGAGTCCCAAGCAGAGACTCCAAACATGCCATGCAAGACTTCTGACCTACAGAACTGTGAGCTAGTAAATGGGTATTGTTTTGAATTGCTGAGTTTGCAGTAATTTGTTAAACACCAATAAAACCTAACATAAATATGTGAACATAAAATATTTCATGGCTGTTTTTCATAGGTGAAAGTGTAAGAAAAATGGGAAATATTTATGATACAATATGTGTTTTTTTAAAAAGGTAACAAAACCAAATATAACCACGATCTTGTTTAATATGTATGCATAGAAAAGAGACTGTATGCAGATACATCAAAATGCCACCAGAGGTAATATCTGGTAAAAGGATTATTTTAAAATTCTCTCTTATACTTTCCTGATCCAATACTTCCCAAATGAAGGTATATTACTTTAACAAGCAGAAATAAAATCAGTAATACTTCAGCAAATGCCAAGAACAGAGCATCTGGTTTTGAGGGGCTACTTAAGTATTTCAGCCAGTTTTATCAATAAGATGGCAAACTAAAACCCACTTAGACAACTTATTTATACTAATATCATAAATTAAGCTCTGTTGCGGAATAAAAATACGTAAACACAAGTCAGACCCAACGGGACCGTGGTGCCTCTGACCACGTTGGGGCCAGTCCCAGATGTGACATTAATTCTAAAGCCTGTGCAGGCCCAATTTGGCAGCCGAGCAGTCCGGTCTCCAATGCTGTGAATGAACTTTTGAAACGCTGCAATATTAGCCTTCGCAGCTAATCCTGCTAATGCACTCACAATCTATTTGACAGGCTGCCCATCACATCCCCTCTGTCGGGGTGAGCAGCCTTCCGAGGTGGCTGTGACAAGGGGATTACTGAGCGGACGCCCCGGGAGGACAGAGGGGCCCTCCCTCCACTGCACTCTGACTAGCTTTGTAGATAGGCCGCATACCACAGAGGGCACCGGACGGAAGCTTGTCTCCAGTGCGGACCCCCTGGCACAGAGGTACCAGAGGGAGACGTTCACCAACCCAGAGGGCCGAGTGTTCCTGACGGCCATGTCACTCCTCCGGTCTCGCCATGGAGAAAGAAAACGAGGCAAGATTAAGGGAAGATTCACAGGGCCGAGGTTTCTGGATTATTCCTTAATAGCAGAGCTCCCCTCCCTTTCAGAGACCCCGCGTGCTGGAAAGCCAGGAAAAGTTCTGGCCCCTCGGGCTGAGTCATACATAGCACAGCCCTGCCCCCGCCCTCTCGTCCTTCCCTCCTGGGTTCCTCAGCCGAGCGGTCGACACTCCATAAAAGCCACATTTACAGCTTCGTCTTCGTTAAATTAGCAGGATTGCTTTATTTGCCTTCTAAATTTTCAGGGGGTTCATTTTAAATGCTTCATTTTATATACAAGGTAAAATGAAAATAAAAGGTATAGCCTTCATGCTAGCAGAGTATAATTATTTGAGAAAAGCAATGTCGGATTTGTCCCATAGCAAAGCGGGTTATTCCCTTTTCTGAAAAAGTCCCCTCTAGCCGGCCTCGCTCACTCTGGCGGGAGCCAGGGCACAGGCAGCAGTAAACAGTTCTTTCTAGTCCAGTTTACACACATTTCTCATTCTCAGCCCAAATGATCAGAAGGAGACTTGTCCCAGACACACAATTAACCAGTTACCTTCTTTTCCCCATTTCCCATGAAGTTTTCCTCATTCTTGTAATTGGGCCAAGGCTGTTCTCTGAGTTCCGGATTAACTAGGAACATCTCAGGCGCAGGTGCCACAAAAGACACTGGGAATGCTGAGACAGGCAGAACTGGCTGTGTCCTCAAGGAGCCTGCGACCGATAAATAAACAAACAATGAAATATGCTGTCAAAAGTGCAATGACTGAGGTTTCTGTAGGAACACGCGGGAGAGATCTCTAGGCCAGACGGTGAAGGTGAGAATCTGAGGTCATCACCCAAGAGAGTCTGGTCTAGGTGACCTTACTCCGGCTGCCTTCTCCAGCTGGATTTCAGCAGCACCTCGACTGCAAGACAAACCTCTGCAGGGCAGTGGGAAGTCTCAGCCATGCTGCATCAGGACAGCACCCACAGAGCCACCTGAGGCCACATTCTCAGGCTGCCCTCAGCTCTGACACGCCCAGATTCCGTCCTCCAACACAATTCAGGCGCACAAGCTTATATTCTAGCTAGTGAAGTGAACAGAAATGCAGAGGAACTTCTTACGGACCACACCAACTTCTCAAAGGAGCTGCACCCTCTCCTGATGGAAAGGTGTGGGGTCACCTACACACCCCTGTTCCCCCTACTCCCAGAAGGGGCTCTATCCTGAATGACACTCCTTGGCAGGTCACTCCAAGGAGCAGAAAACCTCTGGTTTGTGCTTAGAGGTCGAGGCTAAGAGCCCAGCCTTTATCATTCCGGGGCCTGTGCTCCGCACACCTCGAGGCCCAAAGCTTTCTCAGCCCACTGGACTTAGCTGTTTTCTCCCTCCACAAGAGGGGTTAAAGCCCAGCCCACCTTTTCCCCTGGGTACAGCCTCCCCTGGATGACTGTGGGTTACAGGGAGGTGGAAATGGGCACTGTGAGTCAGAGACCTTGGTGTCTGAAGAATCTGGGTTTGGAGGCTGGTTCTACAACATACTTTGTCACCTTGTGCAAATGTACACTTCTGAGCCTCCACTTCCTCAACTAAAAAAAGAAGACGAAGAACATCTGTGGATATCAGTCACTCTTTTGTATGTGGTAAGGACTCAAAAAATGGTAGCTCTGCAGAATATCTCCGCCCCCTAGGCCTGCATTCTGAACGCTGGCTCTGACTACAGAATGAAGCATTCTCGTGAGACAGTGAAGGATCCCAGGCCCCTGGGGAGCAAGTATGGGGAACAAGTATGGGGAACAGGTGGGAGGGTTGTTCTCAAAGGGAGGGGGACTCTCCCTGGTGTCTCTGAAATCACCCTGCCAACAGGAGTACTTTCAGGTAAGGCAGTTTCTGTTGATGACCTAAAGGCCTGCCTCCCAGGCCTGAGCAGGGCATGTCCCAAGGGCCATATGAGGCACAAAGCTGGCTTTGCACCCACCTTTCTGGCTGCATATCTACAGGGGGATTTTCTGGGCACCTCAAAGGACCTGGTGCCGGCTAAGCAGGCTGAGGACTATCACCTCATTGTGGAAAACAATGACACCGACCCTCTGAAAAGGGCAGAATGCAATTCACCTGATTCCTCAGAGGCTTTACTAATAGATGCTCACTGGTACTCACACTCCATCCCCTCCTGGCTCGTACCGACTGCACTGCTCAGAGTGACTTATACACACGGAAATAAACCGATATTAGACACACAAGGAAAACTGTGAATGTCACTTTACATTCTTCCTGCCAGCCAAAAGCGTGCTTCGAAAATCATGAAATGACCTTAACATCCTATCCACAGCTAAAGTCTGTGTAATACCTAGCTTTGGTTCACTCCATAATTGAGATTATGATAGAAGATATAATCTTCAGGGACTTTTTTGTTAGTTCCTTGCCACAGCTAAGAACCAGTCCAAAGATGGAGGGAGATATCTGTCCCCTACAGGGGTGGAGGCTGGGAGGATTCTGTCTCCAAAAGATGGCTTTGTACAGAAATTCCCATTTTAACACAGCAGTATGATTGGTGTGGTGTACCCACTACAATGAGCCCTATTCTCCAAAAATTTCAAATGTGTTTGCCTTAATTGTTTCTCTGGAAATAAATAGGCATGATTAAACCTTTGTGTTCATTATTTTGAAATTTGTGTTTTTGTAATTGTTCTCACTTTGAGAGCAGTTGACTTTTACTGTGCTTCTGGGACAAGTAGGAATACCCACAGGCTTCAGCATATCTCCTGAATGTGAGATTGATTTTCTAATTACGGCTATTTCAATCCATGGATGTCTGCTACACAGTTCTGTAGACCATGTGCAAGGCTTCTGCCTAAATCCACGCGGGTGACAAAACTAGCCACTTGACAACTCAAGAATCAGAACATTCCGGAGAGAAACATAAATTCAGTTCTCACTCATAGCAAAAAATGGAGATAGCCAACCCTGTAAATGAAGTCTGAAAACTTTTTTTACAGCTATCCCAAGCAGTTTTTTATTCTCTTTATTCTAAGGCATTTCTGAGACCAAAAGCAGATGAAAAGCTGGGAGACTTTGCAGATCCCTTTTTAAGGCTAAATTTAAAAAGGTGGATAGTCTTTAGCAATTTTATCTAAAACTATGCTATGTTTATAGCACAAATTAAAAAGTTTAATTTAAAAAGCTATGGAAGATAGAAGAGATAAGTATTTTTAGTCTAATTGGCAGGTAAAGAAATTGAGGCCCTGAGATGCTAGGGTACTTGTCTAAGATGACCCAGCAAAGTTCAGCAATAAAAATTGTACTGAGACAAATGTCTCCTGTTTCCTAGTTCCTTTTATCCGAGTTATAAGTCTGGGCAGACTTACTGAAGCAAACGTTATGTTGTAACAACATATATCTGGAAAAGGCAAGAACTGTTATCTCTCAATTTGTATGATGTCCATATTTAGCCTACACTCCAGCGCAAGTCATAGATCAGAATTAATAAATAACATTAACTGAAGAGAAGTTTTTGCTTTAATATTTATTTCTCTCTCTCCCTGACCAAGGCAACTCTAAGAAATCTATAAGGCACAATTTTAGGAGGAAAAAAAATCCTATCGCTTTAGGAAATACTTTGACAGTGAAGGAAACTAGCCTAATATTTTAGAAAATTTTTGATAGATTCTTGAAATTCCATTGCCAAAATTTAATGAGGCTTAAAGTTCTACAGACAAATTTATATTAAAAATTATAATCTGAAAACCAGACAAGGGGGCAGGGTGAAAAAGAAAACCATGCTCTCAGCTACCAGATACATTAGCTATTTTCTTTTCATAAACCAAATAATAAAGGACTCAATGGCACTGGGTGAAAACGCAAGATGTTACAGCCAGTCCCAAAATATAAATTGCTCTTTTTTATTCACAGGGACCCTACATACCAACTTTAGAGAGTAGGTAAAAGTTTTATAACCTTAAAATAAAAGTGATAATTTTGTATTATGAAATTAAAAACCCCACAATGCATTAGAATGACAACCCAGGATTACCTAAGAATGATAAAAGAAGCGATCTCAGAAAGTGAGAATTTGTGAAGAAATCTGTCACTTAGTGTATACTTCTGTAGGACTAATATTGATTCACTTACTTGACAAGGTAGAGATTCAAAAAGCCATGGATTACCAGTAAGCAAAGACTAAGTGGGGAGCCTGGACTGTCTTTGTCTGGTGTTAAAAAGGCACTCTTACCTTATCTTCTTAGACATATCTAAGAAGACTGAGTGGGGAGCCAGATTGTACCATCACCCAGGGGTAACAAGGCCTGCCACATACCCACCAGTAGAAGCCATGTGGGGGCAACAAAAAGGGGCCTCTCCCTCTCCCAGGCCTGGGCGTTGTTGGTGGAGACTTAGTCAGGAGCCTGAAATCTCACCCCCACCAAGTGGTAATGCAGCACTCCTCCTAGGGTGTCCAGAGAGGTCAAGTGGGGAGCCTGGACCTTCACCCCTACATAGTAGTAGGAAAGCATCACTTCCTTCTTCCCCAACCAGCAGAGCTAGTCAGAGGAGAGCTGCTTGCACAGATTTAAATAAGATCCAGAGTCTCATAACATAATACCAAAAATTTCAAGGGTACAACCGGAAATCATATGTCAGACCAAGAACCGGGAAAATCTTAACTTGAAAGAGAAAAGACAATCAACAGACATCAACATCAAGATGACACAGATGTTGGAATTACCGACAAGAATTTTAAAGCAGCCATCACAAATATACTTCAGCAAGCAATTAGGAACCCTCGAAACAACAAAAGTAGAAAATCTCACCAAGGAAATGGAATATGCAAAGAAAAGCCATGTGGAAATTTTAGACTTTAAAAAAATATAATTGTTAAAATTTTTAAAAACCTCAACAGCAGAATGGAGGGGACACAGGAAAGAATCAGTGAACTGGAAGATAGAACAGAAATCACCCAAACTGAACAACAGAGAGGAAACAGACTGGGGCGGGGGCGGAGGGGGGCGGGGAACATAACCTTGAACACCTGCGAGACTATAGCAAAAGTTGTAATATTTATTATTGGAGCCTAAGAAATAGAAGAGAAAGAGTAGAGCTGAAAAACATAGTTGGAGAAATTATAGCTGAACTTTTTTAAAACATGGGAAAGAAATCATGGCTGAAATTTTTTCAATGGAAAAAGACTTAAACTTTTAGGTTTAAAATTCTGACCAAACCCCAAACAGAATGAGCCCAAAGAAATAAGAAACCCCAAAAAAGGATAAGACAAAGAAAATATTGAAAGCAGCAAGAGAAATGACACCTTACATACAAAGGAAAAATAATTCGAATGACAACAGATTTCTCATAAGAAACCATGGAAGCCCGAGGAAGTAGCACAACATTTTTCAGTGCTGAAAAGAAATAACTGTCAACCCAGAATCCTGTACCTGATGAAATTATCCTTGAGGAATGAAGGAGAAATAAAGACACTCTGAAATGAAGAAAAATTAAGAATTTTGTTTGTTTTTTACCCCCAGACCTACCCTAAAATAATGACTAAAAAAAGTTCTCAAAACAGAAAGGAAATGATTAAAGAAGGAAACTTGAAATATGGGGAAGAAAAAAACAATGAAAAAATGATGGATCTTATGGTACCAAGATGCCTGGAATAGTTAACAACTCTTCCAGCTGCCCCATCCACCTTAGAGTGTCTCTCTGCTCATTATTATAGTGTTGGCATCTCTCCAGTGACAAGGCCATACAAACTGTTCCTGATCACTACAGCACCACACCCGCTCAGGTCCTGGGCCTTCTACAGACCTATAGGACCTATGTACACTGTGAGAGAGATAATGAAGATATTCAGAACTCTGACTGCACAAAGATGCTTGACTCTAACCCAGATTAATAAAAAGTCACCCAATCTCCCAAGTAAATCTCATTATATAAGGCAAGGCCCAAATTCTCTGGAAGCTCACATTCCCTCTCTGGTCCTTTGAGAGATAAAGGATCTAGCCATTCCTGCTCCAACTCCTCCAGCTTTCTTCCATGTCCCCTATAAAGCTTCTCATCCCATGACACTATGTACCTACAGGCTCCAAGTGGTACCCACTCCTGCAAATAACAAAAAGCAATCCATCCTTGCCCTTGTCATGGTAAAACTCCTTACCTCATTAGCAAAGTTCAATCAAACCAAGCATTGAAAATAAATTTATTATACTTTATACCTGTCCAGAGATGGCTGAGCTGCTAAGAGCCAGCTCAGTGTTTGGAAAAGAGAAACAAAATTCTCAACCCATTCATCCATCCATCCCACTTTTCAGCGTTTGTCCTTCAGTATTCTCATCACTGGAACTAGAACTAGCATTGGCCAAGAAAAATGGCTAAGAATGTCATCAGACAGCCAGGGCTTCAGTGGCTGGGTGAGAGGAACATTCCTGCAATGTATCCATGTAATAGCATTGTGGGACCAAATTTTCTCCAGGCTAGGATGTCCTAGCAAAAGTCAAAGAAAGCACAATCCAAAGGAGATTTGAGTGAGGGGTCTTTCACTCTACAGGTTAGTGTTTGTAGAGTGAAAGACCCTTACTACCTACGCAGTCACATCTGCCACAAACGTAGACCCCGCCCCTGCCCCACACCTGCACCAGGTTTGTTTGTTTTATTCCTCCCTAGGCTTATGCCACAAGGGAGTGATAAGTACCGGCAATTCCATTTCTTCACCTGACCTCCCCTCTAAACCAAACATAAAGATAACCTGGGAACTGATTAATCCATTGGTGCAAATACTTCTTTAAAAATAAAACTACTTTCAAGTTTTCCTAGAGGTCTCCAGTAGACCACCAGTCCAGGTGATATCCTTCTCCTAACCCATTTCAGAATCCTTGGGTTATGTTAAAGGGATGGGGAAAGATACTCTTAGGAATAAGGCAGCGTGGGAGGCAGGCAACTTCAGGATGCCGAGTAAGCATTTCTAACAACACTCTTCCATGGCACTACGGAAATGCCAAAGTTATTCGGCAACCCAACAGGGCCCAGTTTGGAGTTCAAGCAGTGAGTATGAGTGAGAAAGTACGACTCTGACCTCTACATTAACCGAATGAAGTGGGTGGGAAGAGAACTATCCCCATTACAGGAAGCAAACTGAGGCTCAGAGAAGTGCCGGGACTTGCCCAAAGCTTAAATGGCAGGAAAAGCTAAAACTGGGTCTTCTGGCCCCTCGCCTCAAAGGAAACACAACTTCTACTTCTTCCTCTATCGTCGACATGAGGTTTGACCCTTACCTAATATCTCATATCTATAGTGAATTGTTCTTCTAAAACATAAGCAAACTGGGCACACCACCAGTTTGGCTCTAGCGCCGGCCCAGAAAGCCGGGCTGAATGGGTGGCGTGGGTGACCGAGCCAGTGCCCCTAAGGAGTCCGCCCGGCTGGGGGCCGAGACTCCTGCCTCAGAGGCTCTGCTCGAAAGGGATGGGGCCGCGCTGAACTTTCCAACCCCAGGCCGGGCCCGGCAGCACATCCCCGCCGGCCCGAACCCGCGGGACCTCTGTCGGACCACGGCTCGGCTGGACTGGAGACGCTCGTCTCCAGCCCTCATTAACCCGGAGCTGCCCTGTTCCTCGTCGGCACTTTTAGCGCTCGCATTTGTCGACGGCTGGATGCGCCCACCCGGCCAGTGTTACCCTGAGCTTGCGATCCCTGAAAGCGGGACTCAAAAATCGGCAGCAAGTCCCCGAGACAGCCGAGCAAGCCGGCGCTTCAGCGGCCGCAGCTCTGGACGATGAGTTCCTTCTGCGCCTGCGCGGGAGCCTGCGCGGCGGGCGGGAGGCCGGGCCCGGGGCGGGCCCGGGGGCGGGGCCGGGGCGGGGCCTGGTGGGCGGGGCCAGGGCGCGCGGGGTGTAACCCGCGGCAGCTGGTGCCCTCAACGCCTGCAGGCGGGCAGTATAGTCCAAGCCACCAGATTCCGGAGGGCGACGCTGCGGAGCACCCTCCGTCACTCAGGGCTACTGTCAATGCTTCGAGTCTGCGGATCCCGTGGACGGCGACGCGACAGAGTTTTGGCTCCTCTATGGGCGGGCATCGCGGGGCGGGGCCGGGAAATGAGGGCGCCGGGCTGTCACTTCTCTGGGGGAGGCCCTTCTATGACGTGATAGGACTACGTAAATGAGAAACTGCTGTTGACAGAGCCAATCTTTGCCAACGGCCTGTGTAATGTCACTGTGTCCGTGGGAGGATGCCGTGACGTCACAGCGCCATAGCGCTCTGGGAGGCGGGAGGGACGCCTTTGAGCGGACTCTCGACTCTCGGGACACCAAGATTCCGGCGAGTGAGGAGGGGGGTTATGATATCACAGGTCCCGCGTTCTTAAAGCTGAGGTGTCCAGGAGCCCTGGACCACCGCCGCGTTTCTCTCTCCTCCTCCTCTTTTCGATCCCTGAATCCCACGGCGAGGAGGTCCGCAGGAAAACGTCCCTTCGTGCCTCAAACCCCTAGCGACATTCCAAAGGAGGAGGAACCTCTTCCTCCTAAGGCGAAGGCCCTGCGGGCTGTTCTTTCTCCCAGGGCGTTCCTGATGTCTTCCGAGAGCACGCACCACGAAGCTCCAGCCTGCACCGGGAGTTTCTCGAGCCTTCTACACTTCCAGCTGAGAAGTCCCGCCAGTAGCTCCTCCACCCTAAGATCCGCACACAAACCGCGGGCCTAGCATCTTTGGGAAGGGCCCCAGGGCCACCAGCCCCCTTCGCTCCCGAAAACCCACAGCGAGACAGAAAGGGGGATAGAACTTTCTGGGAATGTAGTGGGGGAAAGGGTGGCCCCTACAGAGTGGGCAGGCAAGGAAATCCACCCAACTTTTCTGCCCCTCCCCTTGCCCTTTTCCTGCCACCATAGGAGCGGGAAAATGCCCCAACCACGTCTCCCGGGAATTGTAGCCTTTGTGGGGTCTGGTGGCCCGCAGCCCCGCCTGCCCCTTCCGCTTGCGTTACTGCTTCTGCACAATCTATGAAATCACTGTCAGGAGTGTAGACCGCAGACAGCTACGCTGAGAAGTGGCTTCTGGGTTCACCAGAATGGTGGCAGTCGTCGGTAGAGCGGGCAAAGGCAGAGGCATTGTGAGTGGGCAGGAGGCCTCTGGGCAGCACTCTGCCCCCCTCCCGACCGCCCGGAAACCTGCCCTGGGAACCCATTCTTCCCAGGATGCACACTTGCTATCAAAAGTCTCTCGGCTGCGGGCCTAGAGGCGGAGGGGTGGGGATTCGTGATACCAGAAATGGGGTGGGTCAGAAAGGAGAAACCTCCGCCGCAAACCTCCCCCATTTCACAGCCTTTAAGTCCTTGAGGCAGGCTAACCGCAGAGGCACTAAGTGTCCCGAAGGAGTGGGAGGCGGGGGAAAGTGAGGGGGGCGGGGGCAACGGCAGCGGTCGATCTCTGGGAAAGATGGAGCCCCAGAGAGAGCAAAGGGACGACATAGGGCGCTCCCCCTCAGGTCCTCAGGGATGCCCAAAGTTCTCCATAGTGGGAGTGAGTGAGTGAGTGAGTGTGTGTGCGTGTGTGTGTGTGACAACCAATTTCCCCCAACCTCACGGGACTAGTAAAGGCACTGAGGTGGCTCCTGCGGTCAGTCTTATCACAAGCCACGGCCAAGGACAGATCATACCACTGCCTGCGCCGGCGGGGCCCAAGCCATCGAAACCCAGACCCACTGGCTTACCCTCTCTCTGTGCCCCCAGAGGTCACAGTTATCTGGGACCCGGGCTGCATTCTCTCCTGGGGTGTGGAAGAGGGATTGGGATCTTGCCCGACTAGCCGAGAACCTACAGGCGGGTCCAGACCCCGCAGCGCCCTGCCTCTCCTTTGCAGTGGGCCCTAGGACCGACCAGTCGAGGTTTTGATCTAGATGAGTGGTGGACAAGGAGCTGCGGCGGAGAGTCACCGGGGTTTTGAGCAGGACACAGTGAGGGCTCCGAGTCCCAGGCCAGCCCCCCAGGCCTGTCCAGCAGGGGGCAGGGCGTCTCCAAACGCGGAGGGCTGTGCTCACCCGCGCTGGCCTAGCTGAGGCCAAAGGGACAAGTTGGGTTCTGGAACAGCGAAGTTCTAGCCCTCACAGGGCCGGGAGGCGATCCCACAGGAGATGAGGGTGGCGCAGCGAAAAGTCAAAGCGTTTTAACTCCGACGGCCGCAGCCTGCTTTCTCAGGCCGCTGGACCCTGCCTGAGGCTGAGATTTGGGGGACGCTGTTGCTGGGAAGCTCGGCCCCGCCGTGTCCATGGCCGCTGAGCGTCGGGCAAAGAAGCCCAGGAGGCCGCGCGCGGCCTGGGAAAGGCCCTGGGTGCCCCCGCCTGCGCCGGCCCGCGGTCAGGGTGCTGGAGCAGGGGGAGCCCCCAGACGGCCTGGCCTCTAATTGTGGGAAAACTAGACGCCCCTCGGAAGGTTCGACTTGTGGAGGGCGGACTCAGAGTTCTCCTAAACTTCCCGGGCCTCCCAGGGCGCCCGCCCCCGCCATTCCTGACAAGGCTTGAAAACTGTAGGGAATCTTCGCGGGCGTGAGCCCTGTTCCCGGCAGTGGACGAGCCCCCAGTTGGAGAATTCTGGCTGGGGAACCCTAAGGGGGGGGGGATGTAGGTTCCGGGCTTTGGATAGGCAGCCATGATTACATATTTGCAGTGGGGTATTGCAACCGGAGGGTCGAGACCATGAGGGGGGAGGGCTTTAGTTGGAAGGGGGGGTGACATTCTGTTCCCTTAGTGGACCTTAAGCGCCCCTGGCCCCCAGAGATGTCGAGTTTCTCATGGCCAATATACAGACAGAAGTCTCCACTCCTTGGTGAACTTGGAGGCGAGGAGTGGGGAGACCCTAAGGCCCGAAAGGAGGAGAAAAGAAAATAAATAGGGTTGAGACCGACGCCGGGAGAGAGGGGGTTTCTTCACCCGTCCCAAACCTGCCGCCCCAACAAGGCAGAGGTTCGTGCAGTGGGACAGGCTGGAGTCCGCAGAGAAACCTGCTTCTCTCCAAGGAGTCACCCGGTTTCCTGCTTTGGGAAGGGAAATTACCCATCCTGCAATGCCTGTAAAATAACCGTTTATTTCATATTCTTAAAAAACTCCAGTGATAAATGTCCGTTACCGATGGTCAGCATAAAGTGCCAATCTCAATACAACGCCCCGCTCCTAGGCGGCTGCTCGCTCACGGTGACGCGCGCCGGAGCAGGGGAGCCGCAGGCCGCGCCCCTCCAGCGCCAGGGCCCGCGGCCGCTGCCCTGCCGGCCGAGTCGGGGCCCCCACAGCCGGCTGCGCCGCGGGAGCTGCCACCGGGCGCTGCCACCGGGCGCTGCCGGGCCCGCAGACGGTCCCGGGCGGGGCGGCTGAAGCAGATACAAGGATTACACTTTTGCAGGCTCCCGAGAGTGGAGGTGGGGCGGGAGGAGGGGCTGGAAGCTGCGAGAGCGCGCAGAACTTCTTTTCCTCTCCCCTCTCTCTCCGCAGTCAGAGTTACAAGCTTATATGGTCAAAGAAAAAAAAATAATAAAGAAAACGTATAAAATAACAATAGAAAAAGTAATACTTCTGGGAGAGGCGCCGCTGCGGCTCCACGGAGCTTTCGTTCTTTTTTTAAAAAAATGCAGTTTCCCTTCCGCCACGTGAGTACAGCCTTTTGGCCAACAGTTTAGCCGCGTCCTGGGGGAACCGCCCGGGCGGCCGGGGTCACGGCCCCGGGTGGGGCTCTGGAGTTCCGCGTGTGTCCGGGACCCAGGGGACCCAGGGGACATTGTTTGGGACGGGGGAGAAGTCCGAGAGCCCCTCCCGCTGCTCGCTAGAGTCGCCTTCCGGCTTCTGATTTCTGAGCCCTCTGGAGGAGGGGGCGCGCGACCCAGGGTCCTGATGACCCCGAGGCTCCATTTAGCATTTGATCTTGGAGGTTTTGAGCTCCTTCACCTGTGAGTGTAGCGTCTTGTGGACAGCGAGAGTCCTGGACTGGCAGAATCCTTTCCCACACTCTTGACACTTGAAAGGCTTTTCTTTGGAGTGAATATATCTGAGGGCAAAAAAAAAAAAGGCACAGAATTAACCCTTGTAAAATGATGCAACGTTATCAACAGTTGCCCAAAGACCCCCTCCCACTGCTATGAAGTGCTTGCCTTCAAAAGAAAGGGGGTTGTGGGGTACCTAGTGTGGAATGGACAAAATGCTGAGTTTGTGGATGGAGTAGGGAGGTAGAGGCACGGCTTGGGCAATCTCTGGTCCATAAATCTCTGCTCCAATCTCCTGTCTTCCTGAGGAGGGCCCAGCACGGCCTCGTTACAAGGCTGGGGTCAACACCAAAGGTGAGTGAGGGGACCTGAGTGACGTAGGACAATTTGCGGGAGCCGTACTGTCCAAGACGGGACCCACTAGCCACGTGTGGTTATTAAAATTAAAATTAAATAAAACTAAAAAGTGAATCGGTCACACTCGTTTCACATTTCAAGCGCTGCATTGTCACACGTGTCACTCCATCAACGCAGGAACCTCTATTGGACAGCGCTGCGGTGGAGGAAGGGGAGAGGAAACTATACGTGTTTGTCTGGAGCTGATGGAAACCTTAGTCTCAGGTCTTATTCAGCCCCTGTTCTCCCCACCAACGTCCAAGAACGGATCCCCGAGCCTTGATGGTTCCCTTCTCGGTTTTAAGGAATTTCCGGAAGCTCGGGAGGCTTGGAGCTGGTAGGGGGGTCTCAGGAACCTCCTCCTCACGGAGAAGGGTGGTGAGGACAGAGAGAGACAGGCGGCGCTCTCTAGGGCCGCCTGCAGTGCCGCACCTGTGGTCCCGTAGGTGGTCTTGCCTCCGGAAGGCTTTGTGGCAGATGTCACAGGTGTAGGGCCGCTCGTCGGTGTGCGTCCGCTCGTGGATAAGTAGGTTGTAGGACTTGGTGAAGTGGCGGCCACAGAACTTGCAGACGAACTCCTTCTTGGTCTTGGAAGGTAGGCGTCCTCTCGTGGGCTTCTTTTCTGGGGACAGCTTGGTCACATCCAGAAGGGCGCCTAGCCCCCCAGCGGGCGAGCCGGGACCTTCTCCTCGGCCAAGCTTAGACGGATCTTCTTGCGTGGCGGCCAAGGCCAGGTTGGCAAAATCAAAGCGCGGCTTGGTCTTGAGCGCCGCAGGACCGCTGCCTCCAGCGGTGATCTCGGGCTTGGGCTGGATGACGTGAGGGAACCAGGGAAAGGCAGGCAGCTGGAAGCGCGCGTCCATCAGGTTGGACACGGCTCCCGGCACTTTGGAGAAGGAGGATCGCGGCAAGTGCATGGCTGGGTAGCCCAGCGTCCATTGGTGCAGGTGCACAGCGTGCAGCGCACTGAAACCGTACAGGTTGGGCAGGTGGTCCGAGGGCACCGTGGGCAGGCCGTTCACTGCCTGAAGGAAGGAGTAGTTGGTGAGCTGCAAGGATGGATGGATGGGCACAGGCGCTGGCAAGGTTTTGCTGCCCATTGTGGTAGTTGTGGTGGGCTCTCAATCTCGATCTGAGAAGAAAAGAAGGGAGTGGGGAGAGGAAAAGAGAAGTTCAGGGTAGACTGTCCTTCTGAATTCCAGCCCAGCCACACCCTCTCTGCCCCAGGGCAGGCGCTGGGAGTCTAAGACACTACCCGTGGAACCCACTGACCTCAAAGAAAAGACAGGAGCTCTCCCTCATCCCAGGGCTCCCTTCAAATGGCCTCTGGCAGAGACACACAACTCTATACAGAAACCAGCAGGAAACTAAATCCAGTGCAATGCAACCAACTTAAAGGAAGGACTACGGTGTAGACGGCACAGAAAGGCAGAAGCACGGGAAACTCCGATCCACGCAAGCTGAGGTCAACACAGCATCACACTCTCCTGCAAAGATAACAGGAACTCTGAAGCCTGCTTACACATTCACGTGCGGAGAAACTCAGAAATGCACCCTGACAGATGCACGCATTCTGAAGCTGAGCTGACGGCACAGTGCAAAGATAACGTGGGACGACTCGTGGTCCGCTACAAAACAAAGGAAATCACACACACACACACACACACACACACACACACACACGCACAGACGTACACCCGGGATCACAGGGCACCCACAAAGAACCTCACCGATAGTACACAAACTCAACACGAATCCACATAGCTCCCAACTCCTATGCATTACATTCTACTATCTGACCTTCAGTTTGGCCTCTAGAAAACTCTCACTTTGACCAAGAATTTGCTTTTCTGCCTTACTATTAAGGAGCCCTGTTGACGCCACCCTCTCTGCAGCTGCTTGCAGACTGATTCCCTCTCATAGCCCGCAGGGATCACCTTTGTTTCGGCGTGGACACTGACACCCGTGTTCATTAACTCAGTGAAACATCTTCAGTTGCATGCAAGGGGCTTCAGCGCCCCCCCCTAACCCACAGAAGAGGGGGCAGGGTCTTTGCGTTCTCAGGATGTTTGTGAGTGTGGTGAGCCCTGGGCAGGTGCTATGCCTATGGATAAGAAATAGCATTGAAGTTGGCCTCAGCAGCCACGGTCTAGGCACCCTCCAGCCGCAAGGACAGGGAGCTTGAGCAAGGCCAGAGGGAAGCCATGCTGAAGTGACCCACAGGCTGGCATCTCCTGGACTCCTGGGTCAGGGTCTCCAGCCTCCATGGACTGGTTGGTGCTCTACAGAGAGGCTTTATCTCTGTCCCTCCCAGACACTTAGGTCTATCTAGTTGAGGAGAGAGAGAGAGAGAGAGAGAGAGAGAGAGAGAATATGAAAGCCAAAAGTATACAAGTATACAGGGGGCTTTGGGACTCTCTGGCACTGAACTGCCTCTCCTGAGCTCTCTGAGCTGAAGGCTACTCAGGCAGTCATTGTGGGAGCGGGGTGCTTGGGACCCCCTCCTCCCTCGCACTCTCAGCCCTCTGCTGCCTACTGCTTCCTTTACCCCTTCTCCCTCCCTTCCCTTCCTCAGATCTCCTCTAACCTGGAGTAGGTCCCCTTTCCTGGGGTGTGCAACACACTCTCCTGCTCCCTCGTTCACAGAACACACTGACACCTCCGCACGCAGCTTCCCCAGACTAGGTCCCCTCAGCGCCGGCCAGCCAGGCTCAGGCCCAGACTCAGCTGCTGCTCCCTGCAGCGCAGCCCTTACTGAGCGTGACGCGCAGCACTCGCTGGCGAGAGGAGAGAGGACAGTCTTGACCCAGCAGCCCTCGTTCCTGGAGGCTGGCGAGAAGGTCACTGGCTGTTTGGGGCGGTAAGGACAGAGGCTCTGCTGGGGGTAGAGGATGCAAAACACGGTGAGCCGGGGAGATTGGCCTGCGCCCGTTAAATTAACCATCCAGTGAAATTAACAATCAAATGAAAACGCTAGTCTGGCCGCAGCAATTAATTCAGCCTTGGGGCGAGGGGAGGCTCAGATCCTCGGTGATCCGGGCCCTGGAGCGACAGAGCCCGCCCCGCCGGCCTAGCCGCGGCCTCGCACCAATCTGCGCTGCTGCTCCCAGCAAGGGTCGCGCCGAGGACAGAGACCATCCTGTAGCACTGAGACGAGGCGAAGCAAAAATAGGAATAGGGCCAGAAAGAAAGCAGGGGCTGGCCGGGGAGGTGGGAGAACGCGAGGAGGAGAAGACTCTCTAACTTCAAAGGCGAGGTGAGCGCTCTTTGATTTGCCGTCACCTCTTCTTCCTCTCCCGGAGCTGGAAATCAGAGCCTCATCTTTGGCTGCCCAGGGCCGGCCGGGCGCCACCGGGGGCCGCCGCCGCCTCCTCGCGGTGCTCGGCCTGCCCCCGGCCAAGCGGCGCGGTGGCGGTGGGGGACTCTGACTGCACGCGGGCCCGAGCCCGCTCCGTGCCCGGGCGGGAGAACCCACCAGCCGGACGTACGAACCTGGCCTCCCCTCGCCTGCCCCCAGGAGCGAAGACCTGGGGCTCGGCGGGAGGAGGGGGCGCTTGCAGCCACCGCCGCTCGTGGGAGCCAACCTTTCCGGGCTATCTGCCCGATCCTGTTTCCCCCAACACTCAATTTATTTTCCTCAGCGGCGCAGCCAGTTTCTTATTTTCTGCCGCATTCCGAAGCCAGGGCTCCTCAAACTCTCGCCAAGGACTTTCCCGAGGACGAAATTCGTTCGAAACGTGGCTCTGTACGCTAGTACCAAGAACGGGCCGAATGCACGATCCGGTTTCAGGCGGTCAGCTAAGAGAAAAACACAGCCTCACACCAGCCGGTGAGGATAAGCTCCCGTAGCCCTGATCCCGGACCCCCAGAGTGGACACTTTAGATCTGTACATACGAGCGGGAACACCTCTCCCCAGGCCAGGCGAACACTCTGCGCGGGGCATGGGCCTCCGGACCTCGGAGGTGCGTTTAAGAGTCCCGACTACGCACAGCGAAAGCAATTCGCGCTTGGAAACCCAGGTCCCTCGCGCGGTGGAGCGCCAATTCCAGGTCTGCAGCCAGCCCTATGACGGGCATTAATGAAGTGTGCCGAGTCTATTAAAGTGGTTTATTCGGGGCTAATTGAGCGTGAGCGAGTTAACTGCTTGCATTAATGAGGACGGAGCGAGCTCCACGAGCTTGCGCCTGGAGGAGCCCAGCAGTAGCCCCAGGAAAATCATCCTTGACATCGAATCCCCAACACGAGTGACAGGCGTCCGAACTCCAGGCAGGAGGATTGACCAGCACCAGCTACTTCCGTTGAATTTTCCAAACGAACGAGATCGAACGAACCCTTCAGCTAGGCGGCCATCCTGCTGCATTTAAACGCCGGCTGCGTCCTTAGCGATCTGCTTCCCAACCTTAATGAAACCGCAATTACCTCGAGGAGCCTCGGATGGAACACCTACTCACTGGTCTCCCCCACCCCTGCCCCTGCCAGCCCTTCACTCTAGGAGGCTGCGAACCTGGTGAACTAGCCTTGCACGCGGCTTCTGTTCCCAAGAGTCAGAGCACAGCTCTTAGCCCAGGTGACATTTACCAAATTGTGGCAACAAAGAAACCTTCGTAGCTACTTTACGGTCCAAGAGCCTACCTCGCTACTGCCCCAAGCTACTGAAAAAGTATTGTATGTAGATTTTCATCCTTCTTATCAGGGAGAAATAAACTCAGCAGGCAACCCCTCACCTCTTTCCCTCTCTCCTCCAGCTCCCGATTCTCCTGAAGGCTGAGTTACGGGACAGTCGGGGGAGCAAACGAATTCTTCCCTTCCAAGCCCCAAGCTGGAGACACGCGCGGCTCCACAGTGTTTGCGCTGCTGCCGCGTGCGGGTCTCGAGGTGGGAAGTAGTGCTCGCGCCCCCTGCATGCACTGGGGCGACCCACCAGGCCTTGATCACGCAGACCAATCATCCCATAGAGAACACCCCAAGCCAGAACGCAAGTGCGAGGCGGGGTCAGGCACCTGGCCCTGCGCTCCGGTGTCGAGCCCGCTTCGTACCTGAGCGCGACTCCACAAAAGAGCAATTCTCAGGAAAGCGCGACCCGGGAGGGGCATGCACCTGTCCCTGGCGCGGTCGGCTGCGGCCGTGGCCGTCCATCCACGCTCTCTTCCTTCTTCGTCAGCTAAGGTAGGTCAGGCTGAGCTAGGCGCGCACCTCGGGAAACTTCGTGCCGGCTGAAGTTGTTTGGGTTTCTTAGAGGAGGCCCACGGGCTGACTTCCCAAGTCCGTGGCACCTCGCCCCGGGTACCGGGGAGCCTGGCCCCGCTGGGGGCAGTAGTGGAAGCCCTCCCTCTCTTTCCCGGGAGGTCAGAGGCCGAGGACCGCGCGCGGGAAGTCCCTGAGCCAGCACTCCCAACCACCCTGGGCTGCAGCGGCTCTCACTTTCACAAAGGTCCTGTACCATTCGTTTGGCAAGAGAAGTTTCCTTCTGGGACATCGAGAGAGAAGGGACAGCCGCCGCGCTGTGACAGGGAGCCCGGGAGTCCTGCCCGCCTTCCCCCTGCCGCGCCGGGGAGCCAGTTACCTTGGTCCGCGGCGGTCCCGGGGCTGAGCGCTTCTCTGAGGCTACCGCTGCAGGAGACCCGGGAAGCCGGAGGCCCCGGATTCCACGGGCACCCCGGGAGCTCTAGAGTCCCGGCCCCTCTCCCGCCGCGGGGACTCGGAGCGCCCGACGCGCGGGAAGCGCTCGGCAGCCCCGGCGTCCTGCCCGCCGTGGAGAGTGAACCTCGCTCGCGGCTCCCTGGTTGGGTCTGAACCCGGAGCGGCTGAGAACGTGCAGGGGAGAGACCGAGCTCCGACTCACTCATCCCTTTGCACCGAGCCGCCTACTTATTTTAATCCTCCTCCCTCCCTCCTCCCCTTGCCTCGGGATTCCACCCCTCCTCCCCCTGCCCCCCAACCCTGCCCCTGCGCCTGCGCACTGAGAAACAAAGTTTTGCTGACCCGGGCAGCCGACTTTGGCAGCTGCGCTCACTTAGCCCCGGCCTCCCGGGACTTGCGTCCCCAGCCCTTCCGTCCTGTGCGATCCCTTCTCTGCCGTTAGGCCCACCAGGGCACCCCGAGCGTGCTAACAGAAATAGCCTCCAGCAGAAGACAGCAGTGTCTCTTTGCGTTTCGAGGACCTAGTCCTGCGCGCCTAGGACACAGCCTGTTCTGGGTCGCACCGGGATCCCCGCGCCATAGCTTGGGTTCCAGCACACGCTCACCCTGGCAGAGTCGCGTCTTCTCCAAGAATCCCGTCCCAGAGGCGGCGGGCCCTGGATTTGGAGCGGCTCCTGGATGTACAAGAGTGCTCGGTGTCCGGGCGATAACCGAGACCCGAATGCCATAGCTGACCCCAGAACTTGGGTTACGGAGTTTGGAAGAAAGATCAGAGGCGGAGGGTGGGAAAGGAGGTAAAGAAAGTTATTTTCCTGGGACCCAGAACCTTCTGGGATTCCACCCCAATGAGCGGGTGCACTCTCTAACCACATACTCATTTATTTAGGAAGGATGGATGGGAGTTTGGAGAGCTGAGCAGGCGCGCGAGGCAAGCGGCAAAGTTCGTCAGCTCCAGGACCTCTGAGTCCAAGAAGCTGGTTCAGGGGCAGTTGGGGACCTGAGAGGGGTTGGGGCCCAGGCTGCGAGAAATTCTGTCTTCACTCCCTGGCCTCAGAGAGAGAGTACCAGTACCACTTTCTGGACTGTTCCATCCTGGGAGCTGACCTTCAGCTGACCCCAGCCATGCCCCCTCCCTGCTACCTCTCTGGAACACCCAACTCAACGTTCGGGGTGGTGGGGGAGGGATCCGGATTCACACGCTGCACTCTGAGAATTTGCCACAAGATTACTGCTGAGTGACTCCTTAGTCCTGGGGGCTGGATCCTGGCAGCAGTGGGTCTCTAGCAATTAGCACACCCGTACTGTGTGTCTCTGGAGAGGCACCGCCACTATGTTGAGCTTTGGTCTACATTTTTAGGTCCCTGGCCTAGGGAAATGGTAATGGAAATGCACCCCAAAAGACATAGCTGGAGGAAACCCTGTCTTACTCATAGACCTTTAGGACAGAATCCGCCCTAGGTGACTTTGGCTTGGGTGGGAGGAGGAAGACTCTGCACCAAGGGATTGCACTCACCCCCTGCCACAGGTCAATGCTGGAGCAAGGGACCTGCATGAGTTTGCAACTGGAATCTTAGAAGCTGCCAATAAAGGGGGGACGTTCTGGCCAGGGCAAGGCCTCTTGGGAGCAGGAGGGAGCGGAGATCACCCCTTCCCATGAGATGGAAAGGCCTGGAGGGCATTCCTGGTTTTACTGGCTGCACCTCAAGCCAGAGAGTTTGCATGTCTCAGGGAGACAAAGTTTGGGTTACTTCCATTACCAGCAGCAAAGGAATCCAAGAGCCATCTTCACAACAGGGCACCTGGGTTTCCAGACCACTTAGGAGATGTCCCCAAGAAAGACCTTCAGGTGGGATGGAGCCTCCTAAGGTGTACAAATCTCATCTCCTGCTCAGAACTCCACAGAGGGACATGGTGTTTCCTGCACCTTTCCACTTTCCTTTTTCTTCTGAATCAGGGCCCTTGGCCAACAGTCTTCAAGGATGTCTAGGAAACTCCAAGTAGTAGGGTCCCTAAAGACTCTCTTGGATCCCTAAAGTAAGGCTCATGCAACCTGGTGATTTCATGTGGCTTTCGCCAGGTTATCTGGAAAACCGATCCTGACTCAGGCCAAATCCTGGAACTTGGCTCCTGTGGGACAGGATGGGGAAGCAAGCTTGGAGCTGGCCCCTCATGGGCCAGCATCTCAGGCTTTGCCTCCCAGAGGAGTCCTGGCTGTCTTGCTTGGAGTTGGTCTGCGGGGCAGGACAGGACAAGGTGAGCCTGTTTCAGACACCCCGCTTCCTTTCACAGCACTACTTCCTAGGTCTCCAACAATGCACAAAACCGGAAATGCGAGATAACGAAATTCAAGATTCACTAGTTGCTGAAGAGTTCTCCATCCCAATCCTAGCTCCCAAAGGAGTGACCCCAAGACTATGGCCTCAGTGTCCACCAGAGGTCAACCAGGTTCTGGCTCTTGGGGCAGGAAGGGAAAAGCCCAGGGAGCTGAGATCCCCTCTGTACCTCTATTCAAGAGTGAGCAACAGTGGAGAAAGGTCTGCACCCGATTTAAGAGTAATTAATCAGACGCTATGCAGGGTCTAGGGTGCGCTGCAGCACCCTGTACTGCAGCTTGGATGGACTGAAGAGGGCAAGACCCAGGACACGTAAGAGCTACGAGGGTGATATTTAGAGACGTCCTATTCGTTTAGGATTTGCAAAACTTCACGTTTCGAATTTGGTAAATATCCTCAGTAGCTGGAACTCAACCGATCTACGTCCACGGAGCCCAGTGAAGGTAGCGACACTCCTGTCTGGACGCCCATCCCATTCCTGGGAATCCCGGACACTCCGCCACACGCAGCTTCAGTCTCTGCTCGGGCTGAGCCTGCAGGCTCCAGCCGGCGACCAGACCCTGGGCAAACTCTGCCGGGCTCCTGCTGGCTCTCCCGCCCACCGCCCGCGGGGCGGAACCACCGGCGGGAGGATTCCCAGCCTCGGCTGAGAGCGAGCAGCCCTAGGCGAGGGTCCCCACAGTAGCGACAAGGCCTGCAGGTCTGGGTTACGCCCCCCAGTATGAATGGGGGCCCGCAGGGAGCGATTGCCTAGCGGGCGCGAGCCTCGGGGTCATTGACCACACTGCGCCCAGTCCCGAAGGGAGCTCTCGCCACCGCCTTTTGCTGGGCACGCTTGGGGTGGTGACAGCTTCTACTGGTCTACCCGCCCCAATCCCAGACTTCTCCAGACTCCTGCTCCCTGGGAAGGAAAAGTACCCCAGCCTGTCTTCAGAGCGAAAACTGAGCAGCATCCAGAAAATTAACTAGAACGTGGCCTGTGTTGCTTTGGGCTCTTGTAGACTGAACACGAACCCCACTTCTCCCTACTCTCCAGCCACAGAAAAATGACTTCATTTTTTTTTAATGGAGTTTACTTAGTTTAGCACTTGAGATTTTTTGTTTCCAACGCAAGCTTTCCTATAAACGCATTGCGAACAATTGGGGGTCTGCTCATTAGACCCCCCTTTACGCATATACAGAGGTTTCAAATAACCGGGAGATTTAGGTATCCCTCTGTAATCATTTAGATGATGGATTGTAATGGCTCAATAGTTCCTCTGGAACCATTACGATCAATCAGGTCAAAATCCAGCTTTGGGGGAAAGTTTTTTAGCAGGGAGGTAGGTAACACCACACACACACACACACACACACACACACTTGTTCAGATAACACGCTCTGATAACGTACAAGCAACTCCAGGGTCTTGGGAGGATAAATCCCAGGTGAACGCAAGAGCGGGTGTTTATTGTGACATCGAGAGGCAAGTTACAGTGTCAAAACCGAAAGGGAAAGTGAACTGTTTTTCCAGGCAGTTCCCGTTTCGTAAGTTCTTTACGAGCACATAAGTATCTTGTAACTATTTGTCACCTTAATAAATGTAACCATACACACCCGCATGCATCTCCCCTCGGCTTATAAGAAGAATATGTATGAAGCACGAAAATTCCTGTGGAATTTCGTGAGCTGTGGGCACACGTTCATCGGTCCAATGAAATGATAACGCCTTCGGTTGTGAGGCTAGAATGTGAAATATATGTAAAAGGCGTGGCGACTTTTTACTTTTTGTACGAATGCGAGTTGTCAGAATTATTCTCGACACATAACAGATCTGTGTTCTAAGATTACTGAACTTTCCCTCCATCCAAATGTGAAAATGAATGTGTTAGAAAGGACGCAGTGTGTATTCAAACTGAGGCTGATGAAGAAGAGTTATTGTAACTGCACTGGGTATCGTTAGGATGAAACCCTGGGGATAGAACCTTACCACATCCGCGGCGCTGTTTTTGAAGGGCTACTTCTGCGGCGGTCGGCGCTGGAAAAACGAACCTTTGCGGTAATTAAACATTTCCAGACAGTAGAGGGTTATTATCTGCATAGCGATTTCCGGCGAGAGGGCTCCGGAGCTAGACTGGCTGAGAAGTTTGACCCAGAGATTCGGGGACGCAATCCTAAAGAAAACGCGCCACCTGCTGGTGGGCGAGTGACATCTCCCGGTGCCCCTTCCTTGGAAAGTCTCAAATCCAGGTATACCTATTTAATCTTACCTGAGTGGTTTTTTAAAACGTTCTTCTCTAAGTCACACAATGACCTTTACTCGGGTTAAACTATGCATACTCTTGCCCTTCCAAAGAGCAAGCAAAAGAGGAGTTCCCTTTTATCGAGGGGCTTCTGTTTTCTCTGCCTCAAAACAGATTTGTGAGTTCGTTGCTTTGTTTTGTTTGCTTGTTTGTTTAAATCCGATAGCTTTAGCAACGATCTACCACCATCTACCACCATCGGTTTCCCTTCCTGGGAATAATGGTGAGCCAGGATCTAATGTGAAACTTTTCTGCACTCTCTGAGCTGCGTTAGAGCTCCTTCCCAGGTAACTAACTCCCAGAGGTGAGGCGACCAGGCTCTCCTCCTACTCCCTCCCTCCCTCTAGGCTTTGGCTTTGCCTTGGTCTTTACCTGGCCCCTGGGCAGATTCTGATTCTGCTCTCTGAAGAACTGTGGGAATGGAGGGAGTCTTCCTGTGAATGTGTTTTCCCGAAACACCTGATGCTTGCTACCCGCTCCTTCTTCCCTGGTTGTTAGATTCCAAGTCCTTTGCTACTTTCTCTCCTCTCATTCCCATGCCCGACATTTTAGCTGGACCCTCTCTTTTCCTTGGCATCAAAGCTGCACCTTTTAAAATTTATTATTATTATTTTTTTATGGAAATGCAACTGGCATATTGTGTAAGTTTAAAGTGTAAAATGCATTGGTCTGATACATTTGTATATTATAATATGATTACCACCATAGCATTAGCTGATACCTTTACCACTTTATATAATTATCATTTCTTTTTTTTGTCATAAGAACACAAAGATTTAGTCTCTTAGCAACTTGGAAGTTCTTGACACAGTATCATTGACTCTAATCACTCTGCCGTATCTCAGTTCTCCAGGACTTATTTACTTATCTACTAGTTGCAAGTTTGTATATTCTTAACCAACATCTCCCCCAATCCCTCCCCTCCTGGCTCCTGGTAACCACTATTCTACTCTCTGTTTTTTTGTCTTGGGCAACACTGTATCTCTGATGCTGTTTTCCTTGTTATCAAAACTCTAGCTTTCTGGATAAAAGCTGGAAGAGAGATGTCCTAAGCATATGCCTGCTGTAACGTGCTCTTTGGTCTGTGGTCTGCCTACAGAGGGTGTAGGACATCCTTGGGAGCATCAGCTGCACTGCACTCACAGGCCTCTATGTACCTCCCTTACAACACTCCCTGCAGGCACACTGGGAACTGCAGAGCTGAAATCACACAATTTCTAATAAGGAAGAAAACAGAGGCTGAGATTGCTTCCAGCCACACTGCATCAACCGAGTTCCTGGGCAAAGTGCCATCTGTTGTCCTCAGGCTTTTCAAGACCCATGGTTCGGTCTCACACCACTCCTTGGAGCAAAAGCTTGAGACACAGGCAGAGAAAACAAGCGAGGGACCCAGGGAAAGACAGACACCATGCCCCTGCTCCAGGTTTTGAGAGGGAGCTCCGCCCACCTGCTTGCTACCCATCACTCTCTTTGCTCCAATAAGAAGAGGTAGGGTCTCGTCATTCCTCATCCTGAGCTTGCAATGAGAGATGGAAAGGAAAGAGGCCCAACTTACACATTTGTAAGGACTTCTAAGGCCATCAACCCTCCCTAAGTGATGCGAGGCCCCAGAGTGCCTCACCTTGATGCATGAATGATACTGACTCGATGGAAGGGGATGGGGGCTTCTGACTCTTTACTGTCTATGGCAAAGGGGCTTCCTGAGTTCAGACTGCCATACTGAAGATGTGTTTGGTCCTCAAAGCGGTGGCTCATTTGGGAGAGGAGCAATTGCCCCTGGGGACTTGGAAGGCCTCCCAGGGCAGCTTGAAACTATTGTGTTTCCTCTACCAGGTGCCACTGAAAACCAAGCACTGGTTTTGGGACGGTGTGGGGCGGGCTGAGAGATCAGAATGGAGAATGTTTCATAACATGTGTCCTTTGGACAAATCCAGAGTGACCAGCAAGTTGAGAGAATGCCACCCTCTCTTCAAGAATCACCCTCCATCCTCTGATTTTTACAAAACTAGACATCAGAGGAACAGGAGTGGTATTTGTGCTTCTGAGCAAAGGAATATTTGCACAGAGCAGGAAACCACACTCCCTGTTTTAGTCGACTGCAGGGCCGGGCACCCTTCCTCCATGGTCTCTGCTGGACATGGGTGCGGGCACCCAGAACGCCAGCGCCCACCATGGCTCCCTCGATTCCAGGCGACTCCAGGCAAATCTATTTGCCGATCGATTGATCATGTCTCTCGTTCCCTACACAAGAACATTTCCTCTGAAAAGCATTTGCCGATAAACACTGAGCAATTCCAAAATACCAAAAAAAAAAAAAAAAAAAAAAGGCAAATATGTTAGCATCTGATTTTTCACTTCAAAATGACTAATGGTCGGGTCCTTTCAAGTACATTTAGGTATAAGTTTGCATAGTATATGTCAACCGTAGGAAATGAAGAGAAAACAAACCTATTATTATCAATATATTTCAGATAAAGGATTTCTGGAATTGTGACTTGGTTTGCCAAAAAAAAGTGTAGTCTGTGGACTACATTTTAGAAGATTTATCTAAAAAAAAAAGCGTATTGCAGTGGGGCTTGTTCACCCTTAATTTTCTGAGGAGACAGCCAGCCGTGCTGCAAAAGGCCACCAGGCCCGTATAATGGAAAATGCTTCATTCTCAATGCTCAGGGTCCCGCACAGGCAACAAAGTGACTGGGAACTTAGAGTGCCATAGCCAGAGGCCCAGCGCAGAGCATTTCAGTCTTACTCGAGTTGGTACCAGGGCCACCCACTGAGGAAAGAAAAGGACCCCGGGCGGACATCATCGCCCAGCTCAGCTTAAGAGCTGGCCAGTCAGCCTGTTCCTGCTGGGGCGGGCGGTGGGTCACTGACAGGCACCTGCGTGATGGTTTAAAAAGGCGCTTTTCGAAAATCTTGTGCCGCGGAGTCACCCTGAGAGTTTGTCACAATGCAGATTCCCAGGCCCCGTCCTCAGAGTTTGTGATTTAGGAGGCCCGCGTGGGCCCCGAGGGTCTGCACGTTTTTAAAAGCTCCACAGATGGTTCGGAGTCCCATGGCCTTTTGAGCGCTGGTGTACTGAAAACCATTGGTAAGGTGTAACTCTGCCCCGTGGTATCTGGGTCTTGCTAAGGAGAATTCCAAGGATTGTAAAGTTATCCAGAGTCGAAGAAATGGCTCTTCATTAACACACTTTATATGCTTAAGTAGGTGTTTCTTCTTTATCCCCTTTTTTTTAATCTGTAAGAGGAGAGGACTATACCTGATGACCGCCCGAAGCCTTCTTGTTTCCTAAACTCTGAGATCCCACTGTGGGGGTCTGGGGAAAAATGCCCACAGAAAAAGAAGTCACTTCTGCAGGGGGCCTCCCTTGGGAATGCAGAGGCCCAGGAGAGAAGGAAGGAGCTGCCCCTAAAGTTAGGTCAGCCAGAGGCTAAGGGGATGTGTAGCTTCAGGCCAGTGGGAATTAGCTTTGGCATTTAAAAGCCGATCCCATTTTGGGGTGAGTGGAGGGAAAAGAGGTCTCTATAGTCACTGGTGGGCCTTCTTTTCCAATCATGGTGTGTCCTATGAGTGTATCAGAATCTATTGGAAGGAAGGAGCTGAGGGCTAAATGAGGGGTCCTTGGTTTGCGGGTTCGCCCCACACTTAGGGCTGATGGTTACTCGACACATAGAAGCCGTCTAGACAGCGAACTGGAAGCACTAGGCTATTGACCCCCTGTGTCCTTGAGGCCAGGGCATTAGGTGCTAGACAATAAGGTTTTTAAAATGCTTTTATTCTGACAGTACTTTCTAATTTCATTTTGGTAAAAACCCATTTTACGTGTCTATTAATTTTAAAAGCTGTGTAAACTATTCTATGAGTACTATCCATTATAGTCACTTGTCACATGTACAGATGAGATAACACACATACCGAGGAGTCCATATTGATTAGATTTCTCTAAGTTAGGTGCACACGAGGCTCCCGGTTTGATGGGGAGGACCTGTGATTTTGGTCACTAACACCACTGGAGTGACTTCAGCAACGAAGGAGCAAAGTCAATTGAGCAAACATGGCTCTGTTGTGGCATGCCTCCGAGAGGGACATCGTTCCTGTCACCCTGCTTTAGTTACAGAGAAGTGAGGTCCAGGGGCCTTCCTGTGGCCTGGCTGAGGCTCACAGGTGCAAGTCCTGGAAGCCGGCGTGATGAAGCCTCAGAGGGCACAGCTGGACACCCTGCTTCTCAGGCCCTCCCCTCTTGGGAGCTTGTGGGCCCTGCACATCCGCGAGATCTACCTGAATCATCATGGCCAACTGAAGAGGTTGAGCAAAACAGTGAGATGATGATTCTCACCTTCTGTCTAAGGAGACTTGGCTTAGAAAAGCCACATAACTTGTCCCGGAGTCATGCCGATGAGTTAAGTCTGGAATCAGGACTTAAAACCAGGTGTGTTTGATTCCAAAGCCTGAGTTTAGCACCCTCGGCACCCAAAGTGCGGGCTGCTGGCAGCATCGGCATCACCAGGGAATATGTTAGAAACGCAGAAGCTCAGACCGTGCCTCAGACCTACTGATTCGAAAGCTGCGTTTTAGTAAGACCCATCCCCCGCCCCTAAATGTGCACACGTGAATTTTGCAGCACAGGGAATGGTGACCCCCAAGCCCGGGCCCTAGGCCTGCTCAGGCTCTTGTTCTCCCTGAACACGGGACTTCACCTCGGCTTCCGGAATCGAGAGGAAAAGCTGCTGGATGTACAAAACCAGATCAAAGGCCCATAGACTAAAGCTTAGAAAAACCGTTACACCAAACCACAGGTGTCCTGTGGACCCACAAACCCTGCTTCGACCCTAGGGTCAGCAATGCGGGCTGCCTGGCAAACTGGCTGTGGCCTTTCCATGTGGTCACTGTCTTCCCCTGGCACCAGAGGCGAGAGTGTCTGAGCAGAGAATCCACTGAGAAGGACGAGCAGGGCCCAGCTGCTTCGTAGGAAAAGGCAGGCTTCCGAGCTCAGCCTGAGAGATGGGGGCGAGGACGGACTGGAGCCTGGCAGCATTTTGGGACCCATTGTACTGGCCTCTACCTCCGACTTCCTAGCTGGAGAGAAACTAAGAGACGGTTCACAGGATCTTCTCTGGTGAGGCGTGTACTTACACAGTAACATCTATATTATTGATGATACTTGCACCTTAATGGTTCAAGTGTCATTTTGGCAGAGGTAGCATTTTTAAGTACAAAAGTCATCCATAATTAGGGAGAGCGTGTTGAAACAATGGGTTGATCGCTCACAGATCACAAAATTCTTAAATATACGCTCTTCTTTAATTATCCCCATCTCTGCCTGACCGTTCCCCATCAACACTCTGCTAACGAAAAGGAGCCCGGTTTCAGCAAGTGCGCCTCATCTTCTCTGCCGCTCCCCCTCTTTATGCTCGAAGGCAGGAGACGCCTCCGAGGAGGTGCTGTGGCTGTGCCCAGCTCTGCTGAGGTCAGCAGGGCAGCGCGGGGACCCTGGGCTGCGTGCTGGCCACACTGTCTCCCTCTTTAGGTGTTATCTTCTCCCCCAGGAGCCCAGAGCTCTCAGGCTGGCTGGTTTGACTCTCTCTCCCCCTTCTTCCGAGTTGGAAGGGTTGCGAGAGTCCCATCCAGGGAGATGTGCACTTTGAGAGCAGGGTCTGGAAAGAATCACGTTTAACCTACGAGATTGGCATAGAAATGGTGGAATTGCCTCTATTCCAAAAAACACAAAGAATAAACTCTTGGAGGAACCTTAAACATATCATCTTTGACACCTCCGTTTCACAGAGGAGAAACTTGAACCTGGAAATACGCTTCGCCCGGTACCACGACTGCAGCTCAGGGCTGGCTTTCCTGAAGGTGCTCATTACCTTTTGCTCCCTGTTTCCCATTTTTATGCGTTGGGTCTTAAAAGCAGGAGTCTTAGGAGCGCCTCCTTTTGTCCTGCGTTTTCAGAGGACAAAGCCTGCATTAGACGACGATGTCCTAGGTAAGAAACCCTCCACTAACCCCCCCGGGCACGCCGCGGGGTACAAACATACCAGTGCCCGGGCCCGGGGTTTGGATGATGGCTGCTCGGTGTAGCAGCTTTATGAAAACATTAAATGTCATTACTTATTTCTTCATGTCCAAAATGTATATTTCAACATTTTTTCTCTGTAGACAAGTGTCACTTTTACTGCAATCTTCAGGCCAGATGTTCCTGGTATGTAAGTGGTAACAGCTGCCATGCCTGGCAGGAGCGTGGCTCCAGCTAAGTCACTTTCCAAAAGAGCCTGAAAGCCGTCTCTGCAGAAAGCCTGGCACGGCAGAAGAAACCCCTACCTGGCCCTCCCGGGCCGCTCGGGGAAGCACGGCAAAGGCTGGGACACGGGCCTGCGGGCGGGCAGGGCGCCAAGCCGCGGCGCGGTTCCCTCTGCGGCCGTGACGAGCGGGAGTCCCAGGGCAGGGCTGTCGGCTCTGCCTCCTTCCCTTCGGGCTTCCTTTCAAAGCCGCTTTTGTAGTGCCATCCCTCATTATCCACATCCTCCTTGGTCTCGGGACCAAGTCGTTTTCCTTGCCTTCCGTCACCCTCGCCACAGCCTCCTGTGATCTCAAGTTGACATCCTATTGTTTCTGAATTGCGCTCGAGTTGCAGCCGCCTGGTAGCGTTTATCTGCTCAGCTCCCTTGGGTCGTGGTGAATTCCTCGGGAAGGTCCCATCTCGGCACTTCCAGAAACTACAGGCATAAATACAGGCATTTGCTTCCATCTTTAGCTAAGACTAGAGACTCGATTCAGCCAAAAAAATAACTCTCGCCTTTGCAATTTTTGGCTCGCAGGACGAGGAGCCTATTATCCGAGAATGTCACTCCGTCGAGTAAGGTTGAGTTTATAAGACATACGAAGACATGGACAGACACAGATACGCTCTCTGGACACCACTACACGACGGAGCTATGGGCGGCTGCAACATGATGTTCCTCCAAGAGGTGGCGAGCTCACGCAAAGCTCTGGCTCCCTCCGACGGGAGGGAGGCCAGCTCCGGGCGGGAGTAAATCACTCTGGTGTTGCTAGGATCTGGCCAGACATGAACTCAAGGGATGGAAGACCTCCTGGGCTTAGCTTTCAAGAGGCCAGTGGTGGCAGAGGCCATTTGGCCCAGGGTTTCCGGGAGCGGTGTGACAGCTGGATCCCATCCAGGATCGTGGGCCTCAGCCCTGCGACGAAGCAGTTTCTCCATAGAAAGACCGAGAAGTGGTGGGAAGAGCTGGGCTTTGGGCTTCCGCAGAACTGGTTTCCAGTCCCGAATGTGTCTCTTACTCACTACTTGGTCTTGCGCAAGCTGCCGAACCGCTGGGGACTTCCGTGTTCTCCTCAGCGAAACGGGGTAAACGCCTGTCCTACAGGATTATTGTGATTAACGGACCAACGTTTGTAAAGCTCCTGGCACAAGAGGAACACCGACGAACGTTCCTTCTTTCTTCTGCTGGGGCCAGAGGACGGTTTCATCACTTCTCGAGCTGAGTGATCTTTTAGGAGCATTCCTGGTCAAAATCGGGACAGCGTTCAAACCCGACGCTGCACGTCCAGTCAGACCGTGGCAGTCATTACACGCCAGGGTCACTCGCTTCCACACTCACCTTTCTACGCCCTGCTGCAGATGTTGGGGCCGGGACTCTGCAAGCTGCATTTTTCCTCTCTCGGCTGTTTTTCTGTTAGGCTGCAGGCAGCGGGCCTCAGGGCATGACTGCCCTTCACTCCGCATCACCACGCGGTTCCCGTCTCCAGCCGCTTCCCGCCCTCCCAGAGCCAGCCTAGGTTCGCGTCCTAGGACGAAGCCATCGGCAGCAGGCAGCACCCTCTCCGCAGAGGCCTGGACTTCCTCTTCCAAGCTTCCCATGCCTTCCAAAGCAGAAGGGAAGTGATCCTTCCCGCCCCCCCCCACTCAAGGGCTGAACCCCAGCTCCGTACGGTTTGTCCTCTGAGCCTCCGGGTTCTGGTGACCCCGACTTTTGCCCTTGTTTCCCCACTCCCGTCGCCTTCGTGCCACCATGGCACTCCCCCCGTGTTTTCTTAGACTTCTCTCTGCCCATTTAACCCACTTTCCCTATTGAGTTCTCTCTGTTGAAATGCTTAGCATAATTTCTCGTCTCCCGACTGGGTGCTGACGATTCAGGGACCACGTGTCCCTGTTGCCAAGACGCCCTGACTTACACTGCTTTTCCTGGCAACTTGTCTTGTTTAGCATTTGTCCCAAACAAAATTGTCTCGGTTTCCATAACAAATCGTAAGGTTACTTTAGACAGAACTGTCCTTTTTAATAGACCACAGTGGCAGGGGGAGGGGGGAAGCTTTAAACACCTGCATATATTAGGTTTCTTGCTGAACGTTTCTTTAATTTCTCTGATCCGGAGTCATATTTGTATCCTCTACTTTGCAACAGGGTGTTTCTAGCAATCATTGAAAAACAACGAGCTTTGGATTACAAAAGCATTGCCCATAACATCTCTTCCTTGGACCTCCACAGTCTGGCCCGTGAGTGGCTATCTTATGCTTCCTTCCTAGCCTGATCTACTGGGGAAGCTATTTCTCCCACTTAGAGTGCTTTATATGTAAAGAAACTTTTTTTTTTTTCAAAATTTTTAAAAAATAGTCTTGCTTCCTATGCAAGCCTAAAATGACTGGAATCAATGCTAACCCCAAGTCTTTGATCAAAGTTCCATTCTTTTGGAATGACCTCCCTCTTTTCAACCTGCCCACGGATTCCCTTGTCTTCTGTTCAAGGCTCACCATGTCCTTGAACCCTTCCTGCCAGCTAATGCCTTTGCCCTCTTAGAATCTCATTCTGTGTAACTCTCTAACTCACTTTGGGCACTTCACCACTTCTTATTGGGCTTGGCATCTTTTACATGATGGAGGCATACTACTATAATGTTAAATACTTCTTTAACTTGTCAGGTTGACCAGTCGGTAAGTTCCTTGATAGAACCACCTATGTGTCATCTTTAAAGCCCTAACAGCACTTACCAATCTCTGTTTCACTAGTAACACCAAACCGCTATTTCCCCCCTTTATGTCCACCCCTCTCTTCTTTCCTCCGTGTACCAGGCACTTCTGTCCTTCTGCCCATGTTGTTTCCTCTGCTCGGAGCTCTCCTCCCCCTTTGTCCGACTCATCCCTGCAGACCCCTCCTGCAGAAGCGCCCTCTGATCCTCCAGGCTGCGCTAAGTGCCCTTCCTTTACGTCACCTCCCTACCCTGTCACGACCCCTACCATTGCACTTAACAATGTTATCCTAAAATCACCTGTCATGTGTCTGTGTCTTCTGCTGGGCTTCTCCATCAACTCCAAGGATAAATGATGTGTCTTGTACACCTCCGAGCTCACAGGACGTAACACGATGCCTGTCCACATAGGAGGCACTTGATAAATGTGTGTTGACCTAAACTTAATACATTTTTGCTGAATGACTGAATGACATCAAGGCGGCAAATCCATGAGCTGCCATTTTTCTCCCCTAGACACATATTTATCTCCTTCTTCCTCTGCCAAAACCCCAACGATTGCTTCACTATGTTGTATAATCTTTCTGTCAGGTCTCTGACACACAAAACACATGTAATCATTCCATTATGAGGCCTGGCACTAAGTTTAAGCTGAGTGTGCAGATTTATTAGATCTTGTACCAGGAAACCAGTGAGGCAGAGTGTAGGGGGATTTCCAAAGGGGATGTAAAACGTTCATGAGCCCTTGTATTTCGAGGCAATTCTACGCTCCTGTGGGGAGCTTGACTGTCCCTGAGGACGGTGTTTTTCCACCTTTCTTTGAGGTATGCGGGCAGGCCAATGCAGTGGACTGACATGGAGAAGAAAGCGAGGGTCAAGGGCAACGAGCGACCTGCACTTTCGGCACTCATCACAGCCCCCCTGACTGACTAGATGCCTTGGACTATCGGCTTGCCATTTCTGTGCAAAGCCAAGACATGTGCGCTGTGCATGGTTTGGACATCTGGTCACTTGAAAGTACACTTTGTACACTGGCTAGTTTGCTATGCTGATATGACCGTGAGTTCTTCTTCTGGGAAAGGAGAGGTATTGGCTGCAAATGACGAGAGTGGCCAGCGAGGGTTCCAACATCCCTGAGTGTTTGCTATCCCTGTTGCCCCAAGAATGTGTCCTTTTCAAATCCTCTTTGAACTCTGAGCTTCAACCGAAATCTTACCTGCTCTGAAAAGCTTCGTCACCATTTTGGCTTCTCAGACTCTTTCTTAAGTCTCTGAAGGTAAAAGTGTAGTGCTTTGTTGCATTGTCATAAAAGGACATTTTAGTGCAAAGAGCCCTGACTGGGGCGTATAAAGCTCACATACTGGTTTCAGGTCCCTCCGTGATATTGGTTAAATCATTTCAAATCTGTGAGTTTTTTCTCCCCTTTGTCCTTTCTTCTTCTTCTTCTCCTCTTTCTTTTCTCCTCCTCCTTATCCAGCTTCTCCCTTGTCTAGAATACAGGACAAAATTTCCCTGCCATGCTGCCAGTTTTATGGGGGCAGATCTAACGACATGTATGTGAAAATACTGTGATGCCTGCAGAGTGTACGAGAGGGAAGGGCAGCGATGGGAAGGGCAGGGTTGTAGCTGTTTTCATTTCACAGACCCCGGCTGCTTTCAGGAAGGAGGAGGCCGCAGGAAGCAGGGGCTGGTTACAACAGGCCAAACAAAATTGAGAAGATTGAATTCCAGTGATGGAGGTCAAGTTTGAATTGGATGAGTAGTCACCGACAAAGCGTTCATCAAGGGGGCCTGGGACCAAGGGACAGATCGTCAGTAGGGTGTCTAAATCCTAGGAACAACCAGAGCTACTGCTGATGCTTCTATTTGCTCATCATTCAGTCAACAAGCATCACCGAGAACCGGGTACTCTGAAAGGCGCTGGAGGTAGAGTGATGAAGAAGGCACGCTCCCCACCCTTACTAGAATTTCTCATCTCCTTGGGGAGACAGACTCGTGGGCAATGGCAGTGCAGAGTGGCAGGTATTACAAAAGAGGGGAGCGCAGGGTGCCTGCCACTGGAACACACGGGGCGAGCATCTAACTTGGTCTTGGAATTCGGGGAGGGTCTTCCTGTGCAAGGTGACATCGGACTTAGGGATGCGGCTTGCAAATAAGGAATATATAATCAAAGCCTGAGAGCAGCGGTCTGCGGCCTCGGTTCATTGGACCATCTAGTCAGAGATTTATCATGAAACTGGCAAAGGCGAAGCTTCGGTTCCCCCTCACTTGCCCAGGTCCTTCCCAAGACACTGGCAGGAACCTAGCAATGCACAGCATTGTCACATGTTTTGGTAAATTTGAAAAAAAAAAAAGTAGGATATTTAACTGAGGTCAGTTAAAAGTGCTATCTCTTTCCTCTCTCTCTCTCTCTCTGCCACGCCTTCCTCCACACTGGGATGGCTTCCAGGAAGATTCCTGTGCCCACCTCGCAGAAGGACCAGGCACTGTGCCATGAAGATGGGGACCAGAGGTGCCATCAGCACACACACCTGTTCTGAGGAAACCAAGGGTGTGGCTGGACCTAGCAACTCGTCTATGTGAAATTCTTTCAAGTCTTAAGCATTCTTATATCAGTCGCTTGATAGAGGTTTTCCTAAATCTTAATGATTTACAGTATTACCAATAGCAAGTTGTAAAACTGAAATAAAGTTGCCAAAACTATAAATAGTAAAATATATATATATATATATATATATATATATATATATATTTGATCAATCACACTGAAAGAAAGACTGTTATCTTTTTATTCTCTCTATACCCAATTTCTTCTTATAGGGAAAGGTCATCAAAGAGTATGTAGCCAAAAATGTAGGGACAATCCATTATGAAGGTAGCGGAGGCAATTATTAAAAAGATTGTGTTTTTTTTTTCTCAACTTATACAAAGGAAGTTGAGATGAGACTTCTATTCCATTTCTTCTAAATATTATGTTAGAAAAAAAATATTGAAGCCACTCTACAAGTGACTCCGCTCTATATTTAGCAGAAGAAACAGTATTTGGGAAAATTAAGTTGAGGGCCACAGCATGGAAAATGTTACCAATTCTAATCCTTATGTTTTCGTTCAAAAAAAGAAAATCAAAGACTTTGAATTCTGTGTGAAGCATGAGTCTCAGAGTAGCCAAGAGCCTCCAAGATCACATCTGGGCACTTAAATTTTAAGAGCACAAAAAGAAGTTATGTGGAAATTCTTCTAAATGGAGTAAGAGATACTTGGTTTCCAAGGAGTGATCTTTGTCCAGCGCAGGTAGACATTGACTCAGAACTTGGAATGATGGGGTGTAAACATGGTGCTCTGACCCTGCCTCCCCTCCCTCACCCACTCTGAGGGCTCACTCATGTCTACACTGATACTGGGGCCAACAGAATGAGCTGCATGGGAAGAATGGGGGTCTATGGTCCCAAATGGCCAAGGTCAGGAAGCGTCCCTCTAATCTGACTCGGGCTGGTGGTCCTTGAGCATCATCAGTCTGTCTGCTCTCCTGCATTACGGACCTTATTCTCTGTCGGTGGCCCTCTCTTCACCCAGCGCTCACCTCTGTGAGTCTGTCCTGACCCTGCCCACATACACTCCTCCTGTCGCCAGACTGTCTGCTTTTACAGGCTCCGTGAACTCAGCAGCAGCCACTCTGCCGAAGGGGCCTCACCCATCCTGACAGTGCTGGGCCCCCTTGTGTATGGGAATCTGGAATATTGTTTTGTCAAGGAAAAGCTGAATTAGAGACCTTCCTGGTTCCTGATTTTCCCTACAGATGACATGGACAGTGCCCCACGACTGCCTGAAATTGCCTAAGTCGGGGAACTTGGGCACTCTCTGAAGTGGCTGAGTCTGGGGTCACAGGCACACAGAGAGGAGTAAATGGAAGAACCGTCACGTTCTGCACGGATGGCTCCCTTCTCCCTGCTCACCTCTGAGAGCTTCGCTGGATGAGAATTCCCAGAACATCAGGTTTTGACAAGGCCCTTAACATTTTATTAATGCTCTAATTTTAGTTTAGAATACTGAGACCAAGAGAAACCAATTTTCTAAAGTTAGAACGCTAGAGACCCACTGAGCAGGCACTGGACCCCTGCTCTGTGCGACTTGCCCAGCGCTCATACCATCGGCTGCACTGTGTAAGAGTTGTTACATTGAGAACATCATGAAACCAACTTCGAACACTCGCATTCTTTATGATCAAAGTACAGCTGAACTGTCATGCTGTCCAAAGATTTGTGTACTGTGTTGTGGTCTCTCCACCAGGCAATTTGCTCAGATGGATGCTCTTTCTCCCAACAGATGGAGAAATGGGTGACTGATGTCCAGACGGGGGGAGAAGCACTTAGGGGTATTACTTATGTAAAACCACAGTAGGCAGGAATCTCTAGCTTATTTTTAATCTCCTCGCCTTTTTAAACGACTATCGTTAAAATAACTATTTGAAATGGTTAACTCTGGAGCAGGAGAGTCAGAGACGGTACCTAATCCCAGCTTGATGCAATTACTTTAACATGAATTTAAAATAAAATTAAAGTTAACAGTTTAAACTGATGTTTGAGGGTTTTAAAAAGATTTAGTTTCCTTTGGAACCACTGTGTTATTTGATCCAGTACAATCTTTCTGAGCTCCATGCATAACATCCTTACCCAAGTACCATTACTACTAGATTATGCCCATAGGTTGAGTTACAAATGTCTAAAAATCTTAAAATTATTAAGCTCAGATTAGAGTGTTCAAAGACTATGGTGTTATTTTAGTCTCCTGCCATATCCTCCATTTACTATAAACTTGTTATATTGGCATTCAAATAAAATGTCATAAAGCAAGTATGTAAGGAGGTGTTTGGGGTTTGTTTCAGGCTTTGCAAGCCAAGTTTGCATGGCAACCAAGATGTATAACAGAAACACTCGAATGGTCTTCATAAAAAGAAATGCTGAGCAGAGCTCAAGAGCGAGGCAACTGCTAAGTCGGAATAGCCTATCAAAGCTGGTCAGAGCTATGGCTGAAGGTCTAAATAGGAACAGCATGTCACCCAACATTATCTCAATGGTCCTGCTAAGTGCTAATGCCTCAGAGGCCAAGCCTCTGGAGATGCAGCTGCATGCAATTTGCAGATGTTACAGTTGGAAGGACCCTTTGACACCATCTTAACCAAACTGCTTGTCCTATAGGCAAGAAAATGGGGACCCAGAGCTGCGATGTGTTCACAGACTCATAGATCGGCTTGTAGACTCATAGCAGAGGCACAACGAACATGCTCTCACCCATGTTCTCTGTGTTAGTGAATTCTCTTTTGTTTTCCCAAGTGAACATGAATTGCAACTGTTTTGAATCCGAATGAAAAAAGCAAATGTGATCCAAAAGGCTTCCAAAAGGGGCATTGCCCAAACAGTACTCATCAAGGAATTCTTTCTGGGCTTCCCTGATCTAGCTGCCCAATAGTTCTTTCCCTAGAAGGCCCATCTTATGAAATCAAGCCAATGGTGCTTGGTCTCCACTTATAGAAGAAGGATCTGTCAGAGCTGAATGAACCTACCGGCCACCCTGAGGAGGGGAGAAGCTCTCCTCTGAAGTCCTTTGTGTTCCTGAAACACAGTTGAAGGAAGCAAGAGCAGTTACCTGAAATGAGGCTGCTCCCGACAGGGTGAGGTGGGATCCACGAATTGAGAACTTATACAAAGCTTCCACCTATCAGTCACGTTCACAGAGGACACAGCTATGTGGACAGCACTGGAACTGTCCATCCCTTTCTAAACATCCTGACAAACTCCATGGTTTCCCCACACAGCACGCCTAAGGGGCGGACTGACTGAGGCCTCTGGTGAGTACCACACTCATTTGTGAGCACCTTGGAAACCACAAACTGGTACATGAAGAGAAGCAAGAAAATGAGTGTTTGGCACTACTGGGAAATGATACTTCGTTATACAAGAATCTATGGGATACAATATTAAAAAGAAACCTGTATTTATATTTCCTCAAATTAAAAATCATTACCAGTTTCTCATATTCCTTTTTTTAAAAAAAATTCAGAACTGATATTTTTTATTCAGTGATATTCATTCCCTTCCCCATCTTTTCCTAAAGGCAATCTAATGGTATTCTAATTTCCATATTTTATGTATGTACACAGATGTACAAAAACAAACTCCCAGTGCACATTATCTTCCAGGTGGATTTTATCCCCACTCATCATCATAGTTACAAGAGATTTTCTGTTTCCCAAGCTTTATGTTTCCATATGAAACAACTTCCAGTGGAGTAACGTTCTGGGCCTCTGCACCTTCCTTACTCATCCCTTCCCATGAATGAAAGGCAAGTTACCTGATTAGTGAGTTTAGAAGAAGCAATACTGTTGACCTTTTTTTATTTGAGGTGTCAGTATTTTTGCAGAATGCAAACAACTGGCTCTACTTTCCACTAAGTGGCAGAGGTCTGCCTTGTGCAAAGAGGGCCTATGATTGTGAATTAGACCAGCAAACCGCTAGGCTGTATAATGTAAGGAAAGTGCTGGGGAGACCAATTAGACCACCAATCTAGACCACATTCTTCCAATCAACTATATTAGTAATATGTATCATAGTTTGTCTCTGATAGACATTCATGTCTCTCGGTTGATTTTGAGTTTGGGACCCTCGATTCTACCACTTACATATTTGAAACATATAGTTCTAGTACATTTATTTAGTACATTTCTTTGGAAGACTTCACAGTGAATAGGAAAAGCTTTTACGATCATCCCTCCAGTCTAAAGATTGCAAATCTTGGGGTAAAGACAAAGGTTAGCATGGAGTAAGGAGTGAGCAGGAATTGTATAACTTCAAGAAAGGAGGATATGTACGTGATGGTGACCCCGATAGTAGAGAGGTCTCTATCTCATGCCCAATCATTCCCTTGGGTAGATTTTCGGAAACGAACAAGATGTAAGGCGGAAATGGGTAGGCCTAGATGGATGGATCTGAGCTGAACTCCTGAGGTCCTGCATCTGTCTGGAGTGGTACAGTAATAGTAGTATAGTTAGTGTCCTATCGCTGAACTCAGAATGACTTTGGCAGAGAGAACCAACAGACTGGAACAGACCTTGCTAAGGAGGCACAGCGAGGTCTGCATGGAGAGCCCGTGAGAGTGTCTTGGGAGGCCGACACGATGGACAGACAAACCTGGACAGCCAACAGCCCCCTTCCCCTTTCCCCCATATCTTGACGTGTTCTGCATAGCCCAGGGGAAAGGAATGAGGGGGGTGACTGATTGAATTAAGCTTCTGCCGCCCAGAAAAAAACAGGCTTCATAAAAGAAATTATTTGGTTATTGGAAACATGAAGCTAGTCAGTTTTGGTACACCTGGTTTTGAAAACTCATTCTACCATCTATGTACACTTATTCGGAATTTCTAAAAACCCTAATGTAGCACATATTTCCATAAGAGATGACCCTAACCTTGAACTAGAATGAGATCCAGGTCATCTTGAGTCGTAGCCATGTTTCTTTGAGAAGACTGGCACGTGGATGAATGGGACACTCAGAACCTTGACCAGTTTAAATAACACCCTCCATTTCCTGTTTATATTTGTATCTTTCACTATCCTTTTATTATGGAAGATTTGAAACATATTCAAAAGTAAATAGAAATATATAATGAACCCCCAAGTATTCTTAGAAGTAAGATTGCTGAGTCAAAGGATTAGGATACACATGATTATGCTGGGTGGTACCAACTCCTCCTGTCCACGGCGGGTATATGACTTCCATCCCCACCACTAACAAATGAGAGTACGTAGCTCCCCACAGCCTCACAAACAGCATATGTTGTCAACACTTGAGATTTGTACCAATGTAATATGTGAGAAATATTACATTGGTACAAATGTAATATCTTGAGTGAGATTGAACATTTTTTATATGAATTATAAGCCATTTGCATTTTTTCTTGTGAATTGTGTGTTCATATTTCTAGACTCTTTTTCTATACGGTTGTTACATTTTTATTCTCTTTTTTTAGACATCCTTTATATATTAAGTTAATCAATATGAAACAGTCATTTTTGAACATTAACAATTGAAGAGTTTCACATGGTTGAACCCAACATTAGGTATATTATCTGTACGTATTATAAGTTGCCAATATTTGTTGTTTTTAAATTATTTTTTGTCACACAGAATTATTTTTTTGATTTTTAAGTAATCAAATTAACATGTTTTTTTTTTCTTAATGCCTATTGCTGTTGGCTTTTGAGTCATAACTAGCAAAGTTTTGCTCATTTACACAGTACGAGCAATGTACCATCTCTCCTTTTAGTATATGGTGTGATCCTATTTTCAAAAATATTTTACATTTTAATTTTAGGTGAAATCCCGATCATTTATTCTAGCATCCAGGGTGCAAGGCATCCAATTTTATCTCAGTTCACGTGGCTCTCCTGTTATCTCGCCATCCTTTATTAAATGGTCTCTCCCTTATCTGAGATGCCACCTCTAACATACGTTAATTAAAAAAATATTTCCAGAGTCTTTATGTTTTCCCACGGGTCTGTTCATGCACATGTTACACTGCATAAATATTTAGCAGGCTAGCTTCCTGCATTGCTTCTTTCTTGCATGGGTTTCCTTGATATTTTGCTTATTTACTCCCTCAAATGATTTTTTTAATCAACTTATCTAGCTCCAGAAAAAAAACTTAATGATTCTTTTTTTCCAGGTTAATTGAGGAATAATTGACAAATAGAATTGTATATTTTAAAAGTGTACAAGAGGATGGTTTGACATACATCTACATCATGAATTATCAAGATCAAGTTAATATATCTATTGCTCACACAGTTAATTTTTTTTCTAAATTGATATCTTAGACTCTGCATGGTTTATATCTGTGTAAATAAAACAATAAAGAATTCCAATCAGTAAACCCATATTTAACTAAAAAGAGTTGGCCAAATATTAAAAAATTGGTGACTAAATATACTGCGTCAGCTTTTATGTTCCAATGATAGTCATAACTATGTCTCCCAGCCCACATCTTCTTTAGTATAGTAGGAGCTTGTCGCTCCTCCATCAAGAAGAGGAGCCTGCATCCTCTCCCCTTGAACTTGGATGCAACTTCCCAACTGCCTCTTATACCTCCGCCCCAGGATTTTCATTTTGAAATCGAAGTACTACTGCAATTGTTCCCTACTTTGTGCATGAAGATTGCTAATTTTATAGATAGGAGGTTTTCCTGAGAAAATACTCTGATATTAACTAGTCATTTTCTGTAAGTCAACTGCACATTTTTTTCTAAAAAATTTTTCACCTCTACATACACCAACACTGAGGAAGATGAAGAGAGTTAGTGCGAAAAAAAGATGAGTAAGATTAAACCAGATATTTTTCAGGGATTTAAAACAATGATCATAGAAAGGAAGTATTGGTGGTAGCCACTGAAAAGTAAGACGTAACTTTCCAATTGTCCACATAGTTTTGTTCAGTGTGGCTAAGAGCCTGACGTTTAAAAAATAAAAATAAAAACATTTTCTAGACAAGGTTTGCCAGAAAAAATACAGGACACCCAATTAAATTTGAATTTCAAATAAACAAGAACTATATTTTTAGTATGTCCCAAATATTACATAGCACATACTAACCATTATTTCTTGTTTATCTGAAGTTCAACTTTAACTAGGTGTCTTACGTTTTTTGATATCTTTCTTGAGTAATTATTCCTACACTATAAAATTCACCCAATTAAAGTATACAATTTAATGGTTTTTAGTATATTCACTAAGTTGCACAACCATCACCATAGTCTCTGCTTAGAGCATTTTCTTCGCTCCAGAAGGAAACGTACTCGTTAGCAGTCATTTCACAACTCTGCCAGCCGGAGCAAACACCTCTCTATATTAGTCTCTGTTTGGTCTCTATGCACTCACCTGTCTGGACATTTCACATCTGGTGCACCCTGTATTTTTAATGTTCTAAATCTAGCAGCCCTAACTTAGATCCAGTTGTGTAGAACAGCAAAGGATAATTTTAAGCAAAGAGAATACCAAGGGACAATACATTAGCGGCAGCGGGTAGGAAAAGTGTCACGCTGAGAACCCAGAGGTATTTCTCCTCCCGGAACTGTGTGTGGACTTTTATCACAGGCAGCAAAATCGGAGGGTGGCCAGTCACGTGGTTAGTAAGGAGAAACATTCTTTTTTTTTTTTTTTCCTGAAGGAAACCCATAGCAACGCTAGGAAAGCCAGAGAATGAGGCTGACAGCGACGCACCCCGGAACCACACCAAGCTCATCACAGGACTGCCTGCAAGAGAGGATCCCGCCATCTCTGTGTCTAAGAGCTGCAGGGCACCCCACAGAGCCCGCCCTGGGGTGCTAGGGCCTCTGCCATCACGGCATCTGAAAGCTTCAGTCTCCACCAAGCTCCACGGTCCTCCCAGACCAGAAAGAGAGATTCCGCCCCAGCGTGCCAGGGACGGGGCGAATGCACAGATCTCACCGGGGAGGGCCAGCTTCAGTTCTTGCAGCCTGCGGGGCGAACACGATCAGCGGCAATGGGGGTCACGCCCTGTGACCCGGCTGCACAAAGACTGGAAAATTTAGTTTCTATTTACTACTTCGGAGAGGAGGACCCGTAATGTAAGAAAACACACTACAGGAGAGGCTTTCGAAAGCTGCTGGGCCACCACAAATACGACGTGGATCCCCCACAACCACTTTTACTGACTCTTTTCCCTGTTTTGCTTGGGAGGACATAGAAATGGCTCCTGGCATCAGAGAGTCAAGTTGGGTAAGAGGGTGTTAACGGGTAACTCTGTGACTGAGGCGGGGACTCCCGGGCCTTTTGACTGGACTGAGAAATTATCTGCCATCTGGGAATGCAGGGACATTCGTGGCACTTGTCATTCTACAGTCTTATTTTTGGAATCTCCGCCCCAGTCTAACAAATGTATTAACGTTCACTCACCTCACCATTAAATATAAATTTTGCCCATATATTTTTAGAAATTCCTTTATAATCCGGCTTTGAAAACTACTTTTGTTTCAAGTAGTTTATTAAATATAAAAATCACAGTGATTAATTCACAATGATCATATAAGCTCTGGAATTCTTACAAAATAAGAAAATTGAACATATGATTCAAGTATAATGGATTTTTTTTTTTTACTAATGTTGAATTTTACAATGAAAAAATTTGGCATAATGTGACATTTTCTGGACATCCATTAACAAATCATTACATTTGATTTCTTTAGTTTTCTATTTGTCCTTTGCACACAAATAATAATTTCACGTTCCGATGCTTCACAAGGAGCACTAAAAAGCTTAATGGATAAAACAGAACTGTAACGATATTCCTACACAATATATTATCTGTGGGATTTGTTGAAAAAGACAGTTTAACAAAATCCAAAACAGCAAGATGGGAAAAGACTCAGAGAGAATTATTCATGTTGTATCGATACAAATAAAAAAAGTATTACATGATGCTGACAAATTTGGAGAAAGCTTGCACATGCATCGTAGAAAGAGAAGATGATGAAGTTTATGATAACAGATGAGAGACGAAAAGGGATACCACAAGCCAAAGAAAGACTAGGAATCCAGTCAAGGCGATTTCAAAGATGAGATGTTCAATCAACAGAGTAAGATGAAAAGGTTTCTGGAGTTAAGACACTGAGGACCCAAACACCACTGAACACTAATTGTATTTCTATATCACAGAAATGTAATTAATTAGAAACAGATTGCAACAGGGTTGACTGCTCAAAACTGAAACACTGACACATAAGAAAAGTTTAAAATTATCTTAATAAATGTCAAGGGGGGAAAAATTAGGATGTTAAAGCAATTAGAAAGGGGAATGATACGATCTAAAAGATGACGAGAGCCTCTGCAGTGGAGAATCCAGTAAATGAAACACAATGTATAATGAAAAAATGTATAAAGGAAAAATTCAAAGGATTAAATAAATATTGAGTCTATTGATTGGAAGTCACATTATTTTCAAAGAAAAACAAATACAGAACAATTGACTCTATGCCATAGCCAGCATAGGTAATGGATTTCAAGGAAGCATTTAAAAGTGAAACCATAAGATGGCAGAAGCAAGATAAAATATAATTATAGGCATATTAATTATGTGAATAAATGTAAATAGAACTAATCTTTTAAAAGTTTTATAAATTTAGTCACAAGAACTAAGTCCAAACATATATTGGATGTAAGAGAAACATCTAAGAGAGATAACGGAAATGTTAAAAGGATAGGCAAAAGCACGTCACAGAAACTCTACATCCAAGTTGTAAGAAATTCTCCCGCGTTTTTGTCTATACTTGTTTCTTTTTTTTACGTTTATATTTCTGATTTGTTTAGAACTTAATCTTTAGTACATTGTATAACATGGATCCAGTTTTATCTATTTACAAATGACTCTCTGGTTTTCCCAACATCGTGATATGAAGAGTTCATCTTTGCCCCAGTGATCCCGGGAACTGCCATTATCATATTCTAGATGACCATATATAGTTCCATCTATTTCTGGACTTTCTATTCTTGCTGCTTCCTTTTTTCTGTCTATTTACACACCCTTACCACACTGTTTAAATTACCAAGGTTTGGATAATACATCTAGACAACTGGAGGGTTAGTCCCTCTAACAACTCTGCAGCGTTTTCCTAGTCATTTTTGCGTGTTCACTTTCCATACAAACTTTGGTATCAACTTCCCTAATTCTAGAGAAGGCAGATTGGGATTACATCAACTTTATAAATCAATTCAGAGAGAACGGACATCTTGATGGTGTCACCATGTGCTAAGCAAAAACCAAGCAATTGTTTTCCCATTTATTTGAGTCTACGTTTTGTATCTTTCAGGGGGTGACATTTTTTTTTCATGCTGGATTCAAACACTTCTTCCTAAGTTTATTCCTAAGCATTTTATGTTTTTTTTGTTGTTGTTGCTATTATAAATGGGCTTTCTCCTTCATTATATTTTCCATCTGGTTATTATTTGTACATGGGAAATTTATTGGTTTCCTTGGATAGCGAAGCATCTCAGAACAGGATGTGCTAAGATCTATCCTACTCCACCCGCTCTGTACTGAGTCCATGTGGGGAAAGAGGAGTTGACTGGGCTAGAGATCTGGCTTAGGGCACAGGACTGGCATTTGCTGAGGTTTATTTGTTCTGGTCAGACCAATCCCTACAACCTAGGGCAAGGCACATATGGTAATGGTATGCTGTGAGCTTTTCTGATTCCACGCTACCTAGCCTGCCTCTCAGAGGATATAAAGTCCAAAGATATTTTTCTCAACGTACCACCATTAAAATGCCATTAGCATAAATTTGGCCTGAACTTTTTTCTGTGGAAGACTTTTACATTTTAATTTTGGTAGTTCCCTGTACAGCTTCCTCTTGATGGTAATAACTACCACAAATGTAGATGTTTAAAGCCATACGCATTTATTCTTGCGTTCTGCATATGGGTTAGAAGTCCAACATGGCTTCCATTGGGCTAAGATCAAGGTGTTGGTAGGGCCGTATTCCTTCCGGAGGTTCTCGAAGAGAAGCTGTTTTCTTCCCCTTTTCAGATTCTGGAGTCCACCCATATTCCTTGGCTCGGAGTCCCTTGCTCTGTCCTCAAAGCTATCACTCCCGTCTTTGGTTCTGTCTTTTTCTGACTTTGGTACTTTTGCCTCCCTTTTGTTCAAGGACCCTTGCGATTGCACTGGACTCACTCAGGTCATCAGGCACAATTTCCTGCCATCAAGACTCTTAATTTAATTAAAGCTGCAAAATCCCTTTTGTCACGGAAACATATTCACAGGTTTTGCAAATTATGATGTGGACATCTTTGGTGGCCATTATTCTGTCTACCCCATTTCTCATTTTCATTTTCCCCCATAACTTCATGGGATATCTAGGGGAAGTGTGTTTAGAGGCCTCCTCGGAAGCAAGAGGACGGAGAAGAACCCAGACTCCAGTCTGATGAGCTCGATTTGAGCCTTGGCTCTGCCCGAATAGCTAGGCGACCTAGTAGAAGTAATTTAACTTTTTTAAGCTTCATATTCTTCATCTATAAAATTAAGTCGATAATAATAGTGTCCACTTAAAATTTCTAAAAGAAATAAATAAGTTAAAAAGGTAAAATGCTTAACTAAGTGCCTGACATGTAGTAGGCACTCAAAATCTGTTAGCTGTGGTCTACTGGTACTTCAATTCAAAAAAACAAAATGATTTTTCAATGGTGTTGCATTAATATTCTTTTTAACTTATTTGGGCATTTTTGGATTTCAAATAAGTAAACCAGACTGGTCCCCACTTACTGGCCAAAAAAGGGCATACCATCCAGGAAGCCATTTATCAACACTGACACACAAACATCCCCTCTGTGGCCTACCCCCGAGAATGTCATAAATTTTTCTAGCAGAGTGGCAGAAACAGTGGGGAGCTCTGCTGTCTTAAGTCAATACAGGAATGACCAAGCTGCAGGGCACTTCCTCACCGATGTTGCTTGCCTGGTATTTCGAGTATTAGTTATGTGTTCCTTTAACAATATGAAAATCATTGACTCATCTAATCCTTATATCCAATCATATTGTAGTCTGTTCTAACCCCTGTCCACCTCCCAATAACTATTCTCCTGGGGCCGCATGCTATCAAAGAGAGAGTCTTTGCATGGTCTGGTCCCAGTTTTTGTTACTTTATTTTGCAAGCTGAGCTTGGCAATTATGTCTGCCAACGTACCGTCTCCTACATCTGTAATTATAATTGAATCCACACAGTTAGATTTAATCATACGATCTCATATAATACATTAGCTGTCATAGTTTTCTGCTACTTTAAGCATAGTTAGTTTACGAGCTACTGTATTTCTAGTGACTATTTTTGGCAAAGCATTTTATTAATATCTACAACACTGTCTTCCAATCTGACCTAGTTGACATGTGTGCCTATTTACAGGCCCAAGAAAAGGAAACCAAGTTAGGATGTTTTTGTCTTCATAATACTTAAACTTTTCTTTGTTCAATTTTTCTAATCAATAAGAGACTTTGGATTAACTATAACCTAAGCCCTTCTTGACTTCATGTAAGACAAACTTGTTTATTATCCAACTCTCGGTGACTTCAGAATTAAAGATCTTTGAACTTCATTAATATATAGAAAATATGAGATAGATAATGCTCTATGATTCTGTATGCCATCGAAGTTATTTAAAATTCTTTTTAGATGTGCTTTTGTCTTGATTAGTATTTGCCTAGGATATTTTATTTGGTTAGAATTTAGTAATGGAGTAACACTCAATTAAGCAAATAGTTAGAGGGCTTTTTCATGGTACCATGATCCTCTAACTTGTCTTAGGTTTCCCAACAAAACATCTTGACAATTTTTCTCACTGAGTTGGGTCCGCATGTAGCAACGGTTCTAGCTTGGTACAATGGACTCACATAGTCAGAAGACCATTTACTGTAGCAGGAGAGCTCATTCCTAGCCTTCCTCACTCAGCATCTTCAGCCACAGTCCTCACTGTTGATCTCATCTCCCTTTTCATTGCTCACATGCCATTCAGTTCAGTGGGTGAAACTGCTCCCTGGGTGCACCCCCATTTCTGCAGCCCTCTCCTATTCTTGTCTGATAATGACTTTTCTTCACTGGAGTAGGAACTGTCAGCTCCAAGACCATACTGTCTGCTCCTCTTCCCTCACTGGATTGTTCTATATACATCCGGTCAGCAAGTTTGATGGTGGTATTTATTTTGATGTCACCAGAAACCCAATAAAACTCAAATCTCTTGTGCAGGCTGCAATCCCAGCCTTCATTTTTGTTGAGGATTCATAAAACCAAAAGGGGCTCTTATAGACAGTAGGGGGTTTCAAGTGACCTCAGAGCCTCCCAAAGCTCCAATGGGCCTTGGACATATTCTGTATGTAAGACATTTTATTTTTATCTTCTTTTGTTCTACATTCCGTATCTTGACTTGGAGGTGGCAAGATGTCTTATATGCCCTTAAGAGGACTTCGAAATCAACCTTTTAATGTAATTCAATAGGAGAAGCAATTAAAGCATTTGCACTAAAATATTAATGCTAAAGATATTAGAAAAATACTAAAATAAAAGGTTATATTCACATATGATTTCCACTGAAATTAAAAGCGAATGTTACTATGGATATCACATATAAAAAGACAGATATAAGAATTATGTATAAAAATGCAGAACTGAAAGATGATAACCATTCAAAAGTAACAGCCAATATAGATAAGACAAGACTTTTGTCAGAAAAAGCAAGTTGCTGATTGAACTAAAAACTCAGAGTCAACCCCCTGTTGCTTACATGAGATACACTTAAAATCCTAGAACCTAAAGAGACTCTATGCGAATGTGCAGTTCAAAGGTCGGTTATGACCATGTACATGTAAATGAGGTCTATCTAGTTGATGTGAAGTAGATATAGTTCCATGTAGAGATCCAGCTATTGATATAGACAGAGAAGTTAATTGGCTTCTCTGGGAATGAACAAAACCCATAGCAAAATACTGAAGACAGTCAGTCATGGCTAAAAATATGGTAAAGAACATGGGCGCTGGATACTTGACCCCTTATTGCCCCAAGTGATGTATGTTTACTAGCAACTACTGTCCTCAACGATATACTTACTGGTTAACATAGGTAACAAGGAGCAGAGACCTGCTAGTAATTTTCCACTGGTTCAGATTCTAGGGTTTTCTGTGATGGAGAAAGATATTTGGTGGTCCAGGTGTATTTACCAAGCAAAGACACTTTGGCCTGCATGAGCAGCCTCTGACTGCAAGATATATCCACCAGAGCTATCAGAAATCATCGCTACCCAGCACTTTAAAGATTTTACAGAAAACGACATGAAGCCTATTACTAACTTCTATAATAACACTGACTGCGCTGTCAAAAAAAAAAAAAACCACCAGAATTGCTTTTCCCCTAAGTAATAAATCACACACAAAAAAATTATAATACTCCACCATTCATTTTAGTTTGACAAAACAATTAGCATTCGTTCAGAAGTTGAGATCAACATGTGAAAACGGTGTCTGATTCTGTAAACCAAGATGACAGACTGATTATACTGTGCATACCTTACAAAATCCTGAAAGGGCGAGAAGGCATATCCTGCGGACTTGTTCAGGGTTTGTTTAGAATGGCTCCTCAGCCTCTATTGTAGTCTTGGTGGGGATTCCTTTTGAAAGGAATTAAAGGATGCTTTGCTGACATGGCTATCTTCTTCAACATATTTAATTCGAGACACTTTCTTATGGGTCTAGACATGTAAGTACATCTTCATCGTCTACTAAACCCAGGTTTGCTTTAGTGCATCTAGAATGTTGATGAGGAGTCTTCGAATCAATGAAAGTGTCTTCAAATGAGAATGGGGAAGATGAAACCCTTTGTGCCAGTTAACGAAAACACTTTATCTTTCTGCCGAGCTCTCGCTTAGCATTAAACACTTGTACCACGAAGGCTCTGTGTGTTGTTTCTTTTCCCAGCATCCTTCCCCAAGGTTTTCATGGGATCTGTAATGTGTTATCTGCATGCCTGTGCAGGTTCCTGGATGATCTACCGTGAGGAATTTGGGATTTGGGTACAAAGTGGACGAGTTCCACATGTCCATCAGCTGAGCGAGACCCAATGTGATGGCTTGTCACTTTCACATGTGCTGAACTCACACAGCATTTATGGCAGCTGAAGAAACCTGGGTACCTGTGCGACCGTAACATCTTAGCAATTCCATAATGAAATTCACATGGACTCTCCCAACCCAGCCAGCTTTGTGTCAGCTTTCTTAACATGTTCCAGTTGCATGAAATACTAATTAAAGGCACTCATTGTTAACTGATATAAATAGTCCCCACTTAGCCCATTATAGGTATGGGCTGTAAAACAAACAATTACGTGACAGATGATACATGCGAACACAGAACAATTCAGTAATGACATTTCTGTAACATTATAACCTCTTCAACCACCATGTGTTCCACATTAGGAGCGAAAAGGGGTGCTGATTGCGAAGGTGACGCACCCTCCAGTTTGTGACTTTTCTTCTAAGAATAGAAAGCACCTTTGAAGGATTTGCATTACAAACGGAGTGGAGGCAGTGAGCTCCTTGAGAGGAGTTGGTTTTTAACTGTTCCATGTGTTTGGGATTCTGCACCCTGGCGCTAAGCAACAGCATCAGGCTACCTACAAAATCCTCCGACCTGAGGAGAGGGCAATCAAGGGAAGCAATTGTGTACGATAGAGCATGTCTCTCTTCAAAAGTCGATAATTTGTCCCTGTGCACCCAAGTTTAAGAAATTTTGACACCGTGGGAAATTAAGTTTGAAATGTATTATTTTTCTTCAAGAGATAAGTCAACTACATGTCAAAATAATCAATTAATACCATCATTGATGAATTGCCATGAATGCAGTACTTCTGGCAATCAAATAAACACACACATTAATTAAATTATGAAATGGAGAAACATTTTCTACTCCCCTGTTTCTATATTATTCTCAACAGAAATTATAGGTGTTTTCTCCTATAATTTAGTAATACTTGCTAAAGAAAGATTGTACGACACCCAAACTTATCAAACAAGAGACATTGAACTACAGATTTTAGTTGAACAGCAACTTTGAGTAAGAGATTATAAACATTCTATTAAATTGCAATTTATGTACAAAACAGCTAATGATACCTCTATAGTCAACCTCTAGCAATTCTGGAAAAACAGCATTTTTTTTTCAGAATTACAAAAATTATTTCAATAAATGTCTATTCCTGACATCTTTCTATTTGCCAGGAACTATACTAAAGGCTTTACAGAGTTTAACTAGTTTACCACTTAAAAGCCTGTAAGATAAGTATTATTATGATTCAATTTTACAGACAAAGTAATTTAGGTGTAGAAAGAATAAAAAACTTGCTCAAATTTTTGATCAGCTACCATGAGCTAGTCTCAGTGATGAGTGTGAGGATGAAAAGGTAACAAGATAGGAATGGCCCCTACTCTTGTAGGATTTATAGTCTGGTGAGGGAGATCGACATGAAATCAATGATAACAAACAATTAAAACTGTGCTAAATGACATGAAGGGCAAATCTGAGACATAAGCTTCATCATGATTTTAAAAGTCTTTTGGTCTTATTTGAGGACAAGCTTTCGACATGTGGGAAATATGTTTTACCTTAAAATTGGTTGTGACCAATTTCCAATAAAAATTATAAAGTGCTGTGTAATCTTCAATGACGATAGCAACATGAATGGTTTTAAAAGTTACAACTATATACACAAAGTATAGTCGCATTATAAACACATCCGATTAATATGAATTTGATACCTACTTAGAAAAGAGAGAAAATTCATTTATGACATTTTTCCTACCATCTCCCCCACAAATATGTATGCCTTAGGGGCTCTCAAGATAGAAGCTATAAATTTGTTCTAATTTCACATGATCTCATAGTTGCATGCCACTTAAAATATGAACATCATGTTTAAAATCTAACGTACGAAGAACCAAAAATTGGAATACATTCTCAGGAGAAAAGGAAATCAATTGAGCTGTACTCTGAGATAAACCAGATGTTGGAACAAACAAACAAGGTTTTAAAAGTTGTTATTATAACTATGCTCAATGAAGTAAAAAAGCATGCTGTCCATGAATAAAAATCTCAGCAGAGAAATAAGAAATCACGACATATAAATACAAAGACAAAAGAGGAATTTCTAGACCTGAAAATACCATTTCAGAAAATTTTAAAAAATTACTAGATAGATTTCATGCCTGAAAGACCGTGGCGAAGAAAGTGTGAGTAAATTTGAAGACTGGGCAATAGAAAGTATCCAAGGTAACGAACAGAGAGAAGAATGAAATAATAAAAAATGAACAGGCCTTGAGATCTCTTAGATAATATCAAGCAGTGTAATGCGTAACTCGATGAAAGACAGAAATTTGCAGAAACGAGATGCTAAATGTACACCAAGAATCATAAACACGAAGAAGCCCATGTTAGGATTCATCAAATATCAAACTGTCCAAACTATTCAAAATGGCTGATTTTAATATACCTCTTTCAGATCCAGATAAACCAATTGGATACAAAATTAGTGAGAACATGTAAAATGTAAACAATGAAATTAAAAACTTGACCTGATAGGTACATTCTGAACATGAACAAATAAAGAATATATATTATTTTTATGCACACTTAAAATATTAATAAAGATAGACCATATGTTGATCCAGTGACTTAAAATATTGTAAAAACTTGAGATCATAAAGGATCATATTCTCTAATTGAACAATTCTGTTAAATTTGAAACTGATATTTAAAAGATAATTTTAAAATTTATATACTTTAAAATTAAAACATACTCCTAAATAATCCATAGGTTTAAAGTAAAATAATGGTATAAATGATGAAATATTTAGAATTAAATAACTAAATAACATCAAAATGTGTGGTTGAGGTAAAGTTGTACTTAGAGGGAAATTTACACAGTCAAATGATTTTTTTAAAAAACAAGAAAATAAAAATTACAGGTATTCACAGAATAGAAGCTATAAAAAGAATAGAGAACTCAAAGAAACCAGAAATGAAGAAATATTACAATAAGAGAGAAGTTAACAACTAGAGAGTAAATTCAGTATAATAGAAATGCTCGACAAGAGCAAATGGTTTCACTTTTAAAGATATAAAGATGGCACATTTCTCACCAAATGGAATAAGGACAAAAGAAAGGGGGGACAGATCAATAAAATTAGGAACAGAAATTAGAACATTTCTATAGATTCAGGGGAGATGTAGGCAATCTTAGAAAATTTCTAGGAATGTCTTTATATCACTAATTCGAAAATTTAGATGAAATGTACAACCTTCTGGAAAATACAAGTAAGAATAATTTACTTAACTTGCATAATAAACATTTCAATAGATCTATAATTAAAGAAGTTGAAAAGAAATTGGTTCGGTAGCAGAAATCTCTCTTCCACAGAGACCTCAGGCTAAGGCAATTTTATAATGGAGACCACTAAATGTTCAAGAAAAGGAGAATTATTATATTATATAAATTATTTTGGTATACAGAAAAGGGCTATTTCCCCAAGACTTGTGTTGAGGCTAGCATAAGCATGCCACCAAAATCTGACGACAAGAACAGTATAAGAAAATGAAATTATAGACTGTTCTAGCTTATGAATACAAATGTAATGGTCCCAAATTAAATGTGTACAACTCAAAAGCAGGAATGTGTAAAGTAATACATTATGAGCAAGTAGAAGTTCCCCCAGGAATGCATGGATGGTTCAGCATTTCGGAATCTTCCAATATAAACGATATCACTAAGAATTAAAGGGGGAAAAAACATATGATCATCTCAATAGATACAGACAAATCATTTGATAAAGTTTAATATTTGCTCATGTTAAACAGGAAATACACTGGTCTAACAGACTGACATCTTTTCTGTTGCCTCTGGATCAGGGCTAAGGTTCTAGAAGCTTAGAACAAAGCAGAAGTTTTAAGTACCTTCACATTCTAAAGCAAGTTCCTCAATTGACCATTCATGAAGTACTTGGAAAGGGGATAGTAAATTCCTACTCTGACAACATTAGCATCATCCATCTCATGGCAACACAAAAGAACTTTAAAACCTAATTCAGAAGGCTGATAAGTCAGACTTGCACTGTGCAATCTTGTACTCATACATTGGGGAGAGGAAGAAGGTGCTCATCTCTCCTTCAAACCAAATGAGAGGACCATTGCAAGAGCCACTTGGAAGATCTTAATGTGTCCCTTGATCTGTCATTGCTAATGTCTGGATACGGTGGAGGTTGGGAAGCTGGCTTTCCTTTCTTGGAGTGATTTTGTGGCTCTTTAAAGTGGCACTTGTTAGTGGGATTTTTTTGCATTTAGTCCCTTTTACACAGTCAAGAAAGATATTTCCTACCATTACCCCTTCTTTCTCCCACCCTGGACCGGTCCTGGAAAGGCCGCAGCACCAACTATGAGACTGAGAAGGGGCCCTGAGAAACGGTGAGAAGGCAGCGGATCCCCTTTCTCTCACTGCGGCGGGTTCGCAGCCTGAGAGGGGCCCCTTGTGGAGCACGGGAATTTTAAGTTAGGCTGATCTCTGAGGTTTTATTATTAAACTGGACTTGACCTTTTATAACCTTATGGTAGCTGGAGAACATTTTGTTACCTGAGACAACTGGCAAAACCAGGGATTATGACTGTGATTTCATCTCAAGTAGGAAAGAACAATTCAACAGAGCTAAATTAATCAAGAGTGATGAGGCGAGAAAAAAAAACGAAATTTATTTCTGCCTGGGTAGTACTGAATTTACCCTGTTAAATAAGCTGGCTACACTATAAAGAGAAGGCAAATGCCTTAATTTGGGGCAAAGTATCTATTCCAAGCCACAGTGCACATATTTACTGTAACTGTGGATATATTCTTGTTAAAGTCAAAGAAAAAGTCAGCACGATCACACTCACTGGTTCTGGTCATCACTGCTCTGGAAAGTGTAACCAATGCAATAAGGCTAGGAAAATTGTTTACAGAATGAATAATAAGTGGAAAGGAAGAGAGGAAATACTTCAGAAAAAGTGATGGTCTGTTTTAAAATGCTAATAGAAATATAAACTATTAATTTTGATGAGAGGTTAACATGCAGAAATAAATAATAGCCCTTGTTGTGAGCTGATTCCATGTTTGTATAACAATCATTAGGCACGTGGCTTCTCCTCTGCCAAGAGAGAGTATTGCTGTAGCTGAATTGTGTTCTCCTCAAATTTACACATTGGAAGCCATAACATCCAGTAACCCAGAATGTGACTGTATTTGAAGATAGGGACTTCAAAGAGATAATAAAGTTAACATGAGGCTGTTAAAATGGGGCCTACTCCAATATGTTTGGTGTCCTAATAAGATGAGGAAATTAAGCCACACACAGAGAAACACTGGGGATATGTACACACAGGGCAAGGACCATGGGCAAGGACCGTGAAGATGGCCCTCTGCGAGCCAAGGAGAGAGGCCTCCGGAGAAACCAACCTTGCCGACGCTTTGATTTTGGACTTTATCCTCCAGAACTGTGAGAAAGTTAATGTCTGTGGTTTAAGCCTCCAGTATGTGGTATTTTTAACGCCAGCTCTAGCACACTAATGTGGTCTTATACATTAGCAACATCTAATTAAAAGGTAACAGAAAATAAAATATCCCATTTAAAGTAGCAACAAAATCACAAAGCACATATTCAGCAGGAAAGTTAACAGTACATGTTTAAGAAACATATGAGGAAAATGACAAAGCTTTTTGAAAGAAATATCTGAAAAAAATGGAAAAATATAGCAATTTCATTCATAGGAAGATAATATTATAAATATTTCCATCTCCCCCAAATTCGTCTGTACATTTATCAGATTCAACTCAAACAGAGTGTTCATGAAAGAAGAAAGGGACAATAATAATAACGAAGAAAACATCGATAAAGAATATGGAGGAAGGCACATCGATTCACTAAATACCTATAATTTAAAAGCCTTACTAATTAAGACAGGGTGGTAATTACGTATTTAAGAAGTATGATTTTAGTTTTCATTGTAAAATATAATAATTCCTGTTCTCAGATTTTTTTTTATCAAGTTAAGAAAGCACTCTACCATTTTACTTTCTACAAGATTTTTTCTTATTGTTATAGAAACGGATATTTGATAAATGCTTTTCAGTATCTCAATAAATGATCACATGGCTTTTCCTCTTCTACTGAATAACATTGTATTATCATTATTGATTTCTTACATGGAAACACATTCATTTCTGCAATAAACTCAGCTTAGGGTGGTATGCAATTTTTTTAATTAGCTAATATTATATTTGGTACTTGTGAGTCCACATTTGCAAGTAAGGTCATCCTATAGCTTTTTTTTTTCTTTCTATTTTGTATTTTAGCGTCAAGGTTTTCTGGCTTTAAAAATGTATTAGGAACTTTATTTTTGTTCTTTGAAACAGTTTAGGCAGTATGTAAAAAAATCTATTTTGAAGGCTTGATAGAATTTACTAGAAAAACCTCTGGGCATATGGCCATTTTTCTTTTGGGTGGTATAGTTTGTTAACAACTTATGTTGATTACAATGCTACTGCCTATTTAGGTTTTTTGCTTCATCTGGAGTTAGTTTTGATAATTTAGAAATACTTTTAAGATTTTTTTTTTTTTTGCAAGGAGGTATATATTAAAACAACAACAACAGAACGAATCTGTGTGTCAGGTTCAAGTAGGGGAGGAACAGCCAGCCAGGAAGTCATTAGTGCAAACCTTAGTCTCTAGTTGGAAATAAAGCAAGGTTATAACGGAAACTCTCTTTAACTTTTATCAGAAAAAAAAAAAGCCATAAAATGAATTGAGAGTGTCAGATGCTAAAGTCTAAGTACATGTTCTCAGTCTAGTTCAGGAGGACATAGGGGAATAACGGATCTGAGCCTTTCTCTAAAAGGGCTCCCTTCCTGGTTACGATTTCCTTCTACAATGAAGAATGTGATGCACAAAAGCACCCGACAGCTGGGCAGGGTGTGCTGTGGTACAGAGATGCCCCCACAAGGACGAGTTCTTCGCCACCTCTTTCCATGGTAGTAGCAGACTGGCCACGCCAGACAGCTCAGTGCTTGGGTGAGTTGAGTTCTGGTACATCCAACTCCGTCTCCGGCAGCTCCGGCTAATTTCCATCTTTCCGCACACCTGTCACTGCCCACCCCTCCTCCTCACACCATCTCTAGTCTGCCATTGACATCGGAAACGTGTGTGTGTGTGTGTGTGTGTGTGTGTGTGTGTGTGTGTGTGTTTCAAATTCCTAGTCTAGAGCCCCAAAGAGAATTCTGTTTCTGCTCACAGGAAAGAGCTGCTGCCAGGTTGAAATCATCGTGGGGCCCTGACTTTGGGTGGAGACATCCCGGGGTCAATGTCAACATAGGGCACGTAGCATCCAAGAACCTGGGCTTCTTAGGAGGCTGACCATCTTGGAGCCAATCTCTAAATGCCATGTTCTTTTTTTTTTTTTTTCTAACAACTTTTTTTTTTCCCCCTCTCCTTCCACTTTTTCAAAGAATTTCAGATCCCTGAGTGCAGGTAACATTTGAGAGAGGGAGAAGGAAAAGAGATGGTAGTGACAGAGAGAGAGAGAGAGATGATAGAGAGAGAGAGGAAACAGGAGGAGTCGTTACATGCATGAAATTAACTTTTTTATTTTTATATGTAAAAAAATGTTTTGCGGATTTTTATAGCTGTTGAATTGCAAAAAAGCAGAACAGAGAGGGTACTTTCGAAGCCCACGGGAAAATTTCCAAAGCAGAACTGTTAGGAAACAACAGTTGTGTGGGGAAAGTCCAGGGCCATCGGGATGTCACCGGTGCCCTCCGCGAGCCCTGGGAGGGACCGCAGAGAGGTGGCGTCCTGAGACGGTTCGCTTTGTGGCGAGTCTAAAATTATCAGAGAGAGGACTCTGGGGATCACATTTCATCCAACAGCCTTCGGGGGCCCTGCGGTCTGCTGGCTGCTGGCCACCAGGAGGTGAAAGGTCAGTGAACAACTGTGACTGCTCTGTCCCATGCCTGGTGTTTTGGGGTATTACAGTGACTTTATTTTTAGAAACAGCCCCAGAAGTGGAAGAGGCTTTGTCTGTGCAATTCTGATTCCCACCTTGGGTACAAATAGAAGTCAGACAGAAAGTTGGTCACTCGTCATCTCGGTGGACACACCCAAGATTGGTTGGAGCCAGATCTGAGCCCTGAGGGGTTAGTGTGTCAAGGCGGACATGGGCAGCACCTCATGATTGGGGAGGAATAGGTCCCAGCCCCGCCCTTTTGACACAGGGGGGAAAAAAGCAACACTCTAAGTCAAAATACTATTGACTCGCTTAAAAAATAGCCAACTGGCTGTGTTTCCTCAATTGCCCATTGTGAGCAATGGAGACTAAAAGGCCAGGACCACCATTGCTGGAGAGTTATATTGGGCTCTAGGGCATTACACATGTGTTTTCCTTTTGTTATGGAGATTTCAGTGGAGAATTCACTATCGCACTCCGGCTCCTCACCTGAGATGGTGGAAAAAGTAGACCATACAAGGAAGGTAGAACTGTGGTGAAGGCAGGACGTGGGGTTGGAATCTGACTTTGAGATGTGTGAAGCAGGACTAACAGAACTACCTACCACGGAAACAGAAAAGATTCTTAAATATTGTCTGAGTCTTCATTAAAAAGTCCAGAGAGGTGAGGAGCTTGCCTGAGCTCACACACAAAGTTAGCGGTACAGGTGAACGTGAAGCCAGGTCCTCCTCTCCTTCATTCAGTGTTCCTCCGGTCTCATCATGTGACCTCTAAATAGTCCATCAGGACCCACACACTACTGAGCACCCTCTCTGTGCCGAGCGCTGTCATGGGTGTAGAGGGGATGCAGACAGGCGTGGGGGATGCAGAAATATAATAAGACCTTATTCTTTCAGAATCCTTTACAGCTTACAAAACCCTGAACGTATATGAGCTCTTTTAAATTTTTGCTCTCGGACAAATCTAAGAAGTATGTATCCTCGGTTATATAAGTGATAAAGTCAAACTTTGCTCATGGGAGAACAGAAAGTCTCGAAGCCAGGATATGACCCAGATGCTTGATCTCAAAAAAATTGCAGCATAGCTAGAGAGATAAAACATAAACATGTAAAAAAATTAGCAAATTATATGTTATAGTAGTATAGTTTATTTAATTCATTCTTTCACGATTTAGTGAATTCTAAGCATTTGAGATGCTTCTGAGCAGAGATGTCCGAAAGATAGATCAATCTGGGTAGAAGGAATTCAAGATTTGGGAGCCATCACATATAGATACCAACAGGAATCCTAGGAGTGGTTATATGTGAAGTTAGCCCTTTTATCAGTTGTTACGATTTCATTAATGATATAGAAGAACCAACAGAGGTAGTGGAACGTTTGCAGTCACGGATGCTACTTTGTTAAAAGTCATCATTCATGAAACAAAAATATATATCGAGGAATCACGGACCAGCCTGGTCTCGACCTCGGCTGGTTGGAACTTGAAGTTCTCCCAGATCTGTGTGAGCTCTGGGAATTATTCAATCAACAATTCTCCATCAGTTATTCTTTGCCTGTCTTGACGGCCTCTTACTCTCTGCAGCTTAGTGTTCAGGGAAGTATTTAAGAGGAGACTGCAGCTCTTTCCACCTGTGGCTCTACCCTTTGCTATGCACTTCCCGTCAGATTCCAGCTACCTCAGCTCCCAGTACACCAACCTCTGTCTCCTCGACTCAGCAAAATCACCCTGCTCTGCTCGGATTCTCCCTGCTGCACTTCAGGGCGGAAGATGTCTCCAAGAAGAAGGCCAGGACACTCGTTCATTTCATTTGTTTCTTTTCTTTCTCTCAGGGAACACAGAGCTGTTCTGAAAACAGTTATTTCGTGTAAGTTATCCAGTTTCCTAGCTCTTCATGATGTGAGGGAAAGTCTGCTACCACTCAAGCTGCTAACATGGCTGGAGGCATCCGCATTCCCATGTAGTTTTGAAGTGATGTAAATCTGCTGTCAGTGTGGAGATGACACTACTTGGCATTTAACATTAATCATGGATGTTAAATATCGAAGTATAACCATCTAAAAAAAAAACCTTAAAACTTTCAGTTCAAGAAAGACAAGATAGAATAAAGAAAACTCAACCATCTAATAGTAGGTGGGAAGGGAGAAAAAAATGAAAAGTGTACAAAGACTCCGGTGCCAAGAAAGGAAGTCAAGGAACCCCACAGATGAGACTGTTTACTCCTGACGATATGGAGATGATTGCGGTATTTAGAAAAGACTTTAAAATAAATACTGGATGCCTAAAATTCTCAAAGAGCCCAGGGAGGAACTAACGTCATGGAAGAATTAGAAGCCATGAAATATTGAAGGTAGGCTTTAAAAACCATTAGAAAATTAGAACTGAAACAAAAGAATTAGAAAAAGAGTTGACAGGATATTCCGAAGAAAGCATATTTCCTTGGAAGATAGAACTGAGACAATCTGCAAGGGTATAACCCAGAGGGATAAAGAAATGGCCAGTTTTGAACTAATATATTCCTATTCGAACATGTCCAAAATATATAAAACTCAATATAACTTAATTATTAAGAAAGCTTTACCAAAACTGCTATCAGAGGGGATGATTTTAACATACTTCTCTCAGAAACTGTTTTGATCATAAAAGAGCAAACATCTAGGGTTTTTAAATAATGCGATTTTCAAACTTGATCTAACAAATACACTTAGAACCTTGGGTAGAACAATAAAATGGTTCATACGTCAGGTGACCACCAAGAGTACGTTCCTCGACTCTATTTCTTTTCCATTGTTGATTGTGTCTTTTGCTTATGCTAATGACACAGTCTGAATTACAACGGCTTTATAATCCATTTTGTCTTCCACTCTTAATGACAAAGTATAACCTGTGGTTTTTCCCCCCACCATACATTTCAACATTTTACAAATATACTCAAGGGTGATGAACCATGTGCTCAAGGCTCGAGTGTGTCAATTTTGTCACTCCAACTGCAGGTGATCACCCAAAGCTTTGTTGCTTTCCTGTCCCCTGTAGCTGCCCTCCACCAGAAATCAAGCCTCCCTCTGGGACCGGAACTGATGTGAATCTCCAGGAAAAAAGCCCCGATGTTTATGGACGCTTAGTGTTAATTTACCATTCCTTCTGGGGGTTCGCTCTGGCTGGTTTTGCTGTCCAGCGAACTCCCCTTAGTAGCTCTTTGCTTTTAAGAACTAGAGCCTGCAATTAGTTTCTCTCCAACTTCCAGAAGCTTTAAGACATTTTGTTAACTTTCTACATTCCCTTAAATGTGTCAGAGGTGTTGTGGGGAAGAATAGCCACGTATTTAAGGCCTCTCAAGAAGGCAGTTTCACTCCCTTTAGCCCCTTGAGATCCCTAAAAGCTTTTCTGGTTTTCCTTTTCCCCAGCCAAAGTGGGCCCTGGTCCTTAGCCTCTGGCCAATACTGAGAATTGACACAACCTCCCTGGGGACAAAGCAAATGCTGATCTTCAGCTCCTTCTGAATGGTTTCCACCGCCAGAAAGTTTAGTCCCCCTTGTCCCCATTGCTCCCAGAGCTTTCCAATGTCTTTGGAATATGATGTTCGCACGTGACCTGGCTTTTCCAAGTGCTGTCAATCAGAGCACAGGCCTGCTATGACCAATTACATTAGCCCTTCCAATGACTTTATGAAAATGTACCATAATAGAAGGAAATATAGCGACATGTACTAGCTATTAATTCTGGGTGGAATGGAGTTGCTAGTCATTCCCTTTTTCTGATTGTATAGATTCCCGAAAATTAAATAAATAAAATGGAAAGAAATAAAGATAAAAGCATAAATCAATGAACTAAGAAAGAGAAACAGAATGGAATTGTTAAAAAAAATAAATAAATAAAAAGCAATCTGATCTATTTAAGGGGACGAGAAAGACACAAAGCAAATAGTGAAGTGTATGTATAAGAGTAGGATCCACTTTTCATGAGGAAGAAAAGTAGCATATTTCACTCTGACTTAAAAAGTACAATTAGGTTTGCAAAGGCCCATCGTATCTAAAATATCGAGAGGAAAACCGTGATATATCTCTGTCAGTAAAGGAGATTGTCAGTTACGTGGTGTAGTTTGAGAAGCCCAGGGGGTCTGACCCCGAAACCGTCCCCCCTCATCTCTCATGAGAGTGATCTCTTCTGCTGCATCTCAGCCTCCTACCTACAGCGTCAGTGCTTTGGGTTATGGACCATACGTGTGGATTGCTCTCATAAAACAGGGGGTCCTCTGACAAAATACCCATCTCTTCCTTGGATTGGCACAAAGACCTCAGCTTGGTGGGGAGAGCAGCCTTCTCCAGCTTGATCTAATTAACACAGGGCGCACGCGCGCGCTCACACACACACACACACACACACACACACAAATGTGTATCATCCTGTATGCTTTGAAAGACATGAAAGGTCTAAAAATGAGAATCACAGACTAGAAATTTATAAATGTAATTGGATGTGGGGGAGCACTTATTAAGTCCCTACCGACCTTTTCCAAATGTCTATCCAGCCTTAGGTAATAAGCCGGAGATATGCTAGCTATTACTAGTAGCTTCCAGAGTATTTACTCTCTTTTTCCTCCTTATTTATAGGACCCCAATTTTGCTTGGGGGAAGTGGGGAGCATTGTACACAGATGAAATGCTTTTCTCTCAGGCTCGCTGGCAGCTAGGGACGGACCAGCTGATACAACTGTGGTTGAAATGTAAGAGCAAGTCTATTATACATGGAAAGGTTTTTTTTCTTTTTTTTTTTTTTTTTTTTTTTTTTCTGGATTAAAGAGATAAACTCAGCTGATATAGGCCTTTATTCCTTCCCTGTTTAAACTTCTTCCACCTAGAACACAGTCATGATGTCTGAAGGAGAAATAGCCATTTTGAATAAATATCGTAAGAATGGGGAGGACAGGAACATTTCCTTGAGCAGCTCCACTGTCCCCAACATGCCAGTCTCCAGACTTCTTGTTATGTGGGAAAAAAATAAGCCAACTGAAGGTGATTATCTGTTACATGCAGCCAAATGCAATCCTATCTGATGCGTTTGGGAAGTTATTACAGATTTTTGTGAAGTTGCGATCTAGTAGAGTTTCTGGAAATTCAGAAATGAGGATTGATCAACTGTGCCATAAGCAAAACATGGAGAGGGCGTCACAGAAAACCAAGGGAGAATTGTGCCTGGTTATGGGGGATTCACTGGGAACATTTTGAAACCCATTCTTTACACACTACAGAATTATTTATCATTCTCCTTGCTGTTTACACCCCAAAATCCACATCCCAGCATGACGACTTCTTCTAGCCTTTTTCCTTCTCTTTCAAAATGAACCCTCAAAACTTACCCAAAGTTCCTCCTGAGCTAGACCAGGTCATTCATGCCCGTCTCCTCATACCTTCGCAGTCTGTTCTCTGTTTCGCAAGTCCTTCTTTGTCCTCTCTAAAGCGGATCAGTGTGGTTACTTCTATTTCTCCTTCTCAACCATTATCCATATCTGCGCCACAAGCCCAGGAATAGAACTGGCAAAGACAAAATCGTCCTTAGCACGAAAAGGCAGACGGAAGCCGTTAGCATTGCCTTGTGTAATTTTTTAACGACACATAGATACGCATAATTGAAATGCACTCACAGACACGTGCATTCGTCTGCCTTTATTAATGCGCAGAATCAAACAAGACTTGCCGCCACAGGGCTCCAATGTCAACTCCACCTCAGCCCACCTTGTTAATTGAACTTGGCTAAATTGTAACGTGTCATTCCATCCTCTGAGCAGGAGCTTTGTCAGCACATTTCACAACATTCTAAGCAACTTAGAGAACCACTTTTGAAAAATAACAAAGCACCGTGCATTCCACAAAGCACCTGGCCTCCCTGCAGATCAAAGAGGCGAGGAAGCCCTTTCCTGTGGAGTGTGTCCAGCCTCTCCCACTGCCTGTCCCGTTACACAGGAAGTCCTCATCTCGTGTCTCCTCCGAGCTTGGAAGGCCCACATCCCAAGAAACCATTTCTGTCTTAGTCAATAGCACCTTGGCTTCTGAGCCACAGCTCGCATTTTATTTTTGGCTTCCGATGCCCTTTTTATTGTCATCTGTCTTTCATCAGTCTCCCACGGAGAATTCCAGCTACCAGTACTAACGACATTATGCACAGTACCACCACTGATGCCAACGTGAAATGGAAAGCCATACTTTTTTTGTTAGGGTGTGTAAACTTCCTGGTTTAATGAAGCAGAGCTATGCTGAAAGTTTATCTCAGTTTATAACGAGAAAATGCCGTGGTGTGTATGTTTGTGTTATAAAGAAAAGCTAAAATTAACACTTTTAAGATCCCCTCCAACACATGAGTAAACCTTATTATAAGCAAAAAAAAGAAAAAGAAAAAGAAAATCAAGGTAAAAATTGATTAAAACACCAAACCAAATTAAATTCGATCTAATAGTGTTTACTTGTTTTAACATCTGGAAAAGTTTGGGCATACACTGCAAACATTTTTAACCTAATTTTAAAATAAATTGTGCTTAGTTTCCACAGATGTATTTAAGTTGGGACCTTTTAAAGAAATAATTCTTTAGGTTTTTTTTTTTCTTTGCATTTAACAGGCAAGAATTTGGATCATAGGCACCAATGGAAAGAACATCTAAACATCTTCCCTACTGGGTCCTCAAAAGAACACCCTAGTATTTAAAAAATACAGTTTAAAAAGAGTCTATACCTCTGCTGGGTGACAAGCCGACAGGTCTGAGGGATCTCTCCCAAACAGGGGCAGCACCGGAGTATTCTCACCTGCAGAGAGAGGAAATAGAACCAGCTGATGAGGCCTCTGCGCTGCTCCTGACTCCAGGGGTTTGCGCTGAATTCAGGAAAGTGAGTGACTCCTGAACAGTTGAGGGACTTAGCTGATAATCACCAGTCTCTAATCCAAATGTCGCATCTCCCCCAGTCCTTAGAGGATTCTGTCCTTCCGCTCTCTGCCCAACACATGCTGTTTTTCAGTGGCCGCACAGGTGGGGCCAGTCAAGGTACAGAAACCAGTCTCCCAAAGCCCGCGGTACTGGACGACAAAGCTCCCAGCCCTGTCCACGCTGGTCTTATACACCAGGGAACACGCTGTGTGCTACTGCGTAGGAAAGGGTGGCTCAGGTCTTCATCAGGACTCGCTTGGGAAGAAAAAGGTGAAAAGGGAATTCGAAGACCCAGAAAAGCCCCGGCCCAAACTTTATAAAGCCCCAAATCCTATTCTTCAGTTACGAGCACCCTAAAGATTTATCTCACTTTCCGGCTGACCTCAGCGTGCGTGCTGACTGACAGGAACCCAACGCCCACTTTCTACAACTCTCTAGGCCTGCTCTCCTCGAACGTCCTATTCGCATTTGCTTTGTCAGTTCTATCTTTCCTGAACTCACAAACAGGTTTGCAGCTTCTCGATGGGTGGGGTCATCTCTTAGACGTCTTTATATTCTCACTCATGGCCTAACTAACACTGGACTTCCTGGATACACGGCAGGTGAAGGCTTCTGCTGGAGTACTGAGAAAACGTGAGGTTGACTAATCGCCTGTTTGAACTTTTCAGCACCTATTTAATATGCTAGGAAAGAGTTAGCGTTATGTGATACAAACAGATAAAATGTAAGTTATCGATCAGAGAGACAACCTCTCCCCCCTTTTTTTCCCCGTCTCTCTACTGTGCACCTTCTGGATGCAGCCGAGAGCCTGTGCTACGGGCCAAGGCAGTGAGCTTCGTGTGTTCGGTAAGGATTGTGGTCAGCAAAGCCGGTTTTCTTATTAGAAAAGTCTGGTCCACACTGTGATTAAGCGTCACACACTGGTTTTTAGAAAATCCTGCGGCAGAGACATACCCTCTAAATTCTCACCCACACACTCACAGCTCAGAGCAGCCCGTGGTTGAAAATCACGTACGTTTACTCCTGATTCCTCGCCGTTCCAGAGTAATGTGGGCTGGCCACAGAATAATTCTTAAAACACTAAGAACCATAGCCATTCCTCTCACTTTTTCGCCTTTGTAAGGATTTCTGACCTTAATCCGCACAACTGTGAAACCCTAACCAATTCCATGCTTTTCCGCCCCCTTTATTATCACCTTTTTTGCTCTTCTGCCCAGAGCGAGCAGAAGATGTCGCCCAGGGAACTTGGGGATGAAAAATTCTCCAGGTTTTATCCCAAGCCTAATGAATCAGAAACTCTGGGAGTGAGGCCGAGGAAGGTGAGTTTTAACAACCCTCTGGGGACTAAGCTCCCTGGCATCTCAGAGAAAGTGCTCCGACCCCAGCCACAACACTTGTACGACAGGGTTAATCCCCATGTTAGCCTCCAGAAGCTGGGAAAGGCGAGGAAACAGATTCTTCCCTACAGCCTCCAGAAGGAACCAGTCCTGCTGACACTTTGATGTTAATCCAGTGAACCCGATTTCAGACTTCTGACCTACAGAACTGCACGAGAACAAATTCGTGATGTTTTAAGCAAACACGTTTGTAGTGGTGTGTTATAGCAGTCACAGGGAACTCATCAATAAGATTAGAAAAAGAAATTAGAACTAGACTTTGCTCAGTTGGTAAGCTTCGTCTGCATTCCGTGGGCCTTACTGAAAGGAGGGGGATTCCTGCTTCAAAAGGGACGGGTTGCCTCTAACTAAGGCAGTTATCATGAAAACAAACAAACAAACGAACAAACAAACAAACACAACTCTCTCTTCCAGCCATCCCTGCTGCCTCGCCATTCCTACACACTACTATTTTCCCTCCCCAGAGGGAACCCCTCGCACAAGGGATATCAGTCTAGAAGAGATGCAGTTCGTCATGACACGTTCAGACCTTGTGATGGGCGACTGGCCGTTTCTGCGAAGCCCCACAGCCAGAAAGGTTGACTTATCTTTTCCTCCTGCACCTCTGATCTGCACTGTAACTGCGGGTTTATGCGGCGTTTCCTGGGCTTCCTGCATCCTCTAGAGGTGACTGACCCCATCTCAGAGTGCTCGGGCCACCCATGCACAGAGTCACTGCTGCTGACTCAGAATGGCTTTAGGGAGGCCAAACAACGCTACCCCAAATCCAGGGTGGGAACACTCCTGGTACTTCAGCTAAGTTCTAAGATGAGAACGAATCCAATTCATTTTACAGAAATGAAACCCTTTAGGCTGAAACGTCCTCACCTCAAAGACCCAAACCAAGAAAAATTCACTTTAACTAAGCTCTTTTTTTTTTTTTTTCATGATTAATTTTATCATCACTGGAAGGTTCCTGAACTTCAGACACCGTTGTGATTGCTCTGGAGTGCAGTCCTTCCTCAGGATGGTCTTTAGGGCGTAGGCATTCCCTCCCGCCCACGGTGTTTTCCAGTGCGCCGCACATGCCCAGCCTCTGGGCCGGTCTCGGGGCCCCAGTGTGCTGCTTCTGCCATGCACGCGATAAACGAATACATGTGTTTCATAAATTTTGACAGGAGACATAACTATGTACAAAAAAATGAAAGCCCCCTTAATTGTTCCCTCTCCAAAATCCCAATCCCATCCTCTGGAGCTAACCAAGACAACAATATCCAACATACATTTTTCAGATTTTTTAAGATATCGATACTGACATACATTACATATAATATGTGCAAATTTGAAATTAATTTGTCTTTATGTAATTGGACAGACAATACATATTTTTCTGACTCACTTCTTAAAAAAATACTTTTACTTTTAAATGCTTTCAGATTTACAGGAAAATTGTAAAGATGATCCGGAGAGCTCTCAGATACCCCACGCCCGGTTTCTCCTATTATTCACATTTTACATTACTAAGCAATATCTGTTATAATTAGTGAACTGAGACTGATAAATAATTAATAACCAAAGTCATACTTCATTGCATTTTAAAATTAAGCGCGTTCTCCATGAACTATGGTACAGAGATGTTTCTATTGCAAAGAACAAAGCTGACGCCATTTTCATCCTTTGAAAATTAATTTGAGCGGTAGGAAGCAATCAATGAGGGGCGCTAATGTCTGTCACGACAAACGGTTATTTGGAAACCCAGAGAAATCTGGACATCCTAGAAAGTTAGACATTCCAAAACCGTTTCTCTTCACCGACCCCACTCCACCTCACAGATGCTCTTTGGTTGCCTTTAACAGGAAAAGAGCACCCATGTGTCTTCCTCTTGCCATTAATATTGCATTGATCACATTCTCCCCCAAATATGCAGAATTTAAAATTGTTAATAACTTTGCTTATAAGGGGAGTGCTGTCATTGATGCGGCGACATCAGAGATGTTGGGCAGGCTGAGTCCTAGTGCTTTGGGCTGCGTTTGGGGAGGAATCGGGGTAAGTGCTGGTGTCTAGTCTACCATGTGTGACTGGACGTTGGCCCCCTGATTTTCGGCAAAATTCTGCGAAGGCAGCACCTTGTTCAAAGTCATAGTGTGAGATGAAAAATAATCAAACTCTTTAGACATTTACTGACAAGTACCATCGTACCAACGTGTCAGTGAGGGCACAGAACGTCTCACCCTCTCCGGGCACAGAACATCTCATCCTCTCCGGGCACAGAACATCTCACCCTCTCCGGGCACAGAACGTCTCATCCTCTCCGGGCACAGAACATCTCACCCTCTCCGGGCACAGAACGTCTCACCCTCTCCGGGCACAGAACGTCTCACCCTCTCCAGGCACAGAACATCTCACCCTCTCCGGGCACAGAACGTCCCACCCTCTCCGGGCACAGAACGTCCCACCCTCTCCGGGCACAGAACGTCTCATCCTCTCCGGGCACAGAACGTCCCACCCTCTCCGGCACGTGTGCCGCCATCAACCTTCCTTCAGTCCTAACGGGCTTCCCTTCACTCGGTCTCTCTCTCAAGAGCCCACGATGGGGCCTCTCTGCTCACCTTTATCCCCAACAAGCCACTGTATTTTGCCGCTACTTGTACTTCCTCTCCAGCATGTCCCAGTGACAATAAACCCACCTTGGTCCATCCACCATGGCCAGCAGGAAGTTAGAGCAGTCGGAGCAACTTTTCCTCTTGACTCCAGCCTTTTGAGGGACATTATAGAAATTGTCCAACTTCTAGAATCAAATCTGTGAGAAAACCTAAATACTCCTGTACCTCTTTACAAAAACTGATGGAGACCAAGCCTGTAGACTTGTCTGTACTTTCTCTTCTGGAAAAAAAGAGAAAAAGTTTCCTTGCTATCTGTTTATAATTGTTCTTTCTTGTCTTATCTTAGTCAAGAGCTCTCTGCTATCTCCAGACTGGCTTCTCCCCCACTTTTCCCCTATTGCCACGTGAATTCTCACCTCAAACATTTGCTAAACTTCCATACTACTTAAATGCTCTGGTCACCTCTTCTCCTAGAAACCTCACCTCTAATTTCAGGGTATAACTCAAAATTCACCAACTCTGTGACCCCTCAGAACCTCCCCTCCCGGAAATGTCTTCTATTTTTGTCCACATGTTGTATCTTCTACTCCGCAGGGGTGATCTGTTATTCTTCCCCTAAGGGCAGAGACTGGGTTCTACACACCTTTCCCTGCCCCCAAACTCTGGCCATCAGGAATTGTTTTCTAATGTAAATGAGACTTGTTGGTAACCACTGAAATGATCTTGCAAGGGAAATGGAGCTGGTGTTTTCAGCCCTTTTAGATGTAGAAAATCAGCAGCATGTAGAAGAAGAGGTTTGTGGCAAGTCGAGTAGGTGCTTATCCTCAAACTCTCCTCCAAAAATCGTTCAAGTAAAAGAATATAAAAGATACGAACCCCCAAACGACAAAGAAAGTGAAAGAGGGAGTTACAGCAGACAAGAGATGGTCAACAAAATTTGGGAAACAGGAAGTAGATAAAATAAACAAGTGGTAATGAAAACCCGACTGCCAGTAAAGGGACTGTGGAGGTTGAAAGATGCCATCGAGTCACCTGGTACAGCTCTGGAATGGCACAGGGATTACAGGGTGCCCAGTATCTCCGAAGGCCAGAGTATCAGTGGAATCTTAAAAAAGGAGGACCGGTTGGGTCTCATAGAAGAAGTAAATCTCAGAATCCTCCCCAATCCATGCAATGAAACCATTGCCTTTCCTCCATCCAGGCATAAAACAGGTTTACCCGCTGGAGAGATTGTGTCCCCAGGTCCAGTTAAAGGCAGGAGCAAGGCATCAAAATAGAAAAAGGGGCGTGGAAGTAAATATTTGCATGTGAAACGGTGAAATCCTCCATCTTTCCCTGCCCAGCAGGCAGAACGTCCAGAGCCAGACACATTCTCCCTAGGCAGGGGCTGCAGAATCCCTCTCCAGGGAAACTAATCAGCCCCAAGCAGAGAAAAACTGATGCATCTTGCCAGCCCAAGAAATCAGCTTGGTTCTTGCCCAATAATCCTAAAGCAAAGCCTACAGATTAATGGACATTCCTTCTCTCCCCACCCTGATCACAACCACCAAACATATACACAGCTTTGGTTCAGCTTTTAAGGGTCTCAATCCCTGTGTCATTCATTTGCACTAAGACATTTACACTAAGTTTATAGCATGAGCCCAAACTGGGAGAGAGAGAGAGAGAGAGAGAGAGAGAGAGAGAGAGAGAGAGAGAGAGAGAGAGAGAAATTGCTCAGAGGAAACAGAAGCAATTGAGGAATCAAAAACATATTTTAAAAAATAAATATTCTCATATATGAGAAAATATATTAAATCTGTGCAGAAGAAAATAAGTGATATTAAATTAATAGTAAACAAGGAAAACTCAGAAACTCAAAATGTAATACTTAAAATTAGCATTTAAAAATTTAATAGAACATGTAGGTGGTTAATTTTAAGAAAATCTGGGAAATGTAACAAGACAGATGGAAATGAAAAACAATAAAATAGGAAATTAAAAGATAAACCTATGAAGATCAACACTGAACCTGAAGGAATGATCAGAGAAAGAAACAGTAAAAAGAAAATACTATATGAAAATAGTCTTGAGCCAAGGGATATAGCTTTCCAGATTAAAAGGGAATATTGCATATACAGTATGTTGAATTAAATAGAAGGTACATCATCATGAAATTTGGGATAAAGAGACACTCCTAAAAGTTTTTAAAGAGAAAAATCATACAAAAAATTTTTCTCATACAATTAGGAATAAAGAATTGACTCATACATTTTAAAAAGTAGCATTGGAAGCCAGTTGATAATAGAGAAATGCTTTAAAATTCTAAGAGAAAACTAGATCTTGTTGAGAAATATATGTTCAAACCACAATGAAGCATGAGAGTAGAATAAAGATATTTTCAGACACACTAGGTCTTATCAACTTTTTCTTCTTGTATTTTTTCTTGGGAAGCTACTAGAAGATATGACCCCCTACACCCCACCCCACCTCAATATAAGGGTCTAAATTCAGAAAGAGGAAGACATGGGGTCCAGGAAACCTGAAATCCAACTTAGGAGGCAGATGAAGGAAATTCCTAGGATGATGATCAAGACAAATCCTGGGTATCAGCGATGCATCAGCCACAGGGCATAACCAATCCTAACTGGCAGCAAGGATAGGACAGATGGCCCTTGGACGAATAACTCTAGGAAAAAACAAAGCCTGAACGATTGCCCGAAGTGTCTGTTCATACTGAGAAGTGCTTTATAGCTCTGCTAGAAAAGCTGGGGAAGAATTAGTTACAGGAATGACAATAGGAACTAAAAGAAGGAATGATTGACACACAAAGTGTCGAGAAGATAATGAGTAATCATACTTTGCATGGCTCACTTGGAATCATATTTACATAATTATATAATGCTACATATGGAATATAGATTTGACTAAAAATGGTGTCATAACTATAAAGGAAGAATGAGGAGATGAGATGTACGTGTTTAGGGCAGGGGCAGAAGAGTGGTTCAAAGAGAGTTGCATTCTCATCTTCCATAGAACAAAGTCAATCAATGTCTAATATTGAACAATTGAGAAAAAAAAAAAAACAGCATAAGCATGATATTTAAAGACATGGAAGTAAATGCCAGAGGAAACATCAAAGATCGCAATTGGTTGCTTCTGGAGAGTAAAAATCAGGGCTGGAGGAGGGTAGCACAAGGAACCGCTGTTTTGCATTATAAGGTTTATAATGTTATTTGATTTGCTTTTCAGGGAAGCAGCACAGGATGGCTCAGGAGCCCAGACCTGGGTTTGCATTTCGGCTCTGACACTTGTCAACCCTGTGAATCTGGGCAAGATACTTATCCCTCTGTGCCTCAATGTCCGCTTTCAACCAGGAATAATAAAAATATTTGGATCAGTTAGTAAATTCAAGCACCTGGAAGAGTGGTACTTGGTGTCTTATAACTTTGTTATCATTGTTATCATTAAAATATACATATACAGCTTAAAAATTAAAATTAAAATAAAAGTCAAGGAGTATGCAAATTTTGCTTTGAGCTCTATTTCTGAACGCTCTGTCCTTTCTTCATATAAAGTAACAGTCAGAAGTTTATGTTCAATTTTGCCCTAAACGTACAGGAACAACTGAGAGGGCTTGGGGTTTCAGCCCTCCTCCCCCACAGCCCCGACGGGGTGTCTAAGGCTGACCTACACCACCATTTAAGCCCTCCCTTGGCTGGAGAGACCACACTACCAGCCTGGAAGACACCAAGCCAGACTTCGGGTGTGTGCTTCTCAAAGCGACAAATCGTCAGTCACCCCAGATCACCGTGGTTATCATGGAAAGACCTGCTGTGCTGTCAGGGTCCCAGATAGAGCTCTTCGTGTTTCAAAAGTGAATGAAAGGAGCACGGAGACACGTTCTAGGAGCCAACTCTTTACCATCTCTTCAAGGCATAAGAGGACCGGCCCGGCCATACGCCTCCTCTGCCCTGCGCCTCCTCCTGACCACCACCCTGCGATGTCATTACACAGCAGAAAAGCCAGAAGTCTGTGTCTGTTTCATTCTTCACACTTCTCTGTCGCATTCGGCTAGAGCCCAGTGTCACGGTAGCACCCACGCAGGAGGGGAATACACAGCGACCTGGGAGCTTGGTGTGACCTCTGCCCCCCGCCCCCCACTCCGCGCCCGCAGCAGAGGGCGCGTGCACTCCGTGGTGGGACCGCGCTGCTTTCATTCCGGGACGTGGTGCAGGAGTTCGCTCACGGCTCTCACATCTACGAGCTCTGAGACCCGGCGTAAGTATTGTCAGCTCTCCAGACCGCGGTCTGTTCCACGGGAAAGCTGAGCCTTAGCTTGAGGAGAGGGACCCACAGGCTCGCTCTGCCCAGGGTGAGCCGAGCCTGAGGAAGTGAAGGGTCTTGTACAAGGTAGCCCCGCGGAATTAGAACTGGGGCTCCAACCCCAGCCCATCAAGCCCGGGGCATTGCGCTTTGCATGGTGCTCGATTCCTGCCAGAGATCTAAATGATCCCCTCCCAACCACAGGCTCCTCCTTGTGAAAGCCCAGAACGCCATTGAGAAATCCACGGAAAGATAGTTCTGTCTTTTTACCATATGATCGATCGTCCCTTTCCAAGCCTTCAGTGCTAGGTTTTGATCTACCCAAGAAATCCCTAACTAAAGTCAAAAACAGAAGCTGAAAAACTCTAGATCGGTTGAGACAACCCTTTACTTGTGCATCCAGTCAAAACGGCACATCCGATGCCAAGTTCTCACAAAAAGGCAAAGACTCACCCTGCTGTAGACTCGCCACACCGAAGCCTCGCCCAAAGGGAGCTGCCTCTGAGCAGGGAACTGGATGGAGAACCGACAGCTCCCCCTCCCTCCCCCGTCCCCTCCCCACACCCACCCAAAGGCCAGTCTCCGACAAGCTGTTTGGCAACTCCGCTCAAGACAGCTTAGGGGCCAGGAGTGGATTGGGAACAGCTAACACCCTGGCAGTCATTTTCCTTCCCCTCGATTCCAGACTTCAGTGGGCGTGCAATGTGGCATCTTGCTTCTGATTTCAACCACTTCTCTAGTAATTCAGCATGAAAAAAAATACATGCCCGCACCCACACAGGAGCAGCCACCCCCAAATCCCCTGCCTCCCTGCCCTGGAGAGACCTTCGGTGTCCAGAGCCATCTCCATCCTAGGACCTACGGATCAGGCCGCAGATTGCCGGTAGGACAACGCCGGGAGGTTTATCCTGTGCCGCTATGTTCCCGTTAAGCCAAGGGAACAGATGGGCCTCGGATTCTGCCGAAAGCAGCCTGGGAAATCTGTGAGGACGGACAAGCCATTTGACTTTTAAGCCACTCACAGCAGTTGTCGGAAGTTAACATGGTGTGTTCTGGCCTGACTGTAGAGGTGGGAAGCCAAAACACGGGCTAAGGAAACGTCGGGCATACATCTGCACTCACTGGTTCTCCCTAGTTGTCTGGTCTCACCTCGCTCACCCATTCTCCACACAACCGACCAGTGATAGACAACCCGTCTCTGAACACACTGTGCCATTACACAGAACGATCCAGGGCACCTCGCAGCAATCTTCAGCACCAAGTCCGCGTGCAGTGGCGTGATCTTCCGATGGCCCCGCCAGCTTCCTCTGCTGCCCCTTCCCCCTCCACCCTCCGCTTCAGCCACGTGGAGCCATGCAGAGCCCAGGTCCTCTCTCACCTCTGAATTGCTGAACACGAATTTCCTCGTTCTCAGAAAACCTCTTCCCAAGTCGCATCAGAAATGCCGCCTCTTCCAGGAAGCCCTCCTGGCCTTTCCAACCTACATATTGAACATCCCTCCATGGAGCATACACTAGGTCCTTAAAATGACCATTCTCAATACACAGTTTTCTAAATCTATCTCTCAGGTTAGATTGCGAGCACTTTATGAGGGACAGTAACTTTCTTCTCTGAGTCCCTCACTAATCACCCAATAAATAGCATGTGCTCAGCGACCATGTTGATTCGATAATTTTTAAAGGCAGGAAATATGCTGTATTCCTTTTTTTCCCATATTCCTCCGGTAATAGAGGCTCCAGAGTGGCTTGTGGATGATGGAAGAAATCACAAAACCGTACTCCCCTAACTTGTCATCAGACAAATGCACGTCTGAACGTCAACGCTGTCAAACCTAGGACTTTTTCTTTAAGTGCTTCATCATGCCCGGCAATCCCCAGGCGGCAGTCTGGTGCCTGCTTCCCTCCCTCCTGCTGCATTTCCTCCTCCAGGCTATCAAACGCTGCCGTGCAGGCTTCCTGTGCTCCAGGTGACACGCGGAGCTGTTGTGGGTCCTGCCCCACCGCGCCTGCTCCAGGTGCTTGAGTCCCTCACGTAGGTGCCACGGGAAAAGCTCACCTAGGTTTTCAGCCGGACGGCTGGACCTGTGACCCACGGAGAGCGTTGGCTTCTGGAGCCCTCCACATTCCTCGCACAGTCCTGTGACAACAAGCCCTCATTATCGTCTAATCACTGTAGACCCAGCGAAGGTGGATATAAAGTGAGGTATGAAAGTGGGCTTCACTGTTACTTCACGTTCTTATTCTGGTCCTGCCTCCTTCGGTCCAGGATGTTCGCTTTGCAATAGATAGGCTGGGCTGATGTGTATACAAGCTTATTGGTCTGAGCCTGAGGTTCTCCTAAAATGATCAATAATCACCTTCCAGGAAGCAGAGGGCTTTAGCCAGGATGTGACATGGTCTCCAAATTCTGTATCAGCTGTTCCCGAGGAAGTCTGTTTTTGCAAGGGGGTCACCAGAACACCCAATAGACACTCTCTGGTAAGTTTGTGAATTGCTACAACATAAAAAGGCAGGCCCGGTTTGAATTACCAGGCTGTGATTCCTCGGTAGAGTTCTGGTCACACTCACTACACAAACCATCTGGAGCCTCTCTCTGGCACTTTGTTATTGACTCAGAGTCCCAGGTGGAATTAGAGCCCATAATTCACCAATGTCCTCCCCTCCTCTCCATGGACGGCATCATACCTCATCACGGCAGTCACGCCGTGGCCATCCATCAGCCATTCCAATTTGAGAATCACTTGCCGAAATAGATGTTTTTCTTTGGGGATTATCATTATAAATTAATGTTTTAAATTTGGAGACTAGTCTGTCACTTTCCAGAGTATTTTTACCCTTTTTTTTTCCCCTCTTAATTTCACATGTTTCAAACTTATAAAAGGCCCACTTAATCCTCTCGTTTTTCCTTCCTCCCTTTGTAAAGAGTTCTGGTGCCCACCAGACCATACGCTCCAACCTCTTTTATTTCTCTGAGACGTCATCACAAAACAAACAAACCAATAATGCAAAACTCCCACCAGCTCAAGGACCTCAATGAGAACGATGACTGCTCATCGGTTAAGACTGAGTATGTTACGGAATCTCACAGTTTATCAGAAGACGAGGCATGATGAAGGTTAGGCATGTACTGGGCAGTGCTGGGCTTTAGCAAGGAAAGAACCGTATAGGTGCACAAAAGGCAAAAGAGAGGGAAAGGTGTGACGTGTCCAAGAATTGGAAAGTCACAAGGAGTTAGGCGACAGGTGGAGGAGCAGGAAAAGGAGACACCGAAGAGGCATGGGAGAGTCCCACGATGAAAGCCCTTGACTCCGTGTGTAAGAAGCTTGGGTGTTTTTTTCACAGTGATAGGAAGTCATTGAAGGTTTTAAGAAGTGGAGTCATATGTTCAGCCTTTGTTTTTAAAAACGTTCTTCTCAGAACTGTGGATTGGATTGATGATGTGAAGAAACAAAGGGAGAGGATCCAGTTAAGGGACTGTAGAGCTAAGGCAGGTAAGAACGGATGGAAGCCTGAGCTAAGGCAGTCGAATGGGGGCCAAGAGAAGAGGACAGAGTTGAGATCCCTAGAGCAGTCATGGGAGGGAGGGCAGGAACGATTGGAGTCAGCTCTCAAGATCTGGCTTGGACAGCAGGATGAACGACAGTGCCATTCACCAACACAGGACGTAGAGGGAGCATTTCAAGGAAGGGGAATAAGAGAAAGAAATTTCATTTGGAGATATTTTGAGTGAGCGCCTGTGGGACACTCAAAAGGCATCTTTAGCAGGCAGGAGAATTTTTAGGAAAAAGGAGAGGCATTGGTATATAAAGAGTGTGGAAATGGAAAATACTGGGAAGATGAGACCATCCAGAGAGCAGGTGTAGTATGAGCAGAGGGGAGAATCAGCCATGAGACCCTGAAGATTCACTAACCAGAGGAGAATAGAACTTTAGGGAAAGAATGGTCCATTGTGTTCAGTCCTGTAGAGCAGAAACCAGAAAGAAGTAGGCTGAGGAGTGAATTACAAGAGACAGAAAATGCGGGCAGTGAATGTGATATTTCAGGAAGCCCAGCTATGAAAAGAGAGAGATAGGACCAAAGGAGATTATTGGTTGAGGGGTAGGATGTTGTTTAATTCTTAAAGATCTTTTTGCTTGAGGATAAGTTTGGATTTACAGAGAAGTTGCAAAAACATTCTAGTTCCTCACATTGTTATCTTACATTACCATCAGGCATTTGTCAAAACTCAGAAATCAGCATTGGTACATTACTACTATTAACCACCTTCCGGAATTTATTCGGACTCCATCAGCTCTTCCATTGATACACTTTTCTAGTTCTCCAAGATCCAATCTGGGGTTACACATTGCATTTGGTTGTCACATTTCCCCAATCTCCTCTGATCAGTCTGTCTTTGTTTCTTTTATGACCTTGACAGCCTCGAGGAGCACAGGCCATGTAGCCTGTAGGATGTCTTCCAATCTCAGTTTTTCTCATGGTTGGACTGGGTTATGGGGTTGGAAAAGAATACTACGGAGGTACCCGCCCCCATCACTTCGTATCAGAGGGTACACGAGGTCCACAGGATGGCACCGATCACTTGGTTAATGTCATGTCTGCAGCCTTCTGCACTCTGAAGTTTCTGCTTTTCTCTCAGCCTGTTTTATCCTTTGGAAGTTGCTAGTCCATACTCAGGCATGAGGGTGGAGTTGGAGAGTAGGAATTAACCTCCGCCTCCTGTTTTGATTCTTAGATGAGAAAAGTCTTCCCAGTTCAGCCTGTAATCCCCATTATTATCTCCTTTATCTGGAAACTACAACATTTGGAGTCTCTAGCACACAATAGAGCACTTAACCATATGAGATTTTATTTGTTCATTTGTTCCAGGCAAAACAGCTCAAAGCCTCGTCTGGGATTCATATGACACTTCCCCCTTTCCTCCACTCATTTGGTCACCACATCCTGTCATTTCTACCTACTAAATGTCTCTTAAATTCAGTCACAGGTGATAATTGACAGAACTTTTGTCAGAACAACTGACTCCTAAGTGCCTTACCTTTCTTCCAGCTAGGACCCCATTCTTATTCTCCTGGTATATACAGAAAGGCAGCAAAGGAAACAAAACTCCCCAAAACTTTCTCCGTTCCATGGCTGGACTCTTGTGTGTTAAAATAGGGCGAAGCCACCAGCAGCACATGAACCCACTTGCCTTCCTCATCTGCTCCTCAACTTGTGTCCCAGGAGCTTCTCCTGGGGCTTGAAAGCTTAGGGCTCATCCTTAAGAAATGGCTCGTAAAAAGCCTCGCTTCTGGCATTTTCCACAGAAACTCTCAAGGAATATATTTCTGCACAAGAATCCTCTTCTTCCCCCCTTGACTCTGCTTGTAGGATGCCTGTCGACTGTGTCGAGTCTCAGGGAAGGACAAGCAGGAGGTCTGGGTTCTCGGCTCAGTTCTGCCACTACCTTAGGAACCAGGGTTAACCGTTTCAACTTCCAAAAGGAAGTTCTCACTTTTAAATGTCTCTCTCCTCTGTTACCTTTCCATCCGGGCATCAGCAAAATGAAGGGGTTGGGCTGATCACAGCCGATTCAGTTCAACCCACCAGCTGCTTTACCCAAGCGACTACCATTTGATCTCGCTTCTGGAACTTTAGTCATAGAACAGTGTGACTGGCCTTGGGAGTGTTGCGTGGGAAGCCATAGCTCAGAAGAGTCACATGGAAAAGGAATTAGGGCTGCACAGGTCAAACGCCAGCTTGGTGAGTCATGTGAGATAAATGTGGGGAAGCCCAGTGGAAATAAGGGGCTTCTAACCACTCGAGGGACACTACATACAGCCCCCAACTGCCTCCAGCCCATCCCGTCAAGTAGGGGGAGCTTGCTGTTGAGCTCACATGACAGATGACTCTTTGGGCCTCCAGAGTATTCTCCAGCCATCACTGGGTTGTCAAACTGAAAACAAGAGCCATTCATTGCCCTTACCTCGTCTCCTGAATTCTTCTTGGTTTCATAACCTCCAAAGCACAAGATAAACCGTAATCACCTGAGTGTCTCCCACTCCCTGCCTATCTACGTGAACCATGTTTTTCTTAGCCCTCAAAAAATGAGACACGGGACCTGACAAAGAATATTTTTGCTAGTCCAGGCTGGAAAGACAGTCTAGGGAATGTGGTTGGTACTAAATTATCATTGTTTCCACATTACTTAAAAGGGTTCCTACATGTTTTCCAGCAGTACCCAAACAGTACTCAAATCGCGATTGTCTTAGAAAGTTTGGATGTGGGGCGGCCTCGTACACCTCCCTCTGTTCTCTCCTTCCCTCGTACTGTCACGGGTCACTACCCTAAGGAGCCGACATGCTATTGAGGTAGAACGCGAAAAGAGGAGTGAGGAAAACACCTGGTTGAACCACCTTGCAGAGCAGTGAGATTAGAGGATTGTGGGTGGGGTCCCTGGCCCCCAGTTCTGTCTGCTGACACTTAAAATCCAACCATCAGAAATTCAGAACTTTGACACAAATTTTAATCCATAGTCAAACAGAATCCCCGTGAGTGTCTAGACGTAAAGCTGCTTTCAGTCACTGACACCTTGGGGAGGAGGGTTTGATGTCAGGCGGGAGGTGATTGGGGAACGGCAGAGCATCGTGTGCCTGAGACGAGAGAGCTGGCATCGGACCCTCGCTTGCTGCCTGCTATGGGTTCTTTAAGAAATGGCCGGCCGATGATCCCTGGTGGAATGTCAGAGTGTGTGAGGCTCTGGTTCTCCGTAATCCCAGAGAGAAAGAGCAAGAGACACCAGGGGACCATGGTCCCTGTCACATTGGTAACATCCTCATCTACTGCACTGGGAGTTACTGGGCATCTCCACCATCATTCAAAAGAGCCTGGCCTGGGCCTCCAGGGACCTGAGTTCTAAACTTGAGGTTTTCAACTGTAAAATTGGAAGACAGATAATAGCACTGGCGTTTTTACCATTTTCCCCATTTTGAACTGCCTGTAGTTACTTTAGATTAAGCAGATATTTTTCCGGAATGACAGGAAATGTAGGAGGCACATGGTTAATGCGAACGTCTGGGCTATGAGGAAGACGAGGAGAAAGCAGGGAATTGAAGACGTAAAGGTACACGTAGGGTTGGCGAGACAATCCATGTGTGATTTATATAACTTCCCAGGATGATTCCAGGAAAAGATGTCTTTCTCTTTCCTCTGTGACTTATACTTCTGATACAGTAGCTCACATTCTATTCTGTCTTAAGACTCTCCTAATTGCTTATTCAATAGCAAAATCATCTAAAATTCACCATTTTATGTGATTCCTCACTGTCCTCAAATGAACAAAAAAGAATCACAATAACTTGTCAGGAGTTTCCATCTCCATTTCCTACGGGAAAATGCTAGGGTTCAGTGATGAACCCTATATAATACTCCATATATAATACTCCATGGGGCCAGCTGAAGCAGGAAGCCTGGTCCCCACCAGTTCTCTGGAGCTTTAGGGTTACTGCAAAGCCTGCCAAACATTTATTTGACCTCCCTCATCAACTAGCCAAATTTCTGCTCCAAAAAAGCACGTCAAAATACAGGTCAGAGTTGGGTTACCTGCTCTCATCATCGACAAAACAGCAATTTTCTAACTATGCTACTCATAGCCTTAGAGCTTCCACCAAGCCTCTCTCGGGCTTCTGAGTATCTTTGAACTGAGCAACTGGGGACTCTAAGCTCCCGCTCTAATCCAATCTGTGCAGCTCCACTTTCATCTGCTTTATTTATTGGTCTCTCTGTAGGTGTTAAAAAGTGTTTGAGAACCACCACAAGGCAAGTTCTAGTCTACAGTGTTATTTCCAGTCTGAACCCCAAGTTCCAGTTTCTTTACGTGACATGCTAATAAATCTCTGTCCCAGCCTCCCAATAGAAGAGACGGGGCAGAAGCAGCCCATTGGTCTTGGAGACATAATGTCATCTGTCACATCAGGATGCCTCCAGGGGGCCTTAAATCCAGAAACATGAGAGCAGTCATTTCACGTCTTAAGACCCCTCTGATGAGAGAAGCCTCATTACTATGTGTGCACAGTAGCTAGTATTTTACATAGACTAACTGGCCTGTTTTCATTCCTTTTAAATACCCAAAGGCATCCTACCTACACTAGGAGCTGAAGGCCTACAAACCGTGGTCGTAAAACTGTTTGCACACCACGCAAGTGCTAAGGAGCACCTGAAACCACTTTGCTTCTATTTGTTTTGCCTCCTAATATGCACGCTGGTATATTAGTGTTTCTTTTGAATCCCCCTGGGTTGGGATATTATACACCCAAGTTTTACTTCAAATTGAGTTTTCACAGCTGGATTATAAACCGATGGAAATGTTGACCCGGCACCGACTATATCATTCCAAACAGGTGTTGTTTTAATTAGCCTTATCGTAAAACAAAAATTAAAAATTAAAGGAAAACATTTTAGTGTACCTAAAGAGTTTCTTAAAGTCTTAAGCGGGCAAATTGTTGAGGACTTTCAAGCCTTATCTCCTTTTCTCAGAGGCTCTCTTAAAAAATTCAACAACACTTCTGAAGTTCTAAGAGCAACCCAATATTTTAAGAGGAGAGAAAAAAAAGCTGATTTCCCTGGTTATTTGCCAGTGAAGGAGAAAGCTTTTAAGGGAAGAGAGAGAGGCCTCCAAAATTCATTCGCCTAGATCTTAGATGTCCTCATCTTGAGCAGGAAGAAGACAAAAAGGCATCTTAGGATGTCCCTCCTCACCTTGGGAGGTCACTCTTTTAAAAGGATTATCACTATTTTCCACGAAAGATAAAGGAGTTTTGTGTGATTTCAATTCAAAACAGAAAATATGTGTACTGTGTATGTCCTAGAGAGGTTGAAGTGATGTTACAAAAATCCTACCCTCGAGGAGTATTTGAGCTCACAATCTCACACATATGAAACCATTTAGAGAACAAGTTAAAATTGGATATGAATTAGCTCAGGTGTGTTGACGTTATGGCAAGACAGCATGAACTTCCTTTGGCCTCGGGAAGTTTAGGATGACTTCCTAGAGAAAGCAGATTAAGAGGCAAGCTTCAGAGATTGGATATGGAGAGAAAAGTCTGTAGGGCACCTCAGGCTGGGGAAAGTGCATCAGACAAGGTATAGAGCAGTGGGTCTCCAGCTCTATCGTATACCAGTTACCTGGAGGGCTGGTTAAAATGGATTACTGGGCCCCTAGAGAGTCTAATTCAGTGGGTCTAGGATAACCATCCGAGAATTTGCATTTCTAGCAGGTTCCCAGCTGATGCAGATGCTGCTGGTCCAGGGACCACACGGGACCACACGAGACCAAGCATATAGTTATTCTCACAGCTTTGATCTGAGTGAAAAGATACAAAGCAAAATCCACAAAGGGAAAAGGCACAGGTGGGACAGTTAGGAGCTTCCAAGGGTCCTATCCTAGCCCTATCCCAGCACCAGCTATATCATTCCAAACAGGTGCTTCCTCAAACTTTCAGGAGTCCTGTCCTAGTGGAATCAATCACACAGGGGACGCTAAATTCTCGCAGAAACAAGTTGTGACAAAACATGCCAAATGCTTATCTGCCAGGGAAACTCATCAGAGACTCAACACCCAGGGTACTGATTGGATACCGGTCACAAAGACACCTTCTGTCCAACACGTACCAACATCCCAGACTTCCAGGAGGAAAGCAGGCAGGCACTCAGCATAAATCACACAGAGAGCCACTCTCAGTTCAGGGAGTGATGGGGAACTTCCCAAAATTCAAGATCCCGGATGCGTACGTAATCAACCTTGCAAGTGGGCCTTTCTCATTAGAGCTGTCTCAGGCCTACTATGTGAGCTCTTTTCTAAGTCACCTCTCCTATTTTGTGCTATTTTTACCATATCTATATATATTTTTAAATCCCATAAGACATCGTTGTTGTTTTTTAGAGTCAATATTCCTTTAGATATAACCTTTCTATTGTTCTTCCTTTCTTCTGACATTTCCCTTTAGTATTTTCTGTAGGTCATTTTCTCCTGGGAAGAAGATCTCTCAGTTTTTGCCAGGAATATATTTATTTGTTCTTTGTTTTTGAATGATATTTTTGCTGGCTATAGAATTCTAAATTGGCATTTGTTTGTTTGGGTTTTTTCCAGCACTTTAACAATATCATTCTATTTTCAAGTAGTTTCCTTCACTTCTGTTAAGAAGTGAGTTGTTTGTCTTAAAGTTACTCTTTCAAAAGTAATGTATCTCTTTTTCTCTGGCTACCTTTATCAGTTTTTTCTCTTTGTTTCTGTTTTATGGTAGTTTTATTTTGATATGCCTAGGTTTTGGATTTGTAGTGCTTCTTGAATCAATTCTTCCTCATTTCTCTTCAAGAATCGCTTCTGCTCCATTATTTTTCTAATATTATACTGACATTAGACTAATGGCTCTCAACTGGGGATGATTTATTTATCTGCCCACAAAAAATAATTATTTGACTCAACATGTCAATAGTAAAGAGATTTGGAGACTCTGTACTATATCTTTTCACTCTATCTGGATCTCTTATACTTTTCTATAATTCTTATCTTTTTTTATCTCCATACTTTACTCTGAATATTTTTTACTAACTTATCTTCAAGCTTACTAAGCTCCTTTTAGCTCTACCTAATCTGCTATTAAATATATCTATTAATTTCTTAATATCAGATATTAAAATTTTCAGTTCTAAATTTCCATTTGATTATTTTGTAAAGGTTCCAGTTCTATGATGAAATGTTTCATATTGCTGTCTACTTCCCTGAATACATTAATCACAATTCTTTTTAAACCTATATCTAATGACTCTAATACCTTGGTCACCTACCTGTCTCTCTTGCCTATTTATTTATTAATCCTGTTTTTCAGCATGCCTCTTCATTTTTTATTGAATTCAGATATTGTGTATAAAAAAATTTATTGCTTTGGATACTGTCTTCCTGTTTCATAGATGATCCTTCTTCTCTTTTGGAAGGCAGGAGGGGATAGATTATTTCAATCCAATTAGAGACTGACTGAATTGATTTGAGACTGGGTTACATCATTGAAAGGCTTGGTCTACCTCTGGTTGACCTCCACTTATAGAGTATAATTCTCCAGTGATTCCAGCTGAGAGCCTCAGGTGTCTGCAATGGTCCTCCTGTTTTCCAAGTTCTAAACTCCATTATTTCTTGGCATCACATAATCTTATCTACTTTTCAGCTGCTTTCTGCTTAGCCTCTCAGCCTCTTGCCCTATATAGCTTAATTGTCAAATTCCTGGAGAAAAAAAAACTGGTACCAAATGTCAGGCTCACTTCTCCGTATCTTCGTTCTCTTCGGGATCTTGACCTTCGCATTTCAGCTTCCTTGAAAATCCAGAGTTCCAGTCTTTTACTCTCTTGTTGTTGTTGCATGCTGTTGAGTCAGCTCCAGTTCCTGGGGACCCTGTGAATGAGTGATGTCCACAGTGTCTTGTGCTCCGTAGTCCTGCTCAGCTCCTGCAGGCTCACGCTTATAGATTCCCACATGAAGTCAGCCCGTCTCACAGTTCATCTTCCTCATATCCTGCTGCCTTCTCATGATGTGCCCAAAGTAGGACAGCTTCAGTTTTGTCATTTTTGCCTTCAGTGATGTTTCAGGCTTAGAACCCACTGGTCAAGGTATCAGTAGAGCTTTCTCCTCTAACACTGTATTTCAAAAGAATTATTTTTTTTTTCTTATAAGCCTTCTTCACTGTCCAACTTTCACATCCGTACATAGTAATTGGGAATACAAAGATGTGGACGATCTTAGCCTTGGTCTCTAATGACACATCTTTGCTTTTGATGATCTTGTGCTGGCTGGAAAATTACTGCTTGGCTATCACCCAAGGGAACATAGGCTGTCACCCATAGGAACATAACATCCTAACACTAAGCTCTCTGCTTCTGTACCCCCGCTTGCACACCCAGCCTGTGGGTTGACAGTATATAGAAGAAAAATAGACTTTTGTGTTCAGACAGAATGAAGAATGGTGTTTAGGGCTTAAAAACCCCGTACCTCCACATTTCGGGGCTGCTTAATCTGGGGTCTGTGTTCCCCTGGCAGACTCAACTGGCTGAATAAAGAGTGTGTTTCTATAACTCACTGATTTCTGGCAGTCTGTGTATCTTTCGGGGCCCGGCGGCTACAACAATCTTCCCTAATTCTTCCATTTCTGCCCTTCCAAGTCTCAGCCTTCTCTTGATTTCTTGGCTGCAGTCTCCATTTGAATTAATGGCTGAACCCACACAAGCAAAATCTCTAACAATGTCAATGTCTGCGCCGTCGATATTAAAGTCGCGCATCTCTGCCATCGTTATGATTCTTGTCTTCTTGATGTTCGAATGTGATCTTGCTCCGATATTTCCTTCTTTCCCTTTGCTCTTTAGCCTTAATATTTTCTAATGTTGCACCACTTCTTAGCCCAGTAGACATGGTCCTCTGACTGGCTTCTTAACTTCTGGCCTTACGACAAAACTCTCCAAATTCCCTCAGCAGAAAATCAGTGCGCTCGCCTCACTGAATTTCCTTTTTCTCTAGGATCTGGCCCCTCAAGTCCTTGTTGTGTCAGTAGGTCCCTCATGCCTTTGGACACATTTTAAAATCAAGCCTCTAGTTGTTCTTGGCAGGAGGTGAAGACTGCCACAAGCTGCTTCGTGATAGCCAGAAGCAGAGTCTATGTTTAGAAATTAGGTTGGACATAAGGAAAATACTTACGTATATTTCTATGAGTATTTTTGGACACTATACTCGGTCATCAAAGGCAGGCATAGTCTCTTGTCCCCTTTAAAAGCCAGAGAAAATTGCCAGGGGCCTTGAATAATTAAAGAGGCATGCCTGCTAGGGAGGATGTGCAGGAGGAGAGGCAACCATACGAAAAAATTTTTCACGATTTCCTGTGACCCCATTACTTTCAAATTCCTGCCAATACTCAAACACTCAGAACTCGAAGAGAGCCATGCATATTCTTCCCACAGTTCTCATTTTGGTTTGCACATAACTCGGAGATGGAAGATGGAAATTTAAAGCAGAAGAACTAAACTGTGAGAGCTGTAGGTATACATACTGTTTCCAGTTTGATTACGGTAAGGAAATACAGTATGTACTTTTTCTTTCAAACCACATAAATGAAGCTCTCCTCACTAAATCTAGAATGCATATTTTTAGGACTAGGAAGAAGATTTGAAAGGGATTTTATGTAGTCTGACAATTTCAAGCTACAGTCTTTTAGCAACATTACACTCATGTCACCTCAGGCCTTCGTTAATCTAAGGGGGAAAAAAATGGTATCTTCTGTGTTATCACATACAATCATTAAAAAGCCTTAACCTTACTTCCTCTCTAATATTGAATGTGCATATAAGTAGAGGTGAATGTGACAGGTGTGACATCTCATTCATTCACTTTACGGGCCAGGAAGATTATTGACATAACTGTGTGGGCCTTGTACAGGTTAGGCAGGAGTGGCCATTCCTGGAGATGCAGGATTCATAAGGCAGGAAGCCCTCCCAGCAGGAGGCTCACACACGGCTCCTAGCAGTGTCTGGGACTTCCGCCATGCTATATTTTGCTGTGGAGATACAGATAGATTTTGTATATGTCTGGGGCATTTCTTTTTTCTCATTGTATCACATATTCCTCAGCAAAATAAGCCCAAATCTTTTCATAAGTGAAAATATAACTTTTCCATTCAATGTCAAAATACGTGTTAAAATTCTTCTGATGGTCATTTTTTTAAATTATCTGTATGAAATCCTTATAAAGCTGAGCTGCCTAGAGTTCCAGTTCCGTATACAATTCAAGTCAGAAGAGAAGTAAGACTGGCATTCCAGAAAAATTGCAAAAACGCTTTATTTTTTGAAGTCTGAGAACATGGCAAAGGGGGTGGCAATGCATAACTTACAAGGAAAAAATCTTCAAATTTTGCTTTAAATCATTATCTTCCCCAAATTTCACTCTTCACAACATGGCGGTCTTTTTGTTTGTTTGTTTGTTTGTTTGTTAATTCGAGACTTAAAATAAAATGGCACTTAAATAAAAGTGATTCAAAGTGAACAAGTAAACCTTAAATATTTTTATCCAGCTCACCCTCTTTGTTGTATAGTCAGGTAACAGCCCTGGAGGGGACAGATGGCTAGTCCGAGTCTCCTGCAGGAGTCTCAGCAGCTAACTTCCCTGCTACTTCACTAAGGTTGCAGAAGACATTCTAGAAATCTGGGATTCGTCCTCTCCTTCAAGCTCCATGTGCACCTGTCACCACTTTCAATCATGTAAGTCTCTCTCTCTCTTTTTTTATAGTTGAGTCATTTTCTTTTCTTTTTTTTTCACCCATTCCCTACTTCTCTCTCCTGTAACAACCATCAGCTTGTTCTCTGTATTTATGGGTCAGTTTCTCTTTTGTTTTGCTTCTTTATCTATCTATCTGTCTCTCTATCTATTTATTTATTTATTTGCTATTTTAGATTCCATATGTAAGTCAAATTATATGGTATGTTTTTGTCTGACTCATTTCACTTAGCATAATGCCTTCTAGATCTAGCCACGTTGTTGCAAATGGCAAGATTTCATTCTTTTTTATGGCTGACTAATATTCCATTATTTATTTTTACATACACATATATATGTATATAGATGGGCATCTAGGTTGCTTCCATATCTTGGCAATTATAAGTTATGCTGCAGTAAAAATTGAGGCGCATGTATCTTTACAAATTGATGTTTTTGTTTTCTTCGGATATATAACCGGAAGTGGAATTACTGGCTGGTATGGCAGCTCTATTTTTAATTCTTTGAGGAACCTCCATATTGTGTTCCCTAATGGCTACACTAGTTTATACTCCTGCCAACAGTGTATGAGAGTTCCCTTTTCTCCACATCCTTGCCAGGACTTATTATTCTGACAGGTGCGAGGTCACATCTCATTGTGGTTTTGATTTGCATTTCCCTAATAATTAGTGATATTGAGCATCGTTTTTATATGTCTGTCGGTTATCTGTATGTCTTTTGGAGATATTATTATTCGGGTCCTTTGTTTTTCAATCGGATTGTTTGGACTTTTTTGGTGCTAAGTCATATGTATTCCTTACATGTTTTGGATATTAACCTTTTATTGGATGTATCATCGCAAATATCTTCTCCCATTCAGTAGGTTATCTTTTCGTTTTGTCAGCGGTTTCCTTCACTGTGCAGAAGCTTTTTAGTTTGATGTCATCCCATTTGTTTATTTTTTCTTTTGTTGCCCTTACCCAAGGAGGCATATCCAAAAAGATATTGCAAAGACTATTGTCAAAGATAGCATGATAGACGTTACCAAGTCTCTTGTCTCATTATCTTACGACTGCCTAAAAAGATCTAAAAACTCAACTCTCAGTGGCTCTCACTATTTGTTTTGTTTGTTTGTTTATCGTCTTCCTCCCGTATTTCTAGATTTCTGCTCTTCTTCTGGCTTTTTCTGGAAGTAAGTCAGTTCAGCCTTTCTTAGGCTCATTTCCTCTCTCTTTTCGCCACTTACCCAGATCAGCACCACAAACCCCAGGGCCAGGAGACATCACAGAACCCTCCTTTCAAAGTCTGCACTTGTTGGCAGTGGGTAGAAAGGGGGTTGGATGCCGGAAAGGGGTGCAAACACCTCTATTTTAAAACCCTTTTAAGATATTTGTCACATTTGTGCTATAAAAGCTTCATTTATAAAAAAGGCACAAGCGCATATTAATTTACCTTTGATTTCCCATTCCTAGAAAGGCTCTAAGATGTATGTATTCTTTTTACTCGTAGAAAACCAAAAAGGGGGTTACCCTACGGAGAAAGTGTTCTGGTCACATTTCAGTTTGCAGTTATGCGTGAGTCATGTTTATGCTGACACATTTGATAGAGCTATCCTGATGTGTGAGAGTTTTAGCCGCAGGAAATTCTTCCTAATAACAACTAATATTTAGTTAGTGATTTATCATATTCGAAGCATTTTCACACAAATTACCTCATTGGATCCTTATATCTATCTGTAAAATGGGTATGTGCTGACCATTATCTCTGTTTTCTAGATGAGAGGATAAAGGCTCAGAAGAGTGCCCAGGCGTCCTGTGGTCACCAGCTCTAGGTATTCTAATTTCGAATTCCAGAAGTTAATGGCTTCACTGAACTTCCCCTAATTTTCTTCTCCTGGTCGTCACGTGCATGTGTGTGCACACTGACACATGCACACTCACACACACACAGAAGCTAATTGAAACCTGGCCAAATATTACATATGTGCAGAGAATTACACACGCACACGATCATGTATTAAATCAACAAAATCACACAGCCGCTCAGTGTCTGTTTCCAGAAGCCCTGACCTCGTAAGAGAATAAACACCACGGCCGGCCAGAGCTGTGGCGCCGGCTCCTCAGCTCCTCGCTTTCCCCTTTGCACCGATGTGCTTTGTTTCTTAAAGAACTTTTCATTTACATTCCCATTATTTTCGTTTTCTTGATCATCGGAATCTCAAAGGAAAGAGGCTGACATAGGCCCCCGGCCCCTCCCTCGCCCCACTGTGCTGGGAATGGAAACTGCTCGGATTGAATTGACTCTGTAAACCCTTCAGGAACATTATCGGCGTCGCTACTATAAGCAGCTGGAGTTGCCATTTGCATCTCACCCCACCTTACTTTTTTTTTCCTCAAAAACAAAATAAAAAAAAAAAAAACAAAAAAAAATAATCCTTTTTTTTTTTTAAAGCACCCACAATGCCCTGGGGGAATTTTCTGGGACAAGCTGCAGGTGCTATGGATATTTTCATTTAATAATCATTCTTGCAATTCAGCACATTTGTAATCCATGTGGTAAACTCTGACTTACATTTCTCCCAGGGGACACCGGCCAGATGCAGAAACCAAAGAGCCTGGTGCCGGTTCTGCCTCTTCCTACTTTTATAGTTCGTGCATTTGGATGTGTTCAGCGTGATCTGCGAGCACGGGGTAAGGAATGGGCTGTGTTTAAAAGGCCCTTTTGTTGACATTAAGCAATCATAAATAGACTCAGGAATTATACCCCTTGCATTTATTGCGGGGCGCTTTAATTGGACGGCCTCCTGATGTGATATCATAAAGAACATATGCATATTTTTGGCAATCCCACTGGATCACAGAGCAGAGAGGCACATACGGAGCTGGACATTCCTTACATCTATGGCTTGTCTCATATATGTCACCACATCTTCCCACCAGGATTGTTTTCCCCACACACTCCAAGATGGTAACTTCCCAATCTGTCCAAATTCTATTTGGAATCCTCCTGGACTGTGTAAATGTCAAGGCCAGTTTCCTTTCCATGTGAAGAGCTTTGAAAGGAGAACTGCATGCTTAACTCCCTCATAAATACAAGCCAAAAGGTCTTCTTCTTTTCTTTTTTTTTAGGTGTGTGTGTCAAAGGAGTGAGAGGGAAGGGGTGTTTGGCCAAAAGTAAAAAAAGAAATCTTTTTTCAAGAATGACGTTCTCTTACTGTCAGCATATAAACAAACTGTTTAAGCCTGCACGGAGCCAGGTTCCAAATGGAGTTTCTTCTGGCTAAGACATTCTGCTGCTGCACTGAGATGCAGTCTCTTAAGGTGGCAAGATACATCAGGGAGCAAATGCCACCACCTGCAGGCCTGGGAGAGGAGACCAGTCAGGGCCTGGGCAGAAAACAGATGGGAATCTCTTAAGAGACTTTAACAAAGGGACTATGTTCTAAGAGATGAGCAGAGTTAAAGAAACCAACCCAAAACAGGAGCTTTCAGGAGCTAGATGCAGGAAGAAATCCCTACAACTTCTAGTCAGGGAAGGATCCAGCCACAGCCATTGCCACAGGAGAGGGGTCACCTGCCAGGAGCTGGGTGAGGAATGCAGTGCCACTGTGAAGTCACAGCCTCGTGTGGAGGGTGGCAGAGGACTCCAGAGGAATAAGAACCCAAACTTCTACTTCCTCCCTACCCTCAGTCCCTTACTGGTGCCTCCCACTGGCCAAAACCAACCTACAGCCAGACGTCAAAAAAGGTAGCTCAGTAGCTTGAGCGATGTAGTCTGGAGAGCTCAATTTCTGAGAACATGTTGGAGCAGGGTGGAGAAGAGGGGACAGTGGGCCTCTAGGGGCAAACAGAGACTTGCCAGGAACCAGAATGAGGCCCACCCAGAGTCCTGAGTCCTCTTAAGCTTTTCCATATAATCAATCGCATGTATTAATCACAACAACTCTATGACGCGGTCATAGTTTCATCATATGAAGAGAGGAAACAAGAGTCAGAAAAGCAAAATAACAGTCGACCTTGCGCAGTTCAGCAACGGAGCTTTCCAGTGACAGAACTGCAAGGCTTCTTCACAGGAGGGTGGTGGGTGGAGCTTAAATAAGCGTGGTCTTAAGAGCTTAACAAAACTGCCCTTGGAAAGTTCCACTTCGGTCTGGAAGTTTTAATTGCAGATTGTGAAACACGGTGTCTGAATCGGGCTGTTCTTGGGTCTCAGATAGACAGGAATAAGAGTTGAGACATTGAGAGATGTTAGACAATCTCAAAATATAGTATCCGAATTGATTTAGTTTCTGAATTTAGATAGCAAGAATTCAGATAATGAAAATTTGGATTGCAAGGGCTGTTAAGAAACCTAAAACAAACAAACAAACAAATAAAAAGATTCAGTAGAAAAGCATAGTCTCCGGAAACGATCTCATAAACAAGTACTACAAGCCTATATATTCATGAGAATCTCTGGAACAGTATTCATTCTGAATTCATGTCTTTATGCCTTGTCACAGGAAACTACATGTGGCATTAGGTGTAGATTTTAATGATCACTTAGGGAAATTTACTTATTTGGGGGGGGGGAAATAGAGAAAAAATATTGCAAATTTAAAAATCATAATGGAAAATCACATATCTGCAAAAAGACTTGTATCTCAGAATTTGTAGCAGCCTTATTTTTAACAGCTATACAACAACAAAAAAAAACCCCAAATGTTCATCCATTGAGAATAGAGAAACAAATCATGCTATATTCATGGCACGGAATCATACTCAGCAACAAAAATGAATGAACTACTAGTATATGCACCGACTCGAGTGAATCGCAAAAGCATGTTAAAGAAAAGATAGAGACACAAAAGAATACACACTGTTTTTGATTCCATTTATGTCAAGTTCAATCTTAGACAAAGTCAATTGATGGTGATAAAACTCAGGAACTGGTTGCCTGTAAGAAGAGCTGTGACTTAACTGAAAAGGGACATAAAGGGACTTTCTGGGTGATGAACTGTTTTGCATTCTGTTTGAGGCTGTAGTTAGAAGACCATGGATAATTGTCAAAATTCATCAAACTGAATAATTACGGTTTGTGTATTTTATTGTTTATTATACCAAACCAGAACAACAACAACAAAAAGCCTAATGGAATGTTCTTACTTTTGCCTCCTAGGGGAGCACCATCATTTCTTTCTGGGGTAAAAAATATTGATAAGCGGCTTTAAATTTTAAAAAGGGATACGGAGTCTCTGATGAAGACAGGAGGTTGAGAGAGCTAAACGACTCTGTAACGGAGGGGAAAATTGAGGTTAGGCTAGAGCAGAGCGAAGGGGAGGAGGAGCCAAAGAGAAAACTGAGCCAATGGGCGAGAGTTTAAAGGGGAAATAACATCCGGAAGGAGATTTTTTGTGTTAAGGGGGAAAGACTTTAAGTACTTCAATATTAACCACCTCCCTGGCCCCGGACCTACAGTAAAATTAGATACATGTGAAAATAAAATGCAAGAAATATTTTAAAACGTGGAGGAAAGAGGCCTTGGTCAGTTCGGGACAGAGAAGAGAGAATACCTGTGGAGCATGAGATGCAGGTAGGCGGAAAGCATGAGGATGTAAATGCTCCAGAGTCACAGAAATTTGGGGAAGAACATTAAATGTCCCCGCTCCTCCCCACCCTAACCCATGTTTGGAGGTATGAGTGAAGGTATTGTAAACTTGAAAGACAGCCTGATTTCAACTGCCTTCAGCTGATTACCACACTTTGCAATGTGTTTTTTGAAAAGATTTTTGGTCATTGTTCTTAAGTGATGTCATGCCTGTATATCATGTCATTGATTCTAAGACGTTATTATTGTTATTCTTATTATTAATTATTATTATTATTATTATGACTTTTGAACTAGTCTGGAGTTTAAAGCATCTTACAATTGATAGTATGTTATAGCATTTATTTATTTTTTTATTGGTATATAAAATAACACTGCGTGTCCCAGTTGATGGTGTCCTCGATTTGATGGAATACGGCATTGAAGGTGCAGGTGAATGAATGAGAGCTTTTTTCCTCCCCTTTGCAGTGAAATCCTGGTGAGTCCAACCAGTGGGGCTATGTCCGGACTGGGGCTCATTTCTGTGTCCTCTCACCCTGTCGGCCAGACCTGGAGCTTTGGCCCAGCCTGGGGCTCAGTGAGTCAGAGTCACCTATGCGAGAGGCTGGGGTTGGCTCACAGCTGGGACATCTTCAGAGACTGAGATGGGCTTGGAGATCGAAGGGACGTTCTGAAACACAAAGTAAGGTGGCGGTGGAAACAGGCAGTGATTGCACGGGGTGGAGCGGCGACATCAAAATGTACAGTACGAGGACTGCATTTAAGGGGTGAGGGAGGTCAGAGCATAAACACTGGGAGGAGGCCCCCAAGAAAGCACGTTGAGGGGGTGCGGTGAAGTCTGCTGTGACCCAGAGTGTTCCTCGCTAACCATCTCCATTTCTTCCCAACTTTGATGCAGTTGGTCGAATGGAGAGAGACTCTGACAACATCTCCTCCTTTGGGTCTTTTCAACCCCTGCTGTATCACCATGAGCACACCTGATAAAATGAAGGTACATCCTGAAAACACCTGTTCCTCTCGGTTTCCGCTGGTGGGGGTCTGGCCCGCTGTCAGCGATGGGGAGCGGAAGACCCAGTCTCACCACCAGCACCACCAGCTGGGTCCTTTGCTGCAGACGGTGGGCCTCCTGAGCCCTCAGATTTCCCCTCGGCCCTGGGGTGCTGGATTAGTCTTCCCGGGCTTGCCCTATCAAAGTACTGCAGACAAGGTGGTTTAGACCACCTGAGAAATTTTCATGTCCTCGTGGTTCCGGAAGCTAGGTGTCCAAGATCAAGGTGTTGGCAGGTCTCCCTTCGCCTGAGGCCCCTCTCCTCGGCCTGCGGATGCCGCTCATTCTTCTCACGCTGTCCTCGTGTGGTCGCTTCTCCCTCTGCATGCTCCCCTTGTGGGTTTGCGTGTGTCCACATATCCTCTTCTCAGAAGGACGCCAGTAGATTCGGTTAGGGCCACCCTGACAGACTCATTTTAACTTAATCACCTCTTTAAAGTCCTGGTTCCAAATACACTCATGTTCTAAGGTACTAGGGCTAGGATTTCATCGTGAATTTTGGGGAAACACAGTATGGCCTATAACAGTCACCTTAGAGCCCAAAGCAGGTAATTATTAAGTTCTTTTGAAGGTTAATTTGCATTTTTATTCTTTTTTTTTTCCACTTTCTGGTTAAGCTTAAACTGAATTTATTAAAGCGACACATTTTTAAGACAGACAATTTTTCTGTTTCTGACGGTTTCATTTAAAAGGACACAGCATTTTCCTTCCCTTCCTTTTTATTTTATTCTATCCATTTCATACAGAGGAGCTAGAAATACCTGTTTCTACATGCTTCAAGAATTCATATGAATGGCCAGTAATATAGCAACCATTTGAGCCTTTTCCCTAACAGGAGCGATGTGTTCAAAGGTAAGGTAATTTCAGTGAGAAGTCACCAGGTTCCTTCTTACACCTCTCAGGAGACGAGTCTGTGAGACTTGAAGGATATGCCCACTGAGTCTATGAGAGTCAGATGTGTTAGGGAAGAGAGCAGAGAAGGAAGATGGCAAGAGAGGAAACGCATCAGAAAGACACACCCCGACTTCTCAAGAGAGTCAAGGGACAGAATCAAAAGTCTCAGAAACTGGAATTGGAGCTCAGATCAATAATCAAGATTTTTGATGGAGGGGAATACAACAATTCTACAGCTTCCACCGTTCCACGACTTCTCTCATTCTGGCAAAGAATCAGTGTGTTCTGCTGTCTGGAGGACTCGATGTCCTGAACATACGTTTTTTTTTGTTTTGTTTTTGTTTTTGTTTTTGTTTTTTTAATCACCGCAGCAAATATCACCTCATACATTTAAGCACAATGTATTTTAACCAAAAAGGAATTACTTGGGTCAGGAGTGCTTATGGGTTTACTGTGAGAATATTCAACGGCAGGCACGATCCAAGTAAAAGATGTCGCGAGAACTAAAGTAAACGACGATTTACTTTAGTGAATTAGATCGAAACTCTCCCGTGCTTTCCTTTCAGCCCTGCTATTGCTACTCCTGAATTTCAAGCTTTAGTTACTTTCTCCTGAGAAACTGCAGGTAGCCCCTAATTATTTTCCCTTTAGTTAATTTCTCCTGGGAAACTACAGGTAGCACCTAATTATCTTCCTTCCCAATCCATCCCATAGACCTCAGTGGATCACTGTTCTCGACGAGCCACTCTGTTACCGCACTCCTTCAGGGCGTCTCCCAGCACCCCACGCCTTAAAGAATAAAACCCAACATACATTCAATGCCCTTTGGGATTTGGCACCAAGCGACCTTCTCTACTTCGTCGTCAACATTTCAGGCTGCAAACCCTGCACCTCAGCCCAGAAGTTCCCCCAATCCAATCATAACTAGGGTCCTAATAGTCTAAGAGTTTCCTGTTAAAACCATGGATGCCTGGGCTGGCCCCTATGGAGGCTGCATTGTTAGGTCTGCCACAAGGTATAGGGATTCTGAGGTTGCTCTAGGTTGAGTGTTTCAGCCCTATTGCATCTTGATTATTCACTTGAGTGATTCCCCGTGGGCTCTTCAAGCGCATCTTTGCCAGGAAACCACCTTTCTTTGACTTCTTTTCTCACCGTCCAGACTTTCTCACCACCGGCTGCAAATTTCTCCTCCTCGTCTCAACTCTCCCCTAGTTTATCTCCATCTTTCATACGGTCCATCTCCCTTTCTACCATACATTTTAATTGTCTTTATATATGGCTCATCTCCCTATTAGACTGTAAGCTTTACGAAGGCCAATTCTATGTCTACTTAACTTACCTTTGCCAATCAAAAATTCCAGCAAAAGGTGACATACAGTATCTCTGGAATCGGCAGGGTTTGCCAATGATTTGGTGAGGAGAAAGGCTGATGAAGATTTTTCATTTCTAACATATCGGGATCGTATTTTTACAATGAGCCCAAGCTGGAAACAATATTCTTTCCAATGAAAAATGTCACACCAGATGCGTGAGTCATGGAACTTCAGAATCTCTTTCACACCTTTTATAAGCTACATGAGCATGATTTTGTCTTTCTGTTGTGCATTTGGAGGAAAGATATGTATTTTCCTTACTCACGAGGACATTTCTTTTCCTCATGTGATGAAAACAATCAGTTTGAAGTTTGCAGAGTGAATTGCCATTCATCATGAGGATCGAAGGTAATAAATTAACAATCACATGGAATTAACATATTTAGACAATCACTTAATCTTCGGGGATTAATCTTCCATTCTCGTATTGCTAAGATTAACTACTCCATGGAGCTTAAGATCTATTTTAAGACAAAAACAGAACTGACTGAGGAGAGGCCCCTCAGAGAAGGAATCCTCAGATTCCTCGCACCTGCGGTTTTTCATGGCTCCTATGGAGAGCTTAGGTTGGTGGACACTGGGAACTTGAAGCACTCCTTGGGGAGGTTTTGTTGGAACAGTAGAGTTATTAAATAGCTAAAACGTCATGGGCAATAGATCTAGGTTACAAAGACAATACAAAGAGGGGTTTCCAAAATAATGTCCCCACCTGTAACTGAACGCAGCAGTGATGAATATAATTCTAAACAGCAGGCACTCTGAAAAAAATTTGCTGAGCTCTGGAACATATTATAAGTAGTCTTTGAGTTACTATTCAGCCTGTTCAAAACTTTTCTCTTCATTTTACAAAATCCTGAAACTTATTATTCTTGTAATGAGTTCATGTCTCATCCTCTATGTTGTTTTTTAATCAAAGGAAAAAGTAAATAGTTAAAATTCCAGAAAATCTTTTAAGAGAATTATGGATCATACCCGGTACTGTACCCATTTACCCTTCATCATGATCTGATTGCCCTGCTCCTCACATACACACCAACTCCATTTTACATGCCAAAATGGCAATGATCTTGAAATGTTTAGGGAAGACGACCTCCAAAATAATTATTGTAAGTTTAACTCTTCAAATGTTTAATGTTTACTCCAGTTACTATTAACTTTGTGACAGATTATTCCAAAGTGTAGTGGTCTAAAATAATCATTTACAATGTTCATGGAGTTCGTGGGTCAGGAATTCAAACAGAGCAGAGCAAAGATGATCTTTCTGTTTTGCACTGCCAGGGGCCTCAGTTGAAAGGTTCCAAGGCTGGGAGCTGATATCCATCACTCATAGGCCTTGTGGTTGATGTTAACTTCTGGTTGAGGGCCTCGATTTCTCTACAGTGTGCCTCTTCATGTGGACTAGTATGAAAGTCTTCATAGCATGGTGGTAAGGTTCTAAGGTCAAAAGTCCACAAAAAGAAAGGACCAGGCAGAAGCCACATCACCTTTTATGATTTAGCCTAAAAAATCATGTAACACATTCCACTTATTGAGGCAGTTACAAAATCCCACACAGTCTCAAGAGGAGAAGAAATAGATACTACCTCTTAATGGGGAACAACAAGGTTCTGGAACTTCATGTGCAACTGGGGATCTCGTAGCCATTTGTAAATGGGGATTATTGACTTTGAGGTTCCCTGTAGAGTGACCTGGTTGGTTGTTTTGTGGAGAAGCCTTGGTTTTTGTATTTCCTCTTGGGATAATCAGATTCCATAATGTATATTCTTTTCATTTCCTGCTTGGGATACTTGTATTCTAGGAGACTTGTTGGAGCTGGAGGAAAAAATAACTGGGAAGTCAGCACTCAGCATTTAATATATATAGAGTTTATCTCCTTGTTTTCAGTAGATTTTCCGGAATTTTTACTATTTACTATTTCCTTTGATTAAAAAGCATCTTCAACGACACCAATACCCTGCCAGCCCGCCCACAACCCACAGTTCTTCTGTTTTACCCTCCTCAGAGAATAAACTTCTTATCCTCTATGGGGTTAGGAAGGGTCAGTTTCTTAGTGGCATAGATTTTGAAAGATCTAGAGATCTGGCTGCCTCGCCAACAGTTTTTCCCTAACCCTATTTATTTTCATTCCCACCGCTGTGCTCAGTAACGGGGGCAACTGGAGCCGCCATCCTCAGCATTCTGAATCCGTGATGGCTAATGCGTTGATTCCCAGCTTTCTCCACTCTAGTTTTGGATTCAGCTGTTTGGTTGTGCTGACTCATTGCCTGTTCATACATATGCTTTCCAGCTTCCAACGTAGGACCGTTGTCTTCTGCCTTTATTTATCAGTTCTTTGAATCTCTTTCTCATGGCTTTGGTGGAGTTTGGACAGGGGACGAGTTTACATGTGCATGCTTGAGCCGCCATCTTAGCCTACGTGTCTCTTTAGTCTCCTTCAACCACTGTTCAGGTGATATGATTAGCGAACCCCTCAAGAGCCTATTTGCTCTTCTTTCAACATGCTCCAGGTTTTCAGCAACTCCCCTAAGGTGGAATAGCACCTCAAACTGAATTTCAGGTGTGTTCTAACCAGTACAAATTATATTGTCGCTTCTCGTATTGTCGACATTTAACTCGGCACTTTTCAAACTGTGTTGGACAATGCAATATTGTCCCTCATGTGACGAATAGTTATTTCTGGAAAAAAAAAATTATGAAACGCTGCATATCCTCCTTTCGAACATTTAGAATACTGTAAGTTGAGAAATAGATGTGCTTGCTTCCTCTTAATCCAGTGTTTTCGAAACATTTGACTATGTAATCTTTCGGGGGGAGAACGTCTAATGAGACGGTAGTGCGATGTTACTCAGAGTGGAGTTCGTTAACCCATAACGGGATCATTCTTTCATATCCTTAGATACCTTTGGCTCTGTCCCAGATCTCGAATCATGTCGGGCTTTGGGAACCTGTGTTTCAAAACCAAAAAACTAATTCTCGTGCAACCTAATATTACCAGAGAGCCGATTTCCCACTTTCTGGACTCCCACACAGAGGAAGGAGCTCTTCTCTTGGCCCCTCCCCCCACACCTTACTCATTCGGGAGAATGAAAGCACAATGAGAGTGCTTGGCTCAGACCCTGCCTCTCTCTCCTCCCTTTTGAGATCTGCCTGCCTGTCAAGGGTGCACTTTACTCTGTGTTGTGAGCTCCATTCTCCCTCTACATAAGGGAGGAAGCTTGTGATTATCCCACTGTTACAGGGAGTGAGTGGAAAAGTATATCTGATACAGATTTGAATCAACAGAAAACCTACCCATTCAAAGTGTTAAAGGTGATAGTTTATTCTTCATGTAACCATGCCCATCTCTCAATTGGTTCTGAAATAAGGCATGCTATGTATAGAGAGAAATGTTATGTGTTAAGCTGCCTCAAACCCCAAATTTACATTTGAGGATAATTGACCTAGAGGCGAGTTTTGAAAAAATATGACATAATATAATACGTACATCATATAAAGCAGTAGAAAACACATGGCTATTCATTTTGCCATTAAAAAAAAATATATGCGATCGTGGGAAGAGCAGACACGGAAAAGAGGCAGTGACTGAAATACATTTCAGTTCAGTAATTCTCGAGGATTTGAAAATAGCCAGATCCATCCTTCATATTTCTTTTCAGATCCCTCTTAAGACAAGCAGGGAGATAGGAGGCCCGCAAAGGTAACATCTGGTTTGTTTAGGGACAGAAGGGGTGGAGTAGAGAAGTCCTCAGAAAAGTTATGGTAGGAGAACATCTGGAAAAGCCCGCTCGTTTGAAGGAAGGCTGCAGGGACCCAGGCAGAGGAGGTCATGTTGAACAAATTGGATAGAGTTCCTTGAAGATATCCCTGTCATGAAATGAAGGAGATTTAATGGCTGTATAAAGAGGACTTCGATTTTAAACAAGATTTGAACAGATTCCACGTCCAGAATGAATGGTCAGTGAGAAGAGTGATTGAAGGTGGTTAACATAAGGTGCAAGATTAAAAAAAAAAAAAAAAAGTAGCTCAAGAAAGGGAGATGGATGTAAGGCAGGGAAGGGCTTTGCGACTTGGAAAGGGGTTACCTGAATGGAGGAGGGGATAGTAGTGAAAGAAACTGGTCACTAGCTTCGGGTAGCTTTGAGATGATTCAGAGTCTTGGACTTTACCCACAGGGGTCAAGGTGCTTGGTAAGGACATGCTGCCTTCTGTGGAGAGATGGAAATCAGTACAGGCCAAAGAGACCAGGATTCATGAACCAAGGACGGGAACGGCTAGCCCAGGGACATTTCCTGAGACCAGAGCTGGAGATGATTGTGCAATTAGCCCAGTTTGTTTTGGGGTTTCTCGTCTTTCTTTCTGAGTCCTCTCCCTTCGCCTTCACCAAAAACTATCCCCAACCTCAAACCCCCCTTCCTGAGTTTCAGGCATCCCACTGTTCTGCGTCCCCTCTGCTCCTCCTATAAAAGCCTAATGTTAGTGGAGCACCTAACTCCCCCTAAGGGACCAATGCTTAGAGAGATTTTAAGGCATTGTTCTTCCTCTGAGTACTTACGTTTTAATGGAAAAGGAAAAATTTAAATCAAAATATCATAGCTGTGGTGATGGAATTTCAGGGAAGGGTTTAGGGAGAAGGCAGCAAAGTTATTATGTGTCCCTGAGGCCACTCCTGGTGGCTGTCTCCTGCACCTGGTGGAAACATCAATGTTGGTCCCGCCAAACAGTATTCTGGTCTTCAACTCTTCCCGAAAACATAAAATCAGTGAACATAAAACTCTAACAACTGGGCTTGTGGAGGAAAAAAACAGTACTGAGAAGCTCTGGTCAAAAAAAAAAAAAAATCACATGGAATAAAATGATAGTACAAGACTATGAAGGAGAAAAGAGAAACAGAGGAGGGCGACGAGACCCAGAGACACTCAGGCTCCGACCAGGAAGTGTGAGCCTTTAGCCTTCAACCCCCTCCTCATCATCCCGTTTGGCATCCCGCCCCGTGCAATGCTACTTCTCCCCTTACGATGGAGACACGAGTATTTTTATTATTGACCGTCATGTTACTAATAACAGTAGAAGCAGGGAGCAAAGCCGTTTTCTATAACCGATTCTCATGTAAAGTCAAGGAGAAAAGGAGAAGGAAGGAGGGCGTCCGGGTGGATGTTACAGCCGACATCCAGCCACCAAGGTCTTTTCTGCGTATTTGGAATCCCGGATATCCAGATTTACTGAGACTGGCAAGTATTTTCCTTTAGAAATCTGCTTGATTTCTTTCTAAAGACACGGGAGTGTGGGAGACACGATTGTAAAGCAAAGAGACTGATTTTCGATAGCGTCTCCACTCTCGCCCAGGAGTCACGTTCAGCAGCCTTAACGAGCAAGAACCCAGCCGAGTTCAGTATGTAAAAGGCACCTGAGCTTTTAAACGCCCCATGAACTTCATCACAGGAGAGTCTTCCGCATCCTTATCTGTAATTCAGTTTGGCCTTAGACATTCGGTTTCAGTAAGATTAATTATCCCGTTTCTCATTCAGAGATTAGAAACAGAACATGAAAAAAGAGCAGACATAAGCTAAGACAACTCGATGGGAAAGGCAAGGAAATAACGATGCGAAAAAGACACAAGACCTTCTTCAAGAGGGCAGCAGTCTGAGGCTACCGCATGGGACAGAGTCTTATACCGCCCGGTGTGTCCCAAGGTCTCCCTGTCTCACGGTGGATTTCAAACTCACTCTCTGCCACTCTCCAGCCAGGTCGTTCCGCGCTGGCCGCCCTGGCCTCGCGCTTCGTGACAGCACCGAGCCTGTCCTCACCGCAGAGCGTTTGCCTTGCTCCTGCCTCTGCCTGCAACGCTCCAAGGCAGCGCAGCCCGTGGCCGGCCCTCTCTCTTTCCAAACCCCTTCACCGGTTCTCAGCCACCCACAATCTGCATCCCATTACCCCGTTTTATTTTCTTTGCAAATGATAATTACTATTTGAAATTGTGTAATTCGTACAGTTTTCTGCTTGTTTATTTTCTGTCTTCTCCCCCTTTAAATGAAATGCTTCGTGGGAAAAAGGAATAATCGTGCTCCGACTGGTCGCCATTACCTCCCGTCCTGGAGAGGCGGGGTGCAGCCACCCTGTAAATGCTTGGGAAGAGCTAAGAGGTGACGCCACCGAGTCTTCCCTAGGGGGATGGCTCACTGCCAGTTTCGTCCCTGTCTGTGCCCGGGTAGTAGTACACCCTTCTCCCCTCAATGGATCGTTCGTGTGTGTCTGCTGGACCTTCTCAGTCATCTGGAAGGACCCGATATTTGGAAAGAGCCCTTTCCTGCAGTAGGGATACCAAGAAGGTTGCGAAAAGAGAGGTGGGTGCTTCTTTTCCCTCGTGGGAAGAAGGGAGGCCATGAGTCTTGGTGCAGTTTCGCTAAAGAGCCAATAAAATGGAAACAAAACACACACGTGCCAAGAGCGAAACGAAAAGGCGGACGTGGCTCAGGGTTGTGGTCTGTTACCGCGTGACAACATTGAGTCGGAGCCAAGGTATTTTCTCCCCAGTCTCTGGATAGTGGACGGCTCCGCTCTGCAACAGAGGGGATCGGGCGCGTCACGCGAGAGGAGCTCCATGCCTGGCACAGGGGCGTGAAAGTATCAGGGAAGACACATTTCAGCAAAGAGAATAATTAGGAAATTGAGTTTCCCCTACATAAGGGCAAGGGAATTATGGCTCAGGGCCAAATCCAGCCTGCTGTGTTTTTGGGGGACAGGGGGAAGGGGACAGTTTTAGAAGTTTTAATTTTCCCAAATGGACTTTTTTGAAATAAAAAGAAAAAAGAAAAACAAACAAACAAAAAAAACCCTTCTAATGTTTACTTAGAAACTTGCTCGTTCCTAGGAAATAACATTAACGTGGCCTAGAGGAAAGGTCATTTGTGTGGACGTCTCGGAATCTGAGCTGCTGCCCTGACTATTCTACTTAGTCAGTCGGCTGCCTGTGCCTGTGAACAACGTTTCCTTAGGACGCGGCCACGTCTTTGTCTGCATGTCGTCTGTGTGTGCCCTCCTATTACGCTAGGACAGCCGAGTAGCTGTGAAAGAGCCCACGAGCCCGCGGAGCCTGAAGCATTTATTATCCGGCTCTTTACAGAAAAGCCTGCCAACCTGGCCCTGTACTGGGACTACGAAAAGAAATATGTTGCTGTGCCATGTGAAATTGCTAATATTTGACTGTTTCGATTTTTTAAACTGCAATTTCATATAATTCCACTTATGTGTTTTAAAAAAATTATTTATTTATTTTTAGGAGAACATTGGTTAACAGAATCCAATAAGTTTCAACTGTACATTTTAACAGTAAAGCATATATATATGTGCGTGTATATATATGTAATATATATATATACATATATACATATATATGTATATATATATATGTAATACTGCGTGTTCACCTCCCATAGTTAGATTTCTTTCTGTCACCACATATTTGACCCCCTCTACCCCGTCTACCTCCTCCCTTCCCCCTCCCCCTTACCCTCTGGTAACCACTAGTCTATTGTCCATGTCCGTGAGTCTCTGTCATATAATTCAATTTGATAGTTCATTTTTCAAAATCTGTTCTTCAACATCCATCTCAAAACCTTCTCATTCATAAAGGTTGTCCTGGTTCTTGCAAACACGTGGGAGCACTCTCTTCTCTCAAACCCCATGGAACTTTGCTCCTACAGTTGGCTGAGTCTGTGTTTATATAGTAGCTATTAAGTGCATAGCTTCTCCCCTACCACTAAAGTGTATTGTTACAGGCTAAACTGCGCCCCTCCAAATTTCACACATTGAAGCCTAACCCTCAGTATTCAGAATATGGCCGTATTTGGTTATAGGGCATTTAAAGAGGTAATTCAGTTAAAACGAGGTTACGAGGGTAGGCCCTGATCCAATATGACTAGTGTCCGTAAAAGGAGAGGAGATCGGACTCAGACCCCGGAGAGGTGCACTCGCAGAGAAGAGATCGTATGAGGACACAGCAAGAAGGTGGGGGTCTGCAAGCCAAGGAGAGAGAAACCAAACCTGCCAACACTTTGATCTGGACTTCCAGCCTCAGAACTGTGAGAAAATACATCTCTGTTGTTTAAGCCCCCCAAACCACGGTATTTTGGTATGGCCGCCCTATAATACTAATGCGATTAGTCAAAAGTAGAAGTCATTCCTTCTTCTCTTTTGCATTCCCGGTAGCATCTGGAACCATATGTCTAGTATTTGTTGATTAAACTTCACAGACTTAAGCAAAACAGTTGCATAACATGATGTTTCTGGGGTTTAGAATGTTGATACTCCAAAATTCCTAGAGTGTAAATAAGAATTTTCTACACAGAAATGTTCTAGAAGACTCTAGAATGGCTCATTGAACAGATTTTTATGAACTGCTCGGCATAAATATGAACTTAGCTCTGATGATTTACTGTTTTTAATGAAAACCGAAGAAGTGCTCTCTCCCTTTCTCAGTCTACTCGGGGAGAGAGAGGAATAGCCAGAAAGCTGGATGAGAGCTCTGTCAATTAGAACAGCAGGCCCTTGGCAGCCAATTCTGAGCAACGATCTTCAGGGGAAACCAATAATGAACATGAAACAGAAATATTAAATGTGTAGTTCTAATTTACATTCCAGATGTCAGAATCTGCAAAAATAGGCAATGCAACAAAGGCCAAATAATTTAAAGAGCCAAGTTTTCCTGGTTTATCCAAAACCTGTTGAGTAAGAAGTGCGACTGCTTCAGATGGGACTGTAGCCAAATCCAACCTGAAAGAACTCACTTTGCAAATATCCCCCAAATTCAGCAGCTTTCCTCATTGTTCGTTTTTAAATGAACAAATAAAATGTTGCAGTACAAACAATGTCCAGATGCCCCAGAAGGCTGCTCTATTTGCCAGTTCCATCGACCGAACACACATTCTAGTTCTATTAGATTTCCATGACAGCCCATGGTGAGAAGTATTGTTTGATCTCCTAATAAGTTCACCAATTTAAAGCCTGTTAGGTAGATATGCAGGGAGAGACTCCTGGGCATTCTGATGGATGGAGAATCAGAAGTCATTGAGCACTTTCATTTCTGATCTTTCTCAGGTCCATACATTTCACCCAGGGAATTTCAATGCAATTATAGGACAACCTGTCCTACATTATTCCTAACCAAGTCTTAGCCTTAGTGGCGTGAAGCAGAGGTCCCCAACCTCCAGGCCATGGACTGGTACTGGTCAGTAGCCTTTTAGAAACCAGGCCACATAGCAGGAGGTGAGTGAACAAAGCTTCGTCTGTATTTGTAGATGCTCCCAGTGCTAGCATCACCACCTCGGCTCCACCTTAGATCTTCAGGCATTAGAGTCTCATAGGAGCCCCGGTCCCTGTTGCTAAAAAGATTGGGGACCACTGGCGTAAGGAGCCCTGACCCCTGAAGAAAGCAAAGGCCAATAAAACACATGGCTGCTGTGGCCTAACATCCCAACAGAAGGACGATTACTTTTTCAATGATAATGTTCTTAAGTGTCTCTAGAAAATAATGTCTGGTCACCTTTTTGCCCTTGACCACTGGATCAAGAAAAAGAAGTGTTCCTAAATTAATACCACAAACCCTTTGCCTTTGTGTCTCATGAGACTGTTCCTAAGAAATTGAAATTCCTATTGTTAGTCCCCAATGTTCAGTAGAAACATGACGTGGTGACTCTAAGTAAACTATTCATAAACTATTTCATTAAATCCACATTGAGTGTCCCATAAATAAATATCACAAAGGTGCCTATACAAAGCTATGTGTATCTCTATACATCAGACAGGGACTAACACAATAAGATTTGTTTAGTTAATTAAATAATCTGGATTTAAGAGGATTCCTTTTTACCCAGACTTGTCACCATTGTACAAATAATCAATTGTCCTGGTAATTTTCAATCTTCTTCACAGTATAGACTTTGAATATGAAAACTCAGGTGTGAGTGCACCAAATCCGTATTCTTTACAGACAATGTTCATCATGTCACACACTGTGATATGCCCAACGCCCTACTGCCATCCCACCAAAACTTTCCATGGGCCTTAACTCCCAAAGGCATTAAAACTAAACTTCATCTAGTCGCCATTGGCATCCACATTTCCTCTCTAGCCCAAGGCTCCAGTCTCCTCCAGAACACACCAGCTGTTCAAGTCAAGTGAGATCCCTCCACGTTTCCAAAATTAATCATATTTATTCTTGAGTCTTTTCCTTTTATTTCTTTATTGCCTACCATTAGAAGGTTTCTTTCAAGGTTCAAACTCCAGCTCAGAATGTAATTCTTTGAAGGTTGCATTCTGCAGACAACTCCCCCACATTCGTTCCTACATCATGAATCCTCTGTACCACATGACCTCGCATTTAATTATCTTTCAAAGTACTTACTCTTGTTTTATGCATTTATTCAAGTCCTACTAGACTATAAGGCCCATTTTTAATTATTTTTAATTTTATTCACTGCTACAATCTTATTTCCTAGAATAGTGTCTGGCATCAGAGAAGACTTGATAAATATTTGTTGAAGGAATAAATAATGGAACCATGTCTCCCCAGTAGAATGTGGAATCTCTCAAGGGACCATATTATTATCCTTTATTTTTACACCCCACAGTCTACTGTGGGGTACATCCTACCCCCCCCCCAATACTTACACTTTTCAAATGCCCAGTGACTGATAAGCCACCCAAAAATTCAACCATAGACTATAGTTCTGTGTTGGATTTGGAGACAAATAGAGTGTTACAGTAGGCACTGCTTAAATCCTTTCTGGGAAAAGAAGGAAAGGAAGAAAGAGAGAAAAAGAAGCATTATTACTAAGTTTGGAAAGAAAATAACTATCCTTTAAAATCGAAAATGAGATCACCTATCATTTAAGGAAGATAGGTTTTTTTTAATCATCAGGTTCCATATAACCATCATTGGGCATAGTTATGTCTGCTCTATAGAGAATAAAGCTTATTAAAAATAATATCCTCTCAGATTTCTATGTGGATACATGTCTCTGAAATAGACAAGGCAGGCAGACATTATTACACCCATTTTGTGGATGAAGAAAAGAATACGGTTTTCTCGTGAAGTATTATATGGCTTCTAAGTAGTAGAGCTGAGACTGACAGCTCTTCTCTGTTCACCTTCGTTTTTTCATGATACCTTTACAAAGGTGCACGGTGGTAAAGATAATTTCAATGTGTAGTCACTTTCCATTTTTTTGACTGTTCCTTTGTTTTCATCTTTTTGTTACTTTTAATAGTCTCTACCTTCCTTTCCCTGGTTTTCATGAGAATCTGATCATTAGGAAAATGAACAAAGCAAATTGTGGCAATTCTGAGTGTAGCAGGGTAATTCTCTGAAATGGTAATTAATGTATTATTGCAAATTCTATATTTCTTCATGGCACAATTATCTAAAAGCCAGTTTTGGGCCTGGGACTATTGCTTTAGGGAAGGAGAGACTTCAGAGAATAAATCACATCTTGACTTTTTATTTCTAAAATATAGTCTAGAAACCCAAAGCAGAGCTGAGGCTTTCATTGTGAGAGCCAGGCTTTTATGCTAGAGAAAAGGTTTTTTGAGTCTTCAACAACTTTGGATGGAACTTTTTGGATGGAATCAGGACACAAATCTTACACTATAAATAGTAGTGTTAGGAAGAAGGCAGCTTTTCCTCCAAATGTTATATAAATTCAATCTGCCGGAGGGAGAAGAGAGTCGAGATGGAAAAGGAGGCAAGATTTAGCAGTCACTTCATACATCTCAGAGAAGGGACTTCATACTCCTGTCTTCCCGTCATATATGCGGGCCCAGCCCTAGAGGAAGGTGACATAAACTGGAGTCAGATTTGGGTGTGGGGTGGGAAGGAGTCAGTTTCTGGACGAGAGAGGACTGGCATTTTACTGCAGGTCCCGATGGCTTGGTCAAGACCCTCTCAGATGTGACCTAAATCCTGGACATATAGGAGAAGCTGGGGAAGGTTGCACAAAAAGAGGCTGAGATAATTGTCTGAATGTCCTACAGCCCTGGGGATACATGAGAGCATTCGAACATATCCTATGTCCTTGAGATTCTGCATCAGAAGAGACCTGACAAAGGGGCCCCCATCAGCAGCAACAGCACAAGTGGAACAAACTTGAGGCCATGGATGGATGGATCCTGGACACCAGCAGGAGAGACACAGGTCAGTGTCACTGTGAATAAGTTACCGCCCATCAGATGACGACAAAGGTTGAAGACAACTAACGATGCCAGCCCCTTGCCCTGATGTCAACGTGTGCATACGAACCCCTCCAAAAGCATTGAGACGCCACTCTGAGCTGACGCAGGGTAAAGGGAGGAACACGGATTGACTGGGTTTCAATCTAAGCCTGCCTGGAAGTGACTCAAGTTCCTGCCATCAGGCAGAATGGCGATCAAGAGCATGTTTTTTTTTTTTCCCCAGAAGAATTGAAAAATTATTTTGCACACCTGCATTTCTACCAGCGAAATGTGCAGTGAACGATACACATGCAAAAAAAGGTGGTGGGCTGAAGTGTGCAGACTACTGTAGGACGCCGAGCCAGCAAAGGCACATCGGATCCATTTCAGAAGCTGGGTCTGTCTTCAAAGAGTTTTGACTGGCCGACCTCTGGCTGGCCTGCGCCCTCCACTCAGACACATCAGACAGACGAGTAAACACAGATCACAAGCGGACCACATGCTCCTATTCTTCTTCCAAGTGCTCCGTGGCTGTGGGCCTCCCGCACTTCTAACTTTTCATCTAGGTCCTCCTGACGGAGGCTCAGGCCTCACGAAAGCTTCCTCCCTCCTCCATCGGCCAAGCGATGGCTTAGAAAACTATGACTAGACTTAGGTCTAATGATACAATAGACTTAGGGGAGAGTCCCAATGTCAGTGAGGATCTTCACAAGCTTTTCTCAGAGCCTGCAGTGCCTGAAACCCTGACTTCATTCATTCCTTTGAACGAAAGCTTTCCCTTGCTGCTCTCTTCCTTTAAGTTGCTTGACCTGGGTAAGGGCTCTGGAAAGTCCTTAACCATTCTCTGTGAAGAAATCATTGTATTCTTTTCCTCTATGACATGGGTAACCTTGAGAGGCAGAAAAACAGTGGAGTAAGAAAGGACACACAGACTCTAGGAGAGGGAAGGAAGGTCCTGAAGCGGGGTTTGGAGACGCTGGAGAGAACTTCGCCTAACGATTCTAGAGGGTGGACCTAAGTGTGCAGTGGCCTGACTACCTTTGCACACTGGGAGGCCGTGTTGAAGACGGGGCTGCCTGACCAAGCACAGAAGGAAGGGAACGTTGACATGAATGCTTCCTGACTCATTTTCATTCCATGGTTCTGTGTCACCCAAGCTGCTCCTCCATTATTTTGGAATGGTAGTCCAGAAATCTCCATTTTACCATTGAGTTTCCTAGCAGTCAACTCTTTTTTAGCTGAAGCTTAAACTCTTCTGCAAATAAGAAAATGACCTCCTCACACCAGTATAGCACAGAAGCTAACAGCGAACTTGCGTGACTAGCTTACTTGATTCTTTCTGCATCAGAATCCCACAAAGGAGGCATGCCATCCCAGCTTGAGCCTCCAGAAATTCACCTTTGATTTTTACTAAGAGAGGGTAAAGAAAGCGAATGGGGTCCCTGAAAAAGCCCAAGGGGCGGCGTCAGATGTGATGGTGGGGCTGGGCGACAGCCCGCGTGAGCGCCCCAGGGGCTGGGGAGTAGCTGGAGGAGAAGCCTCCGCCTCCTCCCCAAGAGCACCCTGGGGTACCACTTCGGTTCTCCTTTTGCACCTGGCTTGTATTTATATGGTGCCGGAGAAAGGATTTTTTATTTAGATGATGCATGTGGATTTGCACCTTTATTCTATCAGAATCAAGCTAAATGTTATTCCACAACACTCCGTAAAGTTAACGATACAATGTGACTAGAGCGCTTGCCTGAAACGTGACATTCTTCAGGGATCCTGAAAGTATTAAAGGGACTGGATGCCAGGGCCAGATCATGCCCCTGGAGTCGCGTAGACGTTCCACAGGTACTTACAGACCAGTGGCATATATTCCTTGGTTTCTGTGAATTCGCTCAGAAGGTTTATATGCAAAGTCCCTGAGAAACCAGAGGGACTGTGACGTGGAGCTTCCCACAGCTGGGCAGAGCGGCTCAGAGACGTGCTAGGCTGCTGGGTACGGCTGACCTGGTCGAAGCAGAGAGCAAAACTAAAGATTCACAGTTGCAGAGGAGGTTAAACTTCTGCCACTGAGACTCTAAAATGTGGCAAAATATGGGAAATGAGAAAATCTATTTTCTATTTTTAAATCACTGTTAATCAATAACTTTAAAAAAGTAATAATTGTGTTTTCTTGACCCAGTGTAAGAGATAGGGAAAAGGAACTTAATTCAGAATTTTCAAAATTACAAATATCTTTAACTTGCATTTGGTCTAATCCCAGTACAACTGAGTTCATCTTAGGCATAATATTCTATGCAGAAAGAGTCAATATGCATATATTTCCATGTGTAATGGGGAGAAGGCATTGAAATAAGATTCTGAGGGTCTGACTAGCTGTACCACTTCTTACATGACACGCTACATGACACTGGTAGTCTGTGTGGCCTTAAAGTATCTAGCCTCTTTGGGCTTCAGTTTATTCATTTATAAAATGGGTATAATCCACTCTGTCAGGATTATTACAAGTAGTAAATGAGACAACAAATATGAAACATTCGTTCTTAAATACTCATTTATTCTATATATTAGTAACAGAGGTATATAGCCTGTTTGTCTTTCCCTCCTTTTTTTTTAAGAGTCTGAGTATTTCAGACTGGGATGGATGGAATGTAATTAAGTTCCTCACACATTTGGGGAGGGTTCCTATGGCAAATCAGCATTAGCACGTAGCAGAAGTTCCCTACATTCAGTCCTTAGTAAGTAAATGTCTGATAGTCTATTAGCACCATTCCATGGCACTTTTTGCAATGATGGAAATGTTCTATATTTTCACTGGCAGCCGTTGCACACAACCGAGATTGGTGCAACTAGCAAACGAGATTTTCGTTTTACTTGACTTTAATTGATTTAAATACAAATAGTCATATGTAGCTAGTGCGTACCACACTGGACAGAGCAGGCAGGCTCGAAGTTTGACACAGCGAACTATCAAGTACTGTTCCAAAGCTTGTGATTCCCTAGTACCTCACATCCTCAAGAACACGTAGTGTCTGTCTCCACAGTGACTTCCAACCCT